>NC_140088.1:82367406-83611354 GCF_964237585.1 Gallinula chloropus | reverse complement strand
TGGGAAACTGCTGGAGGACGTGGAGCTGGTGATATGGGTATGATTGTGTGTGAGTAGGAAAGGTTTGTCCAGGGCTGGGGCAAGGTCTGGGAGTGGAGAACTGGTGTGGGTTGTGGGATATTGGGTGAGTGATCTGGTCTCAGGGTGGGAATGGAAGAAGCTGTTGGCTTTTAAATTCAGAACAAATTTACACATGGCCTTGGCTTAGATATCAGCTTTGTAGTATCTTCCTTCATGAGTGAGGAGTTAACCTTCATTAGAAATAGAAACTCCATGCTCAGCTGCTTTGGTGAGGATGTGTGATCCTAGATTAACCCTTAAAGGATATGGACCTCATTGCTAATCACTTGAGAGGAGTCTGGAGATCTGCTGACTGTGAAATCTTTCTGAATCTTCTGGAGCCATTTTTCTCTGTTCAGTCAGTTTCCATTTGTTCAGAATGAGGTGTGAGTGTGGAGACTTTCTGGCTCTGTGGCTTCAAGGATGAAGTACAATGTGTTTATGGGGCTTTTTAATGTTAGAATCACCTTCCCATGCAGGAAAGACACAGGACTGGGAACAAAGCATGTTCCACTGGAGCCAAAAACCCCAAAGGGGGGACCGAGAGCCCTGCTGTGCACTGTCATAAGGACAGTCTCTGTGCTGATGGACAGAGACAAAGACTTTGGTGTCTTGTGATTTTTTTCTTGTGTATATTAAAGTATTTTTAAGTTTAATGCCACACTTCTGAAGCAGTGGAAAAACATGTAATTGGTAGGTGATGTCCATGTTCTCTCATAAAGAACTGAGATCAGTCTTGTCCTGGTACTTGGCCAAGCAACTTTTAGCTGAAGCATCTTTCCTGGAAAGCTGTCTCGCCTTGGAAAGGTGCAGCCTGTGTTACTGGTTTGTCTTCTGCCTTGGGTGCTCTCACAGGAATTCCATCCTTCAGTTTTAGGTGGAGTCCTTGGGAAGTGTTACATGTTAGTGGACCTCCTTTACATCAGGGAAACCCCAGTTGGAGCTTTTCCTTGGACTGTGCCCTTCCACGCAGGACTACATCAAACTTCTTTTTGGCCTTTCAAAATGTAAAGGGGCTTATGTGAAAGGTGAGAGATAAGAAAGAAGAGTGTGGTCAGCAGGTTGAGGGAGGTTCTCCTTTCCCTCTCCTCTGCCCTGGTGAGGCCACAGCTGGAGTATCCAGCTGGACATGATCCTGTATAACCTGCTCAAGGTGATCCTGCTTTGGTGGGGAGTGGGACTAGATGACCTCCAGAAGTCCATTCCAAACCTCTACTGTTCTGTGAGAGACTTTTTGCCAGGGCCTGTAGTGCCTGGTCAAAGGGAATGGCCTTCAGCTGCAGGAGGGCAGATGGAGAGGAGATGACACATAGAAATCCTTCCTGAGGAGGGTGGGGAGGCCCTGGCACACGTTGCCTGGAGAAGCTGTGGCTGCCCCTGGATCCCTAGCAGGGTTCAAGGCCAGGCTGGATGGGGCTTTGGGCACCCTGGGATAGTTGAGAGTGACCCTGCCTATGGCAAGGGGTGGCACTGGGAGGGCTTTGGGCTCCCTTCCCACCCAAACAGTGCTGTGAGTCCTTGAAACACAGCAGTAGAAGCTAAAGCCACGTAGTGGTGGTTGTCTTTGTGCTTGCTCCTCTTGAGCTGGTCACACAGCCAGACCACAGCAGTTTATGGTTTCAGTAAGATGTTACTTTGCTGCACAAACTGGCAGTGCTGTAGCTGGGTTAGGAAGTGTGTGTGGTATTGGCCTGAATAGAGGGGGATGTTTGTTTGGCACAAGAAAAACTGTCTTGTACTTGTGGTCTTTGCTGCAGGTGTGGATTTATCTCAAGGTCCCTGGGAGTCTGTGTGACACCCTCCAGTGACCAAAAATGCCTGTTGTGGTGGTCAAGACTTCTTCCTAACACAGGCAGGATAAAAATAAAATAATAAATAACTGGTGCAACTGTTTTGTTCATAAGTCAAAGCAGGCTTGGGGCTGTGCAGTACTTGTGCCTAGATGGTTCCTTGGTGTCTGCCTGCTCCTGTCTGCTAGCAATATTTTTGTAGTGAAATTATGTTATGAGGTACAAGGTTTTGCTTTTGAATTTATCCATTGATCAAAAAAACCAACCCCAAACCACCAAACAACTTCCCTCTGTGTACTCTGTGATGTGTTGGTCTGGCTTGTTTGCTTCTTGGTTCGGAAGCAGCAACTAAAAATGACCATCACTTGTTGGTACCCTGCCATGAATTGTTGCGTGCCAGACAGCCTTGCGTGCGCTTTAGTTTGGAGAGAATTCCAAAATAGGTGCTGGAAAGGAACTTGATACATGACACATCCAGGGATTGCAGTAAAATGTCAGGGGTGTTTGTGTTTTTATAAAAAGCCTCAAATACCACCGAGCGTCTTAAGGGGAGTTAACTCTTTGGCCACAAATAGCTGTAACAGGAAAAAACCCATCAGCTCTTTTATTATCACTTCATGGACCTGCTGCCCGTTTATTTGTCTGCACTTAATCTTCATTTGTCTATTTGTTTGTTTTTTATTGTTTAACTACATGAAAGCCTGAAGTTAATAACAAAGTATTCTCTCCTGGGAAGCGCGGTCTAATTTCACTCCTCTCTGATTCTCCCATATAACAGAAATCTGTGTTTGCCATTCCTGAAGGGATCTCTGTGTCTTGTCCAGGACAGGACTTCAGTTCTGCAGGTTAAAAGTACAATCACAGTTTCTTTTTTTTTTTATACTTGGACTGTTTTTAGTGCTGATGCTCAGATGTGGGTCTGGTACAGATTCATCAAAGTGTACTACGCAGGATGCTCAGACTCTGAGATTGACTAATCCAAGTTGGGCTAATTAGGCAGTGCTTTCATTTTTATTGGAAACTGGAATGAGAATAAATGACAAGTTAGAAGGGCAAAATAAGAGCACTTAGGTGTTGTGAGTGCCTGCTATGCTGATTGACTCTACTTGGTCTTTAAGAGATAAAGGTAACAAAACCATATTTAATTACACGTGGTAAAACTGTAGTGCAGAGGCTGCCAGCAGTGGTGAGGGCAGAAAAATAAATGGAAGCTGGAAATAAAAGCAGGAAGTGCAAGTTGAGATTCAACCTGGCTCAACCCAAGTCAGGTTTATTTGAAAAATAACTTGCCTTTGAGCGTCTGGCAGTGTACACAGAAATTATTCTCTTCTTGACAGGGAGTTTTTAATCCAAAACAAAGAGCCTTGGTGGGAACAGACTACTTGAAAGTTACTGCCAGTGGGAATTTCTGGTAGAAAACCAGTTGCTTTTGTGCTTGCACCCTCTGTAGCTGGTGGTGTGTACTGGGTCTAAGGACGAGCAGTGTGTCCGTGGGCTGTGTGGCTCAGTGTGCTCAGAGCTGCCTCTTGCTTTGTGGGGCAGGCAGGAGGCTTGGAGGAGAGGACTAGAGGAGAAGGGAAGGCAGTGCTGAAAGGTGGGGTGGGGAAGAGGTCCAGTTGAAGGAAACCATCCTCAGAGATTGAGATTCTTTTATCGTTTCACCTGCTGGCTGAATGCCACAAAGTTTCCAGCCCCCCCCCCAAATGCTGGTAACTATTTCCTTGTGCTTCCAGGTCTTGCCTGAGAAGATGCTTCCTATGAGCTCCACACGTGAGCTGAACCTCAGCGATGGAGTTTGTGATGAGAGCAGTGAGACAGGCCCAGCCTCCCAAAGCAACAAAATGTGAAGCTGAGGGAGCAGAAGCAAGCTCCAACTCCTGTTCAGATTGAATTGCCCCCAGCTTAGTTTATCTTTTCTCTATGTGTGGTACACATGCATAAATTCAAACACAGGTGTGCTCTGCTAGAAGGCTCTACCTTTTTTCATGTTGGAATGGGATAAACTCGTCTGAGTTACAGGTCATGAGGTGAGGCTGTAAGGAGCAATCCTGCAAAGGCCAGTTCAAAAGTCAGGGTGCTTGCATCCTCCTGCATAATCTATGTGACGTTTAGGAGTGCTTTAAGAGGTCTTTTTTCATTTCTGATGTCTGTGACTTGGTCTTCCTGGGGGACCACCCCCTTCCACAGGGCTTGCAACAGCTGCTCTGCTGAATGAATTGACAGATGCAACACTCTCCTCTCCCCAAACAGTGCAAATATCCCCATTTTGTTTCTCAGGAGGGCTAGCTAAGTGTGTGAAGAGTCATGGGACTACCAAGTATCATTGAATGGTGTAGGTTGGAAGGGACCCCAAGGATCATCGTCACAAGCCAGTTATCCCTGTGGTAACTTTTTCTGGCTTTCTGAGTGTCAGAAGATCTTGAGGTCCTGCTTTCATGGTCTGTATCCAAACTGAAAATCAAGATCTCTGAAGCATTTCTTCAGTTGTTGCATATCAACATATTTTCTTTCAGTCCTCTGTATGAGTTTGATGAAGGTTTGGTCCCTGCAGTCTGCAACCCTCTCCTTGTCTAAATGCAACCAGGCAGGGACTGTGCAGATGCTCCAGCCTCACCGCATCGGTGCAAAGACTGAAGACAGTCCCAGGGGTGCTGGTAACAGTTTTGGTTGGTCTGAAATCACCAGCAATTACCCTGTCCAGCAAGGGGGTTTTGTGACCAGACCATCTGGGGACTGGACTGAAAACCTAATAAACCATGTGATAACTGCTCTCACACATGAAACATGTGAGCCCAGTCAGGAAAGCAGCTCATGTCCTATTTTCAGTTGAGGGAACTGTTGCCCAAGTATGGCATTCTCAATAAAATCTGGTTTTTTCAGTATTTCCTTCTTGATTTTCTTTTGTCTGTAACCCTTGGCCACTGCTTGTAGTATGTGAACGGGGTGTTTGCATCCAGTCCTTCAGCTGGTATCACTGTAGTGCACTGGATGTTATGCTCTTCCAGCAGGAGCACATTACTGTGTGTCAAAGCTTTAGTGTTTTATACTGTGTCTGCTCAGAAAAGGTACAATAAAGGAGCAATTTGTTTAATTTTGGTGCGTGTTTGGCCAGGAGTTTGAGTAGAAGCTAGATCTCCTAGGTGGGGAGAAATAATACAAACAGATAAATTCTCATCCAGAAGTTGAAAAATGCCATGAGAAAAAACAGCATCTTAGTGTTGGCAGAGATGCAGAATAAAAATGAGCTGGGTTTAGGGTAATTGTATTTTGGAATGTTTTCTCTGAAATGTCTCTCTTTTTTTAAGTTTTAATATGAGATTTATGGTCTGCTTGCCCACTGTCTGGCAGGAGGGAAAGAAGTAGGTGTGTTTCTGGAAGCTTGCAGGCTGGTCTGCGTGTTCATTCTGGCAAGGTTGGTAATTACTGGGCTGTTAATTTGCCACTGAAGCAGAGCAAAAAGAACGTTCAAAGCTAAAGCAGTTCTGCTTGGGAGGTGTCACAGGGACGTCTAGGTGGGTACTTGGGACCCTGTGCTTACAACAAGCCCTCCCAAATCTGTCTGTTGTGGGACTTTTTTGTACTGTCTAGCATCTCTGTGGTCTGTGTACAAGATGAGATGGACTGAGTCTTCTGTGCTGTGGCACATGAAAGCTGTTTCATGTTCTGAAACCTTTCTGGAGCCAATTGGTTTGACACCACTAAACCAAAAGTTGAGACTGGTAGTGGAACAATTTACTGGATCATAAGGACAAACAAGTTACTCTTATTTGTTGTTGTTGTTGTTGGTTTTTTTTAAGTGCATTTACATCTTTCAGATAATGAGGCATTACAAGTATTTCCCTGTTCCTGGTGGATTGTTTCCTCTCCTGTTAATAGGATTTGGACACAACAGGAACTGTTTGATTCTGGCATCATGACTCATGGCCTCCCTCTGCTATCTAGCTGTATATATGGTTAAGGAGTTGCTGCAAGCCCTTCATGTGAATCCATCTCCTCCCTCTTTCCCCTTCTCTTTCCTGTGTGATAGCAGTTTTGGTTTTTTCTTGAGGTTGTGGTAGAGATGATTCATTACATTAATCCATAGTGTAACCTCCTTGTTCATCCTGTTGCTTGTTTAATGCAGACACAGGTTTTACACCCTCTTAAAGTCCTGTGGCTTCCAGCTGTTAGATACAAACTTCCTAACTACGTGTGTGTGTGTGCATGTGTGCATATATGTGTTTTGACCTTTGCAAGCCCTGCAGAGGCTGGCCCTGCTCTTGGCTCCAGAGCTGTTCTTTCCCTATGTGAAATTTTCATAGACTGTCTGTTACTCTGAAGTTCTCCCCAGCCTTGTTTTCAGGCTGGAGCACAAGCTGGAAGGCTGTTTTTCACATAGACAGACTTTCTGCTGCTCTTTAATGAGCTCTTGGCATGCTTTTTTTGAGTCTCCTTAATGTGGATTATATTTTTAGTGCAGCTCATGCTTGAAGTACCTACAGCCACGTAAAGATAATTCCTCAGTCGTGAGCTTTGCTGTCTGAACTAGCTGAAAATAGCTGTTCCCAAGGGGTGGGTGGAGGAGCCCATGTGTGTGAGCGGCCAGCTCCATGCAACTGCCCCAGTGACCTGTGTCTCCATTCACTTGCATGTTTGGGAACTATGTGGGGAAAGATGATAAGGGGAGTTTGAAGTTTCTTTGGCTTTCTCTTCCCAGCATCCCCACCCCCCCCAACCCCGTCCTCGCTCCCCATACCTGGGGTGGAGAAGGCAGGCTAGGAAAATCCAGGGATCATCCGGGGACCTGATTCAGGTTTAAAGCTCCTTGATTTTATTGCTGAGTGTCTGATGTGTGTATACCATACCATCTCTCCCTGAGCCACATTGGGGTTACACATCTGTCCTATGGCACAGGGAGGGGTGGGATTTGCTGTAGCTAGTGCCTCTCTACTACCTCATATGGCCATAGGTAGGTTTGATTGGCAGACTGCCTCACTGGGATGTCAGTCCAAACCCAAGGTCTCCAGGAAAAATAGGACCTGCAGTAATTTGTCTTCAGTTGGCATCAAACAGATCTTAGCTAAGCCAGCGTGTCTGTTTAAAGCTTCCTGTAGCTAAAGGCTGCAAGGCACACATTTCAACTTGCTTTCTCATGTGGAGTGTGCGAGCCTGAGTGGCCACTGCCACAGGGCAGGTGAGAGGGACAAGTCCCTCCACAAGTTGAGAAGGTGGGACTCATAAATAGTTGATTGTCCCGATCTAATCGTGAGCCCTATTTTTACACATCCTGTGCCGTGTGTGGTTTTTTAAATCACACTGGTGTGCTGGTGTTTTTCCCCTTGCCCACTTCCCAAACAGGAAAAGTCAGAGCTTTATTTTTTCCTCTCAAGGAAGACATCTAAACTGCTGCTTAATGACACCCATATTTTGACGAGCTGAAGGTGTAAGTGTATGAGAGATGGGATTTAGCTCTCTAATCCCATGTAGGATGGGGCTTAGAGAAATCTCTTCTGCAAGATGCAGTTCATGAAACTCTGTCAGTGGCTGCTGACTGCCAACACCTTTGCCACGTGTTGGCTCTGAGGTGAAGTAACTTTGCAAGCTCATCTTTCTGAGGAAAATACCTTGGCATAAGAGGGTTCACTTGCTGCATAGGGTGATGACATTTGTCTGGCAAACTGCTCTTCTGTTGGGGCACTGCTGGGTTATCACAACAAAAATCATTCTTGCCCAAAAGCGTCCTGAACCAAATGTGTGAAAGGTGTGTTGGGAGGTGATAGAGCCAGAGAGCACCCCTTGCCTTTTGCTTTCCTGCCAAAAACCTCAATAGAGTTGCAAACTTTATTTACATCTCGCTGAGGAAATGGTTTGTGTGCCCCCTGTGCAGGCTGGGTTAGGTATTTGTGGATGTAGTACCTTCAGAATGATGCTGTCTGCTTTGGGAATCACTGAGCTGCTCTATAGCCTGTGTTTATGACTGAGATCTGATGGCCACGATAGCCCTTCCTGGCCTGGAAACGCCTGGGTCTGGTGATAACGAGCAGCTCGGCAGCCCCGGGGCTGATGAGCAGATTTAAGAGCACAGCACTGCACAGGGTCCATGGTGGAACTGCTCATCGCTGGAGGCAAAGCTCCCTGCAACATAGAAGAGCTTCGTGCAGAATTTCTTTGTTTTCTATGTGTGTGGGGTATTTTTTTCTTAATTTTCCCTTTGGGGACACAGAGGTCCTTTGAAGCAAATTGGCTTCAGGCCTGAGACATTACATGTTGCCTTTTTAAAATTCCTTTTGCACTATCAGTTGGACACAGCATCCTTTGCTTCCTGTCCTAAATAGCTGCAGAGAGTTGCTTTGTTCTGCCTTTCGCGATTGCTGTCCTCTGAGCAGCACATGGAGGCTGAAAACTCTCTAGGAACCCTTGAGAGGTGCTCTCTGTTGTTTGGGGTGCTTAGTGTCACTCTGTGAAATGAACTCAGGATGTTTAGAGTTACTCTATTAACTGTACTTGAGGGAAAAAAATTGCTGCTGGTGTTTTGACATAACTTGGTGGTTTTGAAATCTCTTGCTGGGGTTTTACATCTGTGCAGGCTCAGAGTGATGAGCAAGTGGTGCTTCTTCCTCTGTGATGCTTGTTGTATAAAGTCTGAGCGTGGGTCTGGCTTAATTTTCCACCTCTTGTCACGTGCTGGGGAGCTGTGGGTGGATTTGCAGCCTTTGGATTGTTGCTCTGTGTGGAAGAGTGATGCCTGGGAAAGCTGGAATCAAAACTCAGTAGCCTGTGTGACTATGAAGCAGGTATCCCTTATTGCAGTGCTGGGCACACAGGGGATGGCTCCTTCAAATGTGTGTGCCCATTAAAGACAAATTTCTCATTTATACAGATTATATATATTAGTTATAATTTCTAAGAAAAGGCACAGTTATGCAAATTGTTTTCAGGAAGTCATTTACATTAACTCCTCACAGATAGAGCATGCTCAGTGACACTCAGGGGGGTCTTCTGGTCTTTAGGGATGAAGGCTGGATGTCTTCCTCTCTCTCAGTGCATGCTCCTTATGCTTTTCTCTATAGTTACCAAAACACATTCCTGCACAAACTAGTTAGGAACCCCTTTTAGCTGAAAACCAGATATACTCTGTCTCTTAATTGGTCGTTGGTCTCATTATTTATGACTCCCCAATTTTCACTTTCTTTACCTTTAAGGTTGTTGCACTGTTATGGCTAAATTTTGTAGCCACTTTCTTGAAGCAGCTCACACAGTTACAGCCATATTCTGCTAAAATCCAAACCAAATCTATTCTTAAAAACATGAAAATTCTTATATTAAAGTTATATTAATTGTCTCTTAAGCTACATCTACATCAGTCTATTCAGCATTATTACATTTCATTGAATCATAGAATGGTCTGGGTTGGAAGGGACCCCAAGGATCACAGAGTTCCAACCCCCCTGCCACAGGCAGGGACACCAACCTCCAGGCCTGGAGCTACACAAGGTTGCCCAGGGCTTCATCCAGCCTGGCCCTGAACATGTCCAGGGACTCTTGAATCAAGAGGCCTTTCATAACTTTTGTTTCCTTATGTTTCTGGAATAAATTTTATGAGATAAATATTTCAACAGCCTTCAGAGGTCCGGAAAAAATAAATCCCTCAATAAGTCTCCATTATCTTTGCTGTGCATGAGATACTTATATTAGTTGCTGATGTTAAATATGGATATTTAAATTTTATTTCGCTGTTTTTCTCCCTGGCTCCTGGAAGGCTGCACTGCAGCATTGAAAGAGGTGACCCCAGTGTGGTAGCTGACCCATCAGTGGTTGCAAATCCTCCTTTTCCACAACTGTCTGGAAATGATGTGCTGGGCTCTTCCCTTTCCCAAAATGTGGCTTTGGCTCCAGGTCTTTTCCTTGTAGGCAGCAAAGGCAGATTTCCCTTTGGGGTGTTGTCTGTGGGAGCCTGGCCTGCTTTACTTGACTTTCTAAAGCCACAGTGCAGTCTGACTCAGCTGTGGAGAGGAGGGAAGCTTACGGAGTTTTGGGCTTGCTGCTGTGTGGTCCTGGATGCTGCTTGATTCAGCAGAACCCCAGGACTTGCTGCTCTCCTGACCAAGCATTGCCTGGCTTACAACCATTCAGATAGTGCTGTTCAAGGTGGGTTGGACCAAAGTTTTGTGGCTGTATTAAGCCTCCCATCCTAAGTAGTTGAGCCATTGCCAGTGTTATAAGCTTGCTTGTTTCATTTTTTTTAAAGGTGAATTTATCTACTCTGACTTTTGTACTATACAGATCATAAATTCATGAGTCAAGACTGTGACCTTCATCTGAGCCAGAGTACAACTTTAAGTTGAGATTAGGTGTATTTGTAAAAGATGCTGTGATGGAAAGTTTGTCTTGATTCTTTATTATCAACAAATTACTCTTCCTGCCTTGTTTCTAATGGGAATTTGCCTAGTTCTGTTCCTGGGTAGACTGAGTCCTGCCACTGGAAGCACTCCCATTGAGTAATATTAGTGATTAAATAGTAAATTATCTTAACAGATCAAGTTACTCTACGCATAGACTCCTTTATTTTTCTCTTCAAACCAAATAGATGGTATTTCTTAGGTCTCTTAGGTCACTTGGAGGGTATTTTATCAAAGCCTTAAATCAGTGTTTCTGATCCTGTTTCAACTTCTCTCTCCAGTTTTTTGAGTAAATGTTGCACCAGTCAGTGCCACCATACAAACGTTAACCAGCAGAGACATACTGTTTTAGGCTGTGTTCATGGCATGAGTGTTAGTCTTGAATGGAAATCAAAAGCAGCTCGTTATAAGCAAAGGTGGTTACACTGATCTTCTGAGGTGATTTACATATACTCATAGAATCATCTGGGTGGGAAGGGGCCTCAAAGCCCTCCACTTCCAGTAGCCTTCCCTGCCATGGGCAGAGACACCCTCCACTAGCCCAGGGTGGCCACCAAAGCCCCATCCAGCCTGGCCTTGAACCCTGCCAGGGATGCAGGGGCAGCCACAGCTGCTCCAGGCAGCCTGTGCCAGGGCCTCACCACCCTCCCCACAAAGGATTTCTGCCCCACATCTCCTCTCTATCTGCCCTCCTCCATTCTATGATTCTATGATTCCTGCAGCTGAAGGCCATTCCCCTTGGCCTGTTCCTCCCTGCCCTTGTCACCAGCCCCTCTCCAGCTTTTCTTGAAGCTCCTTGAGAGCTTCAAAGGTTCTCAAAGGTCTCCTTGGAGCCGCCTCATCTCCAGGATGAAGTCTCCCTGCAACTCTCTCCTCCTGTTTTCATAGGAGAGGTACTCAGCTGTTGATTGATGAGAAGCTCAGCATGACCCATCAGTGTGTGCTTGGTAGCCCAGAAAGCCAACCCTGCCCTAGGCTGCATCCCCAGCAGTGTGACCAGCAGGGTGAGGGAGGGGATTCTGCCCCTCTGCTCTGGGACAGGGAAGCCCCTGCAGTGCTGCATCCAGCTCGGGTGTTCCCAGGACAAGGAGGATGTGGAGCTGTTAGAGTGGGTCCAGAGGAGGCCATGGAGATGACCTGAGGGCCAGAGCACCTCTGCTGTGCGACACTGGAACAGGTTACCCAGAGCAGTTGTGGCTGCCCCTGGATCCCTGGCAGTATTCAAGGCCAGGCTGGATGGGGCTTTGGGCACCCTGGGCTAGTGGAGGGTGTCCCTGCCCCTGGCAGGGGGAGCACTTGGGGGGCTTGGAGGTCCCTTCCCACCAGTCTGGGATTTCTAACAAAAACAAAACCTAGTGTTTCAGTATTGATCTTGTTAGCATCACGTGCAGCACTCTGCATGCACCTCGCTTTTTAAACTCAACATTCCCTCCCTATTCATACTGTGCCCTGTTTTCTGTCTATCAAATGTGCCAGTGCACTGCATTGTATTAAATTTATTTTTTGTAGTTCTGTGTTCCCAAATTGTTTCTGAGCAGCTAAAAGCGACCTGCATTCCCATGGAGCTCACGCTATTAAAGCTTTCATACACTTCCTGAGCACCAGTGCACTGAGCAGTCAGTCTCTGCTGTGGTAAAGCCAATTTGTCCTGATGGGGTTTTTGTTTTTGCTTGCACAAGATAGTTTTATTTTTCTGGCTGCCCTGCCTGCTGGATGGCTCTGGAGATGAATGTCTGTGGTGGGTTCTGTCCGACGTTGAGAACAAGCTCGCTTTGTGTTTTTGGTTTTAACTTTCAGCATGGGCTTTTAATTAAGATTTCATGCAGCTATAATGTAGAAGGCTGTCTAGTCTAATAACAACAGAGATAAATTTGAGGTAAGATCTTTCATGGTTTTGAGACCAGTGCTTCTCAGTAGGTCCTTTTAACCAACTAGTAAATACTTCTTTCTTGGCTGTCTGGCACAAGTGGAAACATCTCAGATGTTTTCTGAAATAGGCTATATTTTAAAAACACTCAAGCTTGCTTTTTATTTTTTTAAAAACTTCCCCCCCCCCCCCCCTTTTATCCAGTTCAGGCTAGTAATTCCTCAAAATCAAGAGGTGCTCTGGGAAAAGCAGTAATAAATGTTGATGTGGTTCCCACAGGTTCTCATTATGGCTGTATTCTGCAGAGAATGCTCAAACATTCTGGTAATGGGTGCAAATGAAAAGCAGTAACTCTCTGAATTGCCCACAGGGCAGCAAGTAACAGGAGGGTAATCAAGGCTGGCTGTAGCAGAGGAGTTTCCTCCACTGTGCAGCAGGTGAGTGCTCAGCTCTGGCTCCAGGCAAGGGGAGAACCGTCCTTCACTCCAGCTGGACCCAGGGATGGATGAGGTCCTGAGTCTCCACATCCCAGGACTGCTTTTGTATACTGAATGAAGACACTTTGGGTAATCTGGTACCCTGGTGTTGTGATTGACACATTATTAACTCTGTGCAGTTTTAATTGGATTGTGGATTTGTCTTGTCATCCTTTGGCTTGGCAGAGGGTGAGCTGGGGCTGCCAGGCTTGGTGTGCTCAGGGTTGGCTTTCACTTGGTTTTCCCAGGTGCTGAGTGGTAAACCCCAGTTCTGGAGCTGGTTCCTTGCTGCTCTGACCTAGTCCTCTGAGGTGAAGTCTGAAGAGCAGCAGTCAGCCAGGATCTAAGAGCACTGATGTGCATATTGGCATCTTTCAAGCTCCAGGCTCCCAGGATGAATAACTGGTGCCAGTATTTTGTCACCAGCTGATGTTGGTGGATTTGTGTCTTTTCAGAGTTGCTTGTTTAGGTCGCGTGTGACCGAACCTATGAAAAAGGCTGTGCTTGTAGATGTCTGTTGCTGCAGTTTGGATGCAGGAATATTATGATCTGGGAGACAGTTATTTTCTGTTGTTCATATGCAAAGCCTGTATGTAGATGTAGACTTTCCTTTATGATGTAGACTCTTTCTGATTTGCAAATCTGGTTTGGTCATATGAAAATTAAGGATTTTCCTTTAGTGCCATCAAGTGGCAGACTACAGTATTGTTACTTGGTGGAGATGATTCTCTGGAGTAGAGGCTGCAGTTAGGAAACAAGTTACTTTGCTTAAGGGTGCTGTGAGATTACTTAGGATGTGCCTTGTGTTGGGAAAGGTACAACAGGGGATGTCAGGAATAGCTTTACCTCATCAAAGAGCGAGGCTACTGAGGATCTAATGGATTGCCTTTTATTTTCCTCTCCTTCCTGCCCTGCTGATTTAATCTCAGTTGGATTTTACATGGTTTACATTGCTTGCTCCTAAGGAGCCTCTGGACACTTGATTCTTACATTAACTTTGAAGAACCACTTGGATGTTTGAGCAGTGAGTAGGAAGGACGAGTAGTGCTCAGTAGCACAGACTGAACCCAGCAGTGCTGAGGATGAAGGATATGGCCACACATGCCATGTTTTACCCTACAGAGGACATCCCAGATTCTGAACCTTTTGTTTTTTTCCACTCTGTGAAACTACCTCAATATATAAAAGCACTGCTGGAAGCAGCAAAGCTCACTTATTCCACAGGAGGGCTGAAGGCAGGATTTGCAGGGTACATTTGCCACTGAGTAAATTTGATTTTGCTGCTTCTAATAAAGCAAACCCATGTTTTCTAATCCCAGTTCTCTTAATTTGAAGGTATGGGCTTGTTGCAAAGCATAGTTTTTGGTTGTTGGGAGCGTTATTAGCTGAATATGTGCTTTCACTGAGGCTTTCTTGTTGATCCTTCCCCTATTTCTTCTTGCTCTAATGAGCTGAAACGGATGCACAGGTTGCACCTTAATAAGTGGAGGTGATGTTTTAAGCCTCAATGGTATATTATCAATTGTTGGAGTGTGGCCTGATAGTATGAAAGGTGTGTTGCAAGTGCCCAGCTTTCCCTTGGTGGTGCGACACTGATTGTGGGATCAGACTTGGGCTGGGGACAGTCCCTGAGCACTACCTACCTCATCCTTTGCAGTGCTGACCTCCAGCCTGGCCGATCACGAAGTGTTGCTGGAAAGTAACTCACTTCTAGGCACAGATGCCAGACTTCACATGTCAAATCCTGAGGAGGATTCCAGGAGAGGGTTAGCAAAATTTAAGGTGCTGAAAAATCCTTTTTTCTTTTTTTCCTTAACTCTGAACTGTGGAAGTGGCTGAGTTGTTTTTATAGGTGTAAAATGAGAAACGTCGTAAGGGGAAAGAGAACCACCTGGAAGCAGATACTTGATTGTATAAAGCTTCAGCCCCAAGTACTATTTCTATATAATGCAAGACCAGTTAAGAGTGCAGGGGTGGTCCATATGTTTCCCAGAGAGCAGAGCAGCAGGTACTTCAAGTATAACTTCAAGAGTATAATTTTGTCCTGGTTCTGGTTACTCATGTATACGTTCTCCTGCTTCAAATCCTCAAGAGATCCAGGATCTTCCTGAGCTGGAGCTATTCCATTTGAGTCTGTGTTTACTGTCCATGGATTATAAGCAAAGGACTGTTCAACACAGAGCTGTTGCTGAAGGGATGCTCAGCAGCTCTAGGACAAGCAGGACCATTAGTTTCAGTTGTGTAGCCTTTGTGATGAATATTTACCCTAAGGGGTCAGCCAAAAAACTCACACACAAGTGGGACTCTGCTACTTGGAAGCTGTATTCCCCAGAATGGCATTGAAAACCCCAAAAAATTACTCCCTGGCCCCTCAGCCCCACCTGGCAGTCCAGGTTCCCTTCCTCCTGTGAAGAGAGAGAGGCTTAAACATATGAATGTCAGCACTTGACCTCATCCACTGGTTTCAGAATAACCTAATTAGCCTTAATCCGCTTACGGCTTGAACTGTGCACCAGCGTCGTGATCCTGAGATGGATCAGGTTTGATGTTCACCTTGCCTATGAGTTTCCCTCTGCTAAACCCATGTACTTTGTGCTTCCACCCCTCACAGCAGCCATGGCCATGCTGGCTTGGGCAGGTTGGCAGGTTTGGAGCAGTGTGGTCCTTCCTGTCTGGGCCAGGATGGGAAAGTGCAGTGTATGTATTCTGATGCATGGTTATCATAGTGCCTGAGGAGGATTAGTTAAGACTCCATCAATTGCTAAATAGGATTTTTGGACAAGAGAGCCTTTCCCTGATGCAGAAATGCTTGCTTGCTGCTGGAGTACCACTTGTTTTTTTGGCAAATAAAGCAGTTTAAAGATGTCATGACTTAATACCTTCAGTTTTCAGGTAAAACCCGTTGCTGCTTTGCCTTGTGTCCCTTGAGGCTGGGCTCGTGTGGGGCCTGTTTAGTTTATACAGCAGCTGAAATAAAAGGCTGTTCTGCCTCTGAGTGGGAAGGCTGAAGAGCAATGCAGAGCGTGGGGTGCTTGGTTTGCCACCGAAGTGGGTCTGGTCTTTGCCCAGGAGCTGCAGCGTGTTCCTGTGCTGCCATCTGGAGTGTGCAGAGCGTGTGTCCGGCCTTGCTCGCAGCCTGGGCCCTGCGCTTGCACACCCGCCATTGCGCTTGCACGCTTGCCTAGGCCTACCCATGGCCTGGGAACTCCGTGCTGCTTTCTGCTGGCTGGTGCTTTCGGTGGTAAATGTTCCTGAGTGGGAGCAAATGGTTTGAGATCCCAAACACCCTCTTGGGGAAAAGGGAAGTTGCTTCTGGTGGCTGGAAATACAGTTAGAAAATGCAAAATAGACTGCATCTTAATGCTGTTGGGAGCAATAGTCATGTATTTCTCTTAAACGTTTCTGTGGTACATGGAATTGTGTATCCCAAACCACCCCTCAGATTTAGGGAGCAGGTTATGGCACTGCATGTACCTTTATTTCCTCATGGAATAGGGGACGAACTCCCAGGTGCCAGTTCCTATACTTCTGTGCAGAGATGGGTACAAGATTTAGGGACATGGTACCTGTTGGTTTATCTGCCTGACCACTTGTTTTCCCTCATCTTCCATCCTTTTTCTAGGTAAAAATAAGTTTCCAGTGATACCGATGTGTTTTAACTGCGAAATCTACTGTTTAAATTGTTTAAAGGTCCTGACTCTGCTAGCCCTGTCCCTTGCCTCCCTTTGAAGCTAGTGGAGTGCTGCTCCAGGACTAAGCTCAGCCTGTGCCCTCAGACTGCCAGGCTTCAGTAGTATCAACTGCTGACAGATTAACCACCTCCTTGATTTAAGAAGTAGCCGATTTGGTTTAATTGCAGTACACAGCCTTAAAATGAGAAATGTTTCACATCTGAGCTTCGGTTTGGCTTTCTCCAACAGCATGTTCAGGATGGCTTTAGCTGTGAAGGGACAAGAAGGGAAATGAGATTTTCTTGATAGTTCAGGAACAGATAATAGTGTGCTCCCTTCATTGTGTCTGCTGTACTTTCAGGTGGGGATCTGTAAAGTTTGGCTTGGGTGGTGCTGAGTTTTGCTTTGGTTATCTGTTACTTTTGCCTATCTGCCAGGAGTTCAGGAAGACCTTAAATTGCAGCTCTTTCACCTTTGCCCACAGAAGTGAGGTGTTGTTCCCCACCCCCAGCTTTCTTGCTGCAGTTTTGGGACTGTTGGTGGTGGGCTTTTCCTCCCCAGTGGGATTGCTTTCTTTCTGTACTCTATTTGCTACCCATTCCCCCTAGTTCAACGTTGCCAAACTCATAGCTTTATTGGCCTTTGAGTAAGCACCTGGATCTGCTCAGGTCCTCTAATATTAACCTTCTTAAGAAAAGGTAAGGTTTTCAAATCACAAGGGGAAAAAAAAGAGGTTGTGGGGGAGAAGAAACACCACGTTAAATTAATTAGATTAAAAACTGGCCTAATTACTGCCTTTAAATAGATTAAGGCAACTAAGAAAGACATCAGACAAGCTGGATGAAGTCAAGTTCACAAGCAGGGACATGTAGGATGTAAAAGGCAGCAGCAAAGCTTGGTTGAGACCTTTGTGGTTCTATTTAGTGTGGCAATGAATGCTGCCCAGTCCCCAGGTTGCCTGGGAAGCATTCCCCACCTGTCCAGTGTCTGGCTGCTCCTTGCCATAGGTATCCAGCTCTGGTCTGCCTTGCCAAGCTGCTGAACCAGGAATCTTAATAAAGCAGCATGAAGGTCTGCTGTATTAGAGGCAGTAAACATGGTGAGTGATAGTTGTATTCTTAAAATTTTGGGGACCCACCGTGGCTGTTGTCAGGTGTCGTGTGTCCTCCTTTCCTTGTGCATGCAGAGCTGTGACAGCCCAAGTGATCCAGCCTGTACAAACAGGAGTCACCATCCCTTTGCTCATCTCAGAGGGAACCATGGCCTGGTGGGAATGACCCACTTTGGCCCTTATTTCCATATAGATGTTAACAAATGTGTTTGCCCAACATGTGGCTTAGTGTTTCGGAGGTTCTCATCAGCGCAGTCACTGTCTGTATGCTGAAGCTGTGCTCTCAGGGTTCTCCTAAGGAGAAGCTTGGAAATTCTTCTAAAATAACCCCCTAAAATTAGTAAGTATGGAGTGAAGCCCTTCTGGTGGGAGTTACTTGTTGCCTTGGTGTTTGGGTGCTCTCTACAGCATCTGCCTCTTGGATGCTGAGCATCCACAGCTGCCTGGACATCGATCGGATCCTGTTACCTCATCTGGGAGTAGTGAGCGTAGGAGGGGAAAAATAGTCTTATGGCCTCATTATACGTGGGTCAAGTGCCACTTAAGGCTTGCTGTGCTTTGAAACGACTTCATGCTCTGTGAATGAAAGTATATTTAAACTGAAATGTGTGCTCAGCTCAACTTGAAGCCTAAACAAGCACATATCCTGCTTCTCACTGCGATTTTTGTGAAGTGGATTCAGAACAAATGTTATTTCTCCCCAACCCAGCAGAGACAGCTTGTTTTTGTGCATGACTGAGAGCTCCCTTCTCTGGTAACTATGTGGGATTGCTGCTGCTGTAGCTTTTTTAGCTCCAAACTGCTCACTTTCTTGTAAAACAATTTTTCATGTATTTGCAGTGATCAGACAAGGTTGATATATGCTGTTGAGTCATCAGCGCTTTTAAAAGCCACAGGATGAACAGATCCCTCACTACAAGACTGATTGTGCTGTTCTGCTTAGATGTTTACATGTAAATATTAAGTCATTTTCCTAATTTTTCCTATCCTGTCATGCTGTTATTGTAGTAATTAAAGTAACAAAGACCAGCATCCTTAAACAACTTGCTGTAAAGCAATGGTGCTGCTTGATGTCTTTCCTCCCCAAAACTCTTGGTTAAAAGTATAAGTCTTCTTTGCACGTCACAAACTGCTTGGTTGCCAGTGAAGAAAAAGCCCAACCTGAAGTTAACTCAAAGGCATAGTAATGAGTGTGGTTATTTGAAATGGAGAAATGTCTTGAGCGGAGGAGGAGGAGGGTGAGAGTGTGACTCAGCTCCACAGTGACAATTGCCATCAGATGGTGATGGGTGGTGGTGGATGAGTGCGTTCAGCTCCTGAGCAACCATTGCAGTTGGGAGCACACGAGGGAATTTCCCTGCTGCTGAAAACAATTGCTGGCAACTGGCTCCTGCAAACAGGGGAAGAAGAAAGGATGAAACCCTTTGAACAACTTGGGCTTAGGGGTGTTTTTGTGCTGTTGAGGGGGTGTGTGTGGCCCTGTATGTCTCCAGGGTCATTCCTCCATCAGTTTTATAGTGCACTTTAGTCTTGCACAAGGGCACTTGCACCTTTACCTGTGCTGATGGCAGCTGACAATGGTGATCTTTTAGTTAGTGAATCTGCCCAGGCAGCTTGTGCTTGCTACAAAAGCACCACTTTTAGCAATAAGTATTTGGGCAACTTGTCTGTGTGTTGTGGCTGGCTGTCCCCTATTTCAAAGCTGCTTTCACTGTTGCTTGGAGGCTGTTTATGTTTGGGGATAGAAGTGGAATGAAGATCGTAGTCATGGCATGGTTTGGGTGATAAGGGAGCTCAGAGCCCACCAAGTCTCACCTTAGGCAGAGACACCTTTCACTACCCCAGGCTGCCCAAAACCCCATCCAGCCTGGCCTTGAATGCAGATGATGAGATTATGGGGGAGAAGGAACTTCTTATAAGAGATGTTGGAGACTGAATGGCAGAAGCAGTCTGGGATAAACTCCTTGTTTGCTATTCCCTCCTTTTGAGGGGCTTGCATAGCTCAAGCATGCAATATGTATCACAGCTGGTGGATGCAGCAGCTTGTGCTGCTCCAACATCATCATGCTCCAATTCTTCATGCTTGATGCTGGCAAGTTTTCTGACTTGCTATGGAGGCTGGAATAACTGGGTGCTGAGTATCTGTGTTTCTTAGGTGCATTGGAGGAGAACTGGCTTGGGTTATGATCGGAAATTTTAGGTGCCTTCATGTGGTGAAGTTAAAGCTTCTTTGGCTTTGCTTTGCTCTTGGGGAGAGGCCTGGTGTCTGGAAACACTTTCTTTTTGGTGCAGCTGTGGCTGTTGTGTGGCCACAGGCATTGTGCTTCATTCTGCTGTGCCTGTATTTGCCAGGCTGTCAGATATGCACAATAATTCCCTTCAAAGGGAAGTGGGGGCAGGTTAGTGTTTGTAAGGTGTTCTGGTGGCTTCTGATGAGAGATAGTATTTAAGGGTAAGTGGTTGGCTCAAGTTCTTACTTTAACATACACATGATTCAAGGAGGATTGCGCTGGTCCCAAAATAAACACAAACACTCAGAGATATCCTTCATAATGTCATACTTCCAGGAATGCTGTAGAATGCCGGCCTTGGATGTGCCTTGACAAGCAGGAACCAAAGCTACCCGGCTGCCATCCTCACTGTCAGTGCAGTAAAGGGCGTGTAAAAATAAGCTGAGCTTATTCAACCAGGAGGTGATGCGCTATTTCCAAATTGCTTTTGGTAATTCTGCTCTTCAGGTTTCAGTTGTCTGAGTGAATTTTCCTCTTGCTGATTCTGTGTCTGGCTTCGGCTCTTACGAAACCCGCTGCAGTTGGAGTCTGGATTGCGCATCAGCGTGAAATGCTTGGCTTCGGCCTCTCCGCGTGTAGAGTTCAACGCGAGGCCTTCCAGATAATGGAGCTGGCCTCCCTTGAGCTGCCTTCGCGCTGCAGAGCGTATTACATACACATTGTTTGACAGTTGCTGTGCTTTTGGGGGAAAAAGCTAAACCTCAGTGCAGTTCAGCCCTCGCAACACAGGGTGGCGGTGCCACTTAAAGGTCTGGTCGCCTGGAGGTTGGGATATAATCTCAGTGTTTAGTTTCCTGTCGTCAGGACTGTGTCCCTTTTGGCTCTTAATTACCTTACTCTGTGCGTCTACTTCTTCACAAGCCCCCTCCTCTGTGGTCTGTAAAGCACAAGCTACTGGTTAGCGTTTGTGGAAGAACTGGTGAGAAAGCTTGAACATTAGCAGTCGTCTCGTGGCCTAAGGAGCCCCCAGAACTTCAGGCAGTAGTTAAATCGCCCCCATACCTGGCACATGCAAGTTCACCTTCTCTGTCCCTTAATCCATGTTTTTGGTCTTCCTCTTGACTTAAATCTGCTTTCCAGACTCTGCTGGCTGAACAACTTTAGTTGACTATGTGTTGGCATGGCCAAAACTTTGCATGGTTCTGCCTCTGAGGCGTGTGTGCTTCTGTGTGTGTAGCTTGTTTTAAACAAGCTCTGCCCTAAGAACAACCTTATTTCCCACACTTTCCAGTGTGTCCCAACCTCACTCCAGTTCTCCTATTGTCTTGTCTTCGTCTCTGTGACCCAGAGCTGTCGTGACTCCTAAACCGCATTGCCTTAGAGCCCTTTCAGGGATCACACAAGTTCAGGAGTAAAATGCTTCTTGGTGTCTCTTCTCAGTAGTCTATAGCCCTCAGTAATTGGGGACATCTATGGGCCATCTCTGTTGCTTACTTGGCTTTGGTAAGGTCAGCTTTGGTGTTGGCAGAGGGTTCTTCCTTCCAGCTCCTGGCCCAGAGCCGCTGTTCTGTTTAGTGTCTGGTGTGTTAAGCTCTTGTCAGCACATCTTGCATGGGATTTGTTTTCTTTGTGTTGCTCTTTGATAAATAGTAGAGCGTGCTCCTGCATGACTGGTTCACCCCTTCCTACACTGCTGACCCCGTGGCCTTTCTTCTGGGTGTCCTCTGCAGCTTGTGTGTCAGTTGACTTGCAGGTCTCCGTGTGGAACTAATCCATGTCCTCCGCTATAGAAACATCTTGTATCCTGTAGCTCTCTCCTGAAGTAAAGCGTGGCAGGAGAACAGCTATCCCAGCCCAGCTTTTCCAGGCTCAGAGGACTTGTCTGACTCGGCTGAGTCCGTTCGAATCATTTATCAGTCTGTGACCAGACAAGCAGGAGGAGTTGGAGAAGTGCCTACGCGATCTCTCTCGGGCAAGGTTGAATCTATCTTGTTTTGAAAGGCAAGCCAGCCTGTGAAAATCAACACTGCAGAAGAATTGCTGACAAAACTACCTCCCACTGCGTGTTTGTTTTTTTGTCTGCTCGTGGTGGTCACTTGAAGTAATCCTTCTGTGAAGCCTTTATATAGGGTACATAGGGAGCCTGGATTACTGACCTCCTCTATAAAGCTGTATACCAAACCCACAGGATGTCTGGTTCCAAGGGAAAATACATTACAGGATGGTATCTGTGAGGCATTCAGGAAACATCTTAATTTATTTTTTCAGTTCTTTAACTGAACTGTAACATGCTAGTAGGCAAGTTACTCGTGATCCTGTTACCCAGCTCTGTGGAGCTCTCCCTCGTGTTGGAGTTGCAAAGCCTTTGTGTAATAAGGGTCAAATAAGTGCATGAAATACTGAAGGTGAAGACAGTCTTCCAGTGTAAGCTTTCTGTTAGAGAAGTTCTTATCAGTGGCATGATGAGAAATCACTTCCCAGTGACTGAATGTCTTCTGATGTTTTATTGTGCTAAAATGTTATAGCTCAGGCATGAATAAGTGAACTATATGCCAGAATAAACAAAACTACATCTCATCACCCCTTGCTGCAGTTCCTTCCAAGTGGTTAAAGGCAGTAATATTAGCTCTTTCCTCCTGTGTTAGAGGAGGTGTGACCTGCCTAGACCCGGGGACTGTAGACGCTTGTGTGAAGAAAATGTAGGAAGCCTGAAGTTTGTGACAGTCCCAAAGGTGCAGCAGGTTTTGTGGTTATCTCTCTGTGGTCATAGGAGGTGTGCCAAGAGAGGTGAAGGATGCCAGTACCAGTTCTGTTGCTATCCTGTTTACCTCCCCTTAGGTGGTGCCTCTCTGATTGTTCATGTTGCAAGATGATATAGTGGTGAAGATAATGCCCTTTAGCCTGTGTTCCCAAAGTGGTTCCTAAACTGAATCTGGTCTTGATGCCTCTGGGTCCCCCCTACTTGGGTTTGGCTGCCTTTGGACAGGAATTACCTGAACTAGTTAATCTTAATTTCTGGTGTCTGTGATGATTAGTAATGGCATCCTCATCCTCCTGTAGTATAAACTAGTGTTTTGTAGATGTGATTGTAAGATGTGATATGTATCTTTGAGGCATAGATAATGTGACTGAGATAACTTGGGGTATTGTTGCCTGGGGGGCTTTCCTGGCACTTAGGAATAAAGGAATAAGGCACTCAATTTACTTCAGCCAGTTATTCTTCTTTCTCCTTGAAACAATCCTATCATGACCATTAGAAGTAGCTTTCTCATTATATTGCATTAAATTTTCATATAATTTTTCAAGATACAGCCATTAAAATGCCAGACTGATTAGAAACATTTTCTATTTCAATCTTAGAAGTAATATTTTACTTCAACAACTTCATTTCTCTTTGGCAGTATTTCTTCTTGGATAAGAATCTGAAGGAATCTCTGTTAAACGGTGATGTTTCATCATCAGCTGAACAATTTGCTGGGACCCTTTGAATGATGAAATGTTTTTCTTTGGAGCTTTTTTGAGGTGTGGAGAGAAAGAAATGCCTGGTGACTTATCTCTGATGAAATAGTCACAGAATCATGGCATACTTGAGGTTGACTGGGACCTCTGGAGATCATCTAGTCCCACTTCCCTGTTCAAGGAAGGACCATGGCCAGTGTGGTTTTGGGGATGGAGGCTTTGTAGCCTCTCTGGGAAATCTATTCCAGAATTGGTTGACACTTGTGCGAACATGAGTCAACGGTGTGCCCAGGTGGCCAAGAAGGCCAATAGCATCCTGGCTTGCATCAGGAATAGTATAGTCAGCAGGACCAGGGAGGTGATTGTTCCCCTGTACTCAGCTCTGTCAAGGCCAAACCTCGAATACTGAGCTCAGTTTTGGGTCCCTTGCTACAAGAAAGACATAGAGGCCCTGGAACATGTCTAGAGAAGGGCAGTGGAGCTGGTGAAGTGTCTGGAACACAAGTCCAGACTTGTGTCTGAGAGAACTGGGACTTTAGCCTGGAGAAGAGGTGGCTCAGGGGAGACCTTATTGCTTGTGAGCTACCTGAAAGGAGGTTGTGGTGAGCTGGGAGTCAGCCTCTTCTTGCAGATAAGTAGCGACCAGACAAGATGGAATGGCTACAAGTTGCACCAGGGGAGGTTCAGGTTAGAAATGAGGAGAAACCTCTTCTCAGAAAGAGTGGTCAGGAATTGGAACAGGTTGCCCAGGGAGGCAGTGGAGTCACTGTCCCTTGGGGTACGCAGGGAAAGGCTGGATGAGATACTTAAGGACATGGCTTAGTTAGTAATATAGGTGGTGGGGGATGGTTTGACCAGATGATCTTGGAGGGCTTTTCCAACCTTAATGATTCTGTGTTTGATCACCTTCACAGTAAAAAAGCGGGGGTTTATTATGGTTTTTTACCTTCTCCGGTTTAATGGAATTTTCCATGTGTTGCTGCTTGTCCTGTCAGTGGACACCAAGTAGAAGAGTCTGTCTCTGTCTTTTTACCCTCCTAGGTAGAACAATCCTTGCCTTGTCAATTCCAGGCAGAACAATCCCAGCTCTCTCCGCCTTCCCTTGCATGAGGGATGCTCCAGTTGCTTTATCACATTAGTGGCCCTGGACACTCTCCAGTAGTTGTGTATTTCCCTTGTAGTGGGGAGCCCAGACTAGGACCCAGCTCACCAGTGCTGATCAGAGGGGAGGGATTGCCTTGCTTGACCTGCTGTTTAATGATTTTCCTAACACAGTCTGGGAGTCTGTTGGCTGCCTCTGCTGCAGTGGCACAGTGCTGACTCGTCGTCATCTTGGTGGCCAGCAGGACATCGAGGTCATTTTCTGCAGAGCTGCTTTCTAGGTGGTCAGGCCCAGCATGTACAAGTTGTTCCTCTCCAGGGGCAGGACGTGGCCTTTGTTGAACTTGGGGGTTGGAACTAGATGATCTCTGAGTCCTGTTTTATGGTTCTGTGAACTCTGTGAGGTTCCTGTTGGGCCATTTCTCCAGCCTGCCCAGGTCCCTGTGAATAGCAGCACACTCCTCTGCTCTGTCAGTCGCTCCTCCTGGTTTTGTATCCTTTGCAAACTCATTGAGGGTGCAATCTGTCTCCACATCCCTGTCATTAATGAGGAGTTTAAACAGTATTGGACCCAGTCTTGACCCTTCTCTAGATCTTCTTTGTTGTGTTCCAAAACATCTGAGCTGCAGTTTCTGCTCTTTCCTAATTTGGGTAAGCTGTACAGTTTTGTCCTGGTAAAGAGAGGACTGTATGTACCCTTTTGCATGGCAAGATGTATTTAAGGAGGTACTGCATGATGTATCTGTGTGCTGCAGGCTGTAAATTTTCACTCTTACACCTGTGTTGAGTAAGACAACACACCTGGTTAGTGCATGTTACGCTGAGCAGTGGCCAGCTTGGAAGGTACTGGATGGAGAGGTTGACTTAGCTTCCCTTCCTGGTTCTTAGCAATGGCTCTGAAAGCATGCAAATATAAATTCAAAGCAGAAAGGAGGCATAATATTTATCTGGTTTAACAGCATAAAAATCACTGTCATCTTAAGATTTTCTTCACTGAATTAAACAGCTCCTTGGGGCAGTTCTTCTAAAAAGGATATACTCACACCTTGTAATTGAATTGCCTCTCAGTCTCCCTCTGAACAAACTGAGAGGCCTTTCAATGGCCTGCCACATCTGAGGCTCTTTGTCCAGTCCTCAGTCTTTTGTAGTTGTGGTTCTTTTGGTGTGCTCTGGGACTGGTGTAGTACTGGGACTTGCTTATTCGATGCTCTGGTGTTGACATTTCCTTCACATCTGATTTCCAGATAAAGGTAAACCACATCATCATGGATTCAGATACATTGTTTTCCCCCTTTAGAAATCCATGATTCACTAAAGGTCAGAGTGAGAATCAGCCAGAGACAGAATGCAGATGACTCCATTGAGCTTTCTGTCTCTCGTTATAAATAGTACATCTGATACACATCTTCTCTGTTACTCTGAGTGTGCCCTCTCCCCCTCCAGCCTCTGCCTGTCGCAGAGGATTAGACGTGCTGGAACGCCATTGCAGACAGAGCAGAAGGGAGATTAGAACACTTGTGGTGGGCTTTACGTCCACATCCTCCGATTCTTGTGGGTTTGGGTCTGCCCCCTTATTTCCACACTCTTCCTA
Source organism: Gallinula chloropus (assembly GCF_964237585.1). Classification (NCBI taxonomy): domain Eukaryota; kingdom Metazoa; phylum Chordata; class Aves; order Gruiformes; family Rallidae; genus Gallinula; species Gallinula chloropus. The sequence continues at coordinate 83,585,619 of NC_140088.1, read as the reverse complement.
ACGATAGTGCATATGGTATAAACGTTCAGAAACTGCCTGCAAAGTAAGTGTGACTAGGGTGCCTCGTTAAGAGTCCTTCCTTTTTTTAAACAGCGTTGTTTACAGGCATTGTAAAGATGATTCATCTCTGTCTTAATGTTAACCAGCTTGGATGGGATGAAATTTATCTCGCTTGGTTCTAGCGAGCATTCCTATCCTACACATGGTGTGAATCAACTGTCCTTCCAACTTGAAAGAGCTTGAGAGAGTAGGGCCTGCTGACGCATCGCTTTTGTTCTTGGGGGAATTGTTTCCATTGTGCTCACAAAAAGAGGAGGGAAGTTGAAAGCTCCGCTCGTGGCCAGCTCTCTCCATACTTGCCTCGGTTGGGGGCATTCGTGTTTGTTGTAGCTGTTCTGGCTTCCCTGGCTCTGGGTTGTTCCTTACGTTTCCTGGCTCATCTGGAGGCCGAACGCTAATTTGTTCAAGCTCTCTCTCTCTCTCTCTCTCTCTTAATGTCTTTTATGGTCTGAATTTCATTATTTTTTTTAATAGGGACATTATAACCAAGACGTTCCATTATATTTTCAATTAGGGTAATTGTTCTTCGTTTCCTTCAGAATCTTGTCTGGCAGAGAATAACAACATTCCGCCCCGGAGATGGCTGTGGCTTTATGGTGCCTCTATTTTTCCAGGAATGTATAGTCTAAAAGTGCTTTGCTGTCATGAGCATGTACTTCAGATGGCTTTAGAGTATTTTATAACTAAAGACCCGATCTTGTGCAAATGAAGGAAATGGGAGTTTGTCTGTTGCCATCAGTGAAAGTTGAGTTGGGTTCTTTGAAACCCTTGTAAAAACTTGGAAGGATTTAGTACCCGGGGTCAGAGACACGGTTTCTTTCAGCTTCAGGGCTTAGTACAGCTTTGGTTAAAATCGGGTGGTATCCAAAGAGCTTCAGCTATTCTGTAGGTTGGACCCCTTGAAAACAGGGCTTCAGGGGGTCTTAAGAAGCTTGTCTGAGGAGGTGTTTGGTCTCTCCAGCAGCAAATGCATCAAAGCTGCTGCTGCTCAATGTTTTTCTTACTCTTGGAAATGACCAATTTAAATAGCCTCCATAACATGCCCTGATGATCCTTTTTGGTCTTCTGCCACTCTTACAGTTAGAAGACTTTGTCTGACGTTTAACCTCATTCTCCTATGCAATTTAAGGCCATTACTATTTTTCCTTTCCTTGATAGACACGAAACTTCGCATGGGAATGAGAGTCTGGGCCTCCTCTGGTAGTCATACATGCCTGATGTTGCCTTTTTAATTCAGCTTTCTTCCCTGAGGATGTTGCTGCTGTTGTGCCTTGTGTCCTCCAGATGAGTTTGCCAGGGTAGGCATCTACAGTTAGAAAGAGGATGGGCTTTCAACGACAGCACTGCAGTTACGAAGTGAGCAGCAGTTTGGGGATGAAGTGAAGATTTGTTGCCAAGGAGGGGTTTAGTCATCCAGAACATGGCATTGGAGTCTCAAACCTCAACCTTCAGTCAGTTGAGACAAGAGGCTTTAGGCAGGGTTAATGACATTCTTCTACAGAGGTCTTCTGGTTGGTTTTGTTGGAGTTCAGCATGCTGCTCTTGTTGAGCATGCCCAGCTCAGCAGGACTAGCTCAGCTATTTCTGGTTTTGATAGCAAACCCATGCCAGAGATTGAGCTCCCAAGTCCCAGTAGATATTCTCTGAGCTTCTGTGTCTGGATTCTCCTCTTTAAGCTAGTTCTGACCTGTTGTATTGCCTTAAAGTCATATCACTTCCCTCCTCAATTGAAACACAATCTGTTAAATACCTTTTGGATGAAGCTTTTGCGAAACTTAATTGAAAATTCATCATCATTTTGAGACTCCTGTGCATCACTTATGTCTTATTTTGACTGTGTAGGTCCTGGGGATGTTGTGGAGTGTATACATGGATAAATGAAAATAACAGAGAACTTCAAGAGCAGAGCAAAATGCAATTCTTATCTTTTGGGGAAGCCCCTTCGTGCATATCCATCCAGTCAGATTGATTTCTGTGCATGTCTCCTACAGAACCCCTCTCTTTTGGCATGTAACTGGGTTTGTGATCTGAGTTTTTTTCAAACTGAACAACAAAGGGCTTCTCATTCTTAAACTGAGCTAACACAACTAGGGAGCAACATAGCACTCAGTACCTGTTTCTGTGGCCGCTTGCAACGCTGCAGTATATTTTGTATGGCCACCAGTGGCCCCTTTATACAAAACCACTGGTGCTTTGTAGGTCCTGTGCCAGGCTGATGTGCCCTAGGCGGGTGTCCCAGAGGGAGTTAGGCATCAATGCTTAGCCTGAAGCCTACGTGTTGTATAATCTGAGACTTGCATGTGAGTATCAGAAAGCAATTATTATGCTGTGAGTGAAAATGAGCCTCCTCAAGCTTGGACTGTGCTGATGGGAGAAACTGGATCTTGTCATTGCCAGAAGTCCCTGTTACATAAAGTTTCCTTCTGGAGCCATGTGTGTAATGCTTCCTAATGTGGCTTCATTGAACTGATCAAGGTTACAAGGAAGTTTAGAAGCAGCCTCATTCTGTTTGGGGTGCTAATGGTGTGGGAGAGGGTTGGAGGGTTGAAGGGGGAAGGCAGTAGTTGTTGGTGGGGCTGGAGTGCAGGAGCTGGCAGAGAGCTTTTCCCCACTGACAAAGCTGTGTGTGGAGTGTGGATCTGCTGCTGAAAGTCAGGAACTCCTCAACACAATGAACTGGCAGCGAAGAGCTGACTTGTGCCATCTCCGTCAACTTCTGCCTGCGAGTGAGACCTTGAGTTGACCTTGATAATGAACCACGCTCTTCTGCAAGAGGCAAGGAGCTGGAGGCTGGTGCTGCTGAGCACATCATGCTGCCAGGCAAGGGATGCCTGTGCCAAGTGCTGTTTTGTTGTAGGCTGTACTGTACACCCGCAGAGGGTGATGGAAGCAGCAAAGCTGCTGCTTTGATCTGAAAGCCCGTGGGCAATGCGTAAGGCTGTGTGTCATGCTCATGGTGTTGCCCCCCTGGCTTGCGGAGACGCCGGTACGCACGCTTTGAGCGTGGAAGTTATCAATCAGGCTGCTGTCAGCCTGAGTGTGCTTTGTGTGGTTTTTCTAATGCAGTGTTTTTAACATCATGCCTGTCTCGAGGATTTGTTGTGCCTCTGTTGGATGTTATGACAACATTGCTTCACAGCAGAAAGGAGGGTCCAAGACTTAAAGCCCAGAATGCACCAGAAAAAAAAGGGGGGGGGAAGAGAAAAATCAGCATGTTTAAACAATGCATAAAGCAACAAAATGAACTTTGTTAGTAGGAAAAAACTTTTATTGGACAATAACACAGCAAGTACAGGCATTAAAAGTTTTCTGTGGTAATCTAATCGGCTTTTATAGATGTAATGGCTAAAATATTAATTCCGTAAAGTTTATAAAAATAAAGTTCTATTATCAGTAATCTGTTTTGTGGATGCTTTGGGAGGGTGCCTTTCTTCTTCACTGTCAAGCATTCATTTTCTCCTCTTTCTTGTGCTGCTGGTGGGGTAAGTACCACAGCGAGAGCAGAGTGGTGTCCAGTAGACAGTGGTTGTCTCCAAAAGCAGATAGTCTTTATCCTTCAGTGCTTGGGGAGTGGCCAAACTGCAGTCCTGTGTATCCTCTCTGAAAAAGGTGGGACAAGGTGTGTGGTGTTAAACTTGATGTCCTAGCTTTTACACTGATCAGTGAGAGGGTATTAAAAGGGGCAGTTTGCACCAAAAAATATTGGTGTCTTGTATTTAGTTCTTCCCCTCTCTTCTTCCTCCAGCAATCTATAGTTATGTACTGAAACACAGAAGTTGACCATTTCTGGAGTTTGGTGGTGGCTCAGTAGGGTGATTTGTGCCTTGTCCTGGAATTCAGGTCTTCAGGTTTTTAATCACTACACTACACAACATAGTCATGTTCTGTAAGTAGAGCACCTGGCCTCAGGTGTGACTAGAGCTTGTGTATGGTGTGGTGCTGAGAAAATATATTTTAGATTACAGCATTTTCAGATGATGAGGATTTTGCTTATTAGTATTATTCCTACTTGGTTTTCACACAATGCTCCTTTAATTTCTGTTTTATGATCTTATACCCATAGATTTGCTGTGGTGTCTTCCAGGGCACTGCTGTAGCAGGTATGTTCACATCTGTGTGATAAATCCTGACTTAATTTGGTGTTTTCTCAGGCTGCTTGGCTATCTTCTGTTCATGTCTGGAATGTATGGTGTATTTCTCTGCCCTAAAAATACCTGGGTGATGCTGAAACTGTGTTGTATGAGGAAGATGGAGGTTGCAATGACTGAGGCTCCGGGCTGTGCTCTGCTCAAGTTTGTCACAGTTCAGTGTGGAGTAGGGATAGGAGCTGAGGCTCTGTGAGTTTTGAATGGCTTGACCCTACTTTAAAAAAAGAAATAAAAATGATGGCCAGAAGGTATTTTAGCCATTGCTGAACTGCTCTGCTGCTCCAGACTGGTACTGCCTGAGGTTCTGCAGCACATTCTCCCTGAAGGAACATCAAATCTTTTCTCTACCTCTCAACAAACATCTGTTCGGTCTATTTTTAAACTCTGATGAATGAGCTTTCCAGTGTCCTAGTGTGCAAAAACGGATTTGCAAATTGATCTGCTCTCTTGTCTTGAGCTCTGTGGAGCTCCTCGCCTTTGTCCCTCTTTAACGTAGTAGAGGACTTCTTTTTCCATGGCTCTGAGCTCCCTGTGTCCTCACCAGTCCTTTATGTTTCAGTCGAAACCCAAGTGCTCTTCATGGACCAATAAATAAGGTGCCATGGTAAGTGGCTTGTGTGGAGTTGTCAGTCTTTTGTGCCTCTCCCCTGATCCCATTGTACTTGTGCTGCTGATTTCTGACCCTTCTGTAGACTTCTGCCTGCCTTTACTGACCTTCATTATTCTTGATTTAGAATTGTTTTGATTGGAAAAGACCTTTAAGATCATTGACTGCAACTATTAACCCAGCACTGCCAAGTCCACCACTAAACCATGTCCCTCAGCGTTACATCTACACATCTTTTAAACACCCCCAGGGATGGTGACTCCACTGCTTTTCCTGGGCAGCCTGGTCCAGTGCTTGACAACCCTTTGGGTGAAGAAATTCTCCCTAATATCCAAACTAAATCTCCCCAGCACAACTTGAGGCCATTTCCTCTTGTCCTGTCTCTTCTTGCTTGGGAGAAGAGACCAACCCCCACCTGGCTACAACTTTTTCCAGGTAGTTGTAGAGATCAGGTCTTCCCTCAGCCTCTTACTCTCCAGGCTAAAGCAGCCCAGTTCCTTCAGCTGCTCCTCACCAGACTTGTGCTCCAGACCCTTCACAACTCTCTTGCCCATCTTTGGACCTGGTCCAGCACCTCAATGAAAAATTCTGGAAACACTTCCAGTTTCTTGAGGTCTTTGGCTGCCACTTTCCAGAAGGCTTGCAACTCCCTCCACTTTGGTGTTACCAACATATTTCGAAAGTACAGCTTGCATGATATTTTCCAATTTGCTAATAAAACCACTGAAGAAAACCAGGCCCAGAACAAATGCATGTGGAAGCTCTGTTGAAAAGCTCCTTCTGGTTGAGACCAGTCATTGACAAGTAACATGGTTTTTAGGATGGGTTTTGTGTAGCACACACATGTGGTTTATAGTCACTTCTTGTGCAGCGTTTTTCGTGGAGTGCTTGTGAGAATACCCGCTGGGGCCATGGCAGGACCTTGCTGAAATCAAGGTGTTCCCAGCTATGAAACCAGTGTTATCCTGCCAAATAGTGTAGTGGTGCTTTTCAGAAACTGCTTTGTCTTCTACTCCAGACTCTTTTGATAATGGGATATTGCTGATAGATTGCTGGATTTTAGCGATAGGAATGATGTCTGTAGCAAACTGAAAATATGATGGTGGTGTGTGTGGGATAAGTGGGTCTGGGGGGGAAAGTGTTTTCAAGTATAAGAATGAAAATTCTTATTTGAATTTGAGTAAACATGTTATACTTCTCTAAAGTGGAAAAAAAAATAGCTTTTTCCTGTGTAGTTGTGATATAAGTGTAAACCAACATGGGTGATAGAGCAAGACAGAGTGGATTCATTCTGCTGGTTAAACAGAGTTTAAAAAGAAGCCAGTTCTACACTTGCTCTTCCACTGAGATAACTTCAGGTGTAAAACTCTGAGTAAGTGGGGTGTCTTCGGAGTACATCTTGCTAATTCTGTGTCTCAGTATAGGGACAAACTCTGCCAACCTTGAAGCAACGAACTCTGACAGTTGGATATTAAACAGGTATTCGCCTTGCAAACTTACTTTGACCTTTTTTCCTTGGAGCTCTTGCACCACTCTTGAAACTGGGTTTTTTTTTCGTATTGCTCAGTAGTTAATTTGTTTATTACAAAAGTTAGAATAAGATTAAACAAACTGCTAATGCTTTTATGTAGCTTAATGAGAAGAAAATGTTTCTGAGGGATTAAAACCACTACAGAAGTTTTAAAGGGGGGAAAAAAATAAAATTGAAGTCCACAACAGACTCAGGAATTTGTTCCACTTATTAATTGAAAACAAAAGCAAGTCACTTCTGTTCCACTGTCCCCAGAATGTCCTCCTTGCATTGTTCCAGATCTCTTTCATTTCACCCCCAGAGATTTCCCTCTGTTCTTTCAGCTGAATTTATTTAGGTTACTTCTGGGTCCCTGTCCTGCAGGCAGCTCTTGTAGAGAATGAAGCTGCAGGGTCAGCCTTGTGGCTTGGCCCTCTCCGAGACTGCCTGAAGCCCTCTTGTTGAGCATGAGGCATAGGAAGGACCTGCAAAGCTAGTTCCTAAATACTTCCTAGAATTAATTTATACATGTGTAATAGCTTTAAACTCATCTGGTTTTTTTTCAGTGTGTATATAAGCTCCTCTGGCGTTTTTTCAGTGTGTATATGGTGTCTGGTACAGGACCAGCTAGATGAAGTGTTTGTAGCATAGCTGGAGTGAATGTGGGTGATGTTGGTGCTTGGTGGCAGGACCCACGGACCTCTGACCCTGTATTAAGGAGACTTGTGGAGAGACAGCATGCTCAGTCTTTCCCAAACCTCTGCTTTGTCCCTACTTTTTTGCTTTTTGTGGGTGATGAAGTGATTGAGAATGCAGTAGGTATGAATAAGGGTGTTGAGTACAGGCAGCTGAGTGGGACTCTGGGATGTGAGGGGCAGGATGAGGGTGTGAAAGGTTCACCATCGACTTGGTGCTTTTGATTTGAGCTGCTGCTTGCTTTCTGCTGCTGGGGAAATTGAAAAGGTGCCCGAGCATCGTCTGTGCCCCGAGTCCTTGTCTGTGGCATCCCCCTCATTAATGGTTAGGGCACCCACTGAGGGTGAGGTTTGGTTGCCCCTGTTTTGGTGGATAAAATCTCAAGGTTGCAGATGGGAACTCCTGATGCAGCTGCCTGTTAACAGCTTTCCTGGAAAGATTTTTCCAGCTGACCTTTTGAAACGAGAAAAAGTGGATTTTTTTTTTCTTTAATGAATGCAGAAATTGTGAAACTCAACAATAGAATCCAAAAGCTTCTTAAAAATCATCTTAAATGGCTTTGTTTAGTGAGTGTACTTTAAAAAACGTAAACCAGACCGATCTGTCACTGGGCAGTCTTCAGTCAGAGAATTACAGCCTGCTCCAGAGTTAGAAGATAAGTGTGTGTGGGGCAGGCTGCTCTCTTTCAGACTTCTTTAATCAAAAAGCTTTTTGTGGGGGGAGACTTATTACTAAAGCTATCTGACCAGCAATTTTTTATAGCAAAGGAAAAACCCAAACAAAAGCAGCCTCGAGGATCATTTTCTGTAGCACTGTCACAGTGCCTTGTTGTTTACAACCAAGAGAATGAAAAGCCCCAACCAATTCAGACTTTTAAATTTTTTTTTGTTTGTTTTTCTTGCTTTATTTTGGCATCTTGGGCTGTTGTGATTATTAGCAGGTATAAGTATACAGGCAAGGCTTTCTAGTTTTTTTTCTAGTTCTTTTTTTTTTTTTCTCCTGTCTTCTGAATGACTTCAGGTCAACTAACAGAAAATCTGGATCAGGTCATAATTAGTGTCTGAACTAGGACTGATGTTCTAAGAGAAGAGTGTATGTGCAGAAAAAATGAGTTGGGGGGAGTAGTTGGGCAGACCTGTAGATGCAGAGCAAGGTAATGGGTGTCAGGCAGGTTTGGTAGGCAAGGAGTGGGAATTATTTTGCCTCAGGTGTGGTGAGCACAGAAAGGAAGAAATACAGTTGAGTGGGTCGTGTGAGAACCAGAATTGGACTTGAGAAAGCTGGCCATTGCTGGCTAGCCAACTGCAAAATGTCACAGCTGCAGGGTCACAGGGATGGCTTTGCAAGAGTGATGCTAGGAAATGGCAGAAAAAGCTGAGGAAGGTGGATCTCTACCAGAGACAGGGGAACAAAGATGATGATGGCAGAGTCTGGGACTTGAGGGGTGTTTTAATTTGTTCTTCATGCAAACTGAATCCCTTTGAGCTGAGAGGCACTGCAGAGCCACTGTGATCTGCTTACACGGTGATATTCAAGAGCAAGATCTTGACATCACATAACTTTGGAGTTGACGTGCCTCAACTTTAGAGAGCCTTGGGGTTTGGTCCGGGCCTGTTTGTGTGTTAGAGGGAGGATGGGAGTTAAGGGTGCTGGGTCTGAGTTTCAGGGAGGGTTGTGGATGAACAGAAGACTTCAAAGGGGAGATAAAGACTTTGTTTAATTTTCAATTTAAAGCTGACCCCTGAGATGCTGGACTTTCATTGCTGCCTGTCACCACCTATTTTTTTTTACACTGTAGTTTGACTTGGGGGGGCAAAAAGGAGAGGAAAAAAGACAAGGATTTTAATCATCAGACCCTTGTCTTAAGTTATCCATCTCCAAAGGAACCTTTGCCTGGAGTTTGTATGTCACTTCAAGATTTCCCCCCTCTTGTTGATAAATGTCTGTGAACGCTGATATGTTTTTCCTTTGAATACCCGTGTGTGTGTTTGGTACCCGTAAGTACTGTGTGGCTGTGGTGAGGGGGGGTCTTCTTAATTTATACTTGAATGAAAACACAATTTGCCTAACTTCTTGAAGTTTGAGAGCTGGTCAGAGCAGAGGTGCGGGGCTGTTCCGGGAGCCCCTGCGAGGAGGCTGTGCAGCACTAGATGGCACTGTGTCCCCAACTTTCACGCTTAACCAGCAAAACCCCACTCAGCTGGTGGGAAAACCCACTGGCGTCGTGCTAGTGGTGGCATTCCTACTGTTTTAGGAAGTTACGTCCCTTTTTTCACCTTCAGCAGCAAACAGCTTCTACCTTGCAATAAAGAAGGCACCACGGTCAGCTTTGGAGACCTCTACTCTTGGGGACTGCATTATTTTACCTAGAGTTTTAAATAGGCTTAATAAAGGTTTGACATTCTTGTTTTTTGCCATTAAAAATGGTTTATGGAAACTAGTAATTCAGTTTGCTAGGGTAGGTTTGAAAGAATCATGATCAAATAGATTTCTTCTAGCTTTTAATTGTGTCTTGGTATCCTTTTTTAGTTACTATTTGAGACCTGTGGGTTGTGGAGGTGGGATTCTCCAGAATGACTTGTGAGCACAGCTCCCACCAAAGGATCACATCATTTTCTGCAGGCAGAAAAATTTCATGTGTCCAGTTGGATTTGTCTGGTTCTGGTGTTTTCTGAAGTGTTGCTTGTCACTGCTGTGATTAGTAACTTTTATTTTTTAATTCTAATAGAATGTTGCAGCTCTGTCATTCCCCATCTTTTATCTCCAATTGCCGTGTGGAGTCCAGTGTGTAATTAATTTCGCCTTACTCTCTGACACAGTACAAGCTCTGACTCCATAAAGCTCGCTGCATACTTAATTTCTTTGTTTTGATTGGGAGAGAGTTGAGTTTGAGGAGTCAGCACTGCTCCTCAAACTGCTAAAACTTCACAGAGACAAGTCTAAGGGTGGGATTTCCTCACTCCCTAGAAAAATATCTGTTTACTATAAAAACCCAAGAAAGCAACCCCCTGAAAATGCCATACCATTTCAGTGTGATGCAATCCTTCTGCTTTCTAGAACAGCTCTTGCTTGGTGTGTAGTCATGATCTCCTGCTTTTGCACAGCAGCTCTTTCTGTGGATGAGGGAGTCGCCTTCTGGGCCATCTTACACGATTGGAAACAATCATCGTTACTGGCCAGCATGTGTTGGTAATGGACGGAACAAAAAGTGTTTTAACGTGGCAATTCAAGTCTCTCTTCCCAGTTGGATCCAATCTAAGACAATATAATGATAGATATTTCCTTTTTTTTAAAACCTCCAACCTTAAATTTAACTCTGACATTTTTGGTTGGTTGTAGCAAAGATAACTCATTGCCTACAGCTTACACTGCAGTCTTGGATTGGCATGTCCCCATCAGTTTGGGTGTCTTCATCTGCACTGTCCTTTTAGCAACAGGGCTGGCAAAATTAGAGGTGAGCTGGAAAATTGATTTTGGCAGCTGTAGAGGTGATACTTTTCCATTGTAGCTTTTGCTCTTGAGACCCAAGGAACATCCAGAAAATGATCCAAGAAGAGTGCTGAGTGTTGCAGCATGAGATAGCAGGTAGTGATCAGAGGTGGCTGAGCTCAAAGGCTTTGTTTTGGAACATTCAGTGCAGGGTTGGCCACGTTGTGATCTCTGAGGGAACATCAACCTGATGTTTGTGTGGAAAAGAGGGGGGAAAAAAAGAGCTGGGATAGAAGGATTTTCAAACCTGAGTTTCGTGGCTGATGTATGCAAGGAAAAAGCAGAACTGTACTTTTATCACAGGAGGTTTTTTAAAACCTCATATTTTGGCTATTTCTTGGTAGTAAGGCCAGTAACAGATATTGAAATCTTGACTAATGGTGGCATCTTCTTTCCAGGTCTGTCTATGATGGAGAAGAACACAGTCGTTTTATGGAGAAACTGGAAGCGCGAATCCGAAACCACGATCGTGAGATTGAGAAAATGTGCAACTTCCACTACCAGGGCTTTGTGGACTCCATCACAGAGCTGCTGAAAGTTAGAGGGGAAGCTCAAAAACTGAAGGTAAGAAAAGGCCACCTAGATATCTAGATGGAGGTGGCCCTGCTTGAGCGGGGATGCTTTGAATCAGGTGACCTCAGGTTGGACCTTTCATCCTCAGCCACTCTGGGATTCTGTGAAACCATGTGAATGTCTCCCCATTTGGTCTACAGCATCTCTTCTTTATTTAAAAATGTAAAAATTAAATACACTTATCTTCATTCTTCTTGTAGCAGTAGGTTAGCCATTTGATGTTTGACAGTAATTGGGCAAACTCGAACAGCGTGGTACATTAAAAGCACAAGAAAGCTTAAAGCTAAACCTGTTTCCCATTAGGAAATGGGCTTTTCTTGCTGTACCTCATACCAATTTCTTAAGCAAAAATAATCTCTATAGTCAGAAGTGTGTCTGCTCTAGCAGCATCTGCTCCAGTGCCCTGTCTGACATTGAGTTCTCATTACAGGTAGAGTTGTGGCTGAGACAAAGCAACAGATCAGATTGCAGTCAGGAGGTGTCTGCCCAGTGTTGGCAAGTGAAATGTTAATATTTCAAAAACAAATGAAGATCAGAGCATTTTAAGATGTTCAGGTGTAAGCAGGAACAGTAGTGAGAAATAACTACTAATTTCACAAATAATGAAAGGCAGTGTAAACAAACACATAGCTTTATTCTTTTTCAGTAGCATCTCCAGGTTTGGTTGGCTTAACTATAGAAGATAAACTGGTTGGAGCTGGGAATGGAGAAAGTAAAACAGCTGCAGCTAGGAATGGGCTTTCCAAGCATTGTGGCATTTAAAACTGTGCAGAAAGATGAGAGGAAGGTGGAATTTACCTATTTATTGAAAAACTGTGTTTAGTAGTATGTGAAGAAAGCCATTTGTAGGTTCAGAATATGGATAAGTGGTGGGAAGGAAACTAAACAAATTTCTGGGGAGAAAAAGAACCTAAAGGTCAGAGGCCTTCCTATGTGTAGGGGTCAGGTGGGCTGGTAGCTGAAGCTTGGCTTTTTATGCCTTACAATATGAGTATTCCACAATTTGGGGCATATAAAAAAGCCCAGGAGTGACTCAGTCAGTGTCAGAAGACTTTCATTTTCCTATGTGAATTAGAAAAGGGGCTCTGCAGCAAGGTGTGACCTTGATTTGAAAAGCAAAAGCAACCTTCCAGAACAGCCACTGAGTTGTGTGGCACCCAGAAAGGTATGGGCTGTCTCTGAAGAGCAGCATAGCAAGTCCTTCCCACTGAGTGGAGCTTGACCTGTTGAGAGAGACTTTCCTGGGACTCTAGGGGTGTGGGAGACCCGTTCAGTGGGCATTCAGAAAGATGAAGTTATAAATACAGTGTGTGTGGGGGAATAAATCTCAGGAAAGTAAGTTTTCTGGAGAAGAAGGCAGAACTCTAAACCTTCATAGTGCTGACTGCTGCTCTTCATGCATGTATTCATTCATTTATTCATTCAAAGCTACCTCTGGCACTTCCTAGCAGGCATCCAGCTTTACACAGACAGGTCTCCATTCAAAACGATGTGTCCTTGCAGGGACACCTTCATGGCAGGGGTGTCCTGACACCAGGAGCACCCATATCATTCCAATAACACTTTCCACAGCAAGGATTCATCCGGCAGTTGATTGCAGGATAAGGAAATACCATGAAAGAAGCTTGCTTTTTTCTCTCTCTTTTTTTTTTTAAGCTATTGTTTCTAGCCAAGAATTCCACATTGTTTGTTTGCAAAGGCTTGTTGCTGTTTCCCATTCTACAAACAGCTACTTTGGTGGTGGCACACTGTGAAGTCCATCTTTGTACCCTCAGGATCTCTCTTGATTTCCATTACTTATGTGATCTATAAAACGGCACATGGGAAAAATACACACAGAAACTCATTTGGGAAGTACTGAGCCCTCTTTGTAAGGGTTTCCCCAGGGAAACATCCATGGGTCCGGTGGTGAGAGTGTGTTTTGTTCCAGTTATTCATTCTCTTTTTGATCCTGATCTTTTTCTCAATGGCACTGGTCTTTGAACATACGTGCAAGCAGCTATGAAATAAACACCCTCGCTTCTGCCTCTCTAGTGTGTGTCTTCACTTGTGTGCTTCCTTCTAGCTTTGGGGTGTTTAGCAGAAATACCAGTGTTCACTGTTTTTAAGGGTGCACATGCTAAATATGAGGTGGGTGCACCATGTCTTCCCTCTGTACTATGACACTGTATTTCGGGTGGCACCAAGTCAGCTTCAAACCCTATCAGGACTGTCTGGCTAAACTTAGTCTTGCTTTTTTTTTCCCCCCCCTGAAAAGAACTAGCATTGAATCAGGAGCTTTATCTTCTCCATCAGTGGCAGATCTCCTGCGCAGTGAATTTCTGCACTAGGCAGCGTTGTGTTGTTTTTCAAGAGATGATGGGTCCGATTTAATTATCTATATATGGATTAAAAAGTAAGTTAATTGAAAGTATGTGGGATACATTTTCAAAAAGACATGTCCTTAATTTGGGTGGTATTTAAGCCATAATATTTTTTTAAACTAAAAATTTTTCCCCTTTTTGTTACTATGTAGCTTCAGCATGGCAATGCTCTTCATTTTTCCTTGAAAACCATGTAAGAAATCAAAATCTTGTTGCTTTGGGTTTTTTGGGGTTGGTTTTTTTTTTTGGGTGTGTTACTTCAGCACTTTGGCTGTGCAGTACAAGACACAATTCTGCCTCGTTAGGAAATGAGCAGGGTTGTGTTGGCCTGCTCTCAAACCAGTAAATGCACAGTACTACTGGTTTTGGGAAACCATGTACCGGTCTGGCTGTTCCATCTCATAAAGGTTCCAGTGGAAATTAAAAAGTCAGAGATAGATTATATGTTAGGATAGTTCAACTTGGAAAACCTGACTTGAAGTGCTGAGGGAAGGGACCACAGAGTCACAGGGCTTGTGGCAGCCTCAAGAGATCACCTAGTTTATCTTCTTATTTCTCTTAAACAAGTTCTTCAGATGTGTCATTCCTGATGTAGATTTTAATCTAACATCTTCTATAATGTTGGCCCTCACCCACAAACTGCTCTCCTTTCTCTGGGAAACTCAGGTGACATAGTTGAAAAGTCTTTTTTTAGGTCATCTACTTTTTGAGCTGTCAGGCACAAAAGTATTCCTTCTTGGTTTTGCAGCAGCCTTCTACAGGCTGGGGGTTGTAGGAAAGTTCTTCTCTGGTCTTGTCCTCTGTAAGATCTGTAGCCCCAGTCCATCGTGAAGGGTCGTGCCTTCCAGGTATGTCACCACTTTGACTTTCCTACCCCAAAGCCCTTCCAGTTGATGGGGTCTGGGGTGGTTTTTTTGTGATAAAAGTGTTTTCTAGGGTGGGACAGGCAATCAGTCACCAGTGAAATGGTGTAGAAGGGTTATTTCAGGTGAGTTGTAGGCTTTTGTTCGTGCATGCTCCTGTGACACTTGTGTTGTTGGTGACACCATAGCACTGTCTGTCTTCAGTTTGATGTCCTGCCATCATTGGGTCTGTTTTTGAAGTGCTACTGTTGACTTGTCCTGTTTGGCAGAGATCACCAGTCACATCAAAGTTTAGCACTACTTACAGGCCACTGTTGAATAGCAATTAATAATAAAAAAAGGCTTTTACTTGAAAACACACCATCAATTCTCATCTCTTCCAAGATGCACAGGACTGTTCTGTGCACTTGTAGGATCCATGTAGTTATGATTACCTGTGTGTGTGGGAGAAGATGGATAGGAAGCAATTTTTATTGCTTAGTGCATTCAGGTTAAAGTAGATGGAATAAAACTGAGGCAGCTGGCTTAAAGTGAAGGGAAGCTCACCAAACTGGGGGATCTCCCTGCCCTGGGGTGTGGAGATACCCTAAGAATGTAAGAGCTGTACAGTGCATTGCTGTAGGGGCTGGATAAATGGAGGGAGAATGGCTGCTTGGGTGGATAAAGAACCCAGATTTTGGGTGCACCCTTCAGACTGGGAAGTTCATAAGTTGCTGACTTGAAGGATTGCTCCACAGTCACCCTCTGCTGTTTAGGGAGGGTGAAAATCAGCAGTAGGGGGTGGTTTTGGATGGAGGATGGAGTCAGCACAGCTATGCAGGGTCACGGTGGTGCCCTTTGGGTCCATTCCCAGGATTCCTCTCTGGCGCCCTTTGCTCCTCTCTCTCATCACACTGACACTCTCTAAATGATAGCAGTGTGATGGTTAAACCCCCCCCCCCAAACCCAAGCCCTGCTTTGTACCACATGTTCTCTACAGAGATGAATGAACTAACGACTTGAGCATCCCCCAAGTGCCTCGTGTGATCCCATCATCTTGTTCTTCACGTGTGCCCACCTGTTGTCTGTGTGTCCCCCCCCCCCACCCCCTTGCTGTGTGTCTGTCTTGGATTATCAGATCTCTTCTTCTGAAAAGCTTCAGTGTGTCTGCAGAGAGTCTGTATAAATAATCATCTCTATGTAAATAATCATCTCTCCTTTTTTTTTAATGTATGGATATAGACCTTAAGAAGAAAACAAAACACCTCCCCACCCCCTGAAAGCCCTTGGTGTGCGAGGGCAGAATATATTCTTACTCTTTGCTTTAGCTGGGATTGATATGTAATTTTAATAGAAGACTAGTACAGCCTTGGCATTATTTTAGGAGCAGTTTTAAATTACCCTACACGGGTTCTTTTTTCCTGGTGGGATTTTCAGGATATAAGCAAATAAAATAATCTTTGGAAGAGATGCTGTGCTCCTGCTCATAAAATCTCAATACATCATAAAGGAAATGAGCAGTTTTTGCACAGGGCAAGCAGCCAGGAGAGCTGAAGCTACTGCAGAAGGGGGAGCAATGTGATGCAGATGCTGTAGAGAAGTTGTGTGCGGGGAGATCATGGGATGACTCCTCTTCTTACATCATGGTAGGCTTGAAAGTCAGCGTGGCCAGTGTTAAACCAAAAGGAAGCCTGTGAAGCTGGATGGCTCTGCTTGTCAAAGCAACACCAACCTCTCTGTGTGAGACCTCCTGTGGAAATTTGGACCAGTCTGGGAGATCATTGTGGCCCAGTATCTTTCAGTAGTCAGCAAGAAGCAAATTGGATCCTGAATCAATTTTGTAAGCATTAAACCAAAACTCCCCTCCTGTCTGAACTGGTTGCCTCATAGTGAGCTCAAAAAGGAAAGAGGCAGCTGTCTTATCTTCAGAGCCCACATCAAAACTTGCCCTGCTCTGCTGTGACTGCTGCTCTGTGCACCATCCACGCTTTGTTTGATAATTGGAGAGCATCAGCCTGTCTTCCTTTGCTAGTGATAAATTAATTAGAAATTCAGCTTGTTTCTGCAATTGCTGAAAAATATCAGGGAAGCAAAGGTCAGAAGTTGGTTTGTGTAATCTTAATGCTGCTGAATACACTTTGAGAGCTCAGTGTTGCAGCTCGTGCTGTTGTCCAAGTGCTGTTACTCGTTTTGCTTATAGAATGAATAGAACTTGTGAAACACACAGGAACTTAGTTCATAAAACTTGATGATGCCGGCTGAAATCCAGCAGCAGCTTCCACTGTACAGTCAGCCTGAGTAAAAGGAGAAACCTTTGAGACATCTTACAGAGACAAGCCTGGAAATGAATATTTACAACTTTAGTAGCTGTGAAAGAGAGGATTCTATGGGAAAAAAAAAAAAGGAGTTTTATGGCATGTGTCATGGTTCAAGCCAGCAGACAGCTAAAACAACCCACACTCCTCACACAGTGGGGAAGACAGTTGGAAAAAGGAAAATTCATGGGCTGAGATAAAGTCAGTTTAACAGGACAGAAAAGGAAGAGAATAATGATGATAAAAGAGTGTGCAAGACCAGTGATCCACAGCACAGTTCCTCACCCCCCGCAGACCACTGCTGCCCAGCCAGTTCTTAAGCCCCAACCCTTTTCTAAACCCCTGGCCAGCTTCACCCAGGTGATACTTGAACATGAAGTTGTATGCCACAGAACATCCCCCTGGGATCAGCTGTGCCCTGGCTGTGCCCCCTCCTGTCTTCTCACAGAATCACAGATCTGTTGGGGCTGAAAGGGACCTCTGGAGATCATCAGGTCCATCCCCCCTGCCAGAGCAGGATCACCTTGAACAGGCTGCACTTGGCAGCGTCCAGGTGGGTTTTGAATGTCTCCAGAGATGGAGACTCCACAGCCTCTCTGGGCAGCCTCTCCCAGGGCTCTACCACCCTCCCAGTAAAGAGATTCCTTCTCATGTTTGAGTGACACTTCCTATATTCAAGTTTGTGCCTGTGGCCTCTTGTCCTAGTCCTGGGAACCACTGAAAAGAGACTGACCCCATCCTCCTGACACCCACCCCTCAAGTATTTATAAGCACTGATAAGATCCCCCCTCGGTTTTCTCTAGGCTAAAACATCCCAAGTCCCTCAGAGGGATGTTATAGTCCCCTTGTCATCTCCATAGCCCTTTTTTGTACCATCTCCAGTTGCTGCCTGTCCTTAACCCAGGAAGCCCAGCACTGCACTCAGTATTCCTGATGAGGCCTCACCAGGGCAGAGTAGAGGGGGAGGAGAACCTCCCTCAACCTGCTGGCCATGCTTTTCTTGATAGCCCCCCAGAATGCCTGGGGTGCACCCCAGGCTTCTTGCTGGTGGGGGCAGTACATGAAGCTGAAAAATCCTTGCCTTGGTGTGAAAATTACCTAGCAATAACCAAAATACTGGTGTGTTACCAACACTATTCTCATCCTAATTCCAAAGCACAGCATCCTAACAGCTACTAGAAAGAAAAGGAATTGAATCCCAGCTGAAACCAGGGCAGTGTGTGTCATGTTAATCTGACTGATGTGAGGCACGAGCAGCCCTTCTCTGATGGTACTTACCTTTGTAATTGGCTACTTCTGCTAAAGACCTGAAGCTGGGCATGTTGACTTGAAAGTTTGTGTAATTGTTTTTCCAGCTGTCCCAGTTGGTTTGTAGAAGATGGTATCTCTGTTTACAAACCTTCTCCTGTCTGAACTTGAAGGAGTGTTCAGGAGAATTCCCAAAGTCATCTTTCTGCTTGTTGTCTAAATAATCTGTAAGCTGCTGCTTTTCTGTTCCCATGACTCTAAAAATTAACTTTGTGTGATTTTACTGAGTCAAATTGATGCCTGAGGCTGTAAAGAGCTGAACTGCTGTGATCTTGCTAGTCCAGGGAACCTGCAGGTTTGGAAACTGGGAAAATATTGAACTGAGAACCCCAGCTTGATAGGATAATGCAAAAAGATGGTTTAGTAAATAAAATACTTACTCTTTTTAAAATAAAGGGATATGGGAGTCAGAAGGAGGGATCCAGTGGGAGATGCATCTGAAGATCTAAAATAAAATGTTTGAACTTCATGTGTAAAGCCCACGTCTAAGAGCTCATACTATGATAGTGAGGAGTTAAAACTGAGTTATTACCTACTTGGTCTTGGGGAGGGGAGATTTCCTTCTGTGACACTGATGTCCCACCTCTTCCACTCGCATAAGAAGAGCTTTTAAGATGAGAAGCCATGTGACTATCTGCTACAAAACGGGATCTGTTGAGACTGCAGGTTTTGAGGATGCCATACCACAGGACTACCTCCTGTTGCTTCTTACTTTGCTCTAGAAGCAGGGAAGGAGATCCTTGGTAATTGCTGCGTCGCTGTTGGCATCCCATGTACCAGATTAAATCAACTAATAAACAGTTTTATGCAGGAGATTGTGAAAAGTGGTGGTGAAAAACATTGTTTCAATTTACATGTAGATGTGACTTGTGTCTCTTTCTCTTTCTTCCCTGTCCCCACAGAATCAAGTGACAGATACCAACCGAAAGCTGCAGAATGAAGGGAAAGAAGTGAGTGATACATTCATTCATTCTGTCTTGTCTTTGCTTTTCCATTTAGCTGTGGCAAATTAGGCTGAGCATCAAAACCTGCTCAGAATTCACTGGTAACATTGCACAGTGTTGGTATTAAAGAGTACATGGACTCTCTTTCCTGTAGCTTGGGTTCCTGAATGAAAGGTGAGTTGTGTAAGTGGTGGGGAAGTGATCTTTTTCTTTTTTCTTTCTATTTTTTACTGCTTGTGCATTGAAAGCTATTCAAAGGCAAAGCCTGGGAAGCTTGAGGGATTTGAATCAACAGTAATCAAGTTGTAGGCTTGCTCCTGCAGCCCTGAGTGGTGAGAATGGGATCTTTCATAACAATGCTGCATCCCCAGCAGTGTGACCAGCAGGTTGAGGGAAGGGATTCTGCCCCTCTGCTCTGCGACAGAGAAGCCCCTGCAGTGCTGCATCTAGCTTGGGGGATCCCAGGACAAGAAAAACATGGAGCTGTTGGAGTAAGTCCAGAGGAAGGTATGGAGATGCTCCGAGGGCTGGAGCAGCTTGGCTCTGGAGACAGGCTGAGAGTGTTGGGGTGGTTCAGCCTGGAGAAGGCTGTGGGGAGACCTTTCACCCCTTCCAGTCCCTCAAGGGGCTCCAGGAAAGCTGGAGAGGGGCTGCTGACAAGGGCAGGGAATGACAGGACAAGGGGAGTGGCCTTTAGCTGCAGGAGGACAGATGCAGAGGAGATGGGAGACAGAAATCCTTCCCGGGGAGGGTTGTGAGGCCCTGGCACAGGCTGCCCAGAGAAATTGTGACTGCTCCTGGGTATTTGACAGTGTTCAAGGGCCGGCTGGATGGGGCTTTGGGCACTCTGGGCTAGTGGAGGGTGTCCCTGACCATGGTGGGGGTGGCACTGGGGAAGCTTTAAGGTCCTTTTCCACCCAAACCAGTCTCTGATGCTTCAAATATGAGCTGGAGTGCCTGGCCTCTGCTTCCCAGTGCAGTACAGCAGTAACTGAAGTCAGGGTGGTTTTTGAACTGCATGGCTGGGGACATCAAGGCATAGACAGAAAAGAATTGATTAAGCATGTCTTGGTTACAAGGTGCCTCTGACTGCATTCATCTTCCTGCCCCTTCACATAAGGGAATATTTGCAGACTGGGGACACTGCATAACTGGAGGTGTTAATTCTTGAGGGTTTTCAGGTGCCCAAGATGGGGATGTGTGAGACATCCTAGGAATGGTCCTTCCTGTATTGCTCTACACATATTCCCTGTAAATCTTGTACTCTCTGCACCCTTTCTGTTTTACTGCTTAACCAGGCTGTCACACACCCAGACCTCATTTTGTAACACAGGTGTTATTCTCTGTCAGCTGTGTTTTGTTTGAAAAACAAACTAGAAAATCCCCACCTTGGCCTGTGTCAGAACAATTATTCTAACACAGATTAAAGATAAAAATGCCCTTTGGGGAGGAGGTGTTGCAGCTTCTCTCCTGAGTCAAAGAAACCTCTGTGTTACCTTGAACAGAGGATTCACCTCCAAGTGTAGAAGAACCTGGAAGACTTTGCAGACTAGGAGTGGAGATAAGTCCCATACTCTAGAGGACAGAGCCATGACCTGTCCCTTTTGAAAAGAAGAAACCAAAGGGTTTACTCTTGTAGGCAATGGCCTGTCCTTGTTTTGCCCTTGTCCAGCTGCACAGGTTTTTCTGTTGGAAGCTGAACATTTACAGGTCCCTGTTAGTTTGTGATGGTAAGAATGCCCCTGGGAGCAAGGGGCCACATCTTATCTTTGAGAGGAACTAGAAAAGAGAAGCTTGAGGAGGGTACAGGGAAGAGATCAATAAAATGGGAAGGGGTTAAATAACTTTTGGAATCTGTAGGATGCACTACAAGGCTGGTGTTTTGATGGCTTTGGTTTTGCTGCTTGCTTATTTGAAATAGGCTAGGGAGTGCTGCTGCTACTCAACTGAACAACCCTGGAGCTGCCTGTCCTCCCTCTTTCTGCAACACTCTGCAGTGCTTGCCGAGCTCTCTGCTTATCAGAGTAGGCTTTGTTGTCAGCCTACTGTTTGAATGGTTGTGACAAGTGCAAAGTGGTTTATATCTTCTCTGGTCTGTTTACTATTCTTAGTGAACCTTTCTTTATTGTTTGTGTGTTTTTTCCTTGCTGAAGCTGATACTAGCAATGGAAGAGCTGAAGCAATGCCGATTACAACAGAGGAATATTTCAGCGACGGTTGATAAGCTGACACTGTGTCTTCCTGGTGAGGAATCTGAAATTGCTCTTTATTTGTACAGCTGTTTATTTTAATTCACTTCTCTGCTTTGTGCTTGTCTCTCAATGCTTGTGTGTTTTCCTTCTCTTTCCAGTCCTGGAGATGTACAGCAAACTACGAGAGCAAATGAAATCTAAAAGGTAAATTTTGTATAGGTTGGTGTTTGTGTTGGAAGAGTTGCAAAGCACCTGTTTGGTGATGAATAAATTAAAGAGGTTCTTAAGACTTAAAGATCAGCCTTTCTAGTTAACCTGAGTCCTGGCTGGTATCTTCACAGTCTGTGGTAGAGCCTAAAGCTCCAGTTATGTTTTGTTGGGCTTTTTGATTATGGTGGATGTTCCCTTTTTCTCCTGGAAGCTCACTGTTGTCATGCATGCAATCAAGGTATGACCTGGTATTTAAATGTTACTAACTAAATGTTATTCTGTGAATGTTGTGATACAAACCCTGATATAACTTGAGATAATCTGATGAATGGAAGCCAAGCACCTGGGAAATGCGATGTGTGATGAGGGGTGTTGGTGAGAGGGCATATCCACAGAATCACAGAGCTGTAGGGGTCTGAAGGGACCTCCAGAGATTGTAGAGTCCAACACCCCTACCAAAGCAGGTTCCCTAGGACAGGTTGCACAGGTATGACTTGTTTTGTGGCAGAAGTGGAAACAGTTGTTCAGAAGAGTGAGTTGATCTAAAAGGGCTTTGTGGCTCAGAAGTCACGAGCTGTAAATCTGGGATCTTTCCTACTCTGCATCTGTTGTGATGCTGAAGGGTGAAACCATGGTCCAGAATACTTGTGTGCCTGGGATCCTGGGGGATGGCTTGTTTTAAGGACCTGGGGGAGCTTTGGAGGCATGTTGGAGCTGTGGGGGTGGCAAATTGGGAGAAGAGCAGCTGCTGGAAGGAGGGCAGCCAAACATGACACAGGGAGAGCAGTTGGATCCGATGCCTGGCCTGTGCCTGCCATCCATCAGAGAAACAATACAGAAGAAACCAGATGTTTTGAACAAGGTGATAACTAATTGGATGGGTGTATTTTTACACTTCTCCTCCTGCCTCCCCTGATCTCTGTGGTCCCTGGACCCAGGAGGCTTGGATAAACAGATAGGCATTGCTCCTGGAAGCTGGGCTGGCCAGAGGTGTCAGAGCCAGCCGCAAAGCTCGCTCTTTCTCAGGATGCCTCAGCACAGAGCAGGGCAGCCTGTAGTTTGTCCAACTGTTTTCACTCTGTTTATAGGAACAGTGAGGGGCTTATCCGTTGACAGATGTGGGGTGGGGAACTGGAGCTGATCACAGCGGTGGGAACTTCTGAAGGGAATCCACATGCTGCTCCATTCCCTCGCTCTGGAGAGCGTTGCCCGGGCCTCCTTCTAAGAATTGCATCTTGCCCCCCCTCCCCTTTGGATTGCTTCATTTTGAAACAAATAGAAGTTGAAAACCACATTTAAGGAAAATAAGAACCTTGTCTTTGCCCCCCCTCTTCTTTCTTTGTCTGGATTTGATGGCTTCATTCACCAAATGCAGCACAGCATATTAAGTGTTTTTGTGTCTGCACCCAGTCTGGTTGATGTATCATTTCATTCTAGCCAGCAAAGGGCCTGGTTACTAGTGTGAGCCTTGGGGTTTGGGTACAGAGTCTCAGAGGAGTGATAGGTTTTGCCTTCTGGATGAATAAACAGCTCTCCCAAGGTAGACTAAGTGAATTATAACCTGTTAGCTGTAGCTGTCAACTGAAGGTGGGGAGCAAAGCACGGTCCAACCCTGGAGGCGTGACTGCAGCCAGCAGAGAGAAGAGATGGAGAGAAATGTTTCATCTGTTGTTGTCCAGAATTTAAGGAAGGGACAGAAAGAGCTTTTCCCCAATAACTGGGGCAGTGTGGCTGCTTTTTGGAGAGCCATGAGAGAGCCCCCCAGCTTTCTGCAGGACTCTGGAGGGATGTTTTCTTTACTTTTTTCTGGTGTTTTCTTTTTTTACACTGTGTCACTTGCCAGAGCCACATGGTCTCCATGGTAAGAATTGAGAATGCTTCATACTCCTTGTAGGCAGAAAGCTTCTGTGGAGCTGTACCCACACAATCAGGCCCTGGGTATTTTCATCTTGTGCCAAGAACAGTGCTGAGCTTTCCTCTGCCCCCATGTGTTTTACAGTCTGTGTTCAGCAGGCAGATGAGGATCCCACTGATGACACCCCCCTTCCCCACAGCCACCTTTTTGCTGGTTCTAGTTAAATAAACAATGCCCGAAAATACACCCACCCCCCTGCAGCGTGCATTTATTCCTCTGGTTTAGTTTCTGGCTTTCTGTGCACTCCTTAAGTTGCTCTCCAGAGACGTTTGCATTTTATTGCAAATAGTTTTTCATACCCCAGCATGGTGTAAACACCAGCTGGGTTACAGGGTTAATCTGTTTGACTGCTGGTGTTGGGAAGAGGACAGGCCACTTCTGGTTAAAATAACTTCCCTGTGGACCTGTGTGGAGTTCAGGCAGGAATTAGTTTGAATGGAGATGTGAGTGTCAGGCTGTTTCCCCTCCTCCTGGTGGTGCTAATATGGTTCTTACAACTAAAAGCTTTTTCTCCCCCTTAAAATTCGGTGTACATGGCAGGTGCTTGTTGGCAGCCCGAACCATGGGTGTAGGCAGCTGAAGTTGCCTTAATCCACCCTAGAGGTGACTGTGACCTGGTATTAGTCTGAAATGTATTTTTCTAGACCCTGCTAATGCTTCCTAGGTGGTTCCCTGATAATTATTTTTTAACCTTTACCCAGCACTGTGGTCAGACCAGGAGGAGGACAGTCTTGCCTTTTACATCAGTGCTATTTGAGGGGGGATGGAGGGGCTCTGAATTCCAGTAAATAGGCAAATCCTATGGCTTCTCACTTCACAAAGGGAAAAGAGGAGGGGTGTTTAAGAAAAATGATTTGCTTAGAATAATTTCCCATTTAGCATCTTCTCCAAGGCTGTGAAGGTTGCTTTTTATGCAGAAAGGTAGGATAAAATTTACAGTACTTTCCCTAAAGCCATTGGGCACAACCAAAGTATAAAGGCACACATTGTGCACAGGGGAAGAAACGTTGGGGTTCTCAGAGCTGAAAACTTGATCTTAACTGATTTCCCAACTCTTTAAAAAACAGGCAGCAACCATAGAATTTTATTTTTAACATTGTAAAGGTCACATACCCCAGTGGTACAGCAGGAGTTGCTGGAGAGCCAGGGGCTTTGAAGAACACATATCTGTTGGACCCCTCATCTGGGGGTTGTTTCCTGGTGGTTTTCACCTCTATCTAAAGAAAAAAGTACTTTGTTTTTAATGGCGTTGAGCAGTGTTCAAAGAGCTGGGGGTGAAGGTGGGGGTCTGAGTCTTGGTGTGCATGGGGAAAGTCAGGGACCTCTTGTGTTTGGGATCTGTGCAGCAGAGTAATGAGTATCTGTGCTTGTAGCACATACTGGATATTAACCAGTGTCAGACAGTAGATCATCAGTCTGTGGTGTGTTACTGTATATTCCTGTCTCCATGCTTCTCTAGGGCTTGCTGAATCTGGCAGCCCCATGGAGGCAAATTCCAGTGCCTGGGTCCAAGCAGGAGGGAAGCTGAGTGCCTGCTCCAAGCAGGGATGTATACACCAGCCCACACAAACAGGCACCCTCCTATACACATGGCTGGTTGCACAGATCAAGAGGCAGAAACACTCTGCACTTGACAGCAGCCTCATTCTGTCCCCCTCTGTGGTCAGGATGAAGGTGATGTGCACCTTCATGCACCCAGAATTGAGTCCTGCACCCAGGAAAACAGTTAGAGATGCAATCCCAAAATGCTCTTCCCTTGCATCCTGTAATACCTGACATAGACCCCTTGGAGTCCCTCTCACCTCAATGGGTGTCACCTCCATCCACGGGGCTGGATGCTCTCCTGGGGAGACCAGTGCATGATCTTTCTGGGGTTCCTCCAGGAGCCTCCGTGCTCCTCCATGTGCCTGAGCTGAGCTTTTTCCTCCTGTGACCTAACGGTACTGGTGGTGGCTGCCAGCTTTTCCTTTGCTCTCTGATATGATGCCCTAAATGGCTTCAGCATGGGGGAGAGCTGCCACTGAGCTTAACTGATGCTGGTCACTTGTGACAGGTCAGAGCTCTGAGTAAAGAGCTGCTGCCTGTCTTTGTGTTCCTCTGCTTCTCTGTTTCAAAAAGAAAATGATGCTTTTATGGATGCTAAAGTCTGTGCTTCCTTGGACAGAGCTGAGATTCTTGGATATATCAAATTATTGACAGTTAATAGACATTTTAGAGGGGAAGCAGGATGGAAATAGCCTTTCTTTCTGTACATGCCTTGCTTTCCCCAGACACTACCCTGCGCTGAAGACCCTGGAGCACCTTGAACACACGTACCTGCCCCAAGTGAGCCACTACCGCTTCTGCAAGATCATGGTGGATAATATTCCCAAGCTGCGTGAGGAGATCAAAGAAGTTTCCATGTCAGACCTCAAGGATTTCCTGGAGAGCATCCGTAAGCACTCTGACAAGATTGGAGAGACAGCAATGAAACAGGTAGGATGACTTCTGTGTGCACACACGTGGATGCTTTTTGGGAGAAGGAAGATGGTTCACAGTCATGTTACAAAGCAAGTTCTGCTTTTGCCATCCCAAGGCAGTAAGCTTAGCTTTAAATATTGCACTAGCTTTGTTGTGATGTGAGGCAATGATTCTTCATGTTGTGGTGGATATTAGAATTTATCTTCTGGTTTTTATACTGTTGAAAAGCAACGGACCTTTTTTGTTGTCTTCTGCAGTCAGGGTGTGTAACTTGTATTTTCCACTTAGCAGGACAGGAGCATTTGTGCTGCTGTGCCTGGTGGCATCTGGAGGACCTGGAGACAACAGTGTTGATTTCCCAGGTTTAGGGTAAAGCAGGAGAAATTTGTGCACTGACCAAGTTAATTTCTTTTGCACCTTTAAACTGATTTTCAAATCCTGGGTAAGCTTCCATTGTCGTTTGTGTGCATCTGATGTCTGTAAGAGATGAACCTGACTAACTGAACCATCCCTGTGTGGGTATTAAAGCAGGATTGCCTTTTCCCTCTCTTCTTTAATGTTCTAGTTTTGAATTTCAACACAGTTTTTCTTATCACAGCAGGGGAGCATTGCTCACAGTGGCTCTTAAAAAGAACTTTGTTACTTTGATGAAATTCAAATCCACTAGTAATGAAACGTTACCTCTCGTGAGCAGTAGGCTACATCCTCCAATAGTGATTGATGGGTTGGACATGTTGATTTGTGGGAAGGACCCTGGCTATAGATTTTTTCACGAGATCTTGCTGTTATTTATGGTTAGAGGCACAGGCAAGTTCAAATTTCTGTCTTACAAATACCATCTTTCTGTGAAATGGTCTAGCTTGAGGATTTCTATTAATTAATTAATAATATATCCTCTGCCTTACTGTCTTCTTGTCGACTTCTTGGTGTTTTGGGAAAACAAACTAAGCTTTATGTTGTGCAGTAGAGCTGTGGAGATGTGCCATGCATCAACCCAAAGCAGGCTTTCTGAACCAGCAGAAAGCACGCTGTGACCTGGAGGTCCTGTTGTGGAGCCAGATGTGCGTGGTGGCGATGTTGGGGAAGGCTCTGGGTGCTGAACTTACCTGATATGGAGGTTTCTAGATCAGTAATTGTTTACAAAAACATCTATGAGCATTACAACAGCCAAACTGCTTAAAAGATTCTTTCTTTGTTCCTGTGGCTGGAAAGGAATGGGGGTTTCATTGGTTTTTTGGTGCCTAATTGATGCAGCAAGTACACTACTCTGAATAGCTGCTTCATATCCTATTAAGGATATTTACCAGTTAGAGACTTAAGAGGATGCACATGTTACATCCCTGTAGTTTCCAGCTTTGTCATCATGATGCTGGGGGGTATTTAAACCTCCTGGCACTGTGCCTGATGGCTCAGATGGGTAGGGAGAGATGTGCATGTCCAGCCACATGTCCTTGGCAGCATAGGCTGGGAAGTTGCCCATCGTTTCCAACATCTTTCTTTGCTGTCTTCAGTCTGAGGTATTTTTTTGAGCTCTGTCTGTTCTGTTCCTTTCAGTTCCACAGTGCACTTACATACTTCTTGTTTGAATCACAGAACATTTGGGTTGGAAAAGACCTTGAAGGTCATCTACTCCAACCATTAACTTAGCAATGCCAAGTCCACCTCTGAGCCATGTCACCAACACCTCCAGGGATGATGTTTCCACCACTTCCCTGGGCAGCCTGTTCCAGTGCTTGACAGCTCTTTGGGGGAAGACATTCTTGTGACCCTCCCTCCTGTCCCTTCTCCTCCTAGGGAGAACTCAATACCCTGCCTGATGTTCTATTGATTCTTCATCTCTTTCTCTAAAGAAATCTGGCTCTTTACAGCAAAGCTAAAATCAGGAGAGGCACTGGAGGAGGCTGTAGGGACTGTCTGCTCCCACCCATCCCAATACAATAACTGCAAAAGAAAGCAGCAGGGCCAGGTATGTTGGAAGTAAGGGGGGGGGTGTGTGGAAGTTAGTTCTTCATTTTGTGGGTGATGGACCCATGGAGCTCCTTGTGCACAATTTTCCATGCCTTCAAGGACAAACTGACAAAGTGCTTGTGCTGGGTTGTCTCTGGGTTGCTGAGTAGATTGTTTGGATTCCAGAAGTACCTGATCTGACAGCAGTGAGAAGCTGGGGGAAGACCTGGGAGGAGGAACTGTAGTTACTCACTGTTTTCATCGTCCTTTGGTGGAGTTGGGTGTTTGATTTTTGTAATATTGGATTATCTAAGCTCCACCTGTGAGCCAGTGAGCAGCTGTGCATCTGAACAAAACTCCAAAGAGTGTTTTCTTCCTTCCAACTCTCCTACTTTTTCCTCTCGGTGTGTTAGGCTCTTTCTCATCACCTTTGTCCCTCAGTGCCAAGGTTTTGAACTTCCCTGGAGCTCATTTTGTTCTCCAGCTCCAGAAAGCCTCTCAACCAGTGCTGCAGCCCCTACTTTGACCTGAGCTGAGCACTCTGTTCCTTTTCCTTTCTCCTTTTCCTACCTTATACACTGGAAAACGTTTGTTCCCACCTTCTGCTCAGACCTGGCTATTTTGGACTTGAAAGTTTTCTAAGCTGAGGTTTCTGGGTTGGAGTAATTTTTTTTTCCCCTTTTGCCTGTTTAAGTTGCAAGGATCTGTAATGGGTGTGTCGGAGCTTCAGCATTCCCATGTGTCCAACAGAAAAGTACTCAGGTGGAAAGGATGGGGGTTTTTTTTCTTTCCACCTAGAGGCTAATTGAGCTGTTGCAAGGGAGTGTCAAAACAAAATGGACCAAGAGGGTAACATTAGATGTTTTTAGCTTGCCTACAGATGATACAGTGAAATGTCCATCTTAAGCCTCCTCCAAATCTTATAAGCCCAGACTGGCTTGAGTGGGAAGGGACCTCAAGACCCCTGTATTCTCACCCCTTGCTATGGGCAGGGACACCCTCTGCTAGCCCAGGGTGTCCAAAGTCCCATCCAGCCTGGCCTTGAACCCTGCCAGGGATGCAGGGGCAGCCACAGCTGCTCTGGGCAGCCTGTGCCAAGGTCTCAGCCACCTCCCCGGGAAGGATTTCTGTTCCACATCTCCTCTGCATCTGCCTTCCTGCAGCTGAAGGCCATTCCCCTTGGCCTGTCCCTCCCTGCCCTTGTCACCAGCCCCTCTCCAGCTTCCCTGGAGCCCCTTGAGGGACTGTAAGGGACTGAAAGGTCTCCCCACAGCCTTCTCTTCTCCAGGCTGAACCACCCCAGCTCTCTTAGCCTGTCTCCAGAGCAGAGGTGTTCCAGCCTTCAGAGCATCTCTGTGGCCTCCTCTGGATTTACTCCAACAACTCTGTGTCCTCCTTGTCCTGGGGACTCCCAAGCTGGATGCAGCACTGCAGGGTCTTCTCTCTTCCAGAGCAGAGCAGAGGGGCAGAATCCCCTCCCTCGGCCTTCTGGTCACACTGTTGGGGATGCAGCCTAGGGCAGGGTTGGCTTTCTGGCCTCCAGCGCACATTGCTGGGTCAGTCTAAGCTTCTTGCCCTCCAGCACCCTTAAGTCCTTCTCCTCAGGGCTGCTTTCCATCCATTCTCCACCCAGCCTGTACCGATACTGGGGACCACCCCAACCCATGAGCAGGACCTTGCATGAGGCCTTCTTGAACCTCATGTGGTTCACATGGGCCCACCTCTCAAGCCTGTCCAGATCCTCCTGGACGACATCCCTTTCCTCCAGTGCAGAGAAGAGGTTCCTTCACCCATCGTGTGCAGAGTTACCTATGATGTTGGTCTCAATGGCTTTCCAGCAGTAAAGGTGTGGAGCTTCCCACACGGTGGCTAGGGGAAGGAAGGTCAACTTGCCACTTCCACTTGCAAGAGCTGAGTTGAAAGTGATGCCAGAGGAAGCAGCACACTAGGTTTGCTCCTGCAAAATGTATCACGGGTTCCTTCACCAAGGAGGAGCACTGAGAAGCTTTCAGAGCCTCCCGTTGCGTGGGGGGTCACTTCACAAACGTTTTGTCAAGAGCAAAGGGCAGGATTTCCCCTGCCAGAATTATCAGTATCACTTTGTGCAGCGCTGGGCCTTTTTTCCTCAGTCTGTTGGCCATGATTGATAGCTGCTCTGGAACGGAGCAGAGCTGGCAGGAGGCCTGGGAGAGTCAGGGAATTGCGATTGGCAGCTAAATGCATTCGGTTTAAATTAGCATCATATAAATTCTTTTTCAAATTGTTTGATTTCACCAGCGGGAATGGAAGAGGGCTTGATACAATGGGGAAAGGAAACCCTGTTTTTGTAACGTTACAAATCTGAGGCTGATGATGACAAGAGCTGAAAATTTCATTTTGTGATAATCAGAAGGATCTGTCTTGGAGCGCTCGGAGCCGTTGCTGCGTTTCTGGCCCTCGGTCAAGGATGCGGGGAGCTTGCTGGCCCCTCTCTTGGAGAGGAAGCCCGTGGTGGGATGAAGTCAAGTGAGACGTTCCTGGGGTCACCCGTATGCAGGAGCTGGAGGGATCTCACAGCACGTGGAGAAACCTTATAGTCTCCCTGTACAAATGATGAGCTTTCATTGACTCCTTTCTTTGTCCTTTTTCCCCCCCCCCCTTTTTTTTTTTTTAAATCTGAATTTTATTACCTGTGGTTCTGGGGGAATTTTCTCCTTCCAGATATTGTTCTTAATTGGATAGTGCTTGAGCAGATGAAAGTAGCTCTGAGCATTTGAACTCCTTTTGGACTTTGGCCCTGTGAACCTGTGTGTATGTGTTGTGTGGTTGGTTTTTGGTATTTTTCTTTCTAAAAATCTGAATTTTGGGCTTGCCAGGAATGAATTACATCTTATTAACGCTTGCTGATATCCGGTATGTGGTTTTATTATCTAGCTTAATGTCCAAAATATGCACAGCATGTGGAGGAGGTCACTTAGGATGGTGCTGCATGCAAAGCCTCCAGGGTGAGTGCAGTGAATGCTGCTGTGCTGGAGGCCAAGAACAACCCATCCGAAAGCCATTATCGGATCAAGTTTGTCAGGACAGCCAAGATGTTTGAATACATGGAGACAAACCAGCACTTGTGTTGTGCTTTTCTTTTTTTTTTCCTTCTCTTTTAGCATCACTTGGATGCACTGTGAGAGCTGATTGCTTAATAGGTAGTGATCTAGTACGAGTTTGAATGGGTTGGTATTTTGGCTCTGCTTCTTTTTTTTTTTTTAGGGTGATGTTTACTCTTCTTGTCAACAGATCCTGGTGTCTCTGTCGTTTCTGAAGTGTATGTGAGGTTTGTATAAGTCTGTTTTCCCACAGTGGCAGAAAATATCACCTTGGTGATGTGAGCGTGTATGTGCACTTAAAAAAAATGAGGCAAAACGTCGCACAACGATGTGCACAGCTACATTGCTGATCTGGTTGTGGTAGGAAGGTGGTTCTGACTATCAGCTGGAGAAGGTGAAGCACTACAGAGTGTGGATTAACAGCAGCTCTGTAGAGGGACAATGACATCTCTGAAATCAGTGCTGTAGATCTGGGGTCTGGATGACTTCCCTCACTACGCATGCAGGTCAGACCTGTGGGTCAGTGCCAACACATCCACTGGTGTACAGCAGTCCTGGCTTAGTTTCCAGCACACCTCCTCTCCCATGTAACGGGGCCTCTTGTGCTCTTGGGACAAAGACACCTAAACAGGATTCGGGTATGTGCAGCCACCATGGTGCCAATATGCTTTTCTACAGCATAGAAATTTCCAGTGGCTCAGGATCCAAATGCAGCTGGCCTTGGACAGGGGAAAAAAAAATCTTATGGATGAGAAGTGGAGAAGATTTACTTCTCCCCTTCCTCCCCAATTACTTGAACTGGAAATGACAGCTGCTAATAGGCATCCCCCATGACTGCGGGGATGCTGTGCCGCACGATTACGCAGCTGTGCCAAGGCTGTTGAGCACCCAGCTGTGTGCTTCAATATTTTAGGTATGTTTGTCTGGATTTAAAGTTAATTCTGACCTTGAGTTGCCTGGATTTATGATGATTGGTTTGGGGATGCGAGTTTCTTTGCATCGTTTGCTCTGTGCTACCGGTTTGCTCTTACTGTCTGTAAGAGCATCTCAATGTGCTTTTTTACAAGGAATAAAGAGAGGTAGCTACATGTTGGTCATGAGTCCTGAGTGTCTGTCTGTTGGGTGTTTTAAATACTTTTAAAAGTCATTTTGAATACGTTGGTATTGTAATAAAAATTCCACCATGTAATTTTTAAAGGATTAAATTGAAAGCTTGCATTTTTATTTCTTTTTTTAAAGAAAAAATGTGGCTTGAGTGGAAGCTGCCCTGCCTGCTTCTCTGCACAATGGCCATGGAAAAAAACTGGGTGTGCTCCACTTGCCAGCACCTGGAGCCTGTTTCCTTGGCTTGCCCCAAGTGCGGTTTCAAGCACTTCCCTTGGTTTTTGGATCCCTGAGTGCTATTTCGCAACAGCAGATACTGTCCTGCCCAGCAGTGCTTGGTTTGCACCTCTGTTGCCCTCCCTGAAGCTTATCCTTTTGACTTCTTTTGGGATTTTTCTGAAAGGATGATGGTAGTGGTGGGATTACATGGGCAGTGGAGAGTTAGAGGGTGTGTCTGCACCCCAGAAACATGTGAGAAACGTGGGGCTGCTGTAGGAATCTTACAGAATCAAGGTGGGTGAAGCGGGGGTGGTGGGTGGCGTGGAAAGCAGCAGATTGCTCATTCTGCAGAGGCTGCACATCGTGGCAAATGCACCCTGGTTGTGTGGAATTGCTTTGCTGGTGATCCCTGTCCAGAAAGGTGAGGTGAGGCTGGTCCCTGTGCCCTGTGCTGGGCGATCTCCTGCTATCAGCAGGTCCTTGGGAGGGACTGTGTCTCTCCCAGTCAGCATGGGCTCTGGCACCTGCTCCTTACACGCAGGGATCTCCTCTTGCAGGTGGCTTTAACTGAGCTGCAGAAACACAAGGTGTTCTCTTGAGCAGCTTATTTGAAATGATGGTGATAAGTAGAGACGTGGCATGTGATGATGTCAGGGCTACTGGGAAACCCTGTCCCCTCCCTGTGCTTCATTTTAAATGCAAACACATGCCCCTCACCTCAAGCCACATGAGCAAGCGGTTCCCTGCGCGGCAGGGGACAGAAGGACACTTTCTCAGTCCTCAGATGCTGCCCGGTGGCCTTTTGATGGCCTGAAAAGATATTTAAAAATGCAGTTTGTATGGTGTTCTTAATTATCCTCATTCCTGACATTTCTTAACTCTTATGTAATCTTCTGCAGTGCACATGGAAATTGCTTTTGCTTTGTGTGTGTATTGTAGAGCAAATTTTGCTGCCTTTCTCTGGATGTGCCATGCAGGGAATGTCCTTCTGCTGGGTGTCAGTGCTCCTGCAGCCCTTGATACCTTCCCAAGGTCACAGGAGCCCCGTTTAAGACTTCTTCAGCCCCTGCCACGTGGACTGGATCTGCTGGTGCCAAGTCTGAGCTTACACATAGTGTTTGGAAGATCCCCTTGTCCGCTTGCTCTGCAGGGGCTGTATTTTATCGCCATGCCCCAGGACTTCCAAAACCACTCTTGCATCTGAACTCCCCACTGGTTTAAGTGGTGTCTCAAATTCCACAGCTTTTCTTTAACAAGCACAAAAAGTAAAAAAATAATGTTGTTCATTAAAAGCAAGGAAATTTATAGGCTCGGATGCAGGCAGGAGAGCCTTCTGGAAAGGTCAGTGGTGGCTGGGTACACAGTGGCTGTTTACACAAGAGAGTGGGGATAAAGGAGATGGGTTTTTCCCCTTCTGGCCAGGTTTGTAAAGCAGAAACTTATTTTCCAGTAAAATTTAGTAACGAAACCTTCATAATCTGTAATACTGCTGCCTGTCTACTACTTATATTAAAGTATTATGAAAGGAAATACATCTTCTGGGGCTGTTTAGATGAGAAATCTGATGGCCAGCCACAGTCTCAGCTTGCAGGTCTTGAGGAAGAGACTGCAAAGGGCATAGACCACTTGGAGCGGGTATAGAGAAGGCCACGAGGGTGATTCAAAGGCTGGAGCATCTCTCCTACAAAGACAGGCTGAGAGAGTTGGGGTTGTTCAGCCTGGAGAAGAGGAGGCTCTAGGGAGACCTTGGGACCCCCATGAGTGCCTTAAGAGGCCTACAGGAAAGTGGAGAGGGATGTTTGTAAGGGCAGGTAGCGATAGGTTGAGGGGCAATGGATTTAAACTGGAGCAGGGGAGGTTTAGATTAGGCATTAGGAAGAAGCTCTTCACTGTGAGTGTGATGAGACATTGGCACAGGCTGCCTAGAGAGTTGTTGGAAGCCTCCTCCCTGGAGATATCCGAGGTCAGGCTTGATGAAGCTCTGAGCGTCCTCATCTAGCTATAGCTGTCCCTGCTCACTGCAAGGGGGTTGGACTAGATGGCCTTTAAAGGTCCCTGCCAACTGAATGCAGTCTGTGATTTGGTGATTATTGATTAATGGGTTATTGAAGAGGGTGTTGTTGTTAGACCTGCATGAGCTCTGAGAGGCATGTAAGTGCCTTGGTAAAAATGCTTGTCCAAAGTTTCTAATGTGTTTACACCTGCTGTCCTCTCCTTGCCAGGAAAGAGATGTTTGAACAGCCATGACTTCTCTTGGTTGTTTATTCTCACCATCCTTTGCTTGACTGTCTTTGAAAACTGGTAAAAATATTTTCTTTTTTTGCACTGGATTAAAATTGCAGCCTTTAATACTCCCTAATAACTCTCTGCTTTTTCATTAAGACTGGGCACTGAAAGCTGTTGAACACTGTCTCAATGGTGAGTGGGCTAATCACTTGACACTTGCTGTTTAATTTGGAGGCTTTGAGACAAATCCTTGTGAAGTGCCTACATTTGTTGACTCAATCTCATCCTCTCCTCGCTTGACTCAGTGACAACCATGATGGCTTTTGAAGATGAGATGTGAGATTTCCCAATGCCATTTAGGTAGAGCCAGTGTGCCAGCTTTGTGTGCTGGTTTCCTGCTGTCTTTCATGCTCTGCTTTGCATGTTCAGGCTGGAGCTCACCTGCAGGCACCGGAGTGGTACCCAGTGAGGTCTCTCATGCCATAGGATGTTTTGCTGCTTCAGCAGGGATGAAAACGAGGGAAAGAAGGAAGAGGAGGAGATGCAAATGGTTTTGAGAACTGGAAATGGTTTTTTTTTTTTTTTTTGAAGTGGCTCCTGAAGGGAATTGTCAAGCCAGGAGCTTGAGGTTAAATGTGATCCCTTGGCTTCCCAGCGGGCGTGGGAACGGAGAGGCTGTGGCAGCCGGACAAGTTTGGGTTTAGCGTCTTGGGTCAGGGTGGATGGGGCAGCCGCTTGATGGGAAAAGCAGACGAAGGCATCGCTGAGAACGTCTGTAGGGGTGGACTGGAGGCCAACGGTGCATATGGGCCACGCTGGGGAGGTGGTGATTAGGGGTATGTGCAGATGTAAGCATGTTTCTGTTCCCCAGTGCACGTTGTTTGAGGTCTTTGTACTTCCTTCTGCTTAACTCTCCTTCTTCCCACATCACATAATTTGAGTGCAAATGTGCTTATTATCATAAAAGAACTTTTTATTCTATCGTTTCCTGGCTTTCTGGGGAAGGTTTCTCTGTTTATTTAAGAGGAATTCTGTGCCTTTAAGTCTGCATTTAAAATTTATACTCCATAGGAACTTTATTAATAAATGGGTATTCCTCTGAATTCTTTTTATGACCTCAAAAATGAAACTGCTAAATCATGAGCCTTTTTTATTTCAGCATATGCATGACTAATGGCCACAGGGACCGCGGTATCCCCAGTAGCGTATCCAGCATGTTCTGTGGACGTGGCTGCATCATAAAATCAAAAGTTTAACTACAGGGCAGCCATATGCTGGACCAGCTTTTTGTGTGGTTGCCTTTCAGACCCTTTTAAACTTGGAAATTATTGAAAGAAATCCTTTATCTTCCAGCTGTCGTGATAGACAGTGTCATTCACAAGACTTTAAAAAGCCTGGGGAAAGGCAGTGCTGAGTGGAGGCACAAGCACCCCCTGCCCCTTCTTTTGAGCTGTTCGTAACTGCTGTTACACTTCTCCTGTTGTAGCTGGGGAAAGAGGTGCCGTTAAATTATTCATCCTGGACTGCAGGCGTTCAGCGCTGTAATTTTTCCCTGGTTCTGCCTCTACTGGTTTTAATTATGTAGACTGTTAAGTTGTTTAAAGGAAGGCGCTGCCTGGTGCACCGGTCTCCCGCAGACGTGCCAGCTTTGGAGGTGAGACAGCGCGGATAGACCTCAGACTCATAAACCGGGTTGCGTGCCTGCTTTGGCGTACCACGTGTGGGAAAGGATGTGGAGGAGCATGGGGGTCTGGACAGGATGGCCGTGTCGGGAGAGGTGATGGAAATAAGGCTTGCTCAAAAAAAAAAAAAAGTGCTGAGAATTGCTCCCATCAGGATGCTGCTGCCCGGGATGATAAATTCTTCAGTTTTCATTTGGATGTCTCGGGCTTATTGTAATGTAGCTAATAAACCTTTTAAATTAACTGATTTTTTCCTTATTTTTTCTTTGTAAAAATTCCTTGAGTGGTTTTGGTAACGGATTCTTGTGCTGCTCGCAGGGTGGTTTGTTCTCTCTGTGCTTCCTCCAGCTGGTGAATACTGTTGCCCTGTGGTTGGCCAACGGATGTGGGAGAGAAGCCGAGGAGGTTTTGGGAGCCGGGGTGCTCCTGGTGTAACACAGCCACGTAAGAGTCTTCACAGACCTTCACCTGATGATGCAAACCAGTTTGTGGATGTGGCAAATTGTTAATACCGCTGTCAAAATCATATCAGCACTTGGTCCAGGGTAAAAGCCTGTCTTGCTGGGACTTGATCTTCCATGCTTGTGAGCGCTGTGGCCCTTTCAGTGCCAGCACCAGTTCTTGGAAACAGCCACTGCCAGTTTAGTCAGGATTTTTATTATTCTTATTTTACCCAGGTGAAGTTTTCATATCTACTATTTGCAAGAAGCATAATGCCTCTTGCTGCATGTCACAGGTTGCACAAACCACCCCTTTAGAGGGATGTTATTGCCATGTAATTTCTAGGGAGCTTTGGGAACAGCAGCCGTGGCTTTTCAGCTGATGGGCTGTGACCGATTCGCGAGCGACGGGGAAGGGAACGGCTCCTGTGAAACGATGTCAGGTCACCGGGGAGTTCTGGTCTCTGGGTTGCTAATGAGATGAAAATGGGTTAGCATTAGTAGGGCTATATTATTTTACAGTAGGGGTACAATGGCTTAGTTTTCAGGGAGAGGACTCGAGAGCTGTGCTGTGCAGTGTGCCCTTTGTATGACACTCCGGTACAAATTGCAAACGGGTGTATGCAGAAATCACCGAGTGAAATCCTTCAGCAACCCAAGACTTCTCTTACTTCTCTTTCCTTGTTTTTTTTTAAAAAACTCCAAGCTCTGTTGACAGTCTCAGGTCATTTAAGCCTCTCGACATACTCTTCTAATTCGCATATATAGCAAATTTAGAACAGCTTTCATTTGTGGGGAAAAACGCACTTAAGTTACTCCAGGACAGCTCAGCTTTGTTTCTCTTGCCTGTCTCCTCCTTGAGTTGGGCAAGTTGCTGGGGGTGGGCAGGGAGGGGATGGCTCAGACACACCATTGCATTTATTTAACTTCAGGGGTCTCCATCTGCTGTGATCTGAACACGGTTCATCACTGCAGATGGAGAATCCCATATTTGCACTGTTGACATATTTCAAAGGCTCGATTTTTGTGAGGGGGGGAAAAAAAACATGGCACCTTAAAAATAAAGGGGACTCTCAGTTGCCTCACTGTCATTTGTAATTATTTTTTTTAAGGACCCAGCAGTATTTTGATGTTTGTGTAGTAAGTCCAGATGTTCTACTAAAGAAAAAAAACCACCCGTGTTTTCCAGGGAATCCATGACTTCAGGATTTGGCTTCTGGGGCACTTGCTGCTCAGACTAGATTTTCAAAGGGGATAGTGCTGAATCCCTAAGCAAGATTTAGCTGTCATTGATGGCTTATTTTGGGTGGAAAATGCAGCAGTTAAATAATCTCTTTGCACTGTTGGGAATGGAAACTAAAGACACAACACGTGTCTGCTTCAGACCCTCGAGACTGGAAAGAGAATGAGGGAGAATATGGTTTTCTTTCTCCTTGCCAGTTTGATGGCACTTTAAACCAGGAAAATATATTCCCCTGATATCCAAGTGGGTTTTTTTTTTAAACAGAATGGAGAACCTAGTGCTGGTAGTTATGTTTAGACATAGGCACTCCAAGGAGAATCGTGGTTTCGTTGTCACAGACTGGGGAAAAATGTCAATTTAAGGGCTGTAGCATTGCATGAGAATTGCAGCAGACAGTCTGCTCACCCTAGTCAGCTGGTCTGGGAAGGGAAACCTCCATGCAAATCATTGCAAGTCCTTTCTCCAAGTTGCTGGCTGTGGTGAGTGTAGGGCCGTGGCTGTAATAAATACCATTGAAGAGCTGGGGAAGAGGTAATTTTGATGCTGTTGGTGTGTTTGAGGAGGCTTGCTAACTTCTGGCAATGGAAGATGCAGTGTGTAGAATCATAGAATTGAGTCTAACCATTACCTTAACCTGCCAAACACCACTAAACAATGTGCCTCAGCTCCACATCTAACTGCCTTTTAAATACCTCCAGGGATGGAGACTCCACCGCTTCCCTGGGCAGCCTGGTCCAGTGCCTGATAACCCTCTCTGAAGAAGTTTTTCCTAATGTCCAGTCTAAACCTCTCCTGGCATAACTTGATGCTGTTTCCTCTTGTCCCATCACTTGTCATTAGGGAGATCTCAGTCTATGACAAGATGACCTGCTTAGTGGACAAAGGAAAAGCTATGGATGTTGTCTATCTGGATTTTGACACTGTTTCCCACATCATTCTCCTAGAGAAACTGGCTGCTCTTGGCTTAGGCAGGTGCACTCTTCACTGGGTAAAACAACTGGCTGGATGGCTGGGTCCGGAGAGTGGAGTGGTGGTGAATGGAGTTACTTCCAGTTGGTGGCCAGTCACCAGTGGTGTTCCTCAGGGCTCTGTGCTGGGGCCAGTTCTCTTAATATCTTTATGGACCATAGTAAATTAAAAAAAAATCTGCTGGAAATAGCTGATTTTTGTATTATTGTTTTCTACTGTGCAAATAGGATAGAAGTAAATCACACCAGTGCTCATAAAAGACAGCTTGTGATAATCTTTGCATGGGAACTGAACTCAGGCTGGGCATCACATTGTGGGTTTCAAACACACCTGAGTGGTTTGTGTCACTGGGATTGATGGTGGGAGACCTCTGGCCCCTCAAGAATTCCAGAGACTGTGGTTTATCTGCCAGCTCACTTACCAAAGACTGAGCTGGCACAGATAGGGAGAGCAGTGTTAGTTTTGTGTTATTCTCATAAAATTGCAATTCGTGCACGAGTGGGTGGCACATACTGAAGCAGGTGCTTGGCAGGCACCCAGGTGCTGTGCAGAGGGTGCATGTGTAAGGCTGAGGGTACCCGTATTTGGGTGAGAATGGGGACCTCCCCCTTACCTTGAAATAAATAATGAAAGCTGTGGCATGTGGTGCTAAAACAGGAGTGCAGCAGCCTGGTTTTGTCCCTTCTCCTGGTGACTTGCCTGGCTGTTGAACTTTTTTTCTTGCAGCTGGATGTGCATTGTATGTAATGTGCAAAAGGGTCAGGGAGGAGGGGGGGAAAGCCCCCACCTGACCTTAAATTGTTCTGTTTTTGTCAACCTTGAAGCCTGAAACATCAGAGGAATGTGGGTGCTATGTGTGTCCTGATGCTTTCATCCCGTGCCTGGGTAGCAGGCTGTGTGGGACATCTCCCTTCTGCAGGAAGGTGGAAAATGGGCTTCAAGCTCGTGGAAGTGTCTGAGGGATGTGGATGCTTGATGGTAACTGCCTTTCCAGCCATAACTCACTGCAATTGAATGGCTGCTTGTTGCATCAGCTGCCTGGGGTCCTGCCTGTGGCTGCTTGGGACATTTGACTGGGCTTCAGGGCTTGTTTTAAGATGGGTAATGGGGACAGGGAGGGTAAATGTGGCTGCTTTGCAAGCCACTTTGGTTTCCAACAGCCCTAATTCTTAGTCTAATCCCAGAAGGACAATACAGATTGCAGGTCTGAATTAATTCACCCTTGAGAGGCCCAGCTGCATTTCTGTAACTGTTGTAGGGTGAGTTTCCCAGCCTGTTGCATCTGATGGTTGTCTGAGCTTGCTGTGGATCCTGGCTTTCAGCTTTTCCTCCCTCACTTGTAACTTCTGCCATCAGTGAGAATTTGTAGTAGGAAACCCACAGCAGTAGCAGTTTAGCCTGAAAGACAGATGAATAAATTCCTTGGCTTTGCAATTACTTTAACATGGAGAAAGCAATGCCTTCCCTTCTGCTGTGCCTCAGACGGCTGCTTTTTAGCATCCCCACGGCTGGAAGAAGCTGTAGGAAGAGATGTGTGGGTTTGTCTGCAACGTTCGGCTGCTCTGGTGCCACCATCCCTGCTGGGATGAGGAAGACCAATGCAACTTGGCACTTCTCTGAAGAATTATTCTCTCTGCTTGACATGGGAATAACTGAGTGGGAGCATCGTGCCATCCTGCTGAAGAAGCTGAGCCAGAGCTTGTGTTTGAGGCCAGGTGCTGCTGCTGGCATCAGGCACAGGGGTTGCGGTCCTGCTTCTGAGCAGGGACCTGCCCCTCAGCTGACAGATGGGAGGAGGCTGCAGAAAGGCAGTAGCAAGCAGGTTGTCCAGGGGTTTATGCAGTTGTAGTGGAGTCCTCTTTGTAATCACTTTTCGAGAGCAGGATTTAGCTTAGCTGTGCTGACCCCATAGGAGCTGGTTTGGAAATCGTGGTGAGCTGAACCCCCTGTGTGTGTCTGTCCTCCTCTTCCTTCCAGTTCCATTAAAATCTTAATAGTGACAGTGATTCTTGCACTTCCTAATCCTTCCTTCCTTCCTTCCTACCTTCCTAGTGCTTTGCCTGTGGCAGTCAGGCGAGGGAGGTGTGTGCCATCCCCCACAGCCAGATGCTCTTACATGGGTCGACTCAGAGGTCTGGGATTTGAGATAAGATGCTTGTGGCTCTGGTGGAGCTGGAAGGATGCCGCTGGTTACGAGGTGCAAACAACCTTAGTCCTCCTTCCAAGGCAGAGAGGGAGGCAGCAGATGCTGATGCTCCTTTTCATTGCTAACCTTTTTTTTTTTAAAAAAAATAAAATAAAATATATGTTTTTTCAGCCCCTCTTAACGCTGTTTGTAGTTCTGCTAAGTCATAAAACAAGCACACTGGGAGTTCTCCTTATAAGCAGACAGCAGTATAAACAAACACCCCATACCGTTCGCCTGGCTCTCCAGCCTTGAGGAGTCTTGTTTTCAGCTCTGACCCCACAACCTTTCCTCTGGTTGGCAGCGTGCTGGCGTTGACAGTTGGAATGGTTCAGCCAGAGTTGAAAGATAATTGCTGGAGGAGCAGCGGCCGGGATGGTATGCGTTATTCAGCAGGACCCCCTTGAGGCGAAGCTTTGAATCTGGTGCATGTTTCAAAGCATGTGTTAAACTCGATGTGATACTGATTAAAAGGGAGGGCTTCGGGGTGAATTGGCCAGGGCCCTGCGATCGCATCTGCCAAATGACATGCGAAGAAATGTCTCGCTGCAGCACAGGGTTTGAGGACTTGTCTCGGCACAATCAGGCTCTGAACGGAGGGAAGCCTTGCTGGGGCGTTCTTCCTATATAGTTGCACACACACGAGCGCTTATAGGTCCTGTGTGAGCCCCTCTGCTCATATGGTATTTTCATTTCGAGCCTTTTTAGTTGCAAACCCATATGGAAATAATACTGCCTCCCCCTGCCCTGTCATGTCCTTCAACTTTGTGTTTCCACAGAGCAGATGGAAAAAAGCGAGGGAGTAAATGAAGGCAGGTAACTGCCAGCCCCTGGCTCGGCTGAGCGAGCGGGATGCACTGCGCAGCAACGCTGGGTGCCCTGTGACTGCGGGCAGCAGGCAATGAGCTCTGACAGCACCAGCCTTAGGGAGGATGTAGCTTAGTATATTATCTGATACAGGTTTTTATCTGTCCATCTCAGAGGTGCTCTGATAACCTTTCTGAGCACCTCATGGAGAGCTGACTTTATTTTGTAGAATCCCTGACTGGTTTGGGTGGGAAGGGATCTCAAGGCCTCCCCAGTGTCACATCTGCCAGGAGCAGGGACACTCTCTGCCTAGTCCAGGGTGCCCAAAGCCCCATCCAGCCTGGCCTTGAACCCTGCCAGGGATCCAGGGGAAGTCACAGGTGCTCTGGGCAACCTGTGCCAGGGCCTCCCTGACCTCCCTGGGAAGGATTTCTGCATCACATCTCCTCTGCATCTGCCCTTCTGCAGCTGAAGGTCATTCCCTTTGGCCTGTCCCTCCCTGTCGTTGTCACAAGTCCCTCTCCAGCTTTTCTGGAGCCCCTTGAGGGACCAAAGGTCCTATATTTTCAAGAAGACACTGGGTTACAGGACATTAACTTGGACCGAGTTTACCCATGCCTTAAGTTGCAGAATTGGGAAGAAAAATGTGGACCTGAGATGTTTTCTTCCTATTCCTGCTATTTTATGCATCTTTGTGTGTGCACAGCACATGAAACTCAGTAATTAGCTAAAAACCACTCAAAAAATAGATATTCTAGATCATTAGTGGGAGCAGCCTGGTGGAACCTTTTTGACATAAGCTCTCTGGGGTGCATGAATTTCCTGTGGTTCTGCCAAGTGTGCAGAACTTCAGCCGAAGTGGTAGGAGAGTGCGAGGAGCCTTCCAGTGCCTCAGGCAAGTTTTGGGAAGGGTTTAGGAAGCAATTGTGTGTGTGAGAAACCAAAGATACTGTGGAAATGAAGAGGAAAACCCATGAAATTGAGCGTGTCAGAATGTGTTTCTCATCTGCGATGCATTGGGTTGGTGATAAAGTGCCCATAGATTTTTGGGGCACCATCTGCTGCCCTCTGTATGTGATGAAGTAGGCAAAGATGTGCCAGTAGATGCTATTGCTTAAAATGTTTCTCTAAATCAGAGAGGTCAAGGGAGTTGCCTCTAGTGAACCTTACAGTACTTTTGTGTTCAGGTAAAACTTGCTTTCCAGCTGCTTTTCCATTTGTACACTGATTAACATACATCCTATGCCAGCTTGCTCCTTTGTTTGCCTGTTAAAAATAAACAGAGCCTTCCTTTTCGGAGCATCTTCTGCTCCAGGGTTGTGTGTTTGGTTTCTTTTTGTTGTTGTTCTTTTTTAGCTCCCAATAGCTTTTTCTGAAGCAGTTCAGAAACTGTTCCCCTTTGGCATTTAGGCGTCAGTGTTTCCAGTCAGTGATAGAAACGCTTTCCAGTAAGAACAAACGCCGAGTGTTTGGGGGTTGCTGGAGATTGTCAGCATCTTCAGTGCCTAGTCCTTGGGTATTTCTGGTGATAGCTGCTTTGGACATCCCTATTGTTGTGACTTTGAGCAACTGTGTCATTCTCCTAAAGGAGAAGATTGCCAAGAAGTTTTAGAAAGGCCCAGATTACGGAAAGGATGGGCAGTTATAGTCAGTAACAGTTTTTACCCTGTGAGTTGTGTTGGAGTTGTTTAAGATGGGGTTGTATAAAATGGGGTGTGCGAACACCCGCTGATGTGGCACATTAAGTGGAACTGTATTTATTCTTCAAATAACTTGTTATCCCTCCTGTTAACTTCTCCTCTGCCAGCCAATACAATCTTCTGTGTTGGCTGATGCATCTGTGAATGTTCATGTCTTCTGGTTTCTTCTTGTTTCCAGCACTGTTTTTCTTTATTTCTTTCCAGCAGAATGCTGATCAGCTTTTTGCTATCCTTTTTTTTTTATGCTTTGCCTACTTCTAGCCTGTTTTGTTTCTTTTTGGCCGTGTTTCATTAACATTTGCAGAATTAATTGCTGTCTTGTCGTCTTCACAACAGAGAACTTGATGAACTTAGTGGTGGTGAAAGCGTGACGGCAATGTGAATCTTCTATTTCTGTACTTTGGTTAACTTTATTCTGCTGTGTCCACAACTGGAGAGGGCTGACATCTGCCTGTGAAGCTACTGAGGACTGCTCAACCTCCCAGGTGTATTTCTCTTTTGGCAGCAAGTGCTGGTTTGTCTCCTGTTTTGTGGTTGACTACAGCTGAGAAGATGGCCACATCAACTCTCTGTGCACCTGGTGGTAGCCTAATTTAATGCTACATTGTGCTCAGCACTCTCCTTCCACCCTACAACATCCTAATTTAATGCTGCGTTGTCCTCAGCACTCTCCTTCCACCCTACAGCATTGCAGATGTTGTGTAGAGGAAGAAAATAGCAACAACAACAAAAAAAATTCATGAGTTTTGGGCCAACCTACATGGTGATCATCTGGGCACAAGGACTGTCCTTGTTTTGCACGCTGGGCAGTGTGTGTGGTGTCTCTTCCCTGCCCTTCCAGGTCACAGCCTGTTTGCAAGGTCTGTCTGGTCTGTCACAGGTTATTCTGTGGCAGTTGGTTGAGGAAAACTGCTGACCTTGCATTAACTCACTGATGTGCGTGAGCCTCGTGATCCATAGATCCCTGTCTTGTCATGCACTGGATCAGAGCCAGATCCCTATCTTGGGGATGCTCCAAGAAAACGGTGTAGCCATTCTATTTTGTACCTGTGTCTCTGAATCACACAGAATCACAAGGTT
Organism: Gallinula chloropus; assembly: GCF_964237585.1. Taxonomy (NCBI): domain Eukaryota; kingdom Metazoa; phylum Chordata; class Aves; order Gruiformes; family Rallidae; genus Gallinula; species Gallinula chloropus. The sequence continues at coordinate 83,541,305 of NC_140088.1, read as the reverse complement.
GGGAAAGACCTTTAAGATCAAGTCCAACCATTCCCATCCTAAGCTAAACGATATCCCTAAGTACCTCATCTACCCTTTTTTTAGACACATCCAGGCAAGGTGACTCAGCCCCTCCCTGGGCAGCCTGTTCCAGGCCCTGACAATTCTTTCAGTAAAAAATGTTTTTCTAACATCTAATCTGCCCCTGCCCTGGCCCAGCTTCTTGCCATTTCCCCTTGTCCCAATCCTGTCACGTGGCTAAAGAGACCATCACCCACGTCTCTACAACCTCCCTTCAGGTAGTTGTAGGTGGTGATAAGGTCTCCCCTCAGCCTCCTCTTCTCCAGACTAAACATCCCCAGCTCCCTCAGCCGTTCCTCATAGGATTCGCCCTCCAGCCCCTGAAATGTTGTGTGTGGGGGGTGTTGAGGCATATTTAACATGTAGACCTGTGGCTGCCTTACATGGGAGCTCTGTGGAGCATCCTGCTGCTGCTGTTCTCCATCAGCCTCTCATATGAACTTCCCAGAAGCCCCTTGGCAGAGTAAAAGCCAAGATGCTTTCTGTTACTTGAAATATTTTCCTTATAAAATGCTGGCAAGTGTAGTGACACAAGTGGACCATTGAAATGTTAATGAACAGATTTGTAGGGAAAGGGAATTCACGTCCTCTGGATCAAAGGAATTTGTTGTATATTGATTTGACGTATTTACAAGTTCAAATGCTTTCTGAATGTCTTCTTGTACTGTTTCTCTGTTAGCAACGAACGTGAATGTTTTTAATAGCCTTTTATTTGTAACAAAGGCAGCAGAAATGTTTTCTGGGTTACTTCAGAGTCGGTGGCATTCCCTTCAAGCGGTCTCTGGCCTTGGAGGTCGAGTTAACCCCTTAGCATCCGATAGGATTGCACCCACCACCAGACATGTAATATCTAGAAGCACTTGGCACCGGCTGCAAGAAATCTGGTTTAGTTCTTGAGCCCAATATTTGACATGCAATTAAAAGGCTATGAGCTTTGCTAACTCTTATAAATTTCTTTTGCAAGTGTGGCTGTTAAAGTCCAGTTTTATTAGCCACCTGTGCGCGCTTTATTTTTTAAATAGGGACGTTGGCCCCGTAAATCTGACTTTTTAAAATTTAATGCATCAGATGTTATTGAAGTATCTTTACAGCACTGTGCTGTTGTTGCAGCTGCAGCTTTGATAGCTTATATTTGCAGCTACTGCGGATCTAATTTTGTAGGTGAGCGTGTGTGGGGGGCAGAGCATCCCAAACAGAAATGCGTTTTGTGATAACTCGTGGTGAAGTATCTACAGGCAGACCTGGACAAGGCATGGTGTTGAAGCATGAAGGCATCCCCTGAGTTTCAGGAACTGTACACAAATTGAGGGTTGGAGCAGCCTTTACCCCTTGAACTGAGCTGTTTTCAGACATCTCATAGCCTGGAACAAACCCAAACCAAGCCTCTGTGATGATGTAGTCCCATTTGTTGCAATGAAACTTCAACTAAGGTGATCTCCAGGGAATGGAAGATTATTTTGGTTGAAAGGGACATCCAGGGAGGTTTCTAGTCCAAACTCCTGTTCAAAACAGGTCAGGCTTTTAGGTCAGGCCAGGTATCTCAGGGTTTTATCTTGAAAACCTCAGAGGGTGGAGGCTACAGAAACTCTTGGCAATATAATTATTATATTCAGTAAGAACCACTCTTGTTTTGTTTATGGTTGTCATCTTCTCAATGACATTTTTACAGGGATTGAATGGGGCAGTCAGGTCACCCTGAAGCCTTCTCCAGGCTGCCTAGGCCTGGCTCCCCCAGGGGTGTGCTCCAGCCCCTGACCATGTTAGTGGTCTCCACCCAACACATCTGATTGATGTCATCCTTGTTCCAGGGGTTGCCCAACTGGGCATGCTCTTCACCGATGCAGTGTAATGAGCACTGAGGTCCTTGATTGGGGTGACTAGGACCTTCTGGTGATGTTTCCAAGAAATGTATTGTGTAGCTGCTGCCCCTGGCTCTGAGTCCCCACTCAAGGGATACTCAGGGTTTTGTTATGCTTTTAGTATTTTCTCAGCTTTTGGTGCAGTTAGCTTTGTCTTCTTGCTCTTTTGGCATTAACAGCTTGTAGACTGAGGAGTTTTTGAGTGCTTGGGGAACATGTGAATGTAGGAGACTCCATGTGAACCTCATGCAGGACAGGTACTTTGCTTCGTGCTGCTGGGGTGAAGCTCATGTGAAGCACTGGGACTTGCCTGCCACCATCACTGTCAAGGATGAGGGACACATGGTGAGGAACTTATTAGCAAGAGTGATGGAAATCACATTTGCTCATCCCATGAGCTTTGTGTGCTGAGCCTCAGAAGGCATCCTTACATGATATCATTGTCCTGGAATGCAAATTTACCCAATCCAGTGAGACTTGGATCAGCTCTCCCTCTGGCACAAACAATAAAAATCGGTCTCCTGTGGAGAGATAATGGGATTTATTGTGGGTGCATGTGGCCCAGGTCTGGTCTTTGCTCGCCTGTTTTATGGAAACCTCTCAAATGTAAGAGCAGTACCAGGTGTCCTGAGGCATTCAGTCTTAATTCTAAACTTTTCTGTGGTTCTGTGGCCAAGGACTGGACACCACACTGGGGACAATCTCATAAGCATCATTTTTATATAATAAAGCACAGGTAACTGCATTCTGCATTGTCTTCTGCTGCTGTCCACGTATGATGTGGCACTTAGGGCAGATTTTTGCAGACCAGCGCAGATCTTTGAGTCATTTTGAGGTGTGTATATATATATTTTAAATATAAATAAAGACATGACTAGTTTGGTGTTGCAGCTGACTTGGATGTTTTTTGTCGTACTTTTAAAAGCATGGTGGCTCCTGTCTAGTAGTGCTTTTACAGGGCTTTATTATCTAAGCTGTCTCTCCATAGTTTGTTTCATATATATATATATATTAAGCAGCTTGCTTTTTTGGGGGAGTTTTTCCTCAGAACTACAAATTTTGGGTATCACATCCTCTTCTCTTCCCATACCAGTAATAAAACCCGCTTGTGTGATGTGGTTTTTAAATACTAATAATTTCTTCTTAGTCAGAGACCTTCTGTATGAAGCATCAACCAGGCTGGGGAAAATTAGCTTTTTTGCCTTATAAACCCCTGTGAACAGTTGTTGCTGATAGAAATGTTGACAGACCCCCTTGCTTGGCGGTCTGCGCGGTGCCACTGGAATGAGATGTCGATAGTCTGTGTATGGGTGGGACAGCTTGTATACAGCTGAGCCTTGCAGTCTTTATCACAAACAAGTCTTTGGAAGCGTTCAGTGATTTTTATCCCTCCCCTCTGCCCACCACCCCCCCCCCCCCCAAAGTATTTATTTGCGTTTTTCCCTTCGAAGCCGAATTCTTGTCATTTGCTACTTCTGGATCCAGTGATTTCTGATAGACTTAAAAAATAATAATAATAATAGAAAAAAATTCCCTGTGTAGATTAAGCTGCTGAAATGCCTGCAAGGCATTGTTTATAGGTCCATGTTCTTTCTTTGGTGAGAGAAAGTGAGTACTTTAATGTCTTCCATATTTTGCAAATCTCTCCAGCTTGGATACAAAGTGCTGTGGCATTTGAAGATGCTTTTTGCTGCTTTTAGGGAGAGACTGATGGAAGTGTTGGCAGACACAGCTGTGATTCTGCCTCTTAAGGTAAGTGTAACGTGTCTGAAAGGTCCAAGAGCAGCCCTGTTGGAAGCTAGAAGACCTTAGAGCTGCAGAAGGTGCTGTAGATGAGTTATGCTCTGGAAGGAGTGTTTCTTTGGGTGAATGGTGGGTGAGGAAGAACAAGCTTTGCAGCCTGGCCAGGCACCAGGAGACCAGCTATTTCTGAAGCCTTAGAAACATTCTCCAGCTCTACTTTACCTTATAGAGCTCTACTGCAGTGTGCAGATCACTGGTGCTCCAGCTATAACCTTTGGAAATCTCCACGGGCAAGTAGGAAACACGTGCTACAGTGGAGCTGCTGGTAACGTCTTGTCAGGCCTCAGATTTGCCCTGTGAATGGAGACTTCTTGAGCATCTCATCCTTGGATCTCTATAAGTTTTCTCTGTTGCTGAAGGTCATGGTGTAATTAAAGTTTCTGGCCACTTAAAATTTCAAAGTGGATGGTGGTTGAAGGTGAATTTTTAACCTTCTCTGCAGAGCCTTGGAAGTGAAACTGCCATTTATCGACCTCTTAGAAGATCACCACTCCTACTGTTTATTTAGCTGTCCTCCTACAGCCAACTGAAGTGCTATTTTGGAACAGAGGCCACCTTAGTTGCTGTCCTCTCATCCTTTCTTCTTCATCATCCCCCTGGCACCTACAAGAAGCCAGTCTTTGAGGGCCACATCAGTATCCTTTGTGGTCAGGTGTGCTAATACGACATTGACCTGGTGGGTTACTCATATACCATTTGGGTTTTTTCTAACCCTGTGGAATATTTTGGCTTTGGTCATAGTCTTTTTTGTGGGAAACAAATGAGGTAATGATAATATTGACCTCCTAATAGCCCCTTTCCTTGTTTTTCCACTTAATTGGATGCTATGTAGTGGCCGTAGGCTACAGATGATAAAGGGAATCCAGCGTTTGCTTCCTTTTTGCATCCATTTGGTTCTCTCTTTAATGACTTTGCTTGGCAGTGAGGTGAGATTGGGATATGAGAAAGCCTGGTCAGTGGCAGAGGAGTGGCAGGTGATTAATGGCAGAGATTTGGTAAAGGTATAGTGGACCACAATGGCTCGAGAATAGTTTAAGGTCTGATTTTTTTATTGTTGTCAATTGACAATTTTTTTTCTTTCTATCTGACCTATTCTCTACACAGAGAGAGACAGAGGAAGAGTTTGAAGAGAAGTGGCAGGTGATAAATTCTGTGTTTTGCTGTTCTGTGTTTCTTTGCTTTAGGAAACCTGAGGAAGGATTCTTTATAGTCTAAGCATGTGTCTTAGTGTGTGTAGGTTGGACTTAGTGTGTGGTTCCCCCTTACAGAGTGCTTCTGGTGGGCACTGGTTTATCTCAAGGCCATTCTGGGTCATTGGAGAGTAGTAGGTAATTCCATGAACAGAATCATAGAACCATTGGAAAAGACCTTTAAGGTCATCACCTCTAACCATCTGTCCAGTACTGCTGTGTCAACTAAGCCATGTCCTGGGGTGCCATGTCTACACATTTTTCAAACAGCTCTAGGACTGGTGGCTCCACCACCTCCCTGGGCAGCCTGTTCCAATGCCTGACCACCCTTTCAGTGAAGAAATTTTCCCTAATATCCAATCCAAACCTTCCCTGGCACAACTTAAGGCCATTTCCTCTTGTCCTGTTGCTTGTTACTTGGGACAAGAGACCAATCCCCCACCTGACGACAACCTCCTTCAAGGCAGTTGGAGAGTGTGATCAAATTTCCCCTTAGCCTCCTCTTCTCCAGACTAAACCACCTCAGTTCCCTCAGCTGCTCCTCACCAGACGTGTGCTTCAGACCCTTTACAAGCTTTGTTGCCTGTCTCTGGACATGCTCCAGCCCCTCAATGTCCTCCCTGTAGTGAGGGGCCCAAGACAAGCACAAGGTGGGTCGAGTTCCTTAATGGTCAGTAAATGAGCATTGATTTCTTTAGTCACTTTGAATCCTGCAGGTACTCAGACACGATGGCTAGCCTCCTGGAGAACTATCATCTCCCATGCTCTGCTGATGCCTTGCTGTCTTACCATGGACAAGTAGCCAGCATCCAGAAGCTCAGAAGGATGTCATGGTCCGATGTGCAGATGAGGAGCTGATGTGATTTCAGTGTTCGTAATGTCTCCAAAGCCAATGCAGATGGAGGCTATGTAAGGATTTAAAAGAGTCTGTTGACAGAACTTCTCTGTCAGATTTACATAGCAGTTATGTAGCTCCAGAATAATGAAGACAGCTCGTAAATTAAAATATACCTGTCACTTACCATATCTGCATGCAAGTACGTATCAGCTCCTGGTGAACCTCCCTTCAATGCAGCTGTTATATAAGAGTTGATCTAAGGATTCTTGTGTGGGTTTGGGTTCACTCCATAGTGTGTTTCTGTGCACAGCACAGGTGTGTTCTGTGCAGTATGTGTGCTGCCACTACAGGGACAGAAATGATCTCAGTGAGAAGCATTTGGTTTTATAACAGTCTTTAGGCTTTATTTCTATGTGCTGTAGAGGTGCTTTTTTATTTCAAGTTTCAGGGAACTCCCATTACACCAATAAAGAAAAAAATTTCTTTTTAACTGGTGATCACTTTATGGAATAACAGAAGGAAAATCTGGAGAAAGGCAACATGTAGGGTTGTGTCTGGAACTGAGGCTGAAATTGTAAGAGCTGCTGTAATAGCAGCTTTGGGAAAGGATTTTGCAATAATGGCTCTTTTGGAATTCAGATTTCTGGTTAATTTTCTGTAAATGTGACAGTTGTACATACAAGTTCAGCCTTGTAGCATCCAGTACCTGGACAAGGGGGTGGGGGAGTAGGTATGGGAGAGGTGAGGAGTTCCACAGCTAATTTCCCATTGGACTGGATCCTAAAGAAAAACCCCTTTGAATTAAGGAAATCCCTTTTTGGCTAATTTGCCTTGAGCAGAAATGTGAGGGCACTCCAGGATTGTGTGGCTCAGAGTTCTTCTTACCCACCGAGGGGTCTCTGCAGATTATTTATGCTCCTAGTCAAGAATCTTGGGTTTGTATAGCCCAGTAAACTAACATGGTAACACTTCCTTTATATTTTACATTCTAGAAATCACCAGTCTGAAATCCTCTCGTTAAGAAATTCCACTTGAGAGAAGTACAGGAGTTACCAGAGCTAGAACCAACCCACTCTGAGCTTGTGGTCTTGTGACAGTGCCTGGAGCTGTTCCCACAAAGTGCTTTGACCTTGTTCCTGTGATGAAGAAGAGTGATTAGATAGATGAATTTTGGCCCAAAAATATGTCTCTGGCAAAGCAAGTAAACATTGTTCCCATCACAGATGAGGATGTCCTGCTGTAGGACTTCAGAGTCTACACAGAGCATTAATGAGGATCCAGCTGCTGTAAAAGCACACAGGGTGGGTTTTTCTTTGGGGTGATAATTAGCTCTGCTAATCATACCCGATTCTTCAGACTTTCCGAGTCAGCTTTGTGCAGGTAGCCAGATGCTGATTGCTGTTGACTTCTGATCCCATAAAACCTTGATCAAACAGCTGGAAACAATTGAAAGAAAGTCCATGTTCTTTTGTTTAACGAGACAAAGCCTATTGTGTGTTAGAGCAGCACATGAAGGATGGTTTCTGCTCTACTGTACCCAGGGACAAAGGGCTGAGCACTTCATTTGAAAAATTACTTTCCCAGACAAAAGAACAAACCATTGAACCAAATGTGACGTGCAAGTTGAAATTGTTCTCTGGTATGCAGGGGATCCAGCCTACGACATTTTGCTGACATCTGCATCCAACAGGGTAATGCTTGAATAGGTACTGAAAGTGCTTTTCTCTAAGGAAAGTACTTTGTGCTGTTGGAGCCATCCTTTTAGTGCCTGCTTGAAAGGTATGCTCCGGGTGCACGGTGCCCAGCTATCCTTTTGGGAGGAACAGTGTGAGCTGTAATATGCTAAAAATTAGCAGTGTGTTCCTCTCTGCTCTGAGTCAGGGAGCAGAGCAAATGCCTGTCAGAGAGGTTTCCCATTTTTGGATCTCCTTAAAAAAAAAAAAAAAAGCCTAGAAATAAAAATGAATAAAAAAGGCATGTCTGCATCTCTGCCCTTTACTTGTTCTCTGCTTGCACAAAGCTGCTTTGCCTGCAGGAGCATTGTGCTTGTCCCATTTTGCCCAACATATTTCTGCAGGATTCACCTCTTTTTGCATGCTAACTATTTTGATACTCCTTTGCATCTCTCCCAAAGCTCTTGTTTTCACCAGGAATCCTTCCTAAATTGATCTTGTTGCTGGCAGTGTCCTTTCTTTGTCCTGTACAGCATCCAGACCTTATGTGTGGGACATGGAAAGAAGGTCATAGAGGTGTCTGTCTGTCTTCTGAGTCACTTGGTGGACCCACTTTCTACCTGGAACCAGGCAGCTCCATTACCAGGATGCTGTTTCTCAGTGGTGGGATGTGATCTGGCTGGGCCATAACACCATAAGGTCAGAACCGTGCATCTTCTGGGGTGAACAGAGTGAACACAGGAATCTGGAGCCATCCATGTGACTTTCTGAGTTTCCTTGTACTGAGATGTAGACTTCTGGGCACTTAAGACTCCAAGGTTTTGGGTGACATCGTGTTTGGCCTCCCCTAAGAAACACCTTTTGATCCCTGTTTTGCTATGGGAATCCCATACTTTGTAGGCTGGACGGCCGTCACAGCCATACGATTCTTTGATTCTTAAGTGCATTTAGGGAGTGAAAAAACCACAATTTCACCAGAAACTTGCATTTGTGCTGAGATGTAACTGGAAGAGAAGGGGCTGTGATGAAGTTCTGCTGTGGGGACTTTGCTAGGGAAGAGGTTGTATAAAAGCAGAGCGTGAGACTGCCACTGTGCATTATTAATTTGGTGTGCGCACGCTCTTGGGTTTGAAGGGCAGAGTTACACTTCCAGCATTTTTGCTCTTTTGCTCTGACTTTACTAGTCCCAGTGTTTGACAGGCTGATCTGAGGCTTTAGCTCTTGGAAACCACTTCAATGGCTCCTGTGAGCTATAAAGATTATCTAAGTAAGGGCTCAAGGAACTCTCAAACTTGAGCAATCAATCCCTTATGTAGCCTTTCACTGGAGATGGAGGACTAAAGCCTTCCCTTCACTGACTTCTCAGAGTGAACCAAACTATTTTTAATTTTTTTTAAAAACCATTCTTTAAGCTGTTATTCCTTTTAAGTTAAGGGCCTAGTGAAGGGGGCAGGGGATGGAAAGCCTCAAGACCTGGAACTGGAGGCAAACACAGGCTTTGTATATGAGACACAATATGTCTGATGAACTCGACTGCCTTGCTCGTAGGTTTTACACCCATCTGACGGCTGTTTTTTTTATCGTGGTTTTTCTTCCCCTCCTTGTGTTTCCGGGATGTCAGCTCATTTCTCTCTTGTTTTCCCAAACTCGTCAAGGAGCATTCCTCTAACCTTGGCTCCCATGGTTTTGGCTGTTGCAAAACGAGGGAGCAGCCGTGGCAGAGGGGGCCAGAGGTCTCTTAATTGCAGCTTCCACTGGTCATAAGCTTCATATTAAGATAAGCTGCAAAAAACTGTTGTTATTTATATTCCAAAAACGTGTTTTATCAGCCAAGTTATTTGGAGCTGTTAACTGCAGGGACAGTGTGGAGTACCAAGGGGAGGGGAGGTCTTTCTTGCTGTTATACACTTGCTGTGCTCATGAGCACAGAAGGCAGGAAAGCACGAAAGCCAAGAGTGCATCTGCTGGGGCAAGGGCTCTTCTGCTGAGTGCAGAATGCAAATTTTGCAATCAAATGACTTTGGTGGCTTTTGGAGTCACTTGTAAAGCTGTTGCATGTGATTCACAGAAATTTGGGTTGGAAGGGACCTCTGGAGATTATATAGTCTACCCTCCTGCCAGAGCAGGATCACCTTGAGCAGGCTGCACTTGGCAGCATCCAGGTGGGTTTTGAATGTCTCCAGGGATGGAGACTCTGCAGCCTCTCTGGGCAGCCTGTCCCAGTGCTCTGCCACCCTCCCAGGAAAGAGATGCCTTCTCAGGTTTAGGTGGAATTTCCTATATTCAAGTTTGTGCCCATGACCTCTTGTACTGTCCCTGGAAACCACTGAAAAGAGACTGACCCCATCCTCCTGGCACCCACCCCTCAAGTATTTATAAGCATTGCTAAGTTCCCCCCCTCAGTGTTCTCTAGGATAGAAGGTCCCAAGTCCCTCAACCTCTCTTTCTAAGAGAGATGTTCTACTCCCCTCATCATCTCCACAGCCCTTTTCTGTTAACCCTCTCCAGTAGCTGCCTGTCCTCCTTGACCCAGGAAGCCCAGCACTGCACTCAATATTCGTGATGAGGCCTCACCAGGGCAGAGCAGAGGGGGAGGAGAACCTCCCTCGACCTGCTGGCCATGCTTTTCTTGATACACCCTGGGGTGCCACTGGCTTTCTTGGCCATGAGGGCACACTGCTGGCTCATGGTCAGCCTCTTGTCCACCAGGACTCCCAGGTCTTTTTCCATAGAGCTGCTTCCAAGCAGGACAACCCCTACTTTGTACTGGTGCATGGGGTTATTCTTCCTTAGGGGCAGGAGCCTACACTTGTCCTTGTTGAATGTCATCAGAGCACTCTCTGCCCAACTCTCCAGCCTGTCCAGATCTGGCTGGACGGCAGCACAGGCTTCTGGTGTGTCAGCCATTCCTCCCAGTTTGGTATCATCACAGACTGGCTGAGGGCACACTCTGTCCCTTCATCCAAGTCATTGATGAGTATGTTGAACAGTGCCAGAGCCAGGACTGACCCCTGAGGAACACCACTTGTTACAGGCCTCCAACTAGACTATGTGCCACTGATCACCACCCTCTGGGCTCTGTCTTTAAGCCAAAACCAGTTTGGCCATGTTTCAATTCTTGGAAGGCTTAATTGCAAGGAATAAATGGAGATGGGTACCCAAGGAGAGCCTTTGGCAGTGCTGTAGCTGCCACGAAAAGCTGCAGAGTAAGTTTGTGTTATTGGAGGCTGGAGAACCCGTGGGCTGGGATCTCTGCCGTTACGCTGCTGGGACTTGTCCTGCTTAGAGACCAAAATCCATAAGCTGTGACACTAAAATCCTTTAGAAACTGTCTCACTAGCTCTGATAGTCACCACATTCCTTGCCTATTTTTTCATCCTTATTAATTTCTTTAGAGACTTCTTAGAGATTTCATTTCTGAAGGAGGCGGTTTGATATCTCTTCCACGTTTCCCTTACTTTGGCATGTCTTGTGTCTTCTCCGTGACCTTGCTGCAGTAACACATCCTTTCCACGTTTCTGCAGAGAACAGAGGCCACCACTTTCCTGTTTAGATGATGGAGGTGAAAAAAAGCTTTATAAGAGCATTTTTACCCATTAAGCCTCAACTAATTGGTGAGGGGCAGTGTTTTGTAGTGCCTGGCTAAATCTGTTTCAGGACTGTGCCCAGGAGTGTGTTTATTTTTTAAATTTTCTTATATTTGGGGAGTTCTGATCCATGGAAAAACAAACTAATGAAAGTGGGGGTTTTTTTCTTTTATAATTTTTTTTCTTCTTTCTCTCATAAATTAAAAACATTCACTTTCAGAATAATTTTTTTTTTCAAAGTTAAAGGCAAAATTATGGCATTTATTATCTTGAATTTCCATGACTAGTTAATTTTGACTGTGTGTGGGTGGCTAAATAATCCTTCTGTTTCCGAAATCTTCCTGAGGAATTCTTTGTTACTGCAGGGAGACAGACACCCACTGTGGAAAGTTGAAATGGTCAACCTAAACTCTTCCCTGATGCTGGGCGCTGGGTTGGCTGCAGGGATGGCAGATAATAAGTATTTACCAAAGGGGTTTTTCATTTCCAGCGTGTTAATTCTCATCAGGGCTACATGTCTGCTCATGTTTCCAACTTTCCCGGGGAGGGAAGGGAGAGACACGTGCTGGGGATGCTGCTTTTGTAGGGTCAAGGCTCCTTCCTGCTTTATGGTGACAGTAGAGAGCGTCTTCTCTGCAGGTGGTGGTGGAAGAACCACTTGTAGAAACCTGCAGAAATCCCTACCAACCCGTGCAAGCCTATTTTGAATCATTTTTCTCTGGTTGCAACCTGAATGGCTTGTATTTTCCAGATTTATTGCTTTCTCCTGGTAATTGGATTTAGATTTTTATCCAGAGCCCGAAGGAGTTGCTTAGCTCTTTGCTGATCTCCGCTCCTCTCTGCAGCAGACCTGGTAGCAGTTGGGTAGCAGGACAACGATGCTGTTAGGAGGCACAGTCCTTTTGCTGTCCTCCCCCAGAGCAAAGGTTTGGAGGGAGACCAGAGGTGAAGAAGTGTGAAATTCCTCCCTGGAGACCGGGAGAGCCACTGTAAGGTCATGATGGCTGAAACCAAGCTGGAGGGACAGCGGCCACTGGCCACCCAGACAGCATCCTGATAGCACGATCTGAATGGGGGCTTGAAGCACGCTGCAGCCTGATTTGGAGGCAGCTTCGAGCCATTTAATTGTTTTGATTTTTCTGTTAAGGGGTGGGTGGGGTGGGGGCAAGTGCCATCCTTTATTTGGGAGTTCATTCTGGCTAAAACAATAGCGCTGGGGAAGGCGAGCTCTCCAGCCTTCTGCGCGGTCCTTTTGAAAAACCCAGGGCTTTTAGGAGTTTAACGTTATGAATACCTTGGGCTCAGTGGCATATGCAGAACAAATGTGAATCAAACACAAAAATAATTCCTTCAAGAATTTTATTTATTGATGTGGTAGCGCAATACTACACTGTTTACAATAGAGAGTTAAGTGGGATTTTGCGTTTGCTGGGAAGTTGACAGCTTGCGGTCCCAAGCAAAATTTCTGCCTTTTGTGGGATGAAAGAAGAAAAGCTATGTTCTTGAAATGGTTATTTATAAATGATTTGAAAGTTTGTTCCCTTTCCAGGCAGGGGAGAGCCTGCCAGGATTGCGGTTACTGCAATGGTGAAATTTTGGATGTGAAAAAAAAATCACAGAAGTCTGTTTGCATTAGAATAACAAGATAAAGAACCTCGTGGAGGCTTGCGGGGGGACTCAAATGAAATGCAGTTGTGAACAGATTTCTCTTGCTCCCTTTCTCACGGGTAAGACGTTGGGGATCTCAAACTGAGTCTTTGAGCAGAGGAATCGCTGGAGGAACAGAAATGTTTGGGGATGCAGAGCTTGGCCACGGCTTTGGGAAGGAGACAGGAGATGCCGGCAGGAAACCTGAGCAGGGCAAACCAGTGGAAATGGCCGTTTTCTTCTCTTTTCAGGTTACTTTGCAGGCACTGCAGTCTCAATTCTGTTCCAGCCTATGTGGTTTTCTCTCCTGTCTCCTTGGTCACCCTTGGTGTTTGCTTGCTGGCTTCCAGCCCACTTGGCCATGCTTGGAGGTGGTACGTGTGAACGTGCAGTGCTGGCACTCGGGGCACAGGGATGACATCTGTGCCTGAAAGGAAACACTGATTGATTGATCTTTCATTCTGTGTTGGAGTCTTTTGGTGTAGTGCAAATTCGATGGAGAAAGAGAGCTGCTGGGCAGTGGTTGCTGCCTTCTTTATAAGACTGGGCATGGGGAATAGTGTGCACTGTGGGAAATCAGCTGCTGCTGCTGTCACATCCAGAACAGCTCCCCATGCCCAGTGTGTCCCCTTACCTACTCTGCCATGATAAACCTGATCCTGCTATGGCATCAGTGAAGTTAACCCCACTTTTGGCTCATGATGCAATGCAGAAGAATAAAAGCCTGGGTTATCTCTGAGGGCATTGGTAGGGAATGACCTGTGATAACATGGACATGTGTGGAGCTCCCTTTGTGGTGTAAGGGCTGTGGAAAAGGGCTGAGTGGGTTGAGGAACAGTTTATTGGCAATCAGTGGTTTTATGCAGGAAGCGTTTTGCTTTCGTCCAGCTGTTGAAGGAGTAGGTGGCCTCCTCCAGATGTTCATGCTACAAGAGACAAACCTAAAGGTGAACTATATTTTTGTGTTCAGTACATACCATGTGTTAATTCTTCAAGGTGCTGTGGTTTGCATTTGTAATGCTGACAGTCAGGAGCTGGATCCCACTGAATGGGAACGTGCTTGCTCTGTGGCAGAGATCCCTGCCTGAGATAGAGCAGGGAGCAGCAAAATCCCATAAGCCTGGGCAGAGTTTTGACTAATTTTTGGAGTTTGTGGCTTGTCCAAGTGTTTGGACTTGGCAGAGAGGTCATGGTGTTGGTTTGCTGCCCTTGGTACTTTTTTCTTCTGAAGCATTAATAATTATGCCCTCTTAGAGGGTGGCATGATTATTTTTCTCGTGGGTGGCTCTCAAAGCTCAGGTGGGTTTCAACACCAATTTCTCACAGTATGTAAAGGCTTTTGCAGCTTTTAGTTTACAAATGAAACATTATCTGCTCCTTAGTCCTCTGGTGCACGTCAGCCATGATGTCCCAGGAGACGACCCAGATGCCTGCATGAAGGTGCAGCTTTCCACCCACAAGCTGGAGCCCCGTCAGCTTGGTGGGATGAAGGGGGACACATCTGTCTCCCCGATGTTGCAGTGTGGGGGGTGTCAGCCTTCCTGGAAAGCTCCTCCTCACTCTGCTCATGTCTGCATTCAGAGTAGACTGAGATGGGTTTGTTTCTGGTGCTGATTGGGGTTTTTGGATCACCAGACCTAACGGAAAAGCTGCTGACCCCAGCCCAACTGGGCTGTTTATTTGCTGCTGTTTTGCTTTAGGCTGTGTGAGTTTGGGTTGGTTTTTTTTTTTTTTCTGTTCTTTTCCCCTGGATCTGTTTTGTTAGAAGCCTTGAGACTTGTATAAAATACAATGAAATGAGGAAAACCCTACTTGAAAAGAGGAGGAAAGGGTTGAGGTTTGGGTCCTGTGTGTGCCACTGCCCTCTCCTGGGGAGTGCTTTGCTGCTCAGCAGCATGCTGGACTTGCTTGGATCTTGCATAAATTGCTACTGAATATTGGGATATTTGACCAAAAAGCCTCTTATTGTGGCGTTTCCTATCTCTGACTGCCTTGATCTCAGTGGGAGGTGTGACCGGTGCCAAGAGGACTTCATGGTGGCAGGCTTGGTGGAGCAGCACTGGCATCTGCCTTTTCTGCCCATACTGTTCCCAGCTATGGGATTGCCTGGGCCAACGTGGTGTGTCCCCCAACCTGCTCCCCCCCCATGCTTGCTTTCCTGGGATTAGGCTGCTCCTCTCCCCTAGCCCCTTCCTCTTGGTGGGTGCTGAGCATCTCTGCTGGTGGCAATGCAGGCAGGGACAGAGGGCAGCACGTGCTGGGGCTGGCAGCACTGTATGGATGAGCTGGGTGCCACAAGCAGGATCACAGGGCTCCTCAGCGCCTATGTGTGTGTGATGGCATCCGGAAACCTTCCTTGTATTTGGATGCTGCCCTATCCAAGCATCACCGTGGCTTGTCTGAACTGACATCACTCATCACTAGAGTCTCCTCTTGCTCAGAGCAGGAGGAGCCCCTCATTTCCTTGCTGCCATGTGTGTCTCTGGGGGCATGTTGAACGAGCAGCGAGGCGGGCAGCGCGACTTCCAAGTGGCATGGGTTTGTTTTAAGTTGTGCAAGAAAGCAGCGGAGTCGGGTGCCAAATATTTGTTTACTTCTTTTAAGATCTAACATAATGAGTTTGTTTACAAGGCTTCAGATAGACCAGAAGGAACCCATCTGATTATTTGGAGAACATAATCTCTCAAACCATGTCTTACACAACAGAATGACACAGGTAGCTTTTGCACCCTGGGTTTTTTTTTTTATTTTTAATTTTTATTTTATTAAACCTTAGTCTTCCAGTCCCTAAGAATAATTGTGTTGTCTCATCATTTGTTGCTGATTCTCTCTCTAATTCTTGTGGATTGTTTTAAGTGCATAGTTTGTGTCAGTGCTCTGTGTTGTGGTGAACCAGGTTAGACCTTAGTAACAGTACATGTGCGGTCACTGAGCTGAACAACCTGTGAAATGGGTTCACAGTCTGGGCCAGGTGTGGAGAAAAAGGGCTTTGGACAGGTTCAAGGTCAAGAGCTGCTGTGAGTAGAGGTCCTTGTGTTTTCTTTTAAATGCTGAAGTGTGTAACTGAATTGAAAACCCAAACCTGTTCCCTGTAATTTGGGCTGTTGTATCATTGGGTAGAGTGAGCATGAAAATCACCCTTTCTGCTCTTCATACAGGAATATATATTGTGTTTCGTATTTAAAACATAAGGACACCAGGGATGTGCTGCTGGCAGTAACTGCATCTTTGCTCCCAGTTTCTGATCACTGCCTGACTGTGGTTTCAACAGAAGCTATAAAAATCCTTATAAAAGCCAGGTAGAGGATAATCCTTGTGAGTACTGAAACGGTTTTCAGCCCTGATGTTCTCACATCTCCTAAGTTGTCTGCATACAACTGGATTCCCCTGTCATACACACTTCCCTGAAATCTTTTTAAGGATTTATTTCCATCAAGTAAAACTGAGTGAGTCTGCAATGTGTAGCTTGTTGTGTATTTTATTATAATAATTTATTTTAAAAAATTAATGTCTGTTTGTAAGGGCAGGTAGCGATAGGATGAGGGGCAGTGGTTTTAAACTGGAGCAGGGGAGGTTTAGATTAGACATAAGGAAGAAGCTCTTCGCTCTGAGGGTGGTGAGACACTGGCACAGGTTCCCCAGAGAGTTGGTGGAGGCCCCATCCCTGGAGACATCCAAGGTCAGGCTTGATGAAGCTTTGAGTGTCCTCATCTAGCTAAAGGTGTCCCTGCTCACTTCAGGGGGAGTTGGACTAGGTGGCCTTTAAATGTCCCTGTCAACCCAATGCAGTCTGTGATTCTGTGAAACTTCTTCTGTTTGTAAAGAATTTGACACCTCTCAGATTAAGGGAAAACTGTCCTTGAGTTTGGGGAATTTGGAAGTTACTTTAACTCCTGCTGTGTTTATATTGGTGCCCATCCTGGATTTTGTAGGGTGCTTTGGCCATCTCCATTCTTCTATATCTGGGGCCAGATATTGCCAGTATTATTAGATCCATGGGATAAGATGGACACCTGTCCTTTGGTATTTTTTAGGGTCTTGTCTTACACTTCTCACTTGCCTCCTGGAACCAAGCAGTGCTTCTTGCATGGTCTCTACTACAGCTGCTGGCTTGGGTGCATGGAAGAATATGTCTCCTCCTCCCTCCTGACTGAGGTTGCCCCTGTCTTCCTTGGGAGTGTGTCAGAATGGAGTTGTGGTGTGTGTGTCTTCACTGGGGAATCTGTCCTTTGCTGATCATACCTTGTACAGTGGTGGATTAGAGTAGGTCACCTATAGACCTCAACGCTCCTATGATCTGTGGTTTGCAGGAGAGCATTATGGGTGGTTTGTCCCTCTGCTGATGGGCAATGGATGGGTTAGACCATGTGGCACTTGGTGGAAAGGGCTGGACTGCACAGGGCATCATACAGGAGATCCGAGGGTGTTGTGATGGGGTTGGCAGCTGCTTGGTATCACATTCGTGGAGACTTAGGATCCTACCATATTGTCTTTGCATGTCCTGTGGCTGCTTTCTGAAGACAGTGTGTGTTGGGAGGAAGAGATTCCACTGCCAAACCCTGCAGACCCTGGGTCCAGAAGAATCTTGAGTTGATAGACATCTTTGAAATGCAGCTATTGCAAGACACTGAAGCACTCCTGCCCGTTGTTGTCTTGCACTCTGTTTATCCCTTTCCCGTGGCTTTTAAAAACTCATCATCTCATTAAACTGTCTGACCCTTTACTTCTCCCTTGTTCTGTTCTTCTTTCAGTCCTCATGGGAGGAAGCTGGAAAGCCAATCTTTTGACTTTTTATCATGTTACTTCACTGATTATTGTTTATTTCTCTTTATTTTTTTTGCTTGTTAATGTTTCCTTATTGCAGCTGCCTCTTAAATGCAGAAAGTTTCTTTAAGCCTTTAAATTCCTAATTGGTGGCAGGGTTCTGCTGCTATAAACTGTTGTTCTGGGGGAGCTGGCCAGTGTCCCGACGGTAGTGCAAAACTTGACTTTAGAAGAGTTGGAATTATGAACAGAGACTTCCCTGATATTTATGAGACTTCCCTGGTATTTATGAGATGAAAGCACTTTTTTTTTGGGGGGGGGGAGGGGAGAGTTTGCTTAAGTGATGGGAGACTAGAGATTAGTATTTACCACTCATCCTGTATTGAATTGTTAAGATTATAAACCAGAAAATATTCATAGATGTCCTTGTGTTTCTGGTGGTCTGTGCTGAGTCAGCAGAGGTAGAGGTGGGTGCTGTGTGAAGGTGCCGGTTTGAAGAGCACCTTTGAAGACGTTTCCATCAGGAACCAGCTGCTGACCTGAAGGATCAGGACATCCCCTCTCCTGGGGAGTTTGATTTAGTTTCAAACAAAGCAACACGTGGTGGGAAACGCTGAGACAGAGAGGGAGGTGGCAGTAATGTCAAACCGGATTAGTTACGCGGACACCTCTCGGCTGCTCCAGTTTCTTTTTTAGGAGCCAATGTCTGTTTCTGTTTTTAATAATCCCTCCTATTGCATAACTTGAAATGTTTTCCTGTTTTGATGTCTATTAAAATTATAAATTGCAGAAAACGACCCGGTGCAGCAGTTTGTGCGCAGAGCACAAACCTCCTTCCAGTTACGTAACTGCACATAGTTATAGGTAAAATCACTCAACTGTTCTGGGTTTCTGTGTTCCCAGCAGGATTTGCCAAGGAGAGGCAAGGAGAGGTGGCAGACAGGGGAATGAGGAGTCTTTATTTAGGGAGGGAAAGGTCAAGGGAAGACGGCAGAAAGGAGGCCAGAACAGAAGAAACCACGGCGGAGTAAAGTAAAATAAGGAGGAAGGCTGCCGTATGTTTTTAGGGAGCTGGTGCCAAACCCCAGTGTCTGTATCACCTTTGTTGGAAGCCAAGAGAATCTGTGTTATAAATGAAAAACATTGATGCTGTCTTTATGTTTGTCTTGGGAAAGCAATCCAAGAAAGGTTCGTTATTGTACCTTCTGTCTTGCACCCTGCTGCTTCTGATGACTTTTAGTAGCTCAGACCTTATACCTCCGGCTTGGAAAGCAACTTCATCTCTGGCTTTCCTGGGGATTTTAACCATCTTAATTCCTCTTCCCCCCTGCCCCTCTCTTTACACCACTTTTTTCTTATACCTTTAAAAATTCTTACTGCAGTCTTGCAGCAAGAATTGAATTTAAATTGTAACTTTTAACCTTCTTGGAGGTGGACCAGGCAGCTGTTAATATTTACTACGGCTGTGTCTGCAGCAAATGTTGCTGCAGAAATTTCTGTAGCATTTTTTGTTATCTCCTGTGGTGATCAAACTTTGCACTGGAGTAGAGGCAGGATGCTCACACACTTTTCCAGCAGGCTCTGCAGTGGGGCTGTGCCCTTCAGCACAGTAAAGTAGTTTCCTAATGTCTTTGGCTACATCTACAAGACCACAGGTCTCAGCATTTTTGTAGAGGATCTTCCCATCTCAGGAGCTGCAGAAGTGGTGCAGAACCTCTTTAGAGTTTACACTGCAGGTTTGAAAATGGACTTTTCTGAGCAGAGCACTGCTGAAGACAGTGAGACCATAAAGACTCTCTTGGAAGACTGAGACCTAGCAGCCTGGCATGGTGCTACAGGAGGAATATCCTACTGCTCTTTGGTTCTGAACCTGCAACATCCATGGCCTTGTAATCTTGCTGAGGGGAGATTTGTGGCTTGAGCATTTATTGGGAACCTGGTATGTGGGTGATGACAGCTGTGGAGGATTATATTGGAGGGACTTGAGAATTTTAAAACAGCTTTGACAAAAATGTGTGGCCAGAGAAAAGGCCCTCACATCCTCCTGCAGCCTTGTTGCTCAGCATTTATCCCTTTTAGTATTCCAAAAGGATAAAAAAAAGAAGCTGTTCATTTAATTTCCTTCCTTTGAAGAGCCAAAAACAACAGTGTAAAACCAGACACATGTCAGGAAAGAAGTCTTTTCAACCCCTTGCCCCCCTCTAGGAAAGACGTGATTGCTGACATTTTCCTTTGGGTTTCTGCTGTTAACCTAGCTAATCCTAAACAAGAGCAAAATTAACAAATTAACCTCAGGACATGTTATACACATGTGTCTTACCATTGGGGAAATAGAAGGCATTCTCTGCAGAAGTGCTATTTTGAAGAGCAGCATGCAGAGTGACACAGCTGGGGAAAAGTTGTTCTTTGCTGGCTGGGGTGGGCAAGCTGGCAGTGATAAGTTGTCAGGAGGCATGTGGGAAGTTTGCCTTCAACTGGACCCAAGTGCTCCTCATGATGGCTGTTTTTCCTCTCATGACCCTCTTGACCCTCCTTTGTGATCCCTCAACTTCTCCATGGAAATTACAGCCATGGTGAGTGTCTTGGGACATTGTTGGCTGTTGCCTGAACCGTTGAAGTGAAGCTGAAGAGGACAGGATGGTTAAGAACATGGAAGTGCAACCACATGGGCTTGCTGGCTTGATGTGGGCATCACCACTGGAAAGAAGTGGTGGTACCTTTGTCCTTCTATTTGTTCCCCTTGTGTTATGTCGTTGTGGGTAAATCAAGTGAATTTGACTAAAAATGGACTTGGGGAGGAGGAAGCTCACTATGAATTAGGTGGTGTCTTTGGTCAGGTTCATCATGTGAAGCTGCCCAGCTTTGGTGGGAGTGGAGGGATCCCCACTGCTCTGGTTTGGGTTTTTTTTGACTTTCAAGCTGAAGCCTGAGCAACCACTGATCTGTCTGGGGCGTGTGGTCAAGTCTGGAAATGTCCTTCCAAAACCCTGCCTTTCCCACAGAGCATTTCTACCCTTGGATTGTCTTCTGTTGGCAATGATAGGTGATTTTTTGTTTTAAAATCAAGCCTGTCTTTGGAAGTAGTAAGAGTTTTTGGGCTACCAGGCAATGTGTCAGAAGGCTTGGAAGAAGGGAAGAAGTCTGTAGCAATGTATTGTGAGTGTCTAGGGACATTATATAAGTGCTTGAACTCTTGATCGATGAGTTGCTTCCTTTTTTCTCTGTGTTTTGGGAGCTTAAAAATGATTGGGGAAGGGCAAAACCAGCATGTGAGCATGGAATTGCTAAGATGAGTAATTGGGAAGGAATAACTTCAGTGATTACTGATCTTACAGAATGATTAGGCTTGCTTTTATGGCAGAACATGTTGTGACTTGTCTTAGAGAAAGGAAACCGTGTAAGTCTTCTCTTCTCACCTAGGTGGAACCAGGAGTGTAGGGCTGTGCAGCAACACCCGCTTCACAGTCCTGAGCCAAGTGCTGTGCTTAGTCTGCCAGTGAAATTAATTATATTTAGTCCTGCAAATTTGAAGGCAAGAGTAGAGTCTGTGCTTAAGCTACGACTCCACTGTCACCAGGAGGCTTTTATAAAAAGCTTAATGTTTCCAACATTTGTTGTGTGGACCTTAAGTCAGGGTAAGTAGCGTGATGTGGATGGTCTTTGAGAAAGCTGGTTTTGTCCATAAATAATGGGCAAATAAATAATGGTTTTATTTCAAGAGTTCCAGTTTGCTGATGCCTTCTTAGATATTAGACCTGTGAACTGCTGCATCCAAACCTTCATGTTTTCTGGAAGCCAGTGGTGGTGCTTCTGAAGTTGGGGAGCCTGGGCATGAGAGACTGAAAAAAAAAAAAGTTAAAAATTAATCTCAGATCAATTCAACCTTTGCAGAATTCACTTGTACAGAATAAATACCTGTAAATCCCCTCAGATTCCTGAAAAGGAGTCGCCATTGTCCAAAAATTAAATGAATGTCTGAATCATACAGGATAAACTGGGACTAGTTCAGCTGAACAAATAATGCTTCTCTATAAAACGCAGTGCAATAACATGCAGAGGATTGGAAAAACATGTCAGTGACCAAGAAAAATACTATTGCATCCATATTAATTTTTCATTTTTAGTTAGAAGAGAAACTGTAAGTCACTATTAAACTGTATTTCAAAACTTTATATTCTTTTTAATGCCTTGATACAGCAAACCATGACTATTTAGGAAAGTGCTTCAGCATGCTTAAGTCACCTTTCAGGGAAATTAAGCCCGTGCTTTGAGTTGAATTTGCTCTGAAGCGAATTGCTGATTCCAACATCCCAAATTACTGAGGCTTGCTGGAAAATAGCTTAAATTTGGCAATAGCTTGAAATTTTGTTTTAGAAAACAGTAAGAGCAGCAGAAATATTTCCACTCTGTTCTTAAAATATGGAAGAATATTGTTTTATAGAGAGCTTTTATTGCATTGTCTGCAGCCTGAGAAAATCCAGAACAGCAAAATCACAAATAAGCAGCATCCATGTAGCTCGCTAGCAGTTGGGTTTTTATAATTCTTCATGTCAGTCTCAGCATAATATATAGAGTGCACACAGTATGGTTTTAAAAACAAGGTCCCTCGCAGCTTTAAATAATTATTGGGGGGGGAAAAAAATTCCACAAAAAAAGAGAAATTAAACTGACTTTCTTCCATCTCACTCAGTCTGTGTGCTCGCTTGCTGTCCCTGGGCGGGCAGCGGGGATCAGTGGTGCAGGGTGCGTTACTGAGGACGAAGCTCTCGCTCCGCTCTTCTTGCCCAGGATTAAAGTATTCAAGCTTCCCTAGTGGGTTTTTCCTCACTTAAAAATAAATAAATAAATAAATGAAACAATTTCTCTGTAATAGGGACTTGTTTACAGGAACCCTGCGTGGGAGACTTCGGGGCTCTAATTCGGGCTGTCAGAAGATGGGAAGCATCGGCGTTTGCAGTGGGGTTGGGAGCAGCGAGAGCCTGGAGGTCCTCTGGTCGAAGATTGAAACGTTGCAGAACTGTTGAGAAGCTTTGAGGGGAGAGGAATTGATGAGAAATTTTTGGAGATTTGGGGAGGGGAGTGTTTAGTGGATGGGTTTGATGGGTTTTATTGTGCTGAGCTCCCTAGGTCTGCTAGCAGGAGTCCACTTGGCAGTGTAGGGGGCAGAGGCAGAGCTGCAGGATGCTGGCAGCGGGTGAGTCTCCTGCTGCCTCAAATTCCCTCCAGGATTTTCCTGCCTTGACAGTGGCCGATGGCCCAAGTCTCTGTGCTGCCGAGATGTGTCTGGAGGGAGAGTTCAAACCCTTGATTCCCATCTGGTTCGGTGGCAGGGGACCCGGAGCAGAGGGTTGAACCACTCATGGGAGTGGTAATGAGATCTGGGTTCATCGGTCCTGCTCCTGCCTTTCAGACTGGCTCACCAAAGGGGTTCTGTCAAGGCAGCACACTGGATCATCCAGGGGCGATGGCCCCATCTGGGACACGCAGCTGGTATGCAGTGAGAATCTTAGGTTTTGGAGCAGTGTCAGGGCTTAGTGGTGCCTCTGCCTTTGACCTGGGATGAGGGGCGAAAATCTTCTGCAGGGAAAACAGAATCAGGGCTGCTCCCTGTTCCTCAGCATTGAGTGTGGCACACAGGATCTATCCCAGAGCAGCCAGAGTGCATGCACACAGGCACTTCTCAGGGCTGCTGTGGGAGAAAGCACCCCTCCAGATTGCCCTTGAAGAAGCATCTTTATGTATTTATGGAGCCACACACAGACCAGCAAAGAGCCTTTTCTTGGCGGTGCTGAGGGCTTGGTTGTCTGCAGCTGTCATAGCAATAAGCATTGTTGTCCCTTAATCTCTGTTCTCTGGAAATGCACAAGCAGAGATACCGAGTTCATCGTACCAAACCCAAATGTCAGGGTTTTGCTCGCTGTTCCCACAGTCTCTGCTGCCTCTGGCTACAAAGTGATGAGCGAGACAGTAGCCTTGCTGTGAAAGAGCACCAAGGTGTTGAGCAGATTTCTGGCACTCTGCTTCTTTCCAGGCTGCTTGGCTGCCTTTCTTAGTCAAAAGGTTTGTGGGTTTTATTTTGCACCCCCCAGTCCATTCCAGGCATGTGTCTGAACTCAACTTGATATTGCTCCCGCCAGCAAATGTTACTGTGTTCCCAATTGCTTGGGAATTTGGTATTTATCAGTCGTGGACATGTTTATCTTGCTCTTTATCTAGACAGCACATAGGTGACTGCGTCCTCTCCTTCTCTGCAGCTGTCACATGGAAGACTAGCAGTAGAGGAGCTCTCCATCCTGTAAGACGAAGTATCTTCTTAAATCTCAAGCATCTTGGCTTTGCAAACATGAGTGAGTGAGAGATCCAGCAGCTGAGCTTCTTAACTACAAACCTTTCCTGCCCTAGGAGCTCTCTAGAATTGTTCTCTCATGGGGTGATGGGAAGCTTGGGCAGGTGGGCTTTTTTCCTGGGGACTTCAGGAGAGCTTTGCATGGCTTGAATTTGCCTGCAAGCCTCCTGGTTATAGACAGACAACCTAAAAACCACTGGAGATGGTTGGTAAAGAGATGTTTTAACGTGGCTGCAAACAGACCTGAACAAAATGAAGTCAAGGCGCTCTGGGAGGGTGTTAATTTGGGTGTGCTGGGGAAAGCACTTTGCAGCTCGTGATTTCTGCAGGGGTCTGGAGCCATAGCTCGCTCTCACGTGAAGCAGCTTCTGGGAATGCAGAGATATGAAAGCTGCCGTCCAACATCTACATCAGATTGCAATAAATTTTTATTCCTCCTCCTATTTCTCACTTCTGAAGTTGGGAACAAAAACAACTTTGTATAAATTATGTTCCTAAAGGAGACTTAACTTCCTACTTTGCTATTTATAGATGGCTCTTTCTTCATGCATATGGATAGCAGCTTTATTTCCTCATCTTCAGTAGCTTCTGTTTGATCTCGTGGGTGCTCCTTGTGCATCTTCAAGGAATGCAGCTGAATATTTTATCCGTTCAAGACTCTGAGCAGAAAGTTTAAAATTGGAGTACCTTAGATACATGTGTATATGAGGCTTCAGAAGTTCAGGGTCTACATGGAAGACTAGTGCCAACTGGTTTTGTCGTTGTCTTCAAAGAACATTAAGGACCCAGAAGGCTGATCGTGAAAGGGTAGGAATAATCCCAGTAGTATTGGAGCCGGTTGGGAATGTTCACTTCCCACCATAAAATATGTTTCTCCGTGCTACGGATTGAAACCAGTTTGGATATTCCTGTTACCCTCAGCATATTTCACCCTCGTATCCATCGGTGCAGCTTGGGATTTTTTCTTTCCCCCAACTAATTGACCAAAACCCAACTAAATTTGGTTTGAATCTTCACAGCTGTAGTGACACAGGCTGAGTGACCTCATTGCCAGATGCCAGCTTGGAAGAACAGTAGACTCATACAGGGCTTGGCTTAGTCTGGAAGATGATGCCATGGATATTTGTTGGCTTTGAACAGCAGTGTTCATTTTTTGGGTAACTTCTGTCCTGCTGGTGACTGACTGATGTAATGGCATTTGGGTATTTGTGTACAAGGACAAGTTAGGCATTCTAGAGGGAAACTCCTCTCCTGCAATGAATGGAGCTCCAGCCCTTGCTCACCTGATACTTGCCCTTCACTGCCTCTGTCCCAGGGTGTATCATCTGGGTTCTTGCCATAGACCGAATGTCTTTGCAGCACGCTTGAGGCCAGATGAATTCGAAACCGATGTTGCAGAAGAAATAACCTCTCCCAGGGGCCAGGGAAAGGAATCAGCCTTGTTGGCCATTTGATCTTTTTGCTGACATCTAGGAGAAATGTGGAACAGCTTGGATCCCCTCCTAGAGCAGAACGGTGTGTCCAGCCAAAGGGTTGAGCCTGCAATACCCCGTTAGCGTGCTCAAGAAGATTTGGGAAATGTTTCCCTACCCAACGACTGTTATTATCACCTCTCAGGCATTAAAACTTCCTCATGCTTCTCAGTTTTACCCAGACTGAACTCTTGCAGGAGGGATTGGTTTCCTTCCCATGCTAGGGGAGGTCTCCTGATGATTTCCTTGTCAGTGAAGAGGTGGTTTTATGATTTGAAGCTTTTCTAGATCATTATATCATTATTTTTTAAAGAAACAAAGACGATACTTCTGTCAGCAATTATAGTGTCAGCTTCCAGCATGTATTTGGAAAATAGTCCATCTGTTGTTAAAATGTCATCAGAACCTGGTCTGTGGGAGCACTGGCTGGCTCAGAGCAAGGAAGCTGCATCTCTGATGCCATCCAGCACAGCTCTACGTGTTCATCTGCTGGACACGTGTGCCTAAATTCAGAGAAAACTGCCCCAAGTAGGAATGATAGTTTTTTCAGCAGAAGCCTCGTTGATACCTTAATGCCTTGAGGGAGATGCTTGCCCTGGAGTATCTTGCTTTGGACTCCTGCACTCAAGGACAGATTCTCTGTCGAACAGTAAAAGAGTGAAAAAAATTGACATTTTATTTCTTCAGATAAAGCCCTTGATGGAGAAGGTTCTTTTTATGTAGATCAGAGATGACCCCAAGACCTTTGGTTTCTTTCATTAAGAGAATTCCCTTGTTGTGTGGTGCAGTGGGTTGTTACAGCTTTTCTTTTGTGTGTCTCATGAACACTGTGCTTGAGGGAAGTAGATTTAATCTAACTCAGTGGAATGGAGCTGTGTTGATTCTTTCCCCATCAACAATGTGTGGATTTGATGTGGTCTGTAGGCTGCCGAGAGGATGAGGTGACAGTGCTCTGACTTGGTGAACAAAAGGTACGTTTTTGGAGATGGGAGCTGTGCTTTGTGGGGCAGCCCCTGCATGTGGAGATATGGGGACCTTTGGGGGTTTGAAGTGTGTCTTTCTACTGTGGTTTTCTGTGAGCTCATTGGCTTCTGTGATTTTTTTCAACTTTCATAGACTTCAAGATAGACTCCATCTCTGAGAAGAGGAATAAAAAGTGGAACGGTTTGATCTAAAATTGAAACATTTTGCAGAGCCTAATTAAACAAAGTCATGATTATTATGTAAAACCCTGTCGCAGGCCTTCAAACAACTTCTTAAATACCAGCTTCACTTGAGAGCCGTGCCTAATCACCCCTTGAAAGGAGCAGGGAGCGATGGGTGTTGAAAGGCAACGGCTCGAGCTTGGCGAGGGAACCCAGCGACCACAAGTGTTGAAATTTGCACGGAACACGAGGAGGGCTTTGATCAAAACACAGCCCAAATTTCTACAGCTTGGGTCTCGACCAAGAGCACTAAGCTAGCAACAGTGAAAGAAGGTTTTGGAGAGACTTCAGAGGTTACAACGGCAGTGTCGCAGCCTGTAATCTCAATAGAAAACTGGCTCGATGTAATTAACAACATAGCAATGTAATCCATGTCAGGACAATCCCTTCCCTCTCCTCCTGAGAACCTCTGGGTTCTTTGGGTTCTTTAGTTTCTTCCAAACTGGGTCACACGTTGAACACAGAAGAAGAGGTTGAGATGTGGCCAGGGGAATGTGGAAAGGATTTTGGCCTGAGCTTTCCGGATGGAAGATCTTGACATACCCGTAATTTTCTCCTAAGAAAGATGGTGTGGATTAAAGGGAAATAAATGTCATTTTAAGTGCCCTGCACTTTTTTGAGACAGACTTGAGATGGTGCTCTGAACTTGGTACAGATTGACGAGAGCTGAAAGAGCAAGTAATAAAGTATTTTGCAGCTGCACCAGTGGCTGCTTGGATTAATTGATAGAACCAAGTACGTAAAAGTGATGATCAAGTCTTGATTCTAATTCATCATGCTCTTTAGTTGAGGTAGCATGGCTTTTCAAGGAGTGACACTCAGCCCCGTTAGGTAACCTACAGCAAGATTTCAGAGATGTAAAGTCCAGTCCTTTGATCTGCTGTTACCTGCTGCTCAAGTGGACTGTAAATAGGATTAGCAATAGATAAACATTAGAAAAATGATGGGTGGCTAAAGAAACATCAGTTTATTCCTGAGGCTGGGCCCAGGGCATGTGACGGTGGGGAAACAGCTGGGCTTGGGCCACCTCATCGTGAGAGATAACTGCTGTGCTTATGCTGAAGCTCATAGAATCCCAGACTGGTTTAGGTGGGAAGTTCCATTCAGCCTGGCTTTGAACACTGCCAGGAATCGAGGGGGCAGCCACAGCTTCTCTGGGTAGCCTGTGTCAGGGCCTCACCACCTTCACAGGGAAGGATATATTTCCTGATGTCTAATCTAAATCCTCCCCTCCTTTAGTTTAAAACGCATTACCACTCATGCTGTCTCTACACTCCATGAGAAACAGTCCTCTCCAGCTTTCCTGGAGCCCCTAGAGGGACTGGAAGGGGCTCAGGGGTCTCTTCGCACTCTTCACTAGGCTGAGCCAGCCCAACTCTCTCAGCCTGTCTCCAGAGCAGAAGTGCTCCAGCCCTCAGATCATCTCCGTGGCCTCCTCTTGACTTGCTTTAGCAGCCCGTGTCCTCCTTGTCCTGCACAGCCCCAAGCTGGACGCAGCATTACCAGGGGCTCTCCCTAGAGCAGAACCAAGGGGCAGAGTCCACCCCCGCAGACCTGCTGGCCAAGGGCACTGTTGGATTTCTGGGCTGCCAGTGCATGTTGCTGGGTCATATTGAGGTTTACATCAAGCAACACCCACAAGTCAGAGTTGAAGGGATGACAGCCATTGGCTAAGCATCTCCTAGCTGTGACTGCAGCAGTTGGCTGCACTCAAGGACAGTCCTTCTGCATTGCCCTGAGCAGAGCTTTAAGTAAGTGGTGCAGAGCTTTTCTCCTGGTGGCTCTGGCAGCTGTGGGACTGGAAGGCCTTTGCACCCTCAGCTGAGAAATATTTCTCTGCTGGTGAATTTGCTGACACAAGATGTAAGAGAAGTGAGTGTGTGGGTAGTGACTCCAGCACCAAATGCTTTGCTTGAGTAGGTGGTGGGGTGGTTCTCCCCCTGCCCATGTTTTAACTGTTTTGAGGGTGTAAAAAGTCATGCTTATAATGGCCTTCATATTTCTGAAACAGGTATTCAGGCTTTTAGACTCTAAGAAGTTAATGTTTAGTGTTCAGCAGACAGACCTATCTAGTGGTTGTGCTGTGCCCACTGACTCAGGAGAAGCATAGACTATGCAATCAGTAAATTATCCACGTGAGCTTTCTCTGCAGCTGCAGA
This sequence comes from Gallinula chloropus, assembly GCF_964237585.1. Lineage (NCBI taxonomy): Eukaryota > Metazoa > Chordata > Aves > Gruiformes > Rallidae > Gallinula > Gallinula chloropus. Next base: position 83,512,702 of record NC_140088.1, on the reverse strand, counting down.
AAGGAACATTTAATTAATACTGAAGCAATTATCTTGACAAGTAAGTCAAACTCAGAACAATAACATTTTCCCAGTTACTGTGTGGTAGCCAGATGGTAATGCAGACTGTTATTAAGGGCTTGGCTTGCCATTCTTGAGGTTACTGGCAGGTAATCAGTATATTTTTCCTATTTGGGGGTTTGGATTTCAGTGTTCTGGGAATTAGGCCCACTGGGATGTCCAGTAGATGTTTCAGTGTGAATGGAAGAGGTTTTTTTTATTCCTGCTAGGAAATAGTTCTTCCTGTTGCCAGATACCAGGATGCAAATAGAAATCGATGTGCCATGGGGTCTGTTTGGCAACAGATGGAACACTAAACCAGGCAGGAAGCTTTCCAGTAGTTAGGCTCTCATGATTTGGTAAAACATGCTGTGTTGGTAACCTCACTGCTGCCTTCCACTATTCCTGCTGCTTTTGGTTACCTCTCCCTGTGCACAAGCCTGCCATGCTGGTAGCTGTTGACAGTGGTGATCTATGCTGGGTTCAAAAGGTGGGTCTGATGTGCTGAGGATCTGTGGTGTCCAAAACCTGAGGTAATAAGTTGCAGATGGTGAATGAAATCTTGTCCTGCCAATGTCCCTCATCTTCTGTGTACATTGCAGCTTGCATCTGAAGCTTTTTTCTTTTCCTTCTCTGGCATGTTGATTCTTGGTGAGGAATTGTTCACAGGGACCTAATGAAAAGTTCCTCTGTGGGTCTGTGGTGTTGGACCTGTGAAGGCAGAAACTGCTGGTAGAGCAAACCCACAGGGACTGTTGTAAATGGGAAAGCCAAAGGAAGCTACTCCAGGGGTGACGTGGGGGTTGTGGATGTGAGCACGGTGGCAAGAGTGGGAATTAGTCAGCTGTGGTTATAAGCAAGCACCAGATGCAAAATCTAATGGCTGGAGAAGCAATGAAAGAACAAAATTTGGTCCCTGGCACGGCCAGGAAGGTCCAACAACCATGGCCCACACTTTAGTACCTCCTTATGGGAGAAATACAGGAGGAATACTCTGTTGGGCAGAGGCTATGTCTCTGTGCTACTGGTTGTGTGAGGCCTTTGTTCAAAGCTTGGTGTAAGCAAGGTGAACCTTTCCCATGTCAAAATTTTTGTCAGTGTTTGCCCCAATAGGCTGAGGCAAACAATAGGTTCTTCCTGGGTAGTGGGAGAAAGAACTTCAAGGCTGGTCCCTGCTGCTGGAGCACTGGGTATCCATAGACAGTTTGGGCTTTTTTTCTCCAAAGAGCATGATGCAGATGGGAATGAGGAGAGGAGGGAGGGAGCTGCCATGTGCTCAGATGGGTGATGGCTGCCTGTGTCTCATGGCAGCTTAGTGGTGGTACCAGTTCATCCATGTGTTCTGCCTGTGCTTGGTGCCTTTTCAGCAGGCTTTACTCCGTTTCCTGACTTTCCTGCTTGATGATGGGACACCACAAGTAAAAGGTGCTTCTTTTTCTTTCCTATCCACTGTGTTCTGTCTCCCTGGGATTTGTCTTTGACCCAGCAGAACCCTTCAGGAACAACCTGAACATGGCAAGAGTTGCAGGGTCTGTGAACCCCTCTCTGATCTACCTGAGTGCTCTCCAGTGAAATTCTCATGCGTCAGATTCCTGGTGGGGGTAGGCCAGATGGTGGATCTTGTTTAAATGAAAGCACTGGAAAATACCCAATGTCCAGTTTAGCTTGCAAAATTATAGCAAATTGCCTTTTTTTGTTGTTGTTGTTTCCCCACTTTGCCTTTTCTTCTTCCTCCTCTGTTCCCCCTTCCCTGAAGTCTGATTTTAATACAGGACTTTAATGAGTGTTGAAATTTTGAGCACTAAGGAGATGCCCTTTAGTGTTCTGAAGTATTTTTTTCTGTTAGAATAGCCCCCAGATTTTAGGAAGGGAGGTGTGCTGGAGGTTTGTAATAATCTGTCTTTTACTGTGCACGTATTAGTGCTGATGGTAGGATAGAATCCCTCAGTTGGAGCACTACAAAGCCTGGTGATGGGACCAGACCTTCCAGAGCAGCCTTTTGAGATCTGGGAAAGAGCTTCTGTTGGGAGGATTCAACCTCTGGCACATGTAACTTGGCAGGATTTTGAGACTGGGATCCTGTTTGCTGATTAAATCACAGTCACTGCTTGGGAGAGCTTTGTTCATCCACACATTTGAATAAAATACCTACTTTATTTCTCTCAATGACCCATGACGACCTTAGAGACTCTTGAGAAGTGTTTAAAATGGAAGCACCAAGAGTTATTTTTACCAGTAAATCTTAGTAATTACTTGTCCACATCTGATGCACTCCTCATTTTCCCAGTGATCAAACTGGGCAGACAAAAAGAGTTTTGTATTTGTAGCTGAGTCTTAGAGCATCTCTGTCTTTTGTCTACAGCTTTGAGGTCAGTCAGTCAGGGTAAAATGAAATAGTGATACCATGTCTAAGGATGTGTCTCTAGGGAGTCATTGCTATGTGAGTTTTTATTTAAGCCCTCAAAGTGTAAACTGACAGCTTGGGGCTCCTCTGCTAAGGCTGTACAGGAGTTTTTAATGGCTTGGTATCTTCAAAAGACTTCTCATGGTCTATCAGTGCTCAGAAACAACTCTACTCTGCTGTAAGTGCTCTGAACTTCATCTTCTCTGAGACTCCTGTGCATGTACATACCCTAGGATGGCCAGACAGCCACCAGATGAGACCTGTTGTAGTATTTGAAGACTGTCATCTTTGTGGAAGTCTAAGGTTCAGGAACTAGGTGATAGGAAGTGGGATGAAATCACTGCAAGTTACTTTTTGGTTGAGTTGCAAAAATGGCATCTGGCAGAGCCACCTCTTGTGTAGCTTGTGAAAGCAGCTCCATCCATAACAGGTCAGTTATTTTGTTCTGCATTTGTTGTATGTTTTGTGGTTAGCTGTTTGTCTTCCCTCTCTTTCCCTTCAATTTGTGCTTTAAATCAAAGATCCCAGCACTGTGGTTGCAGGGTTTGGGGAAGGACTAGATAGATAGTATAAAGGATGTTTCTGTGTTGCATCTCCTCTTGGTTGTTCTCTCCAGAGAAAACCCGTGCCTTGAAATTCCTCAGACAAAAATGAGTGAAATGGGTGATTATAGCCTCTTGACTCCCATGCACACTGCAAGGGCAGGGTCCCATAAGTGAAATGATTTTTATGCAATCATTTTCTCTGGAGGTAGTTGAATGTTTGCTTGTTAGAAGGGTCAGAGCAGTCATGGCACCTGTATTTCACTCCTCTGCTTCATTCATTTCCCTGACCAGTCCCTGGAGTGTTAGTATTGGATGTTTATTATCTGAATAGATGTTGATAGAATCATAAAATGGCCTGGGTTGGAAGGGACCCCAAGGGTCACAGAGCTCCACCCCCCCTGCCACAGGCAGGGCCACCAACCTCCAGGCCTGGAGCTACACAAGGTTGCCCAGGGCCCCATCCAACCTGGCCTTGAACACCTCCAGGGACGGGGCACCCACCCCCTCTCTGGGCAGCCTGTTCCAGCCCCTCCCCACTCTCTCTGTAAAAAACTTCCCCCTAATATCTAATATAAACCTTCCTTCCTTTAGTTGTAATCCATTCCCCTTGTCCTGCCATTATCTACCCTTATAAAAAGCTGATTCTCCTCCTGTTTCTCTGCTCCTTTTAGGTACTGGAAGGCTGCAATGAGGTTGCAATGAGGTTCCCCCACAGCCTTCTCTTCTCTAGGCTGAACAAGGACTGGGTACAGTTAATGCTACATATAATAGTGTAGGTATGACATTTATGTGATGGACAGATGACCACTGGCTGTGATTAGTGCACTGCCACTGATGCTTGCAATAGTTATGTATTAACTAATACAGCAGTGAGTGATTTTGATGATGTGCAGATATTAGGTGCCACTTGGCTGCCATTGCTACGACTAATGAGGAAAAAGGAAGAATAACCTATATCCAAAGTGAGCTTCTGTTGGGGAGGGGTCATAAGCACCTGGGACCTGTTTAGGAGCTGAAGGCAGCAGTGCTTGAAAAGTGATGTCTTACTGTAGAAACTGGCATGGCAATGAGCAGTGTCTGTGCTGGATGCCCTCTTCTTTGTAGCAGTTTGGAGCCAGCTTCTCCAGCATCCTGCAGAATTGCACCTTGGATGTGAATTTTACGCTGGGAAAGCCCAGAATTGGCAGAGTTGGAAGGTGCAGAGCAGCAGGAAATGGTACTTGGGGGGGTGGGACACCAAAGGGAACCTAAGGAAAATAATTAGGAATAGCTATTTAAAATCAAAACAAACAAAAAAAAAACCTGCCACGTGGACAAGTGCTGGAGTTGGGATACTTCAAATGTTTGAAGGTAAAATTAGCTGTATTGAAATTCTGTAGTGTTTGAGCCACAATTGCCTTGCAGATGGCTCCATCAGGCAGTGGATGCGAAGAGAAAGTTCTGAGGGAAATTGTGGGTTTTTTCCCTTGTTCTGGGGTTTCTAGCTATACCTTTGACTTTCACACATCTTTCTGTTTTTCTTTGACCAAAATGATTTATTTATAGGGTTGGCCTAACTTGCTAACATTTGTAGATGACTGGCATTATTCCACTATAGATTAAAACTTGATGTATTTAATGTCCTTCTGTCTAACTGTGCCCTTGTGTGCTGTGATTCCTTAACATCAACAGTCATTTTGGGTAGACAGATAGGAGATTTGAGATTGTAATAACCACTACTGACATTACATTCTTCTCTGTATTTGGAGGGAAGCACCAATGTGACTCAGAAATAAGAGAATTTGTCTCGTGGCCACTAAAGACCTGTTGATACTTATCAATTTAATTTGTCTCTTCCTAAATTACCATCCAAATATTTGCTTTCTGGCTGGCAGAATTTATGGTGTGGTGAGTAGGGACAAGAAACAGCCTGGGGAAATGCAAAGCTTCCAAACTGTAGAAGGTAAAGGTTACTCATACCAGGTTCAGAAATGTTTTCTACATCTGGCATAAAAGATGGCAATAATATAATCTCTAGAAATACTGTCTTAGGTTGCCAGGCATATAGAAGTGCTCTTGAAGATTCCAAAAATCAGGCAGAACTGAAAACTCATTAATTTCTTCTTGAATAGGCTTCCAGGTCCTGAAGACCGGCGGTGGCTCCGATGTCAGTGGTGCTGAGTTGAGCCCCATTTTGCTGTGGGTTGTAGCAAAGGACCTGCTTTCTCTCTGTGTAGTCACTTTGTCTTCAGCCATTGGACCTGGGTGTAGGTTTACAGGGTAAGGTTTAGTACTTCAGTGGGTTTGTTGTTAAAGATTCAGGAGCACCTTGCCAAGGGGTGCGCTCGCTCCAGAGAGTCCTGTGCTTAATATACAAACCTTAATGGTGTTACTAAAGGTTTTTTATTTATTGGCTGTGAGGTTGAAGCTCCTGATGGCGGTGTAGCCCAGTGAGCAAGGAATGAGGATAATTAGCAGGAAACTATTATGTGGCCTTCAGCAAAACGACTCTCCCTTCTTGGCTGGAAGAGAGAAATTGCAGAGTAAGCGTTTTCCTGTATGGAGGCTGCTGGCGTGTGTGCGAAGGGGTGGGTGTGCAGGAGCTGCCTTAACTGGACATGACTCAAAAGTCCTTCTGGACCTTTAGGCTTGTTGCTTTTTCTTTCATTCTAGTGAGCCACAGTAAGTAGTGATGTGACACAGGGCGTGTTTATTGCTTCCATAAGACAACTGTAAACTACTTGAGCAAAAAAGTGATGTTCGACTGAAACGTCTAATGTAGGAGGTGGCCTGGGGTCCTGCATATCCCAGCATATCCCAGCAGCAAGCAGGGGAGATGTGGCACTTGAGAGGGACTGGAAAAGAAGTATCAGATTGTCACCAATACTTGATGTATCTGCTATCTTGGAAGAGCACCAGGAATTAAAAAAAAAAACCCTGATCAGACAATAGGGTTTGTTTCAGATGAATATCTGAGTTCTTTTAAGGGGTAAAGTTCTGTTCTTGATTTTATTAATTGCATGTCATTAATATGTTGCAAATCAGAAGTCTAGTCTGGCAGGTGCTCCTTGTGTCTTGTGACTCTTCATCTTTTCTCTCTCTTCATTTCACTGTGTGTAGGAGGGTTTTTCTGGTTTATTTGCTGCTAGGAATATTTCCTGACACACAGTCTGAGTGCAGCATTCAGCACTTCAGCTCTCTCTTAAGGCACCCTTAAAGAAAACCCAACCAAAAGCCAATAACCCCCAACACTCTTATTTGAAATACATTCCTGCACTGTTCTGATTAGACATCGTGGTCTACTTGATTTCTAGATATTTGTTTTACTCTTACAACCAATATTACTCCTGTGTGGTTTAGTCTGGGTGATCCTGCTCTGGCAGGGGGGTTGGACTAGATGATCTTCTGAGGTCCTTTTTCACTCCTAACGTTCTGTGGTTCTGTGATTAGACAGAGTTAGGAATTCTTGATTTTGTCTAACAAGTTTTCTTCTTCCCAGTCTTCTTGTATTAATTATAGGTAGTAACTTTTTAATTGTAGGTAGTAACTTTTAAGTTCGCTGCAGCTCATTTTACTAAAAATCGTGGTAGAAAAATAATCCCCTTTCACCTTAGGAGGAGGAGTAATGTAAGAGAGTGTGGAAATAAAATTGAATAAAAACTTTGAAGGCCATCCAGGATGCAGAGAAGGGTTAGTTTCTTTGAAGATGTGGAAAATTACAGTTTAACTGGAAGCCTCAGTGAAAACCAGTTGGAAAGTTTTGTTTATCAGAAGTGCTGACCAAAAGTGAACTGCAGGTCAGGTTGCTGAATGCTGGGTGGTAGCTCCCGAAAATCGTAGAATCACAATCATAGGGGTTGGAAGGGACCTCCAGAGCTCTTCGGGTCCAGTCCCCCTGCCAAAGCAGCTCCCCAGCTCATACTGTACAGGTCGGCGTCCAGATGGGGCTGGAATATCTCCAGAGATGGAGACTCCACAACCCCCCTGGGCAGCCTGTCCCAGGGCTCTGGCACCCTCACTGGGGAAAAGTTCTTCCCCATGTTGGTGTGGAACTTCCTGTGCTCCAACTTGCAGCCATTGCCCCTTGTCCTGTCCCCACAGAGCACTGAAAAGGGGCTGGCCATTTCCCCCTGCATCCCATCCTTCAGATATTTATAAACATTAATAGGGTCCCCTCTTAGTCTTCTTTTCTCCAGGCTGAACAGTCCCAGCTCACTCAGCCTTTCCTCACAGGAAAATCATGCAGCAGGATTAGTGGCAGAATTGAGTTGGAAGCTTCACTTTTGATGAGTTTTGGTGGGGGCTCTGTTTGTATTGTGCAGATATATGGGAGTGTGGATGTGATTGGTGATATGTGAAATATATTCTCAACACATGCTTGGGAAAAATCATCCAGACTTAACGTGAAGCAGAGGTGTGTGATTTGGGGGTGTCTTCTAACTTGGAGATATGGAAAGAAGGAAACTGAGCAGGGAAAATAAAAATTGATTTCTTGTTAACCTGAGGTGCATTCTGTGTACAAGATATTAAGCTGTCTGAAAACTGTGAGCACTTTTTCAAAGGTTATTGATTGGGTGCAATTATATTTTATGGTTATTCTTTCCTTTAATGATGGATATAGCCTTGTCCACTTCCCATAGTCATACTCATCTAGAGTCTCTTGAGGCTCAGGAAGATCTTCATGTGTGTCTCCTTTTGGGTTTAGGCTTGGTGGTGTTTGTTTTTGCTGCATCTTCTCTATAAAACTATAGGATTGCTTAGTTCACGTTCAGCTCATTTTCCCCTTCTTAAATGTTTTGTTGTGATGGCTAATCTGCTGCTCATTTTACTGTAAGAAAGAACATCTTCTGCAGATTGGTAATCTTTCACATGACATGGTTATTAAAGCCTTCTGGTCATGTATAGCTCTTAAATGTCTTGCTTGTGATAGAATGACTGATGGAGAGCAATTTTCAGCCAGGTTTGATTATCCTTGTAGCTTTGAAGAACCTGACAGACAAGTTGATGTGAGCTGCAAAAGGGCACAGTAGACTTGTTTTATAGATATGCTGTGGAAAGGGTGGAAGTTTGCTACCAAGGGTCTTTTGGAGAAGTCCCTGGGTATGTAGGGTGTCTGGGTAGGATGGAGGAAAGAAAAAACTTTGAGATAAAATCAATTCCAGTGAACCTCAGGGTGTCCTAAAGGAATGAGCTTGCTTATGGCCAAAATTCATAGGGGAATGGAGCGACCTAGGGTTTTTTCTCTGAAAAATGAGAGGACAACACCTCTGCTTGAAGTGTTATCTTTGTTATCTTCTAAATAAAAATGCCTTGCGGGACATGGAATAGTACAGTTCAGGCAAAAATTGCGAGCGAGCCACACCATGGGAATCACTGAACATGCTTGTGGCAAGTGTTAAGCTTTATTTCACTGAAAAAGCATTACTTTATGTAACACAGTATTTGCCTTTGTGGAACACAAGGGGTTTTATACAGAGGTTGTCCTAACATTGCTAGAGGTATTCACGACTTTTGCTGTATGGCTTGTTCTACAAAGATGTGACAGTTTGAACCTTCGTGGGGGTAAGGGTTAGGAAACAGGAACTTAATATCTTTAATTTATAAAAGAAGAGGATTGCAACCTCTACTTTTCTGGATGTCTGTTAGGAAATGCTGATAGTAGTTACTGCTCTAATGTAAGCAGCCAAAGGTTTGATAAGATGCAATGATAAAGTTCAAAGCTGGGTAAAAGACATGGGAGTGGAGGTAGTAAAATACTGGAAGAATCCATCAAGATCTGTGGTGGACATTGCATCATCCCTGGAAAACCTTTAAAATCAGAATGACCTGCTTTTTCTAAAAGCTTTATGTTCTAGTTCAACCACAGCGACTGACCTTGACGTTGGTGCTAATTAGTGGATGACTCCTCATCTCTATTGTTCCAGGTGTCGGACTACCTGATGACTGTGATGTCTTAAAATTTCAGATTCATTCTTCATGTTTTATTTTCATGTGGCAAAGACCAAATTAAACAAGAAAAAAAAAAAAGAGAAAAAAAGAGAAGAGTTTAAAGAAAAAGTAAGTTGAGCACAGCTGTGGCAGCCAAGGATTTTGGTATTCTGATTTTGACTGATAGTGCTCGTTGTGTGGCCTTGAGCAGCTTATTGACCCACGTGTGCCTCAGTTTGCCAATTTGTCCGATACGGATAACTTCACTCACCTAATAGGATGATGGCACCTTTTTAACGTGCTGTTAATGTAAATGTGGCATAATTACGACCTTTTTACTGCTGTTTTGTTTATGACAAAGGAGAATATTTGTATTTAGAGTAGATGCCCATTTTCCAGACCTGCTTCATTTAACTCCTGGGAGATGTTTTGACTCTTCAAAAGCGGATTTTTCTTGACTTGGGGCCACCGCTGTGGTACTCTGTCCCGCCAAGTTCAATGTTCTTCTGGATAGAATAAAATGTGTTTATGGATTTTGATGAAACTTGAAAATTCTTGGATTGTTAAACTTGCTGTGTTACGGGAAAATGAATTGAGTTCTGACTCATGGAGAAGGACTGACCTGGGGGGAAAAAGGGCAGCACTGTACATGCCATGGTTTGGCTTACCAGGAAAGCATTTCTTTGCTTGTTTCTGGCATATGTTTATTCTTGTCATTACCATTGCCTGGTAGCAGGTATCATGTGGTACCATTAAGGATGAGACATGGTCTTGGTGTCCCTCTCTGAATGTTCACTCTTTATTAATATATATATGCACATTTTTTCACCCCAAACCAAGAAATTCCAGCCTTAAGGGTTATCCGCTTGTTCTCAGCCCAAAGGTGTTTGGGGAACACAAAGGACAACAGTTTGCTTGAAGGACAACAGGTTCTTTTCTATACAAAAAATTAATTTTAAGCAAGAAGATTGCCATTTACATTTAAATGTTTAGGAAATCCGAAAGACCAACAGACCAAACCCATACAATTCACAGGGGGTGTTGACTCATCTCCGGATATATTTGCTAAAGGTGGTAAAAAACCCTAAAGGTCCAATGCTGTTGATTTTCTCATCCCCCAGGCTTTGGAAGTCTGGCATTTCTGGAGTTGTAGTTGAACGTTTTGAAGTTTTAGCTAACACAGCTCCTAAGAGAAATTCCCCCCGTGCTCCATCTCCCATTGGGTCCATGCGCTGTGCTGATCCCATTCTGGTGGCCCATGTTTTTGGTAATTTGTGGGTAGGTGCTAATGGATTTCCATGGTCCTTGTAGGGCTGGGCAGCTCGTTCTGTCTCTTCTAACCCTTCAGCTGTCATAGCTCTCCACCAGCCATTTCCTGGACGCTTGGGTTGTGCTCTGCTGTCGTCTCTCCTGACTGCAGCTCCTTCAGCTTATGCTGCTTTCACTGCTCTGGTGCCTTTCTGTCCACTCCCAACCTTTCAGTCTTTCCCAGATGTGTCCCCTATATACCCTTCCAGGTATATTAGTTGTGCATTTTACTTCCCTTAAAATTTGTTGTCTTCTCTTGTGCAAATACCTTAATCCAGTGTTGTTGACAGGTTTCTGTGCTGTTTACTTCGACTCTTACAGAATATTTGTTGCCTGTCTGCTCTCTGTCTTCTGTGCTTTGTTGTTATTTCCTCTTTTTTTTTAATGTTTGTTCCCTTCATTTCCTCAAGGATTGCAGATACAATCAGTGGAAAATAATTGCCAAGATATTCTTCAGTCTTCTGCTCTCTCCAAACATTAAGGTACTTTGCACTTGATGTGTCTATTCCCTTAATCACTCTCCTTGATAATAACACGGACCCAATTTCTAGTCTACCTTTGGCTTTCTTGGAAGTATTCGGATTGACTTTGTGGCGCTAAACTGCAAACCTGAATTCCCTGGCTGAGTACTTACAGCACACTAACCTTTGCTGCAGTGGAAGAAATCGGTCAAGTTCTGCTTCCCAATGGAAAAACCTCCCACATTTTTCAGTCGGATCATCTGCTGGGGTATGAAACCAGAGCAGTTTTTCACCAACCTTCTTGAATTTGGACACCAGAACTAAATCCAGTATCTCAGGAGAAGTTATGACACTATTTCCATGCTTGCACATCTGAATTGTGCTTTCTGTTGAGCTGGAAACGTCTCGCTATCCTGCCTGCCGTTTCACTGTGCAGCAGTGCAAGAGGAGGGTTTTGCACAGCTGTGCTATGATGACCTTCCCTTAGCAGTGCAATCCAATTGTACATTTCCACAGGAAAAATCTCTTCCTTTCACTAGAGGGGCAATCCCTTGGACTGTTTTACCCTTAATGTGCTTTAAATAAAAAATAAATCATTGATAAACTGAACCAGCCATTAATATCTTTGATTCCTCTAGCTTCCCGTATCAGCTCTCTACACATCCTAATACCAGATCTTTGTTTTTCAGCATGAGCTTTTCTCTTTATTTCATTTGTCATGTTCTCCCCCTCCTTACTTCCCCCCCTGCCTTTATAGCCTCCTTAACTTCCGTCTGAGCCAGGTTGCCTTTTAACTAGCATGGCTGCCTTTTTCAGTTGTGGGATTGTGGCTTTTGGAGCATCTAGTTAAAATGTTCTTAAACAATTTTCAATTAGTCTTCATATTTTTCTGATTACATTCTTTTTCCCAACTGATTTGGCTCCTAATTGTTTTCAGCTTGATGAAACTGGCCCTTTTTAAAAGCGTGTGCATATTTATGTGTGCATGTATACATATGTGTATGAGTGTACTATTGCTTGTGCTATTTTATTCCTAATTTAGATGGGGTTTGAATGCATATAGAACTTTGATCTCATCATGGTGCTTTGCATTTTAGCTGTCAAAAAAGTGGGATAAAACATGGCTGTTGCTTAAAAGGTCTTTCCAAGTGAGCACTAGCACAGGGGATACTGTTTTAGGGGTTTATTGGCATTTAGTGGACAGTGTTTCTGTAGTGATGGGACATCATTTTTCAGCCCTTTGATGTCTGAACAACCTCAGCTCCTGCTGAATTTAGCGTGTGGTGTGTTACATCCCCAAGGTTAGTGCCACCTTAGCTCGGGAGTGATTTAATAAGATAAATGCTGCCTTCACATCAGCGTTGGAGGTGAATTCCCAGGTGAGACAGGAGAAAATGGTGTTGCCTTGTGTGTGCTCTGCAAAGGGGGTGGAGGAAGGACTGCCTGTAGTGGGAAGGTGGAAATTTCGTGTGACTGAACTGGAAAAATGGAGGAAAGCCCGTGTTAGTGTAGAATATCAAACAATGTGACTGCAGGCTGGTCCCAAGTTCAGTTAGGGTTGCTTGGAGATCCTTTCTGTTACCTTCACAGCAACATGAAACCATACTGGGATAATGTCTGTGTTAGAGCGAGCACGAGAGGGCTGCTACACTGAACATGAGGCAAGGAAACCCTACAAGAGAACCAGCATGCAACAACCATGCATGGGAGAAGGACCTGAACCTGTCTTCCACCAGCACAGCCCTAGTGACATGTCCTGTGCTGGGAGCCGATGAGACGTCCTGCACAGGGCCAGCATCTCTCCCCAGAGCTGTGCACTGTGGATAACTCTTTGGCTGGACCAAGCCTGCAGCGCTGGGGATGCATTTGGAGGCTCTGATGGGAGGGCCCGTCCCAGATTACCCCCCAGCTGACCTTTTTCTTGAGCTGGATGGAAATGATCAGCGCTACGAATGTAAATGATCAGCAGTTGGGCTCCATCTGCAGCTGGTTAATTACCCGTTCACACAATATGTTGTTAGGGGTCATCTGGTTCCAGTTTCACCATAAACAGAAGTAAATGTTGAGAACATACTTTTCTACATCCAGTTTCACTTGTTGTGGATACTTGAAATAGTTTGCAACCCACATCTTTTGGTTTTTGAGGAGGGCTTTTGGCCAGGGCGCCCTGTGACCATTTCAGATTTTTTTTTTTTTTCTTTAAAAAGTGCCCTGGAGGTTGCATTGTAGGGAATTTCCTTATGCAAAACATAAAAGTGCTGTTTTTTTTTTTAAAAAAATCATAACCATATTTTTCATTAAAATCAGTTGGAGTCCCAATAAACAATCGACTCAGAAAATTTTCCAAATGTTTGCTGCAGCGCTGTTTCTATTTTTAATTATTATTTTTTTTTTTTTTTGAAAAGTGTTTTTCTTCAAAACACAGCTTGGCTTACAATTTAAAGAAGTGATCTAGTAAATTAGAAAAAATGCCCATGTATATAGCTCTTTATTGCAATATAATTCAAACCTACTGCATGTTTGAACGTAAGAATACTTCTGTAGCAGTGTCCGATGATTTCTGCCATTTGGCTTATCGTGAGAACGTCTTTTTTTGTTACCAACCCTTCTCAAAGACTCTTTCAGTGTGTTTATACGTTTGTTTTATAGAAATTGAGAACTGTGTGCCTATGGAGATGTTGAAAACTTTGCATAGTAACTGTGAGGCACAGAAATGCCAGGCTCCTAGGCACTAAGGCACGGTTTCTACCCTGCATCAGTCTTCGTTATTGTTGTTTTCAGACCTTACTCAGAGTTTTATTGTTTCCTTGTTACCTGGTACAAGATTTACTTGCTGTCATTAAAAAAACCCCTGAACAACTCACAAATAAACAATGGAAAATCCAAGTTTGGCATCAAAAGTTGTCACATCTGCTTTATACAGAACACGAAGTGATATCTTTGTAAAATATTTAGGGTTAAATTTTTTTACTGCAAGCTGGAAGTTGAAGAGTATTCTGAGATGTTCTGGCACTGCTTTTGTAAAATGCCAAGTGTCTGATGGAAATACACCTTTCTAGAAAGAACCAGGTGCTGGGAGAAAAAGCCATAGTGATGTGGGACCTCTCCCTGCTGGAAAGGAAAATGGGGTGAGAAGAGGAAATTGGGAGTTTACCCATTTTTGCTCTGCTTTAGCCTTCCCTACCAGTCATTGCTGCATCTGCTCAGCTCAGGATCTGAGCCAGGAAACCTATTTGAACTGATCAAACCCCTGCAGCAGCCAGCTTGGACGGTTAGATGTCCAGCTTCTACCAGATGTATGGGATGTAGAGGTTGAATAGGAGGAGTTACTTGACAGGGGTCTGTTAAAGATAGCAGCTGAGCTTGTGGATTTGTTAATTTTTATTATCTCTGCCCACCGAACACCTTGGCAGTGCCTAATAATGGGTCTACTTTTGGGTGTGAAGCTTCTGTTGCCTGCTTGTTTCACATGGTTCAAATCATCCTGTGTAACCAAGCAAACGGTTGCTGTGCTTCTGGCTTTTGGCTTAGCAAAGTGGAGTGTGCCCAAGCCCAAGGAATTCATGGAGCTAGTGCCCAGTGCTGGAGTTTGGTAATTTTCACCATAAAAATATTGCCTTCTTGCATCTTGCCTTCAAAGGCAAGGAAAAGAGGGAAAGTGAGTTTGCTGAAGTAGTTTCCGTGTTGCTCAAAGCCTGTTGTGCTTGCAGTGATTAATGGAAACCATGAGTGCTGGTGAGATAAATCCACATAATGATTTTGCTTTTCATGTGTTCCAGGGTAATTTCTGCTGCAGGACTTGTTTGAAAGCGATATAAAATGTCTTGTTTTCCATGGCCTCATGGACATTCAGTGGTAGTGTGCAGCAGATGCAGTATGTGCAGATAAGGATGTGAAATTTCTGCTTCATGTTAACGCGTTTTCAGGTTTCTTGAGGGACATGAACAACAAAGTGAAGTTCCTGGTCTGAGTCCTCAGCTGAATACAACACATGTCAACTTGTGGTTAGGGCTTCTTGCTTAAGAATGATGCCTTTAATCTACTTAGTGTGTGTAAGTATCAACAGATCCTTAACATCCCTTTGAATGGGGTCCAGCAGAATCCATTTTGGTTTTCTGCTGAGGACCAAACACCTTTTGTGATAGGAAATTTCTTGGGTGGGTTTGAATACACTATGCATAACTTCCCATACCTCACAATGCCCAGTCTTGCTAGTGGCCAGTAGGTCTTCTTGGAGTTTTCCTACTTCCTGAGCTAGGTAGAGGACCTTAAGCATTGAAGTAGCACCAGGCTAAGCTGCCTCTGGCTGTAAATGGGTGGAAGGAATTTTGCCCTTGTCCTTTCTGTTCCAAAGACAATTGCTTTTCTTGGGCGATCCTGCTAAGCAGCTTATCTTCCTCCCAGCTCTGTAAGTCCTGGCACTGAGAGTTTTCACTGGACCTCCCACAAGGATGGCTGTTGTGTCACAGCCACTGAAATGCCTTTCTTGGTGGGTCCATTCAGAAGATGAATGGTTTTCTGAAGTTTGCGTGAGCAATAGTTGGGTGACTTGTTAGACTCTGAACTGCCTTAACTTCTTCCCCTTTCCTTTTATTGTTTTTTCTTTAAAGCCTTTACAGTGGGCAATCTTGACAAAGCTAGGAAAGAAATCTCTGCCGAAAGCCCTTCAGAGAACAGAGATTCATTTTGCTAAAAGGGCTTGGGAGGAACCTGAGATGGCTTTTCTGTCAAGATTGGTATCTCTTTCAACACATCTTCATTACTTGTTGCTGAGTTCTTAATCATGCTTTGCTGAGGAGGCTAAACAATTTTGTAAGAACATCATGATGCTCAGTATCCATTTCACATTTTTGCTATTGACTTCTGTAGAGGATAAGCATCCATCAAGAGAACTAGAATTTGTCATTGTTTCATGAAAAAGGCAGTAGCATTGTTAAAGCCTGATGGGAACCCATTGGTACTAAGAGCCTCCAGGGATAAATGCAAATTTATATTGGCTTTTAAGACAGACATAGCCCAGAAGTCCCTTTTAAATCAGAAGATGGAAAGATTGTTTTATCTATGGTAACTTTTTGCAGAAGACCTACAAAGCTAATATGTGAGCCACAGCTTGTCTGTATCTGGGGTTAGTGTCTGTAGTCACTTGTTTTCTATGGCTTTGTGATGGAGGTGGAGGGTCTATCTTAAGACGTGGGTACTAGGGGCCTTTAGTTGGTATGATTGGTCATTTTGAATGGCAGTTGCCACCTTTTCTGGAGGGAGGGCTGAGAAGAGTTTTGTATTGCTATTGAGAAAGCATATTGGTCCCAGATACGGTGGCCTTAGGATTATGGGGAAAAAAGACTTTCTTTATGGTAGAAGCAAATTGCAAAGAATTGCTTCATCGGTCATCCCATGAGAGGCTGGCTTGGGGCATGGGAATGGTTTTGGTCATGGACCAGATATAATACCCCAACTATGTTCCTTCTCCTGCTTCAAGATCTGTTCTTAATACAGATCCACAGAACTTGTTTACCAAAGTCACAGCTTGTGTTTAACAGAGGACACTGCCCTGTAAAGTCCTGGTATCCCATCAGACTTGTGTTCCACTTTGCCCATAGCAGGGCAAATACCAGTTCTGAAATTTCACTGTAAAGAGGATCAGGCCATTGTATCCTCATAAATAAGTATTTTTCCCAAATATTCAGGAAGTCATCTTCTCTGGAGCATAAAATTGCAGTATCTACTCAGACATTAAGTTGACCATCTTTCTATGGGGCTCCTGAAGTCCTGGAATAAATGGATGATGTTTGGGCATTCCTTCTGAGGGAGACTGCTGTAGCACTGGGGTTATGGATGAGTCCCTGTTGCACTCTTTCTTCTGGCATTCACTGCTCAGTGTTGCTTAGGTCTTGCCCAGTTTTTTTCATCTTTCAGTACAAAATTCTGATGTTGTGTTCACAGACCTTGCGTCGGCTCCTCAGCTCAGCTTGCCTGTCCCTCCTGTCTTTTCTTTCCTTGTAGAAAGCAGTGCTTATGTTGGTGGTCCATTTGTCTTCCTGAACTATAGTTATCATTCCAGGCTTTCCCGGTGATCTTCTGGAACCAGCCTGTTGACATGTGATGTGTGGGTTCACTTAGCACCACTTAAAATTTCCAGTTGTTTGCAGCCTATCTCTCTTGAGTAGCTCAGTTTTGTGTCTTATAGTGGGCAGTAGCCCTGGTCAGTGAAACTTGCTTTAAATTGGGCTGTTGCCTTTACCCTTGAGGAGAATTTATTGATAACTTCCCACAGTAGCACCTCATAAGCACGAGGGCTCTCGTTTTTCCTTCTGTTTCACATTTAGCATGCTGGAATAGAAATTTCCTTCCCCCAATTAGGAGAGCAGCCAACTTCCTTTTTGCACATTGCGTTGCAGCATCTCTCAAGGTTATTTTTAAAACCTTGTTTTACTCTGGCTCTTGGCTGGCAGGAGGTGATTGCTGACTCCAGGCTGGGCAGTGCAGGAGCTGCAATTGAGAGACAGAAGTCCTGCCTGGTGTCTGACATACCTGCTTGGAAGAAAGCCTTCCACATCACTTGGGACTAGTGAGGGGACTGAGTCCTCTTTTGTCTATCCAATTTGTTACAAGACTTTAATCCCCTATTGAATTAGGTGGTGTTTCATCCCGTCCCCGTGTCCCAGGAGTCACATTTTTGCATAACTGATCAAGCCCAGCCAAGACCAATGCTGCTAAATGGCTGAAGGACATGAAGAAGTTTGGATGAGGTAACATACATGGCCTAATTATCTGATTCACAGGTCTAGTTCTAGTTTTGGTCTTCTAACAGCATAAGATGAGGGTATGCAGTTGGGTCGCCTGCTAGGTGGACTGATCCTATGTTTGTGCATTGTGTTACTTTAATCAGTCTTGTTAATGCATGTGGCCATCAGCATTTAAACTTGTGTGTGCAAAACACTAAGAATCATAGAATCATAGGGGTTGGAAGGAACCTTGAGAGATCATCGGGTCCAACCCCCAAGAAATGGCTTTAGAATTTAAAAAAAACTTTATTTGGTTCAGTCAAAACTTGGACTTTTGTCTTTGGAATCATTTGGCTTTTCCATTTGTAAATTAATTGGCCAGTAGTATTTTTCAGGTAAGCGAGCTGCAGGAACTTTTTTGTTGGTGTATGTCATCCTACGTGCTGGGTGGTTCTCCTCTTGGCTCAACAAAATAGCCCGTGGCCCAGTCATGGGGATCTTCCTGCAATGAGGGTGAGCTGCAAACCTCTCCTTACAAGGGTAGATCTCTGAATTCTGGTATGTGAAATTGTTTTCAAAACAAATTACGTGTGACTGCCCTAAACACTGAAAATAAGTGTTGGAAGAAGAGATTTCTTTGAGATGTTTTAGGTAAAGGTTTCTGTGTTAAGGTTTTGAGAAAGCTTTCCTTTTTCTAATGTCTGTCTGTCTGGAAGGAATAAACTGGTGCAACAAATCACCCTTCCAACCCAAACCATTCTGTGATTCTGTGAAAGCAAGGTATTCTTGAACATACTAAAAACAGTGAGGTTAGTGGATTTGATTGCCTCATGCCTTTAGATAATACCAGGGTGAGGGAAAATCCCGTGCTATTGAGTATTGGCTGGGACATTTTTAGCCGTAGAAAGAATGTAGAATCCAGTTAGAGGATTGTTTCTTCTCCTTCTCCCTTTTGTCCCACCAGCTGAAGAAATGCTCACGTTTTGCATTCTTCTCTCTGTGGGTAACTGTCTAGAAAAGTCCTGACTACTAACAAGACAAGGCTGATTTTGAATTCTTTTTTCCTTATTTCATTATAACATTTCACCCTGAACTGTGAAAATCGTAAGACTTCCTCATCTGAGGCTTCAGAAGCTTTTTGCTTGTAATAAAAAATTGCTAATCTAGGAGACAAGTCTGTCTCTCTTCAGGCTTAATGATTTACTGCTTTGCATTAGTCCTTTGTCCTGATGGGAAAGCAAATCCCTGCTTCCCTTTCCGTTGCTGGAGTGAATGCTCACTATAATACATTAATAGCCACCTCTTATGCTGCAAACTCTTATTTTTTTTCCTGTAATGCAATGCTGTACTCTTATTTCAGTAGTGCAGCCTTGTGGTTCTGTAAATCATCAAGTTGATGTCAAGAAAAATGTCTGAAAGTAATTCAGGGCTCTCAGTACCATCACTCAGGTCATTAATTTGAGTAATTTTCCATTTTGGTGGAAATGCCTTAGGACTGAGGTAGCTGTTGTGCAGGTACCTGGTGTGGATTTGGGATGGGATGGCAAGTATCTCCAGGGATGCAAAGCCTTCTGGCAGGTATAATCAGCCACAGTTCCCCAGCACCCAAGGGAGAGTGTTTGGCTCACTGTACTAGGAGGTGGTGTAGAAGATGAAAAAGGAGGGTCCAGAGACCTTGAAGTCACCTCTGGAAGCCCCAAGGTTGTTTCAGGGTAAGAACTGATCTCTGAACTGTGGCAGATCTAACCTAATAAGACTTTTACTTTTTGAGCCCTGAAACATCATGAAGTGCTTGAAGTCTTCTACAGAATTATGCAGGTTACACTTCCCTTCATCTTTCTCCACTCTCCTAAGGAGGACTAAACTGAACATCTCTTTACCATTCCTTGCTCTTTCTTTCCTGGGGGGCAAGAGCAGAGCCTGAGCCTAGTTTCCAATGTGAACTTGGGAAATCCATATTTTGTGTGTAAGGTGCTTTCTTCTGAAGTTAAGTGTATGCAAAAGGCTACCCAAGGTGTATGGTTCAACTTAATGAAAAAAGAATCGGTGTAGAAATCACCCCAGTCTTTCTGGGCGTATTTCTGTAGCGTGATGCTAACTTTTATAATGTGTTTTTAAAACCTTGCTGGAAAAAAAGGAAAAGAATCAGACTTTTTACTAGCTGCACGCTAAGTTAACTTTGGGTTGAGGAGTACTTCAATTAGCAGAGCAGTAACTGAAGTCAGCGTCTGCATCCTTTGAGTTGGACAGAGTTTGAGTCTTTCACTTAATCATTTATAACTAATTGCAGTAGTTCTACAAAGTCAACGCGAATTTGGAGTGTGCTTATACTAAGCAAGAAATTAGCAGCATATTTTTGCTGTTTTTCAGTGTCTCCCATTGCAGCTGGGCTCAGATGTACTTCTTTTTTCATTAGAGTTGGACTTGCAAGCCTGCTTCAGGAGCTGGAAGTCAAGCTCTGTGAGCTCTTAAGCTTTATGGTTGGTAGTGATGCATTATGCAGGGAGAGGCAAATTTTACTTTATTTTTCCTCAGTGTTCTTCTGTGATCGCAGAGAACCTGTGATTCAGCTCACTGGGTAATTAAAATATGAGGGAGGGAGTTTTGTATGAACTCTGTAGCATAAGACTGGCAGGGCTGTTGAGGTTTCTAAGATAAGATAACCTCTGGAGCACCCAAATGTCCATCACCTTAAATGAGAAGTAATTCAGCAAAAAGACTTGAATGCAGCCATGGATCTGGCCTTTAAGTGGCGTACAAGGCTTTAGGATGAAACTTTATTTAATATTTCTTCAGTGATTTCTATTGAAGTACCTCCAAAGTGTTTTAAGAACAACACTATTAAGAGTTTGGGAGAGTTTCCACTTGACTTGGAAAGGGAAAAAAAGGCAGTTTGGAATTTATTTGGAGGATGAGCAGGTTCCAGATTCTTGAAGATTTTCTGATTATTTGCAGCAGCAAATCTTTGGGGCTGTTCTAATGCGGGCTCTGCCAGTCACTGCGCTAGTAGAAAAATAAAGGTTCTTTTGAGGTGTGATTTTCCTTTGCATCCACCCTTGGGACCTCTGGGCATCCTACCCATGTCTAGTGCTGCTGCACATGGGTGAGGAAGGCAAAAAGGTTTCTTCCTGGGTTTTGGGAGGGTTGCCCACAGTTCTGTCTCCCATCATTTTTCTTGCTCAACTGTCCTGATTGCATTAAAAAAAAAAAAATCCAGTTTTGTGGTTCTGAGATGAACATGAGAAACTGCCCTGTTTTAAGGGAACAAAATCTGTAACAAAATGAGGGAGCTAAGAGAAGCGTTCTCTTTTCTTCCAATAAGTAAATGAAAATTAGAAGACTAGACATGACTTGGAAATTCATTTGAGCTCAGGTTCCTCGTTTCCCTCCCCATTGCACAAAGCTCTAACCAGTAGCTTAGTTGTTGGTTTTACTGGTTTTGGAAAATGTAGCTCAGATATTGTAGCACATTCATATAGGTCCTGGTCCTGTCTTGTAAAAATGTATGTACATCCTGGATCAGGAAAGGAAAGGCAAAGCTGAGTTGGAAATCAGTTGTAGGCTCAGATGTTACAGCCACACTGAAAACTCATGGTCCAGGGAGTGTTTTGAAAGAAAAACATGTGCTGGCAATGCCTTTCTTTTT
Source organism: Gallinula chloropus (assembly GCF_964237585.1). Lineage (NCBI taxonomy): Eukaryota > Metazoa > Chordata > Aves > Gruiformes > Rallidae > Gallinula > Gallinula chloropus. Next base: position 83,491,667 of record NC_140088.1, on the reverse strand, counting down.
TTGGCATTTGATCCATGCCCCAGTGCTGGAACTGATGACACGCTTCTGCCCCATGCAGACCGTTGTTCTCAAAGATGTTCCTATAAATAACCCTATGGCCACGTTGTCATCCTCTACTACCCCGACCAGTCCCGTGGAGTTACTCAGTCCCATGTGCAGACCAGATTGGTTCTGTGGTGAGGAAGGTTTCCCAGCAGCTTCTGAGGTTGTGAAGTCCCCAAAGGAGAGCAATGGCCAAGTCAGCCATGAGCTGAAGCACAGCTAAACCTGCTTCCCTGGCTGCTCCGGTGCTCGTTGTCCAGACTCTTCCTTGTTGCTGTTGGAGCTGTTGATCAGCAAATTCAGTTGGGTTTTCAGTAGCACAAAGTTTTACTGATGCTGGAAGAAAACGGTAACGGTTGGTTGTGTTGACTTCTAGCGACTTTTTCTTAATCTAATGTGTTCCCTGTGATGTGCAGTTATGTTTTGTTTCCTAACCTTATAATTCATGGAGATCCCTCCCTACTATTAGCTTGGTTCCAGGCTGTACCAGTACCTCACTTGAGCACTTTGGGGGTCACATTCACACCTTATGAAAAGCAGGTGCAACCCTGTTAACTCCAGATGGAGGCATAATGGTTGAAAACCTATTGCATTTTGTCTTTCAGCTTCCCTTAGCAACCTCATATTGGAGCTAGATGATAATATCCACCAAAAAATGTTTTTCCCCTCTTTTTATCGATAGCAGTGGAATTCGTTACCTGTGAAAGAGTGATGAGTCAATTAAGCTGTGTGTTGCTGAGGTATGAAAACAATGCCACACATATACCAGTTGCTGGGGACTAAGGGAAGACCTCCCAGCTCAATTGAGAGGCGCTTTTTCTTTTAAAAGGTATATAAATTAAAATTGGAAAGGGCTGGAGGGAAGGTGTGAGATTTTTCTTGTGTTTTTTCTTTTTTCAGAGTTATGTTTTTTATCCTTAATAGATTTATAATATGCAGGTCCCTTTATTTGTTTCTATAAAATTAACTAGTAAATTTAAAATGGAAAAAGGCTAGCAATAGGAACCAGGCCTTCTCTGCCAACACTGAAATGTTGCTATATTTATGAAAGGTAGACAAGGGCATTTTTCCTCCTGCCAGGTTTTATGCTGGAGTGCCACATGTTGGAAGGTTATAAAACTTTTACTAACGAGAAGTTGGAGGAATGCTAACTTTCTAATTGCCCCCCTCCCCTTTTTTTTTTTCTTTTCTTTTTTTTTTTTTTTGGTACAAGCTGCTGTTTATTTTGGTCTTTTAAAAAAAAATGTGATTGTAATTTTGAAGTCTGTGAGTTTTAAATGTAGGACAAGCGAGGCCTGGCAGTGTGAGAAGGTTGCCCTATCTGGTGGCCAGAAGAAGAACTTGTAGGTAGCAGTGCCTACTCTTGCTCTGCTGATTCTGATGCCCTGGAAAAACTCCTGAAGCATTTCAGTCCTGCAAATCCTGTCCCTTTCAGTGTTTGGGGTTCTTTGTCACTGAGATTTAAGTTTTTGGGTAGTTTTTTTTTCAGCAAGGATTTCTTTACCACGTTCATAAAACAGTGACAGCATGTTCCTGCAGGGAGACCCATTGGTGTCTTTGGATGAAACCCCTACCTAAACATTGATATATTACTGGCAGTGTGTGTTATATTAGACATCACAGACTCACAGAATCACAGGGGTTGGAAGGGACCTCCAGAGCTCATGGGGTCCAACCCCCCTGCCAAAGCAGCTCCCCAGCTCATATTGCACAGGGCAGCGTCCAGACGGGGCTGGAATCTCTCCAGAGCAGGAGACTCCACACCCCCTGGGCAGCCTGTCCCAGGGCTCTGGCACCCTCACTGGGGAAAAGTTCTTCCCCATGTTGGTGTGGAACTTCCTGTGCTCCAACTTGCAGCCATTGCCCCTTGTCCTGTCCCCACAGAGCACTGAAAAGGGGCTGGCCATTTCCCCCTGCATCCCATGCTTAAGATATTTATAAACATTATTAAGGTACCCCCTTAGTCTTCTTTCCTCTGGGCTGAACAGCCCCAGCTCACTGAGTCTTTCCTTACAGGGGAGATGCTCCAGGCCCTTCATCATCTTCCTAACCCTCCTCTGGACTCTTTCCAGGACATCTCTGTCTTTTTTATACATAGGTTTCCATAGCATTTTCTTGAGAACAGGTTTTTAGGGAAGAGTGATTAAATTAAATGGATTAGTTGACTGTAATGGTCGAAAAGGGATTAAAGTGCAAAAGAGCTTCATGGAAGCTTATGGGAGTTGTTTGGTGCTTGAGGGATTGAAGCTTGTTTGTGTGGAAATGGTGGTTGCCTATTCCAGCTCATTTTAATGTGTGCTTCCCTCCCTCTCTCTCTTCTTTTTTCTCATTGTCATGTTTTGCTATTACTTCCATGCTGTTGGAAGTGTGGCAGTGGTGAAATGGTTTGAAATTTCAGTCTTTAAATCTAAACCATCATAAAGAGCTTTATGAGGGTAAGAAATGACGCCCTGGAAACTGGGTGTTTTCTTTTTCTTCGTGAATATTCTTAAAAAAATGTATTTGGTGGTGGGGGGGAGAAGCAAAATTAGAGCTTTGAAAAAATGCCTCCAGGTTGGGCTCCTCTCTTGTGCACCACATGTTGCTCTGAAGGAAGTTTGTCACCAAAGAGTCCTAATGATTTATAAACCCCAATGATGACTTCAGTGAATTCAGCTGAAATTCAACAGAACATCCTTTTCCAGCGCTGTGTCTGCAGGCAAGATGGGCTAGTGTCATACATCACATCGTCTTTGGCAGGTACTTTGGCCAAAATTTTTAATCCAGAAGAGGGGATTATTCTAATCCTTACTAAGGTACCCTAATGAAAACAACCTGTTTGGAAAGTATGTAACACTTGTGAATGCCGTTAATGTCAATTTAGGATATTAACATCCAAGCTCCCATTTAGGATCCTTGTTCAGGGAATTCAGAGAAAGAACTAAACATGTGGCTTTGAAGATGTCTAGATCAAAAAAACCCACTCCTGGCCTTACAAAAGTGGTATGGTTGTTATAATGATTGCACACAAAGTGAGATTACAGGTTTCCAAGCCAGCAGTGTATTTGCTTGGCAAATTCCTGTGCCAGTGTTGCAGTGATGACTTCTAGGTGACCACGGTCTTCTCATAGCTCTTCTTTTGCTCTGTGTTGTCCTGGTAGTGAGCACTGCTGTGTAAAGGCACAGCGTGCAATACTAAAAACATTTATTCTATGAAACATGCATTTAATTTGTGTAAATACTTTGTGTGAGATCATACTTTCTGAATTTATAAGCAGAAGTTATGAAGTAATACATAATGGGAACAAAAGATGCCTATACAGCTCTAGTGAGTGACGGCGCTGAGCTTTTCCACCTCTTGCTTTTTCGCTGGGATGTTGAGGACGAGCATGTTTTGATTGAGAGGAGCTGTTGTGCTACAGGGGATGTTATTGAGGCCTGCCAGTCTGGAAGAGCTGATGGCTCTGGGGATTGGAATGGCTTGTTGTGTATATTGTTCCTTTTGAAACGAAGAGTAGAAAGCCAGCACTATCAGCCTCCCGTCTTCCAGCTGCAGCTGACTCCTTGTTTAAGATGGAAACATCAATTGTATTGAGGTCAAAGACTTATTTGTAGGATTATTTTTTTTTTGAATGGTTGAGCCAAACGTTATGTAAATTGTTAGCAAAGTGGTAGGATCATACTGCAGCGTTGATGCCGTTGTCCTGACCGGTGACTTGCAAAATTATATCGGACCTTAAAATAGATGGGATTCAGACTAGTGTCTGATCAAATGTTATCTATGCCTAATACTCATCTCTTTTTAAGCACTGAAAAAAACCTGTACCTATAGGGGTAAGATCCTGGCTTTATCAGGGCAACAGGGGGGCTTTTTTTGAGTTTAACGAGGCCAGGATTGTCACTGTGTGGTTTGGGCTCAAGCAGGTGTTGGTCAAGTACAGACATTGAACAATAGGTTGTGGGGTTAAGGGCAGGGAAGAAGAAAATAGGATGTGTAGCAGTTTTGGGTCTCTAGCCCTAGCTGCCAAGTTCTCTGCAGTTTCCATGTTAGCCTTTAGAGGGCAGATCACGTCCAGTAAATACATTTAGGGCTTTGCCTGATTTTTCTGGTTGTGAATTCTGAAAATTTAGAGATAGATTTTTTTTTTTAAATGCTTAATTTTAATTAATTCAGAAATAGCTTCTGATGTTTTAACAGATCAGTGTTATGTCAACTTACGGAAGCGAGATGAGATCAGGTTTTGATTTATCTGTGTATTTACAGTCTTTCTAGTTTCAGTGCTTAAAACATTGTGATACAAGCAAAATAGTACTTATCGATGTGGGGAAAAAACCTCCTTGGGAACATACTGTGGTAGAGAAGAGTTATGCAATATGTTGACTAAATTCATTTTTATGTTAAAAAAAGACCACAAAAACTCATTTGTGTTTGGAAAGTGGGGTTTAGAGAGCAATACTGTGTGATGAATGTGTAATTCCATTCCTTTCTCCTGTAATATCTTCTCTAAATCCCCAAGCCTCATGCCCAGCAGTCTTACCATAGAAGCGTAGAATGGTTTGGGTTGGAAGGGACCTTAAAGATCATTATTTTTGGTGAACAACTGCTTAGAAAAAAGTTGTTTATCAACAGAATATTCTGCAGTGTCAGAGGAAATCTATGTGAAATGAAGGAAGCCAAATGAAATTGAAGCTGTTCTGTAAAGTTGTTTTCAGCAAAACTTTTCATATGGAGATTAGATACCCCTTATAGTCATCATGCTTGGAGAAACAGTGGCTATTTAATTCTCTGATTAATTAAAACCAGAAATAACAAAATAATGTTTTGCTTTCTTCTGCTACTATCCTAAAGCTCGTGGATCAGGGAGAAAACGATTATGCTTGGAAAAGCCATTTAGTTCTTAACAAGAAAATCTAGTCTTCCATGGCTCAGCCCTCTTGGCATCTGCTTTGTGGGTTTCTCATCAAAAAAACCATAGGGGTTATTCCTAGATATAATGAAATATTCTTTGTTCCAAGAAGGATTTATGCGCTCTCCCTCCCTCCCTGCCTCCCTCCCTTTCTCTCTGTTGGCTTTTTTTTTGGTATTTTTAAAACATCTTCCAAAAGTGGAGGTGCTGCTGCTTCGTGTGTTCCTCAAGAGATATGAACTAGATAGTAGGAGTTTCTTTAGGTTTTGGGGTTTAGTCTTTAACTTCTGTGACTGTTCTTCTCTCTTGCCATTTAACTCTTTGATATGTTGGTACATAGCTCTGAAGTTGTCCTTATAACACTGCCCACTGAAGTGCACAGCGGTTTGGGTAAGCACTTTTAGCCTACCCCTGGAAAGACATTCCTCCATCATAAAAACAGGATGGTAAGGCTCTCAAGACGTCTTCTACTCCAGCAGGATCTTTCTAGACATGACTGATGTTACTGAGCCCATCTTTAGCATGCAGTCTTTGAAGATGTTCTTAGGTCTCTGGTGATGGAGCGTGTCCTGTTAGGTGGTTCATTTGCTGTCCCTAATGCTTCTGCCCCATCTAACCCAGCTCTCATCTTGGCTTGATACCTTACATGGGCATGAAGTTCAGTGCCCGTAAGAGTCTGTGAAAGTGCCTTTGGGTGCATCTCAGAACAGATGAGTCATCAGTGCTGCTGCCTTGGATGGCATTTCTTTGAACTGTTGCCAAAAATGTCTTAGTACAGATTGAGACTCATCGAATAAGGCTGGAAGAGAAGATCTGTGCCATTGCTTGAGTTGGTGGAAGGCTGTCCTGCTTCTTTGATGCAGTTGAGGACCAGCTGTGGAACCTGTTATCTCAGATTATCAGTACAGAATGCTTTCTGATTGCAGATCTGGATGGCAAGTTAGATCCTAAGGGTATCTGCTGTGCAGATCTTCTCAGATCTGATTGAAAAGATTTAACAAGCTGCCTTGCAAAAGAGCAAAACCAAAAGTTTTGTCCTGGACTCGCCACTCAGGGCTTTATCCTTGTATTTAGATGAATCTCTGTGTGTTCCAGGATAATCAGGACCATCTAAGATAGGTGCTTTGAACATTGCTGGTTTCTCAGAATCTTGAAAAAAAAAAACAAGAACCAAAACCAGACTGATATGTGGAAACAAAAGCAGAATCTTGAAAGGAAACTTATCGCCAAAATGCTTGACAAGGCCCAGAGAGAGGGTGTGTGAAACAGCAGTTTGGGAACTCCCACAGAGAATGAAATACAAGGGTTTAATCTGAGGCCAGGCTACGAAGGCTAGTGCTCTTTTTTCACTGTGTAACTTTTTGAGGGTCAGTGTAGTCAAGATAAGTAAAAGTGGAGCAGAAACTCAAGCACCAATGAGCTATAATCCTTGTTTGCTGTCCTGGATGAGGGAGGAATCCATCCTTGGCTGCAATTCTTGACATGTAAGATGGGGCTGTTAAGCAGCATGGTCCTTAGTTATATCAGTAGCTTTAAATGGCTTGAACCCCCTGGAGAGTGGGAAGGGAAAAAGAGTAAAACCATTGAGAAACTTTGGAAACAGTGTAAGGAAACTTTTTCATTTGCCTTACTGTGGTTTCTGAGGGTGCGTGAGGGCCCTGTAGCGTGTCAGACCTTGGGCAGTGGTACCTCCAAGCTGAAGCAGCAGTCGTAAGCACTCTCTAATTGTTTTTCCAGAATTACCTATGGATCAAACCCTGAAAAGCTTCACAGTCCAACACACCTTCAACCTTTTGTGAGATCTAATCCACAACTTCTTTTTACTCTTTAAGTTGCCATAGGTGTGATAGGTGCATCTTCCTTGGGCAAGGTCGGAGGTTTAGGACAACAGCTGGAGAGTTGCCCAAGTCGATTGGAAGAGAGGTGAGGATTGGCGTGCAGTCACTTGCTGCTGGAGCTGCCTGCAGGCTTCAGTTATTGAGCTGGGAATATTCTTATGTTAGGGGCTGGAGACCTCTTTGAGCTGAGCATGCTCAGATGGAGGAGGATATTGCCTTGGCTGCTTGCTGCAAGCTCCCCAGTGCTTCGCTGTGGTTCTCTTTAATGGAAACACTGGGCCAGGGCAAGCGTGGGACATGATGTGTGTTAAAGTCAAAGCCTGAGACTGTCCCTTTACTTTGTCCCTCCCTTCTCCATCTGCATCCTCTTCTGATATTAGTCTCTGTGAAAGTAAGCCTTTGGTCTGGATTTTTCTTTTTTAATAGTTTCAGTGAAAAAAACACCCTATTACCTCCGTCATGCCCTGATCATCAGAGGACGTGTTGAAACAAACCCTTGCTTAGAAAATAATTACTAGTCCCTGATGCCTGAGAGAGTTCTTAAAGCTGAGGCTTGGTCCTGTAAGGTTGTGTGTGCCTGAGTCATTCTGGGATAGGGAGGGTGAGAACTGGACCCTCTCACCTGTGACTGGTTTTGGTTGCAATTACCTTGCTGCTCCCTCTCTTACTCGGCAGGGTTTGGTTCAGTTGCAATTAGGCTAACGAGAGGTTAAACCAAAGTGTGGGAGTTTCCACTTGGGCTTTGAGTCATAATTAAGTCTCGTCAGGGAGAGAGATGCCTCTTCAATGTTGTATGAAAAGGCAGCATTGAAAAAAAAAACCCCAACATCAGAGCGTGGTTTATAGCGCTGCGTATAGCAGGAGATTTTGTATGAAGGCACTCAGCATTTAAAAAGGAATTTTAAATTGTTGGTAAAAGTTAATCAAAGAATATTCATCCCATTGCTTAACAGTGAGCAGTAAACTACCTCAGCCTGGCTCGTGAAGTGCTTGGGACTGATTAAACAGAGGCCCAAGCTGTGGAGCTGTCAGGGCCACGGTCTTTTAATGTGTTTGAAATACTCTGTAGAACACCCGTCCTCCTACTGCTTTTAGTCCACTTATCTAATTTTCAGCTTCTTCACTCTGTGTAAATGTGATAAATAAACTTTGTAATCTTGTAACTGAGCTACTTTTGATGCCTGCCTGCAGCTATCTTGTTCTTGAGGCTAGATCACACAGAAGTGTAAATCAACACTTTGCTCAATAAAGGACTTCTTAAAAAATGGCTTTTGGTCATTTATTGTACAGCTGACCTGGAGGACTTGGTTGCCTAAGTCTTTTTATCAGTGCTAATGTGATAAACTTCTTTTTACAGCTCCTAGGAACAGAGAGTCTTGATCATTCCTTTCTCAAAGTACTGTACTGCAGGAGCTTCCCAAAGAACAGTTGAGGTTTAATGGGTTTTGTATAAAATGCTGAATTAACCAAGTTACTCTAAGGATATAAATAATACTGACCTCATCTTGTGGGTGAGGAAGAGGAGCAAGAGTATAGAGACGAGGATAAGTCACTGGGTGATGGCAAAAGCAAAGGGAGAATTGCATGTTCCCCAATGCACACTTGATGCTAGAATTTTATCTTTGAGCAAAATTGATATTTGGCAATATCAGTATCATGAGCTGCATTTTAGCACCAGTGGGCTAGGAGTAAGTCATTTTTAAGGAGCAGGAGTGGGAGCAAAGTCTGCGCAGAGTGTTGTGGACAGCAAACTTGTTGAATGCTGCATTTCTGAGCTTATTTGTTTTAATGACCAGGAATGGAGTTTAAAAATAAAATAAATCAGACTCTTGGGCCCCATTTCCTGTGCTGATGGTGAACTTTGTCAGACAAACCTCCGACAAATTGTTTTCTCTGATAACCAGTTAACACCGAGAAAGGAGATAGGCAAAAAAACTCTTATCATCTTGACAAGCAACGGGTATTTTGTTAAAACTCAAACCAGAAGCTGTGTCAGTGTGTTGAGTTTACACCTTGCAATAATAATCCATGCTTTTATCTGATTGGAGGGGGATTTTATAACTTTCAAATGGGTCTTTGGCAGGGAGCCAGCCCTACTGTCATTTTTTATTAACTTTCTTTTTTTTTTGCTTCCCCTGTAGCCAGTCTACTTTTTTTTTTGAGGGAATATTATTTGAGGAATATATATCCCATTCCTAGGGATATTGGGAAACAATATTTTTAAGTTCTGTGTCTCAGCCCATTAGAGGGGTCTATAAAACAATTGCCGCAGCAAATGCACAGTAACTAATCAAAACCACCAAAGCTAACCACGGCAGCACTTTATTCCCTTTAAATCATCAAACCTTTTTATTTTCTCCCCTGTACCTTATCTACTGTCTCATCAGGAAAGAGCTAATTAGATTCTTCTTAAAAAGTAAATATTGTCAGTTCACTGGTGGGTGGAGGTGACGGGAGGTAAGACACGCTCACACATTGGCAAACCAATGTGGAAAACAAAGTAAAGTTATAAAAACCCTATAAAAAGCTACTTGAGTTTTAAAGGCGCTCGTTCCCAGTGTAGGTGGTATAACAACTTTCCCTGATGGTGAGTATGGCTTCTGTAGGCAGGTCTTGGAGCTCTGCTACTCCATGTCATTCCCTCTGCAGGTTGGGGTTGCGTGTTTGGGACCATGTTTGCTTGATCATAAGCAGTCAAGTTACTTTGAAAAACTGAACTATGAAAAATTCAGCTACTACTTGTTACTGGTGTTTTAAGCCAATACATTTAATTTCTCATGCAGAAAGTTGTGTCTGCGTGCTTGGTTGGTTAAGTTTGCTTGGTTGAGTTGCGATGGGTGGTGGATGGGGAGTCACAGTTCTAAAGTTTGTGGCATCCATGTCAGGATGGACTTGTGTTGAGGACTTGTACTTAGGACCCTTCTATGACAATCTTGAAAGGAAAACCCCTACAGCTGTGTCCTGCAAGGTTGAGCACTTGGAGGAGTGGCACACAGGTAGGATAAAACAAGCAGATGGCTGGGGAGAGAAAACATTTAGTAAAGGTAAAAGTGCTTTTTTTCCCTTGTTCCTTCAGTGCTCTGTTTCTCAAGGAAAAGCAGCAAAGGAGATCAGTTTTTCTGGTTGCATTCAGCCAAAAAAACCCAACAACTTCTCAGCTGTGGAGATGGTCTCCTAGACTGCCTGATGGCCAACCTCGGTCTGCTTGTGACAGCAAACACAGGTCACAGACCCAAAAGCTGAAGGTGTAAAGCTGCCTTTGCTTCTCATATCAACCAGCCTGGAAATAGCGTTGCTGTCAGGGGGACTGGGGTTTCTGCCATGTCAGAGCAGCATAGGGTGTTCTGTGCTGCAAGGAGGCTGCCAGACACGTGGATGAAGAAAGTAGCTGTTCTTGGAGGGAGTTTCAGCTACGTGAACCAAACGCTTTGTGTGTTATGGCTAAATGTAACGTTAGCTACGAACAGACGCTCGGTTTCTTACCCTTTTTTTTATTGTCACATTAAACAGAGAGTCAAAAGATTGATAGTCTTGTATAATAGAGGCAATTTTACAGAATAATACAAAAATGCACTTGCTTTCATGTAAACCACACCAAAAGGTAAGGGGATTTTCTGTTTGATTTTTGTCCCTCGAGGGCTTTTCGCCTCCCCCGTAGGCCCAGGTCCCTCCGTTTTCAGAGGGCACGCTGGAGTGTCGCCTGCACTTTGATGTGGTTTCTAAAGTGTGCCTCTTCATTGGGCTCCCTACAGATGCCTTTATGTGAAACAGAACATTAAAATCCAAATGTGCCTGCTCTGCAGGTCATTTTTCATCCTTTATGTGCGACGTCAAATCCATTGCAGAGTTGTTCTGCTGCACCCCCGGCCTGAGAAGGTGCGGGTAACGAGATGGGGGTAGGAGCGGGGAGTTCCTTGGCGGTTAAGCCCAAATTTCTCCGTAGTTGCTTCCTCTGGGCCTCTCCCCAGCTCTCTCTTTCTCTCAAGGTGAAACTGAAACCTCAGTGACTTCACCCAAGCCTGCCGAAGTTAAAGAAAATTTGATATTTCTCACTTATAGGTCACTTCAGTCCAGATTGTTTCCTGCCAAGAGTGGGGGCAGGGGAAATGCCCTCCTGTTAATGGAAAAGCAATTACTGTTTTTTCTGGCGTGGATGTTGCGTCGTTCAGCGTAACACCTAGGTTATGGGCTCTGCTCATATCACACCGACTCCTCAGGCTCCCAGCTGGCTGTTGATGGGCTGTGCCCATCGTGCAACGAAGCAGCGGCTGTGTGAGATGGGGTTACATGTTTTGAGGTGCACCAGTGTGCTGGAAGGGAATAAACTTAGACTGGGTTACTGTGGGGTCATTTGTCCGTCTTTAAGGTCAAAATCCATGGAAGCTGTCATCTAATTTAGAACTTCCCCCTCTACCTCCCAAATTCCTAAAGGTAAACATAGCTCTCAGTGGGCTGAAAACCTTTTGAGCCATTGGGAGCATCTCTCTGTCTGCTTTTTGATGATGTCTGGGAGGTGGTATATAAATTTTTTCCCTCTTTTTTTTTTCTTTTTAATTTTAAATTTTATTTTTTCCTAGTGGGTACCTGGACTTCAGGTCAAAATTCCTTTGTCTATAAACTACAGATTATTTGCATTAAAAGTATGCAAAATGTAGTGTTTGAATTTGGATATCAAGCTCCTTGGCCTAGAGTGGTGACCTTTTTCTAGGATAGATTTTCTTGACTGGGTTTTTTTTCAATACCAGTATTTATCAGGTCTTACCATTATTTAATTTGGATCATATCCCTATTGACATCTGTTCAATAGATAAACCATGTACTCCTGTGCCTCTCTTGTGAAAGAAGCTGAAACTGAAGGAAAACATCACAATCTCTTGTTTGAAAAGAGATGGGGGGTGAATTGTCTTCTGGGAACTAGCCTACGAGGTCTTCTGTTGAGACTAATTCTGTGTTCAGCCTAAAATATTGAATGTTACATGCTTAGGGCTTCAGCAATGAAGTTCAGAGCCAGCAACAGCATCCTTAAGCTTTTTAGCCCAGATTTTTCCTCTCCCATGACCGTTTTTTCTGCTGTGATCTTGCTACGCCCTGTTTAATGATCCATTTCAAGAACAATGTTTTATCCAAAAGTTTGCATTTTCCCATTCTTTGATTTCTTCCCTTTCCAGAGGAAGAAAGATTACATAAATTTGAGAGATTTTAATGAGTACACTGGGCTTGCTTTTGGTGTAATTTACAGTGGATTCACTGTTATAACTTCACTGTGCTTCAGTTGAGTAACTTATGTCATAAATGGGCGTATCTGAGAGTGGAATCGAGCCTCGAATTTCTTTGTTGTGTGGGCTTCAGAACGACCAAACGCTCACTCCCCTTTTTTGAAGTCCTAATTCTCTTTATATGATGTTGCAATGTCTTTCTATAGCGTTGTGCCTCTGAAGTTTGAGATTTCTAATGCAAAAAATACCACTTTTCCCCCAACTGCTTCAAGTACTGATGTTGCTAGCAAAATTTGTCTTCAGCAGTGTTCACACATAACATTTCCTGTGGCTTTGCTGAAAAAAAATCACTATTGTTGAGATTCATCCCATAAGAGATCTTTTTAATAAGCTTGGTTGGTACTTCTCTTGCTCAGCTATTCTCTTGTAAGAGTGCTTGTAGTCAACGTCAAGGATACTACTGCTTTCCAACCGCTAGAGGTCAAGATTGTGCTATGACATAGCACGGGGCTGCACCTCATGTAATGAACTCCAGTTCCTGGTGCGACCACGTCCAGATAACTTAATTATCAATTGTCGTGTTTGATAATTAAGATGAAATGGATGGTATGTGCACAGTGTGAAGGGCACTTTGCATTCTGCAAGGGTAGAGCCTGCTGGATGTTGCAAAGTTTGGGATATCCGTATCATGCCTGGTTTTTAATATTCTTCAGATCTAGAAACTCCCCAAGTGATCAGTCTCTTACGGGGTCTTTCTTCAAAAGGGAGTTGAGATATGACTGGCTGTCAAAATAAAACTTGCTCGTAAATTACTTTAGTGTGATACTAATAGTTTTAAGTGTTGAAATAATTGTGAAGCTTTGCACTCTAGACAGAGCTTTCTGCAGTTCAGGTAAGAAAAGTAACCAGTTGGGTGATTTTTTAAATAGGTTCCACTTGTTTTAATTCTCTGTTGTTTTTCTAGCACAGTTGGTTTCACTGACAACAGTATCTTCAGTATGGTTTTGACTATTTCTTGCTTCTAAAGACAGACTGTCATGTTGCCGTGAGGCAAGGCATGGTCCCTCTCACCACCTTGTTTGTCTCCGGTTGTAAGGGAGCAGTAAAATACTGAGAGGCAGGTTTGATTTGGGTTGTACGACTAATTGCTAGGAACAGAGTTTATATTAATAACTGAAATATATTAAAAACTCATTACTTTTTAAAAAGAAGCCTGCCATCTAAAATAACACTTTTAGAGAGACATCTGGATGATTTCCATACACCTTTTTTTCTTATATATAAAAATTTATAGAAAAAATACAAGGCAGGGAGGTTCCTATAAAGCTGTGTGTATATATCCACATAAAGTTCAGGTTTTCAGAGTGTTTAGTTTCTGGTTACACCAGAGCATAAGCCCACATGTGCACAACCATTGCATTCATTGGCTTAGTGTTTTCCCCTTGTTTTGGCCATGATTTGGCACTTGTGTGAACAGTGTCTCTGCGTCCTTCAGTGTGAAGTTCTTGGTTAACTCTGTTGAACAGTTGGGGCCAAGCTATTGTCAAATACTGTGCTAGGTAACAAAGAGGAAACCAAGTGAGTTTTTGCAGCATAGCACATGCATTAACCTCCACTGCAAACAAACTCCAAAGCCCCAGGAACATGTACAAGGGTACAGGAGAGCTCCATTGAGTCCATATGTTCTGTTCCCTGAATCGTGTGGTGCTTCTCCCAGTGAGCAAATTTTGGTTCAGTACCTTTTACAGCTCATTCTGTACATCAGCAACGTACAATTAAGCTCTCCTGGGGTACCACAAAAATGCTTTCAGGAACCTCTGGGGTCCAGATGTGGAATGTTTTGTGCTGACATGGGTTGAAAAGAGGAACAAATCCAACAGTTAAGTACGTCCTTTAATTTAGCCTGTGACAGTCACCACATGGCCTATGGACTAATATTTCTGCATCTGTGCTGTAAATAGATCAATATGGGAGTATGATGGGTTTGGCAGTTTGATTTGTGAAGAGTCAGAATATTGTTTGTATTGTTGCATAATCCCTGGAATGGTTTTGAAATGAATCTTCTGTTTCTTTGGAATATCTGGGTTAGGAAAACCATAACATTTCTAAGTTCCATTAAGCGTGTGTTTTATTTTGTCTCATTTGTCGTATTTCATGACTGATTCCATCTTTTGGCTGGGGAAAAAAAAAAGTATAAAATCTGAAGATGCTATTGTAAAAGGTGGAATCTGTTTTGTTTTTTTTTTTTTCCTTAGGCACAGCAGCAAAGAAACCTGGACACTATTGTATCACAGCATCCCAGGATAAGCGGGGGGAAGAAGTCCAAGAAAGAAGTCTGCGCAAGCTCAGATCTGGAGGTAAAAAACACTAGCCCCATGTCTGAGCAGGATTCGGGTATCCTGGATGTTGAAGATGAGGATGAGGATGAAGAGGTAACTGTATAACATCAAATCCAGGAGACTGGGCAGTTTGGGGGTGATCAGTAGTGTCTCAAACAGTGTTTGCACCTTGCTTTTGTGTTGCTGTGCAGTGTGTCATAAATCTGTAGAGTAGGTTGTACAACACGGGATGTGCTTCACTATTGGGTTGTTCTGCTCTCTTGTCCCTATTCTTATTTGCAGGTTCAGCAGAAGGGTCAAGTATTGTGTGAGACCTGAACAGCCCAGGTCTTTTGTCCCCGAAGGTCAAGTGTTGCACTTCTGTGCTTACTTGGGAAGGCAGTTTGGCATCTGTCCTTCATTTTTTTTTAAAAAAAAAGATAATTTGCTGCAGGACACACAAGATACTTAGCCTTTTTATAGGACATGTTTCTAGGTGGCACATACTTTGTGTTGAAAAGGATTGCATCGGGACAGAATTTTCTAAATGCAGTTTTAATTCCTTGATGTGCTCCCTTCTTTTTGTCTCCTTTGCTGCTGCTGCTTCTGCAGACCAGCAGTCTTGTTAGCAATCTTGTCTTTACTAACCACAAAGCGTAACCTTGCTGATAGTGTTGGTGGTTCTTTGCTCCCTGTGCTACAGGGTAGCACGTGGAGTGGAACATCTTTGATTTGCGGTGCTTTAAGGCTCCCTCTGTGTTTCAGGAAAGCTTGGAGATACCTACTTGGAGTGTAGGTCATGAGCTGCTGAGCTTTCTGGTGTATTCATTTCTCATGATGCAGTCTTGCGTTGGACCATTCGGCAAGTCTTACCTGCCATGCTGGATGCTCTTACTGCTGAAGCCTCTCTTAAATCAAGAAAATGATATTTTCAGCTGCAACCTGCAATGGAATTGGGTAGTGTCTGTTGCCCTGACCTTGACAGTCCGTGACCAGCAAGAGAAGAGGATTAAGAACAAGTTTAAGTAGTGTGGATGGGTCAAGTGGTTCTGTGCCTGTGCTTTGCCTTTTTTCCCCCTGCACAGTTCAATTCTCTTCATCTCTGCTGCACTTCCAAAGCAGTCCAAAGAGATCACGCTTACTTCACAGGGACCAGACCGTAGGGTATGACCTAGAGCCCCCAGTGCTACACTGAGCCAACTGGGCAGGCTGTTTACTCCTGCATCGAAATGGAAATAGAGCAGAAGTTCAACAGAAGAAAAATGAGTGGGAAGGGCACCTTTTGTGAAAACAAACATTGATTTGAATAGACCTATTTTTGTATTTCCCTGTTAAAAAAAGACAAACTTGGTCCTTCAGTAGTTTGCATTCCAGCTCACTCAAAACCTCTCATGTGCTGGTGAATAAGTGCTTGCAAAACCAGGAGGCAGCGTGGAAGGTGGTGATACTTGGGTTGTGTGTGGAGTTTGAGTCAACTGGAGTGAGGAATTGGAATCGAATTTCGGTGGGAATTAAAGGGTACAAGGAAGAGTGTAAGGAACACACTGGAGGGAGAATTTAAAGAGTAATTTGTATAGAGCAGTTGAGGAAATCTCTTAATTGCGTCCATCGGACTGGTTCAGCTCCTCTTGAGACCCGTGCGGGTGCGGGAGGGCCAGGCTGGCAGCCAGCGCTGGAGCCTGGGGGGCTCTGGCCGGAGGGGCCGGGGGCGGCGGCGGGGCCGGGCCGGGCCGGGCAGCCGTGGCGGCCGCTGTCCGTGGTGATGAAACGGGGCGCGGCGGAGCGGCACCCGCAGGAGCCCCCGCGGCTTCGGGAGCCCTGTGTGGCACCGGCTTCTCTGCGTGGTGTTCCCAGGGCTGGCTTGGGGGGGTGAAAGGGAAGGAGGGAGCTTTGAGGCCTGGTGAGTTTCGCTCATCCCCAGGATCCTGCCTCTGGGGAGGGGGGGTGTGGGGTGTGTGTCTTTTCCTTTTGGGAAAGAAAATGTGTTTGTTGGTGCAAATGGTTCTCTGCTCTGGAAATAGAACCATCACATTCTTGGGCCCCTTGCTACAAGAAGGACATTGAGGTGCTGGAACATGTCCAGAGATGGGCAACAAAGTGGTAAAGGGTCTGGAGCACAAGTCTGGTGAGGAGCAGGCTGGGGTGATGTAGCCTGGAGAAGAGGAGTCTGAGCTGACCTGACCACTCTCTACAACTGCCTGGAAGGAGGTTGTAGCCAGGTGAGGGTTGGTCTCATCTCCAAAGTAACAAGCTGTTGGACAAGAGGAGGCCAAGTTATGCCAGAGGAGGTTTGGGTTAGGTGCTAGGGAAAATATCTTCACCCAAAGGGTTGTCAAGCACTGGACCAGGCTGCCCAGGGCGGTGGTGAAGTTGCCATCCCTTTTTACAAGATGTGTAAATGTGATGCTTAGGGATGTGGGTGAGTGGTGGAGTTGGCAGTGTGAGCGTAATGGTTGGACTTGATGATCTTAAATGGCTTTTCCTAGCAAAATTATTCTATGATTCTATATCCAAAGGGGTGTCTGGTTTGTGTAGTGGTGGAGAGCCCCCACCCAGAGTCTCACTCATCCCCTATACCCCAGAAGAATTGAGGACAGAGTGTGAAGGGCAAACGCAAGAAAACTCATGGGTTGAGGTAAAGACAGTTTAGTAAGTAAAGGGGTAGAAAAAACCCGTCCCACCAAGCAATGCAAAGGCAATCGCTGTCTGAGCAACTTCTGCTTTTGAGAAAAGCCTCCAGCTCCAGTTTCATTGCTGAGCATGGTGTTACACAGTATGGAGTATCTCTGGTCAGTTTGGGTCAGCTGTCCCTGCAATGTCCCCTCTCAGCCTCTTGCTCAGCGCCTACCTACTTTCTGGGGGTGCAGAGTGAGTAGCAGAGAAAGGTCGTGATGCTGTGTAAGCACTGTTCAGCAGTAGCTACAGGTGTGTTACCATGCTGGTCCAGTCACACATCCAAACCGTAGCACCATATAGGCTGCAATAAAGGAAATGAACCCCATCCCACCCAAAACCAGTACAATGGGTAAAGTGTTAATGGGAGGTTCTTTGGTAAGGGATCTGTAAAGTTACAGGCCAACTGCAGAATTGTTTTTCTTCTGGTGGAATTCTTTCTCCTTATGATTATCTTCTCTCTGCAGGAATTTCCGTCCAAAATGATTCTGTGGTGTAGTCACCTTCCCTGGAGATATTTAAAATGCACATAGCTGCAGTGCTTAGGGACATGGTTTAGTAGTGGACTTGGCAGTGCTAGGGTAATGGTTGGACTTGGTGATCTAAAAAGTCTTTTCCTACCAAAACAATTTTCTGATTCTACTGTTATCACAGACTTTGAGTCTCTAAGGTTAATCCTAATTGCTTAAAATTGTTAGTGTTAAGTGCCCTAAGTGCAGGTGACCCTCATCTCCTTTCCTGCACTGCTTCCATGTTCTGGAGCAATGGAAAATGGACAGTGCTACAACAAGTGGACCCATGCAATTTGCTGTGCTCTGCCCCTCACCAAGATTACTGAGGGTTTACACTTCTCTAGTCAACATAGAATACTGATAACAAAACCTGGAAAAAGAAAAGTGACTCTTGTTAGAACAAAGTCACAGGGAAATAAATGATCCTGAAGCATCTGAAGACTGCACTGATGGTAGTTTCTGCTCTTGACCTGTCACAGCCAATAAAGCCAACCAGTAACTGCAGGTTTCTGTTTAGAAGGCAGCCAGTGATGACTGCTTGAATATGTGAAGGGAGGAGTGAAGGCCACCTTGCACCCAGTTCTGCACGGAATTGAAACAGTCCTATGTAGTTCTGATTAAGTTTGGGCAGCAGAGCTCCTGATCCTGGTGCATAGGTGAGAAGAAGTGAGGTAAATGCATTTATATTCATCTTCCTCTAGGAAATGTTTGAGGCCTTTTAGCAGGTGGTGCTACTGAGTTCACCCAGGCTGGATGAACAGTTCTCCTCCTTACACATAAGGAGCAGTCCCTTCGCCCCATGGTTCCTCTACCGTGCAGAGCAATCCCTTCACCCCTGCAGTAAAATTTATAGGAAAAGCTTTGAAAGGGAAGAAAAAGCCCAAGAGTTTTGCTTGTACTTTTGCATCTATTCCAGTGTAGATCATTCTGCCTCGTGGAGTTGAAGGAGCTCTGCCAGCAGCCTTCAGGAGGACAAATACAAGATGTGGTTCCCCACTCCTTTAGCATTCTCCAGTTTGGAGGCATTATGGTCTAGACTTAAGTGCAGATACCTCACTGAGGAGGAAGCTTCCACTAGAATCAGAGTGAGGGAGAGGATGCAGCAGTGAAGTGAGCTGGGAGAAGGCTCAAATCCAGTTTTTATGAATGTCGAGTTGCAGAAGGAGAATTGGCGTTTCACAGTGAGCAGCTCCACAGTCTGTTCAGCTTGTGCCAGCTGTTCCCTTTGTAGTAAAAAGCATCCAGAAAACTACAAAGCCTGTCCAGATTCTTTTAGTTTTCAGTGACTTTTCTTTTGCAATCTTGTTGAATACAGCAGGCCCAACTTGCCTGCGTCATGCCTTATTTCTTTCTGTCCTCAGAAAAGACTAATCAGGTGTCTGTGAAGTGGTTGGGTTGAATTGGACTCCCTGGTCCTTCTTTGTATGAGAAGGGGAAATGTTAAGGATGAACACTATGCTTCAGAATAACAGCCACTCAACTGTCTTTGAAGAACAAGTCAACAAATTCCAGACAGGTTTTTTTATTTGGAGAAGGATTTTGGCACTCAGGACATCAGCAGGTGTGAGGTATAGCCAAAATTTATCACACTTCTGGCATTCTTTCAGGTTGACCTGGCTGCAGGAGTAAGCTGTGATTCTCTAAGTGAATGTGATAGATTTCTTACAAAGTTTTGGGAGCTAGAGCTGAGACCCCAGAGAGTTCTCTTGACTTTCCCTGATAAATGGCTCTGTTAGATGCCATTGACCTCCACCTTTTGTTTGCTTCTACTAGTCATTGTGCAAGGAACATCTTGGCCACTGAGTGAAGCCTCTCTATTTCCAGACAGAGCGGTCTCCCTGTTGTCCACAACATGAGCCAGTGAAATCAGTTTGCAGAACCATCCTTCCACTTCCAATATCACAATATCCTGAGCATCTTCCTGACTGTGCAAATGCATTCAGGCTTTTTTCCCTAAGGTTAAGCTGTGGGACACTCTGGGGCAGTCAAAGAACATCAAGACCATACAAGATGTAGCAGATCTACAGCACAGTTTGTTCTGTACCTCCGTTCAGTGTAGGGTAAAGTGTTTCATGGCTGCTGGTACCTGAAGAAATATGTGATTTGTTGAATCACAGAAGGGTTTGGGTTGGAAGGGGCATTTAAAGGTTATATAGCCCAAGTCCCTGCAGGGAGCAGGAACATCTTCGACAAGGTCAGATTGCTCAGAGCCCCATCAAACCTGACCTTGAATGTTTACACTGTATTTCCCGTCTCTCTGGGCAACCACCTCTCCACACTCATCACAAAATATTTCTTCCTTACATCTAGACTGAGTCTCCCCACTGTTTAAGACCATTGCTACATACCCTACTAAAAAGTCTGCTCCCATCTTTCTTATAAGACCCCTTTATGGCTACAATAAGGTCTTCCCGAAGCCTTCTGTTCTCCAGGCTGAACATCCCCAACTCTCTCAGCCTTTCCTCACAGCAGAGGTACTCCAGCTCTTTGACCATTTCCATGTTCTCCCCTGGACCATCTCCCACAGCTCCATGTCTTTCCTGTGCTGAGGACTCCAGAGCTGGATGCAGTGCAGACCCAACACTACTTTTAGCAGTCAAGTTTTACTTCTTAAGTTGAATGGCGTCTGCAACACGTCTGTCATGTGAGGACACCCCGTCTGCTCAGTGTCCTCTACTGGACTTGAGCTCTGCATCAGCACATCCATTTATGTGGATCAGTGAGCCTATGAGATGGTTCATAAAATGTGTCTCTTGAATTCCTTGTGTTTAAGTCTGGAGTTTTTCCCTCAGTGACAGACAGGCACGTGTATCTGTGCTTATGTCATGTCTTTACATCAAAAACCAACAAGGATCAGAGAGTCAAGCCTTGTATCACAAATCTTTCTGAAGCCAGATCAGAGCATCCCTTAACTCTGTGCCAATCTTGTGTTGGTGGCAGCTACCATTGAACAATTCCCTTGAAAACTTGGCTTCCATGGGTTAAATTTTCTCCAGTCAGTGTTTAACCCAAATGAAAATGTCCTTGCAAAAAGAGGAGGTTTGGCTGTTGACAGAGACTGACAGGTCTGCCTCTGCTCCCAGCACCGGGAACGTGCTGGTTGCAGGGTTTGAGAATGAAGGTTGTGAAGCTGATGTTTTGTGGACTGGGAAAATTTTGGACAAGATGAATAAATTCTTTGTTCTGCAAATCAAAAGGGGGAAAAAAAAAAGATTCAGCTGAAGGGGAAATGTCAGGGGAGTAATCAGTCTTGTTGTTGAGGCGGCTCTAGTTCTCATTTCATCATCAAGTTTCAAAAACCAAAGATTTATTTATTTTTGGGGCACTGGTAGTGCAGCTTTGGCTAAGAAAAATCAAGTCACTGCTAAAGGGGATGTGCTAAGCTTGAATTTTTAGCTGTATCAAAATATTAGAGAAATACCTAAATATGTAAATATTAGATAAGTTTAAATTGTATGACATGTTAAACTAGCCACTGAGCTAATTTCATGTGTTCTGTATGTTCAGAGCCTGTATCAGTCTGGAAAGGTTTCAAATGATAGGATTATTATTTCTTCTGTTGTAGGGCTAGATGTGGAAGAGGTGGTCTGCTCTTTTCCTTAAAATATAGCATAGGTTTATACCCTGCAGAAAATCCAAACACAGTTTTGGGTCCGTGTCTTTCTGTCCACAAAAAAATTCACTTGAGGTCCAGGACTTGAGCTTCCACATCTGATAGTGTTCTACCTAGATGAAGAATTTTAAAGCTGTTCCTGGCTCAGAGATGCTAACTCTGGTGAATAGTCCAGCATTTTAGGGTTGGTTTTTTTTTTTTGGTGAGTGTGTGTGGGCTTAAAAGTTTTCACAGAAGATCAGAGACTGTGAAAATGCTGCAGTCTGCTTTGAAAGAATTTCTCTGGGGGAGTAAACTCCGTTTTTTTGGCAATATCCCGATTTCACAAATCTTTATCAGAAATATTTCTCAGTGGACCATGTTCAACTAGTGCCCCAAATCCAAGAGGAGCAAAACCGTTTGATCCTGAATTGAAATTCATAGAAAAACATCGCCTGCTTTGATGATGATGTGAAGGGATGACAGATTTCTCCTCCCTTAGAAAAACACAGGGTGGACTCCGGTCCATTCAGCCCAGCTTCCCCACGCTGATGGTGGTCGCCGGAGGATGGCTGGGTTGAGCGAGTACCGATGCTTCCCTGTCTGCTTTGGGGCTCTCCAGCAGTCGTTTTTTTTGCAATGGGGGATTTCTGAGCCAGAAGCATTTTACTGTTTTACCAACTGGAGACCAATTACACTTAATGCTGGAGGGATACAGCAAGGCAAAGTCTGTATCCACAAAAGCTGAAATCTGGATTTGGGAGCTATTTAGGGAGCATTAGAAGGCCCGGGAGACTACAAATGGAAAATAAATGACCAGGAAGACATGATAAAATTGGCATTAACACAATAAAACTGCTGCCTAGTGTTTGCAGTTGTCAAATATGGGCTTATAAAAAGCAAAAACCAGAGATATTATTGAGACTGGAGAGCTGTGCTTCACAGCTGCTCGCCCTTGGTTCAGCTCAAACCCTTCTGCTGGGGCATGTTGAACATCTGGGTTCAATGAGGACAGGGTCACACAGGTGATGCCAGTGCTTGGAAACCTTCCCCTGTCCCAATGGTCCAACTGTGCCCGTCTGTAATTGCTGCTCAAATGGCACGATGCAGCGCTCAGCGCAAGGGAGGGCAGGAAAGCCCAGCAAGATGGATGAGTAGACCCCAATAAAACTCCTTCTGATGAGCCAGCCAGCTGCTTCCCCTCCCTTGCACCACCAGCTTGGGACTGTCAAGAATTTTTGGGTCTTGGAGCGAGGCTGGATGTGCAGGGTGGGATGCTCCTATGCCGTGTGTTGCCGCTCTGGTTGTAGCTTCTTTCATTGTTTCAGCTCTTAGCAAGAACCTTGAGGATGGAGTTTCTTTGCACGGAGGAGAGTCTTTAACAGCTCCAGTTCCACATGATGCACAAGGCTGTTTAACAAAATCCCCTGTTTTCCATTTCCAGCCCATAACTTCTGACCTTGCTTTAGATGAGGAGGACCACTTGCCCCAGGCGCTTTGGGAAGCATTGGTTGAGGCTTGCAAGCCCTCATCCAGCTAGAAACTTTGCTCTTCTTCATCCTACCTCCTTTTTAGCAGAAATGCCTCTTAAGCTTAATTAAAAAGATAGAAAATAAACATGTTTCCCAGGCCTGTCCATTCGTCCCTTTCATCTTTCTCCCCTTTTTTCCACCACATGTCAACAGAACACTCCCCTCCTCTCTGGATTTTGGGGGAGAAGGAGGGTTGCCTTAGCTTTAAGCCTTGGCCAACAAACTTAATACTGTGTTGGCTTGAACATATCTGAAGGACACAAGCTTCTTGTATGCAAATTTCTTCTCTGATCTTCCTTCTCGCCTTCCCTCCCTCTGTCCCACCCTTCAAAAATGTGCTTCCTTGTCCCTGTGCAAGACTCACTATGTTGTTGAAAGGTGCTGGAGCCTGTGTGGGGTATGTTGTTTAAGAAAAAAGAAATAAAGAGAATTTATGCTTTTAAACAAATCAAACTAGAAATCTAGAGAATAAGGGGTTTTTTTGGTTTTGGCTTTTTTTTCCCCCCTCTTGTTTCCCCCCTGCTGTTGCATAAGTACCAGAACGGCTGTGCCACAATGCTTAAACTTGTATTTAAACCTATGGTCTAAATTAAAACTCTGCTGAGCTGGCTGAGAGAGGGCTGAATGCTGTGATGTGATTTCTGAGAGGAGTGCAGATGGAGCGAGAGCGATATTCAATGAAATATCCTAAAATCTGTGAATTTTAAAAACCTGTAAATATACTCTGATGTAGGTAGATACTGATGATCAGTCTGTTCCATACCTGAAGTCTCAGTGTCACTCTGTTGAACCTGCATGCACTGGAGTTGCACTTACCTATGTTATATATTATATGTCTCTCTATTTTTTATATATATATATATAAATATAGAAGAGATTTGTGCTTGCCTTTGTGTTCTACGTATTTCTCACTGATCTCCTGCTGTTTTCAGGTACCTGGAGCACAGGACTTGGTGGACTTCTCACCAGTTTATCGATGCCTGCATATATATTCTGTCCTGGTAAGTAAATGTGCTGCCCCTGAGACTGGTGCTGATGCTGGGCTGTGGTTTAAAGATGATGGGGTGCTGCTCCTGCTGCTGGAAGGAGCTGGTTGCAAAACATTTAGTAACGCTTACCTAGGTAGGAAGTACGTTACCTGAAGTAGAAAGTAGGCCATTGCTGGATGGGTTTGGGTAAAAACTACCCAGTTATTTCATGCAGGTCACAGAAATATAAAGGGATTTATTTTCTCCAACTGTCACAGATTCTTGGTTTATAATATACATGTTTTCCTCCAAAAAGTCTTTGACTACAGTAGCTTCATTATTCCATACAAATGGAGGAGTTTGGGGGGTGGAGGGTGGGGTGGCAGTGGGATTGGTTTTAATTGCAATGTTTGCTGTGTTCAGGAGAACTTTGCTGGTCTTCAGACATTGTTTGGCAGAGGCAGTTTTGTTGCTGGGCCACCAAATCCACCATTTGACTGTATCCCTCCCAGTTTCCCCGTAGTTAGGCTTCGCAGGCACTGACAAGTCGGGCCAAACTATAAAACTAGTTTGAGCTGAAACTACACAAGTGTTTAGTTATTGGCTAAAATGTGCTGCTCTGAACTGCACTGTCAGGTTCTTGAGAACTTGTCAAGAGAGCTCCCAGCTCTGCAGATATAGGCTGCTGGCTGAGCTGAGTTTTCTCCTAGGCGTTAGGAGTAAGGTATTGATTTTTCCCGTATTTATTTATAATGAGGGCAGATAAGATGCTCTTTGTAGCTTATCCTTCAACCTTTAATTTCCATGATGCTTCAAGCAGCATACGACCAAACCTTGCAAGTGTGGACCCAAAGAACCTGCGGTGGATGCATCCATTCTTTAATGTCCTTTGGAGAGAGGGAGCTTTCGGAGGGCTCTTCTCCTGTGGTTGAGCAATCTGAAGCCCAGGCAGCAGATGAAAGGAGCACACTGTTCACAGCTTTCCTCCCTTTCCACGGTGGAGCCGGGCTTGAGAGAGAGAATTGTTTTTAAGGCGCTTCTGAAGCCAGTTCCTTCAGCAGTACATACGAATGAATTTGCGAAAGGAAAAGAATTGTCATAGAAAACATTTATATAAAATCTTTTTTGTGCCCTCATCTGTTAATAATTATGCAATTTGGCTCCATTGCCATGATATTTTATTGGAATGAAAAAGTTAGCCTACCCAAAATGTGTTACTCTGTTTATCTTGGACAAAACCCTCCTCCTCAAACCTGGCGCTGGGAGCCCGTTTCAGGGAGTGTGCTAATTGAAGATTACAACTGGTCTGAAACACTTTGTGGATTTCAGTGTGTCACTTTATTTGGAGAAACTTCAATGAATAATATGTATAATGAAAACAGGATTAGGAATCCTATTTGTGTAGCTTATGTACATTTGTTTAATGCGGGTGTATTTATTGTGTATTTATACATAAAGGGTGAGGAGCTTTGAGTGGTAGATAGAAGAGTTCTGCACATTTGAAATGGTTTGGTTTCTGTGTTGGGGCTTTTGTTGTCTCGTTGCTTTGCTTTTTCATTGGAAATAGCAGTGGACTCCTGAAGCATAGTAGGGAGATGCTGTTTCTAGAAGACAGGTTTCTTCACTCTGAGGGTGATGAGACACTGGCACAGGCTGCCCAGAGAGGTGATAGAGCCCCCATACCTGGAGACATTCAAGGTCAGGCTTGATGAAGCTTTGAGCCACCTAATCTAGTTGAAGGTGTCCCTGCTCACTGAAGGGGAATTGGACTCGATGGCCTTTAAAGATACCTTCCAACCATTCTGTGATTCATGGCTAGCATGCTGAGGTGGATCCAGATGGGATTGTCTTCTGCTGGGAATAGTACTTCTACGGTGGACTTGGTGATAGTAGCATTAGACCTGGTGCAGGGGCTTCATGGTGGTAGGTTAGTTAGCATCCTCTGGCCCCATCCTGAGCTGAGATTGTTTGGTCCTTCTCCCCCTGCTCCTTCTCTTATTTCAGCCAAAAGCCCTAGTAAGGAGAAAAAGTAGACAGCAGAGCTCTAAAGAAGGTGTGTTGGTGATATAGAAGCAAGAGAACAAGGTAACCAAGCATAGTAAAGGCTCCTCAAAAGAAAATTGCCCTTTTCTTGACCCGTGATTGGAGCCTGCCCTGGCTTTCTAGGCCCAACATGAGTTGAACAATGTCAGAGATCCAGCAAGCGTCGAGGGAAACGGCCACATCAGTGTCAGACGGAAGGATCATAATGTAATAGTTACCAAAAAATCCTAATATTTGTCATTTACAATAGCGTTATCTAAATGCTTGGCCTGCAGTTAAAAAGGCCCACGTTGAATAAACATTGAGATATTTATTATTTTTAGTGAAATCGACCTTCCAGTCACCTCGGTTTTATGGCTGTGCTGCTTATAAATTCCCAAAGGATTATTTGAAAAATCCTACTCATATCTGCCAGCCTTATCAGCAGGGCAGAAGTTCACATATTGTACCGGGAGGTCAGCCTTCGGTCATGGTCTTACAGAGGGGGCCAGGCACCTGTAAATCCTTCCTTCAGCAACCAAGGCGAAGTACAATATCAAACAGGCAAGGAGACTTTTCCAGGAAACGCTGAACTTTCTCAGGAAGGGCAGAGGAGGGGGAAAGAAAGTGAAGGAAGGTCAGGCGGGGGTTAATTGAGAGTTGGACCTTGGCATGGTGGCGGCTCTGGGAGGACATGCTCTGCTTGGGATGCTTTATGGGACTATTCATCGAGCAATTCCTTTTCTTGTGAGAAACGGCCTGGCTGAGAGTGTTTTGAGGAAGAACTGGGTGTAAGGGAGGTTTTGGATTTCTGCAGCTATTGAACAAAACATCACCAGGATGTTTTGTGTGTTATATGTAGAGATGTATGTATGGATAAGCCGTCTCTGCTCAAATAACCCCTTGATTTGAGATTTGGGTTTATGTTCCTAGGACAAGTCCTTACCCTGCCTGTGGTTTCTGCATGCAGCAAATATGCTCCAAATTGCATGAAAAAAGGCTTTTCAGCTGACGGGTTCGGTTGCAAGTTGGTAGGAATGGGTAACCACTGAGCAACCTCAGTGTCTCAGTGGGAATCCTGGTAGTGTCAGACTAATGCATACTGTCCTTTTCCTAGGAAAATTAAAAAAACCCAACCCAAACCACCAACAGCCACTAGCTGGAGCCGTGGATATGGTGGTTATTCAGCTGTTGTGAGCGTTGTGTAAAAGCATTAATGGGGGGGAGGCAGCAGCAGAGCCAGGAGACATGAGTTTTGGGGCCCATCCTGGTCTCCCTGGTCAGTTGGCCGAAGTCTGTGCCTAGGCTTAGCTGGTCTTAAGCACTTGGATTCTGTTGAGCAGTGTTGTGCTATTTAAGGACATTCATCTGCAGCGTGGTTAGTCTGCTAGGGTGTTGGTATTAGGTTATATCTTTTCCTTGAGTTAATAGAGAAGTTTGTTGAAAATTCTAATATTATTATATAAAGAAGAAACAAGAGTATTTCAGAGAAGTGATTTTGCCATTGACTTTTTTATCTTTTATGTTGTCTTTGACCAAAGTCTATGTAATGCTCGAGTTGCTTTGATCGATATCCAAAATAAATTAGGAAAGGTGAGGTTTGGGCCAGATGGTTTATCTGCCGGAGCATCTGAACAGCTGTTGGGAGCCTTGTATTTCAAGGCCAAGACATGGAATTGCTTTGCTTTACATAACATAAAATGAAAAGCAGTTTTTGTTTTATGTTTCCCGTAAGCTGCAGCAAGGCAGAAAGCAAAGGGTGAACGAAGAGCAGAAAGGAATTACCAAAAAAACCCCCAATAATCTGAGGAGTTTGCACAGAGGGTGCTCCCAAGAAGTTGTCTCAAAAGCAGCTGACCGTGATTTAAGTCTCTTAAGCTCCTGTTGCCTGTTAGTACTCATTTAGGGTTTGCCTTAGCTAGGTGGGTTTTTTTAGCTTTATGCTAATTGGTTACCAATTACTTTGAGGTTCTTAACATGTTCATGAAGACACTGGTATTGACACTCCCAGCTCTTTGATCCGAGCTACAAAGGGGTCATTTTAGGGTAAAGAACAAGTGTCCAAAAAAAAAAAAAGAAGAAAAAGAGAGCAGATTCTGATGTAAATATGGTCTTAAAACTGTAGCTGCCTCCTTGTTGGTGAAGTATTTCTGGAGAATCCCTGAGCTGGATAATTTAGATAAATAGCAGTTGACAGGTATTTACTATAAATTTGTCGTATCTCGCCACTGACGTTTTTATCTGCTGCATGGCTTTTACTCCAACCCTCTGTAGCCCTAAAGCTGCTTTGATGCACAACATACATTAGGAAAAGTAAAAAAAAAAAAAGGTAAAGCAAATAATAAAACCCCCACTTTAGTAAAAATAATCAATGTATCAATGTCTTTGGATTTCTCTATTAAAATGCACCCATTGTGCGTGCACAGTATCCACTGTGCTATCCAAGGTTTTAGCTTGCCTGTTTCAGTGAGGAATATAATGTTTTGTGTCTCCTAGCTGTGAGGAGCCTTGGGAGGAGAAACAAGGGTTTATTTTTGTTTATCACTCAAATTGCTACCTTGTGATTACAGAAGCGGACGGCGGTGGGGGGGGGATTCGTTGGCTCAGGGGTTCGAGGTGAACTGTGGGGTTGAGGATGGGAAACACCACCTTGTATCTCCAAGCCGAGCAGATTCCGCTTGAAGTGGGAGATGCCTCAAATCGGATCATTCGTCTCCTCCCAGCCCTCTGCTTAAAGAATTTTTGTATTATTATGACTTGGGTTTTTTTTAATTCTCCTTAGAAGTGTGCTAGCAATTGTGCTGCCTGCATTAATCCTCCTTTTTCTGCCCTTGAGGGCTAATAAATTGGCAGGCTGGCTGCTCATCCGCTTGCCGTGTTGGCTGTGACGCAGCCGGTCGGTTTTGCCCCCTCCCCACCTCTCTAGGGGGGCTCCAGCATTTCTTTGGTAGCGGGGCGAAACAATTGAAGTTCTTCTTTCAAGGGATGAGAAAGGCTCTTATAGGAACCACAATTCAAATAATAAGAGCTACCCAACCCTCTCTTTCATATGAAAACGTCTCTTTTCTCTTTGTAACCCTAGTTGTTTCTTTTATTTGATACTGAAACACAAACTGTACCATGGAAAGTCTGTGGTTTACTTCTATTTTTGAGATCAGGGTTGTAAAGTTTTTCCTTGCTGTCCTTGGGAACTTCAAAACTTTTCTTTTTTTTTTTTCTTATTTGGGGTGGGGGCAGTGGAAAAAATTTCCTTCTGCAGTCTCTGGTAACTCCTTGTTCATCTCAGACACTTTGCAGATTGTCCCATCGTTGTGTCCTGGCATATCTCACTGTCTGCTGACTTGGCTGACCCACTGGTGCCTGGTGGAGTTAGATAGCTATAAACACAGCACTGAGATCATAGGGAAAGGCTGAGGGTGAGACACTTTGTGCACTGGATTGATAAGGACACAGGAAAAGCCATTAGAGTGAACTGGTGTCAGTGACCTGTGATAACCATTCTGTACTACGTGCTAATGGACCCTGGGTAGTGTGTCTGTCTGTAGTGGCAATAGATTTAACTTTTGTAATTGTCATATTGCTCTTTTAACCCTGTGACCTTATTACCCATGAGAAAACCACTTGGCTTCGATCAAAGAAGCAGCAAAGAAATCAGTGTTCATTCTGAGCTGGCTAGATATGATCACAGGCAGCCTTGATTCTTAAAATATTCAGCTTGGAAAACAGACATGTTAGGGGGGAGGGGAAAAAAACAAAAAAGAGGGAGGTTTACTACAATAGCCCGGATGCAGACTTCTTGTCACCTGAGGTTAGGAACAGCAGCCCAGCTTTCCCAGGGCTTTGCAAGACCCTGCACAGTCACTCACTGGAAATAGAGTGATAGTTTACATTTAATACTGATTTTCATTCAATCCTGTTCCCTGCTCTTAGTGCCTAATGTAAGAGGCTGACTCTCAGTCCTGACCATGGGAAACATGTTGCACCCATTCAGTCTCTCATCAAATCACTCCGGCTGGAAGGGACCTGAAGTGGCCTCTGGCCCAACCTCCTGCCCAGAGTAGCTGCAACTCTGACATAGAACTAGGTTACTTGGGTCTGTACCCAGTCCTGAAAACCTCTCAAGACCAAGACTGCAGAATCTTTCAGAGCAGCTTATTCTGCTCCACGACCTCCTTGTAGCTATTGAAGGTGACTGGTAGGTTCCCCTGAAGCAGTCACTCCTCCAGACTGAACAAGCTTCACTAACCTGCTGTGGGGCAAGTGTTCCAGCCCCAACTGACTTGGTGGCCTCCAGTGAACTCTCTCTGGTTTATTGGTGTCTTTCCTGTATTTGGGAGGCCCAAAACTGGATGCAGGGTATAGATATAGTCTTAACAACTGCTGCGTAGAGGGGGATAATCGCTTCCCTCAATCTACTGGCTTTACTCCCATTAATACAGCCCAGGAGGCTGTTGGCTGCCTCTGCTGCCAGGGCAGACGGCTGGCCCATGTTCAGCTTGCTGCCTGCCAAGGCTCTTGGTCCTTATCCGCAGAGCTTCTCCCCAGGCAGTCAGTCCCCAGCCTGTGGTGTTGTTGCAAGGGGTTCTTCCTTCCCAGGTGCAGGACTTGGCATCTCTCCTTCCTTGTTTTCATCAGGTTGTTGTCAGCCCATTCCCCCAGCCTGTTGAGACCCTCTGAATGGTGGCGCTGCTCTTGAGTGTCCTAACTTTTCCCTGCAATTTGATGTCCTCAGCAAAGTGTAGGCGTGTGCTCTGTTGCCTCTTCATTGTCACTGTTGTTAATCAGGACAGATCCCAGGAAGACCCTGTGGTGGTCCTTACTTGTTGGGTACAAGTTGTTAATCATGATCTGCAACCAACCAATTTTTACCCATCCAGTTCATCACTCAGTCAGTCTGGGTGATCCAAACTGAGATGCAGGAATAGTGTGGAAGAACATGTCAAAAGCCTTGCTAAAGGCTAGTTAGTGACACCCACCGCTTTCCCCTTGTCCATGAATCCTGTCATGCTGTTGTGGAAAGCAATCAGGTTGTTGGCTACTCCTTGTTAAATTCATGCTGCTTGTCCCCAGTCCCTTTCTCCTCCATATTCTTGGAATGTATTCCAGGAGAACTGGGTTCATAGCATCCCCAGGGGCTGAAACAAGGTTGAGTGTGCTGTGTGGTTCCTCAGAACATCTTTTCAGCCTTTATTACAACATTTACTACCTTCTACTTGTTTGGAGTATTTATTTTTTTTAAAGTATTTTAACTACTGCAGGTCCTTGGGTTCTAGGGATGTCTAAGACTGATTTTTTAATGCAATATTCACCTTGAGTGGTGCAGGATACAGGCCAGCTGAAGGACCCTAAAAGACCAACATCAGTATTTGTACTGTGTAAGTGTGGCAAGTGCTTGTCCTAGATTTCCTCTGTTTCTGGGTGCTGGGGCTCAGAAGTGTCCCAGGAATGTGTGGAAAAAGCCTCAGCTACCCTGGAGAACTTTGTGGAAGTGTCCAGAAGCAGTGATATCTCAAAAATAACAAGTCATAGAGACAGAAGTGCACAGATTTTGCAAAGACCTTTGAGTTTTCTAAGGTAAAACTCAGTTATAACAGAAAGGGAAGTATCTAAAAACCATTCTCATTACATCTTTTCTCATCCTCTGATTACGCTATAGATTTAAAATTATTTAGACTGGAAGAGACTGATGGAGGACTTGGTCCAGCACTTCACTTAGGGCTAAATCTGAAGTTATATTGGGGGTCTCTGAGCCTTGTCCAGTTGACTTTTGAGGATATCCAAGGGTCAAAACTTCCCAGGCTCTCTGGGTCCTTGTTCCAGTGTTTGACCACCCTTACTGTATGACTTTCTTCCTGTTAAATTAATTTGAATATTTTTTGTATTTTTTTATGTTGCCTTTTGTTTTGCTGTGCACTTCCAGTACCAGATTTGCTTCTCTGTCCTTCTCCTTCCCCTTCCCCACTCTTCCTCGTGTGTCATGTGCTGCAGCTCCATCAATTACATTGGTGGCCACTGCTGGCCTTGCTTCAATGTGTAGTACACCAGGATCTCTACACCTGATCTTCTGTAACACATGTTTAGAGCCTTTCTTCCATTGCAACTGGATTTTAAGTGACACTGTTCCATTGGACAGGTGCTACTCTTCAGTATTTAGGACTTATTTTTGCTCCTAAAAATAAATAAATGGTGCTCTCAGTGCCAGTTGATAGAGACAAGTGAAAGATACTGCAACATAACATAACCCACTGGCTCTTGTGAACCAGATCCAGATTATCTTGACTATTCCCAAAATCAGAGGGAGAACAGAGTCCCAGGAACCCCTCCTAGAAGTGAAGAGTCTTGCCTGGGAGCTGCCTGTGTGGCAGTGTCTCCCCATACCATGCATGGAAATCACTGCAAAGTACAAAGATGTGTGTGGAAGCAAAGTTGTGAGCTATACCAGCCCTGTCTTTAAGTTGTAAAGTATTTTAGTCACCCTGGGCTTCAAAGTGGATCTCAGCTGAGTAAGTGTAGGGTGTGGACTCTCAAAGACCACTAGGAAAAGAGGCATTAGGAGGATCCTCCTGCACAAGGGCTGCTGAGCTATTTGTGTTAGTGAGGCTGTGTATTTTATGCAGAAATTAATCCCCAGGGAATTATCATGTGCTGACCAGAAACTTTGCATTTCATTTTTCTTTTTAAAGAGGAGAGTGTGTTTGTGGGGGAGGAGGGGGGCTGTAAAATAATAAGCCACCGTGTTTTATGCAGCTCAGAAAATGGCTTGGTGCACAGCTGCGGCTGCTGTTTTCCTGCTCTGGACGTTGTTTCTCATCTTAAAGGCCTATATGCAGAGTATCTGGGAAATGATTGCCATCCTGTTTTCAATAAAACCCTCTTTTTATGGAGGGTCTTGAGTTGGCTGGACATTAATTCTCGATCTGTTTACAAATATTTGTGCAGGAAAGGGCGAGCAGTGTTCAGGACGGGCCGTATGACGCATATACTCCCTGTTTCAGTCCTTTGTTCAGGAAAGTGTGGAAACAAGGCAGCCGTGGCACAATGAACAAACGCTGCCCTCGCATTCCAGGAGCGCGGCGCGGGAGCCGGTTGCTGCGGGGCAGCCGTAGTCTCACAGTGGGAAGATGAGAAGCTCACAGACCGCCATCCCAATACAAAAAAAAAAGAAAGTTGTTTCAGCTTGGAGATCAACAGCCAGCTTGGGTTGTATTTTATGAAGGGTGTTGGAAAAGCTCAGATTCAGGGGGTTGATAATTGCTGTATACAAAAGCAGGGAGATGCGCAACATGTTCAGAAGGTGAGCGTTGGTTGCCCTCAGAGAGCTTTTTCCTTGGCTCTGCTCTCCTCAGTGCCTTGGAATGAGAAGTTTGGCTTTTGAGAATAATGGTGTCTCATCTCTTTTATCTTTTGAAGCTGGTACCTGGAGGTCTGGATGACTGACGATCTTCTAGTTTCCTCACTCTGCGGAGAGTTAATCATCTACTCACAGACACTGAGCAACCCGCAAGAGCTGTTTTGAGAGCAGGGATTTGCCTCTTGCCTTTAAATCTTCTTTCCTGGCTTTACTACCTCCAGTTTATCTTGCCCCAGCCACGGTTGTACAGTGTTGAAATCCCTTGGTACCTTCCAGGAGAGAAAAAAAATTGTAAGGAATAACGTGGTCTAAAATGTGCCTGTTCCTTTTTGTTATTATTTCAAGTATTAACCAGAGGACATCCATGGAGCTATATAGCAAACTCTTTATTGTACTTATAGCTTGGGTGTGCCACAGAGCATGTTTTCTACAGCTGCTCTGGATAGGAAGCGTCATGATATTATTGTGTATAGACCCTATAATTAAACAGTGCACATGGACTCAGCCGGGTGGCCACATGTATTGGTCATTGGCAGTACATTGGCAATGGCATATATCATCACCCTCTAGGGAAGCTGCTGTTGTGTCCACCTTCCCAGCATCACACACAGAGGTTGCAGGGGACCTCTGAAGATTGCTCTGTCCAGCTACCCACTGAAGCAGGGTCAGCTATCATGGTGTTGCTCCGGACCATGTACAGTTGGGATAGAGACTCCACAGCTGCTCTGGGCAGCATATTCCAGTGTTTGATCACCCTCACAGTAAAAAATGTTTCCTTACGTTCAATGGAAATTGCTGTTTTTCAGTTGGTCTTGTCACCAGGGATCTGGCTCCTACCCTTTGAGATCTTGATAGCACTTTGCTGGGCTTGCACTGGTGTTGTCAGTCTCTGTTGTGCCAGAGATCCCAGACCTGGACCTGGCTGTGTCCCACCAGTGCTGAGCAGAGGGGAAGGATCATCTCAGCCAAACATGGCCCAGCACTCAGTTGTCTGCCTTTGCTGCAAGGGCATGGTGCTGGCTCATAGTCAACTTGGTCATGGCTTATGGTCAACTTAATGTCCACCAGGACCTCCAGGTCCTTTACTGCCAAGCTACTTCACAGTTTGTACTGGTGCCTGGGGCCGTTCCTCCCCAGGTGGCAGGACTTGGCCTTCATTGGACTCCATGAGGTTCCTGTTGGGCCATTTCTCCAGCCTACCCAGGTCCCTCTGAATGGCAGTGCACCCTTCTGGTCTGTCTGTGTCTCCCTCTGGTTTTGTCACCCGCATTTTGAGGGAGTAGAAGAACCAAAGGCATATTTCACCCAACAGCCCCTCCACGGATGGTGGGTAGGAAGGAGCTCTTCTGCTCAAATGAGCTGAGGGCTGGTGCTCATGCTTACATCTCCTTGTGTGAGACAGCTGTTTTGCTGCCTGATCATTTTGGTTTCTAGACTTAGCTGGTTCTATAAGCCCATAATTATTACATACGTGTTGGCTTAGGTGGATAGAGCTGAGAACTGGTTGACCAGAGGTCACGCTGGTCCACTTCTGGTTGGGATTACACTGTACAGCATCCTGCCTGCATGTTTGAATTAGGTTTATGTGGAGCTTTGCTTTGAAGGGCAAAAAAGTAGCTGTCAAATGTGGAAATGGGCTGTTAGGACATGACTTTTTTCCCAGTACAGAGGGTGTAGCTAGTGCTGGATGTGCTGCTCCTTGGCAGAGCTTGGATCTGAAAGTCTATTTATTAGCCTGTCTTGGTTTTATTTCTCTGTGCTCCCTGATGATTCCCTCACATTCTGTGATAGAAGAACAAAAAAAACCCACCAAATATGCAAATGTAATTTTCCAACCCAAACATTTTACAGCAGAGATTTAGGAGTGAGTTGCACTTTTCAGTTGAAATGTGGTGTTCAGGACTGATGCGTTGCTGCTCCTTCCCAAGTGCCAGCTTGGATTGGAGGAGGAGGAGAGTGAAGAGCTTTGAACTCAGATCATCTATGGGTGCAGTACTGTCTCCTCTATGAAAATGTCCCATTAAAGGAATTTTTTCCCCTGTGTGTCTCTGTAGTTGATACAGACCCTGTCTGCCAGTGATGATTAGCTCTCTGGTAGAAGACACATGGCTTAAAACCCACATTATTAAGCAGGTTGTGAAAAATGAGTGATATTTGTTGCAAACTGCACTCAGTAGATTTTGCCTCCTGTCCTTTCACCTTTTTCTTCCCCTTGCCTCTTTTGCCCCCCTCCAGACCTGTCCTTCATCTTTCCCAAGGACTCAACTCTGTGCTCATCTTAACTTGAGGGCTTTTTTCCTTAATGGATGGGACCCCTGACAAGAGCTGATTAACTACTGGGGATGCATCCTTCCTTGTAAACCTTGTGACTGGTTTCCACCGTTTCCTTCCTTCCTTGAGACAGGAGAGCAAGCTTTCTTCTATGTACAGACAGTTCCCTCCCAGAGGTTTTATGCACAGTGGCCTCACGTGGAAGACTCTGTGGGCTTGTCCTGAATATATTCTTTTCCCTGGCATCTCATTCATTATAAAGTCTTAATGAATTTTAAATATATTATGTAAAGAGCACGTGGTTAGAAACCATCTCTTTTCATTTTTACACTGGGAAGTGTTGGCTTGTGCTTTTCTTTGCAGGGAGGGTGGATTGGAAGTGAGTGGAGGAGAAAGGCATGTCTCCGTGCGCTTAACCTTGCAGGTCACCTGGAACGGGAGGAGATCGCCAAAAATGCAACCTGAAAATGTTTAGCTGCTGCTGTTTATAATGAGGAAATATCTGTCTACATCATCGCTTTGTAACTTTTCAAAAGTATGACTTAAAAAGGAGGGGGGGGCTGGGGGGTGGGGTGGGTGGAGAGGGAGCTGTGCCGCTGTATTTTCCAGAATGAGAAACACAGGCTACTTGTTCAGTCGATTCAGTTTAGGTCAAATGTAGTTATGAAAAACAGATGATTGCTGGTGATCAAGCTGTACTTTGACAAATATCCCATTGTTTGAGCGTGCAGTGATTTCTTCAGAGCGTTACCTGGTGCGGGGCTTGGCGATTGCCTTCCTCCAGCTCGGAGCCTGTCAGCGACACGGGGCTTGGTGTTCCAGACCCAAGGGTTTGGCTTTGGAGGAGGAGGGAGGGATAGCACAGAAAGAAAGGCTCCATGCAAAACGGGTGAAGTTTCCACACTCTGGCTATTAAAATATGAGCTTACTTGGGGCTCTCAAAAAGGCTTGAATGGAGCCTTCCTTTGTACGTATTGTATCCTACGCTGCAGAGCAAAGGTGTGTTTGGGGGGATGTGGATATCTGAGAGAAGCACTATAATGTTAGTGTGTCTTAGCCCTGTGTTACTTTCATTTATTACATAGTCTTTCATGGTTTCCCCTAGAAAATATTCACCTACAAATTGTATCTGTGGGACAAGAAGCCTGTTATTTCTGTTTCAGTGTCAGGGCTACTCGGAGCCAAGATAAACATATGTGTCCCTGTGTGCGTCTGACACAGGGAAAGGCTGAGCCCTGCTCAGACACTTGCTGGGTTTTATGCTCATCAGCTTTGGAGCAGAGTGATGGTGCTTTGGTGGAATTCCTCTGCAAGGTGGCTTTCCTTAATCTGAAATGTCAAAATGTCTCATATTCTGTGAGTGTATTTTCAAATTTATAAGGTTGAAAAGCAATGTGGACATATGTAGGCTACATGATTGTTTTTGGGTGGGTGATGCAAAGGCTGTGAAGTACTCAGGAAATTTGTAATCCTTTCTAGGAACTTTGTCTGAAATCAGTATACCTTGGCTTGGGAAGCCATTCATGTCTGGGATGCAAGGGGCTAATTCTGGGTAACTTCAACTCAGACAACTTGGGGGACAAACTTTTTGTTCTGTGTCTTGCGGCATTTTGCACCACCTAAAAGGTTCAGAAGAAATCATCGCCCTTCTCTCAAGTTGGTTTCATGATCCAGCATGGACCAGCTTGTGTCCGTGAGGATACTGGGGAGGAGATTGGGGTGACCAGTGTGTGAGCCAGGTGGATTGGATGTGCAGGACCTATATGCAGATGGCTGGGAAGTCTAAAAGCAGAAATAGAATATTCTGCTGTAGGATGGTAAAAAGCCTTTTCGTGGTGAGAGAAGATCTATTGTGTGTCTGTCCTTGGGGAAATTACAGGAGATATACTATTAGACACTGGGAAGAGTGAAGGGGTAGGTTTATGTATGATCCTGGTTGTTGGCATAACTTTTAGAAATGCACACTGTTACTTGAAGTATTTTATCTTCTGAAAACAAAATCAAAGCTCTTAAAAATATGGAAAAACGGTTTGTGCTTGGCTTCGTATTGGTGTCATTGATCCTGAGGTATGAACACACGTTGGATCCTCTGGTGCACTGCTACCACTCAGAGATAAACTTTTGATTATTAATTATGGGAAGAGATTAGACTTTCCAACAAATCTTAATTTGTGCTTGCTACTTTCTATTCCTTTGGATCAGCATTCGCTCCGAGGAACTGTGAAAGCTTGAGCTGTCATCTCAGAAAAGTTTAATGTCCTTCTCACCTTTTACAGCTCTGCGTGCTCTGTGCTTCACTTCATTTGTCAGACACAGCAACTCCAGATTGGAGGAGTACTTCTTTCTAGCTATTAAGTAGAATTCTAAAGATCAGAAAAGGCCCCCAAAGGAAATATTTTAAAGTATTTGAGTCTTGTGTTCCTTCTGGATGAACATCTCTCTCTTTAATATCAAGAATTGATTTGATAAACACAAACCCACGGTTTTAAAAGGTTGACCATGTGTTCAGTGTTTCTACAGGCAAACCGACTCTCTGTAACTGGGGTGGTGTGATGTTAAATGGTATGTTGGACTGAGGCAGCAGTCTTTGGCTTGGTCTAATTTAAGGGAAAGTTGTGGTACCCAGCCTGGGCTAAGCAGAATGACAAAACAAATGAATTCTGAATTAATGTAGTCAACCAGTAAGTACATTTTGGGATTTTAAATAAAAAGGACATTGAATCCAGGTGGACTCTGGTCAGCAGAATCCTCCCCTTGCACCCGTAAAGGTGAGGAGCATTTCTGCCTATCTTGTATTTTCCTGTGTGAAAGAGTTTTGCATTTCCTTGGAGAGCTTCTGTCCTAGTACTTGTCCAAGAAACTGCTTCACCTCAGGAAACTGAAGAGTCACAGGATCTGTTGCTGTATTTGAAATGTGAAATTTCTAATTTAAAACTTTGATCAAGCCAGGGAGGAGAGGCAGGTCTTAACATCCCCATTCTCTCCCCTGGTTGCTGTCCACTGTCTTTTCTGCTTTCAAAGCAAGCGATGAATATACATGTGAAAATGCTTTTTCTCATGGAAAGTCTTCCTCAGCTTGTGCAGAGGTTAAATTCTTAACAGGGGAATAATTTTCAAGGGGAGATGCTGTCCCTCTTCCCCTTGC
Source organism: Gallinula chloropus (assembly GCF_964237585.1). Taxonomy (NCBI): domain Eukaryota; kingdom Metazoa; phylum Chordata; class Aves; order Gruiformes; family Rallidae; genus Gallinula; species Gallinula chloropus. Next base: position 83,453,301 of record NC_140088.1, on the reverse strand, counting down.
AAAGCTCACTAAAAGCTATGATGCTATGGGAAATGTGAAATGAGTTGCTGAAGGCAAGTTCTTGACACAAGCGTGCTTGAAACCAGGCGTGCTGGTAGTGATTTTGCTTTAAAATTTATTTGCAGGAAAGAATCCATCTATTTTCTACAAGGATATTTGTTCTCTCTATCTTCTTCAATAGACTTGCTGCGGGGTTTGTGCATGGAGCATCAGTTCTTCATCTGATCCTTCCCCTCTGCTTGTGTTTGGGAAGGGATGAGGTTTTGAGTGGGTGTAATTCCTTCCAGAACTGCATTTTGCAGCCTGACAGACCTCTGCAAAGAGTCTGCTGGCTGCAGAAATAAACTTTACTGGTGGGAGAGGGAGATCCGATGCATAGATAGAGCCAAGTTGTTGATGCCTTCTTTGTCCCGTAGCTTTAGGAGGAGACATTTTTCTGTGTGCTCCCTCCAGCCTGTTGAGTGCTTTGAAGATAAGAAGACCTGAGCCCCAATTCTCTGTGGTTAGCTGCGGCACGGGGGAGGCTTTGGCTGTGCTGATCGCCTGTGTTGCCACAATGACCCCCAGATTTGGGCTTGCTTGCAGGGTTTTGGTGGCTTTTGGCCATGCAGCACAAGTCACTTCATTCAGCTTTGTCATGCAAGCTGGTTAAGTTCAGATTTTATTTAGTTATCTGTATCACCCACCTGAACCCTGGGCAGGGAGGACATGAGGTGTTTGCTGATGGCTCTTAGTCTCTGCTGTGTGCCTGCATGGAACACCTCATGCCTTTGGTCTTGTAAAGGGTTTGAGAGTTACTATGTTTTTCTGATCTTTTTATGATTTGAATGAGGTTAAAATACTTGTGGCTGCTTGGCAGAACAGAGGTTACTGCTTTTTTAAACCCGTGAGTTCCTGATTTTTTCTGGTTATACCAGTGTAGGTAAACATGGATGAGGTGAGAGAACTTAGGGCATTTGTAAAAATATACCTGTTGTGGGAAGAAGCTGGCTTTTCTGATCCAGACAGAGGTGATGTTCATCTCTGGACTTCTGTCGATTCAGCTGAGCCTGTTGCATCCCTATGAGCTGCCAGGCTCTTTTGGGATGGAAACTCCTCCTTTTGCAAGTGTGGCCCCGCCGTTTGTCATCCGGGGTCAGAGGTTTCGAAAACCAGTAGTCAATTAAAGCTTTATTAGATGTAGTTAGTAATGCTCTGAAAGGAGCCAGCCAAACTAAGGCCACTAATAAAGGCCCTTTGTTAAGGTATTTAATAAATTAACACTCTGCTGTGGCGGGGAGGGTGGGAGGCGATTACAAAAGCCAGGCTCGTTAATCAGCATGTTTACCCTCTTCAAACACCCGGGCTGTGCAGCTCCCTAATCTTTACCCACCAGATTTGTTGGGAGCTGTGCGGGCAGCTGCCGGCCCGGGGACGGGAAGCGCCTCCGTGGGTCACGCCTGGGCCATGGCGCAGAGGACGCGCCAAGACAAACACGGGTTACCAGGGCCATCGCGCTAATCACCGGAGCCCCGTGCTAAACAGGGACAGTCCTCGATGTGGGACCGTGATGACAAAGCAGTGGGGTTCCTTAAAACACCACTGTTTGTCTCATCCCTACTCTGCTCATCTTCAGATAGTATTTGTTTAACAAACCATCCAGCGCATCATGCTGGCTGTGCTGCCGAGCTCGAACATTAGAGGGCATCTCCTCCTCACTCTTCTTTATTTTCTCCTCCTTTTTTTTTGGTGTGTTTTGTTTTAGTGCAGCTTAATCTATAGGGCTGTCTTTAAAAAGCAAATAGAGCATTTGACCTGCTGTGCAAATTAGCCATATGGTGAAGTGTAATATCCCGCTGACCCTCATTACCGTGCAGTATGAAAAGCTCTCCCCTTTTCACAAGCAAGCATATTAAAGTGGCCTTTTCAGCATTTTCTTCCATATAAAACTGTCTTCACTCCCGTGGCCAAGCAGTTAAAAGGGAACTCCAGCTGCAGCCAGGAGGGTGAAATTAAAGGCTTTACCCCCGTCTAAATGGAAAATAGATATTACTTCCTATAGACAAGGCTGGGGAACAATGCTGCGCCGCCGGCTCCGGCGGTGGTATGGGGTTGGGGGGGTGGGGGAATGGCCTTATTTTCTGGGAGGAAGGAGCCTGGCTCCTTTGAGAGAGGAGCTGTTGGGCGTCTGCTGTGGAGGAACGGGGAAAAAGGGAGAAATCTTACCTATTTTCCTCTGGAGTTAACTATTTCATGGCCAAGTTGGTGGGAAGCAATGAAGAGCTGTGCCAGGACCTGCTGTGGGACCCAAAGTTTTCTCAAGGACAAGTGGTAGTTCTTGTCCTGCTTTGTATCAGTGTTAAAGGAGATCCATGTGCATCTTCACCCTGTAGACAATTAGCTTTAAAACCAGTTCTCTGATGCACTGATGCCCAAATATTGCTTGTTTGCCAGACTGGGGCTGGCTGGGAGCTCACCTGGATCTCCAGAGGGATCAGGAGGATATTTCTCTCCCATCATCTTCATCTCAGCTGATGGAGATGGCCCAGGTAGCACTGCTAGCGTCTGCTAACCGCTGGTTGGTGGAGCAGGAGGGAGGTAACTTTATCTGTTAGACCCAGACTTCAGGCTTTGCTTTCTTCTTGCTTTTGCTTTGTAAATTTCTTTTTTCCTTCCAAACTTTGCTTTAAATGAACTTACCATACCAGTGATGGGGGAGAGGGAAGGAAGCACTAGAGCTCTTATGGACCCTTCTGGTTGACCCTTCTTGTGGCTCTCGCTAGTTCTGGGTAGAGTTTCTTTCAGCTGACTAGCTGAAGACCTTGGTACTATGTGATCTCTGGAGCATTCCTTTCCTTTGGGATGCCCTTTTGTCATGCTCCTTGGGCTTCTTCCACTTTGCTAGGTCTCAATTTATTTATTTTTTTAAGTGCTTGAGTACAAGTCTGTTAAGCCAGGCAGTTCCTATCAGTGCACTGTTGTTAGATACAAACCCTGAAGCATCTGAAACATGAAATTCACTTTGAAATTTGGGATTTAGCAACTTAAAGAAGAAATGGGATACTGTCTTCCATCTGGGGTACATGTTGGAGACAGGACTGGGTGGAGCAGAGATCAAGGATTTGGGCTGAACTGGTAAGAAGGAGATGGCTCAGTGCATGTGTGTCCATGGCAGGTAGAGATGCACAGCGTAGGGAGATACTGCCCAGCAAAGCAACACAGAAAATTACTGCAGCCAGGATGATGGAGGCACCCCTGGTCAAGACAAGGTGGGGCTGTGCCCGTTCTCCACTTGCATGTGCTTGTTTAGCCGTACAGGACACGTGGAGGTGAGCGTGGCCTCTTGTGAGCATGCAGGGCTTTGCAGACCTGGGAGGGAGAGGCTCACCTCAAAAGCGGCACTTGCCGTACCACCACTCTCTCTTCCCCCCACGCAGTTTTCTGGTTAGCTTTATCTTTTTGTTTTCAGTATCTAGGTGGTGTTTACAGTCAACAAGTGGTTCCACAGGGCTGAGCTGGAGCCTCCCTTTTGATCCTGATTCAGCAAAGTGCTTACATACTCCGTGCTGAGCACCTGCATGCTACCTGTGTTGCCTCCCTGATGTTATTTGGGAATATTTAAATTTTTAAAGTTAAGTATCAGCCTAAGAGTTGGACTTTTGTGTTTCCTTGGTGGCTACTGGTGTTCTCTTGTCTTCAGAGATTTTTCAGGGCACGTTAAATTTATTTTCTAAGCTCCGTCTCTTACAACTTACCTTTCACTAGTGTATGAGCTCCTGTAGGTTTCTTTACGTGCTGGACAATCACAGCTCCTTAAAACAGACTGCCCCTTTTAGGTAATTTTTGGGGTAAAAAGTAGTTATTTTCAGGATTTTGACACTTTTGTGCTGCATCCAAACCACTGCAGTGAGCAGTTGAGGCACTGGGGCAGGGACTGGATGTGTGGGTCTGGTGTTGGGTAAGCCCATGCAACTCTGGGGTTACAAGAGTGGAGTAGAAATGGGATCCCATCCAGTGTCTCTTCAGCACTGATACAATGCTGAGGGTTGTTTGGCACTTGTAGGCAAATTAAAATGAAACACTATCTATAGGTGCCGTTTCAGCCAGGTGAGGGGTGACACATCACAGCACTCTTGCTCAGTGACGTGGAGGAAAAGGAATATACTGTTACTTGTTGAAATGAGACTGAGATTGGCTAAACTCTGAATATAACCAACCCCCTGCCCTGAAATGGGACTTCTGGCCCTAGTTCTGGCCTTTCCTCCTCACAGAACATGACATATGGGAAATGGCTGGTGATCAGGATATCTGGAGCCCAGGCTGGGAAATAAACCGTGGAAAAAATATCTGGAGGCTTCAAAATATCTGCATAGTCTGTAAAGTGTGTTTCTCACAGGATAGGGTCATCCAGGTGGGAAGGGAGCTCCAGAGTCTAACCTCCTGCTCACAGTGAGGCAGCTGTGAAATCAGACCAGGTTTCTCAGGGCTTTATCCAGTCTGTTCTTGAAAGCTTCCAAGAACAGAGACTGTGAAACACATCTATGCACCTTTCTGCTGCCTGACAGTTCTTGTGAAAAACCTTTTTGTTACAACCACTCAAAATGCCACTGTTTCATTTCTATCTGTTGTCTCATGCTGTGTACCAGTGTGAAGAGTTGGCCTGGCTTCATCTTCTCAGTGACCTCCTTGTAGATAGTAGGGTTAGATCTCCAGATGCTTCTGGCTGCCTTTGCTGTGAGGATGCTGGTGTATGCCCAGCGTGCTGTCTACCAAAACTCATGGTTCTTGCCCACAGAGGTGCTCCCAGAGCAGTGGTTCTTGGTCTGTGTTGCTACAGAGTTCAGGGGTTCTTCCTTCTCATATGCCATGTTTGACATTTGTCCATATTGAATTTCGTCATGTTCATGATGGCCCATTGCTCCAGCAGGCCAGGACCCCTCCAGATGAAGGCAGGTAGCCCTGTCTTTGAGTGTATTGTGTTTTCCTCCAATCTGGGATCACCTGCAAAGTGGATGAGACCAGATCTATTGCCTCCTCCAGGTCATCGATGAAGGTGTTAAGCAAGGCGTGTCCCTGAACCCCTGCTGTCATAATCTACTTGTTGTGGGCCTCCATGTACAGCACGAACTGCTAACTCACAACCTGCTGAACCCAACCAGCCATATGCACATTGAGCTGATCAGTCTTCCACTTGGGTACAATGTTTTAGAGTTTGGGAGCTCCACAGGAAACTCTCTGTGTGACAAAGAAATCATTTGAAGCCAGACTTTAATAGGTGGTGAATACTGGTCTGGTTTTGGGAAACAGTTGTGCAAGCCCCTGAGATGGTCTCTATAGTAGTGGAGTTGTGCTTTAGTGAGATGCAGTGTGAGCCTTTCTTAAAGGTGAGAGAATTCCCAAAATGTGTGCCTCAGAGTTTTTGTGGACTAAAGTCAAAGGAGGGTGAAGAGCCAGTGAAGGGCAGAGATAAATCTAAGAGAAGCCTAGATCATGCAGCAGCTAGTGGTAACACATTAGTAAATAATACATATAAAATTATATATATTGTGTATATGTGTTATATATAATATCATAGCACATCACCTTACAGTCATTGTACTGATATTTTCATGTAAGAGCTCAGAAGATAACACTCAATTTTAGTGAATGGATTAATGATGTTGCAAGTACAAAGTCCTTCAGATGGCTCAGCCAATGATGTCACCATAGGAGCGATGGGTTATTGATGGCATGTGCTACCCACTAGTATACAGCTAGTAAATTATCATTACATGAAGTTCATGGGGTGCATTTCTACTGCCAGGTAAGCAGAAACATAGTAATCCAGAATATTGTCATCTACATGTCCTGGATCCACAAAGTCCTGTTTTACCAGACATTTTAATTATTTGCTGAGGACAACAGCAGAATAAACGTTAGAGCATGCTTTTCCTAACATAATTCACAGTTTGATTTGCTTTCAGCTCTCTGCTGCTCCTGAATTACGAAACTTTTTTGCTTCTTTTCAGCTGTTGTTTTTTGCATTCTTGTGATTATATTCTGTGTTCCCTTATGTGGTGTTCATCTACAATCTTAATTATCTGCCGCTCATTGCCAACTCTGTGAACTCTGAAGCTAATTTGAGAAACTTCTGCCCAGTAATTTTAAAAATATGAGGCATTATTGAGGGTTTTTCCTGGACCAGTGATTAAGATAAATGTGTAGTTTGGGAGCATAGTTTTGGACTTTCCTGGTTGCTTGAAAAGATTGAGAATTGGGTGGAACCTATTCTGATTCGATCTGAATAGATGGATAAGAAAGGGACCTTGTCCTCTCTCCACCATTTGATTTCCCTTAGTTGTGGGTTGAGCTTGCAAGAAACCCAGAAGGTACAAGGATGCTGCTTTTCTGACAATATGTATTAGCAGTGTCTTGCTTCTGCAGAAGATCAGTGGTGGATTTGGAAGTTCATGAGAGGTTGGGGCTGGGAATTGGGAAAGTAGCCTTTCCCAGGTGGTGTCTTCATTCTTGGACCTGCTGTGTGTGCAATCTGGGTTTTGTTGAGAAAGCATCACAGATGTACCACATCTTTACAGAGTAAAGCCTTGAGAAAAGAAGGCTAAGAGGGGATCTTATTAATGTTTATAAATACCTCAAGTGTGGGACACAGGGGGAGGTGGCCAGCCTCTTTTCTATGGTCTGTGGAGACAGGACAAGGGGCAGTGGCTTCAAGTTGAAGCACAGGAAGTTCTGCATCAACATGTGGAAGAACTTTTTCACCGTGAGGGTGACAGAGCCCTGGGACAGGCTGCCCAGGGAGGGTGTGGACTCTCCTTCTCTGGAGATATTCAAGACCCATCTGGATGCTGATCTGTGTGATATGTCCTAGGGAACCTGCTTTGGCAGGGGGGTTGGACCTGATGATCTCTCAAGGTCCCTTCCAACCCCTGTGATTCTGTGAAAACAGCTGCTTTTAGGAGAAAGGAAAGGAAAAAGTTGGAGTGGTTACCACTGAGGCGATGAGAGCAGAAATAGGGTGTGTGTGCACAGGTCTGCTCTCAGCTTACGTGTTCTGGTCTCTTATGTCATTGAAGTGTTGGTTGATGAGCTGGTGTTCAGCTTGGATGCCTTGCCATGCTGAAGCACTCAGGAAGTTTTGAAGTAGATCTTATATTCATTCAGGCAGCTTGCTGTCCAGACGGGGGTGAGCATACCTCCCTGGATCAGGAGGCTCACCCTGGACGGCCTGAGTGATGCTCACAAAATCACTTCTCTTGTGTGCAGCATTTAGGTCCCAAAATACTGTCTTTGGAAACGGGAGGTAAGGAAGAGATTGGTGAAGTGTGAAAAACCACTAGGCTTGGGGCTGGGAGAGAATGGGATTGAAGTATAAATACTGTGCAGTGTTTCAGATGAGCAGTCTATGAAACATGGTGTCTTGTATTCTGCTCTGGGTTCTTTTTTGGTGTGGTTTCTTTCTGTTTGTTTGTTTCTTTGCCTTTTACCCAGAGGAAAACACTATTAAAAAATAGAGTACAGAGGAGTAATATTATCTGAAGACCTGATAAGTTGAATAGTCTTAAATAGGTCTGATGGAGGAAGCTGGGTGGTCTAAGCTGAAACTGCCACCAAGGGGAAGAAGGACTTCCTGGCTACTACTCAAGGGATGAAAAGGTATAGGGAGATGCTGGAGGGATGCAACTATAAGGATGAATCTGTGAGCAGGGAAAATGTGGATAGAGAGATTTTTTTGGTTGAGAATTTTTTTGTTTGAGTAGCCTCTCATGAGAGAGTCCATAGTTCTTGAAGCAGTCAAAAAAGGCTCAGGGACGAAACCCAAGGAACAGTGCATTGGGAGGGAGATGTTTTAGGTCAAATCGGCAGTTCTCTGGGCCTTAAATTTGGGAACTGTGAAAATGTGAATATAATCTCATATTTTTGGGGGGAATGTTTTCAAAAGTGTTTGCTTTTCCTTCTCTTCTACTACAGTTAAAGCCATGTTGGGTTGGAAGAAGGACGATCTGGCATCTAAAACCTTCTGAGCTCCCTGTGAGGTTGAATCATTGAAAGGAAGGCTTTAGAGTCAATCCTTCTGCAATATCTCCAGCCCAGCTCAAATCACTCTTGCTTTTTGTGTATGTGGAAAACATTTTTTTACATTTGAAAGTGCAATCCCCAATAATTCAATTTTCAGAGAATATTATGAAGTTGATCCAGATGCTTCATCCTCCTCAAAGCCATTGGTAAAATAGGGATAGAAACTGGGCTTGTGGTTTGTCCCCAGTGGTGAAGGAGCTTGAATGGTGGGATCAGGGATTTTGGCTCTTAACTGTAGGAACACATGCTTCCTGCAGACCTGTCCACCACGAGCTGGTGGCTTCTGCCTCTCCCAGCACATGGTGACCTCCAGCATCCTGAGGAGCTGGTGAGAAAGTTGACATATCAAATGGAGAATCTTTTTAATGAGGTGAATGGCTGCAGGATGAGGCATGCAGCATTGCAGAGTGATGGAAGAGTTGTGCTAGAAGCAGAGCTGCATGTGAGAAAACTTGGTGTTTCTTTCCCAAAGAAATGCATGGCAAGGGTGGGGTGAGCAGGGAGGATCTCTTCTCCGAGCTTGGTTCAGAGGGATGAGGGAAAGTGATTTCAGCTGCACTGAATGGCTGTGGTGTAGTCTTAGCAGAAATCTTCAAAATCTGATATTAAAAGTGCTGATTGGTTTCAGACCGGCCTCCTCCTCCTGATGAACTTCTTTCCAAGTTTCCAGTAAATCTTCAAGGTCACCACAAAATCTGGCCTGTGTAGCTTGGGGAGATGGAGCTTATGTGTGTTCAGTAACAGGGAATTAATTACCCACCGACTTCCATATGATGTTGGAAAAAGCTAAACGCAATGGTTGGCGTGAACGACCGACCACCACGGCGGCAGCTGTGCTGGAGGTTGTGGCTCAACATCAGTTTGCTCTTGCCTCTGATGGTGCCAAACATAAATTTATTAAAGCAACGGGGGGGAAAACACCTTTAGTTTTGAATTTACACCACAAATTCATTGGTAACAGTGGGCTGCTCTAAGTTAGTGAGTAGCTTTGCTCGGAGATCTCAGTGATGTGACGAAAGATGAGTTGCTGTCACAGTCAGGATAGAGATGATCCAGGGTTTTTTGAGCTACTTGTGTAGGTTTTGAGAGATCCTGCACAGCAGGATTTAACAACTATTTAAATCCAGAACCATCAGTGGTGAGGTGGTAGCAGGACAGCCTGTTTTGTCTTGGTTCTCCTGTGGCAGTCTCAAAATCAAAAGGAGATGGGTACCACCAGCATCCTGAGAAGCACCACCTCCCAGGCCTGGGAGACAAGCTTGAAGGGAGGTCAGTGCTCCTTGCTTGTACATCCTCTGAAGGGGGCTGGTGCTTAGCTTGATAAAAATTTTAATAATTCTCCCTCTTCTGGGCCTGACCTGTAGATCACTGATTTATGGCTTATGACCCTTCCTTTTCCGGGGGGGAGAAACTTTTGAGAGCATTGAGAAAACATGATGTGGAAATGCTGGTTCCCAGATAGTTTCTGTTTCTGAAAAGCTTCCTTGAAATACCAGAATACTTGCAGGTTCAAGATGATGCTTAGCTCAGTTGCAGGGGAGAGGCTTGGGTGTATACCTGATCTGGGTTTGTCCCTTGCTGGGGCATTGGCACTGCTGATGGCTGGGTGGATGTGCCAAGAGCTGCTCATCCTATGCACCCCGATCAGCTCAGATATAAAGTACAATTCAGAGACAAAATCCACAACATAAATCTGCATAAGCTTTGCAATGAATGTGTATGATTGTGAGAAGGTTTTTTGATTGAGTTTAGCATCGTTGGGAAGGGCAGGACTGGGTGGGAATGCTCCTGGGCACGTTGACAAGGCTCAATTTGTGCATCAGCTTTGAGCTTCAGCTTGGAGAGGGCAAGGAGCAAGTCAGGCTACAACTCCTCAAGGGTTCATTGCAGACATTTCATAAGGCACCTTAAGTTGAGGGCATCCTAAGGCAGCCTGGTTGTATAATGCCATAGTAGCTGGAGAATCATTAAATTAGCATCAAGTTCTTCTTTTAATTAATTTATTTTTTTGTAGTAGAGAAGGTTGACAGCTGGTGCCTTGCTGAGGTGAGACTTGTTGTTGTGCATTGTTTGTTTTGTGAATTCCAAATGAGATTTTTTTTAATTTTCTTTTTTATTTTTTTGGCTTGGAACAGTTCAAAGCAAGACCTTGTCCCTTCTCTGAAGTGTTTATAATCTAGTTTCAGACATAAAACAGCACGGGCGTGGAGGAGGGAGGAACAGGCAAGGATGAAACAGCAGGGTTTTACATAGCCTAGGGGACCAGGGCAGGAGGCCGACATCTGAACGCTTCGGCAGGTCGGTGGCATTTGAGGATCCTCATGGGTTTGTTGCCTGGGTGGGGATGCTCAGATGCAGCCTGGCTTGGCAAAACAAGCCACCTACGGACGGAGCCCCCTGAGGTTCAGGTCCCTGCCGCAGTGCCCAGTGTGGGTGGGTGATGCCCTGTGCAGGAGAGCTTGGCTTTCAGGACTAACCATCTCTTCTCTAGGAGTTCAGACCCACATTAAAATTGGGACAAAATGAGCTGAAAACCCTATTTCAGTTTTCCTACCTATATGGACTGGTGTCAGAAATTGTTAACAATCCACACGAGCTCGTTCTTCTGGAATTCCCTGATGTTTGTGGCTTCGTGTCACTCTGTGCCCATGAATCAGTGGAAGAATTTCTGGCATTGCCTGTCCCCTCTTTCTTTTTGATAACACCAGGAAATTGGTTGGTTTGCTTCCCCCATGTTAAATAAATCTGATGTTTGTCCATGTTATGGTCTGGTAAAGATGCTGGTTGTGCACCTCTATGATACTGTGATACTGGAAAATGGCTACAGAAGAGTTTGTCTGATAGAATTGTTTTTTTGACTCAGCATTTGGAGTAAAATTTCTTTATCTTCTGATATTTGGATTGCATTTTGCAGGAAAGCATTGCACAGCTGTGCTGGAGGAACATGAGATTTGCATCTCAAATGCAGCACGTTGCTGGTTAACAGCAAATGCAGTTAACATTTATTGCAAACCCTTATAATTACTTGAATTAATCTTTTCTGTTTTCCAGGGTGCCCGAGAAACCTTTGAGAACTACTACAGGAAGCAGAGGAGAAAACAAGCCAGATTGGTCCTGCAACCTCCATCAAACATGGTACGATGGTCCTCCCCTTGCCATGCCCAAGCTTGCTCTGCCGGTAAAGGAGTGGAAGGTTATCTCTGGGCGCACTGTTGTGGGTGGGTGGTCTCTTCATTTATTTCCAGTTGCCCTTGGTCACCTTTGTTTTAATCTTTGCTCGTTTTTTCTTTGTTGCAGCACGAAACTTTAGATGGCTACAGGAAGTATTTTAATCAAATTGTAGGGTATGTATTGTTTTTATAGACATCCTTGCTAAATATGTGTGTGCTGTGGTGTTGAGGAGAAAGAGAGAGAGAGGAGGGAATGTTGATCTTTTTGAGGGTCCTTTAAAAGGAACCAAACCAGGAAAATAAAGAAAGGTGGCTTGGGCTTTTAAAGTGTTTTAGAGTGCATTTTGTACATCCATGAACTTTGCCGTGTCACTGGTGGGAGCACAGAGGAACCTGCCAGCTCTTGTACCAGCAAGCACATTTCTGGGAATTTCAGGATAAATAATCTTTGTGGACTATGTGTATCTACTTGCCCTGCTAATGAGATGAATAGGCCCTCTGCCTTAATTATTATTTAATATTTGGTAATTATTCTTTGATTATTTTCCTGGTAAAGGAGGTGATTCTCAAGCCTGTATTCCTATGAGCTTCTGACTATTGCACTGAGATTTGACAAGAGTCTTCCAGAACCAGCTGAGCTCTAAGAGCAGGCAACTCAAGACCTCTAATCTTCCAAACATGGGGCATGATGTTGAAATTCCTTCTGCTAACGTTAATAATTTCAATATCTAATTGTGACCATCACGAATGCAATGTGTGCTGCTTGCCTTCTCATGCAGCTCCATGCTCCTGGGCTGGATTTCCCTGACAAAACACAACTGAGATTTTGCTCATTGCTGTTTAAAATGTACAGTGCCATGCTCACTCCCTGAAAAATACAGTTTCTTTTTGGCCAGTGTGTTTGATAACTGGAGAGTGGAGTGAACTGATTGCCTTTAAATGGTGGTAGGCACATAGTGTCTCTGGGTGCACGAGAGTGCTTTTCCCTGCAGTTAACCAATTGTAGTGCAATTGCTGCTGGCTGGAGCAGAGTTTAATTGATAGTTGTTGTGCAAATAACGGGGTGGAGAACTTTGAGAGGGGAAATTCTGCCTTTGTACATACACAAGGTTGCAACAGTGCTTTAGCTCACTTCTATAATGCACTGAAACATCATATAAAATACTGGGATATTAGAAATACATGAATAAAGAGCTTAGCATTGGCTATTTTTGATATAGGTATCTGAGCTTGTTCTGGAGATCTGTGGATATGCAGATGTCATGTATCCCTCACTCGGTGTTTACAGATCCCTTTTGATGTCTCAAAACCTGTAACTTTTGATAACAGTGCCATTTTCTCCTCTCCATTAGGTTTTTTGTAGTTGAAGATCACATCTTGCATACAACGCAGGGCTTGGTAAATAGAGCCTATATTGATGAGCTGTGGGAGATGGCGTTATCAAAAACTATTGCGGCACTAAGAACACATTCAGTAAGTAAAAGCCCCAGATTGCTCAGCTGTTGCTTGAGTATGACTTGACATACTGGCTTTTACAGCTGTAATCTTTGTTTTCCCTCTTTTCCAATGGCCATGTTTAAAACAATCACATGAAAATGCACAGCAGTTTCCCCAAAAGCTTTCTCCAGCTTTTCTGGCCTCTTGATACACTGTGTTTCCCCGTCTCCCTAATATTTTGGGGGACTGAAGAGAAGAAGATAGCAGTTCGGTATTTTTGCTGTTGCTTTGCTGATCACTTTTTGAAAAACACCAGCAGAGGGAGTCGGTTTGTCCTGGAAAACTGGGGGGAAAAAAGCTTCACTTTGGCACACCGAAGTATGACCCTGTTTGATATTCAACAAATACGCTGTAAAGTTCATGGCAGAGAATGGGCTGCTATCAAACTGCAAATCATTCGTGGATAAAAAGACACTAAATAGATTTCTTTTTCTTTAGTACTGAAAGAAATATGGGAAAATTGTTGCTTCAGTATTCTTCTTCTTGAGCAAAAATACCCAAAGCCAGTTGCAAAGAAATTACTTCCCCCCCCCTCCCATATTTCTGTGACCTGATATAATGTTGTGCTTGTTCAGCTGGGATCACTGCAGTTTTTTGAAAGCTCTGCTGGTTAAAGGGATGGAAAAAATTGCATTTGACCCTAAAAGGAAAGGCATTAATGACCTGCCACAAGTCCATCTTCAAATTGTTGGGCCGTTTTCTCTGGGAAAACCAAAATATTAAATCACTGATATCCTAGTACTGCTCCTGGAAGGCAGTGCCATCCGAAAGCACAAGGATGCAGCAGGGTGGTGTCAGTGCAGGCATGCTTCTGCTGTGATGCCACACGTGCATGATGGTCCTATAGTGATAACGGTGTCACTGCCCTTTGCTGAGAAAACCCTCAAATTTCTGTCTGAAGACAGAACATGCTGCTCGCTCCAAAGTACGCAGAGTTGTACACTTACATGCCAGAGACTTAAGTCTTGGCTGGTCCCTCATTGGTATGAGGGACCTCCAAGGTTTCCCCCAGCACTCTGTCTCCATCCAGCAAGGCAGTTGTGTGGAAAGCTGGTGCCTTTCACTTAAACTTCTGTGTTATGGATGGGAATAAACACAGAGAGGTACACCCCACGAGGTTGTAAACCTGTGTTTATTTTCTTTTCAAGTGGGGTTTTTGGCTAGGTGAAAGCCATGAGAGTAAGCCAGGTACAAACATGGGGTTTTTCAATTTTGCCAGCTTTGTTGCCGTGATAAGTTGTTTTAAGTGATGCCAAACTTAACGCGTGAAGTAGCTGCCAAGCGAGGGTTGTTGGGGTGGTTTTATTTTTCAGTAATCATGAAAATGTTACCTGAATTCTCAACACTCTTACTGTGGTCGTCACTGTCATCTCTAAGCACTGCTCAGCCTACAGGTCCCATCCCACAGTGCCATTGAGACTTGATGGAGGGCTCTCACGTCGGTGAGGCTGTTTCAGTTCTTCCCGTTTAGCCAAACTTATCCCTGGATTGTCTTCCTTGCTGCAGACAGGGACATCTTTTATCACTTCTGATAGCTTTAGGGCATTATCTTTCTTTCTGACTTTATTTTTTGGACAGTGAAATGGAAAATGTGTCTCTTCCAGTCTTTCACATTGATTAATGGAGTCATTCCTCTTTGAGTTTCCAGTGAGCTTTAAATCTGTTTCTCTTTCCAGCTTATGATCACTGATTCTATATTTGGTAAGAATCTGTCTGAAACTTTACATATTTCAGGATAGGGAGATTGTCTGCTGTGTCCAGAGAGTGCACGAAGCCTGTGGGTGACGTGAGGTGGCTCTGGGGGGACGACCGGTGCTGTCACTGGGCTGAGTTGTATCTTTAGGGTTTTGAGCAGTGCCCTGACCAGCAATAAATACTCGTTGTGTAGCTCTGACCGCTAACTTTGCTGAAATATAGGTATGCAGTGTGTTTTTCCTCAGCCTGAACCACTTAGCAATGCAGCCTTCGCGCGGGGCTTGGGGATGCCTCTCTGCGATGCTTCATTACCGTCAGACACAACACACTAAATATTAAATGAGAGGCGCTGCTGTCGTCTTGGTATGACAGCACGCTGATTTGCTTCATCTCCTCTCGCTTCCCCAGCAGCTCCTGGGTAATCTTAGAGACACTTCAGGTATCTTGAGAGCAACTGAAATCCTTATTCATCATGGAGAGCCTCAAGAGCAGCGTGTTATGAGGGGAGATACCCTTATCAGTGTGCCTTCCCTTTCCCTGTTCAGCGTTAGGGCATGGGCTGACTGCACAGCGTGCCTGTGCAGTTATTATCACTCAGTTGATAATGCACTAAGGCTGAGGGCAATATTTTTTCTGTGTGCTGCAGTTAAGACCGTGTTTTAATTTCCCCCTTTCTTTGCAGTCCTACTGCTCGGACCCGAGCCTGGTGTTAGACTTGAAGAACCTCATTGTCCTCTTTGCAGATACACTCCAGGTAGGTGACTGCCAGTGACTGCTCTTGAACTCACTCAGTGGTCGCACTGCTTGCAGATCACATCCATCAGCAGGGTTAAAGGGCTGATGTGGGCTCACTGTGGCAGCCCAGCTTCTTTTTTCACATTGCAGCACCCTTGTTGGCTCTGCATGTGGGGTGGCCAGCCTGCAGGCAAGGACTAAACCTTGGCTGCCTTCCCAAGTCCTTGTGCTTCCTGCCTGCACCCAGCCTTTAATGGCCCTTGATGTTGCCACCTCAGTAAATCACTGCCTAAACCTCCCCGCCAGCACCACGCACCTCTGCAGTGGTGGCAGGGGAAAATTTGCCCCCATCCTCCCCATTAAATAGAGAAAATAATCTTCAGTTGCCTGTTGGTGACTTTTTCCTGCCTGAAGTTGCTGTCTTTCCCCACCCTGCTGCAGGGATATGGCTTCCCGGTGAACCAGCTCTTTGACATGCTGCTGGAGATCCAAGACCAGTATAGTGAAACCCTGCTGAAGAAGTGGTCAGGAGTTTTCAGGTAAGAAGCAATTTAAGTGAGCTCATGAGACATTCCTTACAGAGTAGCTGAGACATTAGTAGCAAGCTCGTGTTTAAAATGCAGGCAACAATAAGCTTCATACTGTGCTCTCCTTGGATCAGAGTGAGACAATGTAAATAGAGTTGTGAAGATGCTGTGTGTGGTGAGAACTGCACAATAAATTGCTGTAGGCCAGAGGTTTTACAGCCCAGAGGGACAAGGTTGTGGTTTCATTATGGAGCTTGCTTTGATAGGTGGAAGGATGCAAAAATCTGGTGCTGCAGTAGCTTTCCTGTGCCCTCGCTCCAGCACTGAGCCATGTGTGCCTTGGGACATGGGTGGCATATCCTGATGCTGCTGTTATAGGTACACCTGTGAGCTGAGCAGTTGCCTGCAGGTAGGGCACACGATACCTTATCCAGCATCTCATGCTGCACTTAGGAGCCACCAGCTCATGCTGCCATGGTCCTCCAGGATATCCCAGGAAGATTGAGGTGTTTCAGAGCATGGAGCATTGGAAAGAGGTGCTGGAGGATTGAGAGTGCCCTGGTAACTCAGCCTTGATCTTCCTGGAGTCAGGCAGGACCAGAGCTCACTTGGACTTTACCAGGGCCTGCTGCTGAAGCTCCCCCTTGCTACACCTTGGTTGTGCCTTTATGCACACTGAAGACTTGAAGCTGGGAGAGCTCCTTGTGCCTAGCCACAGGAAGGATGATTTCAACAGTCACAAATCCAGGAGGAACTTTATCCCCATGAGATCAAGTCTTTGACTGGCACCTCCTTCTTAAGAGCTTCCCAAATGAGCAGTAAATCTGCAAAGTTGTGGTTGGTCTGTTGGCATAGAGCTGTCTTTCTAACTTTCTTTTTTTTTTGCTTAGAAATATACTTGATTCAGATAACTACAGTCCCATCCCAGTGACAAATGAAGAAGTTTATAAGAAAATAGTTGGACAGTTCCCATTCCAGGATGCAGAACTTGAAAAGGTAATCTGGAAATGGGGAAAGCAACACAGCGTGTCTGCTGGTGCAAGAAACCCCTGCACCCTTGTTAGTGGTACTGAGAACTGCAAATGAAAGGGTCCACAAAAGCCCAAAACAACCACCAAATCCGCCCCCTTCCCCCTGAACCAAGTAATCATCAGAAAAAAGCAAAACAGGGGAAAGAACAAATATATTTTCCACGCATTACATTTCTCCTTGCATGGATAAGTGGTATCTCTTGACTTTTGTAGAAGTATGTAGCCAAATTTGACCTAGCCAGTGTCCCTTAAAAGCCTGTTTGGTCTTCTACTCCACATCTGGCATCCAGTGAGCTCTGAGCGTGGTGAACTTAACTGGGACTGGGGTGGGGATTTCAATCCAAGTCAAGTGTTTA
This sequence comes from Gallinula chloropus, assembly GCF_964237585.1. Taxonomy (NCBI): domain Eukaryota; kingdom Metazoa; phylum Chordata; class Aves; order Gruiformes; family Rallidae; genus Gallinula; species Gallinula chloropus. Next base: position 83,436,235 of record NC_140088.1, on the reverse strand, counting down.
GATTTCAGAAAGCCTGTGTCCTTCCCCCACTACTATACTTGAGGGGTCCATCTTCTTACTAGGAATGTTCTGTGCTCCCAGCCACATGTGTGCTAAGGATAAAAACTAACTAGGAAAAAATTTGGTAGAGGACATCTGTTTCCTCTTGGCTGTTGTGAGCAAGTGTTCACCTTGGGCACCAGCTGTGGGAGGTGACCCAGCAAAACACTTTGTGAATGGTGGGAGATAAAAGTAAAAAAATTCTCCAGTGGGTTTTTTTTTTTTTCCATATGAGTTAAGGAATAGGGAGAGGGAATGAGGGTTGTGTTGTGCTGCCTGCTCCCTCCTAGCTGCAGGTTTCCTTCCAGCCAGTTTCAGACTCCAAATCCCTTATGCACCCGTGTGCTGTTTGTACGTGATTATCTGGTCTTTCACTTGGCTGTAATGTTTGTGTAATATACAATAATTGCTGGCTTGTTGTTTCATTGCTGGATTTAGCTAAATACTAGAATTAATTTAACTGCTTGGAACACGTTGCTGGAAAGCGGTCGTCACTCCTGTTAAATATCTGCTCTCTGATTTGAAGTCTCTCCTGTATTTTACAGCAACCCTTTCCAAAGAAGTTCCCCTTTTCTGAGTTTGTGCCTAAAGTTTACAATCAGATTAAGGAATTCATCTATGCCTGTCTGAAGTTTTCTGAAGACCTTCATCTGAGGTAGGGAATGAGTCTGCTGGTGGTTGTAATATAGAGGATTTGTCTGCACTGAAAGATCTGAATGGGATTAAAATATGAATTCTCTTCTTCCACCCTCCGTGCTTGGATTATACTCTGTCTAAACTGGAGGTGGCTGGTGGTCTCCTTGGAGTGGTGGCATCCTTTGTGTACAAAGGGCTGGTCAAGTCCTTAAAAAGAGCTGCCTCACAGAGGGAAAGACCATGATAGCTGTATAAAAAGTGAGGGGGCTGTTTCATCTAAGGAGTCACATGTACTAAATAGTTGAATCTGGTTGTCTCAAGAAAGACAGTGATGCTCATTTGTCATCAGGTCAGTACCTGATGTCACATCTACTGGAATTTCACTGGAACAGGCTGCCCAGGTGAGTTGTGGAGTCTCCTTCTCTGGGGATACTCAAGACCCATCTGGACGCCTATCTGTGTGAACCTGCTTTGGTAGGGGGGTTGGACCCAATGATCTCTGGAAGTCCCTTCCAACCCCTACAATTCTGTGAATCTACAACCTCCACGTGGCCTCTCAGAACTGTCCTTCAAGGAGCACGTTGGTGGGAAAACTCTTGAGGTTTTGATTTGCCCTGTATGTTAATGAGTTTCAGCTTCTGGTTTAGGGGGTTTGTTTTTCTTATTTCCCATGAGAGTTTAAATACAAATAATGTGATTTTTAAAAAATTATTTTTAAAGTCTCCAAAATATTCCATGTGTTTACCCTCCCTTCTCCATCCCAAGGTGCCCTGATCCTGCTTTTGTGCATGTATATGTGTTTGTGATTAAAAAACAACTATATTTGCCAGGAACTGCAAGTTGGTGCTTTTTATTTTTGCACCCAGTAATGTCTTCAACTTGGTAAAGATATATAAATGCATGAAGAGACTTTTACTGGAAGGAGGGATCCTTCTTCCCTGCCACTTGCAGCACCGTAATAGTGAGAGGTTGGACAGGGGTGGGGGGAATAGGATTCCCCCCCATCTTGGCAGCTTCATATCCTGACACTGGGCATTGCCCCAGTGCTGATGTGAAGATCACCAGATGTTTCACTGCCTGCACAAGGCTCTTCAGGGTTTTAATTCTGCTCCTTTGTGCAGGGTTTAATAATCTGGAGAGGCACTTTATCTCCATCTTCTGCTAGAAGACGTGGTAGCTCTTTGGTTGATGTGGCAGCGCAGGACGTTTCTCACCCCACGTTTAATCTCAGCCTTCCACTGGTGGCAGGTTGTTCTCTTTGGTGGCTCCCAGGGCTCTTAACCTGTGGGTCACCATTAAACATCTCGGTTTCTAAAGCCGACGGAGTGGTCTGATTTCACATGGATGCTGGTTTCACCAAACCCCTCCGTTGGCACTTCCCTTGCGAATTTTGTGCCCCTCACCATTATGGAGATTATTGGGTTTGTCAGGGAAGGGAAGAAAAGTGTCCCCTTGGGTCCCTCCTCAGGGGTCCCCCCGGACACGTTATTAAAATTCCTTTCGACATTGGATTTTCCAGCCCTTTTTGAGGAGCAGCGTTGGGCTGGGGGAAGGGAACTGAGCTCTTGGCTTTTCTAGCTAAACATTTGGAATATTTCTCTGAAAACCCCTGTTGACACTTTCTTCATTTCACCCTGACAGCTTGAATTAGGTTTTATTAGGAAGCTTGGCTACAAAGCCGGCAGCAAGTTTTCTTTCTCTTCTCTTTCTTTTTCTTCTTTGGTTGTCATTTACCTTGCACCCTGGAGTGATTGGGGTCAGCCCGTCAGTCATGGGAGGCCTGAAGGTCATGACTACTGCTATGGGATACGGGACATCAGCTGTCATTAACCCAGACAGCTCGCTTAAATACTCTGCAGTCTTTTCCTGAAGAACAGAGCCCTGTGGCAGAAAAATTTAACTTGTTTTCTTTTTTTTTCTCCTAATTATTTTTTTTTAACTAGCTTCTTGTATTTGTTGGACGGGTGTGTTTTCCTTTATATTGCTATGCTTGTGAAAGTTATTTTGCTTTTCAAGTATTTGAAGAAAATTTGGAGCTTACTATGCATTTATAGGGGTTGTGGTGTTTTTTTTTTTGTTTGTTTGGCTCTATTAATTTGCTCAGGAGAAAGAAAAGCTCGTTTATATTTTCATCAGTTCTGCCTTTGTTAAAAAGTGTGTATTTAAGCTCATTGAGGAGATGTCTTTAAAAGTGTCCACTCACTGGAAGGCTTCCACTGGCTCTGGTGGAATTTCCCATTTGAAAGATAGGGAATATCTTTGGAAAACAGTGAGTGGAAGGCTGAGATGTCAGTTCTAATCTACCAGGACTTTTGACTGTTTGGATTTGGGTTTTTTTTTTTTCCAAACAAAGCACCCATCCTGAAAGCACTTGGGATACAATTTTCCAAGTGCTAAAAATAATTTCAGTACATGAAAATTATTAAAAATAAAGTAAAATAAAAACAAATCAGAGGCTTGGATAGTCAAATCAGGTTGAACCTTTGGACACCTGCTTTAGGAGAGAGGAGATAAATGGGATTTCTTTGATAGCTCGTGTTGTTGCGTGTGTGTTACCTAGAGGTCTGTGGTTGTAGTCCAAGCCTGGTAATGAAGTTGGTAGATCAGATTGACATCAGACATGTGTCGTGAGCAGCCCACATTAAAAAACACTCAACATTTGGCAGGATTTGTTTTCTTCTTGCATATTGAGAACTGGGGTGTGACCTTGCTGTACAGCCAAGACTCAACCTCTACTTCATAGTCAAAAGTTGGCGTCATACAACTGATTGGCACCATTTCTCTTTGTTAACAGACCCCACTGGTCTGGACACTGCGATGAGCTGTTGGTGGGAGCTACTACTTGGCTCATCATTTGAACGGTGAGAGTGCTGGGCAAGGTAACAGCTAATGCCCATCGCCACCCTCACTTACCTCTTCTCTTGCAACAAGGAAGATTTGGGGAATCACGGTCCAGCACCTGGTCAAATCCTGCCTGATCTTTTTTTCCCCAAAAAATGTTTCCATTTTTTCCCCTCAGCCTGTGGACCTCATGGGAGATGTTGCAGATCCTCCTGCTCCAATGGAATCCAACCACAGGGGTTACCAAGCTGCTTGACCCACCATGTAACTCAAGTTACAACCTGATTTTCTAGCTTACACAGATAAAATGAGAAGAGGAAACCTTTGTAACTGGTGCTTGTACACAGAGACAGCTCAGTTAGAAGTGCTTTGAAGAAGCAAAAGCAGCTTGGAAGTGCTAAGCAGTATTATTAAGCACTACTTGTTTATTATGCCCTGGAGGCCATCACGCTTGAGATGTTCCTGCAGCTGAAGTGAGCGATTAAAGCAACCCCTCAGTTTGCAAAGCATTTGGTGATATGGCAACCTTGTGCCGTCAGCACTGGCTGCAGCGTCGGGCAGAGGCCAGCAGCATCCCGCTCCTGCCAACAGCATGACTGTCTTGGGGCGTACACGCAGCCAGACAGTAACTGGTTTGTTTAATTTTGACGCCCTGATGACAGGTTGACATTTGAATGAAAAAAAAAACCCACGAGCTTTTCCAGTGCGACCTCATTGGCTGCTGTGTTGGTTTAGTGGGAAAAGCTGACACCATGTCCAAAGCCCCGTGTTTTTCATCTGAGCTTTCTGGGTTCCACTAGATGCTGGAAGCTCCAGTCACCAGTTCCTCTTTCAACTTTAGCTGTTCTGTACCTCCACCATCCCTAGGGATGGGCTCTGTGACTCCTTATGTTTTTCATTTCAGGATTTCCCAGGACAAATCCCCAAAGTGCTTGTACAAAGATACAGTGTTGTAGACTGTATGTTCCCTAGACAATTATTTCTTTCCCCCTCTGTGTGTGGTTCCAGCCCTTGCTGTCCCCCCAACCCTCTTCCCCAGTTCCCACACCACTGGCAGCAGCAGGCAGCTGCTGCCCCTGCTGTAATGGGGTTTCTTTATACCACCCCTTTGCTTTAAATCTCCTTTTTACCATCTGTAGATCATCACAGGGTTAGATTTTATTGCACCTGCTGTATTTAACCATGTTATTGTCAGGTGGAGGGGCCTGAGGACAAACTGGTTCTTCCTGGGGGATTGATGAGACCTTCTCACTCTCTACAACTACCTGAAATGAGGGAGTAGTGAGATGTGGATTGGTCTCTTTTCCAAATTAACTAGCAATAGGAAAAGAGGAAATGGTCTCAAGTTGCATCAGGGGAGGTTTAGAATGGATATTAAGGAAAAATTGTTCACTGGAAGAGTGGTCAGGCATTGGAACAGGCTGCCCAGGGAGAGGTGGTGGAGTCATGGTCCCTGGAGGTGTTCAGAAAACCTGTAGACATGACACTCCAGTATGTGGTGGTAATGGACAGATGATTGGACTTCATGGTCTTAGATATCATCTTGATGATTCTCTGGAAGGTGTGGAGGTGGATGTGTTGTGCATACATGTGTGCTGGGTTTGGGTTGTTTTTTTTTTAAATCTTTAAGTAAAACGGTATTTGAGGATCCCAAGCATGGTACAAAGACCAGGGGAAATAATTAGCTGGCTTCTTTTCCCCACACATGTTGATTTCTGCTCCACACTTTTAAAAACCCTGATGCATCACCTTGGACCTCACAACCAAACTCTGCGAGAAGGCACCAAAGGGACCACCTGGGATGTGGAGTGGGCTAGCCCCAGTCATCATTAACACAAGATGTGCTTCCCCACTAAGTGGGAGGAAAGTAAATTTGGAGGGATTAGCAGTGATTATCTAGAAGAGACCTACACCAAGACTTTAGTTGATGACATTGAATTTAAATTATCCTGCCAAGCTGCTGGTCCTCCTTGTGACCAAATAGGAAGGGGACACTGGTCAGCCTTTGGCAGGCATGTAGTTCAGAAAAGCAGATTTCTGAACATCAGGGAAAAGGAAATATTAGAGGGACCTGTTGAGGAGCTCAGCCACTTGGACGTACAGGGAGTTGTGCAGCTGGGTTTTCCTTGGGAAAGCTGCATCAAGGCACGGCTTTCTCAGCCTCTCAGAAATACAAGCATGGCTTTGCTCAGAGATGCAAGAAGAGAGAAATATTTGCTGCTTCTCTTGGGAATTTGGGAGATTTCAGTGCAACTCTCTTGTAGCAGTGCTAGAAAAGTCCTGAATTTATTTAAAAATGGAGTTGATGAAAGCTTCAGAGTGCTTGGGGAAGATGAGCAGGTCCAGGAGGCTGCTGTGGCTGCAGGGTTGTGGTTGGAGAAAGCTCAGTCTTGTTTTTCCAAGCATCAGGCACTGATGGACCAGTGTCTCAGTGCATCTGCTCTAATGTTAAATACATAAATCAGGGAGGCATGAGCTGGGCAAGGGCTGGCAGCACCCATCCCTGCACCAGCAGACACCCCAATAGCAGCCTCTGACATCTCCCATCTCACACACCAGCAGTAACTGCAGGGTACTGCAGGGTTTGCTTTGGCTTCTCATGTCCAACCCTGCTTTGTCATCTGGCCCTTTTGTCAAGTAAAACAGGAGAAGGAGCAAAAGGTCACAAGCTTGATTTACAGGGGAGCCTTAAAGTTATTAATGCTTCTCAGCTTTCCAGTTGGAAATTCTCTTTGCCCTCAGCTGCCTGTCACTGTGCTGCCAGAGATAAAGCCCCGTGGTGTCAGGGCTAATGCAGGGCCAACAACAGATCAAAGGAGCCTGTGCTGGGGTGGGTTTCCAAAACCTCCTTCAGAAAGAAGAGGTTGCACCTTGCTGGTGTGCATGTTGGAGGGGCAGCAAAGACCTGTGAGCATGTTGGAAAAACCTCCAGTCTGATGTAATTAAAGAAAAAGCCATGAGAAGGCTGGTGGGGGTGGTTGTGGGGTTGGTTTGAGCTTTTCCCCCCCCCCATTGCATGTCTTTGATGTCTTTCTCCTTGCGTACCTGTGGTGATTTGACCCTGGCTGGAGGCCAGATGCCCACTGAAGTTGCTCTATCGCTCCCCTTTTCAGCTGGCCAGGGGAGAAAATATATATTGAGAGGCTCAGGAGTTGAGATAAGGACAAGGAGCCATCACTCTGCAATTGGTGTCATGGGCAAAACAGACTCAACACAGAATAAAGGAAAGAAAACTCTCCTTTACCACACTACACTGCACACACAGTGACACCAGAGTCGGGTAATGAGAAGTGTCACCAGATCTTAAAGCACCACTGTGGCACAGGGATGGGCAGGGAATGGGGGTTTTGGTCAGCTCCTCATGAGTTTTTTTCCTTCTTAACTGGTGGGGTGTGGGGGGGCATTCCTCACACCCTTCCCCTGCTGCACTGTGGGGTCCCACCTATGGGAGACAGTCCTCCATGAACTTTTCCATGAGCCCTTTCCCAAGAGGCTTCAGCTCTTCACCAACTGCCACACTATGGTTCCTTTCCAAGGGGTGCAGGAGACTGGGCGATGAGGGCTCCGAGTGATTTTCCTTTCTTAGAACGCTTTGCCAATCTCTCTTTTAAATTCTACTTTCCAGCTCCACTGAAGTTGATGATATGATTAGAAAATCTACGAATCTGCTGCTGACCAGGACGCTGAGTAACTGTTTACAGAATGTCATTAAGAGGAAAAATGTCGGGCTGACAGAGGTAGGTCGTGGTTTTGAGGAGACCTGTTCCCAGGGCAGGGTGATGGAAGGGGCTTTGTCCCTTGGAGCTCCTTACATCATCTTCAGAGATGCTGGCTTGGAGCATTATTATAAAATAATTGGTTGGAAAACAATAATGGAACCATGCAAGAAAAAAAAGTGTTGTATTTTTGGAGATAGGAAGCTTGTAATGTGTCCTGCTCTCTGGACACTGTAAATGCCCTTTGGAGGGGAGCTTTGGAGAGTTTGGTGCATTTACAGCAGTGTGTGTTTACCTATGAAGCTTCCTCAGCCCTTTATCTCACAGTCTGGAATCTCTGTGCTCCCTGGGGGCAAATTCCTCTTCCCTCCTGCTCCTCTCAAGGCTCTCTCCACATACAGGAATGCAACAGGATCCCTGCATTGTCCACCCCCCAAAATTATCTTTTTTGAAACGTTCCCACAGAGTGATGGAGCGTAGGAAGGGCATATTTGAGCGTGATGGTCCCCTCAGCTGCTTTTGCCCAGTTTAGGCAGTGGAGATGTTCCTTGGCTCTTCCACGTTGAGTGAAGGTGATGCCTTTCTTTGGGCAGAGAGGGGCTGCTTCTGTGTTTCAGAGCTGAAGAGGATTTGTGCAAGGAAAGCATATGCAGTACAAGTTTAAAATAAAGGTGTAGTATGTCCTGAAGCTGGTGTACATCTCTGAATCTTTTATCATATTTTCACCCTCATGTTCTTTACCACCTACCAAGTGCCTACCTCTCCAGTTATCTCTACCATCATTTTCTTCTAATTTGGTTGAAAAAAACCCAGGACTTTGAGCATCTTCACCCCCTCCCACCCCTTTTCTTTGTGTAACCATTGACCTGTTTGTCCAAGTGGAAGCACACTGCATTTTTCTCCAAAATTTCTCAAGTCCTTCCCACTTTAAAAGACGTTGGTGTGACTGCATGGAGCACAGGACTTAGAGGAGGCGTTGAAGAGTCTGAGATCATATGTAGGCAGGGGCCTGGCATCAAAAGTGATCGCAAAAGGTATTTAAGTACCTTGCATAACTATCACTTCCCAGGTTTAATTTGTGCACAAAACAACACTGTCTGTTTCTGGCCACTCCAGATGTCATCTTCCAAGTGGTGGAAAAGGCTCTGTGCCAGCCTTTCTGGTCTGGTAGCCTCTCTGCTTTTCATCGCTGTTTTCTGAGGCTGCCTCTTAGCAGTGAATTTTCAAGTTGGTTACCAAGTCTGCTCCAGATAATCATGATGTTTGGAAGATGCTGCTGTTTTTTTTTTTCATTTGAATACCCCAACAAGAAGATCTTACCCTCTGAGTTCAGGAGAAGATCAGAACTTGAAGAAGCCAGCGAGGGAGCAGAAAAGCTCAGAAGGTGTGGTGGAAGAGAATCAAAGCAGCCATGGCCTTCAAGTTCGATATCTGAGCAGGGAAGAGGTTTAGGAGGAATTTTGCACAGTTGGAAATACCTAATATTTAATTAACTTGAAGCTATAGGAAAACAGATCATGGTCATGATGTCACAGCTGTCTGACAGAGAAAAGGAAACACATGAGTGCTTGTTTGAAGGCAAAATTCAAGAATGGAATTAACCCAAGGAATTTAGAAGTGAGAAATCACACCCCACCCCACATCCCCACCCCCCACCCATGTTATCTTCATAATACGTTTTAGGGACAAAACAAGAGGAGTTCAGATAAGATGGAATTTGATTTCTTTAGAACAAAAATGTGACTGAAATCACAGAAGCATTGGATGGAAGTGACCTCTGGAGGTAGCTAGCCCAGCTTTGCAGTGAAAGTGGGATTATTACTTGCTCAGATTACGTCAACCATTGCTTTCTTTGTCTGAGTTTTAATTTCTTCAAAACACAGATTCCACAGCTTCTCCAGGGACCCTGTTCCAGTTCTGCACTACCTTCCTAATGACTCTTTTGCTTCCAATATCCAAGATGAACGTCCCAAACTCTGACCATCGCCTCTTCTCATGTCATATGGCACTAACATTGGTTGGGTGCTATAGTATTTGTGGAATTCCCTCAGTATTTCTGTGCCTGCAACACTCAATTTGGTGATTAATCCATCTCACTCAGAAGATTTGTGAGTGTTTCCATGTAATTTTGTTGTGACTGCAGTGTCACAATTAAATTGTAGCAGTTAAATTGTATCAGTCTGGAGCACTGTAATGCCTTCTGTGTCTGTAAGAGAACTGTTTTGGCATAACAGCTGAACTAGATGTTATTTGGAAAGGTTTTGTTATAGCTTATGTTGCACCCTGAAAACATTTGTGTCAGTCTGCTTGGAAAGAAAGGGGATATACTTATGGAATTCATGGTTCTTCCAAGTCAGTGATCCTAAAAGTCGGGATTGGTTTGCTCTGGATTGTAAATGTTCGTGTTGGTTGACATTAGCAGAGGCTTTTAACTCTGCAGTTGCCCTTAATGTCCTGAAATGGTGCTATGTGAAGGCAGCTGAGAAGTCAGCATTAAGAAAATTGCAGATAGTGGTGGGTATGGTAATCAAACAGATACCCAGGTGAGATCTGCTGTTCACCCACACCACCCGCAGGAAAGTAAAGCCTTGTGGTTTCTTTGTTACATGCTTTTGGATGATGCTGTTTGGTGTCACTCAAGATACCGGTTACTTAGGGTTCATTAGCAGACAGAATACTCATGACTTGACATGGCATTTTTTGGTAAGCCTGTTGTGTTTGAACTGCATTGAAACTAGCCCTGACTGACAGCTGAATGTAGGAAAGTCATTACAAAAAAAAAATCTTCTGTAGTATTAGCGGCTGTCATGGGAAATGCTTTTCCCCCAAAATTATCTTTTATTTAAGTTTCTGATGCTGTTAAAGGAGGAGAGCTTTTGAGTGTGTAGGGAAGCTTACTATGTTTTTACAATGTCAGCTTTTCATGTCAGAAGTTCTTAGGAATTGGCATCCATTTACCTGGCACATCCCTGGTGTCAGGAACATGATGGTTGAATACCTTTTTTGCCTTTGCAGCTTGTACAGATTATTATAAATACGACCCATTTGGAGAAATCCTGCAAGTTCCTAGAGGAATTCATAACCAATATCACTAATGTACTTCCAGAAACTGTGCACACTACGAAACTCTATGGGACCACGACCTTCAAGGTGAGAAGGCTGGTAGATCCACCTCTAGGGAGTTGCTCTTGATGCTTGTTGGAGAATATCTGCTTTCAAAGTGTGTGTGTGTGTGGATGTAGGGAGCTAAACTGAGCTGACAGGTAATTTTATCATATCCTGGGAAGCTTACACCATCGGACTAGATTCTGGGTTTGTCCCAGGGAGCATGAGCCTTTGTAGCCCTAATTTACAGGCTGTGACTATGGCACTTATTATGTAAAGGATTAAGCAAAAGTCTGATTTGAAAAAAAATTTTAAATGAATTTTTATTTTGCTGTTTGAGCACTGTACAGCGTTACACATGTCTGGCCATGAATGCAAGCTCTCCTCTTTCACCCAAGAGGAGAATAGATTTTTCAGAACCTGTATTTCTGTATCTTTCCACTCCTTTTAGCATTATCCCCTAGAATCAGGGCTGGCAGAAACTGCTAGACTTCCTAGTCTTTAAATCTTTAAATCATAACCCAGGAATGTGCACCCAGATACTTGGTATGAAATCTTAAGGCCATAATTGGGTCAACTGGGGGTTGCCTGAATTGTGTCCTGCAGCCGATGGGAAGGAGATGGGAACAGCACTGAGGACTTGAGTGACAGTAGGGGATTGGTTGGGTGGGATTTGCCCTTGGGATAACTCAGAAGGAAACTAAGACACCAGGTCCTCAGGGAAGTCCGTTCATTGTCCCTGCTGATATCACCTACCTATTTGGCCAAAGGGAGAGTTTTCCAACCCTTATTCTGTCAGGGAGGCTCTTCTGTGCCTCATACCTCCACACAGTTTGGTTGATCTCAACCGTTTTTAATATGGGACGTTCTGCTTCCATCTCTTTCTCTCTCTCTTCCATCCTGTACTAGATTTGTCCTCCTGGTCCCAGGTTGCATTAAAAGCAGAGACCAGCTTGATCTTGTCTACCACTGTCCTGGTGGCATGTGTCCCACCAGTCTGAGCTAACCTGAAGCTGTAGCAGCCATGTAGTTGCCTACAGGCACTTTTCCCTGCGCTGCTTTTGGGGCTAAAAGTTACTTGTGTAGACTTGTGGTGTGGAGAATCCATCCCAGGTAACGTTGTCGTGTTTCCCAGGACGCCCGCCATGCTGCTGAGGAGGAGATTTACACTAACTTGAACCAGAAGATAGACCAGTTCTTGCAGCTGGCAGACTACGACTGGATGGCCATGGAGCCAGGCAGCAAGGCCAGTGACTACCTTGTAGATCTCATTGGCTTTCTACGCAGCACGTTTGCCGTGTTCACCCACCTCCCGGTAAGAGACCCCCACTGATTTGCTTTCTTTTTCTGTCTGGTGAGCACATGGGCATCTGATGGTGCTGTTGAAGCTCACAGTTGCTCAGACTTTATGGAAGTGGGGCCTTGTACTGTTGAGTGTTACAAAACAGTTTGCTTTATAAATTAATGTCTTATTTCATGTATTGCCAGCAGTTGGGCTTCAGCGAGAGTGTCTCTAAGTATTTGCAAGTCTACTTATACAAGAATGAGGGAAGTATTGCAATCCACCATGTAGAAGTGGGATCATAACTCAGTAGCCACCTATATTTTTGATATATTAACTTTCAGCTTAATGGGCATTCAAGATTTTTTTCAGAGAGGTCCCAGTATCAGAGTGTCTGTTATTTAAATGCAGACACATTTCCAAATGTTTGTCAAGTCACTGGGTGCCTTACATCAAAATACTGCTCTGCGTTGGAAGGTAGCATATGTTTCTTTCTTTTCTCTGCTGTCTAAAATATGCCTCTGTTTATGCTGTTATTGCAATCAAAGTGTGTTTTATGTTGTTTTTTGCAGTTGGCTGAGTCGTGTCCCATTGAATAGGAAAAATATAATCATGAGGGAGTTTTATTTTTTTGCTCAAACAGCTTTTTTTTTCCCCCTTTAAATAAGATTTGTTCTGAGGTGTCTGGTTATATACTTACAGGTATCTTCAATCAGCAGGTATTTTGAAATAGTAAATCCACTGAATGCTCTATTTGTCCTAACAGCAATTTCAGATCTTTCTTCCTTACTGGACTGTTATTTGTTGTTAGTGGGTGCTCAGGGTTATAGTACACTGGTGGCACCTTTCACAAGCTTGGATGTAAACAGGAAGTCAAGACTAATTGTACACAATGGCAGTTTCCTTAACTCCATTCTGCCTGTTTACGCTGCTGTGATTGCTCTTCTGGAAGGATGTTCAAGCACTTCAGAGCTGTTTTGGGAGGCGTGACAGCCCCAAAGCTTTAGTCTTCTGCGTGGCTCATGCCTTGGGCCTTCACTATAATGGCAGGAAGGTTTGGTAGTGGGAACATTAGGACTGATCTGCTGTGGATGGAGAAGCCACCAACAGACAAGTGAAAATGGTTTTCCCAGTTCTCTGTACCTGGAGGTGCTGTTGAGGAGAAGGTTCTGTCTTGGTTCAGCTGTTACTGGAACGAACTTCTAAATAAAGCATTGCCTCCTGTGCAGAGAGGTTAAAAGGGCAAAGCATCCCCTCTGTTGGCAGCCCTGAGCAGCGAGGCTGGTAACCATGTGCACTGCATGGGGTAGATGCCCTCTGGACTTGGGAGGTACTTGGAGATGGCTGGACTCCTCAAGTACTGGCTTTCTCCTAAAACAAAGGAGATGTAGCAGCACCAGTATGGGCTGTTACCGGGAAACCACTTCTGCAACTCATATTGGGAGTACTTATGCAAGAAAGTAACGGAGTTTGACAGGGAGATTGGTCTCTGCACCAGAGCATGAAGCATGGCTAGCAAGAGAGATGAGGATGGGGAGAGATGCCCACAATGATTTATGAGATGCACCTTAAGTGATTTATCTTCCTTAAATATTAATATTTCCCTTTTGAATGAATCAAAATTGGTTTGGGGACTAAGAGGGCAGCTACTTGGTCTAAAAAGGACCAAAATAGATTTAAGCAGCCTTTGTCTTCCAGACTGGATTAGGAAGAACCCAGCTGAGAAGAAGGCTGGCTGCAGTTTGCTGTGGTGGAGGTGTTTGCTAACAAGCTGGTGCTGTTCAACCAGCACATGTGTAGCACCTTATCTTGAAAGCATTGCAGGGCTATGATCCTTCCAACAGCCCTGCAAGATAGGGGAGGCAAGTCAATCACATGCTGTGATCTGATTTGTGAAGCTGTGAATCTGGTTAAAAGGTTTGTAGGAGACATAGGTCTGGGATTTTCCTTTAGAGGAGGGCTGTGAAGATGCTGTCATTGAATGTTGCTGGTGGGGTCCTCACATACCCTTGCAAGCAGTGGTGGGTGAGACCAAGGTCAGAAAAAAGTCAGGGTACATCATAAAGGCACACAGATTCCTTGGTGGCTCTAATGGTTTGTTCTTGTGGGCCTCAAGAGCTGCTTTTTTTTCTTCTTCAGTGGCTTATTTAGAAAAACACAAAAGGTTTCACTTTACTAAATGAAGTGTAGATGAGGCATGTAGAAGCCCACATCTGCCTCAATTAATGCAGCAGAATGACATAGATGTTCATGAGAGCACCCAGGATGTGGGATGAGCTTCATTTGTAAAAGGAAAGAATGAGAGGGATTCAAGAGGGAAAGGTACTATCTCCCAAAATTGTGAATTTTAAGTAAGAGGATGTTGCAGGCTTGCAGGGTAGAGCTCTCTGAATCCAGCCCAAATTACTAGCACCATAGCATTATGATTTGCCCCATTTGAAATGGGTTTGCAGCCTTTTCCAGGTATAAAATAAAGGATTTCCACACTGTGAGTATCTCATGAGGAAAAGCAAGTGACTCTGCACCATCCTGGGAAAATGGAGCATCTTCTTGTCCCTAGAAGTGGTCTCCATGTGACGTGGTCCCTTGCTGTTCTCATGTCCTTACCTGGTTTGGAAATGCCCCTGCCTCCCAGAGCGGGTATCTTCATGTTGACTGAATTTGCATGATTTTAAAAGAAGGGAGAAGCTCTCTCCTAGGATCTGAACTTGCAGCAGGGTTGTTGTTTTTTTTTTGTGGAACAAAAGAGATGACTAAGTGGCAGGAGCACAGCTACTCACCTGCCTTTTGTCACGACAGTAATAACACTGAGAAAAACCTTCACCTGATGATCAAAGAAACTCAGCCTGGGCATGTTGCCGGTTACTGTGCTAAAATTACACCAACAAAAAGCTCTGTCCTGTAATAAAACGGAGCCGAAAGTCCTGAGCCTGCAAAAATGCAGGGTGTGAGTAATCCCATTGTCTCAGATGGGGCTGCTCATCTGCAGGAAACCTTTCTGGGGTCAAGGCTCCAGCTTGCTGCAAGGCAGATCTTAACGGCCTTGAAGGGTCCGGTTGAGTCAAGTCAAAGTTTGGAAGAGGGGTTGAAGAGGTGCAGAGATGCTGAGTGAGCTAAAAGGTGTCTGTAAGCCAAGATTCAGGCATGAGTATTTGTGCTTCCCATTTTGGATACACGAGGCTGAAATTTTATTGTATTTATTGGGGGGAATCTCAGAATGGTTGAGGTTGGAAGGGACCTCTGGAGGTCATTGGATCATAGAATGGTTTGGGTAGAAAGGGGACATCTTCAAGTAGACCAGGTTGCTCAGAACCCTGTCCAACCTGACTGTGAATGTTTCCAGGGATGGGGCATCTACCCCCTCTCTAGGCAAAGAGGTCATCTGGTCCAACCTCCCCTGCACAAGCAGGAAAAGTAACCCAAATCAAAGCTAGTCCTGGCTCATGGAGTTGCATAAAGAGTCTCCACTTTCTCTAGGGTCCAAGCAGGAGTTGCAATCCCTAATTTTTCCTTTAGAGCATCAGAGTAGATATTGTGGGACATGATGGAAACCACTTTGTAATCGATCTGTCTTCTCCAGCTTTGCTTTGGGACACCCTGCCCCTGGCTGCAAAGACACATTGGGTACAGTGTGTGTGTGGGGGGCTGAAGTTCCCAGTGAAATTATTTGGGTTTTGGTGCATACTGCCACTGCACAAAACTTTCATGGTGGTTTAGACCCACAGTTTGAAAATTCTCTGCTAAGTGCCCAAAACGTCTCAAAGCAAATAAGATGCTGGTGGAAATCAAAGCATAATTAACATTTGGCTTCAAGGCTGCCCTCTTCCTGCACTAACCAGGGAGAGCCAGTTACTGCTGCTGCTGAGCTTATTAACACGGGATGCTTGGGCCTCCTTTAAAAGAAGTTTGGGGTTTTTTAAGGAAAAAAAAAAAGAAGTCAACTTTAAAAAAGAATTTTAGGAAAAGGGAAAAAAAAAAGGTGGTTTCTGGTTTTCAGCAAGTAAAGAGCCATGGCCTCAAAAATTAACAATTCCAGCATAATACTTTTAAAAGAATGACTGAAAAAGCCTTTTGTCTTTGATGGCTGATTGTTGTTTTTATTTCTTGTTAGACAAGTTAATGTAAATCGCATTGACAGGGCTACTCCAAACACACTGATTTGTTGACATTAAGCTTCTCAAAGATGGAGGGTTGTGTCAACACCTACAGTGAACTGTCAGGTTAACAAAGCAAGGATGTTTTCTTGGGGGAGGGGAGCCGAGTTGGGGGAAAGGGGGGTTGTTTTGTTTTTATTTTAAGTTTCCTTTAATCCTCTGTTAGTCTTGTATCTTGATAACCTCCTTTGGAAGGTAATCAGGGCAGGTCAAGAGGTGATGCTGACCTGGGAAGGGGAAGCAATCTTTCAGCGATCGAACAAACTCTAACCTCTGCCGACTTGAGCAGTTCAGCATGAACTCTCTGCAAAAGGGGGTTTGGGTTGGGTTTTTTTTTTCCCTTTTGTGCTTATTTTTGCCAGATGGCAGGCACAGATTTCAGCTGGAGCTGCGTGAATGCTGCAGCCTCTCTGCCTGCAATGTTTTTTGCCTTATTCACCATATTGGCATCTCTTCCCAGTTGCAAATAAATACATCGGCCACGGCAGCTCTTACTTTGGTAGAAACAGCTTTGGTGGTGTTTATTTTCTTTTTAAAGAGAATGATTACCTATGTTTTCATTTAAAAAGCCAAATCCCTCTGTAATATTTTAAAAGCCAAGGCACTGTGCATGGAAGTAAAATGCCTTGAACTTTGCACCAACCACAGCCTTGACCACGTTGGGAGGGACCCAAGTGGAAAATAACCATCATGAAAACATCATATGAGCACCAAAGACACCTTCTTTAGATTTATACAAGCTCTCTCTGTGCTTTGACAGTGTCCCCTTGCCCTCAGAAGAGCTGAGTAAGTTTTGTTTGAGCTGATCCCTGCGAGGGTTTGATATCCATCACCTCCATCTTACAGGTGGGGAAGCTGAGGATGTGGATGTTGACTTGCAGAGCATACTTAATAGCAATAAAACTGGTGTTGAGGCATTTCTATTTCCTCCTCATCCTCCTTAAACCAGGTTCAAGGAACCTACGTTTTGTTTTTCTAATACTCTGCTAACTGCTGAGCAGCCAGTGCCTCAGTTGGAGCATTGATGGGTAGTAGGGACCTATGGGCGATGACCG
This sequence comes from Gallinula chloropus, assembly GCF_964237585.1. Lineage (NCBI taxonomy): Eukaryota > Metazoa > Chordata > Aves > Gruiformes > Rallidae > Gallinula > Gallinula chloropus. Next base: position 83,419,407 of record NC_140088.1, on the reverse strand, counting down.
ATTTGTACCTCTCTGCCTTTCTCGCTTGTTGCTTTGCTCTCTTCTGCATTTGACTTTAAACTCCCTGTATTGTCCTCTGTAGGGGGATGTAGATGTCCACTCTACAATGTCGGTGAGTACAAGACTGCGTGTCACACGCGTTTGGTCTGCTCTGCTTGCACCTCAAATGTTAGAGGGTGAGTTGAAACAGAAAAGGTCCTTAGACTCGGAAAGGAGGAAAGGAAAAGACTTAAGTAGAAGTTTAAATCATTAAGACAGAGACCAGCAGAAAGGGCTTCCTTCCAGACAGGTCACCCACAGATGCCCTGTTGCAGTAGCCTTACTAAATTGTTGCTTTTAAAGCACATTGCATTTAACTGGCTCCTTTTAATCCCCCATGCATCCCTGAATGTGTGGGGAATTAGGAGAAATGCCTGTCATTAGGGAAAGCATGATGGGACCTTCAACCATTGCATGAAAGAGAAAAGATCTTTGTAAAATGCCCCCTTGCTCCCTCTGTTTTTTTTCAGACAAGTCCCCCATGGGGATTTCTGCCTGATGTTCCTCCTGGTCTAAGTGCTTTGACCCAGGGCTTGGACCACTAAGCCTTCCCTCTGGCTAGAGTGGTAGAATAATATTTTCTCCAGAAAATCACGTGGGTTCTTGACGTTTTCTCTCGTCCTCTTTGGATTAGAGCAGTTAGCACAAAGAAAGCGAAGGAGACCTTTTGGACCTGCCTTCTGTTTCAACAAACCCCTCTAATTGTTGTCATTTCTGCCTGTTTCATGTGTGGGAGAGAAAAGCTGCAGCGTTTCAGTGGATAGATCGCAAACAAAGTGCTCTCCAGGCACCTTGTTTCCTCTATTCCCATGTCTGAAAGCCAAGGCACGTGCCAGGAAAAGCGTGCCTCCTTTTTTTTTTGTCAGTGCAGCCCTGCTCGACGCAGTTGTGCAGTGTGAGATGTGGCCGGCGCAGAGGCGTAGCCTCTACCCCAGCTTCTGCTTTTCTGCCTTTAATCCATGCTCTTCGTTTTAATGCTGAGCTGCCACGGTAGTATTGATATTTCACGCCGCGGTTGGGTGCTTGTACCCCTTTTCCTGGAAACTGAGCATAGCTAAGCCTTGAGTATTTGCAGGCTCTGGGCACCTGGGGGTTTCTAAGTCAACATCGAGGTCTCAAATCAACGCCAGCTTCTGGAAAGAAAGAGCCTTGTTAAAGCAATTTGAGGCCAGCTTCCATCAAAGCTGTGGCTGGGTTGCTGGCAGAGCTGCCGACGCTGCCCGCGCTGCCGGGGAGCAGGCAGGGATGCTTTGGGCATCCCCCCGCGGCTGCGGGTTTCCAGGAGCGGTGTTGAATGTCGACCATCCCGCGTGGTGTCCTCAGGGCGTACCCTAAGAGAGACAGATGCAAAATGTGGTATTGCCTCTGGCTTTGCAAGACTTTCAACCATTTAGAAGCCAGATGTATTTATTTCTCTAATTGAATCCAGTGCCTAGACAGCTATGGAGTCAGCTTCCTATGGAGAGGGGTGCATTAGTTTAATTAAGGTAAATCAATGAAAAATAATACCTGGAGGTCCCCTGGAAAGGGTCAGGAATGGAGTAATCCCTTTATATGGTGGGACTTTGCTAGCCTGCTCTTAGTTGGTTTTGTTCTTAACTGCAACAGATTCTAATTTTCCTTTTAACCCTTCTAATTTTCTGTTCTCTAGGTAGTTGGTATTAATTGGTGGAAATAAATCACTAATCTGTGTGTCTAAAAGATTGAAAAATAAAAGTCTGGTTGCACAAAATAACAGGACAAAGGAGTAATTGTAAAGGAGTTTAAAACGGGCGGTGGGAAGTTGTTGTGGCTAATCCTGGATGTTCCTTGCTGTTGTAGGTACAGACACACAGTTTTTTAAAGAAAAAAAACTAAAGGCAAGTTGCTAGGAGTGCAGACATGGACAGGACAGCATCCAAAATCCTCCCTGTATAGTCCTTGGGGGGCTTCCTCTGCTCTCCAGAGGTGATCCCAGTCTCTGGGGGGGTTGTTTGGATCAGCTTGCCCTGCAGGTTGGGCAAAATACCCTTAAACTGCGGGTGCTTTGGTGGGGAGAAGATGGGCTGGTTACTGGAGCAACGCTTGCATGGCTGTGTGGTCCCGTGCTGCCCGCCTTGCTGTGGTCTGGGGGTTGTGCTTTACTCTCCTGGTCTTCTCAAGCATCTCCAAAATCCTGAATACTTCCCAAAACGAAAGGCTCGAACCAAGAAATAATGGTTGCTTTAAAGCAAGGAGCAAAACATTCAAATACAGTGGATTTAGCTTTGTTGGCTGGAGAGAAGGCTGACCTCTGATTAACCCAGGAGCGCTAGTTAACTCGAATCCGGGTAAGCCAAGTTATCTTGTAATTACATGGTTTCTTGTCTGCTTTCAGCACTTTGAAAATTAATTGAAGCTAAAATGCCCAGTCCCATAAATCCTTTAAACCAGGGTGTGCACGCTTCCCTAGGTACTGCTTCCCTTTGTGTAGTCACTTTGGCATGTCTGGCTTATTTTACAAACTTAGATTTATAAAGCTATTTTGTGCTTACTTTTGCATGCACGTACATTCACAAAGAATCAGATGTGTGGTACAGGGAATTTGGCAGCAGAAAATCCATCCTCAGCGTAAGAAATCCAAATGTGCCTGCTGCTTCCTGCACCAAAGCCCCAGCCTGTACCTTCCAAAAACCCAAACAGAAGTTAAAGGGGGGGGGTTTATTGGCTTTTCTTTTCCCCCTGTAGCGATTTTAAGTGAAACAATAGACTTTGCAGTTATATATTTCCTCTTATTTCATCCACTGGCAACCTGAAATCTTGTAAGGCTTCTCTTAACTTGTGAACGTGCAAAGGAACACCGGTGAAGACCACATCTGCTCCCAAAACTCCCAGATATCTTTCTTAACTTGCCCATGGGAGGAGACCCACCTGCCCTAGAGGAGCCCAACCTGTCCATGCAATGTCCTTTGGGGTCCCTGTGAAGAAATCACTCCAATTGAGGTTGCGTGGAGAAGCACTGGGAGCTCGTGCCCATCATTCGGAGCCGAGAGCCCCCTGTGCATGGTTGAGTGCTGTTGGTATGGTTGAAGTAGCTGCAGATACATGTCATTCATGACTGTCATAGGGATGTCTTCACAGGGAAGGGGGTGTCTTCACAGGGAAGACACCTCTATGACCCATGTTCCCTTGGGTCTTGGAGCCTAGGTTAGATGTAAGAGCAAGAGAGTGCAGGAAAAGCATTTAAAAGTGCAGAACCATATGGATTTCTCGTGATTGCTGTGGCCTTTCTTGATCACCTTCATGAGTGGCAGTAAATAACGACAACCCGATGGGTTAATTAAAAAGCAAGGTAACGGTAATTTCTACAGCTTTCCCCATCTATCATTTTTGTCCCTCTTGTTTCTCAGCTATGACATCTAAATATGGGAAATGGAAATTTAATGTATGATTAAGTTTTTGGAAGAGTGGAAAAGGAGCTGGAGTTTCATAGACCAGCTTGTGTTGGTCATTCAGTAATCAGCACTGCTTGGAAAAAAAAATAAATCGTCCAAGTTGGGCGTTGATGGCTCATGGGGTAGAAATGGAGTGGGTGGCTGGCTTTTTTTTTAAGTTTGGTTTTGTTTTGAGCTCATCCTTTTTTCCAGTCTGTTCAACATCTGGGCTTTAAGTCATGTATTAGTTACGTTTCCAACACGCAGCCGTACGTCACGGCAACGTGCCGACCCTTCCTTTGGCATCTCAGGGGGATTCAGGAGCATCTGTGTGTGTGAAGGGAGAAAAACCCCTTGGTGTTGGTGTGCTGTGCTCTCCAAGTTTCGAGATCTTTCTCCTTATAATTATAATTGGATGTTATAAGTAAAAAATTATACAGCAAGGGTGAAGCAATTCAGTTCACTCCCTTTAAGTCTTCCTCCTGCTGTAAGTGGCAGATGCTTTGCCCTGATAAATCAGCAGAAGGAAGTGTGGTTCTAGCTCTTCATCTGCTAGGGGAAAAAATGGAAAAAAGAAATAAAAGATCTGCCTTTAATCAACTTTTTGTTTCCAAAATGGCAGCTGCTTTGTATTTAATGGAAAATCAGGCTCTTCCCAATGGAAAGAATGTTATTCCCAAAGCGAATACAAAAGAAAATAAAAGCCACAAAAGAGGAGGATGAAATGTGTATTTTTATTTTTTTGGGGGGGTTGGTTTTTTTTAGTCTTTTTTTTTTGGTTCTCGTTCGTTCCAGTTGTGGAGCCGTGAGCTTCGATCATGGTCAGGCCACGGCTCTGGTTTGTGTCAAGTAGCTCAGAGAGTCTCAGACCGTGGACACAGGGACTGGGAGAGAGCATTGCTCTCTGTTAGGAGGCACAAATAAGAAAAATTAGGGGTACTTCATGCTTCTTGTGTGTGTAGAGGGACCCATTAAGCACAGGTTTGTTCTGGGTTTAATTTCTTTGCAGACGGAGGCGTCTCCAGTGTTGGAGTACCACGTTCTTCCTTTGACGCCTCTTGTTACAGAGCCTTGGCATGTTCTCAGAAGTGAATGATCTCCATGGAGAGATGAGCATGAGAGGAGGAGAAAATTGAGGAACATCAAGCCCATGTCTTGTCCAAGCCCACCCAATAGGTCCACATGTCGCTGTCCTCTCCCAAGGGTTGCTGTGAATCTACAGCAACATCCTTTCTTAGTCTGCTGCTTGTGTTTACTTGCAATATTTGCATTTAAATGTCAAAAAACAACAACTCAGTGCTGGTGGGGAGGCTGCCGAGCTGCTGACCGAGGCAAGTCAGCCATGGTGTGGAAATACCCTCTGGGGCAAGGAGAAGCAGTTTGAGCTGTGTTGCCATGTCCATGTATTTTGGGTTTTGGGGGGGGGGTTTGTAGCTGCTTCCTTGCTGGCCCCTGCCTCTCCCTGTCTTGTGATGCTGCTTCTCTGCACAAGAAGGCAGCACAGGCATTTGCAGTGCAGCTTGTAGCAGCGTGAAATGTTAAGAGAGCAGGTAGATAGGACTTCTTTAGCTTTTATTGCTTGAAAAAAGGGTGGTGTAAAGAAAGCAGAAGGCAGCAGATGTGGAATGGGAGTCTGGTGCTATGGGCTGAACCTCCAGGTTGATGGGAGAATTGGGGTCAGGTGGTTATTTGATTAATGAGAGTGTCTGCAGTTAAATCAGGTGGCTAACAAGGATAAAGCATGTAATTCCTAGTGTTTCTCAAAGCATAATACCATCATATGCCTGACCCAGACTGACAGGAGTGCTTCCCCACCCGTGTCCAGTGTGAAGGTCCTTACATACATCTCTGAAGCATCTCAGGAGTCCTGACAACAGCTGGATGCTCCAACACGGGCACTGCTTATTGAGGTGCACCAGACTCCCCACACAACTGTTTCCATGCTATAGACTTTAAAAAGGTGGCTAATTAAAAATGTCTTGCCATGCATTTGGATGGTGTGCAGAGAAAAACATGAGGGTCTTGGAATCCTCTATTTTTATTGAGGTTTTCTGCATATGTGCATATCTAAGACACCCCCCCTCCAGCAGCTTTCAAGTTTGCCACAAACTACTGAACATCTACAAAAAGACTTCTGCCTGATTGTGTGTTGGTGTGCCCCCATAAGGCTTCAGAGAAACTGTCCAGTGCTCAGCTGCAACAGCTGCATCCCGAGGTACTTCCCTTCACCACCCCCTGCCCTTCCTCCTGTTTATTTATTTTCCTATTTTTTTTTAAAAAAAAAAGTAGATGTTGCTTGTTGACTCTGACAGCACAGTCAGAGCAAGGGGAAAATCTTGTGTTCCTGTGAGTGCTTTTATCGTGGGTCCTGTTCCAGCCTGGATCCTGTGATAATGTGTGGTTACAAAATCCTTGAGTTGTGCTTTTGCTGTTGGATGTATTTGCTTGTGCTTGTAAGCAAATAGATGTGTCAAGACTCCTTGATGCCTGCATAGGAAAAACCTTGCCATAGAACTGGTTACTCCACACATCAAGTGTCATGTGGTGAAGGACCTAAAAAAACCCCAAATGAAACAAAAATCAGAATAAAATAACATTATCAAAACAAGCCAAGGACTTTGAGATCTGCCTGTGGGAGCTGGTTGTGACCATCACCCCCTGATGTCATTACTGCTGTGCTGCTCTGTGTTTGAGCCTTGAGACTCCCACCAGCTCCAGCCAAAATAGCCTCCAGCTGCTGACCTTGGGCATCTTCGACACAACCAAACTGTTACAGTTTTTCCTCTCTTATTGGAATGTGAGGGGTTTTGTATCAGGCTGCAGTGGTTGGCGTAACTGTCTGGTTTATTTTTTGTGTGGTGAGGATAATTGCTGTATTTGCCTTTTTTCCCCTCTTTTTTTTATTTGTCTGGTTGCATCTAAGCTTCTGTTGGGAGCTCAGCGTTGCCATGTGTTTGTCTTGGTGCTGTTTCTGTGACAGCTTGTTTTCCCTTTAATGCTCAAAATAGAATATAAAGTGGTAAATGTTGACTTCTGAAAATGACACCCCACTGATTTTTTTCAATACCTCTGGAAGACAGCCACTTAAACATGGGCTTGTGCTCAGCTTTTGCATGGTTCTGAAAGCAATCCTGCTTTGGTCAGATGATGGTGGCCTTCCAGGTTGGTTGGAGCAACTGCTCTTTTTTACTCTCTAGATGCTGTCAGCTTTCCAGATGAGTGGGCTTTTGCACGAGACAAATTTAACTCTAAATTGTATGAGCTGGCATTGCTTTAAGGTGTTGCTCCTCATAGGTTTGCTCTAGGGAACCTGAGATACTTCAGTGGTGGAAGGCTGTCTCTTGAGCCAAACAATTGTGTGACAGGAATGGTCCAAGCCATGGGAAGATCAAAATCCCAGTTTCACTTGGAAAAAGGTGTGACAGCACTTCAGTGGTGATAATCTGTTTAAATTGTGGATTTGCTATTGGAAGTGAATCTTAGGGACTAAAACTTGTCCTGCTCCCAGCCCAAGTAATCAGGTATAGAGGGAAGAGAGCAATGCCTGCATGTCACTCTGTGCAGAGCATCCATCCTTCTTCTAAACCTGTTGTTCATTGGGTTGTTTCTGGGGCAGATCCTGGGGAGAAAGAGGTTTGTCTTGCTCCTGGTAAAGCAGGGTGTAGGTGCCTGACCTATTCATTCACTGTGAGGAGCAGGATTAATTTTGTGGCTGTGGCTGTTGACATGAAGGTGATGTCTGTGACTGTTCCGGTCAGTCCCTGCTGTACCTTCAATCAGAAATGCCTTCCTCAAACGTATGTGCTGTCATTGCTGCTCCTTTCATAAGTCTGAGCATCAGGATTCCTTTAGCTTTGTAACTGCTAAGTAATGCCAACCTGATGGGGGTCCGAGACCTTGAAGCATCCCTCTCCCCAACAGACATTGCTCTGTGTTCAGGAGCTCTGGCCCACAAACGTTGCTCATCACCAACCTTATCTTGTTGAATGGAAGCTTTCTTCTTCTTTACCTTGGCAAATTTGAAACCTCCTTGTTGCTTGGGGCCAGTCACCTTTTTCCAAGTCCAGCAGTCGACCTACTGGCTTCAGTGTTTAACTCCTGGGAAGACTTCACAGAGGCAGAGGGTCTCTTCAGAGACCAGTCTGCTCAGGGTGGGTATTGCTGCGACAGCCTGCAGCCTTGGGTAATGCAGAGAGCGATGCCTCTTCTTGACTATCTGTTTTGCTTGGGGCTTTCACGTGTTGCTCTTGGACTACTTAACCCTGGACACACTTGTTTTTATTTGCAGGATGTTGGGTGCAGATCCACAACTTTTTTTTCTTTCTATTTTTAATAGTAAGAAACCCCCAACAAATCAAACCCAGTACCCCAAACCTAAGAAAAAACTCAACGCCCCACCCCAAACCCCACTTTGTAAAATCTGAAAATGGATTTCAAGGCAATTAATGGGGTTTTTTTAAGTAAACCTCTTAAAGCAATCAGCCTACTCATTGTACATTTGTTTTCACTCTTTGGGAAATGTTAATGTATCTGGGTTTCTGCCATCTTTAATGACTGCAGAACAATTGTTTCAAAAACAAAACACAACAAAAAGCAATTTAAGAAATGCATCAGGGTGGTGTTAAGAACCTGTTAAATCAGGATGGCATGGGCAACCCAGGAAAGTTTCCTCTTCAGACTTAGCAGAGCTGATTTACTGATTTTGCCAGTGATTTAGTGAGCTTTGGGGCTGTGGTGCTTCTGGCAGCAAGGACAGTCCAGAGGGATCCTGGGGGTCTGAAGTCTTCATCCATGTCTGCACAGAAAGTATCTGCTGAGATTGATGGCAGTTTTATGTCGCCAAACAACTGCTCATTATTACAGCATCACGTTTCCTTCTTCTGCAAAATACTCCACCAGTATTGCTTTATGAATTAGAAATGTCAGCAAAATCAATGCTGAAGTTGTTGGGGCAACTTGTGGTGTTTATAGAAGAGGGGACATTCAATATTGAGGAATTCACATTTTTTGGCCCACTTTTCTGTTGTATGAAGACTCTGGATTTGTGTATCTCAATACACTGAATCACATCAATCCCAAGCTTGTTCCTGATTGAAAAAGAAATTCTGTTATTAGCAAAAAATATAGTTGGAAATTTTGAGACCATCTGAAACCTGTCAGGCTTTGTTTTTCATGGAAATGCTGCATTAATTCTGTGTTGAGTTGGTGGAGGTGGTCTTGGTGCTGCAGCACGACTTTTGTTTGCATTTCAGTGACCACATTGCACCTAATTTTGGCTGAGAAAAGAAGCAGGAGGCACTGGCAGGTTCTTCCTTGATGAAGCCTGCAGGGTGATGGGATGGGGGCCCCTTGGACAACCTGCTTGGGTCTCTTCTGGGACACTGGTTGGTGGCCATTGCTAGCTCTGCCAGCAGTAGGTGTGTGCCGAGGAGCCCCCTCTCCCCCTGCCACGAGGTGGGTAGTGGCAGCATATTCCTGATTGCACTTTAAGATTAATGGGTATTTATTTTAACAACCATTCCGTTTCAGTAGCTTTTAATGAGCCCTTTGATAGCAAGTTCCTTAATTAACAAGGCAGCCTTTGAGCGTTTCCTTTCCCTAATTGTTAACATATTTGCTATTTTCAAACAAATGTGCTACCGTGAGCAGTGCTGGCTCTGTAGCCTCTGTGGTGACCTTCCCTGCGGTGGCTGCATGTCCTCCTGGGAACCTGGAGACTTCCATCTGCTGCCCAAGGATGAAATGCAGCTGCAAGAGATGATTTCACAGCTGATGTCCTGAAGAGTGATTGATTTGTTGGGGTCCATGGGGAGTAGCCTATGGTAATGTGCTCTAGTAGGTGCCCCTTGGTTGCATCTTTGTGAGACCTTCAGAGGTTTGGCTCTACCCTTTGACTGCTTGGCAGTCAAGGGGTTCCACAAGGAACCTCTTTAGATGTCCTTACTGCATCCCCAGAGGAAGCCTTGATGGGACAGGGAGAGCAGCATCACCTTGAGAAGTGGTGTGGAAACCTCAACTGCAGATGCCAGCTGCAAAGAGGTTGCATCAAAGGCTGTGGACAGAGGGATTCATACGGTTACAAACTGATTTAAGCCTCAAATAAAAACCCCAAGGCTTTTCTTTAGATAATATGCTCAGAATTGCTTGATTTCACTGAATGTTGGGCCAAGCTGGAGCTTGGTGGGGGTGGCTGGGGAGGTGCTTGGGCATCTCAGACATTAAGATATGGCAACTTTCACCCATAACCCCTATTCTCCCTGATGCAAATCCAGTTTACTTCTAATGGGTTTTGCAAAGGGCTTGAATAAACAAGTGGTAATATAGAGGTGTTCCTGGAATTGCTTCATGAGATTTTAAGCTCCTCAGTTTCCTGTCAAGTTGATAAATGAGCTATTGGTGACTTATAGGTGTTTGTTTCCCCCCTTCTCTGCAGACAGCTTAGGTCATGGTTGCGTTCCTCCTCCTTTGCCTGTCTCTCCAAATCTCATCTTGCCTTTTAGATAAATTGCTCCTGATCTGGAGGGACTGCGGTGTTCGGGCAGGTAAAGTGTTTCTGAAATACAGGCAGGGACCAAGCAGGATCAGGATGTAATCATGTGATTCCTTGGGGCAATGGCACAGGAAAAACCTTTGGGAGTGCCACTGGTTCCGCCACGCGCTCACAAAAATCATCAGGGTAATTAGTGCATGGTCTGAGCCGTCCCTGCTGAGCACGGCGGCTCCTCTGAACCGTGGGGTATTCTAGGAGCAGCGACGTCTAGGGATGACATCTCGGAGACATCCAGCTCAATCTCCATGCCAAGGCACATGTCCTGACACTACTGCTGTGGGTGGTGCAGTTAATGATTTTGGGAGGGGGGTGAGGCTGGTGGAAAACACGTCCATCACAGACTCGGCACCCTGGGGCAAGCAGGGGCTCTTTCTCCCAGCACTGCAGGAAAGCTGAGAAATGAACTGGTGAGACAAAAAGATAATGCTGTGAAGTGAACCTTTATGGTTAATAAGTGCCAAAGAACCAAGGTGGGCATGTTGTGGTATGAGGATGTGCTTACTGTCTGCCAGCGTGCAGCCCAAACCATCCCAAGTGTGAATACAAGCAGCTTCACTTGTGGCAGCAGCTTATTAGTAGTGATATATCAGTGTCCTGGTGCTGTTTTTTCTCCTGTCAGCAACAGCTGCTTATCAAGCAGATATTGCACTGTATTTCTGGGGAAGTAGTCTAAAATTGATGCTTGCAAGCCATTGCTGATCGTAAGGAGCTGCTGTAAGTGGGCATCTGTTGCACTGAATGTAGGGGTGAGGCAGAAAAGGATTAGGTTGGATCTTATTTATAAAGTTAGGCTCAGCCTTTTTTATAAGGCTAGGATCAGTCTTACTTATAAGAGTGAAAAGCATAAATTCTGGAAGGGTTTTAAATCTTGATGCCCAGGGAGTGAGATGCTGGTCACCCCTGGTGGTACCATCTTTTTTCTTAGCCAGACATTTGGCATAATGATTGAAACCCCTGTGGCCAGTCCAAGCCCTCTGATAGTAAATATAAGGAAAAATGGATTCATGCTTAAGAGATGGAAAAAAACCCCACTTCTATATACTTTTGTCTTTCATCTAGTAATATTGGATCTGAACTGTCAGGCATCTGTATGTTCTTAAATCCAAGATGAAAGACCAAGACTTTTTTAAAGCAGAATGTTTTTTAGGTGCTTAAGCCTTAAGAATAATGGAAATAAAAGGTCAGCTTCTCAGCTTGCGTGAGACGATTCAGCTTCAGAGTTTTCAAAGATGCAGTGCACATTTGCACCTGAAAAAAGTTTTAGGCTTGGCCAAATCCTGTGTGAAAAAGGAAAGAGAGGGAAGGCTAAGCTAGAAGCTACTCCTGGTCTTGTTGGCTGGATCCCTTTTACCATCTCTGCAACAAGCTGCAGGAGAAAGTATTCACAAAGAATGTCTCAAATTGCCACTTAGATCCTGCTTTCATGGTGAAGACCCAGCAGAGTTGTGCTTTCAAGCCCTGATGATTAAATTACTTTTTCCATCCCATCTTCCTCACATTTGGCTAATTAACTTGACGTTTCATCTCAATTATTTGCTCTTCTTCGTGTTTCACCAGTGTCTCTTGTCATTCCCTCTTTATTTGACTAAGTCAGGCTGGCTGGAGGAATACCTGTGTCGGGTCAGGATTGTTTGTTGTGGCTGCTGTAGGTGCAGGTAACCCTTTAGGTACTTCACATGCTGATCTGACCCTTACTCAGCATGCAAGAAAGAGGTTGTTCCTCTTAAATTTTTGTCAGCGGGGCAAAAAACCTTTCTGGGGGTTTTCCCTTTTTACTTCACCTGGAGATGAACATCCCCAAGGCTGCAACCCTCAATGCAAACTCTTGCTGATGTTTGAGCATAGGCTGCTTACTGGGATTTTCTCAAGCTCTTCCAAGAAGGGTGGAGAGCCCAGTCCCTCGTGCCCAGCTCGGGTTGGGGTCCCAGGGCATGGCTGCAGAGCTTTGCTTTCTCATCCTCCGCTTCTCTCTGGGTCTTCTACTCAATAACACATGAAAACTACTCGGTCATAGCGAAAACACAAGTGTCTGTTGAAAGTAATGAAGAAAAATCACAGTCAGGTAGCTGTGTGCGTCCCACCATGGTCAGGGATGAGGAATTGGCACGAGTGGTGTTTTAAATAACCAAATGTGTCGGGAAGGCACAAGTAAATGATGAAAAGCAAAAAACCCAACCCCTACAACCCCAGAGCTGTGCAAAACTTTATGGTTGCCATGCTTCATCTTAATTTTAGTGAAGGTGTTTGTTTGGAGGTGAGTAATGAATGCTTCTGGAGCCTGGGAATGGCAGTGAACAGCAGAGATGAAGTACCCTGCCCCAGAATGCATGGGGCTGCTCTTTTTTTTCCCTCTTTTTAAATAAAAAATGATATCTTCTTTTCCCTTCTGCTGAAGATGAATATGCCCCTAAGATCCAAAACAAGTTTGCAAAGCTAGTAAAACCACTTCCCAGCACATGCATCAAACATTTGCTCATCTATCCGTGCCATGGTAATGAAACTTGTGATCCTTTGCTTGAAACACCACGTATACCCTCTACTTTAATCCCAGTTTAAATGCAATTTGTAAAGTGCTTGTAAAAATCTGTGTGATCTCCTATGAAGCCGCTCCTTGTTTGCAAGGAAGCGTGTTAAGTGCTTTTGTGTGCATTTGAAAACATAATCTCCAGCTGGAAGCTGTTTTCGTGGTAGCATCATTATCCAGAAATATCATGGTAGGGTTACGCATGCAGGCATCAGGATCATTCTGTGCAGCATTGGCTGATGGGTTGGTGCAAGTCTGTGCTCTTGGGCCAGAGGTTTCCCCATTTTTAGAGGTTTAATATATGAATCATAGAATCTTTAAACTTGGAAAAGATCCCTGAGATCATCAAGTCCAACTGTCTGCCCAGTACCACCATCTCAGCTAAACCCTGTGCTGGAGTGTCCTGTCTACAAGTTTTTTAAACACCTCCAGGGATGGTGACCCTACCACCTCCCTGGGCAGCCTGTTCCAATGCCTGACCACTCTTCCAGTGAAGAAATTTTCCCTGATATCCAATCTAAACCTCCCTGATGCAAATTGAGGGCATTTCCTCTTGTCCTGTTGCTTGTCACTTGTGAGACAAGACCAGTACCCCCCTGGATGCACCCTCCTTTCAGGTAGTTGTAGCGAGCGATCATGTCTCCCCTCAGCCTCCTCTTCCCCAGACTGAACAACCCCAGTTCCTTCATGTGCTCCTCATCAGACTTGTGATTCAATGGGAGGTAAATCTTTTGAAATGAAGGAGAAATTTGGGTAGGTTGGGGAAAGAAAAAAAAGAATAGCCCCTTAATGGTGCTTGGCTTTAGTTCACCAAGAGCATGGTACCTCTCACCTGTGAGACGTACTGCATGGTGCAAAATAGATTCAGTAAGAATAAAGAAGCTTTGGCTTTACAAGCACTGTGTGTGTGAGATGGTCTTGGTCTGAGTTTAATGGCCTTATGGGTGCTTTAGTTTTCCTTTTATGCTTCTGGTCAGTCATCTTTTCTGAAGCATGTGGCTAAATGCTTCCTGGGCCTAGTCCTCAGGAGAATGGGACTCCTGTGAAGCAGAGCATCTGTGTAGGTCTTCTCCTCCTCTGTTTCCTCTTGGCAAACTGGTGATGTTTCATTATAAGTATGACCATTTCAAGGATTGAAGTTTCCTTTTGCGCATCAGCCTTGGCTGCAGCTTCTTCCCTGTAGATCCCCTGTTTAATCACCAGGAATTAGGGGTGGCTTGGGAGAAGGCAAGTGTTGATACCTGCCTTCCCTACGGGACAGGCAGACCCAGGATGTATCCGGGTGTCTGAGGCTATTGCCCACCACCCAGCCTTGGGGAGAAATTGTGTCCATGTAAACACAACTGACTTCTTCAGTCATATCCTTGCCTTGATATTCCATTCTCCTTGGTCCCTGTTGGCATCTGGAAGGTGCTGTATAGTGGTAGAAGTGGTCTGAAGAGCATCAATGTGCTAGAGATACTGTTTGGTTAATGGTGTGGCCACAGCTCACTGCTCCCTGGTAGCCAAGGCTAATCCTTGGAATGTGAGCTTCTGCTGTTGGAAAGGGATTTTGAAATTCCTGTCTTGAAATGCATCTAGACACTGTTGTAGGTGCAGGCTGGAGTTTGGAATTGTCATCAGCACTATTTTGACCTATCCACAAGGTTATTTCAGGTAATTTATGCAGGATGTCAAATAAAAAATGCTGTGTTGTCTCACCCATGTTAAGACACGATAATGAGAGATGCTTAGAGCTCTGAACATCCCAAAGTTCTCCTGGGTTTGACCTGCTCCCAGGCACTCTGCACCTGACAAGGTCTGATCCTCTAGTAGCAATGGGGAGTCCTAGCAGGTGATTCCCTTGGAAAGATGGTGGTTGTGAGATTGAGCACTACATGAAGATCCCAAAGGACATGGGACACATTAAGGAGGCTGGGCTGGCCAGTCTTGGTCTAAAGAAGGTCCTCTTGCTTTTTTGTTCTCTGTGATCTTAGTAAGTCTTGCTTTTCTCTTGCAGGGGAAGGTGGCACAGACGGCTTGCATGTCAGCATGCAAACACCTCTCCACCTCACTGATGCAGCTGCTGCTGGAAGCCGAAGTGCGGCAGCTGACGCTGGGCGCCCTGCAGCAGTTCAACCTGGACGTGGAGGAGTGTGAACGTAAGATGCAAAGTCATCCTCTTTTCTATGTCTTTCTTTGCCTGTTTGTGTGTCAGGACCCAAGCCAGGGCTTTTAGTGATGCCAAGTGTTTGGGACTGGTAAATGCTTGCAGAGATCACTGGTGCTGTCCACGATGACACTTGGCAATATCTTCAGGACAGAAGAAGCCTAGCAAATTCTAAGAGATCAAAGCTTTACTCTTCCTTTTTCTCTTTAATGCTGCTTGATGCTTTCCAGACTATCCCTGCCTTTAGAGATGGACTATTTTAAAAATAGGAAGGATTAGAGTGGGTAAAACATGAGGATAGCTAACAAAAATCAGTTTACTTACAACTGTTTCTGAAAACAGTAACTGGCTTATGTTCTTAAGAAGTTCTGGTCCTCTCCTGACCTCAGCTGTTTGTCTTCTCCTTCTGCTGCAGGGAATTTTTTCTCAAAGTGAAGCCTTTTTGCAAAATTAACTGTTATGGAAGACATGTCTTGTGATAAAATAACTACATCTATTCCGAGGTGTGCATGGAGCATCGTAGGTGCCAGCACCATGGCTTTGCTGTTGACCCTGCTCATTTCCTTTCATCTGTCTTACACTTGAATTAGCTCTGAAACCTTAAGGTTTCCCTCAAATTGCTTATTATCCTGCTTAGCAGAAGGGTTAAGAAAATATAGCCCAAAGCTGACAAAATGCTTGCTTTCTTCCTATTTCAATAATGAAGCTGAAGCGTGGTGAACACACTGCTGTGTAGGAACCCCCCTCTCTCATGTAGGGTGGGGATTTATTTGGATTAATATTGGGATGGATTAGTGACAGTGGCTATGGAAAATGCAGAGCTCTGTATGGTTGATAAAGAGATCAGGAAATCTTTGAATTTCAGGGAGGACAAAGTATTTTGGTGAAGGTTTTTTTTCCAAATACCTACTTCTTTGGCTTTCTTGGTTGAGCTGGAGATTGGGATGTATCTTGTTTAGAACACGATAAACCTCTTTCCTGCAGCGACTCCCGAAATGTTCTTTGGCCCATTAAATCCCTGACCTCAGCATGAATAGTATTCGAGCCTAAACAGTGGTGGATTTGCTTTTCCTATCTCTGATAACTCCATGAAATCAATTGTGTTGGTTTCATCATCCTCTGACACGTAATACTGTCACAAGATATTCTCCTACCCCTTATAAAACATTTTGCTGATCGTGTTTTAATTCAGCCCCACCCATCAATAATGAGATTAAATTCATTCCTTTTTTGCAAAAAAAATCACCCAAGAAGATTTTTGGTGTTTGGAGGGAGTATATGGGGGGGGTTTAACATTCTTCACCTACTTTCCAGCACTCAACTGATTAGTTGGGGAGAAAGATCCCTGCTTAATGAATCGTATCCAAAATTTGCCACTATACCGTGTGTGGTAATGCAGGCAGTACCTGATTTTTCTTTCAGAAGTGCCTTCAGCCCTAAATTCTGGCTAATTTGTGTCCCATCAGTGTGTGGGGGCTGCTCCAGCAGCAGCTGTGTTCCCAGTCGGTGTCCGCAGAGGGACCAGGCGGTGGTGCTGAGAATAATAAGAAGCATTTGTCATTAATAATAGTTTCCTCCTTTCTCTTTTGGCTGCAAACAGACTTGTAACCCTGCAGTTTTCCGCCCCATCAGTAACGTGGGTCACTAAGCAGCGTCTCTTCCCTAAAAGCCCCCGATGCTAAGTAAAACAGATGACATTTAATATCAGGTTTAAAAGCACGATTCCTTAATTCCATTGTTTTGCAAGACAAAACCAGGAGCACTCAGACATTCAAGAGCAGGTGACGCCAACCTGAGCAGTGAGGCTGGCGACCTGCTCCCCCCAACCCCAGTCCCAGCTTGAGATGCCGTCTCGGGCTGGGGAATGGAGACAGATGCTGGTGCTGTAACCTTCCTATCCATCACTGTCAGCCTTCAGAGCAGTTAAACCCAGAGAAAGTCCTTTTCTTCCTTTTTGGCAGCAAAAACGCATTGCCCCATCCCTGTGGGTCTGTCGGATGGCTCTGCTAACACCAGGAATAATTTTAGGTTTGTTTTTGAGAAGCAATGCAACAAGATTTTAATTTTAGGAAAACAGTGATCAGGTGTGTTCAGAAAATATGTTTCAATTTGCAAGGGGTTTATTTGGTTGTTTTTTTCTATTTTATCTTTTACCTGAAAGCGCGGGTGCAAATCTCAGCATCCTTGTTATACCAGTTGCACATTTGACTTTATGTCTCTGCCTCCATTCTTCCTCTTCTCCCCAGACCCCCAATTCTTATGTAGTTTAGCAGCTTTATTGTGTACTTACCATATTAAAATAGGATTTTATAGCTGTTTGGAGCACTTCCAATGAGTTTTGTGATGTGGGAACGGGGCTTCAGACTTTCGATCCCAGAGTTTATTAGGCTTTTGTGTAAGTCTCTTGTGAATGCCAAAGGAATAAGCTGGTTAAGCGAGTGCAGAGGCAAATTAATGAAAGGACTTAGTAATATATTAAACATGGTTTGAAGGTGCTGCAGATAATTTGCTCTATATTAGAGTAGATATAATACACATTACAAGAAAATGGGTTTATATACACAATAGATAACAACTGTAGAGGTGAAAGAGATGGTGGCTTAGGCTTAAAACAAGAGACTGGTCAATTAATTGTCCAGACTTACAGGTTTGTAAGGTATTTCTGAGTTATAAATAATTTTCTCAGCATGAAAAGGGAATGGCTGCATGAACCGTTGCATCAGGCTAAGGTTTGGCACCAGGTAGGTGAGAGCTCAGATGGTGCCCAGGAGAAGAATGAGGTTGTGAGGGGACCCCTCACCTGCCCCCTCTTTAGAAACATGCTTATTTTGCATGATCAAAGCACCGAATATACAGTGTATTAATTTTGCAACCTTCAAAAAGAAAGCTTTCAGAGGACTGGAGAGAAATAGTAAATTAAATTCAGAGCCAAATCTTGCATGTTTTGGTCATATGAACAGTCCAGTATTCGTCAGCTCTATTTTCGGTGTGAAAGAGGCAAGAGAAAGGGGAGCTGCAAGGCTGTAAAAGTCCTATTAGGTTGCTTCTGATGTGAGAAACCTGAGAAAAATGCAAGTTATTTTCCTGTGGCATTTTCCCCCATTGAGACCGTGGTGCTGGACAAAGCCCTTGCAGAGACATAAGGCACCGGTCCTGCCCATCGAGGTGGATGTCCTCTTTCTTTTTTCCTAGTAAAATGCTGTTTTCCAAGATGTGTGTTAGAGGTTTGAAACTCTGTTGGCGCAGATTTACAACCATCTGTGTGTGTGGATGGCACGGCTGATGTCCAGGGAAGGGCAAAAGTCATTTTTAAAGGATTTGTTGCTGGCCAGGTATTAGTTGCAACTCTTGTTCTTACTGCTTGGCATGACAAAGCTCTTTTTTTAATCATTCCAGTGAGATTCTCTCACCTCCCTTTTAAGCCCGAAGTGAAACAAGGCATAGAGGTTAAATGACTTGCCCAGAAAGACACAGTAGGACACGTCTAATTATGTCTCAATTTAGGAGTGAGTTCTGGCTCCAGCCCAACGAGCCAACTTGAAAAGTGGAAAAGAAAAAACAAAACCAACTCTGGAGAGGGGGGAAAAAAAAAAACCCTAACACAAATATTTATGTGAACCTTTAAATAGAGGAGGTGATGCTTTTTTTTCAGGACAGTCATTTGCTTTTTAGAATGGATTTGCTGTCTTCCAGAATAAGTCTGTAACCCAACATTTAACAGCACATGCTACGTGCTTGTTGTACTTTTTACATGCTTTGTAACCCAGTTCCCTGCTGCTCTGCTCTTTTTTGGAACTCCTGGTGCTGGTATATATGGGTTTTTTTCCGTGTCTCCTGTACTTCAGAGGTAGCAGGAATCAAATGTAACAATCCAGATTTGGAGATTATGACTGAAAAAGCTAAAGAAAGGGGATTGCTCTCAACTCTGACAAAAGTGTTTCCCATCTATGTAACCGGTTCCAGCAGCGGCTGAGGCAGATTGTTTTTACAATACTTAGATCATAAAATAAGCAGTTCCATAATCTCTAAAGTCTTTTAACTGCTGCTTTATGAGAAATTAAAAGCGCCGTAAAAATTATATTTAAAATTTCATTAAAGTCCCAATTTTTCAGTCAGCCCACTCCTGGGGGCAGTCAATAAGGAACACAGATGTCTCCGCTGGTTTGAGGAATCTTCCAGCCCGACACCCGAGCGTGCCAAAATGTGCCGATACTGGTCCCAGTGCAGCCGTTCACCACCTCCTCCTTGGCCGTGTTTTCTGGCTCTGAGGACTTCCTCACTGGGAAACCCTGTTATTTGTGTAAGACACTGGGGTTTGCCCACCACACCAGAGGAGTCCTCTCTGCAAGGTTGGCACCATTCAGACTTGTGCCTGATGCTCTTCCAACCTGCAGCCCGTTGGGGATTGGTATGCACAGTGCAAGAGGTGAACACGGTGGTTTTTGAGGACAAACTCCTTGATTTTTAGAGGGCTGGAACACCTCCCTTACAAAGAGAGTCTGGGGAAACTGGGCTTGTTCAGCCTGGAGAAGAGAAGGCTGCTGGGGGACCTCATTGCAGCCTTCCAGTCCCTGAAGGGAGCAGAGAAACAGGAGGGGAATCAACTTTTTAAAAGGGTAGACAATGGCAGGACAAGGGGGAATGGATTAAAGCTAAAGGAGGGAAGGTTTAGATTAGATATTAGGGGGAAGTTTTTTTGCAGAGAGAGTGGTGAGGGGCTGGAACAGGCTGCCCAGAGAGGTGGTGGATGCCCCGTCCCTGGAGGTGTTCAGGGCCAGGCTGGATGTGTCCCTGGGCAGCCTTGTGTAGCTCCAGGCCTGGAGGTTGGTGTCCCTTTCTGTGGCAGGGGGGATGGAGCTCTGTGATCCTTGGGGTCCCTTCCAACCCAGACCATTCTATGATTTTAGGAAATTGCACTGTGTGCTTGTTTGTATCCATCCCTCTGTGATGCACCGGCAAAAGCTCATATTTGGGGGGAGAAAAGGAGATGTTGCAGTGAACAGATGGAAAAGTTTGAGCAGATTGTATCAGGAGAGAAAACAGAGAGAAATCAGGAGAGAAATCAGAGCAGCCACTGCTGCTCATCTCTCCATGCACCTCAAGTACTGCATTTGGATTTGGGACAGTGAGGTGCTGGAGCATGTCCAGAGGCAGGCAACAAAGCCGGTGAAGTGTCTAGAGGACAAGTCATTTGAGGAATAGCTGAGTGAACTGGGGTGGTTTAGCCTGGAGAAGAGGAGGCTGAGGGGAAACTTGATTACTCTCTGGTTGTAGCCAGATGGGGGTTGGTCTCTTATCCCAAGTCACAAGCACTGTGATTGCCCTCAAGTTGTGCCGGAAGAGGTTTGGATTAGATTCTAGGGAAAGTGCCTTCACCCAAAGGGTTGTCAAGCACTGGACCAGGCTGCCCAGGGCAGTGGTGAAGTCACCATCTCTGGGGGTGTTTATAAGACATACAGATGTGGTGCTTACGGACATGGTTTAGTAGTGGGCTTGACAGGGCTGTGTTAACAGTTGGACTTGATGATCTTAAAGGTCTTTTCCAATGTAAATGATTCTATGATTCTTCAGACCCTCCAATACCTGATAGCTTTTTTTATATTAGTGGCTCACAGCCTCAGTCAAGTGCCTCGCTGTGCCACTCAGTTGTATAGTGAAAAAGAAAACAGAAGTTAAAGAAATTAAAGCTCAAGGTCCCCTGAGACACAGGAGTCATACAAAGGATTCTGCTACTGCAGCTGGTGATAGTTCTGTGCTGGCTGAGTTGGTGGTAACTGAGTGTGTGAGCTCCTTACCCATGGTAAGAGCCAAGGAGGAGGACCTACATTATTTCATGATGAAGGACAAAGCTACATCCTGTGTCCTGGGTTTTGATGACGTGAAAGGCCCGTGGCTGTGCTTTGGGTGGTTGGTGGAAACTCCTTGCACTGCAGTATGGGAGCTGTAAGAGTTTGCAGGCTGGGGTGACAGTGGTGGATGATGGCAGAAGACACTGATGGAGGATCAGAGAAGAGGCACACTAGGTAGGGGGTTAGCTTGCCACCTGCTTTGCAGTGCCTGAAGGCAGTGTCCTCTAAGCCAGGGGTTTCTAACCTTTGTTTCAGAGCCAAACCTTGCTCAGAAAATACACCATGTCTCCCCTGTTCTGGCTCCAGTGCCTGCCATGCCCTGGGACACTCACTTCAACGCTGCTCCTTCACCACAGGCTGGGACTGCTGTTCCTCTGGCTCCCGCTGCTGGGAGATACAGAGGTCTGTCTGCTCCACAGCTTGTTCTGGAGATGCTCTGCTCCATGGCATAGGCTGCTTCCCTTTCCCATGTTCAGATACTCCCTCTCTTCCAGCATCCCTGTGTCCTGTCCTGGAGACTTGCCTAAATTTCAACTCATTGTAGCACTTGATAACAGCTTGTTGTGGAGATCAGGAATAAACACAGCTCCTTCCCGTGCATTTCTTCTGTAGGGCTGGCTTTGGGTAAGGCCCTGGCATCCTGGAACATTGCAACCTGGAGTGGGGCTGAGCAGCAAAACCCCAGCAGTTCTGTCCAAAGGGTACTGAGCTTGGACAGTATGCAGGTGTAATTAGTCTGTGGGCACATAACTGAACCAGATGATGGATTTTTTCAGCTTAGAAAGCTACTACCCGTTGATTAGAGAGACCTTAGTGTCTCAGACTTGCCCAGCCATAAGGTTGAGCACAGTTTGTATGAGCTGCCTGCATGGATGGTTTGAAAGAACACCTTTTTATCACAGAGCAAGCAGATCCTGATGCCATACAAGCACATAGTTCGGCTTATCCTTGGGAACTTGCAGACCCTCTGTTTGCCCAGTCTTTTACTCAGACCTGCCTCTTGCTTAGGATGCTGGTGATCTGCACCCTTCCCTTGAGGTTGAGCGGAGTGGATCAGTTCCCTCCCACCTCTTCACATGTCAAAACTCAGCCCTCATTAGGAAACAAAACTTTGCATTTCCTGCTGTTAACAGTGGAGTGGGGTGATTTGTATCGACAGCAGAGCTGTCTTCCAGGCACTGCTGTACGTGCTTTCTGAAATTGGAAGGGTAAATTATTGGTGGGCTGAGTGACAGAGGACATGGAAGTAGGAGCCTCTGGTCCACGCCTGCAATGCTTTCCTACATTTAGATTTATCCTCCCTTATTTCTCCCTGAGTTTGTTCCCCTGGGTGTATCATTAATGTATAGTGCTGCCTTCATTTCCCTGAGCTGACCTTTCATAGAGGTTGCAAAGTACTTGCAGTGGCAAAGAAAGGGATGCCTGGTGAATTAGTGCCTATAAATATGCATGGAGGAGAAGGGGGTGACACCCCATCAATGAGTTACCTGAAAATGCACCCTTTGTGTTTAGATGCCGATGGAAAGTACTTGGACAGTTCTTTTTACTTTAAATGGTCTTTGCAAGTCTGATGAGCAAATCCTGTTTGCATTATGTCAAAAAGAAATCAACTTCTCTCCAGCCATTTTACTTTGCCTCTGAACTGAGACCTCCTGCCTGCTTCTGCCACCTGTAACCATAACCTGATTTTTGCCTTCTTTTCTCCCTTCATCTGTCCTATAATCCATCACCTTCAGCATCTTAGCTTCAATATTTCTATCTATGACCTCTTCTTCTCTCTCCTTTGTAAACCTCTTACTAATCTCTTGGTGTCATCTCAGGCTCTCCTCTCCTTTTGTCTCCAACTTCTTCTGTTTGCTATAACATTTTGGATATCCTCCATCTCCAATACTTTCTGTCATCTTTGTTACCAGGATACCCTCTGGTGTTTATTAACCCATCCTTGTAGTCCTTTGGAACTCAAGGAAGAAGAGACACCTCTGTCCACACTTAATTTTGTTTAAGCAGTTTTAAGAGTGCACTCACCTTCCCTTGGAAGGGCACCTTCCTTCTCTCTGTTACGGACACACACTGTTGATGCTTGTCAACCTTCACAGCTCAGGTGAGATGGGTAGATTCCACTTCTCATAGTATTAGTATTTTGATCGAGCTGAGAACATCACAACTGTTGTGAGAATCCATTTTACATTATGGTTTATGAGTTTGGGGACCTATATACATCTATAACCTGATTCTGTAGACCTATCCCACAGATTGGCAGGAACCAATTTTCTTGGCACTCATCTTGTACAATTTCTTCTGAAGACCTTCCTTTTCTTCTACTTAAGAAATCTAGTGGTCCAGCAGTGAAGAGCTGCTCTCTGGGGCTGGAGATGCTCCTCAGCCCTGTTTGTAGACCATCATGGCCACTGGGATCACTCATCTCTGTGCAATAAGTGGAATCCAGGCTCATCTTAGTTCCATAAAGGAACAAATTCAGAGAGGGCTGGGGATTTGTATTTAATCTAACCCAGTTCAATATATTTTGGATAACTACTCCTCCTCCCCACAGTTCTCTGGAATTCCCCAGATGAGGATGAGCTTTGATTGTTTGGCCTTTAATGGGGAACAGCTTCAAAGCAGGGCTGTGTGAGTGAAGTATAAGCTCAATGTGGAAATTGAGATCTTGTCTCTGTTCCTCTTGCCTGAATCCTACCTATCATTTCTCACTTTTTCCCTCCTTGTGAGCTTCTCCAGAGTCCACATATTTTTCAGCTTGAGTATCCTCAAGGTCTTATTTTGTGACTCAGGGTAAGGTGCAAGAGGTCCTGTCACTTGGCTTTTCTGAGATAATCTTCCAAAGGTTTGTCTGGGGAAGAAGAGTTTGAGACTTTGAGGTTCTTGACTGGGGAATGCTGAGATGGTTGTTTCCTCATATACAAAGTCTTGTTCATGGCTGATGCAACCACAAACGGGTTGTCCAGGTTCACCTCCCCAGGAGCTGCTGTAACCTCGATCCTGCAGGTCTGCTGTAATGAATTCTGGCGGTGGCGTGTAATTTAGAGAAAATCTTACCTTCAAAATGATGTTTTTGAGGAATGCAGTCACCAGCTGTGTTTATTTGAACCTCACAATACGTGTAAGACGCTGTCCCTGTGTGCGTAGCCGTGTACAGTGTACAGAAAGAGATTCTCCTGCTCTGTATAATTAATTTACAGTGGATGTCTCTTTCTCTGGTGTGCGTTTGAACTCTTTATTCTTTGTTCATTGTAAAGGGCTTAACGGTTCCTGTTCCTTGATTCTTTCATTGGTGAAATGTTTTGGAAGAGAGGTTAGAGTCCCCCTGTGACCTGCCCTGGGTGGCCCAAGCCTGCAGACCTTGCAAAGACATTACTTTTTTGGCCTGAACACAAGTCTCTCAAACCTTTAGCCTGGCTAAATGCTTTGTACAAACAGCCGCATACTGATCTGCTCTATTCTCTTGTGATTTTCTGCTCAAGGGGCTGTACTGTAGGTGGCTTGCTATGTTTGCCACTTGCCTTGGTAGTGGAGACAGTACAATAAACGAATCCGACAGTACTGAGGCCAGCACTGTGCTTGGTTGTTCCGAGAAAATTATCCTGAAATCTGGTTGAAGAGATTAAAACCAAGAAGAACTGGCTGTGTCTTTCCTCTAAAGCTCTGTTCTCTTCTTTGTTTCTTTTTTTCTTTAAGACTTTGTTCATTCCTCCTTCAAAATAAGTTTGTGGCATTGGTATGTAAAATGTGACCTACGATTACAGAAGGTACGGCTATTTTTATAACAACCATGGGGTGAAGCATTGCATTCATTCCTCTTCAGGCTGCTTACAGCCAAGTCCTATAGCAGCTTTCTTCTAGCATCTGAGCCCATATTCTCCCTCTCATTTCTTCTGTAATACAAATAATATGATCTCCTATATCATTTCACTTCATGGATGACAAGTGCATTGTTGTTGCAGCAGAGGCTCCAATCTGTTCTTTTGATGAGAATTACTGCTGAATGTAGTGAGTGGTCCAGTGTGCTACTGTTGTTGTAATGTGTGGTGTTAAAGGGTAGTGTCACTCCATACCATTCCCAGCCTTCCTCTTTAGTAAGGGACAGCTAAAGGTGAGCTGCTAATGAGCAACCACACCTTGGAATGAAATCTGTCTTAAGTTGCTCATAAGCAGATGACAGTAGTGATAAATTCACAAGTCTTGTGAAAATATTCAATACCCAGTAACAGGCATTTTCTCATGAGGATTTGAAATTCATGCTTTCGGGAAGATCTTAAATTTCACAACTCCATGTGTGCTTCTAAATAGATTCCTTGCAGCTGCAAAGCCTTTAAATCCAAAATAGAAATTTTCTTTCATTGCAGTCCTTTCAGGGTTTCTGTTTTCCAGTGTTTCTTCAAATATAATTAGCAACATGCTGTGACCCCATCCTTAGAGGGAAGGATGTAGTGATTCAGCCAGTGTTTTGGGTACCTCAACCCAGAGACATCTGCAACACTGAGCCGCCCAGGGCAGTTTCATCTCTTGAGAGGATGCTCAAATGCTCTTTCTTGCATCTCAGAGTTCTTGCTTCTCAGGTACATGCTTTTCCAAAGTGGGGGTGTTTTAGGATTGATGTGGCTTTTGGGATAATTTTTCCAGATGAGACAGTGGGGTGTGCAGCGAGTGAGTAAAGATGATTTATGCCTTGCAGATCAGAGTCAGAAAGCTTGTGCTAGTCCTCTCTTGCGTGTGTGTGCTGGCACAGGCAAGCTATAGTCAAATTTTATAGCAAATGTACATTAAAATGCCTTTACAGTTAGAATTAATTAAACCGGTTTTTGAGGGTTAAATGTAAACTCAGTTTGGACTATTTGCAGCCTAAATATTGCACCATTGGTCAGTGGAACAGGCTGGAAGCTGAGAAGCGCCTGTCTGTCGAGTCCCACCCTGTGCAAAAGTTGTAAGCAATACATTGCTCAGCCATAGATGGTTTCTTCTGGCTTCTAGTCATGTTTTTCCTATCCAGAATCTAAACGTGAACAGTCACATATATTCTTTTTATTTTTTATTATTCATTTCTAGTGGTAGTGGTGGATAAAAGTAATGGTTTCTGCAGCCAAGTTTGTTATTGTCCTGCAACAGTTGTCACTTGAGTGATCATTGCAAAGGTGAACAATTGTTTCAGTCTTAGAGCTCTTCTGACATGTGAAAACATTAAAGAGCGAAGCTGTGGATGTCGGAAAACTGGCCGCTGTGTCCCTGTGGGTACCTGTGTTCTGCTATGAAGGACGTTCTCCATCCCAAGATTTTAATGGAAGGTGGAACAAGAAAACTTAATAAATAACCCCTCTTTTATTTCTAAAAATAAGCTGGTTGACAAACAGGGCTGAATACCAATTCATCAGTCTCTTCTTGTTAGAGCCGTGGGGACTGCTCATATAGCTGCTATTGGAGGTCCTTAGAAATAGGACTGTGATGATTTCTTTTCCTTCTTTTGTGGCATTTTCTTGAAAATTAGATAATTTTTGGAAGGAGAAACGTTTGAGGAGAAGACCGTTTGTCATGAAATGACTCTGCTTAGCATTTAAGGACAGGACATGTTTTGTCCTTTAATACCTCTGTGCAGTCATGGAGACATGAGGCAAAATCCACCTTCCTTACTGCTGAGGCATCCTAGTCCGCAGCTTTGTGGGGCTGCAGGAGCTGTTTGGGGGTTTGTTCTTGGGTAAAAAACAGAATAAATGGGCAATAATGTGCCATGCACAACTTAAAAAGCTGTAGTTGTTGTATATTCTTCCTTTCTGCCCATCACACTTGGTTGCATCTCAAGAGAAGGTTTCCTTATAGCGTGCAGCATCTTCAGTGCCTTGAGGAGTAGCAAAGTTCAGCTGAAGGCCGAAACTCCCTTTTGAGTCTTTCATGATACTGAGTTGTAGCTTCACAAATTAGGTCCCCTTGGTGATAAAAAGTTGCGTGGAGAGAGGAGATAAAGCTGTTACTTCTGTAACCAAAGAGGGTGGAAATTATGTGAAGTTGGGCAAAGTCAACCTCAGGTGCATCTTCAAAAGACACACTTGAATATGTTGGAGTCGTTGGCCTCATGAGCACCACCAAGTAAAAGCTGTTAAATGACACAGAAGAGCTAAGTTCCTCCAAAGTGGATTCATTCAAGTGCCCCTCAGTGGTTTTAGACTTGGTTTAAATAATGGATTCGAAGAAAAATAAATGACTTAAGTATGACATTTTGGCCAGGTTACACTGGAAGGAGGTAAATGTGGCCTTGGAAATACTCTCTTTTCCTTTAGAAGCCAGTGTTATTCAGTTGTCAGATGTCTTCATCCACCATAAATAAATATGCCACATAATGGCCGCGATTCTTCCCATTTGGGGTGACTGTACACGGGCGATCGTGCGCCATACCAGATACTGCAAATAATTGCTGCCGAATAATTAATGATGCGACTGGGCATATTTTTTTGATGAATGCTTATGGGCCCTGGTGACAGGCGTGAAATTAGAAAATTCCTTCAGCGCCCTAAAATATAAATAGCTTTCGGAACTGAAAAGGGTTTCACAGCTGAAGATTTTATTGTGTTGAGAGGAAAAACTTTTCCACCCCCATCCCCCCCTTTCTTCTCGGCAAGTTGTTTGTCCATTCACAAAACAAATACTCTGAAGCCCAGTACGGCTCATGGGAATAAATTTCAGGTCGAATTAGTACAGTTTCCTTGCTGTCAGGACGGTGGAATTAATGGTGTTTTGATGACACGAATTTTGAAGGGCGAACAAAGACGCTGAAGGGAGGGAGACATGACTCCTTAGAAGCGCGGTCCTCCTCTCCCCCAGCCTCTCTTGTCTTCCCTGTCATCCGTCTGCCAATCTCCCTGTCCATGGTTAGTTAAAGGCGCTTTTTATCCTCTTTTCTTTCCCACAGAGTTTGCCAGATCCGGCCCAGTGCCTGGGTTCCAAGGGGACACGCTGCAGTTGGCCTTCATCGACTTGAGACAAGTAAGTCTTTGTGTTTTTGTTTTTTGTTTTTCTTTTAAGATGTGTGACTGAAGACCATCAGGTCTTAAGGAAAGAGAGAGGAGGGGAAACGCCGTTGGTGATTTACGCCAGAGACCTATATTTCCCCCCTCCTCCTCCTCCCTGTGCTTGAAGCCACCTCCTTATTGAGCGCTCCGGGGTCCTGGAGATGGTGGAGGTGAAAAGGGCTGGTGGTACGGGGGCGAGAAAGAAAGCCATGCCTGACCCTGGCCGATGGGGTCCATTGTGCTCCCGTTGGCTTCTGCAGACGCGGCAAAAAGATAGCTCGGCGACTCTCCGGGCTGACGCCAAGCAGGTGGTGCTAACAGAGAGAGCAGTGATGCAGAGACCGCCCGCCTCGAGGACTTTTGTTCACAGATAATGCCCGCAGAGGCGTTTTGCGAGGACGAAGGAATTTGCATTTGGGCTTGTGTGGGGAGGGTACGCCTGTGTGCGCGCCCGTTTGTGTCCGTCTTTGGCTCCGCTCCCCCCTCCCTGGTCCCCTCTTCCGCAGATGGTCCCCAGCCATGAATGACAAAGTGGCTGTTGGGGAAGAAGATTGGGGAAGGCTCCACCCATCAGTGCCCACCTCTCGAGGGGGCCCTGTTAGAGCCAAGTTGACCATAGCAGGTACTGAGGCATTTGTGGGGCTTGGCAAGCCAATTTAGGGAAAAGGGCCATTCTAGCAAGTCATTTGTTTGGGGTAGAAATGGGCATTATTGATATCCTAGGCTGGGGGGAAAAAGTGAGGTGGTCCTGTCATCTCTTGGCACTGAAGATGGATGAGTTGGATAGAAAGTCTGAATGAAGTAAGACTCAATGACTGATGCTTCTCTCCTATTAAAACAATCTTTTTTTGTCTGTTAAACCCCCCTGGCTTTGTCCCTCCTGCCATCATGATGCAGTGCCTCTTGTTTTCAGGGTTGACGTAGTTTGCATTCTGAAAACTTTCGGGTGCCGAGGGTATTTCTTAAATCTGCATAATCCCTTGTATCGATGATCTCCTTACCACTGGGACTCTGATTCATGCTGGAGCCGCTTTTAACCCGTAAGGGTTTGAGAACTTCTCTGAATCCAATTGATGTGCAGGGAGCAATCTGTCATCCCATGACACTTCTGTGGAGCAGCAATAAGCTTAATAATGTTGAGATGGTGCCTGTTCACTTCTCGGACTTGGGCGTCCAAGTACCTGCCAAATTTGCTTGCAGAATGGCTGTTCCAGCTACGTGGGAAAGGTGCGTGTTATCACTGCTCCATGTTGACACTTTTATCTTCATTAGCTTCTTGGCACTTTGTTGACTGCAGTATGCAATGTACTTGCAATCTCCTGGGTATAAGGAAATGTGAAGGCTTTGGTCCTTTTCCAAGCACGAAGACTTGAATGCAGGGATTTTGAAGAGGAAAGCTGTGGCTGTTTGAAGAATGAAATGCCTTAAAAATGCTCGGTGAGGTTTAGCTGGTCTGAGCCAGTGCATTAGCAATGAAATGTTTGTACGGTTCATAAGTGCAAAACACAGCCAAATGAACTCAGCTAGGGTGAGGAGAAAGCTGAACAGTAGCCCTCTACAATGCTTCCTCCTTTGTCAAATGGTCTTGTTTGTACATGACATTTTCTTCTTTGTTTTGGAAGGTAGTCCCAACATTTTTTCATTGCATTTAAAAATAATAGCTTTTCTGAATGTTGTGAGGTGAAAGGAGAGATGTTTGACCTTTTGAGGACAACCAATCCTAGGTCATCTTCTAGATAATGAAAGTTTGTTGATGCCAAGTATTCTACAAATAGTGGGCAACATGTCATTGCTCCAAGTAGAGAAGAATACACCTACCACTGGCTTACTGAGATTAGCAGTAGTATGCTAAGGTGAGATAGTCAATGATGGGGGTTGGACCTGATGATCTCTTGAGGTCCCTTCCAACCCCTATGATTCTGTGATTCTATGATTCTATGTAATCCTGTGACATGTAATGTTCACCCAACTCCATTTATCTGAAGCTCCATTGGGTGGTCCAGGGCCATCACAGTTTGGGTGCTCCCACTATCGTGATGCTTCATGTTGGGCTGCAGCTCCAGCCGCAAGACCTGGGAGCAGGCGATGGCTGGAAGGGTGGGTGGATGAAGGCACAGGAAAGAGAGGTCTTTAATTTGTTCTTCAACTTGTTTGTAATTTGCTCTTTTGGGACATTGCATTCTTTCTCTTTTAAGCCGCTAAATGTTAACACAATATTGACTTAAGGCTGTGAACAGGGGAAAAAGATACTGCCGGAAAGTATTTGTGTTTCTGGCTGTTTTCCTTCGCCCCGGAAGGAACTCTGGTGTAGCTGGTGAAATGATGTTTCCAACCCGAAACCCAGACTGGCTTCTCAAAATGTTAAAAGTAATTTCAGGTTTGTATTTCAGGTAGGGTTATACTTACTTTGGGTCTGTCCTGTCAATTAGTGTGGATTTGCGTGAGCAGGCAGAAGCGTTCTGGCTGGGTATATAGGGAGGAGAAATGACTGGGCAAAAAGTGCACAGAGCAAGTAGAGAGATTTAAAGAGATTTCCATCTCCCATCCAAACATATTTCAATAGTAGCTGTTACCAAGCAATTGTAGAGGAGAGAAAATGTTCAAAGTAACGTGGGATGATTAAGTCACTTCAAGAGAATGACCAAAATGAAACCTTAGTACAATAAATTCTAAAATGATATAAAAATGGATTGATTTGGTTTGTGTCTTGAATACAGGTCTCTGCAGTGGAAAATAAGTCCTATAAAAATGTCATAGTGTAGGAGCATCAGAGTTGAGTGCAGTGGACTCCAGTGTAAGATCCCCCTCTACATTGTAAACCTGATTTTCTCCTTGTGTTCAAAGAAATTGGGAGTAACTCCATCTCAGTATGGTAAAGAAGAAAAAGATTCAAGCCCAGAGAATCACAATTACTGTTCTGAGCAGACAGTAAGTTGAAAAGTGACTTTTCTTCCCTCCCTGGGACAATTCTGAAGCTATAAATACCCTTAATGAAGTGATAAAGTAAACCAAGTCGCATCTCAAATCCTTCTTTAAGAGCCCTTTTATAATAAGGGTCTGACAGTGTAACACAAATATTTAAGGCTTTACAAGGAAGCAGTAGTTACTTCTCCCTGTTAAGGTTAAAGTTTGCTCAGATTCTCTTGGTGCTTTATGTTAGAAGTCCGAAATAAGTTTGGTTCCATAACTAACCTTGCAAAAATATGAAAGGTTCCTAAATGATTTAGTTTTCTGCATCTTTCTTTCAAAAGTGACTTAGGCACTTCTATCTGAATACCATTGAATGTCGAAATACCACTATAGATCTCCAGGAGACTTCTAATCAGCCCCAAGCCTGCACATTCAATAAGTTCACTTTTCCCTCTGCAGCTTCTGGCCAGCTGGAAATGTTTTAGCTTTTCATTTTCATGGGTTTATTATAAGAAAGTTGGTTGAAGAGGAAGGTTTTATGTTTGTCTGTGAAGTCGCTGCAATCCACAGCCATGCTGATCTCTCCGAGAAGCCAGATTGACACTCGTGGCTGCCCGCCAAGGAAAATCTGTCTCCAGCACTTGAAGAATTTCACTCTGGGCTGTAGTGAGGGAACATCCTCGATGGATTAGAGATCCTTACCCTAGGCCTCTCTGTCTGTCCAGTGAATTATAAATCCTGTGCGTTGAATTTCCTCTGCAAGTGCAAGCTTCAGCATCCAGGGAGATTTAGAAATTGTCATGCAGGACCCCATCATTTTTGGAGGCATGGGGACGTGCAAGGGGTAAGGACAGGGAGGTTCCAGTCTTCTGTCCCATCATCCTTCTGTTTTACTTTATGGTTGTGATTTGATGGTGGTTATGAATTTGAGCAATGGTTCTTCAAACCCTGTCAACAAGGTAAGACGGACCTCACTGGGTGTGGAACAGCTCTTCTGCTTGTCCAATAGCAAATGTTTTGTGCATCTTTTTACTGTGTTCGAAAGCAGGTTGTGGTTATTGTGGGTTCATGCTGGATGCCAGCCAGCAGGGTAATGAGCAGTCTCCCTCTGCTGCATTAATTTTACCTCTGATAGAGATGCTTAACAAAAGAGGGTTCCTCTCAGGAACACGATTCCTTTCCATCCCTGCTCTGTGTTCTGTTCTTCCCTTCATATGGTTTTCCTATCTCTTCTACAAATTTGCATAGTTATTGTAGGGGGTTTCTTTTGAGTTTTTCTCATTTAGAAGACATGAAATACAAAGTTAGGCAGAAGCTCTTTGTGTCCATCTTAGTTTCTCCCAGTGACTTCTGAAACTTCTGGCCCATTTGAGCCATATTTGGTTGGTGGGTCTCAGAAGTGTAACAGCCCTACAAAGCTGTTTTGTTTTGGGGTTTTTTTGGAAAAAAGAGCCAAGATAGAGGAGAAGAGCTGCAGCATGAACTCATCCTGTAGACTCAGCCTTGAGAGAAACCCATCAGGAAACATGGATTTCTTTGTTATGTGCTTGGTTTTAAGGAACCACCTGGTCCATTGAAGGGAACAGCAAACTGTGAAGTTGAGTTGAGGGATGTGGTAATGCTGGCAATTGTGGAGGTCCAACTCTGTTTCTTATCAAAACATCAGATCATAGAATCATAGAGTCACAGACTCTTTAAGGTTGGAAAAGGACACTAAGATCATCAAGTCCAACTGCCTGTCAAATACCACCATGTCAACTAAGCCATGTCCTGGAGTGCCACGTCTATGCATTTTTTGAACACCTCCAGGGAAGGTGACTTCAGCACCTCTCTGGGCAGCCTGTTCCAATGCCTAACCACTCTTCCAGTGAAGAAAATTCCCCTAATATCCAATCTAAACCTCTGACATAACTTGAGACCATTAAATGATAAATAAGGTTTTTAAAACTCTGTTTTGGTTGTTGGCTGCTTTAAAGGCACTTGAAGTCTTGGACTTGCAGAAGGTGAGGCTGTATCAAGTAAGATGTAGCCCTGTCTTCTACGGCCACTGTGTGGTCCCAGGCTTCCAGCCTTGAGCACTGTGACTGAGGGAAGCCCTTCCAAATTTGGGCTGAAGAACCAAGGTCCCGTGGATCTTGACATGACACTGTAAGGCTCTGGCCATCTCTCTACTCTGTTACCTGAGGTAGTTCAGTAATAGAAAGACAGAAACGATCCCTCTATGAGCTCTGAGGCAGCATCCAGGACAGCGTGCAAGTTCGTTCCCACCAGGCAGGAAGTGCTGGGTTGTTTTTTATAACTTGTTTTCATATTTTGTGGTTAAATGCGGTTTCCCTGCCCTGCAAAGTCAAATTATCTGATGAACAGTGTGAAAACAAGACATTGGGTGAGCCTTGGAACCAGTCCTGAGCCTGCTGAGAGAGAGACTGCCAGTGCCATGAGTGTTCAGTGGCATGGCTTGTTAGATGGGAAACTGGTTTGGCTTATTTTTCCTCAGTTGTTTTGCTGGTAGATGCAATAGAAGTTGAAAATCACGTTAGCAGGAGGATCATTTAAGTTAACCATCTCAGCAAGGTGTCTCCACTTCACATGTACTTGCTTGTGTCTTTGAAGCACAAGTTTCTGTCGTAAGAGAAGCTGCAGACAGAGTAGCTGCTGTGTTAATCATTGGATGCAGCAAGGCAGAGATGAAAAGGTGACTCATGGGTTTCAGCTCATCGGTTTCCTTGCCAGTTGCTATTTTCCCCTCTCTAGATTGTTCTTTAGACTGCCATCCTTCTCACCCTACCTTGGCCATCTTCGACCTCACAGCTCAGCTGGCTCTCCCAAATGCCTGTTGCACTGCTCTGGCCAAGGACTGCAGCATAGGGGATCCATACACAGTGTTTTTTGAGAAGAACTCTTGTGTGTTTTAGTTTCTGGTCATCTTTGGTGTTAAATGCCCTCTCCAAGGGGACTTTTGCCATAGAAAGACAACATTTACATTTTACATTTCACTTAACTTACATTCTCTCCTCTCTTTTTAACTGCATCCCTTTTACTCCTGTGTTTACCCTACATTCTGTCCTGGCTTAATAATGCTTCCTTTACTTATTTAGCCGTTGCTGCATGGCCTCTGCCACATTCTGTTGTCCACCTCAGCTATCTGAAGCCCTTTGCTGGCCCTCAAGAGTGCTTGTGTGTGCCCTGCTGACAGCTGCCTCCCAAGCAGTGTCAAACACAATGTTGAATTCTATTAATCTTTCATTGCAAATATTCTTCTGCACTAAGGAAGCAAGAGGTGCGAAGACATATGTTCCAGCTGCAGCCTTAATAACCTGGCAGTGATAAGCTTGAGCTCGTTTTACCATTACCCTTAAATATAGGGTTTTGCTGTTAAGATTGTATCTCAGGGCTGTTAATTACTTCTGTTGCTCCTCTCCAAGTTGCTTCCACTGATTGGTATCTCTTGGATAATGCATCAACCGTTGTTAATCATGTTCATTATAGTAGTGCCTACAGGCCAACTAGTAACTACCCATTTTGCTGGGTCTTGTGGAAACACGAAGACCTGAAGAGTCTAAACAGATGATGGAGACCAGAAATCTCATGCCAAATGTGTCTGACTTACAGCTGAACACATTACTGCCAATGAAATGGTATTTGGCTCCCTAATGACTATGAATGTGATAGATGCTTCTTTTCTAGGCATCCAAAAGCCATAGCCACATCAGCTTCCCAGAAGTGGAGATGCTATCACCTTTATCCTTTGTCTCTACTTCCAAAGATCCACATTATGTGGTTTTTTTCCAAATGCTAAATTGCTA
Organism: Gallinula chloropus; assembly: GCF_964237585.1. Taxonomy (NCBI): domain Eukaryota; kingdom Metazoa; phylum Chordata; class Aves; order Gruiformes; family Rallidae; genus Gallinula; species Gallinula chloropus. The sequence continues at coordinate 83,385,175 of NC_140088.1, read as the reverse complement.
AACTGGGAAACTAGTTTCAAAGATGGAATCCGGTGGTAATTTATGGTGGACCTCAGTGGTGTGAGGGCCACTCCAGCATCATGCTGAGGTTCATCTCAAAATGTATCTGCATGGAGTAAAACAATTTTGTTAACAAAAAAGAGACTTGTGTGTTAGCGGTCAGTCTCAAGAAATGGTGCCTGGATTTGTGTTCTGTGTTCATGTTTGGGATGAAATTACCTTTTGAAAATGTTTGCTGCAGTTGCTTGGTGGGAGGTAACAGTTTGCATAGAGTCATACATTTATTACGATCTTTTTAAAACCTTATAGAATTTGTGTACTCGTATTAGTCATCTACTCTTTGGAAGGTGGAGCTGAACCCTTCAGGTTATAGAAACCTGCTGTGGTGAGAGCACAGCTCCATTTCACCTGCAAATAAGATGTGCCTGAGGTCCCAAATACTGCATTTCACAAGAGTGTGTGGGACCTATTCCCATGTCACCCTTTGTGCTTCAAATGCCCTTTTGCTTTCCATTAGTCAAGGTAGGTGTCTCCATCTAGCTCCCACTTCATGTCTCCCTTGTAAATTGGGAAGAGGTGAAGAAACTGAAAGGTAAGATGGAGAGAATGATCTATAAATCGCATGAAACTAACAAACAAAACTCCACAGATGTTTAATGATGGGTCTTTTTTGCCTTATTTCATGCTCTTAATATCCTTATCCTTCTGCCTTGAAATTAGCACCATCCACTTTAATGCCTGTTGGAAACATCACAGGAGAGCAAGATGCTTTCTCTTTTTTGGAAACCATTTGGACCTTGATTAAAAGCTCTCTGAGACCAGTTATGACACATTTAAGAAGTAGTAAGAGATGCTTTGCAAGCTGTGTTGGAACCTCCATAAGGTCAGGCTGAACTCCAATATATGGGCATGCTTTTCCAGGCATCTTGTGCCGCTGGTGGTGCTCAACCTACCTGGAGTACATCAGGAAAGGTACTCCATGGTGGAGACCCATCATGGATGAGAGAGGCATTTTTCTCCACTCCGATGCATCTTTAGGCCAATGCCCATGGAGATGTGCTCAGACTTGGATCGCTGGGCAAGTATTTCCCAGTGAACCATGCAGGATTCCCCTGGGCTGTGGCTAACCCTAGTATGCTGGCAAGGGTGTTCCAGGGTCTTGGCCAAACCACTGTGTTTCTTGCTTGTTAGGTTCAGGGTATGGGGTTCAGGGCACATGTAGTTTATTTATTTTAAATCAGTGTTAACTGTTTGTCTTGTAAAGGAAGCTTCAGAGTTTGTGCTGAAAATCCAAGCTGCTGTTCACTGTGCTTTGCAGAAAGGAATGGGAGAGGAAAAGGCACACAAAGGCATGAGCTCAGAGCAGATTTAGAGCTTTAACTCCGATTTTTCTTGCTTTGGTGGGTTTAAGCTAGTCTTAGCATTACTTTAAACATAGCCTTTTGTAGTTCAATTATATTAAAATCACACCGATCCCTAGTCCATTCCTCTGCTTGGACTCAATCAGAATCCATCACTCTTGATCCAGGAAGGATGTATTGGCATGGTGAGGAGTTAAAAGTGCCTGGATGCTCCCCAGAGCTTTCAAACAAATAAAAAATCAAGAGTGCAAACATATTCTGTTAGCACTTCTCTTAGGCAGGGAGTGCTGCCTGGGTTTCTTTCGTTAGGGCATGGCAATGGAAATTGTGGAGTCTGTCGACACTTTATAGACTGGAACAATAAAAACAAACAAACAGTGAAATCCTCTTTCATTGGGAGATTTTTGGGCTAGACAAAAGAAATAAAGGGAGGAAATGAGGAATTTGAAAGGGAGAAGTAGGCTTTTCTACCTCGTGGTTGGGTGCTGAATTCCTCGAGATGTCATGTAAACAGCACACTGAGCTTGTTTAGATGTTGAAATCAGAAGATGGTGGGGTGGGAGTTACTTGTTCTGAGCTTAATCCGTGCTTTTGGCTGACCCTTGGCGCTTTCTGGATCAACTAGGTCTGAAGTTTGGTCCCATACACACTGCACCACTGTGTCCATTTCCTGCAGTTAACTCAGAAATGACATTTTTCTTTCCATGTCTGTACGCTGAGAGTGATTCAGTAAAAAAGTCTGCACCCTTTATTATTCCTTTCTCTTGTTTTCATATATATTTTATGGAAAAACAAGTAGGGCAGGCACTTTTTACTTGATGAAGAATGTCAGCAAAAGGGAACCAGAACAGGAACATGTTTTAGTTGGGATTTATTCCTCCAAGGCTCAGCTGTACATCCTGCATCCTCCTGCATTCTCCTGAGCACCCTCAGCTCTGGCTGCTCATGGTCCATCTGCCCTGCAGCAGGTTGCTGTTACTTCAGGCATCTGCCTCAGGGCATGAATGGCAGGAACTGGCCTGTGCTGGTGGGAGGAGAGCTCTCCTCCCTGCTGTGCCCTCTAATTGCAGGAGGCTGTGAGACAGCCATCCGACCGGGGAAATGGACACCGCTGGAGTTATAAGGCCTGCTTTCACCTTTAACCTGCTGATTGAGGCAGGATTGATGGGGAATAAAGAGAGACAGAGGTGGTTGCCCTTCACCTCAACATCCCCGCCTGTGAAACCGAATCCACTTCGGTGATCTGTGCACGCATGGGAGCTGTCACTCTTGAGCTGCTGAGGAAGAGCCGTCCATAAAGAAGCCTTTATGGAGCTGCCTTTCATGACATCCTAGCTGCACCTTGTGCAACATGGGGTCCCCCCCCCCTGCCCCGAGTGCTCCTGTTGCTGCTGTGAAAGTGAAGAGTCTCTCAGCTCAGCTGCTGGGTCTCCCTGGAAGGCATCAGCTGGACCTCAGTGGGTGGTAAAGTCAGTTTTGCAGAGCAGTCTTGTCTTTGAAGCTGTAGGGAAACAGTATCCCATGCATCCGTGTAATTCTTCTTGGGATCTCTCAAGTGCAGCCAGATTGCTGAGTTGTTGTTTCAGACCAAGGAACAGCTCTTGGAAAGTCTATTGTGATACTTTGCCAGTCGAGCAGTCAACCTTTGGAAATAATGTGCAAATCAAAAAGCCAACAGTGGTGTGATGGACATCTGGGGAAAGTATGCAAGACAGGACCACTGGTGCTTTTATCCATCAAGGTGACTTCAATTGCAGTGTGGATGTTTTGAGAAGCCTTCAGTACCCTGTATCCTTCAGGAACGAGCTATTAATTACCTCTTAGACGTCCAGCCCCAGAGCAGTCTATTGTCAGACTCTTGCATTGATTTTTTTTCCCCATTTATTTCAAGAGTAGACATATTGACTGGCATTTATGTGGTGCTGTACATGTGGATTAAGAGGTTAATAAATGAGATAAGGTTTGTGGGGAAAGGCAAGCCACTCTGATGTGTAAGAAACCTTTGAAGGAGAGAAGACGGAGGAGAAGGGAATGTGACCTCTTCAGCGCTTCAAGCTAAAGCAGATGAGAGCAGCTGCAGGAATAGCAACATTGCTGGAGATGCAGAAGAAACCAGCAAGAGGAGATATATTCTCCAGATAAGTTGAGAGTTGGTGTCTCAGGATTGTGACTTTAATATTTATATCATCCAGCAATTCCTTCACAAAGCTAGGTCACTTGAGGTTAACGTGCTGCCCATCTCACAAGCATCGGTCCTTCGCACTTGTCATTTTTATTGATGAATCGACAGCAAGGTGGCACTATACAGCAAGGAACATTGCAGTATGATTTATTTCAACTTTTCTTTTAGTTTACCCCCATCCCATGATAAAAACAGTAATTTGCATTCCTGTAGATTCTGTTGGTTCCAGGGCACACATGTTGTTACTGTTAGATGTATAAATGGTTTATTTTCTAGGTTGGCTCTCTTAGGAGAGTTTGCAGATTGATCTAGTGACAGAGAAAGTTTTGTGCTCTTGCTCAAAATTGGTGCTTTAGTCTTTAAGTGAAGTTTTCCTCTAGAATGGGTGAGTGGTGCAGGTGTCTAAATGTAGATGTTTACTGCTGTAGTGGAAGCCCAGAATCTCAGAGGTGTCCTAGATGTTCACAAGAGGGAGGTAGATAGGACATAGGCATTCAAGAGACATGTATAGTAGCTGTAGACTGAGGCAGAAGATGCTGTATGCCCTTATATCCCTCAAATGGCACCAGATATCTCTGTTTAGGGCCTGAAGCTGCTTTGTGTGACTGTTGGTTTGTTTATTAGATGTTTGTCAACATCTGTTGTCGTGACAAAATCGAACTTAGAGGTAACAGCTCTGCTATTAGTAGAAGGAATGGAAGATGTGGTGGGTTTTGTTCTAGCCCATGGCTGGTCACGTTCCAGGTGAACGTGCTAATGCAGTTTCAGTTTTTGAAATGTTCCTTAAATGTACCAATGCAATTTGAAGGACACCAGAACATGATCTCAAAAAGGCAGTTATTTTGGAGGACAAGAGGAAATGACCTCAAGTTGTGCCAAGTGAGGTTTAGATGGAATATTAAGGAAAATTTCTTCACCCAGAAGAGATGTTAAGCACTGGAACAGGCTGCCCAGAGAGGTGGAGTCACCATCTCTGGAGTTACTTGAAAGACATGTAAATGTGGTGCTGAGAGATGTGGTTTAGTGATGGACTTGGCAGTGTTGGTTTTGGTGTTGGAGCTTATGATTTTAAGGGTCTTTTCCAACCTAGATTGATTCTCTAATCCTTCACACTGTGTGTTAAACTGAAGAAACAAGAAGTGTCCTCAGTTGACTTGCTAGTTTTCAGGTTGAATTTGCATTTCTGCCCATTAGTAAAACGAACACTTGATCCTAGAAAAGTAACAAACTTCATCAAGGGCCAGAGATTTAACAAATGTGGTGTGGAATAAGTACCTTTATTATTGCCTATTTTCATACATAACCAAAAGAGTAATGTGTGACTTCCAGGATGGTATGTGATACCAGCAGAGTGCAATGATACATAGGCAGGAAGAGAGCACTTAGGCTAATGGTCTTTAATTGGTAAAGATTGAGGTGGTCTGACCACTGGCGCAGAGGAGTGGCAGTTTTCTGCTGTGGGGTGGTTTTCTGGCTCAAGGTAGAACCAATCTAACACACAGATTTTCTACTTGGACCCAAGAGCAGGCATGAAAGCTAAACAGAGTAAGGACAAGTTCCTTCCGGACCAGGAGGATCTCCTGAACTTTCAGGACTGTCAATGCAATGTTGAGAAGAGTAAATAAGGGCAAGAGGAACAATGCATCTGTGTGTATGGCATTAGAAGTGGCCCGCTGAGGATTTTCTGCTTTGCAGGAGGGTGTGTTAATTGTGTGCTGTAATGGTTCGTGGTGCATTACATGTTGATTGCAGTATAACACCTGAGATAAAGTGAAGCTGAATGACTGAACTCAGCGGCCTTCCAGTCCTCAGGGGTCCTCAGGACTGGGGAGGGACTTATTAGAAGAACATGTTAGTGATAGGACAAGGGGGAATGGTTTTAAATAGGAAGGGGTAGATTTAGATTCTTCACTGCAAGGGTGGTGAGGCACTGGAACAGGTTGCCTAGGGATGTGGTGGGTGCCCCCTCCCTGAAGGTGTTCAGGGCTAGGTTGGATGTGGCCTTGAGTAGCCTGGTCTAGTGAGAGGTGTCCCTGCCCGTGGCACAGGTGTTGGAATTATATGATCTTTGAGGTCTCTTCCAGCCCTAACCATTCTATGAACTCCACTTTGAGGGTTATGCCAGTGAGAGGGGTTGACGTATCTCCAAGGGTACTGAGGTTCCAAATGAGATGAGCTGTCCTCTGGAAGTGGTTGTGCCATCCCTATGGCTTCTGACAGGTCCAAGCAGAAAACATGCATCTCACTTGGCTCAGTTGAGGTTAAGCAGTGGAAAATCCATGAAGTCTTCTCCTCCACCTCCCACTCCCTTTCTTTCAATTGCTAATGGCAAGACGCAAATGCCTTTCAGACCATGTATCTACAAAGCCTTCTGCAGGAGGCTGTTCCAATGCACACAGAGATGTTGGCTGATGCTCCTCTTTTTAAAGAAAAACGTGTTGTGTAATGGATTTGAACCTCTGACTCCCCTACATGAAATATCTGGCTGCTTCCCACAGCGGTGAGGAGCGGTGTGGTTTCCACCAAGGGCTGCATCTTCCTGTGCTTGCAGGCAGGTCAACCCCAAAAGTGAAGGAAGAGAGGCGGGGGAAGGGAGTCTTATAACTCCAGACAGTGTTTATTATATTTAGGTGTAATCTGTTCATTTAGTGCCTGTCATTGCTGGATGCTTTAACGCGTTCTTGGGCACCGTGTCTGCATCAGCGGGGCTGCTTCGAGATGCCAGACAGGTTTCTGCTGCAGAGACCCATCACCAGCTTACAGTCATTTTTCACATGGCTCTCTTGGATAATCCCTCTTTCTAACAAATCTGACAAACCACACGAAGTGCAGCATTTATTCAGGTCACATGCTCATGCATATTAATCTCTCCAGCCAGCTTCTCCTTCATTCATTTAGATTCTCCTTCCCTATCAGGCCCCGCTGGAGGCAGTTCCCTGGGGATGTATGTTCGGGTAACAGCGAGCTGGCGTCAAGTCTCGCGGATCGATACTCTGCATGCTTTCAGCGTTTAAATTACCACCATGGTCTGTTGGTCTTGGCTTAGGCAAAAGAATCCCGGTGATGAAATGACACTCGATCTGGAGTTTGCCAGATAGTGTAAACAAGCACATTAGTTGGACCGGATAGGCATGATAATTGCAGAGCCAGGCTGTTGCTTGAATGGATCCATTAAAGTCGGCTTCAGGGAACTGCATCATCCTTTTAGATTGCTACAAAGAAAGGACTGAAGAAATAGCCGTGGCTGGAAGGTCTTGCTGCAGAACGTGAAGCACTGAATCTATTCTTAACTCTTCGTTGCTGAGTTTGTGCTGCTTCCTCGGTGCAAATTCGGGATCTTAGATCTCTTGGGCATCCTCTTTTTCTGTGCTTCGTGTTGCAGGAGAGTTGTGGTTAAACGGGGTCAAATGAGCAACCACATGCTGCAGAAAATAGGTATTTTTATGTCGTCCTGTTCCAGGGCTCAGGTCCTTCATTGATCCCATCAGAGAGGAAAAACATCCACCTTTTCCATTCTCCAAAGCAGTTGTGGCTGTTTGCAGAGGGCGGGCGGTGGAGTTTTTACTTGCTTTAAGAATTTCTGTGCTTTGGAGCCAAGCAAGTACCAGAAACGCTGCAATTTCGAGGGAGTGTCCCCTGGGAAAAGCAGCACATGGTGTGAATTTGCAAAGCTCTGACAGAGGAAGTGATGGGGAGATCCTGACATTTGTTCCCCAATACCCACTCATGTTGCTTGAAGAAACAGCTCTGTCAAGAGGAGGAAGGTTTTCAGGGGACGTTGGAGTTATTTTGACTGAAGTTTGAAAATTCAGCTGTAAGAATGCATTCACAATGTTAAGAGCTGTGGGCCAGCTCTGACATATAAAAAAAAATATAAATACTGTAATACTAGATGTTAGCTGGCCTGACTTTGTTGACCCAAGTTGTGCTTACTGGGGTAATCTGCCGGGATGGCGACGGTTGGATTCTGTGCGTCACCAAGAGCCTTCATCTTGCGTGAGCAAATCCTGAGTTCATTAAGTAGGATAATTTAGCTCTGTGACTCAGTTCTTGTCCTTTTTTTGATTAATCACTCAGCTGTGGTGGTTGGCCAGTCAATGTTTGGCCCATAGCTTGGTTTTATCAGATGCAGAGGTTTGCAGAGCTTTCGTTTCCGGTGTGTAGTTGAGAGTTTTGTGTCTTGGGATGAGACTGCTTGTGATGATTGTTTAATTTCTGTGATTTAATTTTTTTTGTAGCTTCCCATGAACTGTCTGCTTCTGTCTTCCCTGGTGCATGCTGGGTAGGGTGAGGCTGGGAGTTCCTGGCGTTGTAAATTCAGGTTGTTCTGGGTGTATGCATGTGTCTGAATTTTATTTAAAGAGTGTTTTGAGCATGGGCTGGAGCATCCTGACATGCTGAAAATCATTTAAGAAAAAAAAAAAGAAAGAAAAGATCTGGCTTTTGTATTATGTGGTTTCAACCAAGCAGACAGAGAAGGAGCAGTAGGTGTGTACCACGCCGAGACTCACTTGGCATCTCCCCATCCTCCTGTTCACAGCAGTCGCATCTGCCCAAGTGGAAGAGTAAATACTCCTCCGATCTAATCACGTTAAATGTTCCAAAGTGTAATACCTTAATTTGATTGCTGACATGAGGGCTGATGGGGAAATGATGTGGTAATCAGGAATGACAGCGATGGTAGATAGGAATCTTTTGTTTCAAAGATTAAGCGAACCTGAGTAGATAGTCTTGTCGGGTGTGCCGCGTAACCAGAAATAGTCCTCACACACTGAGTCAGAGCACAAAGCCACTCAGGAAAGTGAAGTCTTTCTGCAAATGGCTTGATTTGTTCTCATCTAAACCTGTTGTTGGCCTCCAGGATATCCCGTCCAAGGTCAGAGGCAGCTGTGGTTGGACTCAGTGATCTTAAAGGTCTTTTCCAACCTAAATGATTCTCTGATTTTATGATTCGATGTGGTATTAAGTTGTTGTGGGTACACTGTAAAGGAAAAAAAAAAACCCAACCAAAAAATGATGCATCTTTTCTTCTTTTTTGTGGCAACGTGGAACCATAGTGCACGAAGGCTTTTATTGCTCTGCTCCTCTTAATGTCTAAAATCTGGAGGGGGGAGGGAATCCTCCCTGGAATGCACACCCTATGCAGAATTGCTTTTCAGAACTGTTTGAAAACAATCGCTTCTGCAGGAGTAGGAGCTAATTTGAACAGCCAGTTCTGTCCATGAGATGTACATTCCTGGATGCCAGAGGAAAATAGCAGGCTGGAATTTGCTTCATGTTTGAGGTTAGTTTGAAAAGAGTCCGGCACTTTTATTGAGGGTGGTTTTATATAGCAGCTCTCAGTGGAAACAGTTTGTCTTTTATATTTTTAGGTTAAGGGATTTCTTTAAGGTCAACCTGAGTTCACACAATTTTCTCTTCTGCCTTGATGGAGGTGGGCATTATTATTTGAAATTATTTATTATTAAACTTGCTGTATAACCTCTTGGGGTTGTTATTCTGTACGGTTGTGGAAGCAGGTTGATGGAATGAATGTGCACATGCCGTTACCTGTGAGATCTGTCCTAGGGAACCTGCTTTGGCAGGGGGGTTAGACTCCGTGATCTCTTGAGGTCCCTTCCAACCCCTACAATTCTGTTATTTCCCAGTCTGTGGAGAAATGCTGCTTTCACAAACGGGTGGAAGTTTTCTGTGAGCATCACCTGGCATCCCAGACACTTACTGCCTTGAAGAGGAGTGTTGCTTGTGGCCTTAATTGCGGACTCTATAATTTATGGCATTTACACTTCCTCTGCCTTCTAGCCACTCTGAAGGCAGAGGAAGCCTCCAGCAACAAATTTCTGTCCACTGGTGTATTTTTCCTATAGATTATCCTTTAATGTACATGACGAGAATATTCTGCTCTCACAAAGAGATAGAACAGCCTGTGTGGGGCTGTATGGATAAATCTGTATGAAGTTACAAAGTTTTCCAAGAGGAAAAGGTGATGTAATGGACTGTGGAAATAATATTTTTTTTTGTTCTTTCTCTCATCCCATCACACGTACAATATAAATAGTGGAAAAAGACACAAACCCATTGAAATGTAAACCGCTCCAGTAAAGCTCCCCCATCTCTGCCTGCTGGTTTCAGGCAGCAAGCATCAGCCATCGGTGGTTTCCAGCACATTAGCAGCTATGTGTGAAGCCATCTGTCATGGCTTGGAGGTGTCGAACCAATTCAGCAGTTCATGAGGTAAGGCCAGAAGAAAAAAAAAAAAAGGCCTAGAAAATCAGTGTATAGATGGGAGAAGGGGAGGCTGAAAAGCTGGAGGAAACAGTCTGTGCAATGCTGTAATTTACTCAGTCATTTGCCATCACATCCTGTTGTGGGGTCAGGGCTGTTCATTGCCCACCTCTGCAAGGGGATTTGGAGTTGGTCTTGGTAGGTTAAGGCATGGTCAGCTGCAGCACCAGCACTTCAATGTCTGGCACTTGTCCTCCCCAAAACCACCCTCAGACATGTCCCAGCACCATGCTTGAGAGGCACCCTCCTGGTGGATACATCTCAGTCTGGATTAAGTTTGAATGAGAACTCCAGGCCATGTTGTTTGCTGTTTTTAGTGCTAAGGTTCAAGTTTTAATTGGTTTGTTCTAATAAAATTCGTCAGCAGCAGGATGACTTGAAGGAACAAATGCTTTGTTGCATCTGCAAGGCAGGTCTGCTCCATGGGAACCTTGTTCCATGAGAACCTGCATTCAACCGTCCTCCATGGACCCTCTAGAGAAGTTTGCAGAAAGCCTTTTTGGGCCTGAACTGTTAGCCATCCATGACCACTACAGAAAGCAGAGATTCACTGCTTTGTTTCATCCAGAATCCTCTGTCTGGTTGGTGTACAAGAAGATCTGGTCTTTATCTTTTCACCCTTTCACTCCCTGTTGGAATTGGTCATTGCTTTGCTGACAGTGGGTACAGCTGGCCAAGCAGTTACATGCACCATACACAGGACACTGGCTTTAGGGCAGCTGAAGCTCTGTCTTCACTTTCTTCCCCTTTTTCAACAAGTCTGGCTCTGGATAACATCAGGTTTTTGTTTCTGTTTGGTGTTTGCATTGTCTTAATGGATTTCTTCTCTTTCTGGTATGTTCAAAGACCAGTTTCTGTATCTTAATAGGTTGCATTGCTACAGTGACTGTAGAGCTATCTATGTGAACTGGGAAAGTTTTGGGTTAATTTTCTCATTTCTCCTCCTCAGCCTGTCTCTTTGCAGGTCTGTGTCTCTGCTCTGATGCTCTGCTTAACGCTTTGCTGCATTCAGGCACCCAAGAGTTTGCTTGAAGGGAAGCTTTGTGCTTTGCAGTCACAGTGAGACTTGAGATGTGCTTGTTTGACTCAGGTGATCAACTCACAACCGTATTGATTGGCTTTATTTCTAGACGAGCATCACAGAGACGTGGTACCTACCAATTTACTGTACAAGCTGTGTTTCATTGCAAACAAGAGAGCTCCATCAGGGAATACCTTTCTCTGCATTTGGAAACTGCAAAACAAGTTCAGCTGGTGTAAAATGTATGGGAATAATGTTGTAACTGCTTTCCCTGGAGCAGCCTGCTCTGTAAGCAACTTGCAGACCCTGCTTCCCCAGCAAGTAAGGGGAAGGAGATTCCCACGTGGGTTTTGTTTGTTGACACCTTGGTTCAGGGTCTGAGTGGAGCAGTGCAGTGAGTTGATGCAGAAGTGGAGCCTTGAGTTAAAGTTTTGGGGTTGCTGATGTCCCATTAAAGGCCAGTTTGAAGGACACGTGCAGAGTGTTTGCACAACTGTTCTACAAGGCAAAACTGTTTACATACAGTGCCAAGGTTGCAAAGCTCTCTTTCTATTTTCATACTGGATCTGTTTGCAGAGTTTACATAATTTGGTGTAGTTTTCCTTTGAAGAAGTACTTTAATATTAATTTTAATTAGAATCTAAGACCTCGTCCAGTGGTGAAAGGTACATGATGCCTCCAGAAAGGGCATTGCAACCCTCAGCTGGCACAGCACGTTCCCTTTTAGCTGGACAGATAGAAATACAAGTTTCTTTAGAAACTTATTCAGAAATGTGTTTCTGAAGGTTTTCTCACCTTCAGTCTCCTCTGAAGCCTGGATGTGGTGACAGCAAGCGAGATGGATGGTAGACTTTGGGTCTTTCCTTAAAGATGGAGCTTTAATAGACTGCTAAGTAGAATATTTTTCAAATTAAGCCAATGGCAAATTTGCTGAAGTCTTGGGCAAGATCTGGCCCTTATGGAGTAACTAAATTCTTGGTGACTTCCCACAGCTATGCTTAATGGGAAATTTGTGCCAGTTAGGACCACTCGTACATTTTCCCCATTGTTGGCAGCATCTGATGCCTTTCTGCATGCAGATCTATACCTGTCTATATGTGTATTAGTTCTTGTTATGTCTTTTAAAATAATTTCCTTCCCCTTCTAGATCTACTTTCCATACTCTGTACTTCTCATACCCACCCTGCTCCCTCCCATTTGTAATCCTTGGTGTTTCCTGAAATGCAGTAGATTCAGACGTTCTATAAGATGTCTTAAGGTAGGATATCTAAAATAATTTTTTTTTTTTTTTTAAAAAAAGTCATTCCAGAGCATGACCATGTAGCATGGAATATTAGAAGAGTATTAGGAAGAGACCCCTAGACATCTTTCCCCCAGTCTCCCTTCCAGACCAGGGCTTAGGTCAAAGGTAGGCCAAGTTTCTCAGGACCTTGTTCAGGGATCACCCAGCTTCCAGCCTCTTTGGACCTCTTTTCCACCTCTCTTTCTGGCAAATGCATGTTTTTTCCTTGTAATGCCATTGTGATTTCTCTTGTTGCAGCCTGTGCATCTTGTCCTTTTGCTGGTTGCCTTGAGAAGGCTCTAATTCTTTTTTCTCTGCCTTTTAGGTTTGTAGGTACCAAAAATCTTGCCCTCAGCTTTTAGTTTGGGACCATTGTAGTTGTGAAAATATAAATGCATCTATTTTTTTTTCCCTTAAACAAAACTGGTGTGAAGTTGAAAGAAGAGCATTAGTTTTGGGGAGAAAACCATCCTCCCATGTGTCACAGAAGAATGGGATTCATCTGCCCTTTGCTTTCTGGGTCATTTTGAGGGTAATTGTCTTTAATTTAAAAAGTTTTCAAAAAACATTGCAGTCCTGCTGGCTGGCCAACCTTTTCCTTCTTGGGCTGAGTACTCCTGTATTTCAGGATGAATCTCCACCTGGTTTAGAGTCCAAAAACCTTGAAAAGTAAATCCTCAGGGTTTCTGATAATCACTTCTTTAAAGCAATGGCTGCCCATCTCCCAGCATCCCATCGCTCCTCTTCCTCGGAGGTTCCCAAAACTCTGCGCTTGGCCCCAGCAGCCCCACTGGGATGGAAACTGAATCACGATGCAGGAAAGTCCCGCTGTTTGAGTCGCAGGAGTCATTCACATGAGCAAAGCACTGGCCCAAAGGCTTTGCCAAAGCCACTAATAGGATCCAGCTTTCTTGGGTTGGGGACAGAGTCGGTAAGGACTGGAGTGAAGTGGTGTGCTGGGGCTGCAGCTCTGCACCCTGTGCTGTCATTAGGTTTTGGACAGAGTCCTCGTGCCTCAGTTTCCTCCTCTCCTCCATTAAAACCTTTCATAATATGTGGATATTGAGAAATAGCCAAGTAGTACTGGGGAAAAAAAGAGGAATTTTTTTTTTTTTCCCTCCAGGGAAACTGTCTTCTCACAAACTCCTGTGGGACCCAAAGCTCCTCTTGTAAAACATACTTTAAAGTTTAAGATGGAAGAGGGTCATTTTAGTTCTTTGTGGTCAGCAGTCAGTCTTGTACCAGAAGTGTGATAGGTGGTTCGCAAAGAGTGGCAGAGACACGATTATTGCTCCTGTCAGCCTGGTCTAAATGGAAAACACACAGAGAGTGGCTGGAGGCTGGAGCTGACAGTGAGCTGAGTGATCGAGCCCTGAAACTCAGCACAGATCTCATTAATGCCATCACTTTTATTTGGATTTTTATTCATATATTTTCCACTGTCTTTTTGAGCAGCATTTTGTGCAAGTTATTGAAACTGTTTGTGGCTAGTGCTGTAACTAATGAGCTGGCTGGATCCAGCATAACTGAAACTTGTCAAAACACTCAAGGACAACTGACTCCTGCTCCCTCTTCTCAAAATTCATGGGAGCACTGTGCACAGATATAACAGACTCTAGCAGCTATAATAACCTACAAATGAGATTTAGTTTTTAAAGTAGATTATGCTAAGAGGATTTTTGTGTGTGTGTATGTAAATGATAGGGTTGCAATTGGATCTTTTGATGAAATCAGCTATTTAGGGGAGCGGGGAAGCATTTGGATACAGCAACCTGGCTCTTGCTTAGGAGCTTAAATCTGTCTTCCATCAATGGGGCTGGAAATCACCATGTGTGTGATGCCATTTAGTTTCTCAAGAATGTCTGTCCATGGAGCAGCTGCTGCCCATAGAAAGGCTCCAGTTGAGCTCAGAACCCTGAGCTACCCTCCATGGCGCTGCTTTGCCCTGAGATCTCTGGATCTTCTGCTGCCTTTCATACTTGGGAATCAAGTCCTTGGAGGAGGATGAGCTGCACAAGGAGCTGGAGACCTTGAGCACCCACCAGCCAGCAGTGTAAGGGGAAAAGCCGGATCTGGGACGTCGACAAGGCTCCCAGCATCCTTCCTCCACCACTCCCACACGTGGTTCACTTAAAAATGAGATGTCAAGTTTCCACACTCGCTGCCTGCCGCCCTTTTGGCTTTAAAATAAAATGAGCAAACTCAACAGTAGCGCAATGTTTTTAAAAGTAAAGGGCAGCAAAACCGGGCTGCCTTCCAGATAAATGAACAACCTTGGAAATTACATGTTGAAAACACATGAAAAATGGTTGACGGGTTGGAGTATTTGTTTTGAAGATAACATATCCCACCCTGCATCCTCCTGCTTTGCTCCATTTTTTGTGTGTGTGTGTCATGTGGCTGTAGCAAAGAAGAGCTTTACTGTGCTTGCAAAATTTATGTCATGCACACATTCATCCTCCCGTGGGCTACAGCCTTTAACATGTTTCAGTCAGTTTTGCAGTTGTTATAGTGACATAATAAAATTTGTCAAGACTCTATTGAATTATGTTTTCCCACTGCCTTTTGCCCTATGAAGGTGCAAACAGCATCTCTGCAAAGAGATGACATCGAGAGCAGTTTCCTTCTGGTTGAAATGGTCCTGGATCTTAAAGTTGCTTTGCCAGTGTCTTAAAGAAGTCTGGTAGCATGTTAAAACCCAGCACATGTACTCTAGTCTTTAAAATTGCAAGCTTTTGCCTTAAAGGTGAATGAATTAAATGTAGGCTTGTGTTGTTCTTTTGCTTTTGGTGGCCTTGATACCCTTGTATTCCCCTGGCTTCAACATCCAGGCAGCCACAACCTGAATCATGACCGTGTTTCCAAAGGCATGGATGCAGCATGGGCTGCAGGAGCTGCTTCCTGCGCTTCTTCCCCATGTAATTACTGACAAAAGGCTTAAAAAAGAAGCACAGCAGAAGCAGAGAGTAGGACTTTGCTGTGTTGCATGGCAGCAGAGAAAGCTCTTGGTCTGCTGGTTGGGAGTCTTGGCGGTGCTCTGCCAACACCTCTTAGCTTGGCCATGTCTCTAAGGGGGTTAAATAGGTACACCTTTGCTTAAGCCATCCAGTTATATGATCGAACGGTGTTCCCAGGGGATCAAAGCTATGTATCATCAATTTTGCTTCAGCGAAGATGGTTTTACTTGACACCTAATCAAATGATATTTACTTGCTGCCGCTCCGACTCCGAACTGTCATCTCATAGTTGTGTGATTTTTCACGAGCGCGGTGCCAGTGGAGTTGAGGAGACTGTGGTTTGGTTATAGCTTTAGGCTAAACTAAGCCAGATGTTAAGGCCTTTATTTGAAGTCATTAGTTCTTTGCCAGTCGTTCTGCGCACATTCCTTTCATTGCTGGAGCGCTTTGCTTTTCTGAGAATATCGCCTTCTGCAGGGAATCCTGGTCATTGTTAATAAATTACTTCTGGGCATTTCAGGAAAAATTAAGTAAAGATGTAATTTACAGAAAACAAACAACGGGCTGGCTTTGTTCCCACAGTGGATAAAGAGCCAAGGGACCCACAGCCACCCCAGAAGATGCAGTAGATCCAAAGAGGAGAAGAAATGTTGGAGAAACCTTTCTTCAACCTTGTTTCCAAGACTTTGTTCCAGGGGTAGTTGGAGGAAGGAAGGAAGGGAATTTCCATAGATAGTTTTGGGAGTTGGGAGGCCCTAGGTTTGGCTTTCCCAGTTGATCTTGATGATATTGAGCAATTTGTGTTCTTGACTTTTCCACAGCTGTTGAATGGATGTATTTTATCTAATGTGGGGCTCGTGGCTTTATTCAGGTTCATACAATGATAGTAAAATGCCATAATGAGGCCAGTCAATGCCAACCAGTACGTTTCCATTTCATGGTCAATATAAAAATGTTAAGAAATGTGTGTTTGTCTCCTGTGAGCAAAGAACTGTGAGCTTCAGCAGTGCTCTGAGCCTGCAATAATTGATCGAGGATATTGCTTAAGCAGCTCATTGTTTTCTTTCATAGGGGTTATGCTTCTGAGCTTGAAAATCCAAGCATTCATTGATTCTTACTGTCATTATTATTATTATCATCATCATGTTGATTGCAGTTTGAGCTGTCTCTGAAAATAAAAGCTGTTGCCTGAGCTGTTGCCCCCTTGGCCTCTGAGTTTTGTGGGGAAATGTAACGAGTTAAAAATTGCTGCGTTTTTCATATGCCTTTGATTTATCTTAGGGCTGCAGTTCTCAGAAGTTAGTTTTAATTGTTGAATAAGCTCCGTGACATTCGTGATGAGTGACAATACAATTACAGCGGTGGAACTGCACCGCTAAGGAATTTGGCTGCAGAAGTTACCTGCGTTTCCCACAGCTGAAACCTTACCTCATTTAACTAACATTTCGTTGTCTGGTTAAGGTTAAGGAGAAAAAGTTGAGCAACAGTTCTGGTCTGAGCGAAACGGGTGGATGAAGCGAGAGCTGGAATTTGTGGCAGGTCTGTCGTTTCCTCCATGCCATCAAGCTGAGCACCAGGACATCCCTGGTTTGAATTAGCTTTTCCGAATAAGCGGCACCCTATGACGCCAGCAGCATGATCCATAACCCTAGCCTGAGTTACATGTGTCCGTGGTAGAACGGTTATGTCACTTCCTTCTTTTAAAATGGCCAAGATATATATATTTTTTGCATGCCAAGAAAAATGTCTTGCCAGCATTTTAAAACATCTTTCTGGGTTTGTTATGCTCAGTCAAGACTGCAGCTGCTTGGTTGGTTGTAGGCTGATTCGGTGGTGGAAGCACTCCATCAAACAAGTTCAGAGTCAGGATTTACTCCCAAGCAGTAAAATCCTAAGGACCACTAAGCTGGGTTTAAGCACTGAAAAGATAAATGAGCCTTGTCTTCTGAGAGATGAGAGTTACTCCCAGTGATAAACTTTGCCCGGTAAGGTACTGAATTCGCAAAATAATCAGGAGTATTTCTATCTCAGCTTTCATTCAGAAGTGTCTCAGGTCATTAAAAGCACAAATTAAACTTGCAGGCAGCCCTACCTAAGAGGGAGGGGAAGCGTTGCGCTGGTTTAACAGTCTAGGAGCTCACATGGAGGTGCTGTTGTAAGGCAGCAGAGCTCCTCAGTCTCAATTCCCACCACTCACCTCTTGGTCCAGGCTGGCACACTGCTCTTTGCAGCTACAGTTTGCACATACAAACGGATTTTTGCATCCTAGATGTGGTGCAAATCAAGGTTTCTCTTCACCTGGAAAGATGGTTAGAGCCACCCCTAAGTCCCAGGCTTGGATTCAAGCTCTAGTGTTCGTCTGTAGCATTTGCCCGACTTGGATGTTGGATGTGGATTTAGGTCCTGGAGTTGAGGTGTGAGGCCATGCTTTGCTGGCAGGCCAGAGCTGTAACCTGATTAATCTGAACAGGTAAAAAGTAACACGATCCATCAGCAGCACAACTGGCAGCGCAGCCCGGCGAGTAGTGAATTTTTCATCAGGGGGCCCTTAGAGAGGAGGTGTATGTTACCGAGGGTGGTAGAAAGAAGAGAAACATAGCCAGGCTTTCATCCGGAGGGATATTGCCTAACCAGCGAGGAATCCTTTCATCAATAAATTATGAGAAGAATGGGAGAGTTTCGAAAGATCAGCCTGTTAACGTGCTCTCATCCGACAAATATAAGGAACATTATATTTTGGCCTGGGATGCCTTGCAGGAGCTGAGCGGTGACAGTGTGCAGCGGGGCAAACAGAGGAAGGTGAGACCCCGTTGCATGTGTTGGAGCTGGGACGGGCACTGAGCATCCATCAGCAGAGCGGAGAGGAGGCAAATGTGGTGTGACCGCTAAGCCCCGGTATTGAATAACAGGAGGAAAAACCAAGCAGGCGCCCTTTTGTTCCTCCACCTGGCTCCCTTCCACGCCACGGATCCTCCCTTGGAAGGGTGGCTGCAGCAGAGCAGACATCTGGTCGGCTTTCTTACAGCTCCTGCTTGGCACTGGTGGGGATCCCCATCTCTTCCCATGTGCATTGAGCCATGGTCCTGCTGCTGGGAGGAACAGGCATGGTTTTATCCATCCAGAGTGACCAAAACACATTTTGAGAAAGTAATGTTTTAAATGCTCATTTCAGCTCGATTTTACATGCTCATGTGCTTAATTTCCCATAACCTCTGTTTGACTCGGAGCTCAGTGAATAACAAAAGATACTTTTAGTGCCTTTACGGGAAGATGTCAGGATGTTCCGCGGGTTGTGAAGGATGATAGCTTGAGCAAGAGCCTCTGCTCCCTGGAGAGACCATCTCGTTGCCTGGGTGATACCCAAGGAGAGGAGGTGGCGATTGCAGTGGAGCAAAATGGCTTCTTGATTGCACCTACACATCCCCGTCCTTCGTTCCACGCTCTAACGATGGAGCCATGCTCCCTTGCTTATGTAAGCTGGCACATGAACAAGCACTAAGTTATAACAGAAAGCAAAAGAATTCGGAGCCTTGATCGAACTCCCATGGTGTTTACAGGGTGGAAACTTACCCAGAAATGCAGTTTTCCAAGTGCTTCTTACTGTCAAAGGTTTTTTTTTTGTTGCTGGCTTTTTACTAATTCGGAGTGAGCAGCTCTGCACCAGCAAAATGCTTCTGATGCTGACAATTAGGCAAATTATTTTAATGTCAATGAAAGGGGCTGTGTCTGTGGGGAGATGAGCAGGGAGCAAACCAGAGTTGGAATTTACAGTGTATTTGCTCCCATCCTGCCTTAATTTCCTTGTATTTACTGCGTACGAAGATTTCTGTAAGTCTAACCTGAAGTGCGTTGTCTTCTCTAGCAGGCAGCTTGGAGCAACAGGATAGGGAGCCTTAGATCTCAAATCTTTGGGTGCCTTGTGATTCCCTCATGCTGGTTGCTAACTGGCCCCACTAACTACCTCTTTGTGAACTTCCAGAGCCAGTTCTTCTACATCTGTGCATCATGTGCCCAGCAAAGGCTCTCCAGGGAGAGTTACTGCATAGTAGCTGCTGGAGAAAATGTCCCAACAAAGCAAATTTCTCATGACCCACCTATCTGAAGGTCACAAATAGAGAGTTTTCATATGACCAAGTTGGTTTCCCCCAGGAGAGAGAAAATTTCAGATCTTTCCCTGTAGAATCTGCTCTGTTTGGATGTTGGCAAAGAGTAGATGCTTTAGAGACTTGCTCATAAAATGTTTTTCCAAAGCAGTTAGTTTGTGGTGCACAGTGAGTTGCTGAATTACAACCTGGAGGAATTGATGTTGTCAGCTTGGAGTGGCTCAAGATGACTCTGGAGGACAAGATACAGGAGGAAATTAAGTTCTTCAGTGTTTTGACTGGCAGGTTTTACCTTATTTTGATCCTTGTCACTACAATCCCAGCAACTGATGCTACAAGAATTAGTAATTAGTATCCCAGTGTCCGCTCCTGTGCGAGAAGGGAAATGCTTCTACAATATGTTAGCAGCTTTTAGTAGTCTTTCCATTAAATGACTCCTCCAGCAAGGAAGGGTTTGTCTTCCAGAAGCATCCCAGATCTCCAATCAGCCTGCATAAGAAAGTTCAGGTGGTAAAACCTCCTGTATAAATAAATCCACTCTTTTCCCCTTCTCCTTTGTCCTGGGTTTCAAACGAGTATGTCCAGGTCCCTGCCATAGAGTGGCATGTGGGAATGGGTCCATATGGACAGTCCGATGCATAAAGTGTATCAGGTCTCTGAATGATGGGGTATATGGTTTCTGAGTGTTTTGGCCATCCAGTTTCTTACAAACATAGGCAAACAAGTCTCTTGTTTGGACTGAACCACTGACTTGCTCTTCTGCCTTTGCATTGAGAAATGTCACTTAAACCTTTTTAGCCTATCCACCTTAAGGGATGATGAGAAAAATTAATCATGTCTAGCAAAGTCCTCCTAAAAGCTAAAGTAGACCAAATGAAATTAATTCTGATGTTGGGAAAAGTATAAAGCCGTAGTTGTTGTCCTCCATGTTGGAAGGGATCTTCCCTTCAGAGAAGCAGCCAATGTTTTGTTGTAGGTTTTGTGGGGATGAATTGATATGGGAGAGGTTTGTGAGGGTCCTCGGGTGTTCAGTGTAACACACTGGCAAAACTCGAACCCGCAAGGTGTAGCAGCTGCTCAAGGTTGTTAAGTCAGAGGCAACACCGACGGCGTGTCTTTGGTCCTGTCCTTCCGGAGCAAGAGCTTAACAGGATCAGAAAACCCATGGACACGTTGGGGCAAAGAAATAGAGGAAGCCAGAGATCCCTTATCGAAACAAATCCTGCCTCGAAGGTGCTTCCAACTGTTAGGAGTGGAGCCAAGCTTGTCTTCGATGCTTCCCTGCCAAAATTCCCGCAAGGACTTATCTGATGAGCAAGGAAACAGAGCGGCCCCCAGTCCTCCCAGCACAGCGGGGTGTCTCCAAGGAAAGGCTGGGCTCACACCTGCCTGGAGGAATGGAGAAGCCAAAAATAGGAGCCAACATATTTTGGCCGAGGTGGAGTGCGTATCCCCACCTCTGCAGAATGGCTGCGTCTCCGGCTCTGCAGTCAGCTGGCGCGTGTGGCGTCTGGTACTGTTTGCAAGCTGATTTTTTTTTTTCTTAAGGTTGGCTTACATGTTTGTGTTGGGGAAGATCAAACATCATCTCAGAAATGCCCTGTGGTGACAATTCCTGGAGCATCCAAGGGTTCTGTGGGGGTTATTTCTGCACAGTGGGCTCCTCCCTGCAGTATCGTAAACCTCCTTTCAGCATTCGGCAGTGAAAATGTCACTAAAAATGCTTAAATCAGACTGAAAGAGAAGAGGATTTCCCAAGGTAGCCTATGGTGATCTGCAAATGGAGCAGCAGCCTCTGAACAGTGAGTTTCTTCACTGGTACCACAGTGTCTCTATTGGATGGCATGTCCTGAAAATGGGCAAAGTGAAGGGAGAATTAGTACCGTTTGTGGCAGTGCAATTATTTCCTTGCTTTTCTGGTGGGAAGAACAACAGGGATCATGCAAGAACATATAGAAATTGTGTTGGAAAACAACTCTCTGAGTTGGGGGAGGACCTCTAGAAATGCACGCCCACCTGTCCACAAAGCTCTCAGGCTTGCAAGTGGCTCAGTCCAACAAACAAACAAAAAGCTTAGGAGATTTCTTGTATTTCACTATATTTCCTGACATTGCCCAAGTCAACATGGTTCCTGCATGCCCCAGGCAGAGTTATGGGCACAGGGTGAGCGTGGGCTGGAAGCCGTGGCAAGAATCTTGGGACAGGACTTTCTGACCTCTGCTGTGAAGATGCACATCAATGCCAAGATGGTAAGAGCCAGATTGGTGAACTGGGGAAGGAAAGAAAATACTGCTTGTGTGTCAAGCATCATGTTTACCAGATAAAATTTGATAGTGGAGAATGACTGCAAGCAGTTCGGACAGGGGTGCTCTTGGGGTTTTTCACACTGCTCACTCTCCCAGCAGGTGTATTTTTTTACACCTCTAAACAAACTGTAAGTTCCAGTGTAAATGCTAAAAACACCTTACGTACGCCCTTGTGTGCAGATTGTGACTGATTAAAAATACCAGCCTTACTCACCAGATTTTATCGAGACTTTCCATGTCCTAAAGGGCCTCACACAGGCTCCAGATACCATCACCTGAACTGTGGCTGCAGGTTCAATCTTAGCATGATGTAATTCCAAGGAACCCTACATTTTTGTTTTGAGATGTCAGCTCTTAGGTGTGTGCCTCGCTTGTAGGTACTTTGCCTTTTGGAGTCTGCTCACAAAACCACCTCTCAATAAATCTAAAAAACATAATCATAAAAAATGTAGAGAAAGAAGTAGGAAGAGATGCATAACCATGTGGGTTGTGCTTACCCATGTCCACTCTGAACTGTTTCAGGTCAGGTTCTTTGTTGCCTCAAGCCAACTGAGGGTTTTAACAGCTTAGAAACACTTGATGAGCTTTATCAGCCAGAGGTTTTCAGATGAAGTCTGGACTCCACAGTGGTCTGATGCCAGCAATCAGAATAATTTGTGTTTCTACTGCTGCCAGCTCTGAGGTTTTCTTATTTAACATGGTAAATGGTGACAGGACCCTTCTGTCTTTGCTGTAATAAAGTAGGAAAATGTAATCGTGGGGCTGTAAAACTGCATTGACTGGTGAGCTTAACTCTGTAACAACAGGTAGACAGACCATCAAGAAGGTCTAGAGGCTGGTCCAGCAAGGTCTTGGTGGGGAGAAGGAGACTTGACTTGGTTCCCCTGGTTTTGCTCATGCATCTTCTGGTTGAGCAGAGAGTGCTCTTCTGGAAGACATGCCCTGGTCTAATTTGAATTATTGTGCTCAGTGCATAAGTAATGGTCAACCAGAGCTGAAGTTAATTAAACTGGGGACTGCTTTGTTATTACCTGCTTCCATCCAAGTAGAGACACATGAGCCAGCTGTGTCCCCCGTGCTGTAGCAGAAAATGCAACTGCTCTCTAGGAAATTGGGGAAAGCATGAGAAATACTGTCCTAGGAAAGGTAGAGATGTGTTACTGTCTACCAGCAGACAAGAAAAGCTTTGACCTAGCCAGGACCTGGACTAGAGTGTGCACTGAACAGTGAATATTAGCTATTAATTAATAAAAAGAAATCCATTTTGTCAGTAATACAGTATCTGTGGATATATATTTCACCATACAAAGGTGGGGCACTACCGGAGCTTCCAGGGGAGAAGTGATAAGGATAGTGAGCACAAAGTGCTCTGGGGTTTTTGGGCTGAGCCACAGGCTTGGCTTTTCCTTGCTGCTTTTCTCTAGCCATGCTTTGTGGGCTTCTGAATCGGTGAGCAAAGAGCAAGATCAGCCGAACGTGTTCTCTGTGTTTTCTTTAATAAAGCTATGAACCCATCCAAATTCCCCTTCATCTGCTCAGGGAGTGGAAGGGTTGTTGGGGGTTGGTTTTTTTTTCCTATGACTGTCGTTCCCGACTGGATGTATTTTTATTAAAAAAAAAAAGAAGAGGAAAAATCAGAAAATCAATTGAGACCAGTGCCTCTTCATGCCGAGAGTGCTTCCATTAATATCAGATGGGAAAGTCAGTCCAAACACTGAAAGTGGATATAGTTTGCATTTGAAGGAAGGTTTTGTGTATGAAACTGAGAAATGCTTCCCAGTCTGACACCGGTGATTGATTGCAGTTCTGCTAAAGATTAGCCAGACGTTTTAAGCACCGCAATTATTCATGTTTTCATAGTTAGATGCTATATTTAAACTGTGTCTAACAACGTATGTACACTGGGTTATGCTGCTATACAGACCCCACTCCTGAGCGGGGAAGGAAAATGCAAATTTTTTTTTTATTATTTCATTTTTCCAGATATATTTTGTGCCATGTGTGCTCTTACCACCACTAGCCTGACACACACATGATGTCAATTATAGCTGCGCTGCCCTTGGCACTGGCACCTTCACAAGGACGGGGGGTGAGAGATGTCCAGTGAGGAGAGGGGGAACATGGTGGGGGGGGTGTCCAAGCATCGTGGAGTGCAGCTTCTGGTGGGGGTCCCTGTCCCTCACTTCAAGGCAAAGTGTTCTCAGTAATAATGAAAAGCCCTGGGACCTCGTGGGGATGTCTGGAACCAATGGCACAGTATTTGGGAAGAATTTTGGTAGTGTTTTGGTGGAAAGAAACTGTAGAATACATATTTTTTCTTTATTTATTTTATTGTTGCTAGTGGTAATAAAAACCCAAGGCAGGAGCTGATTACAGGGTTGATTTCTGGTGATTTCTGTAGATGGGCAACTTTCTTAGCCACCAGTCTAGAACACAAGCTAAGGTGCCTGTTGTGTGATTGTGCTCTTGAATGGTGCATCTCAAGTGATGCTTTGCATGTAGATCTTCAGCCACATCCTCATCTCAGTCTGTACCCCAAAATGTGCAAGGACACCTTGCAGACATCAAAATTGCCTCACTTCCAAATGTTTTTGATTTTTTTTTAGTTGAACAGCACCATCTCAGTGCTCTTCCTCATAAGCTTTCACTTGCTCACAATGATTTCCCACCAACAAGAGCAAGCAGACTGTAGCTCACAGAATCTGGTTTTCTTGAAGGCTTGTCCTGGAGATTTTGTAGGTGAAAGGATTGAGTTTGAGTCTCTGGATGACTTCTGAGGGGTGCACAAAAGGTAACTCGGACAGACAAGCCTCTTGCCAGTAAGCCTTGATTAATTATTGAGCACTCCACATCTCTCTGCTGAATTTGGAGAGCTCAGCAGATCAAAAAGACATTGAGACCCCCTGGCTTAGGGGGAGAGAGAACGTGAAACACCGGGAAACCTGGTGGAAAACCCGACCTTATGATGTGTTTCATTTTAGGAAGGATGGATGACAGCGTGTTTACTGCTGCGAGGTACTGGCTTGGAAATTTGTCGGAGCATTTATCATCCGCCGCTCGTTTAGATTTGTAGCTTATGGCGGAGCCTTGAGTCAACATTCGAACTCCTACCGTTTCCGCTCAAGAATAGTATTTACCACTTTTCCATTACTTTCTAGTGCCTTGAAAACTCAGAAGACAAATGAAACCTGCAAAACAGATGATGACGATGCTGGTAATGCGTACAGCTAACGCGAGGCGCGGCGGTGGCTGGTCTGACCCGCTGTGAAAGGGTTAATTTGGCGTGCTCCTGCTCTGCCCTGTCAGTGAAATTCCTTGATGGAGTTGATGGTGTAATTGAGTACAGGTGATTTTTTTTTTTAAAAAAATATGGATATGTATTGTTTTTATTCCATTTTTGGATGATTTATAACTTTGGAGCGTTACAGCTGTTTAGACTATAGAAAAGTTTGGCTTCACATGCGCTCACCTCCCATATGTTACGGTATTAATAACCTTCTGTGTTACTAAGTGTAATTCATTTTTTTCCCCCCCAAAAAAACCCCAGTGCTCTGCAGATGACAAGCCACACAAAACAACTGTCAGGTATCCCAGAGCCTCATACTCCCACCGTGGGTTTGCAAAGGGGTGAAACGAAGCCCAAAAAGCTGATGGCAAAGGGGAATGTGAAGCATAAGAGCGACTCAGACCTATCAGCCTCAGTGCGCTGCAGAGGTCATTAAGCCGCAATGACAGGCTTGGCATCGCTCAGGCATCTTTTGTGGGAATTGCTCCTGGGCTCTGGTAATACCCTCAGCTGTAGGGATCTCCTTGTGCTGTTACATCTTGCTTCCCTGGAGAAAGAGAGGAAATAAAAGAAAAAAGAGAGGGGGGAAAAGGAGGAAAAAAAACAACCAATAAGGAGAGGGAAAAAAGAAAAAGAGGGGAAAAGATAGGTAAGAAAAAAGAGAGGAAAAAAGAAAACAGAGGGAAAAAGAAAAAAGAAAGAAAAATGGGAAAAAAAGCAAGGAAAAAAGAAGAAAAAGAAAAGAGAATTGATAAAACCAAGAGAAAATGTAAAAAATAAAAAGGATAAGGGGAAAAAGGAAAAAATGCAAAATAGTGTGGTAGTGAAGATAAAAGAAGAGCAAAAAGGAAAAAAAAATTAAGATGAAGGAAAACCCAGGAAAAACCTGGGGGGGAGAATGCAGCATAATGTGTCAGCGTCCTACAGCAGCCGCAGGCTCGACCCTGCCGGGAGCGTTGGAACCCTCGCGTTGCTCACTATTCACTATGGCTTGTCAAAAGAAATCTCTTGAAGGGGGGCAGAGGGAT
Organism: Gallinula chloropus; assembly: GCF_964237585.1. NCBI lineage: Eukaryota > Metazoa > Chordata > Aves > Gruiformes > Rallidae > Gallinula > Gallinula chloropus. The sequence goes on along the minus strand of NC_140088.1, from coordinate 83,359,364 downwards.
ATTGTGGAGCCTGTCACGCTGGGCTGTCACAGGCGACGGGCAGCCCCGAGGCCACGAGTCCCGTTCTGTTGGCCATTTATTACCGTTCCTGAAAAGGAGCTTTGAGCCTACCTTAATGCCATTGTGCGACTGCAGATTAATAATTTCCTATTTAAATAGGGTTTTGTGACTTACGGTTACAGGTAACAGGATCAGCACTGCCGAGCTGTTTGCAGAGGATAACATTTGGCTTTACCATGCTTTCTAAAATCAGTTTAACCTTCCTTGTGTGGACAGCAGCGTGGCAAACTTAACTCCAGCCTTGCCGTGACTCTAGCCGGCCAGGCTTTCCTTGGGAAGGGGCTAATCCCATTGTAGCTTGTGCTAATTCAGTTCTCAGTGCTGTGGTACAGGGAGCATCACCTTGTGCTCAGGGGCAGCAACTGGGCAGGAGGTGCTTGGCATCTTTCTGCTAGTGATACCCAAGTCATCAAACTAATCCCTATATTCTTTGCTATAAAACCTTATATTCTTTCCTATAACTATATTCTTTCCTGTAAATCCCTATATTCAGACCCAGACCCGCAGATGAAGGTGGTACCTCATACCATGCTGCCTGCAGCCGCCGTAACGCTGCCAGCCAGCGAGCTGCCAGAAAGAAACTTCAGATCCACGTGTTGCTTTGGCTCCACAAAGGGGACAAGTGTAATTTATGGTGCTGAGAGCCACCATTGTCAGGATTTCAAAATGCAGCATATGTTAGGCTTGGAAAGTTGTTTTTGTTCTTGCAATTAAAGCACCACATAAATATCCGACAGATGAGGTGCTCCAGGCTCGCTGAGTTATGGCCACGGATTGTAGAAATCAGTCCAGCAGGCATTGATATACTGGTATTTTCTATGCTAGGATTTATATTTCTTGGTTTCTTAAAGCTACTGTATATCCATGTTTAAGGTTAGGGTTTCGTTCTGGGAAACCTGCTAAGAAATGTGAATTGTTACCGTGAACTCTACTTGGCCTTTCAGCTTTGTTGACAGAAATTTAGTCCACATAGACAAAAGGGGGGGGGGGAAGAAAAAATTAAGCAGGTGAGGTCATTTGGAGTTGAAAGGAGCCTGAAGCATGCCTGTGTTGGGAACAAAGCTGTGATGAGCCTGGCAACGGCTGAGGCCTTTTTGCTCACAAAAAGAAGTTTGGAGCTATTCCTGCTGGTGGTGTCCCCGTTGTGAGATGCCATCACAGGGAACCCCCAAGGTGAAGGTGCCCCATGTGATAATGTGGCTGAGGTTTGGTTGCAAACCATCGCGGTGTGTGCACAGGCACACTGGAGGGGACAGAGAAAGCCAAGCCCATACCCTGGTGTGATGTTGATGCTGGAAGGGACCTGCCAGTATCACGCTGGCTCTCACCCTGCTGCCATTGAAGCTCAAAGGTAGGTCTCTGAGTGCTGGCAGTTGCAGGTCAGGCTTTTGCTGGGGATGCACAAGGAGCTGGAGTAAAATCAATCCTGACCTGAGTACTCCAGCAAAGCTTTGGATGTCACTGTGGGACTGTCACCATGAGGGTGTCACCTGCTGCTGGGATGCAGGATGGAGCTTCATGCTACCTGGTCCTAAATCAAAGGGATACATCAGGCAGCATCAATTTGTAGCCAGGAGGGGGAAGGAGCTGGAAAACTGAGCCGGAATTGGCTGCTTCATGGCCATATCATGTTGTTTCAGTGTTTGGTGTCTCAGAGCAGACCTGACACCCCCAGTATTGCTTCCAAGAAGGTGCAAGAAACCTGTCAGGGAAAAAACATCTCCCACACCCCCAGCTCTGGGAGGGTGATCTGTGCCCTGTAGCAGAAGGTTTTGTAATCCTTTAAAAACCATGTATTTTGCATTGCTGTGATACATTGTGCCCTGCTGTGGTTCGTATGGCATCACATGAGAGCTAATGAGAATGCAAAGAGGTATTTATCTAAAATATGGTTATGAAAAATCACATGCTGAAAGTCACTGCTTTTCATGTATTGTAAAATATTCTGTAAAACTAAAGCAGGGTTTAGGTGATTTGATCCAAGCCCTGTAAACTTCAGTTGAGGGCTCTAATGATAAACTGCCACGGATCCCGGGTTTTTGCCAGAATTTCACAGATGAAAACGTGGTTTCGTGCTGTATTTCAGATCCTTGTCTGTGTCATAGCAGAGCACTGAGGTTTGGGGTGAAGTTTTCCTGGGAACTGATTTTTAAGTAATAATTTTAGCTGTTACTTTGAGTGCTATCAGTGTGCTTGTTGCTGGAGCAGTGGAGTGGTGAGATCCCTGCTGTTGCTCAGGTCCATGGTGGTTTCCCATAATGATCCATAGGTCCTGGGATCACCTGGCCAGTAAAACCTCATGAAACCACCCTGTACCTCTTGCTGGATGCATGATGATGGGAATGCTCGGTGCAAACTATGGATGTGTCTTCTCAGTGCTCTTGTATCTACCCCTTGAGCCTCAGGTTCACCTTGTAGGGCTTCCTTAACAGGAGGTGGGACCCAAAGTCTCCATGTCTTTATACACCTGTGACACATGGCACAAACACTGTTTTTTCTATTAGTTTTGCATGTAAAGAAGTTTCTGCACCCTCAGTGTTACCCAGCATCTCCTCCTGCCTTGCTCTTTGATTGCTTGTAGGGTAAAATACTTGGGTTGTCCATCAGTAGTTGCCTTTTGCACTGCATCAGGTGGTTGCTGGAGACTTTGCTTTGTATGGAAAGAGGATGTTTCAGTTGTGTTTTCAGGTTTCTTTAAAACAGAAAAAAGAACTTGGTGTCTTATGGAGGCTACTTGTGAGTTTTTTATGGTTTTGGTACTTTGAGCTGGATGAAACCTCTTCTGAGGTTCTCACATGTGGCAGCTTAACAGAATACTGGTGTACCACATCACTTTGGGGATCTTTCCCCTTGCATTTGAGATCTAGGGAGAATGGCTGGCTGACTGAGCTGCTGTGCTACAGAAGCAGGTCTAGAAGGGATGTGGAGAGATCCCTCTGACAAGAGATAGTCATCACAGTGAGTCAGGGGCTCCCCTGCACTCGCTGTCCTAGCTCTTGCTGCTCCTTGCTGCTCCCAAAGCATTTCCAAGTGTTGAATGTCAACTTGAATTGGTTTTAAGTGTGTCATACCCTGGTCCTCCTTGGAGCAGATATATTTACCCTCTTCATTTGTATAGCTGGTTTTTTCTGTATCTACTTGGCCCTGGTGCTGTCCCTGACTGCACACCAGTACATCCCCATCCATTTTGCATCCCTGTCTCCAAACCTGGATGCATGACATCAGCTGAGGAAGATGTGTGAACAACTCCCATGTGCCTCACAGGCCTTTTGCTTATCACAGACATCTCACTTTTAATTTGTGAATCGTTACAGTCTTTAGAGAGAGACTGTTCCTGTGCCCATCAATGGGATGGTTCTGCTCCTGGCACATTCCTCCCTGGCAAGTCCTTTGGGTGCTGCTGAATATTTTTTTCTCCTTATTTTGCTGGGTTAAGGGAGCACAAAGTGCAGTCTCTTCCAGGCAAGGGTTTCTACTAATTTGTTCCCTGTGCTCAGGGGAGGGACTGATGCTTGTCTAAGTAGGGATTGCAAGGCTTGCAGAGCTTGACACCTTGTTAAAGCACAAATCCTGCCTCAAACTTGCTGCTCTGGAGCTGAATTAAAACCCAAAACACTTTACTTGCTTGAGGACCTTTTACAAATGCTGAGATAGATGTGCAGGTTGCAGTGCGGACTGGACCACAGCCTTCTGCTCCCGTTTGAGCATCCAGCTGCCATGTAATCCTGGGGAATTTTTTTTGAGGAAGCTGAAGCAGCAGCAGGAGTGGGGTTGAACAGATTTCAGGATGTCTGAGAACAGCATGTTCCCTGCACTCAGGGGAGATTTTTGGAGTCCTATTAAAGTGATAAAGAAGATGTTAGCCAGTCCCCCTTTTGCACAGAGCTGTGGGACATCCCTCCCTTTGCTATTTCTTGTTTGCACTGACCAAGCAGGACCAAGCGTGTCCTTCCCTTTACCAAGCTCAAAAAGATGCAGCGTTGGTTCTCCTGCTGGTTTTGGCCCGTGTTGGTTCCAGTTAGTTTGACACCTCTCTCTTCCTCCATCCTCATCTTCCTGATCCACACTCTCTGCTGGAGCCTCTCAGAGCTGCCACCGCTCTTCTGAGCCCCCCGAGAGAGAAATAAATTGTGCAGAAACAAATTCCCTGCATATGAGATCCCCTTGGAAACCCGCCTGCCTGGTTTATAATTAATGCTGCTATTGTTCTCCTCTTTTTGTATATTTAGATGGCCTTTTTGTTTAAAGTTGATTACTTGCTGCTCCTTTGAGTATCTCTCAGGGGAGGGAAATGGATGATATTTCAACAGCAGATCAGCCACAATATGTACTAAATAAACAGACTTGCTAAAAACACCATAAAGGCCCCTTTGTCCTGTTGGATAGCAAAAGGTGGTGGTGGGGGGGGGGGAGAAATCTCCCAGAAGGATGCTGGCGAGTGTAACTTATCTATGAGATCTCCTATTGCTATGATTGTACCGGAAAGTGTCCTAAATTAAACACTTCCACCCTTCACCGGTCACCTAAAATGTCACCCCAGCTTTAAAGGCTTAGCAGATGGTATCGTCTAAGTATTCCCAGTGGCAGCCAAGCCTGTGCTGGGCCAGGTCTCCATGTTCGTCCGTGTTAACGCACCGTGCGAGAGCTTATGTCAAGCATCAGAATAATAGGTTGCACATGGCTATCGATTAAATGACAGTTTTCTCTCCTAACAAAATTGATCTTGGCTTTGGATTTAGCAGTCTGTGGCCCCGGCTGCGAGTTTGTTCAGTTATCTAATTTTAATGATCAAGTTTCCATTTCTTCTGTGAAAGTAATTTATATTTCAGAGGCTTTGGAGAGGGAAAGGGGGAATACGTGAACACCCAGCGATGCAGGGGGGGGAAAGGCTGAGCGACCTTCAGTCATCCTGGATGTGTCCCTGGTACAAGGAGGCTAGAAAAGTAATTCAAACCCAGATTTTTTAGGAAGTCAGAGGGGTCACCGGTGTTTGAACCCCCAGGTGATCTGGACCACACAGAGTACATCCACATGAACTTTGAGTCACGAGACTGGTTTGCAATGTAAGTGCCCTGCAAACTCCCTAATGTCTATGAGAAGCTCAGCTGGCGTGGGACTGGTTATACTTTAATTTCTCCTTGACCTCCCTGTTTGAGTGGAAACGCATTGTGGAACTGTTAGGCGGAGGCAACGACCTGGGTTCAGCCCTGCCGTTGGCTCCCGACGCAAACGATGTGCTCAGATAGATGTGATGGGTGTCAGATGGTGGCACTTCCATCGGCGAGGCTCTTTGAAGCTTATCAACCCAGAGGACCCAGCCAGCCTGCTCAGGAGCAATCTCAATTTATTATTAACGACTGGGTAAAACAATATCATGAATGACTGCAAAAATCTCGCGTCCAGTCGGACACACGATTATATGCTGCTGCTTTTCGGAACTGAGGTTCAACGCTGGGTTAATTGCTTTTGGTCTGTAGTTATCTCTGGAACATCCTATCAGTGTTATGTGATCAATAAATAAACTCGGAGGAAAATTTAAGACATCTGTATGGACAAAAATATTGGGTATGAAATCATAGCAAACTCTACTTGGCAAAAGGAGCTGCTGAAGCCAGATTAGTTTTCATAAACAACATCACGGTGTGTTGTGAAATGCTTGGTTAGGCTGAGCAGAAGGAGAGTGGACAAGGGAGTTGAGGTGAGGAGGGGACTGTTGAATAAAGCTGCATGTTGTGTGTTGGCCCTGACTGGGGGCCAGAGGCCCCCCAAAGCCACTTGATGACCCCTTCTCTCAGCAGGACAGGGGAGAGAAGATAAAATGAAAGGTTGGTGGGTTGAGAGATTCCTGTCACAGGCAAAACAGACTCAACTTGGGGAAAATTTATTTATTAGTAATAAAAATCAGAGCAGGATAATAAGAAATAAAATCTGTCCCTCCCACCCCTCTCTTCTTCCTGGTCTCAAGTTTATTCCCCATTTCTCTCTCTTCCCCTGCCCCCAGTGGCAAAGGGGGATGGGAATGGGGGTTGGGGTCAGTCCATCACATGTTGTATCTCCTACTCCTTCCTCCTCAGAACAGGAGTCTTCACACTCCTTCCCTGCTACCAAACCCATCCCATACAAACCACTATAGTCGAGCATCCCAGGACAGGTCAAGGTGCCTTAACCTGGTAAATTCAAGTGTAAATTCATGGTAGGCCAACTGTAAAACCAGGACCTGGGCTTATGCCACCAGAAACAATGTAGCCTCCTGAGGTTCAGACCTCCTCCTTCAACAGCCCACAGATTAAACACTGGAGTTACATTCCGGGACAAGGGCATTGTGCAAAGCAGCCTCACCGGCAGTGTGGCATGGAGGATGCTGCCATTGTTCTCTATCTCTGTTTCTTGCCAGACTTCTTGGGCTTGAAGGGTTTTTCTTTGAGAGCAAAAGCCCTATTTTAACCTCCTCTCTAACTGAGTTATCATCTCTGTTTACTTAATGGCATGTGGAAGTGCCGCAAACCAGTTGTCGATGGGGAGAGGGAGCTTTGAATTGTAATGCAGAACAGAAGGGGAAAGTGTTGTAGGCAGAGATTAGTAGCTGAGGCCCTGCAAAACCAGAGAGAATAGTGATGCTTCCCTTGGTGGTGAGAGGATGAACGAGCTGAAAAACAGTAGGAAAAAAAAGCCAGGAGAGAAAAACCCATTCAGTCCTGGTTTTTATTTTGTCCCATCCAGTGAGACCAAGGTAATGGAGTTAAAGACTCTTAAATTGAAAGGGATGGGAACTTGAATCCTGACAGTTTGCTTTTCTTTTTAATAAATAGCAATTCGCTGCCATAGTTAATCAAAGCTGATGTGGCTGAATTTAAAACACAGGCTGGCTAACTCTTCTGAAGGGGAGTTTGGGAAGGACCATATGAGGAAAAAGGTTGCTTCAATGGTAACACAAAATGTGTTTTCCTCCCAGGTGTTGCAGCTTTCCCTTCCTTTCTCTTTAAGGATTCCAAAGTTTGCAGTGTTCAGGTCAGAACTTTGAAAGTCGTGGTTGTCTCTCAGTGTTATGTGTGTGCTTTATGCTGGGTAAAAATACCTTTAAATGTTTGGGGGTCTCTATCAGGGCAATAGCAATGCTGCGAGTATGAGGTTTCTTCCCCGCTGGGATACCGTCCCTTGTGCCCTCCGTGTAGCTCCCATTGAAAGTGATACACCATATTTCCAAGATGCTGAGAGAACAATTAATAAATTGCATTGAATAGAATTACACGAGCCCTGCAACAGAAAAAATGGATTGCTTACGGCCCTGCCAGCCTCCCTCCCCGGTCCCTCTTGCGGCCGTAACCTTGGAGGAGCACTCACTTTACAGTTCACGCCGCAATGAGGTCAGATCCAGTGTTGAAACAGGATTAAGTACCAAAGGCAATCTCAAAATAATGTTAGTCTGAGTGAACCCTGATAAAAATCAAGGAAACTCAGAGCTCAAACCTCTCCCAGCCTGAAACTGTTCCAGTGCAGTTTGCGTCGGCGTTGCTGGGGGACCGCGTCTCCCGAGGTGTTCACCCTGAGAGGCATGTGGGTGATAAGGTTAAATGAGATTTTTTTTTTTTAACTTCAGAAAGATTAGGGATGAATTCAAGCCCTACACCTCGGGAAGTGTGTTGAATCATTAGCTCCGTGCCTCAATTGTCTGTCTTCACATGGATGCTGACTTTTTTATCTTACAAGTGGGATCAGGGTGGATGTAGCTGCCTATAAATAAACCTCATGGTGGCTGTGCACAGGCTGCAGTGGTCATGGCTGTTGTCTCAATCATGATGCTGGGTTGATAGCTACATATTTGCCCTCCTCCATCTTCATCTCTTGTTTCTGTCCCTTTCTATCAGGAATTCACCTTTGCATTTGGTATTGCTTAGTGGAGGAGAGTCTAGTTGCACCAGCTGGCTCTTCTCCAGCATTGGGAAGGTATTGAATCAGTTGAGGAAAAAAGATGGAATATAATTACAATTCTAGAGGAGGTGGTGGAGAGATGATGGTTGAATTTGGGGTGCTTAGACTGTGTTAGCAGATGGGATAACCATTCTAGGAAAATGGAAGCCTTGTTATTTAATATCCTCAGATGCTCTTTTTAGGAGAAAAAGCATTTTCTTTTAAGTGGAGACCAGAAGAGCTGGGTTTGTCCGTTCCTAGACCCTTATAATGCAATGTGTGTGTGATAGGTGGATTAGTATAAATCCCAAGTGAGCTGTCGGTGCAGAGGAGGATGCTTAAAGGAACAGCTTGTCCCCAGCTTGGGACGCTGGCTGAGGTCATGGTAGGTGCTTTCCAGATATACATGGGTAAGCTTGTGTGGCTAGTGATAGATGTCCTTCACAATGACATTTTAATGATAGATGTTCAAGATTCAGATGGAAATGCCATCTTTCCCCCAGCTTTAAACACTGCAGACTCACTACAATGGCTTAACTGATGCTTTTGAGGAATTTGGTAGCTACTAAAAGTGTAATGGCTTTTCTGGGATGTTTCTGCCATGTCTCTGAGTGTAGCTGAGGATTTCCAAAGGCCAAGGCGAGTGCTGGGAGGTATTTCCACAGAAAATTGCAAAACTAAATCAACTCTGCATGCTGGTAGCTCTATTATGATGAAATTCATTGAACCAAAAAGTTCAGCATTCTTGGAGGCTTTTCTTGTGGTCAGTGCCAGAGATTTCTGATTAATAAAGAAAACAGGATGACTTCCTCCCTCTGAGGTGCTGGGATTAAAAAAATGAAGCAATAGAGATGAGGCAAAGCCTGGAGCCAGAGGACATAATGGTAGCAAAAGAAAGGAGCATAAGAATAAAAAGTGTATAAAAAAAAATAAGAAGGGGGGTGTTTTCAAAAAGGCAGTTGGGAGCCTTCTCAGAGGAGGTTGGTTTGATGCCCTCTTGAAGATGTGCAGTTGATTTGTTGCGTGTCTCTTCCAATTCTGATAAATATGTTAAATGGGAAACACCACTGGCCTGGGAGCGGCATCGTTAGGAAGTTTGGTTTTGATGGTTTGTCTTGTTTGGATTTTTTAGTGTCTAATAGAGATGAGATTTTCTCTTGTATGGTCTTGTCTTCTTCAGGTGGCTATCTGCTTTGGGTAAACAGGGGAGGTAATTGCCCCAAGGAGTTGTGGAGTCTGCATCTCTGCTGATACCTAAAACCCAACTGATGATGTCCTGAGCAACCCGCTCCAGCTCCCATGCCTTGAGCAGGAAACAAGTGACATTCAGGGATCCCTCCAGCACCAGATACTCTGTGGTACTCCATGTTCTCCATGGGAGTGCTTCACAGCTGTGCCAGGGAAAGTTTAGACAGGACATTCAAGAGCGTTTCTTTACCGAGAGAGTGATCAAACACTGGAACAGGCTTCCTAGAGAGGTGCTTGATGCCCCAAGCCTGGTGGTGTTTCAGAGGCATTTGGACAATGCCCTTAACAACATACTTTAACTTTTGGTCAGCCCTGAACTGGTCAGGCAGTTGGACTAGATGATCACCAGAGGTGTCTTCCAACTGAAATAGCTCAGTTCTGGTCTAGTCTAGTCTAGTTTGGTTTGCAACAGTGAGGTCTCTACATGCCAGTTTGTATTTTAGAAAGATTAAGGATGTCTTAAGGATTGACTCTCATAAGACTAAATTGAATGAAGAATAACAAAATTCCAGACTGCTTTGCATTGGAAGGGACCTCAAAGCCCATCCAGTCCACCCCCTGCCATGGGCAGGGATACTCTCCACTAGACTAGAGCCACATAAGCCTCATTTTCTTGAGGAACACTTCCATAAAGGAAGGATTTGGAAAGGTAAGAGAGAAAAGCAGAGCTGCTTATTCAATAGATCCACATTTCATATATTGTCTGCAGGAGAGTGAATCATGGGGTTGGCACCAGGCAGGGTTGGGGGACAAGGGGAGGAGGCTGAGAAGTGGCCAGAGGATGCAGAAGCAGCCGGGGCATCAAGCTCTGAGTTATGGAGGGGTTTTATTAACTTGAGCAAGAACAAAGTTGTACCCAAAGGCGTTTTGATGTTGTGCAGACATTTATGTAAGGATATCTATGTTTTCTGACTGTCCTGTGTCTCTGCCAACTGAATCTGATCACCTTCTGCTAGAGTATTTTTTGCTTTATAAATGTAGTTCGATAATGAAACAGAAACACATGGGTTTTTTTCCAAATACCACGTTAATTTAAAAAAGGCCTTTTTCATTAGACATTATATACACAAGGGCTACAGATTACAAATGCAGAAAATTAAATTGTAAACTCTAGAGCGAGGCCTTGGGGGGGAGAGTAATGAGAGACGCGAGCCTTCCCCTTTCCCAGCCTCCATGAGGACGCTCGCGTGGAGGCAGACTGGGGAAGACTACCTCCCTTCAAACTCCATAAACCACAAAGGATGGGTCAGATCCTTATCAGCTTTAAATTATACTCATAACTCCAGGCTTGCTCAGTTTCCCAGAGTTAAATGACTTTTTGTGCCTGGATTTGAGATGAATTAGGGATTTTGCCTTTTTTTTCCCCCTGCTGTTTCCACATGAGTTATCACTACAAAAAAAAAAATTAAAAAATCAGAATGACCCCATTTCTGATCCTGGATCTTAATTAATATTAATTATCACAGTAAATCTGTCTCCGTTGAATCCCCTCAGTGGCTGAAGTCCATGACTGCAGCTGTGGCAACAGGTCCAGGTACAGCAGCATCCTTCTTGGTCCTCTTACAGCTTTCAGGAGCTGCACGTAGTTCCTCTCCCATTACCTGTGCTGTGCACCCATTGTCCCAACACTGTAATCTTCCCTCGTCCCCTTTTTCTTAAAAAATGTCTTGAGCTGAAAACACTCTGTGCCCTTCACTACTTGATTTCTCCTCTCAGTTACAGCTTCTCACACTGCCCATCCTGAACCTTTTCTTTTTTTGTTTGATGCCCCTTATCAAGAAGGATGCTGAATTACTCACAAAGTTTGCCTGGGGTGTATAATATGATATAAGAAATGATATGAATAATATATAACAGGTAATAGCTATATAGTATATAGTGTATAAGTATGTAATATGTAACAAATACAACGTTTAGCATATAATTAGAGAATATAATATGAAATCATGCATAATTTGTGAAATTCATAATATAATATAACATAATCCTCTATCTAGTCTAATCCTTTCCAAACAAGCTCAAGATGCAAGCAATCATGGACTCTTGCAAGTTTTCCTCACATGTGTCCCCCTCCACTCCTCCCAGAGCTTTTTGAACTTGTCACAAGAGTTTGCTAAAATTTCACGCGGGGTGGAGGGTTATTAAATTACTACAAATTTCATGGAAATAGGATAAGAGGGGAAGTCCAGCAAGTACAGTCCCTAGCGTGGGGCTGTGCCGAGAGCTCACGCTTCGTTGCACCCAGATAATCCGTCAGAAACAGGGTTTATAGATGGGTTGAGGTTCAGACAAGGTTGGCCCATTCTCATGTCAACATCTATTGATCACAAAACATAAATGTATATAAAGCTATGCTTGTTTAATTCAGTGCTGGCTGAAACACTTGGGATGGGGTCCTTTATGTGAGCACCTGTTTTGACTTTGTAAATGACTTGATCTTGTCATCTAATTAACTATATTTTTTAAAGAAGCTGCCAGTTTTCAGCATCTCTGAAGCCATGCCTGGGCTTTGCTTTTCCCCCTTTATTTCCTGGAGCATTTTAGGGTTTAGTTCACCCACTATAGTGTGATCCCTATGTATGATAATGACTGTTCTGTAGTATTTCCCATGACTCCTCTGTATTCCTGCAGCCCCATTGCAGACACTTCTCCCCTATGGTGTCTTCATCACCCAAGGGTTTTGCAGTGGGAGGCACAGACACTTCCTCAAACTCTGCAGAAAACTGAGGTTTTCTCCCCCCTTTAGTTTCTGCAGCCTCCCTGGCAAGCTCCAAAATCTGTGCTGCCCTGCATGGAGCAGCTGTGACCACAAGGTCACTTCAGGTAAGGAGGAGGAGGAGGAGAATTTCTGCCAGAGCCCTTCTGGTGGCTCCCTCCCAGGGGCAGGTTGGACATACAGCACAGTATTTAGCATTGTACATGTCCATGGTGCAAGAGGAGGAGAATATCAAATGCTCAAGGTTCTCAGGGCTGCTGAAAGCAGTGCTGTTTTCCTTCTTGCACATCGCATCATCTTTTCACTTCTGGTTTAGGCATTAGGTCAAGCCTTCGAGCAGGCAGATGATTAATAACCCATATGATTTCCATCTCCGCTGGCATTTCTTTCTAAATCTTCTCAATCTACACAGACTTTATTTTTTTTCTTTTCATTTTCACTCAACTCAGTAGTCCCGTAGATCAATGGTACGATCAACTCTTTGAGTGTGTTTTCTTTCAAGCTGGAGACAGGGTTTTCTGGAGCTTTGCCATCTCTTCTGGGGCTGGGTGAGAGTGTAGATGGGCAGAGGTGTTACTCATCTATCGGCAGAGTACGGAGAGATGCAGAAGGCCACGGACCCACAGGCTAAATAAGTGATGAGATGTCATGAAAAATTCGTGTTTGAGCACAAGGAAAGTTCAGCACATGCCATGAGCTCGCTTGGCTTTTATTTATTTTTAATTTTTTCTTTCTTTTTGAATTCACTGTCTAATTTATTCATGTTTCCATCTCAGGAGACTGAGGGTTTTCTGGGCTGCTCAGAAAGCAAGCCTTTCTTTTTTAAAGAGAAAAGAGTATCAGACGCAGCTGGTGGCTCAGAGAAGAAAATCTTGAAGCAAGAGGAAGAAATGTGAGAGAAAGCATTAAGCCAGGAATGAAAAATGAGGCTTGCAGGGAGGCTTGTTAGCAGTACAGAGAGATGAACAGCCACATATAAACGGAATTTCTTTGCAGAGTTTTGATGTTGTGTGAAGGTTTTGGGAGTGCAAGAAGTGCAGAGTACCCAACTTCTCTTATTCTGGGGTCGTACATCCAGGTTGTCTCTGCTGGATCTGCTGTAGGTGAGGGTGAATTGCGCCAGAGATGGATCCTGCTCTTCATGTATGATTTACAGCAAACCTCTGGGGAGAGAGCAACTGTGGGCTGGTTCTCCAAAACTATGAAGTTCACCAAAGGGTGAGAGCAATCCCGCTGAGTGGAAATTGTAGTACCGCTGGCAATTGGAAATGAAACCCTGCATGCAATTGCCTCCGGGGATGTGCGGGTAATTCTATCCCATATGGATCAAGAGATGGGAAGAGGTTGGGTGTAGAGACAGCCAGCCAGACTCTTCTTTCTGGCTGTAAATTTTCAGGTTAAGAGGCCTCTCTGCCTTTTCTCTTGCAACGTGCTTATATCCCATCCTTCCCTTTTGTCTGAATTTATTGATATTCATATATTGCCTTTGAGAGGGTCACTCTGGCTTTGATGAACACCCTGTTAGTGATTTATTTCCTTCCCATAATAACGAGGTCGGCATTCCTTCCCTTCCCTTTCCCAGCCCCCGGTCCTTACGACCACTCTGTGCTTTAACCGTGTGGTGCCTGCTGCCGTGGATGCAGTGGGTGTGGGTGGAAGTTTTTCCTGCAAATAAACATATCCTGAAGGAGTTGGGTGGAAGATGGCTGAAGGCATCAGCTTTATCTCCTGCAGACAGCACACAAATGCACTTAAATTATTTTCATACTGATCAGACCATGTCTTCCTAAGTTGCAAAATTCCCTTCCTTCTGGACCTAAAGCTTTGCAGTTCTTGGGAAGTGTTAAAATATCCCATCCACTGACAGCAAGAGCCTCCACTTGCAAAACTCTGTATCTGCCAGTGGGAAACCTTGGGGCAGTATTGGCTCAGGAATTGAGATGCTTTGCTGCCAGCAGCCCTGCTCGGTGCCTTGGATGTGTCCTTGGGATGATGTATGGCTCTTGAAAAGTTCCTCCTAATGAGTAAGAAGTCAATGTTTTCAGTATAAATTTTTTTTGGAAAAAAAGTCCTTTGCATCCCTGATATAAGTGATTATGAGATCCATGATTGTCACACCTATGCTGCTTTGCGAAGTGTTTTACTGAACAAGCTTGAATGGAGGACAAAGCATCTCAAGAACCATCTGCTGACTGTCCAGTTCTGTCTTCTGGCACTGGAAGGGTGGGATTGCTCTTACCTTCTGAAACTGTGCCAGGAGAATGGAAAGAATGGCATTACTGTCACCAAAAGTTCCTGTTCTCCGGGCTGTGACCTTCAGAATCGGGGTTGAGATCTCAAAAATATGGTGTGCTTTCTGAGTGCAGGTTTTTGTCATCTTAATAACGTGGAGACAGTGGCTTGGACTGGCAAATGGAAAGTGTGTGCAAGACCCGTGATTCTTTGATGGTTTTGCCATGAATTTTGCCGTGCACCATCTCAGCTCCCTTTTCTGCAGAGCAGCTTCCACCCTGGCTGTAACATTAGTCTTGCTTTTTTAATTCTTTAAATAGTGTTGTCTTTTTTTTTCTTTCTTTCTTTGTTTTTTTTTTTCTTTTAGCTAACAATGACCTCAGGTGTTTGTTTAAGAAGTTCATAACCCCACAAAAAATTTTACAGCAACCAAAAGGAAGTTTGCAAGAAGCCCTTTGGTTGGGAGCCTCTGGCATTGATCTGCTGGGCTTCTGCTTTCTGTCCCTATCAAACAATAATAAAATAAAAAAGAAAGAAGAAAGTAAACAGCTTGGTGTAAATAAGGACAAATCCATGTTGGTTTGCCCTTCTTCAAACACTGCTGTTTCAAGCACAGGAAAGAGTGAGCAGACGGCTTGGCCAGGCTGCCTGCTCCTGCCTGCCGGGCTGGGCGGGCAGCAGGATAACGCGGCGGAAGAAAGTGAATGAGGCAGCAAAACGGTGAAGGAAATGTGTGTACCCACGGTGAACCCTGACGTCTGGGAAACCTTGAGAAAAAGCAGCGCTTTCAATAGAAGGAAATCACCCAGCGTGGTGTTGTATAGAGCCAGTGCCCCCTCGGTTGTGGGTTGAAATTGCCTAGAAATAGGGATGCTGGGCTTCGTAAGCAGGACTGGTAAGGCTGGGCTTAAAGCTGAGCTGTGTTTAGTTATGGCTTGAGTGCCCTGACGTGGTGTGAGCTGGCCAGATTCTCAGGGGTCTCACTGAGTTTGGAGAGTTGTCACCATCTGTGGCCACATTGAAATAGTCAGGAGTTGATGGGTCTGTCAGGCTTGGAACCAAAAGTCTGGTGCCAAAATCTGCACGGCAGTTCACCAGGCAGATGTGGGTTCGATATACGAGGGTTTATCTCCTCTGGCAAATCCCCCCACTCTGAAGTTACTTCTACACCAAATTTCTCTTATTTTATTTTTCTGTCTTCCTTATTTTTCTTTTTCTCTTTTTTATTTTCCTTTTTTCTTTTTTCTTTCATTTTTTTCCTTTTTTCCCCTTTTTCTTTTTTCCTCATTTTTCTAGATTTACTTCAAACTCGTTGGAGCAGTTTCCTCCTGACTCATTTAAAATTCCCTTTGAAATGCTGTCAATCCTTGGGACCGGCTGCTGCAGGGTAGGGGGAAGCATTAGGTCTGGGCAATACACTGCACAACATGTCCTTAAATAGGACAGCACCTTTTAGGGCCTCATCTCATCCATCAGGAACCAGTTACCTAACCCCCTTCTTTTGCAGTCCTACCAGTATGCTTAAGCATACCTAACCCCAAAAGGGACTTTCTGCTCTTTCCTCCAGCCCTTTGCAGAGCTTTGTGTTACCTCCCCATCGCTGCCTGGATGTGGGTGTCAAATTCCCCACTTATCCTCTGCTGTTGCCTTTTTTTACCCCTTGAATTGCTTTACAACAGGGCGATAACTCTGCGTGCACATCGTAAAACATCTCTTCCCTGGATTTATACCCGTGATGTCAGTGCAAAGGTGATTTTGCAGCAGCAGTGCCTCTCCTTTCTCTCCTAACCCGACTCTTGGCATCCGAAATCTGCCTTTGTTTATACCTTTCCAAGGCTGTGACAATAAGTGCGAGGCCATCCAGAGGTTAGTGTGACACTGAGTAAGGAAAAGCCTTTGCTTTTGTTTGCATGTTCTTCTGAAGGTTGGGAGCAGGGGGGGTTTATCTACAACAAACAGGCATAAATCCTGCTGGTCCTCCCTGTGCCCAGGGCTGCCCAGCTGCAGCACAAGCCCAGCAGATGCAATAACAGGGTGAAATGCTGCTTCAGCTGGGATCCCTCTTGATGTTCAGCCTCTTCATTGCATCGCATTTCGTTGCAGGACAGCGTGCCCTGCAAAGTTTTGAGGGGTTAATTAATTGGAAGCTGGACTTTGGTCACTATAGGTATTTTCAGGATGCCAAAAGCAAGCATTACATGCTTTCTGCACAAGAACACTGTATTTCCCCCCCGCCCCAAACATTAGCCTCCTGCAAACCTGAAGTTCCTAAAATGGTTGACACCCACCAAAACCACAACAGGTATGAAAAAGCTCAGTATTTTTCTTGAGAGAGTTTTTATAGGTTAAGAGGAGCTAGCCAGGATCCCAAAAAAATACTTTTTCAGTCCTCCTCTTTTAACCCTTCCTGGAAGCATTTTTTTGGGGGGGGGGGCTTCACTAAAAGTCTGGGGTCTAGAATGCACAGCCCCCCCTAAAGCATCAGCTTGTCCATTGTCGACAACTGGAGCCCAGTGATGGCACAGCCTCTGTGTGTAATACCTGCTTTATTCTATGGATGCTAAGGAGTGATGAGCTGTCCCAAAGGGAAATTTGGTGGTGTCCACTCAATCAAAACAGATTTTTTTTCAGTGTGGATGCAAAATACAAGGTGAAATAATAGGCTTGATTTTTAAATTTTCCATGGTAATTTATTAGTCTCTAGAAGCTGAAAAAATACAATTCTTTTATCCCCAAAGTCTGGCGTTACCAAATTTGCTGCTTTCTAACCTTCTGCAGAGTTATTTTATTTCTGTGTTTGCTTTTAGCCAAATGTTTCCTACCAGCCTTGTCTTCACAGCTGTTATAAATATCCATGTGCTGGTGCGTCTGCCTTTCTGTAGAATATGCTGAGTGGCTCTAAATGGCTCTCACTGTTTTCCAAACACTATTTCAGACCCTGGAAATGTATATTCCGTGGTCTTATAAAAATAGTTCTCATCAGCCACCCAAATTTGGGTTACTTCACAGGCCAAATTAGTTTTGCAGGTGACACCGCTAGATAGAAGGAACATCACCTTTTGGAGGATCATCTCTGGATGTCGGTGCATTTGCACAGCTGAGCAAACCTTTTTGGTGGAAACTGGTAGCATCCAAAGCCACCTCCTCCACCCCTTCATCCTTGTCCTTTGCATCCCCTGCCTTGAGCAGAAAACCCAATGTCACCGGCGTCTTCTGCACTGATTCTGGATCCATCTCCTACGGACAAGCTGCTGAAAGCTGTGCTGGAGCAGGTCTTCTTCCACACCTTGGGTGCTGTGTTTAGGTTTGGCCATTCACTACAAGGAGGACATTGAAGTGCTGGAGCAAATCCAAAGACAGGCGACAGGGTGGGGAAGGGTCTGGAGCACAAGTCTGATGGGGAGCAGCTGAGGGAACTGGGGTGGTTTAGCCTGGAGAAGAAGAGGCTGTGGGGAGACCTGTTTGCTCTCTACAACTAGCTGGAAAGAGGTTGTAGTCAGGTGGGGGTTGGTCTCCCAAGTAACAATTGACAGGACAAGAGGAAATGGCCTCAAGTTGCACCAGGGGAGGTTTAGCTTGGAGATTAGGGAAATTTTCTTCACTGAAAGATTTCTCAAGCACTGGACCAGGCTGTCCAGGGAAGTGGTGGAATCACCGTCCTTGGAGGGATTTAGAAGACATGTAGGTGTAACGCTGAGGGACATGGTTTAGTGGTTGGACTTGGCAGTGCTGGTTGGACTCGGTGATCTTAAAGGTCTTTTCCAATGTAATCATTCTGTGATTCTCCTGGGAGGCTGGTGTGGTAACTTGAAGGAAGGGACAGGAGGTCAACACATGGGGGAAAAAACTGCTTTAGCAAGAGCAGGTTTTGCATCCCCTAAGCTCCTCCTCTGCTGTCTGCTGGGACAAGGATGTTTCTCTCAGTACAGATGAAACCTATGACAAGTAAATGATGAGAAGTATGAAACTGCATCTTGGTGCTCCCATTACCCACCCTTCCCAAATCCCCATCTCCTGTTGTGTTCCTTGAACCATCCGAGATGCTTTCCCTGCTTCAAAAGTTTTGTTTTCATTTTATATTTGTTCCCCACATGCCACCCCATTGAGGGAGATGCTCTCCTGTGGCTGTATACTTTGCCCTGAGCACCTCTAAAAACCTCATGCCACCTCCAAACGATGCTGCTTACCTCCTTGGCCCCTGCCCCTGATGAACATTAAAGATGTCTGTAAGTAGGCAAGTGGTGTGTTTTCAGCCTTGAAAGCAGAAAAAAAAAAAAAGTCCATTTATCCAGCAAAGCAACAGCAGAGCCAGTGCTGGAGCCACATGGCCCCCGCTCTGAGCCCAGACCACCCGCGGGTACCGGCAGCCGTCCTCCCGCATCCCACAGGTGTTTGAATCCTTGAAGCAAGACCAGTCCTTTTGTTTCTCATATTAAAAAAAAAACCCAAAAAGAAGTAGTTCCAGGTCTGAGCCTGCCTCCTGCAAAGCCAGGCAAAGGCACTGCAGTGTGTTTTCTGTTTACAGTAGAGCTTAAAGAAATAAGCATCAGTTACATAGGGGGGAAAAATGAGAACACAGTCAAATTGGACCCCAGGGCAAGGCTCGCTGAGAACAATAGATCTGCTAAACAAAACCGACGCGGATAAGGAGGAAGTTATCATGAAAAGCAGGGGATATATTAGTTTAGCTTTGAGTGTGTGGTGCTTTTTTTTTTTCTTGGGGGAAAAAAAAAAAAAAAGAGAGAGGAAAGTATTTCAAGCACTTGAACTTGAGTGTATCTATTTCACCGCCCAGACGCTCTCCCCTCGAACGGCCGAGTGACCTCTGCGGCAGGAATCGCCGCTGCCAGCACGGATGCTGAGCTCTCCCTTACGTGTCAGCTGGGAGATGAAGAGGCGGCTGCCTCTGCCTCCCGTCACACGTGTGTCTTGAAAATAAGTGGGAGGACGGGCGACGGGTTGCAGCGCTTTGAGAGAAGAGGGCAGCCAGAGTTTAGGAGGCCGTGGCCTGAGAAAGGTTTCCTGCTGGGTGATGGGACCGCTAGACCTGTCACCACTCCTTGTTGCTCTTTTCTTTTTGCTTTTTCTTGGGTCTTCCAAGCAGAAAACCATGCAGAGCCCCTGCAGGTTGTCCCTGCTCGTGGTGGGTACCAGGACCCACTCGGTCCTGCAGGAACTTGCCGCAGAGGCCGTACGCAACTCATTGCATGCGCAAGAGGAGATGACAGCACATGAGCTGCTCCTTCTCTCTCCTATTCCCTCAAATAGCTGCTTCTCCATCCCCTGCCCGTGCACCCGGTGCACTCCAGGCTGGTTCCTGATGGCTCTCGGCATTTCCATCGCTCCCCCCAGCCCGAGGACAGCGGGAGGAAGCGCGCCGATAATGCTCATTAAATTTATAGCCGCGTTGCGCTGTAATGTTTAATCAAGGTTACGTGACTGTGTGCTGCCGCACAGGGTACAAGTTCAATGCAAGGTGAATCTTGTCTGAGATAATCTGAAAGTTCATTCGGAGGTGAAGGCAGCGGCAGCTTCTCATAGACTGGCTGGGGTTAGCGAGAGGTCACCTCTTTTTATTTTTTTTATTATTTTTTTTTTATCCCCTTTTTAAATCTGTAAACAAAAGAAAAATGCAACTTTGCAGAGGACCTGACATCAGCTGAGCAACAGGAAAAATTATCGGGGCGTGCTGGCCCCGTGGTGAGGTTTGGGATCTGTCAAGCGCCTGGCTGCAGGGAAGGTGATGCCGGTGCCTTTAGGGATGGCAGGAGAGGTCTAATTCATACATCACGTCGCGCTTGGACTGGGGAAAAGAGGGATGACCCTAATTGTGACCCTAATAGTTAAGCTCAGACATCACTGACTTGCTTGTCCTTGCTCCCTGCTGACAGTGGGACCTCCCAAATGGGGAAAACAGCACTTAGTGCCCCTCACCAGGGTATCTGGGCACCATGTCCTGGCTGCCATGGTACCAAGCGGGGCTGTATTTGTCCAAAGACCTGGCCCAGTTGTCCTCTGGGCAGATCCTGATGACTCTGCAGGTACCTGGAGTTGCTGCTGAACTGTCAGCAGATAGAGAAGCATTAACCCCTCCTGGCCCAAAATCTGGCTGCAAATACCTGCTTGGACAATGAATTTGGAACATGTTCCCCTTAAAAAGGTGATATTTAAAGTAATTTCCACCCCCACGCCCTGATACTATAAGGTCGATGATGGCATAGGTGATTTTTCATGTAAGTTTATTTGGGGAACTGCTGCTTTTCTCCTCTTTCAACACATGTCCCTGTGTTTAGGGGTGTTTCTGCTTTGTTTTCTGCTTTTGTTAACTCTTCTCCTCCCTCACTAAAGCATCCTGACCTGATGCTGAGGTGCGGGGATTTTTAACATTAGTTCTTAGTGTTTTCTACAGAGCTACTAATTTTGAAGTGTGGGTCAGGCAGGGTGAGTCAGATAAATGCCCAAGGCTGCATACACCTGACCTGTAGCAGCCAAGAAGGTATTTCTGTGTGCAAGAGGTACCTGAATGCGTGGTGCCATCACCTCCTGACCATGGTGTAGGGGGTCTTTCACCATCATCAAATCCAGAACCTCCCTGTAACAGCTTTGATAAGGCTTCTGAGAATAATTAGGTACAAGCCAAGGACTTTCCAAGCGCTGCATCCCAAATTTGGTACCTGCAAATTCGGATGCTGGGACCCCGAGCATTTAGCCAGGCTTCATCCTTGCTGGGCAAAGCAATGGATGCACCAAAGGTCTGAGCCAGAGAGGCTACCAGGGGGATGCTTCTAAAGGAGACATCTTTGCTTTGGGAATGAATCCCCCTTTGTGATGGTTAAATGGAAAGGCAAAGTGTTATTCAATAGCGGTCCCTGGAGAATGGTCTTCCGAGGCTCTTTCATTCCTTTTGGCTGCTGCCCAGTATTGTCTCTTTGTCTTACACAGATTGTAGGATCTGGAGGGTAGAAATACAGTCATCTTCTCGGGGCGGAAAGCACCATGCAAACTTGTGAACCTGCGTGGAGAATTGGATGAGTCTAAATAATTATTTTTCATGAGTGCAAATTGGCTACAAATCCAGCAGGACAGAATTTCCTTTTGGGTTTTTGACCATTCATAAAATCCCCTGTCTGGGTGGTTGTCGCTCGAACGGATTGATTTTATTCTGAAACACTGAAATCCCAGTGGCATTGTACCAAATAATTTTCATGCCTTGGTGGTGGTGGGTTTTTTTTTTTTCTCCAGGCAGCACTGCACAGTGCTTTGCCGTGGTCAGAGAAACTTGGGATTTCCCTAGAATTCAGTTTAGCCTTCCTTGCAGGCAAGCCTCCAGCAAATGACTAAGCCACGATCCTGCATCATCAAAGTCAGTAGGAGGGTTGAACGAAGCCGGTAGGGACTTTCCACCCGTCTTTGAGACTGTCACCGTAAGGAGATGTGCTAATTCTCAGCGTCC
This sequence comes from Gallinula chloropus, assembly GCF_964237585.1. Taxonomy (NCBI): domain Eukaryota; kingdom Metazoa; phylum Chordata; class Aves; order Gruiformes; family Rallidae; genus Gallinula; species Gallinula chloropus. The sequence continues at coordinate 83,337,747 of NC_140088.1, read as the reverse complement.
CCACCCTTCACTCTCGGGCTGCTTTGCATCACTTCTCTTGAAGCCCAACAACCTTTCGTGGTTCCTTCATGTGGTTTTGTGTCGCAGGCTGGGAGGAGAAGGCGGATTCCTCAAAGCCACATTTAACCCAAAAGGGAGGGTTTTTTCTCTGTAAGTGCGGAAGTGAGCTACAATCAGAAATGCAACATTTTTTAGGGTAAAATTGTGTTTGTTAAGATTTTAATGAGACCCTTGGAATAAATACCTTCTGAAGCAGTAGAAAAGGCAACCCGTATAATTGCAGCATTACTTCAAAGCAGGTGGAAAGCCAGAGGTTTTCCTCCTAATAAACGATGAACATTTGCAGATGGAAAAACAGAAGGCCTTTCTGCACACATAATGCAGGCAAAAAGCTTTCTGGAGACCTTCCCCTGGAAATCTGATGTAAGAAATACAAAAACCTATAAACAGGCAATAATACAAATCTGACAATAATCCAGACTGGACAGATTAGGGCTTTGTTGGTCTCAAACCTTTCTCTGTTACATACTGTCTCGTCTGCCATAAACCTTTCCAGGTTCTTCTCACATTTTTTCCCAGAACTGTTTCTTTTTTGCAGATACATAAGTATGCAGAGGACAAAAAAGAAAAAGAGATAAAATTACTGCTTTAACTTGCAAAATCAATCCAGTTAAAGTGTGAGATGAGCAGCTTGGAATCAGTTTTCCCCCCTCTGGTGTGAGTCTTCAGGAGGAAGGACAGTCCCAGGTGGGACATCTGCCCAGGAGACCTGAAGGGGCCACCTGAGTGTAGCTTACAGAGTGGTCCAAGCAAGACATCACTCTGTCGTCTAAATGAACTCCTAGAAGTTCATCTTTGTCTTGCAGGCAGGTCTGGTGAGCACCTAAAATCAGACTGACCTTTCCTGAGTTCTGTGTGCATCGATCCCTTGGCTTGCACATCACTTTGTCTTGTGCAGTGTCAAGTTGCTGTAGGTGTTACCCACCCCCTTGCGCAAAGTACATTCGATACATAGAGAAAATCTTGGTTTCCAGTGAAATTGGTGACAAATTATAGAATCACAGACCAGTTCAAGTTGAAAGGAACCTTGAAGTTCATCTAGTTTCAAGGCCCCCATGCCATGGACTGGGACACCTTCCACTAGACTGAATCTTCTGCTTTCATTTATACCATGATTCTACCCTCCACGTCTGTCACAAGTAGACGAACAAAGATTATGTTCCAATTTCTGGAGCCTTTTTGTCTTAGTAATGCTATTGTCCAAACCCACGTCTCCCCATGGGTTAGAATATTTCTTTCTCCTTCAGTATTACTTTCCCACGAGGCATAATTGAAACCTCACCAAAATAAATTATTTTGAATGTACTTGTCTGTGGCTGCTGATCTTGGAAAGTCTTCGGGCCTTTGAGCTTCGTAACAATTACCCGCTGGCTGGCAGTAGGGGCTGCTCAACTGGTGGTGGGGATGGGTTGAGGGCAAGCTTAGGCATGGTCATACTGGGAATTGATATTGGTTTGGATTCTGTAGCTTCTGGGGCTTTTATGGAGGTACCCAGCAGGACCAGGTCTTACCTGGGTGTTTTCTGGTCCTGCTGAAAGCATCTTATCCCTTTCCAAAGGTGGGTTTAAGGTGGGATGATGGTAGTACCCAAGTGATTCCTTCCTTATCACCTTTATCAAAAGAGCTGTGGGGTTAAATTACCAAAATGAGCTTTTTAAGGAAAAGACCTCACAAGGTCTGTTAGCCGTTGACATGATCTCTTGCAAACGTAAGCGTGGCTGGTTTGTAGAAGGTGTCAGGTCAGGTCAAAGGCTGTTCATTCTGTGTGCTGCCCACAACAAGAATTGGAGCCTCAGACTTAGTGGTTATAAGGAAGGATTGTAGAGCTTTTTGGAGCCAGGTTTGGCTTGGTTCTGAAAATATTCCCTCCTGCCCCCAGGGAGAAAGACCAGTAGGTCATGAACATGACCCTCAGCAGATTTCAGGGCAGGAGTGGTGTCTCCAGCTGTGAAACTCCCAAATCCACCTTAATTAGCTGATCATGAAAGCCTGACTGTAACCCTGTGGCACAGCTGTCCCTTCAGCGTTCATCTGAACCTCCCCAAAAAACCCACTGTAAGTAAGATCCCACACAGCCCCTGTTGACACCACCTAGACCCAGGCCAGACTCCTCCGGACACCTGGTTGCCTCCTACTTTGAGACACAGCAAATTAACTCTGAATTCCCTTAGCTCGGTTGGATGTGAGAAATCTGGTATAATTGCTTTTAAATTTGTTGAAACAGGTTGAAAGATTTGCCAGCTAATGGTCTGGAGTCGTTCTTCCCTCTTCATCCTTTGGGGGCTGTGTGCACGCGTGCTGATGGTGTTTGGTTTGGGTTGTTTAATAGTAGTTGGTGCTTTGCAGAAGCTGTGTCAGGCAGTAACGCCTGGCAGCCCATCCCCAGCCAACTCCAACGTGTGGTCCCTGAGCACCACAGAAAGCCAACAACTCCTAGTTGGAGTTGCCTGCCTGGATGAGACGTATGCTTGGAGGAAAAAGAACTTAAAGGGTAATTAACAGCTGGAGGTACATGAGAATTCTCTAATTTCCATTTCTATCAAAGGGAGGGTTTATCAGAGGTTCTTTATCAGATATTTCCCATCAGCTCTCATGATGTCTTGTTGCTGGTGGTTCTGCTGATACTCTGATGGTGTTGGCAAAGGAAAGCCCTTTTCAAGCCACCTTGATGCTCTTTCTCGTCACCAAGAGTAAATATCGTGGTGGGTAAAAGAAGGAGGGGTGTTTGTTTCTGGGACAGAATCACAGAACCATAGAACAGCCCAGGTTAGAAGGGACCTTGAAAGATTATCTGGCCCAACCTTCCATGGGAAAGGGAGCCTACATGAGGTGGTGTAACACCTTGCTGAATTGCATCTTGAAAAATTCTAGCAATGGATACTCCAGCACATCCCAGGGGGAGTTGATCAAGTGAACAGTTCTTCTCATTGTAAAAAATTTCTTTCTTCTATTGAAATGAAACCTCTCCTAGTGCCACTTATAACTGTTACCCCTTGTTTTCTCCATGTTGCTCCTTGTAAAGGGAGAGCCATCATCCCCCCTGTACCCACCCTATAAGTGATGAATTTTGGGGACAAGAGTCCCTGAGAGCTTTCAGTTCTCCAGGAAGAGACCTAGACCTTGAGATAAAGCAGGAGTTAGTCTTCAGGATGGGGTTGTTTCTTCTTTCACCATCCAGATACTGTGTAGCCATGAGGCTTTTGTGCTAGATTAGATCTGGTGGAGCTTTTTTATAAATACCAGTAGCTCATGTATGAATTTGGCCCTGCAAACTCATGATATTCAAAAGCAAAAGGGCTGGGCCAGAGGAGAAGACAGGAATGTGAGTGCAGAGGTGATGATAGCTTTTTTGACTTTAACAGGACCAGGGCATGTGTCCCTTACACAGCCCAATCTCTTCAGCAGGGACTGAAAAATGCGAAATGTTTTTTTGCCAGGGAGCAGAAAGATGTGGTTTCCATTTCTGACCAGGCTGCAGGCTGCTCTTGTGTCTTGGAGGAGCTACTGTTTCAGACAGTGTCTCTTTGCTGTTAATTCAGACAAATATGCTTCCTGCTCCAATGGATGCAACATCGAGTCCAGCATTGTAGTAATTCTGTTCTAGGAAACTCTTCCCTCTGCTAACAGGGAGAGATCACACTCCTCTTCCAGTAGACTTGTCCATGAACCCAAAGCATTTGCTGTGTCTTAAATTTCCTGCTGGTCAAAGTATTTGGGTGCAAATCCCTGGTTGTGGATGCTCAGAGTGGCACCACATCAGGTTAGAAGAGGGTGAAGAGGAAAAAAAGAAGAGACAGATGTTGCATGAAGGTTGGGAATTCAGGATTGCATCAGTCCTGCAATAACGATGACCATCTCGTAGGCTTGAGGAGGAGAGCTCCTTGAGGCTGAGAGGATCCTGTATGTAGAGTTATCCCTACAACATCATCCTGACTTCTCGTGAGATAGGTCAAGGGGATTCTGCATGGGTTTATTTTCATCTTTCAAAACATAGGTCTCCCTTTCCTGCCATCTTCTTTATCTCTAGCCACCACTCACCACCTCCCAGGTTTGTGCAGAGCTGGTGCTTGCTTCGATCTTGTTCCAGGGGTGCTGGCAGAGCTTATGAACTGAGTTTTGAACCCGTTCGGATTCACATCACATTATTTCTGGCTTGGCTGAAAGAATTTTATCCAGAGAGAGATGGTGTCAGACAGAACATACTGTCCCTCTTCACTATACATCTGGAGGGAGAAATCACTGTGATGTCCCCGTTTCCTTTGCCATCAGCGTGCAATGAAGTTGCAACCATCCTTTCCCTGTACATGATGTGAGGGCCAGAAAAACATGCCTTTGCTTTGAAAAAAATAACATATTTGAAGAGTCTGAGATGGTGATATAGCAAGGGAAATGTTCCAAGGTGGAACTGGGGGAAAATGGGGAGAATGTGCTTCTCAATCCCTGCCAAGAGGAGCCTGGGGCAGGGCTGGGAACTGGTTCCCAGTTTAATTCTTTCCTTGCAGGGCTGCCTTCTCTTGAATCGCCCTCTGAGTGAGAACTCATGTATATGTATTATAAAGACAATTTTTATTTATTTTCCAGGGATGTTTCTATTGGAGTCATACTCAAACCATTCTCCATTCCTTGATTTTCACAAATATATACAGAAAGCTCTCCCTGCTCTTGCAGCAAAGATGCCCTGGGAAGCTGCAGGTTCACAGCCCTGCTCTGTGTGCGCGCCACACACACACACACACACGTCTGCAGCTTTCTGAGCTTAATCCACTTTCATATCGGCATGGTAAAAGCTCCTTCCCCCGCCCCCTTTTCCTTTCCCCCCAGTGTATGTGCTGTCAAGTTTGATTTATAGCCTTGAAAAGGAGACTCTAGTTTGAAGAATTAATGGTATTTGCATATTTTATTTGGAATCTCCCCCGGCAGGCCCGCCGCGGCCCAGTGCCGCTGCGCAGGCCGGTTCTTCCTTTCCTTTTTCTTTCTTTCTTATTTTTTTTTTCCCCTTTTCAGTCGTTCAGATTTAGCTGCAGAGGTGAAAAGTTTAAACAGTAAAACCAATAAAACCACATTTATGTGACAGATAAATCGTTTCGAGACAGCTTGCCATGAGCCGTCAGGCTTCCTCCTGCACGACCTCTCTCCTGCAGAGCACGACCCGTGGCAGAGCCCTGCAAGAGCCGGTGATGCCCTGCACTGCGCAGCAGCCAGGGGCCAAAGGTGCCGGCCCCGGCTATCCTCGGACCTGCCTCGCTGGCAAGATTGATGTGGGCAAACAGTTGTAATATACACAGGCTATCCGTCACTGTCGTGAGCCGGCCGGGGGGATTCTGGCTCTCCCAGTGCTCGGGGAAGGTCCAGTCCAGGATGGGAGTGCATTTAGGATGGGGCTTGTTTGGAGTTATAGAGTCATTTAAGTTGGAAGAGACCCTTAAGATCATCGAGTCCAGCTATTAAGCCAGCACTGCCAAGTCCAACCACTAAACCATGTCCCTAAGCAACACAGCTGCAGGTCTTTTAAAAGTCTTCAGGGATGGTGACTCCACCACTGCCCTGATGAAGTCCAGTCCAATGTCCTGTTGTGGACAGGGACACCATACCCCCCACTAGCCCAGGTTGCCCAAAGCCCCATCCAACCTGGCCTTGAACACTGCCAGGGACCCAGGGGTATCCACAACCTCCCTGAGGAAGCTATGCCAGGGCCTCCCCAACCTCACTGTAAAACTTTTCTTCCTGATGTCCAACCTGAATCTACCTGCTTTCAGTTTAAAACCATTGCTGTTTCTCATGTCACTGCAGGCCCTGGTAAAAAGTCTCTCTCCAACTTTCATATTAGCCCCCTTTAAGTATTGCAAGGCCACAATATAAGATGGCCTCAGAGCCTCTTCTCCAGGGCTCAACAACCCGAACTCCTTCAGTCTATCCCCGAAGCAGAGGTGCTCTGGCTGTTGGGCCTCTTGGCCTCCTCTGGACATGCTCCAACAGGTCTCTAAAATAACTTCCTCTGACTATCTCATCATGTTGATGCTAATGCAACAGAAGGTATGGTGGTGCACCTTCAACCCCAGCAAAGGGAGAACTGCATTGCTTCAATTGTTTGAGTTGAATTGAGTTAGTTGGAGGAGAGTTGAAGCAAAGCTGTGGGACAGGGATGGCTGATAGGTCAAGAACCATGTGCCATCCCCACTGCTCATCACCTGACCCTGGTGGAAATGGCAATTGCTGTGCAGGCTCACAAGCTGGATAGCAAGGGCTGAGCTGCCCTGGGTAGCCACTCATCCGACTTTTGCTTAAAAATCTCTTTCTGCTGGATTTGCCACGCTCTTTTACAGATGTACGTGGGTGGTTTCTCCAAGCTCTCTCCTTACCCATCCTCTGAGCTACTGCCTGGTTCCCCAAGCCTCTGCTGTTTCCCCAGGCCTCCTGTTTTAACACTTCCCAACACTTTTTATTTTATCTTCCCCTAGCCCACTTCTAATCGTCACCTTTTGATTTCACTGCTTCTTTTGTCCCTTTCTCCTGGGGCTTTATTTCCACCTCCCATGAATGGCTACCTGGCCCCTCAGCAGGCTGGACATGCACTTTCTATGGCAGTAACTCGTGCTGCTTTGTTTGTGGTTTGCCCAAGGCACGTTCAGCTCCCGCCGGGGCCACCAGCAAGAGGATTTTGGTGTGTTGGTGGGGGGATCCGATTTAGGCTGTATAACCATACAGTTTCCCGCAGCAGTCGGCAAACCTGGTAGAAGAGTTTTGGGCCTGCTGTGCTGTATGAAAAGAGCCTGTGAAATCATATTTAAAGTTGTCTCTTGAAGGTGCCCTTTGGAAAAAAAAAACCCCACACTCCTGCCGATGATGTTCAACTGGGGTTTGTAGTTAACACAATGGACCCGCCGCACAAAGCCGCGCGGGACCGCAGGCTGGAAAAGCCCTCTTAGGTCCCGGCTAATCCGTCCCCCCCGCTAGCCCGGGGGATTGTTCCCGACAGCTTGTTTTCTTTGCCCTGACCTACATAGTCAAAAAGAATCTTGTTGCACATTTTCGTTTTGTACCTTGAGGTCTCAGAAGAGCCAAATCCCCTTGGCGGGGTGGGATGTGTTGTTAAACAGTGCTGGAGTCTCCCAAGAAAACCATGGAGACGCAGGGACAATGAGCCCTCTATGGTCCTTGCTTGGCTGTGGGATGGTCCTTCTTCTCTAAGCTTCGGTGGTGAGCGCCGGGACATGCAGACCCGAGCGATGAAGATGTCCGTGTGCTTGGCAGCCTGTCCTGCAATAGAGCGGTCACAGCAGCTCTCCAAGGCAGAAGGTTGCGGGGGGGGAACTTCACCCACTCTTAATTAACCTGTTTTAGATGATGGAGATGACGGCTGCATCTTCTACATCCTCTTATATGTGCTCTTTTGGGTGGGTGGGGAGGTAAGTCCTCTTCAGGGCAAGATGTTCCTTGTGTGGGGAAAGATGTGGGGATCCTGTTTGGGTTTTAAGGATACAGAAAGTGAGGTGGGAGAGGGCATTCAGGATACCTGCATTTGCTCATCCCTCACACAGATCAACTGGGAGGGATGGGCGGGGGGAGTACCCAGGGGGTCCTCTGTGGAGGTGAAGGGCTTCAGGTGTGAATTTTGCAGGTCTGAATCAGGGTTTGTCATGGATGCCTGAATTAATCTAGGTTCCCTTACCCTGCTGCTGAGGTCAGTGTGGTTTCTCTAACAAACAGCTGGAAACCACCTGGGACTCCCAGTCTCCTCTGGTAGCTGTGTTCACCCAAGATAAATCCCCAGGCTTCTAGATGGCTCCCACTCCTCCCCAGGGAGCTCCTGTCATTAGAGACATTTAGAAAGCGCTTGCCAGACACTGAGATGGAGCAAACAGGATGAGAAACCCTTGTGGCATCATTCTAACCAAGATGGGGGTTCTTTGGGGACATAATAAATTTGTAGTGCCTTTGACCCCAAAAGTGCTCTCCTGACATAGCTAGGAGCTTCACAGTGCCGGGACTCTCTCCCACTCACCTCCTCAGAGCATCTCAATCCTGATATCCCCTGTACTGCTAATTTACGCCAAAAATAGAGAGAATGTAGTAGGAGTGAACTATGGCTAAATTAATATAGTCCTAGATACATTCATATTATTAAATAATTAATATTAATGAATTGATGATTAGAGCTATATAAGTTAATAATGAAATATTGCCAGAATAACATTGCATAAATTAGTAAAGTCAGCAAACCATTTTTTGTGGTTAATGCCACCTGCCCAGGATTTTTGCCAGCTTCCAGCTAAACCACCTCCTCTCACGATGGCTCTTTCAATTCTTCTATTTCTGTTTACTTTTCTCTCCCTGTGGCTGCTACAGCTCCTAGACCTCTTCATCCAGTGGGACTGGTCAACGTATTTGGCTGACTACGGACAACCTACGTGCAAGTATCTTCGCGTGAACCCGACAACAGCCCTCATCCTGCTGGAAAAGTGAGTGTGGGTCTGGGCACCCGGGACCGTTTTCACCCCTATCTCGCTTTGGGCAAGTGTGTGTTTTAGCCAGCTCATTCCATCATGTGTGGTGCCTGGATGAAGCAGCCTGTGCAGCAGGAGGCTGGTTGTGATCCAAGGAGCAAAGATTTCACCCATGGGTGGACGGTGGGAGCACAAATAGAAGACGTGTATCTCTCTTCTGTTGGATCCCAGGAGGGGATCAAGCACTAAAAGCCCAGATACGGGCAGGGTCTTTAGGTGGTTGTGTGCTCCAGGGCTTGCACTCTTTGGTAAGGCTGAACCTCTGAAGCCTGTAGTTCATGCGCTTTGCACAGCTTCATCCCAAGCCCTGGAGCTGTGCCGAGGAGCAGCACCAGGCATCTTCAGGGCTTTGGGGTCTCTTCTGAAGCAAGGTGGCTTCTGCTGATCCTGCAAGCCAGCAGCAAGGAGGTAAAACCCATTCATGTGCTACAGACCCAAAGAGAGGGGGATTTGCTTTGCTTGTAGCCCTTCTAGCATGTGCGAAACAAGTGCCACCAGTAACCCATTCTGCTCCTGTTAGGAGGTGACCCAGATGACCCTTTCACTGGTAGACCTTGTCGTGGTTTAGCCCCAGCTGGTAGCTGAGCACCTCATGGCCACTCACTTCACTCCTTTTCCCCTTGTGGGATGGGGACAAGTGCAATAAAAAGGTAAAACTTGTGGGTTGGGATAAGGACAGTTCAAGCACAATGACAGGCTGGGGGGAATTGATGGAGAGCAGCCCTTGGGAGAAGGACTTGGGGGTGCTGATTGATACAAAGCTCAACCTGATACAGCAACAGGCACTTGCAGCCCAGAAAGCCAACCGTGTCCTGGGCTGCATCCCCAGCAGCATGACCAGCTGGTTGAGGGAGTGGATTCTGCCCTCTCTGCTCCCCTCTGGGGAGAACCCCCTGCAATGCTGCTGGGGGAGCATGCAGCTGTTCCCTGCTGTTCCATGCAGCTCGTGGCATGGACACTCCACTACTAAGGCTTGCATGGAGCAGGCAGGAGAAGCCAGTTATGTTTGGTTAGGTTTACTGTGAAATCAGACCCTGAGGAGGAGTTTGAGTTGGATTTTGGAGTACCTCTCTTTTTCCATTACTTGCAGAGGTGGATCTGACTAGTTTAGAGTTGGGACTTCGTTTTTATATCAACCTCAGTGTCCTCAGCTTTGGAGTTGTGTCTGTGTTATCTGTGGTCCAAAGGAGGACAGCACAGGAAAATGGCTAATTTCACCGAAGCTCATGACATCCAAATGTCATCAGTATGGTACACAGGGATTAAATTTTGGTAGTTGCTGGGTGTAAAGCACTTCTATTCATTATAGCATTGTTTTATACACGTATTTGTAAGCATTATATAATACGCAGTGTTATTCGCAACCCAACAACCATGGTACAGTTTGGGGTGTATCAGAGCTATCAATAACTGTAAAAAATCTGAGAGCTTGGACATGAAGTTGTCAGAGCCAGGGAATCAGGACCAGGCAGTCGGCCAGGATCCGTGGCAGCTGCTAGGACAGTAGTGGCAGAGCAGGAGGGCAGCTCTGTGCTCCTGGTCATTTTACCCAGGTAATTCTTGAGCGTGCAGCATCCATGCTCGGTGCTGTTATACAATAGCCACAGAACCTGGCTTGGCTTGCCAACCTTCTCCCTGAAAGGGATCTCATGTGGAGTGCAATCTTCACATCCCGAGGTGCTTTCTAGAGGCAGCCCCAGTGGAGTCGCCGGGCTGGTGTTTGCATCTCCCACATCCCCATGCATGGCATCACCTATGTGGTATCACCTACCTGGCATCACTGCATGCTCCAGTGGGCTCTACCCTGTCCTCACTCAGGCTTCAGGCCCTTTGGAGAGTCTCCACACATCCTCCATCAGCTCCCCTGAGACTCTGCACAGACCTGGCCAGAGCTTCAGGCACATCCACTCCCCCCACACTGTGAGCCCACCTCCCCAGCCAGCTCTGGCTGAGCTTTGCTGACAAGGCGACGTGAAATTCTGATCCGCCGGTTCGTTTTGTAACCTGTTTTCATCATTATCTCTTTTCCTAATCACACCTCTCTCGTAGGATATCACGAGTGTAAGTATGCTGCTTGCTTGGGCTTTTACCCTCACCTCGCAGTGACTTTATTGTTTGATTTAAATGGAGCACTAAATGATCTAAATGCAAGCTGTCTTTGAAACGGTTCCCTCCGGTAACTTTATCGTCTCAAATGCACTAATTAGAGCTAAAAGAGGAGCTTTTACTCCATTGCTTTTTTTTTTTTTTTTTCTTATAGATTAATTTAAACAAAGCTTGGCTTTATTAAAGGTGGTGTTTGTTGACAGGGGTGGGGACAGTGCTGAGCTCTCTCCCTTCCTCTTTTAATTCTTGCGCTAATGCACAGGGACCACGTTACAAAGCTGGGCTTGGTTGTCCCAGGGCTCTGCAGGCACATGCTTTAAGAAATAAAAGTGTCTGTCCTCCAAAGAGCTGCTCAGCTGCTCGAAAGCATTGCCTCCCTCTTTCAAACCTGGTCTTCTTGGTGTCTGGATGACCCAGTAGATCAAGGGCCAAGTGTTTCCTCCAGCCAAGGGCTGGCAAAGAAACAAGCTGCTGTTTCTGAACGCATTTGACACTGAGCACATCGCGTCGGCTCGATGCCTTTCTGCAGGGCTCCAATGGCAGGATTGGAGCCACTGTGGTCTCCTTGAGCAGATCTGCAATCTCAGCCTCTCCTGAGGATGCAGCCGCCCCTGACGCTGCCTGGTCCCTGGCACAGCACCCCGAAGTTCTGCAGGATTTTGAGTCCTGTAGACAATTTAATTCATTAATAATACTTAACAGTGTAGTGCCTCTGCCTTCACATGATGTCTGAAAGTACCAGCAGCTTCCATCACCCCCAGACACTCATCCTCAGTTTTATAGATCCACCTGCATGGGTTGGTTGTGGGATCAGTGCTCTGACTGCTTTTTCATCCCAAGCCGTTAGCTTTATCCATGCAACTCCTTTCTAATCCTTCAAACACCTGCAAAGGTTTTCTTGTATCCAACATGAGTTACTTCAAAAACATTTCATGGGCCTGAAGAGGTCCTGCAGGATCAGAGATGGCTCCAAGGATGTCCAGGTTGAGAGGCTTCATAGCACAGAGGATGCTTTGAAGTAAATTCCCTGTGCATTGCCTGGGGGTAACTGTAGCAGGCAGTGATGGAGAGCTACGGGTGCAGCTCTGGGTGGAGGTCTCTGATGGTAGTGGTTTACTTTCAGTCCACATGTAGTCTGTGAAATAGAGACAGAGCTCTCATAGTATAGTGCTCCAAACCCCTCTGGAGCCATACAGCGCTGTCAGAGGGATGGATGTCCCACAGGAATACAGTTATTTCCAAAATTCAGGGTACTGGCACCTCTGACCTGTGCGACTCAAAATCCCTGCTTCCCGTTGGTGCAGTCGCTCCCTGGTTCTTGTGGTGGAGCAGCTGGCAACCTGCTTTGGTTAAAAAAAATAGAGAGAAAAAAATGAATGCTCAGTTTGCTGAATTAAAGCACTCCAAGCTATCCTGTTACTGTTGGGAAAGCAGCTTGGTTGTAATCCCATGTCTTTGGGCACTTACAACTTTAGCAAATTAGCCTTTGGGATAGAGTTGCTATCCTTGTTTCCAGTTCCAAGATGGATGTTTTTGGGAACATTTCAGATTCCCTTTGGCTCTTTTTAGGAAGATTGAAGCATGAAAAACCTTAGATTTTTTTTGTTTGTTTGTTTCTTTGTTTAATCAGTTAAATAAGTTTCAAGAGATTTGATTTGTGCTTGGTTAACTCAACACCCACCCCCCCAGCCCCCATTTGATAAAATGCCAATTTCCTGGGGACCATCAGCACCACATCCCAGCCACTTTAATGCTTCATTTAGGTCTCCAAAGCTGAAAATAGGCTTGTGTGACTGGTCCAAAGCCATCTGCCTCTGCCAGATCTGATTTACCAAGAAAATAATTTACAAATTATGTTGTTATAAAAGAGCGGTTGCCGGCTGAGAACCAGCAGGTTGGATATGGGGAGCCTGATACCTCCAGGAGCAGTCCAAGGGTTGACCTTTGTGGGTTGATTTCCCTTCCCAGCATATGACCTGCTTGCGTGAAGCTCACGCTTGGACCGTGCAACAGGACCTGACCCCCTCTGCTCCCCAAAATATGCCTTCTTGAATGCAAACTTGCATGAAACCCCAGCTTTGCATGGAGGAGAGAGACAGAGCTGCACCAGCTTCTCCTTCAGATCCCACCCTACCACCTGCTCTTCTTGTCCCTGGCTATTTGGAGACCAATGTGCTGCTTCATGTATTCAATGTCATTTTTTTTAAGAACATCAAGAAGTTGTTTAAAGTGAGGAAACCAGTGCTGGATTCCTTCCTTTAATATAAATTACATAATGCTATATAATATTTCAGGTTCACAACTCCGAACCTTTCTGGCTGCCCCAAAAGCTGCATCTCTTGGCCGCATGCAATGCTCCATTTCAGATAAGAAGCCTTAATGCAGTGGGTTTGATGCTAATTTTTTTTTAGGTTTCTTCCTCATTTTAAGGTGCTGCCGTTTACCACTTCAGAAGGCGACATGAGGACGTAGCAAAAGCTGCTTGGGAGAATGAGAAACTTGAGGGTTTCGTGCATTTTGGCATTAGAAATAGACCCTTTGGTGACATGGATTGCTATTTGTGGGGGTTTAAAGCAAAAATGTAAACTGTGTAAAGGCTGCACATGGCTTGGAATGCCCGTCTTTACACAAATACATGATAAAAATTGGGGTAAAGCCCTTAGATGCAGTCACCTCCTCTATCAGAGCCTGCATACGGGCACTTGACATGCGATTCCTTCGTGGGGCTTGGCTGGAACGTTGAATCCCCGTGCCATAACCTGTTTCTGCTCTGTGCAGGATGAGAGACACGAGCAGGAAAAACAATGTTTTTGCCCAGTTTCGGAAAAACGAGAGGGACAAGCAGAAGCTGATAGACACCGTGGCCAAGCAGCTCCGCAGCCTGATCAACAGCCATCACTCATGAGGGACTCAGGGACCTCCTGCCCGCGCCGGTCCCTGCACCGCAGCCTTCCACATGCCTGGACTTGGGATTCTTGTTCAAAGAGAATATATGTATTTTTTTATTCACCTGTATAGTACTCATGAAACCTACCCTGATGACAAAACGTTCCTTGTTAAACAATCCCGGGGAAAATAGGTGAAACTGCTTCTAAGGTGGTGTCAGGAGTCTCCTATTATAAACTCCTATTTTCAGGGGTTTATAAAGGGACAGTAAATCCTGAAGCCTGAGAGAGAAGTTCACACCCAGACTATTTTCTTTTCTCGTTTGTTTTTTTGTTGGTTTGGGTTTGGTGTTGTTTTTTTTTAATAAGCCACGTTGAAAGAGTTGATCTGACTTCCTTTTGTTAACTTATTCCGTTGCAGAACAAATGAATACAAAACCTATAGGGAGGAGTTGTGTGTTTGGGGTCCGGTAGAAGGAGCAGGCGTTTAAAGAGGGTCACACGTTGGTTTGGCTTGCCATGGTGTGGATTTAGGTAGGAAAAGAGGCTAAACTGCTTTCACAAGGTTTCTCCTCTTTTTCCTGGAAGGGATGATTTCCACCTTAGGCTGCAGATAGCTGGAGCGTGTCCATGTTCAGAATAGCCACCCCCTGAGCTCTGTTTCTAGGACCTGGCGGTGTCTTTGGGACCTGCACTGACTGTAGAAGGACTTCAAGAGCTGCCTTGTTAATTAGATTTGGAAAGGGAGAGCCAGAGGCAATCTGACTTGGTGTTCTGCTTGCATCCAGCATGGTGGGGTAGCAGGAGAGAAGGGATGCTCATCAGGGACAGTGCAAAGGCAGACTGGGCTCTCCTGATGTCCAGGACACTCCATTAAGGTTTGGGGTTTTTTCCTCTCCTCCAACCTCTTTCCCATGCTGGTATCCTGTCTTCCCTCTCCTCCTGATACAAGCCAGTGGCATAAAGTCCCTCTGCTTCCCAGGAGCTTTGACTTGCGCCATGTGAGGAGCAGCCCTGAAAACCTGACAGTGCCCAGGACGATGAGAAGGAACTTTCTGGAGGTCCCCGAAGTGGAGGAGATGCCCTGTGGAGCAGCATTGCTCATCCCCAACCCCGGCTCAGAAGTGCCTATGGACAAAATTCCCCTCTCTGCTCTTAGAGGTGCCCAAACAGCCTCAGCTCAAATCCAGATAGCCTGTGGGGAGGATGTAAAGCTACCAACAGGACTTTAATCCAGGGTTCAGGTTACAGAGAGAGGGGACTTTCGCCCTTATCTTCTTACCCTTTTGACTCTAATTACTGCAGGTGAAAGCTTATCCAGCCAGTCCCCCCACCTCCCAAAGGCTGATTCTAAAGGGAATGAATTAAAATCTTCTTGGTGGGTGTTACAGCCCTGATGGCTTGAAGCCCTGGGTGCTCAGTCCTCAGAGCACTGCTGGAAGCAGGGAGGCTGCTTTGCTTCCTTCTCCTTCCCCTCCCTTGATGCAGAATGCAAAGCTATGGAGGAGCACGACTCATTCTGGCATGTGCAGAAGGACAGCAGCACTTTTTTGGTGCGGTCAGACCCTTTGCTCTCTGACCAGACACATGTTTTGCTCTGTGTTTCTTGCCTGGGGAGCTCTTCTGACACTCAAGCTCTGGATGCACAAAGGGGACAGTGCTTTATCTTCCCTCCTTGTTCCTCAGCAATAATTCTTTTTAAATTATTTTATTTTAGATAAGGGTACGTGTTAATTAACCCTGAAAGGAAATAGGCATGTTGTCAGCAGTAACCTTCTGGGGCTGTTGCCCTGTCCCAGCAGTCCCCAGCCACGAGGACCATTTTCATTAATAGGAACCAAAAGCCAAACTTGGCTTTATGGTTTTTGGCGGGGTGAATCAGAGGTTACTTTCTTCTTAATGCCTCTTTGAAGTACATGTAAGAAGGATGGAGGAAAAAGGAAGCAGCTGAGTGAAAGTTGGTGCTAGCATGCACAGAAGGGGATCATCTTCGGAGATCAGTCAACAAGTAACCCAGCAAAGGCTTGCAGAGGGACAAGTGAAAATTAACTTGGATCATTCCCTGCTGGCAGCCTTTTTCCTGCTCTCCAAAATGCTGGACCTAAGCATGAACCAGCCTGGGAAAGGGCCCCAGCTCCATCTGCATCCCAAATCTGACACAACCAAGATGGAAAAATTGCCCAACTGGCTGGCCTCCAATAGGAAGCTCTTCCTTACCAAATTTCTGGAGAAATGAAGCAGACCAGTCCTTGTGGTCCTGGCAGCAATGGGAGGGCATTCAGCCCTCAGCCTGCGAACCACAAGGCCATGGGATAATTTATTCCTCCTCCCCATCTCTTGGCTGTGCCACTGTGGTGATGTGGGGACAAGAGCATGGAGGAGGTTGGCGAAAGTAGGTGGGATCAGCTGGTTGAAGCATCAGACATGAGCTCCTACCCAGGGGATGGAGATTGAACAAAAATCCAGCTGCCCAACAGTGGTACTAACAGGGAAGCTTCAATCTGCAGGGCACTTCAGTCAAGGGCCATTAAATAGCAACAAGCACTTTAAAATCCTTCAGAATCAAGCTGCTACAGATGCTGGCAACGGTGTCATTGAGCATCAGCAAGCATGACCAATAAGCCACTCTGGCATTTCCAGTTTTTATTAGTGGGAGGATAGACTGTCAAACACAATTTTTAATTGCTTTTTTCAGCCACTGGCTTTGCAGCCTGGATGATTTTTCCTCCCCTCTGTGCTAGGTGTGGGATGAAGGGAGGAGGAGCAGGCAGTGCTGGGCAGCAGCACCTCTGGTCCCTGGGGCAGGGAAGGGACTTTGTGCTGCCATCAGTGGGAGCAGAAAAAAGCATCCAGCTCCTCCCACCGCTTTGAAACTCCTTTTTTTCCCCCTCCATTGCATTGGATGCCCACATAAAAACCCCAAAGCAGATGGATCTTGGGTCAAAATCTTGTTTGAAATGCTCCAGCCAGCTCCCAGCCTTCCTCATTCCCCCATTTGGGCGCTTCTCCCCATCTCCACCGAGCTTTAGTTAAAAGAGGAGTGGGGCAGCATTGCTATGCCTGCCTGCCATGGATTTCCTTGCTCCTTTAAGCTCAGCTCAGAGAGGCCAGGACTGTGACCCTGCAAAGTGACTTCTGGCGCTCAGGACTCGCTGCTGGGAAAGTCAAGCTCGGCCAAGGGAGAGAATTCAGCGAGTTTCTGATTTCAGGAGGTCAAGAGCCTAACCGCAAGTCACAGAATGGGATGAAAAATAGCATTTTGGTGCTCTGGTCCTAATTAACTTTTTGTTCCAAGAGATGCAGTTCCATCCCTTCAAAATAAAATTAATCTTTTAAACAGATTGCTTAAAAGCCCTGCAAGACATTTAAAATCCCCTCTAAATCTCTTACTAATGATTGGTATCCTCCGATACGGATGGTATTGCTTATGAGGGAAAGGTTGTTGCTATAAATTTATAAGGGGGTGGGAAAATGGGGAGGGGGGTGGGGCAGAACCCTCTGCTGTAATCAAGATTTGCAACCCCCAAAACAAATAACGCTGTTATTAACACCTCTGTGTACATACATCGACACCCTTTGGGGTTTTTTTTAAGCAGTGGCAGTAGAAAATATTCAGTTATCCCCCTCCTCTTCCCTCACCAGGCAAACATTTTGGCACCAGTGGGGGAAAAAAAAAAGTTAAAAAAAAAATACAAGTTTGGCTTCTCAAGAAGCATCTGCTCATCTTCTTTATGACTTTCAGTGGTTGCACAGCAGCCCAGGGATTGGGAATAATTTTATATGAGGTCTCTAACTTGCAGCCCAAACCCTACCTATACATTAGGGGGTGGCTGCATGCACATGAGAGAGAGGAGGAGGTTTTTCTGGATGTTTTTTGTTTTTATTCCTAGGACTGGGGTTCAAGTCAGATGCTCTTAGTAAATTTGCACTTTGTTCTACATCCAACCACAACTCCAGGCTCTGGTGGGGGGCGTGGGGGACAAGCTGGATGGTGCTTTGTTTGAGGGGCTGGTTTGGTTTAGTTTTCTTTAAAATTAGCTGGTTTTGTGCTGCTGCAAAGATGGGATGTTTGGGTAGAAGGCGAGGGTGTTGTCATGCTGGCCCTAAACTGTTTGGAGGATGCAGGGAGGCAGCATGGAAAGCAGGGGCTGAGATGGAGCCAGGACCACTCCAATGGCATCAACTACCATCAGCACATAGACTTGTGCTGAAGCCCTTTTTAGGGTAAAATGTTCTCTCCCCTGAGGCAGCGATGATGGGAAGGGGCAGGTGGGGCAAGTCTGTGGTAGCTGTCCCTCCAGCATCCCTTCACCCCAGTATTCAAACCCCAGGCAGACCCATCCTTGCCCAGGCATGGTTCCTACCTCCCGCCACACCTCCGTTTGCCTTTTGCTTTTAATTCTGGGTTGGCTTTGGTGTGGGTTTTGAGCATCAAGTGGTTTGGAGGAGCAAACCACCCTACCCTCCCCTGGCTGGATGCAGCCCAGATACTGTGGGGATTTGGGGGAGGGAGCAGAATCTCTGCACAGAATTTCCTATGGCTCCATGGTGCCCAGAAACCCCACGTGTCCACCCCCCTGTCCCAGCACAACTCCAGTGTTTATCACACTGCTGGGGACCTCAAAGGGAATATACAAATGACTCTCACTACAGATGACTTCAAGATAGGTAGCAAAGTTGTGCGTTTGAGGGAAGTGACCCAAACACACCATGTTCTGGGCAGGATTCACCCAAAAAAACGGGGGCAGAACTCAGATTGTGACCCGGGGATGGGTTGATGTGCTTCATCTCTAAAGCTGCTGCTGCAGTTCTGGTCTCAAGGTCCTCTCTTGGCCCCAGGGCTGCACTGGGTCCTCGGGGCTGTGCTGGGGGACATCCATCCCACCTGCAGCTCCTCTGGCCCAGGGGTCAGCACCCCAAAACCTCCACAGACAACTCGGGGTCATGCTTCTGGTATCAGGCTGCGCCGAGTCGCTTGCTACCTTGGTCATCCCTCTGGTTTTATTTTGACATGAAAACACTCCCTCGGCCCCATCCCCATCCCTCCCTGTCCACTGGCTGCTTGTGTTGCCTTTTATTTTTTGGGGGGAGGGTGGTAGGGGGGGTGGGGAAGGACATGATTTCATAAACTAATGTGATGAAAGCAGCTTTTTTTGCACAAGTCGTTGCACAATAAGGGGAAAAATTAGTAAATTAGGTTTAACTTTAAAGGGAACTTTTCTTTTTTTCCTTAAAACTCACTAGCAGAGCTACTGATTAAAAGAAAAAAAAAAAGAGATGGACTGATTTAAAAAAAAGGACTGCATGGTTTACAGGTTAAATTGCGTTAGAAATTAGCATGTTGATTTTGACTGTACATTTATCCTATTGTAACTTCTATTAAACAATACAGCATATAACTGTTTAAATAAGTGCCTGTGGCTGTGTGCATCGCTGCAAAGGCACTGCCTTTGCCTTCACCTCACTGGGAAAATAATCCTAAATCCCACAAAGGACAAAATCCCAACATCCTTTTCCTACAACCAGCAAAGATTTGCTGCTGAAACACCCAGATTGACTTCTTGTCCCATGGGAAAATGACCCCTTGTAACGAGTGCACCACGTGCTGCATTGTCACACCGTGAGCTAAAACTGAGTTTTGCCTGATTTGGGGGCTATTTTAATCAGTTTCTGCCATAAACAAGTGTGATTAACCCCAAGCCTGGATTTGAAGACATAACCACCTTGTTCTCATTGATTGCACCTAGGTTTGCAGATGGGGAAGGCAATCCTGAGCAGGAATTCCAGCCTTGGAGGGCAGAACAGAGAGGTTGGGCAGCTCATCGAGGCAGGGTGGGGGTTAACATTGGCTTTCCATGGAGAATCTTTTTGCCTGCTCTCATTGCACATTTCTTTTTTGTGCTATTGATCATATTTTGAAGTTGGGTGGTTATATTAGGGGGGTTTGGTTTGTTTTTCTGGCCCATACTTCCTTTGGGTGTTAGATTCCCCAGACACCTCCCAGCCCTGGCACTGCACGTGCAGAGTAGACTTTGGCTTCTGTAAGATGTTTGACTAGGTACCACACAGCACCTTGATTAGGAAATGAAAATTATACACAATAGACATGACACACACTAATTAAAAACTGGCTAACTGGATTATCTCAATATGTAATCGTAAACAGAGGTGCAGCACTGGGACATCTCCATGGGGCCAGGAGATGCTGAGCACACCAGGCTGGGGAGGGACTTAGAGGTCCTGGCCCCTAGCAGGGGCGATGGGGGGAGCTCAGGCAAGTGATGGGGTTCAGTGTGTAGGTGTGAAGGATTTAGGTAATGTTCCTGGGCTGGGGAACACCCTTCTGGAAAGCTGCAGCTGTGTAAAAGGAACGTGGATGGATTGGATTGTACACCATGAATTCCTCTGAAACCTCTTTTTTTAAGCTCTTTATCCCTTTTCGCTTCCATCATGTCCTGGGGCAGAGAGTTTTCATGTTTATTTGGTGCAGTGGGGAGGAAAAGTGCTTCCAGGTGCTTGTTTCTAACTAAACCTTGGCCAGGGATGCTTGCATGTGCACAAAGGGCAGAAGAGGATGGGAACCTCCTGGATTTAATCTGTCCACCTCAGAATATTCTTGAGTGCCCACCTCAGAATATTCTTGAGTGCTATCTGGTAATGGCAATCATGAGCAAAGGGGGAAGTGCCATCTCCTCTGATAGTGGTCTGTGTGGGACTCCAAATATGCATGAAGCTCCCCCAGGCCAGAGTAGCCCACCCTGGGACCCAGCACCATGGACCAGCCTGATGTCTGCTCCAGCGGGGCAGGTCCATGCAAGATGCCTGGGTTAAGGGCTTTAATGTTAACCCACATCCCTCCCCATCCCTTGGGCTGGTGTGTTTTGAGTGCTGAGCCATACTAAGAGGAGACTGGATGCTCCAGGCTCAGGATGGTGGTGCAGGGGATGAGCAGCCCTGGGTGGGAGAGCCGGAGATGTCTTGCAGCACCCGCAGGGCTGAGACCTGTGCCAGCACCATGGGGCTCTGGTGGGAGATGGCAGGCAGAGATGTCCTCTGACCATCCTGGACAGCAGATAAGCGAGCTGCAACCACAGGTACGTTTTGGGGCACAGATGTGGGATGCTGCAGTGCACAGCGATGACACATCAAAGACCGAGTGCTGCGGTGTGGAGGGGCTCTGCCTGCACCTAAATCAGTGCACAAAGCAGGACCAAACCTCATGGTGTCTCCTGGCCAACAAGCCTTTCACCCTGGGTGTCCTCAGGACTTCTTGTGAACCCATCAGCCTGTGCAGGGAACAGACAGAGCAGTGAGTCTGTTGTCCCAGCCCTGGGGACCTGCTGCAAGCCCAGTGTTGGAGGATGGTGTCAGGTGTAGCCCCATCCATCTGAGGAGCAGTCCCTGGAGCAAACCCTCCCCAGGAACATGCCCAGGCATCTCTAAAGAAGAGCAAGTTGGGACAGTGCAGCTGAGGGGTGAACCGCAGCCCCACACCTCCGCCTGCACCCTGGCCTGATGCCGTGTCGCTGGGTGGATGCAGGGAGCATGCCCTGAGCCCTTGCATTGTTCCTTGCCTTGGCTTTCTCATTTTCAAAGTACAAGTTTCCCATTCTGACATCTTCTGGGGTGTGCTGAGTACCTTCACCAGGATTTAACATCTCTGTGCAGTGGCTCACTGCCTTGCATTTCCCACACAGATGGGATAGAGGCCAAACAGTGAGTCTGGCTGGGTTGCCACCATTGGTGTAGCTTTGTGGGGTCTCCAGGATGCTGTGAGAAAGAAGCAGCAGGGGAGCCTTCCCATGTTTGAACCTGAAGATGTTCCTGCCCTCTCCAGTGGGACATGACCTCTGGAGGTCTCTAGGTGAGTCCTCAAAGCAGGACTGCTGCTGACACTAGACCAGATTCTGTGAGACCACGTCTTGAAAAACCTCCAAGGATGGACATCCCCCACCTCTCTGGTGGCCTGTCCCAGGGCTGTACCACCCTCCCAGTGAAGACCTTCCTAATGTCCAACCTGAACACAGCTCCCAGAGCTGTTTTCCTGTGCTCACAGGAAGAGTGACCATGGGTTTATATTCAGCCTGGCTGTCAGTGTCACCCCAAGGTCTGGTACAACAGAGATGATAATCAACCACCCTGTGACTGCTTTCTAGGCTGGCACCAGACAGACTGGGGGTGATGAAGATGCAGACAGATGATTGTTCTGTGCATGAAGAGATAGCAAACCCACAGCTTGTCACAAGCATCTTCCAGTCCAAAGACATTACTCTGTCCCGTTGCATTGCCACACCATTCCTGGATCTGCTGAACCTGTCTCCCCCTAAGGAGGAAAATCCCATGGGCTTGGAGACAGGCTCATCTGACAACTTCACTTTCCTGCAACCTCAGCCAATCTCATCAAGGAAGGAGGTTAAGAGGTAAATCAAGGTGAAGGCAAGAAGGGACAGAGACAGGAGGAAATAAATGCTCAGGAATATCTGCTGAAATGTGTTTGTCTCAACTGCTTCGAAGAAAATGAGGAAAAAAACTCCCTGCTTGTGGTTGCTTGTGGGTTTGGGATTCAGATCTTTGGAAAACAGCTAGAGCAAATGCAACAAGAAAGAAAACCTTGTTGGGTGATCACTGAACTCTGAGTCAGGGTGATGGCTGCAGGCAGAAGACTGCATGGGAGCCAAAACCTTCCCAGCCAACCCAAAATCAGTTGAGAACCATATAATGGTGGTCCAGACATCCCCTTCTCCTCAGTGGTTCCAGTGGTTGGCTGGGTCAGATGTAGGTCCCTGCACACAGGCAGGGAAATGCTGCTCACACTACCTGGGCTCACATCAGACCTCAAAGCCTCTGTCTGGGAGTCTGCTTCTCAGAGGTGTTGGGCTGATCTCATTAGGTCTTGTGGTGGTAAATTGATTTTAGTTGTGTTTAAACCCCACATACACTCTTTGAACAAGTGATGGGTTTTGTTCCCAGGCACCTATTTGGCAGCCTTTCCAGTGTCTTACTCCTCAGATGCTCTGTCCCACATCCCAACAGTATTTATCTGAGACCAGTTCACACTTGCTTACTCTTGTGTCAGCTCTTGCTCTTCAACTTCATTAGCTCTGTTCCCTCCTTGGTGTTGTGTTTCTTGATATGAGCAGAAAGAGAATTCACACTGTCTTATCAGCTGGGGTTTTCCCTGGCCAGCAAAGCCCAAGGGCTTTAGGCTCCCCATCACTCTCCATTTTCTGGTTCCCACCTCCCATACATGTTTCTATCTGAGCATCTCTTTCAACATGGTGGACTAAAAAGGTACCAGGACTGAGACATACAAAGACATTAATGCATCACTGTCTCAACTGGAAATGTCTCACCAGATACTAAATATCATCTTTCAGTGCTATGACAGAATTGCTTTGTTGTAAGCAGCAACCATCACATCCAGGTCTTTCTTTTCATTGGCCATTTTGAGATGAAATATTCTTTGCTTGGTGCATGACCCTACTCTAACAACTCACCCTCCAGTCTTAGCTCTGCTCATCGTGGTTATTTGGTTCTTCTCAGTTGACATCACCATGACATTGTTGCTGTGTGGAGTTTTTGAGAGATTTCTTCTGCCATGGGTCAAAATCGGTTATGGCAGGAGGAGGAAGATTGTGTGGGACCAAGGAACAAATGGGCAGATGGACACTGGACCAGAAGGACCACCAAAGCTTGCAGGACTGAAGAGTTAAAAGCAAAAGTGGAGGAAGAAAGCTGATAAAGACAGCTGTCATCACATGCCCAAAGAGCACAGGTGAAGGAGGTTGTTAAAACAGATAAACAAATAAGAGAAGGGAGAGGAACAGATAACCCAGAGATAGTGTGGCCTGTGATAAGGCTGGGTGAGGGAGTTGAAGCAGCTAGGGAAGGGATTGTACCTCTCCTGGCAAGAAGACTGGATGAACTCCAAGAGGAATAAGCACAGAGTATTACATACAAGGGAAGAAATGTAGGCAGGGAGGCGCAGGAGGTGGAGCAACCAGATTTGGGATGTGAAACTGGGTCACACAGGGAGCAATGTGGTAGAGCAGTCACAGTGCCAAGAGAGGCCAAGGACAGTCAAGCTGGATGGCGACAAAGGTGCAGGTGGGGGAAGCGTTGTGTGGTGTTACTGTGCAATGGGGGAGAAGCAAGATAAGACTGCTTGGGATTAGTGGGACTTCTCATCTTTCCTCCTTGGTGATTCCCCAGTGTTTTGCCCAAAAGCACCACAGTGCCTCTGATCCCCAGGTGGGACCGAGCGGCGTTCCTCCTGGTGACAGCCCCTTCATCTTCTCTCTGTGCTGCGATTATGAGGCCCACGTGGCTTCGTGGCACTGCTAATTGCATTCTGCGGGGCAGTAATTGAATGAAGGCTCACGAGAGCCATGGATCAAAGGCAGGAGCCCATCAATATCTGCCTGCCCCAGAATCCGATTAGCAGGGAGAAGGCATAAATCACAGCTGCCCCTCCCTGACCCAGCAATACTTAATGCAGGTACGGCGCCCAGGCCGGTGTCAGGGAAACCTGATTTGCTCACGAAAGGTTAAGCAACACTGGGGATGAAAAATTATCGGGATGCCGTGTCTTCTCAGCAGTCATTCATCTCCGCCCCGCGTGCCGTGGGATGGGATGGAGGGGCTGCCTGAGCCGGCTTTGGGAGATGATTACTCAACGTCGCTGAGATGTGTGAAGTGTTAAAGACCCCCCGGCGGGGCACGGGGCAGTCGTTTGTATTCATTAGCCGGCCCGCTGCAGATGTCGGCTCCCTCTTTGAGGGGGCACGGAGATGCTGCCTGGGTCCTCACCGTCCTTGGTGAAGCGGCGGGACCTGATTTCCTCTCCCTTGGTGGCCCTGGGCACGTGTTGCTTCACCATGCAGGGGGCTCCCATGTGAGGAAGGCCATCCTGCTTCTCTTCCATCTACAGTCCTGGTAACAAAACCATCCCAGTGAGGCCAGACAGCTGCTGCCATGGGGAAAGGGATGTGTGGGGACCTGGAAAGAACCTTAACTTCAGTCTTTTTCACTACTGTCCCCTTTTTAGGCTCAAGCTGTGATGGCCCCCCAGGACCATGCAGAATATAGGGGATTCTCTACAGCCCCATCCCACCACCATTTACAGCTCTGGAAGTGTTTCTTCACCATGAGGTGTTAAAGTCCTGGCTGACGGCAGCACTTGGCTCTTGTCTTCTCCAAATCTTTGGCACTGAGCTCTCACTCTGCCCTACCAAGTTTTTAACAAGCCAAAGCTGCGGGTTTTCCAGGGCAAAGCCTGGTGGGTGACTGGATCTCTAGGTATGTTTCTGTTCCCATCTGTCTAAGAAAGAATGGGCAACAGCACCCTATCTGTCATGTTTGGACAGGTCTTCCCTACCTTCCTGCCATAAGCTCTTCCACTTCTACACAGCATCGTGATTCCGATTAGAAGAAACCCACTGAAGAGGGGAAGAGTGTCCTTCAGGTGAATATCCTTAGTATTGCCCACCCTGAGAGAGAGGCACTCTGCAAGCCAGCTGAAAGTGGTTTGCATCAGTGGGTCTTCCTCCTTCACCACACCCAGCACCACCTGAAGCTGCTTTGGGGGTTTTTGAGGCAGTGTGGTTTGCTTTGTAAGGGAGACATCACTGGGAACCTAATATTTATTGTCCAGATTTACTTTTGGTGGGTATTAGTCACATATCAATGGACTATGAAGAGGAAAATCCTTAATGGTGTTTTCCCCAGCGTTGACTTATGAGTGTAATGTTACCTCAGCAGGGTCTTTCCCTGACCTCAGCTCCACTGGCTTGTGAGAAAGCAGAAAGATATGTGAAGAGCCTGCAGCAGCTGCTGGCAGGGTATGCCTGGAGCAGCTTCTGTTGAAACCATGAACCCATTGGAGGTCAAAATCCCAAGGTTGTTGAGCACCTGTTTCTGGCCTCAGCTTTGCAGCTTGTGCTATCAACGCCCCCCAACTCCTCTTTCAAGGTATGGATTGGGTTTGTGTCAGCTTGGAGGGCTGAGGGCAGGATCTAAGGTAGCCTGCAGTTGCTGTGGTTGGAAAAACGTGGGTTTGCATCAGACCACTGACAGGAGGTGGAACAGAGCGTGGTTGCTTTCAGGCCCTGAGCTAAGCACTCACTGTGTGTCTAAGATACTCACCCTTGTCCTCACCATCCCATCATGGTCTGTCCTGTCCCGCTGGGAGATAACCCACTCCAAGCAATCTTCCTGTCTCACTATGGAAAGGTAATTGCTTTAGAGATGCAAAATGTGGCTGGGAATTAATGGCCTTAGTAGGACTTGTAGGCAGTCTTGTTGCCTGATGGGACTGACAAGGTGATCAAAGCACCTTTGTGCCTGGTGCATGGGTCTGGATCCCTTTGGATACTTATGGCTAAAGTGACTGAGAAAATACCTCAGAGGTGGTAGAAGGAGGGAGGGATCTCAATAGCATTTACAGGTAGGAGGTTTCAATAGCTTCAGGTTACATGCATGGTCAGAAGCATGAGGGTATTCTCAGGTTAAAGGGAAAGTGGAGGCAGCCAGGGGTGACACAGACCTGTGACCTGTATTTTGTTACTAGAAAGCCTGGTCAAAATTACCTCAGAGCTGCAGAGCAGCATGGAGCAAGCCCTTGGTGTGCAGAAGTGATGTGGACAGCATTGGTCAGGATGCCCTTCAATCTCTGCAGCAACCACCAGCTTCTCTGGAAGTGATGTCTGCAGAGCTGCAGTAAGGTTTAACTTCCCACCCTCCTGAGCTGTTTTGCCTTACCAGGAGACCCAGGAGAAATGAAGCAGCTCATTGGCTCAGCCACACACTGTGCAGTAGTTTCTGCACAAAGATTTAACCTTCTTTGGCATTGCTTGGGAGAAGACAACTCCACTAACAACTTGGGAGGGATGTAGAGACAGCTCATCCCTAAGGGCAGACTGAGCTACACAAGGTAGTCCTGTCCTGGACATCTCAGCATCAAAAGCTCTACTGTGGCCACTTACACAGGCAGAAAATCCCCATGAAGAAGCAGTCCTGGGGATGATTCTGCACATCCAGACCCTGGGAGTGATAAAGTCTCAGCTTTCTCGCCTGGCTCCAGTGTTCCCTGGCTTCAGGAGAGGTTTGTGGGCTTTGCCAGACCAGGCCAGGGCTGATGCACACGTGTGGTGGCATGCTGGGACAGATAGCATCTCTCCAGGGCTTGACCCCAAGGTTCTGGAAGGAGCACATGAGGGTGCTGGCTTCATCAAAAACTCAGCCTGCTGCTGGACACTGACCTCAGCATCTGTCAGGACTGGCCTTTTGGGGTTACTGGGGCAAGATTTCCCCACCACCTTCAGCTTAAGACCAAACCCTTAGTCTTAACCCAGGAAAACATTTCACACCTGCTCGAATGGTTTCAAGCCTGTGGGATGCTTTCCCGGGGTAGAGCTGCAGCGAGAGCCCTGGGGCTGTGTCTATACCAGCAAATTAAACAGTTCCTGGGTTCAGACACCAATTATCCTCACTGTTAAATCATTAGCACTCACCCAGGTGATTCTCAGGCATGCTTCGTGAGTGTGTGAGGACCCAGACCCCCCCGGTAGACAGGCTGGATGTGGGCACCCTGTTGTGGCAGGTAGGGGCCAAATTTTGCCCAATTCACTGGGCAGAAGTTGGTCCCTGCCAGGTAGCCCTGGGGCCAGAGGATGGTCCCAGATGTGTCCATTGTGCAGATGCTTTGTCAGTGCAGACATGGTCAGCCAGGCTCTCATTTAACGAAGTTACAGCTAGAGACTTTATGGCCTGGCTGGTTACCAAGCATGCAGCTATGAATACCTAGGTGATGGTAATTAATTATAATTGTTTCAAACATTCATGTTAATTTACAGTGGCATCTAATTTTTTGCCAGGGTGCATATTTTTTGCTGATGAAGCCACATCTGCAGCAGCTGTTATTGTCACCAGGAAAATCCGAATTCCTGGCAGCAGAGGCAAGAAGAAGCCCTCCACCTTTCCACACAGCCGTATCCTGCTGTGCCTCCTGGGGGGGAAAGTCACTTCCCCCCCTCCCCCCCCTCCCCGAAACTGGGACCCAGCAGTGCATGTATCAGCCAGCACTGGAGAAATCACCATCACCATCCAAGTCTTCCCAAGCTGCCTGCTCCTGCTCTCCATGTACCTCCTAAAACCTTCGTACTTCCCTGGCACTTCTGACCTGCCCGTCTGCCAGGGAGCTGGGATGGGCAGGTGAGATTTGCATGCTGGAATTTCAACAAGGAAGTTCCCCAGTGCAGAGGGGACTGACTTCTCCCTTGCTTTTTGGCTTATTATATTTGTATTTGTTTTTCTAGTGGACAATCTTTTATTATATTTCCCCCCCCCCCCAAGGACTACTAGAAAGCGGGTGAATGTGACGTGGGACATCCTTAACCCCAGAGTCACCCTGACTCCGTTCCCATATATAGATAAGCTGATGACTAAAGTAGGTCTTGGACTTCCTGAGGCACACCTAGTTGCTTGGCTCCCTTCTAAATATTTTTTTTTACAGCCACTCTCCCCACCCTGCTGGGAAATTGCACCCAAGGAAAGCTGAGTGCATCAACGTCTGGGTAATGCTGTGCCCACACAGAGCTGGGGAGAAATGATGCTCAGGGAAACCATGAAAAAATGATGGAAGAGGCAAGGTGTGAGCTTGGTTCTGCTGGGCATGCTCCAAGCATTCAGTCTGCCTCTCTGGCTTCATTACTACTGAGACCTCTGAGCCCAAATTTGTGGGCTACAGTGCTGGAGGGACATGAACTGGTTTGAAACAGTTGGGAGCTGGGCTGCAAAAGAGGCCAGGGGACTGGAAATCATGGCCAAGGAAGGAAGATCAAAAGGCTTGTAGTTGTTTAGTTTAGGAAAACTTTATAACAGCCTACAAATACGTAACAGGCTTCTGCAAGGAGGAAGGGAATGAACTGTTCTCCTTGTTCACCAAGAGTGGGATGGGAGGTAACTGGCTTAAATTGCATCCAGAGAGGTTGAAATTAGGAGGAATATTTTTCTAGGCATTTGTATTGGGGGCTGTGGTGAGGCAGTGCCTCCATCTGTGGAGGTCTGTGAAGAGAGAAGGCTGATGTGTGTTGGGAGCAGTTTTTGCTAGAACAGATGCTGCATGGGGACCCTTGCACAAATCTGGGGCCAGCGATGGGCTGAATGCCATGGTGTGCCACACCATGCCAGAAAAAAAATACATCAGGAGGGATTCTGAGTCGTGTTTAGCACTGCAGAGCCCCATGGGGAGGAGGCAGCTCAGGTCCCACCACCTTTGGTGGTGATAGCAAGGATGCTTGTTGATAGCAAGGATGCAGGCTGGACCGCCAAAACAATCTGGTAACAGAGTGTTGGAATGCTGTGTTCAGTTTTCTTTCTTGTTTGTTCATACCCAGATCTTTTCAATAATCCTGTGGCTAAGTCAGCTGGGAACAGGGCTTCTTAAAGCAGTTTTACTGCTGCAGACAAAGCAGCAGCATCACCCTGCTTCCCTTGAGCCTCCAACATGCGTTTTTCTTTTGCAAAATGAGAAACTAAGCCATTCACTGCACCACTTAGGAAATCTGGGGCTCCCTGAGTGAGATTGCCTTTGAGGTCCTTCCAGCCTTATCTCAGAGATATAAATGAGGATTTCGCCTGTCCCCAGTAGATGGGTTCTGGACACTGGGCAAGATTCAGCTTTCAGACTCCCACACCTAAATTTAGAGGTGAAATTCAGTTATAGACATCATATCAGTGCCAATTTTAGAGACCTGGGGAGCCCACTTGGCCTGCAGTTATTCACTCAGGGAGGATGCAGTTCTCCCAAAGGTGCTGAGCTTTTATCATCAGCTCCATATGGACAACTTGGATACCCTGAGCACATTCAAATGCCAATTTGTACCTCTGTGTGGGCAAATCAGAGGTCTTAAGGTCCAGCCTTAAAGATCTAGTTGGTGTAGTCAATGCAACAGAGAGCTATCCAAGAGTAAGTTGCCATGAGCTGAAGCCCTCCATTGATTAGAAAATACCTCAGGAAGTAGAACAAGAAGGAAATTGTTCTTT
Source organism: Gallinula chloropus (assembly GCF_964237585.1). Classification (NCBI taxonomy): domain Eukaryota; kingdom Metazoa; phylum Chordata; class Aves; order Gruiformes; family Rallidae; genus Gallinula; species Gallinula chloropus. The sequence continues at coordinate 83,308,148 of NC_140088.1, read as the reverse complement.
TCTGCTGCAGTGCCCATGACTATGCTGACCCATGAAGCAGCAGGACCTCAACATGGGGTGTAGGAGAGCCCTCCCAGGTGGTGTGTAGTACATGGAGCATCACCACAGAGCATGTTGGTTTTCTAAGTAAGGTGCAGATGTACAGGCATGGAGAAGCACCATGTTTGGAGAGGTTGCTGGGGCTGCCAGCATGACCAGGAAGACAGGGCTAAGGTCGCTCTTGGTCATATAGCTACTCCTAGCTCTTTATGTATTGTCTACAAGGCAAATGCCTTGTTCAAACATGCTCCTCCATTGGCAAACAGGAAAAGAAAAGCAACAAAATAATGCTGCTTGGGGCTGGGAGTGGAAAGCTTCTATGGCTTGACAGAATTGAACTGCTCTAATCTGAGATGGGAGGGAAGACAGCAAAAAAGAATAAGCCTTCAGTTGCCTTGAGCAGTGGCTGGCATGGAAGTAGCTATACATCCTTGTGCCTCTGTCCATTGTTTCCCTTTTAGGAGGAAGTCCTTCCTAGGGAGGGTGGGGAGGCCCTGGCACATGGTGCCCAGGGAAGCTGTGGCTGCCCCTGGATCCCTGGCAGGGTTCAAGGCCAGGCTGGATGGGGCTTTGGGCACCCAGGGCTAGTGGAGGGTGTCCCAGCCCATGGGGGGGGGGGGGTGGCACTGGGAGGGCTTTGACATCCTTTCCCACTCAAGCCATTCTGTGACTCTAGCAGTCTATCTCCCCTCCTTCCTTGAACCACACATGGTTGCAAAAGTCTTTGTTTTTGTGAAAAGAGTCTGTGGTGTGTCCTTGTCTCTCCTGCAGGACTTTGTGAAGCAGAGAGATTCTCGAGCTAGCTCCCTTCACAAGAGCTGTGAGAGAAAGGAGTTCTTTGGTTCTGTCCCATTTCTGAAGCTCTGAGGTGGAGCTTTAGGTAGAAACAGTATTTTCTGCAAGTATCTCCTCTGAGTTGGACATGTTTCCATGGAACCCCATCCTCACATATGCTCCTTTCTGTGGGTCCAGAGTAGAGCACACTTCAAGCCAAGTCCTGGCCAAGGATGACTGACTGTGGCTTAATGATGTCAGTTGGTCAATTAGGCAAAAAAGGTTGTTGTCAGGCAGAACAGTAGGTTAAGAAGGACAGAGGTGATATGGTCGTTAATTCCATAAAACAGAGAAAATAGAGGCAATAATTACCTGTGAAGCAGAGAAGCTGCTGTTGGGGAAGCCTGTAAAATGCTGTGAGAGCAATACTGCTCTTCAATCCATCATCTTTACTGCCCACTAGTCACAAGCTGTATTCTTGGCGTTTGTTTTTTCCTTTCCAGGGCATTTTTGCTGGTGGTTGGCGTTTAGTTGGGGCGGTGGGGCAGAGGGGACAGTGACACTTCTTATGGTGGCTGGGGCTGATCCTCATCAGGTCCCCCAGCTGTACCCAGATGATAGGTATCACTCTGAGTACAGAGGAAGCCTGGGCAGATGCTCTTGGGTGAAATGTCTCTGTTCAACCAGAAGAAACACAAGTGCTGTGACTCTTAATGTCTTTCCAGTGAATGTGCTTGACAGACCAGAGAGTATTCCAGTCTCCTATCACACTTCCCACCCCAGAGCATATTGGCCATCTCCCTTTCCCCTTATGTTCTTGTTAGTGCCTTCTTTCCTCTTGCTGAAGTGGGGCTGTGCCAGGCCATAAGGCACTTCCCAGGAGAGATTCATCCCATCCAAACATTAGCGGTCGCAGTCACGAAGAATTTATCTACCCAAAGCAGATAAGCAGGCACTTCTTTAGATATAGAACTGTTGGAGAGGGTTCAGAGGAGCCACAAAGATGATTAGAGGGCTGGAGCACTTCCCCTACAAAGAGAGGCTGAGGAAGCTGGGCTTGTTCAGCCTGGAGAAGAGAAGGCTGCAGGGGGACCTCATTGCAGCCTTCCAGTGCCTGAAGGGAGCAGAGAAACAGGAGGGGAATCAACTTTTTAAAAGGGTAGATAATGGCAGGACAAGGGGGAATGGATTAAAGCTAAAGGAGGGAAGGTTTAAATTAGATATTAGGGGGAAGTTTTTTACAGAGAGAGTGGTGAGGTGCTGGAACAGGCTGCCCAGAGAGGTGGTGGATGCCCCGTGCCTGGGGGTGTTCAAGGCCAGGTTGGATGGGGCCCTGGGCAGCCTTGTGTAACTCCAGGCCTGGAGGTTGGTGTCCCTGCCTGCGGCAGGGGGGGGGTTGGAGCTTTATGATCCTTGGGGTCCCTTCCAACCCGAATCATTCTATGATTCTATGATTTTTTTATTCCAGCACTGGGGAACACAGGGGATAGCTCCTCCAAAGGCGTGTTCGCCAACAGGTACAAAACACAATGTATTTATCCACTTTTTTTAGCAGAGTCCGTGTTCCAAATGGCATAGAATGCTTGCTTCTTAATTTGACCTTTATGACTGTTGGCTTTCAGTTACCTCACCTTACTTATATTCTTATTCTACAGAAATCATTGGTTAACTTTACTGATTGCTTTGAACACAAAGAGGGGAGGGTAATGATTAGCGTATTTATGTTATTTCCTGGGAGTCGTTATCATGTGCAAATGTCCCCAACACGTGCGTAGTTCCGTTGAGCAGAGATCCTCTGGTGGTCATCAATAGTCTTCCTCACCGTGTCCGCTGCTTGAACCCCATCCTCACACATGCTCCTTTCATCTTTGGCTGATCTCCCAAACCACAGCCAGCTTTCTTCTGGTACTGATTGTTTCGACTCAAGGTCCATAACCAGTACCCATTGTTTTAATTCAGAGCCCATAACGATTCCCATAGTGATCAAGGTGCACACCGTCCTAGTTACCCATTCCTAAGGATCTTAATATGCTTTATATTCTAATAGCTGCTATAATTCCTCTAAAATAAAAATCATATTCTAAACTGAAATCAAAATAGCCTCAAAAATTCAAGCTATTTTATTAGGGTGACTAACACTAAGACATGGGCACTTCCATGGCAGGGCAAGCCCTGCCCCACCAGTACTGGGGGGAGATGCCTCCACCTCCAAAAATACCTGGGGACCTCTGAGAGCAAGCCTGGAGCAGATGCTTTGCTTGTCAACAGCTCCACATAGGTGGGATGACCCATACCCACTGTCAGCAGTGGATTCCCAATGCGACTTTTCCATTGCAGAGTGATTTTCCCAGCTCATGAAACGTGTCCTGTGGCTTCCCTCCCATTTCAGAGCATGTCTTTTAGATGCCAAGAGGACTGCTTTGATGGACTTTGGAAGAAAGCTTACAAAGGCTAGAAATAACTGATGGAAAACGAGATTTGATTTTTAAGCATGATATTCTTGCCATGGACCTCCATCCCCAGGAATGTCAGTGAGAACTTACACACAGAAATGCTGGACACCAGGCAGCATGAAGCCATGTAAAGAGTTTTTAAAAGTTTAATCTTTTACTGTGGCAGTGTGAAAGGGTAAGCTAAATTTGACATCTGACATCTCTTAAAGGCCTGGTCCTGTGGCTATCAGAGCGTTACTGGACAGTGGACCTTGTCTCTGGAAGCCGCCTTGGCTCAAAAATTTATTGAGGGTGAAAGAAGAACCAGGTGTGTCTCAAGGTCACCAGGAAGAGACCTGGGAGAGCTGGTGGTGCATTTCAGTAGGGGACTTCAGAGAGCTGCTGATGAGTTTCAGAAGGGATACAGAGGTCTCCATTTTCTCCATAAGGACTTGACTGCCAGTACTTGGCTCCCAAGTACAAGGAGAGCATCCTTCATGGGAAGAGCGTCCATTGACAAGTGTGTGATGACCCTGAGCACAGCAGGAGGTAGCTCTGTTCCTCAGCATTCCAGCAAGGTTTGTAGAGGGCTTTGAAGGAGGGATCCTTTCAGCATGTCTGTGGGAGGAAACCTTGAGCAGCGCAGGGAGGGCGAAGTGCCTCTTCAAAAAGGATCTCCCTTGTTCCAAAGCAGGAGTGGACCCCTAAACAGCTAATGCAAGTAGGCAACATGGAGGCTGGCAGTGAGAGTTGAGATTTTGGGCCAGATACCACCCCTTTAAGATACTCAGGTAAGATATCACCCATCCAATCTTCTGCCTGTCTAATAGGATTCCTCTCCTCCTTAGTCTGCCCCCAGTGATGGGTATCTCATGTCATTCATTCACTTCTTCCTTCACCCTCCCCTCACTGCCCACTCTTCTCCTGCTGCTTGGCTTCTGCAAAGGAGCAGAGAAAAAGGGAATACTTCCCAAAACTCCATTTTTCCCTTGGTGCTGAGCGGGGTCCCACCGCCCCGAGATGCTTGCGAGCCCGGTGCTGGGGTGTGCGTGTGCGGGCAGGGAAGCCGGGGAAAGGAACAGTAGCTTTTTCTCTTCCCGGCGACTCCGACGTGGTGATCAGAGGAGCTGGCCAGAGTCCTAATGAAGATAAATGAATATCCCCTTCTCCTCCGCTCCTCCAGCTTTTATTGATGGGCTGTGGGGTGAAAGGCGAGAGCCTGAATGTTCATTTAAGCAGACGTCACGAGTTTCTTTGGAGGGGAAGGTGTAAGAAAAACCGCCTTGTGCTTGAAAGTTACTCCAAGATGAGCACGCTCGGCTTTACAAGCCTTTCTCCATTCCTTCCCCATCCATCACTTCCCAGGACCCCTTTGTAAATGCAAATTGCACTTTGATAGAAATAATGCACTGAGCCTCTATTAGTGTCTGTGTAATGGAGAGGGCTATTTTAATGCAATCATTCTTAAAAGAAGCTCCTCTGTGCCTTATTTTAGGCTGTGTATCAAAAACCAATCTGAAAACACGCTCCTCCCCTGCCCTCCGCTCCCTCCCCTCTCTGGCCTTTGCAGGCGCTGGGATAGTTTTTATTTCAGGTTTGGGATTCGTGGGGCAGCCTGGAGGCTTGGTCGTGTGAATGAGAGCTCAGGCAGACACCCCGTCCGACCTGGTCCCCAGGACAAGGCTTGGTGTCACAGCCTGGGATGCCTGGACCATGGGATGGTGAATGTAGTGGTGGGATGACCTGCAACCCTCAGAACTTGCCATCCATAGAAGGTCTAGCTGTGATTTTAAGGGGATGAGATGTCTTATCCCCTGGAGCTATTTCTTCCCAGAGTCTAGCGTGAGGTTTCTAGAAGGAGGGAGCTTGTTCAATCCCAGCTGTGAACATCTCATAGCATGATGGAGAGTGTGGATATGCAGAGCAGCCCCTGAGATCCCTGATCTACGCTCAGCTGAGTTTCTTGTGTCCCAGCTTGATCTCTCCCTCCCAGGGTGTGCAGCAGCAGCTCCAGCACTGAAATCAGTTTAAGCTGCTTTAAAAAAAGAAAAACATTTTAAACCATTGAGATCGCCCTCTGCACACACACTTTGGGAGGTCAGAAAAAACCGGCTTTGAACTGTTTAAAAACAAATCTGAGGCATCATTCATCTTCATTAATGAGATATTTAACCAGTTCCTTTTAATAACTTTTTGATGCGTATGCCAACTGAAAAAAACCCAAACCATATTTTGGGCTCATTTTCTGCTTAAAAGGCCATTATTTTGGTCTCATTTTCTGATTAAAAGACCATTATGCTGCATGCCCCTTCCCACCTTGACCCCTAAATCCTGGCATCATCATCACACTCTCTTGGAATGACAGAGGGTCCTTCTCACATCCTCCATGTGCACCACTGTGATTTGTGCCAGCAAGGGTCTGCCTCCAGCTCAGGGGAGGGAGGGGACATTTAACAAGTGAGAGGACCTTTACCATCTCTCCTGGGTCTTCTACAGCCCTGCTGTGCATGATTTAACCTCCAGGAGAGGTTAGTCTGGGCAGATTGGTCTGTCTGCCTCCTCCTACCTGTCTGGGTATGGATGATACTGGGGGCTGGAGTGGATTTTCTTCCATCCCTGGAAATCAGAGCCATTTGGTAGCATAAACATGAAGCCCCCTCCCAAAGGAAAGCTTCAAAGGGTTGGTTCTCCAGCACCTTCCCAGCAGAGATGAAATATTTAGTGTCACTCAGAAACATCAGAGCTCTTCTGAACTCAGGGGTGGGGACCACCACTTTTTGGGGGTCCTCAAGTCCCAACAAGAAAGATACAGAGAGAAAAAAAATCCTTTCATAAATCAGAGAAGCGGCGTGGAGAACAAAGGGAGGAAACATAGAAAGCAAAGGGGGCACTTTCCTGTTTCTTGAAGAGCAGAAGAAGAGGACTGGGGAAGACAGCATCGTTAAAGTGAAATCCCCGACTGGAATGACAAAAGGAAAAGAAATTAAAGCCAGATTTGTTCCCCTGGGCCGAAGGAAGGAGGATCCCTTTTGGTTTGTTCCTTCTTTCTTGTTTCCTTTAAAGACAGGAGATCAATTGCGGGCCTTAATGAGAACCGTCTAGTGCTAGAGGTAGACAATGCAAGACGGAGAAGGATGTCCCAGCGCCCTGGAGATTTTACAGCAGCTTTGAGCATCAGGATCTGTCCCTGTAAGTCACAGCCCATCTCCAGGCCGTGGCATTGTGCAATGTGAGCTTCGTGTGGCACTGAGCCCGAGTGGGTACTGACAGTGGCAATCCCAGTCCCTCATTCTGGGGGAGCATCACGTCCATGAGTCCGTTCTCCAGTGCACACCCACGTTGTGAGCAGAGGTGCTCATGGCTGGTGGTGTTCCAGGATGCTTTGGGGCTGAGGTGACAGTGACAGCACTCACAGGCAGCTGCCTGTAACATCGCTGCCCATGCATGATCCCTCATCAGGATTCTTCTTGTTCACCTGGTCAGGAGAATGTGTCTAATTAGGCTCCAAATACAGGAGGTTTTGGGACACTGGTGTCATGGTGAAGGTAACCTTCGGTACAGGGTTTTACCAAGAACTAAGGAGGACTTGCTGGGATGCTACTGTGAGAGCTCCTCCTGGGAAAACCATCTCCTGGAGACCCTCAAGGATGTCCACAGGAGGCAGAAACAAACAAACCTCTTTGCGTGCTAAACCCACACCAATGTGGATACCCGCCTTTCCTAGGTTTAAGTCCCATTCCCCATTAGAAGGCAGGGAAGGATGCAGCGAGGGGAACAAAATCCCTGGTCATTCCACCCCCGGCCCACCTCATCCCAGGAATGGCCATCCCTGTCCCCAGCTCTATGGGCAGCAGCAAGAGCTGGAAGCACTCGGACACATCCGCGCCTCTCCCGGCAGAGCAAAGCCTCCCACATCGGTGTGGAGCCGCCTCTTTGGAGGCCTCAGCGCCCGGCCCTGGGGATGCATCCTCTTTCAGAGCAAATTATTTTCTCGGTCACTTGATAGGTCTCAAGCCCAGCAGGATCCCTTGAGCTTCAGCCGGAGAGAGGGACCTTTCACGGGGCAGGTAAGGGGGACGGAGAGGAGGGGGAGCAGGTTTGTGGTAATAGCTCTGAACTTGGCTCGGGACTGTTAATGAATGCAAATGAGCTTTTAGCTACTGGGTCACTCTGCGGTGTTTTGTGCAAAGGTTTTGTGCTCTTAACCGTAACTGTTCACGTGCCCGGCTTGAATGGCGAGGGGCACGGCGGAGGCTGAAAGGATGAGCAGGTACCTTCTCACACCAAAATGTTAACAACTTCCTCCCCACGCTGCTTGCCAGCTCTGGAGATTTGATACGGTTTCATCCAGGCTTCAAAAAAACCCTTTGCAAGGGTTTGTGTGTGTGGTTTGGGTTTTTTTCCTGGAGCCTCGTCACCCGGGGTATTTAAGACTCATTTATGGGTTGGCTCAGCGTCATGCAAACGAGAGGAGGGGATGCAGAAAGGGGGCAATGCCTCCCACTTATCCTCCACCCATGCTCCCAAACCATCACCTGGTTATCAATGAAGCCGCTAATTTCTGTTCCCATTATAAATCCAGGCTCTTTGATGCAGGAAGATGGGAGTTGCCTTCTCAGAAAACCTGAATGCGGCTCAAACTGGATATGAATTTCTTTCCCTGGTTTTTTTTTTTGACTGGGAGCATGGATTGATTTGGGGTTTAAGGAGGTTTTCCTTAAAACAAAACCGAATTCTGGAAGGAGAATGGGAAAACCTCCTTGTAATTCAACAGTCCTAAAGATGGGCTGGGGAAACCATCGTTGCATATTTCAGGAGATGAAGAAATACTCGGAGCCAGCGTCACCCTGCCTCGTCCACAAGTGAAATACTGATTTATTCTGTGGGTTTCAGTAGGGACTTTGTGTTTCCTTTTAGTTATAAGGTCACGTAAGTGGTTTGCAAGATTCAGGCTGGCGCTGCTTGAAAGGGGATGAAGCATTTTTGCAAGAAAATGACCCCATGTTGCTTTCAGCTTCATTCCACGTGTCCTTGAGGGAAGTAGAAAGCTTCCCAAACTTCCTAAAACTAGTAAGACTAGATCTGTAAAATGGTGATTTCTTCCTCTTCCCCAATACCTTTCCTCACTCACAAACCTTCCTCATATTTTCTGGACACAAAGATGTTCCTTCCTCTTGCTTTGCTTTTTTTTTTTTTAAAAAAAAAGTAGTAAATTGAAAATTGTTGAATTCTGATGGAAAAATAACCAAACCATAGGACCACAGAATATACTGAGTTGGGAGTGACCCATAAGGATCATAGAGTTCAACTCCTGAAAAAAAAAATGGTTTATGGCTTTTTTTTTTCCTTGAAAAAAATCAACTATCACTTGTGCCTGACTGGGATGCCAGCCTGGTGTTATCCCACCCACCCCTCCCCTATCCAGCTTGCAGTGCTACCTCTTGTCGCCAAGGTTGGGTGAGCTCCAAGCACCGTCCTTTGGCCTGAGGGCACCATCCTGTACCCGTGTGCACTTGCCTGGGAGCAGGTTGCAAATGCAGGAACTCCAAGTGGTGTTTCCCACCCCAGGGTCCTCCTCTGTGCCCCCTCGTGTGCTTCACCCCGTAACTCTGCAGCAAAGAGGTGACCCCATCGCAGCACATCTTCCTTCTCTTTAAGGTTTCTTGGCCTGAAGGGGTGATGGTGCTGCAGGCTTCAGGGGGGTGCAGGGTCAGTGTGTGTGTGGGGGGGGGCATCCCTAACCTGATGTGGGCTCTGCTGGGTACTCTAAATGCCCTCAATTCTGGGTGCCCCAACGGGCACCCTAAATACCCTCCCCTGCCATGGGTGAGCTCTGGAGCTGGCTGCCACCCTCTGCTTTTTGAGCCAAAAGAAAACAATTTTTTTAAAGGTATGGATGAGAAAAGGGCTTGGGCTTTTTTTGGGGGGCACCTTTAGGAAAGCATCTCCTCAGCAGGGAGCCCCTCTCCGCTGCTGGGCCATGTCTCTGGAGGGCAGTGTGTGCCCAGCACAAGCCAAGCCCTCGGTTTCGGCGCTCAGGGAGACAATGAGTCCCACGCTGAACTTCCTCTCGTTTGAGGCTTGATGTGTTTTTCATTTGGGTCTTGTTTTGTTTTCTTTCTTTCCTTTTTCTCCCCCTCTTCTTCCCTATTTTTTCCCAGAGGGATTCAATAAGCAGAGCGGGCAGGACTCGAGGGACGGGAGGCGGCAGTAGGGCATCACCATGGGTAGGTTAACGTGCGTGTTGGCTTCAGCCCTTAAAATCACGAGCTGACAGGCAAAAAACTGATGGGCTCCACTGCTCTCTTCCTATGAATTCTTTTAACTCTTTTTTGAAGGGTTTTGGAAGACTCTGGGGGGAGAAGAGGAGATGGTGGGAAATTTTAGCGTGGAGAGGGGGGTGAAAGTCCAGATAACAGCATAAATACCAGCCCCCTTCACATGCACACATTTTCAGCAAGGAAAATCTGGTCTCAGAAAGAAGTTCCTGAGCAAACTTTGAATTATCCCCACTCAGCGTGTCCTTGAAGTCGCCTCTTCAGCAGTGTTTTGTATTAAAAGGTCTGGGATATAAATAGTGTTTCAGCAGCATCTTCAAAGTCTCCTCACTTGAAAATATATACATGCACACATGTACCCCTCACTCCCTCCTTCCCTCCCAGCCGGTCCCTGTCTCGGATTACCCTGGCATTTTCTTTTTGAGATGAACGAAGAAACTTCAACGTAGTTTATTTTTCCTTCAGAGCAGGGTAAGATGTTTCTCGTTATGCCTTTTTAATTTTCTAAAAGGCTGCATGGCATGTAGAATAATAGTGGCTGTATTCTTGCAATGATGCAAAAATCCTTCGCAGCCCACCCTTTCGAGTAATTATCTGCCGCTCGCAGAAGACCCAGGCAGGGGAAAAGCCAGATGGTTCTCTCTCAAAAAAAAAAAAAGAGAAGGGCTGAGATTTTGGAGAATGGGTTTGCTGGTAGCAGAATAAGAAGGGAAGTTTGTTGGGAAAAAGAGAATACATACCAGCAAGGGCTGGCGGGTTGGGTTTTTCAGAAAGGCATTTAAACCAGACTGCTTTTTATTTTTCTTTTTTTAGGGCAATGTTTTGCAGAGACACTAGAAAGGGAGATAAAATAGGAATAAAATAGGAGATAATCCAGAAAGCAAGAAAGAAATTTAAAAGAAGGGCGACGCTGGTGAAAAGAATCTCTTCTTCCTGAGAAGAAATTTCAAACCAGGAGGCATTAAAGAAAGACTCGGGATACCTGAAATTATTCACAAGGTACAGACACTGTTGCCAGCTTGCAGGGCTGAACAGTTGCATCCCCAATTATCTGACCCAGCGAGGAGCTTAAATCTTCCTGTTTTCAGAAGCGAAGGGGAGGGGGGTGGGAAACCCACTAGATGTTCCTAATTGAGGAAAAAAACCCCAACAGTAACAGAAGCTCAAAACTTGCTGTGTGCAGCTCCTGTCGATGCCCCCGAGCCGGGCTCCCATGGGGATGCCAGCTCGGAATTTGGGATGCTCAGAAAGGGCATTGAAGAATTTGGCCACCGGCTTATTGCCCTGGCATTCAGTTTTGAAGGATGGGATGGCTTTTGGGGAGGTGGAAAGGGGCCGAAAGGAATCACAAAACACTGGTATAAAGCAGGAGGACACCTGGGGGAAGAAAATCAAGTGTGGCTGGGAATAAGACTTCGGGTGGGAGAAGCCTGAGGGGCTGCATGGGTGTCCCTGGAGCATCTTCCCAAGGGACTGTCCAGGGCTCAGCCCTGAGCGCTGGTTATGAGCAGACCCAGACACCCCTGTTCCCGCTTTGTAAGATGTAAAAAAAAAGATGAGTTGAGGGTTTATATTGTTATTTTATTTGTGTGTCTCACTGTAGCCACCCTCTGTAATAACGCCTGGAGCGGGACCAAGCCGCGTTTCTTTTCCTTGGGAGAAGGTATATGCACAAAAAGGGGAATATCAAAATGATCTCGTTCCTGTCTCTCTTCGGTCTCTAATTGAACAAAGGACAGATGGGAACAAGAAAAGAAGAAAAAAATATCACCTGTTCCCATCCAGTCTTAGCGAGATCGCAGTCATTATCTCGGCAGCTTCACATTTCTAAAGGGGCTTCATTTTTCTTTTAAACACTGGCATCTTGTTAAAAAATCGAGAGGAGAAATCCCCCATTTAAGTCCGTGTCCCATCCCTGTGTTGTGTCCGTGTGTCTCCCCCCCACCCCTGAAACCAAATGGCTTTTCCTTGCCTTTCCCTGCCCTCCCCACAGCCCCAACTTTAACACCTGGGAAAAGAAAATCGAAAGGAAATCCAACCAAAACAAAAATAAAGGCCCCCCCCACCCCCCCAAACCCTGGCTTTTCTCGATGGCGTTTCTCCATCTGACAAAAGCCTTTGGTTTTCTGTCATTCTTTTCATTTCCTTGATGGCTCCCCAATTGTCAAGCCTTCAAGAAAATGCACTTTAGCTCTTTGTCCCCAAATGTAATTTGATAAACTCTTTGCAGAAACATTCTGGTTTCCAAGGCTTTTCAGAAAAAAAAAAAAAAAAGAAAAAAAAAAAAGAAGAAAAAGGAAAAAACCCCACAAGCTGCTCCTGCAAGGGGTGCAAGTGGGGGAGAAGATATTTGAGACCCTATTAGAGCATTTTTAAATAAAAATCGGGGGTGTTTGCAGCGGGGTGATGGAGGAGAGGGAGAAGCGGGGCGGAGGGGGCCTGAACGGCGATGCAGGCGGGCGGGCAGCAGCCAGGGCTTGGGGGGGAGCAGAGAGGAAGCTTTACATTGTCATCGTCCCTAAATGCTTATGAATACTCATTTTCAAGCAGCACCCTGTGGGCGGGGACCACCCCAGCTTTCACGCTATAAAATGCTCCAGGTTTCCCTGACGTGGGGAGCGGTCCGTGGGACCTACGCCTTCGGGGTGGCTGAAGTCAACTTGGGACTTCAAGGCTTGGTAAGTGGCAAAAAAATAATACAGATTTTTTTATTATTATTATTTACTGTTAACCCCCCCTCCCTGGGTTGGAAGCTGGTTGTTGAGCGGGGTTTTCAGTACTGGGGAGCTGCACCCAGACACTCACGAAATATCTGTTGCCTTTCCTTCACTCCCCTCGTTTTTTATTGAGCCGCTGCCGCCCAAGGGGTTTGTTGTTGTTTTCTTTCATCTGAGGGGTGAAAAAAACAGTGATGACAACTTCAAAATTTCATTGCAGGGCTTTAAAGTCATCTGGTTAAATAAAATAATAATTTAAAAAAAAAACAAAAAACAAACCAAACCAAAACAAGCAAAGCAAAACAAAGCCCTAAGCCAGAACCGGGGGCCTATTCCCAGGTGGGGGAAGTGGTGTAACTCCTCTCCAAGCAGGGCAAGCTGGGCTGCTGGGCACCGGCTTCTGGGACCCCCTCCCTGGGACTCTGGCCCCATTTGGGCTTGGTTTTGGGGTTGGGGTTTTTTTTTGGGGGGGTGAGGAGAATGTCAAAGCTGATCAAGAAGCAAAAAATTAAATGGGTGAATTGATTGCTAAAGAATTAAAATGAAATGGGAGGTTTGGTTGCAAGAAGTGACGTTGTGGAGTTGGTTGCACAAATTAAATCGGAGATTTGGTGGCAAAAATTAAATGGCAGACTTGGCTGCTAAAACTAAACTGCTAAAATTAATTGGCTCCCCCCCCCACCCCATCCCACCCCTCCCATTAATAACCTGGCAGGGACAGCAGTTAAATTGCAAGGGAGCTGGAGATGGCTTTTCTCTGAAAGGTAAAGCATCCGTAGGTTCTGTCTGCCCTGCTGGCTGTACAGGTGGTTGAGCGGTCGGGCAGCACGTTGTGGGCCATCACAGAGAAGTTATCAAATCAGCTATAAATCCTTGTCAGGGGGAGAAAATTAACACCCGTGAGGAAAAGAGGAAAAACACCACAATGCACCAACAGACCAAACCCAAGTGGTAGTGGTTGCAGCAGGCTGTTAGCAGGGAGCCCTGGCTCAAAACTAAAATACAGTTATTATTTGGGTGAATTGGATTTTTTTTTTTAAAAAAGCAAATGGAAAGGGCGTCGCACCCCACACCCCGTGGGAGAGCAGCGTGCTGAAGCCGGTCTTTGAATGGGACATGGAAACTGAAAACTGCACTTGTGCATTTCCAGTTCCTCCCCAGTCTCCTTTCGGTGGGCTCTGCCCGTGCCGGCCGTGGTACGGACAGGAAGAATCGGTGCGTTAAGAGAAGGGATGGGACGTGAGCAACCATTCAACAGGGAGGAAAAAAAAACCACCAAAAAAAACAAAGGCCAGTTTCAGAAACAACCACTCCCTTGGGAAAATAAAAATGAAAATAATAAGATATTACCTAGATGTGCCTCCGGGAATATTTCAGGACATCCACTCCATCCGAGACGGATGCGACTCGCGCTGCTGGGGACGGCAGCGAGCATGAAAGAGGGGAAGGAGAATGCACGTAGGGAGGTTATGTGTGCAGGGAGCAAATCAAGCACCTCTTTCTACCCTCCCGTAACGGAGGAGCCAGGGATGACCTGGAAAGGCAGAGCACCCCCCACTTTCACTAATAATGAGGACTGCCGAGCCCGTGCGGCATTGCATTTAACCTACGGGACTCTCTGCTGCTCTCTCCAGATGAAATTTAACAGCGCTGGAGTTTTTCAGGAGCTGCAGGGAGAGCATCGCTCACTCTGGGGAAGTAAAAGCCCATTAAATTCGGAAAAAGAGGGGAAAAAAATCTGCTTTAGGGTACAAGAGCAGCATCTGTCAGTGGGGGAGTGGGGGGAGCCTGGAGGGAGCTTTTCCTGGGAAAGGGTGTTCCCTCCTTGCACTGATTTTTCCTGCTTTTTTGAGAAACATTCATGATCCCATTTGTATTGTAAAATTGGGCTCTGTGGATGTGACCTCATGGGGAAAGCAGGAGAGAGTCCCAGGATATGGGAGTTGATAGCATCAAGCACCAAATCCGCTGCTGCTTTTGGGCTCAGCCTCATCCCTGGGTGCTGAATTCCTCACCTTTGCTCATTCCTGAACGTTCCTTGGGGCTGGTTATATCAAACCTGTTGCTTTCTGGTGCCATCACCCCTCTCTTCTTCATGAATTACTGCTACCCCATTGCTTTCTCCACCCCATTTGCAATTTCACAGGCTTTTGGGCTTTATTTGCGGGTGATGATAAAATTATGCAGATTGCAGTAAAAGTTGGGGGAGTGCCTGGGCAGAGCCATGGCTGCGCCCTGGTGACCTGGTTTCAGCTCTGCTGTTGACCTTGGGAAAGACATTTTCCCTCTGAACTCTCAAGAAGGGGGAATTCTGAAAAAAAACCAAAACCCCAAACCCAACCCAAACCACCAAACAAAAAACCAAACAAAAGGGACCCCCTAAAAAAATATATCTATTTATTTTTAGGCTTCTCCCCTTTACCTCTGAATTTCCACCAGTGGGGAAAAAAAAGATTTTTAGGAAAAAAGAGGTGCTGGTGGGTTATTTCTGTCCCTCTCCCTGCCCCTCACAGGGGGCATTTTCACACACTTAGAGAGAAGCGGGAGACATTGCAGAGCATGAGCTCCACATCAGGGGGGTGGCCGTAAGAGCATCTTGGGGATGTTTTTTTGCTTGGGAAGGGGAGAAGGAGGGTGAGGCAGACAAGGCCTCATGGCTGGGCATGTCTGTGGCTGGCCACACAGTTTGGGGGTTCCTGGCACTGGGGGTTCAGGAGCCAAAGTGAGACTGTTGGGGTGAATGTGCTTCTCTTAAGCGTCTTTTTGAGACTCTGAGCCCCTGACCCAGCCCTGGTCTGACGATGAGCCCGGTGTCATGCCGGCTGTCACCACCCCGGGAGGTGTGGGGTGGACGGACAAGGAGTGAATTGAATCCCCTGCCCCTATTTTCCCTGTTTAGCAAGGGGGTCTCTGTGGTGTTCATCATTGAGGTGTGCAGGCTGGCTGGCCCAGGGGGGCTGGTGGGATCCAGGGATGAGGCTGGGGTTGCCAGCCCCAGGGAAAGGGAAGTTAGGGGAGTGTCCCAGCCTTGTGGGCAGGCAGGGAGCACCGGGGAGTGCGGCAGGAGGAACTGGGGGAAGGTGCGTTTGGAAGGTGCTTGGGTAGGTATTTAGGGAAGATGTTCGGGGGGGGGGCGGCGGGGGGGGAGGAGTGGCACTTTGAGAAAGTGCTTTAGGAAGATGCTTTGGGAAGATATTTTAGGAAGGTGCTTTGGGGAGGCGCTTCGGGCCGAGCCGGAGGGGCACCCGGCAGGGAGGACGGGGCTTCCGCGGAGCGGTGCGGACACCTGCGCGCCGCCGCCTGCAGTGCCGCCGGCCGCCACCGGGTGGGGCGGCAGGGCAAAGAGTGAGCGCGGCGGCGGGGGAGGGGGCGGGATGCCGGTCCGCACCCGGGGGCAGGGAGCCTCCCTGCACCGGGGGGGGAGCTCCCTGCAGCCTGGTGCGCGGAGAAGGGGCTCCTGCACCTGAGCGCACGGGGACCGGAGTGGCGGGCTCCCTGCGGCGGGGCTCACCGGGAGGCGCGGGGGACGGTGCGGGGGTCCTTCTTCCACCGGGATGCACCGGCGGGTGGTGGAAATTCCCTTCGCCGGGGTATACGGGGATGCGGGGGGGGGGAGGGGGAATGCTCTGCACCGGGATGCACAGAGAAAGGGGGGGTGAGCAGCGAGTCCACGGGGATGCACGGATGTGAGGACCCCCTGTCTAGAGCTGTGCCCCCGCTGCGGGCGGGTGCTGCACCGGGAGGGGGGTAGCGGAGCTCCCTGTGCCGGGGGTGCCTAAGGATGCTGGGAGGGGAGGATCGCTGCATCCACCCGGGGGTGCTCCGGGTGGATCCCCATACCCCAGGTCCATCTCCACACTGGGACGAGGAGTCCCAGAGAAGAGACTCTAGTCCCGGGTCACCCCAAAGGAAGGGGGACACCCCCACACTCCCCCGAGCCGCAGCCATGGGAGAGACCCGCAGCCCCTCTCACGCTCCGCAGCCCCATCGGGCACCAGACTCAAACCAGCTGGGGAGGCTACAGGGGGACGCGAGGCAGGGGGGGGTGGCGAAGGAGAAGTGGGGAACTCAATGAACTTTTGTTTTTCCTGTAATCTGAAGCAAATGCTTTGCAAAACTGCCTGTAACCAGGCAGCCCGGATACCTGCCTTTGCTTCCATCGCTGCTGTGGCTGGGCGGGGGGGGGGAGGAGTGGGTTGGGGGGTGAGGGAGATGTATTGCAGCCTCCTGAGCAAGGCAGTGTCTGGGTTAGAAACGCACCTTGGTTAGAGCGGGAGTGAGTTTCCCCCCAACACACACACCCCAGACCTGATCTCTCCTGTCCTGGAAAGCACTGGAAAGGAGGGGAGAGGGGGGGTCGGGACAATCACAGGGAATATAGTAAACCCGCAAAATATAGTGGGGGTGAAGAGTCAGTCATTGCAAGGGACAAATCACTGGGAGCGAATACTTGGTGGTGGGAAATCAATGCAAGTGGGCAAACAGTTGGGGCGGGGGGGGACAGGTCGTTGCAAGAGGGCACATCATTGCAGGCGGTAAATCCTTGGGCGGGGGAGCGGAAATCACTGAAGGGTCAAATCATTGCAGTGGGGTAAATCATTTGAAGCAGGGTAGTTATGGGAGGAGAGCAAGGAGTTGCAAGTGGGGAAATGGTGTGCGTGTGGGTCTGAATCATTATGGGGTGGGTAAATCATTGCAAGGGGTAAGTAATGAAAGAGGGGCAAATTAATAGAGGGGATAAATTATTGAGGAGGGGGAGAATCATTGCCTGGGGCAAATATTGTGGGGGAATCACTGAAAAGGAAGAATCATTGGGGGATATCACTGGTGGGGAAGAATTATTGCGGGGGGGTCATTGTAGGGGGTAGATCTTGGGAGAGGGAATCATTATGAGGGGGAAGTCATTTAGGGTTAAATATTGGGGTGGTATTGTAAGGGAAAAACATTTAGGGTTAAATATAGAGTGGGGATCATCGTGGGGGAGGGGCATGGTTAAGGATTAGATATTGGGGATATTAGATATTGCAAGGGGGAAGTCATTAAGAAATAGTGGGGGGACCTTCACAAGGGGGAGAATCATCAAGGGGGGTTGGGAGTCACTGTGGGGGGAACATGATGGAGAGGGGAATCATTCCAAGGAAGGCATCCTTAAGGGTTAAATATTTGGGGGTGGGGGGGTGTGATTGGTGGGGAATTATTTGGGGACGGATATGACTTGGGGAGGGGGATTAATTGGGGGAGGAGGGATATGACTTGAGGAGTGGGAATCAGCCCGGGGGAGGGGGGTGCGCACCGCGGCTGACCCGCGCTTGTCTCTCCGCAGGCCGAAGGTACGAACGGCGAAGGAGGAGGAGGAGGAGGAGAAGAAGGAGGAGGAAGATGAGGCCGAGGAGCGCGGCGTGACCGTGCGGCGGGCGGCGGGCCAGGGCTCGCACGCTCCAGCGCCGCGTCCGCCCGGCTCGGCCCGCCTCCCCCCCCCCCCCCTCCTTTCCCCGGAGCCCTCTGAAGTGAGGGTGGGTGTGCGGGGGGGAGCAGCCGTGCTGGCGGCCAGCCCAGCCCCGGCTTCCCCGCCTCTATATAAACACACATTGACTTTCTTTTTTTACTCAAACTCAACATTGAGAGGGGCAGCAGCCCTGCTTCCCTCTTACAGAAGTCTGGTGAAAAGTCTGGGGCTAACAAATAACCGGCATATAGATATAGATATATATATATATTTATAGAGATATATTTATATAGAGAGATAGAGATATAAACCGATCCGTCTCGCTCCGTATATATAGATACATATATATAGCTATTTAATTCTTCCATCTCTCCAGGTCGTGGCTGAATTATTTTATGATTTTTTAATATTTTTTAAATTCTCGCTCCATTTTTTTTTCTTTTTTTCCTTTTTTTTTTTTTTTTTCCCCTTCTGGTGTGTGTGACTGCCTTGAAAGCGAGCGAGAGCCAGAGCATCTGCATTTGGACTTTTTGGGGTCTTTTTTTATTTTTTTCTTTTTGCACTTTTTTTTCTCCTCTTTATTTTTTCTATTTTTTTTTCCCCTCGAGTTTTTGGCTACTCAGTCGCGTGTGTGTGAGTCCCCCCTTTTTTGGGGGTCTTGTTGGTTGGGTGGTTTTTTCCTCTCTTTTTCTTTTTCCCCTCTCTTTTTGTGTGTGGGGTGTTTTGGTTGGGGTTTTTTTTTCTCTTTTTATTTTTTTCCTTCGCCTGTGTCACTCCATCAAGTTTATTCCAAGCAAGAGCAAAGTTTTCAGAGAGGGACAGAGGAGAAACTGCTTTTAGTACCCTCTTATTTTTCTCAGATCTTTTTTTCTTTTTCCTCTCCCCCCACCCCTCCTTTTTCCCCCCTCCCTGTTGTTTTTCTAACCTGCCAGCGACAGGGGGGCGAGCCCAGCCCCCCTCCCTCCCCCAAAAAAAAGACCCCCCAGGCAGCCTTTAGCGTGCGCTCCGCAATCGCCCTCTTTCCGTGCGTGCGTGTGTGTGTGTGTGTGTGTGTGTGGGTGCGAGTGTGGTGCCTGTCAAGGGGCTGTTTCTCTCCCCACCCTCCTCCTCCTCCTTCTTCCAAATATGCTTTTTGCAAGTTTTGATCTCGTCTCGGCACTGGCTACCCTCGCGGCGTGCTTGGTGTCACTGACTTTGCTGCTGGCCGTGTCCCAACAGCTGTGGCAGCTCCGCTGGGCTGCCACCCGCGACAAAACCTGCAAGCTACCAATCCCTAAAGGCTCTATGGGATTCCCTTTAATCGGAGAAACCTTCCACTGGCTCCTGCAGGTAAGGAGGATTCCCTTCCCTCCCCTCCCTGGAAGGTGGGCTGGGACCGGTGGTTTTTTATTATTTTTTCAGGGCTTTTTTTTTTTAAAAAAAAACTTCTTTTTTTCCCCCCCTTTTCCTTTCGATTGCATCATGCGGGTTACCGGCGAGCTGGGGATGGTAGTTGAGGCAAGGGGTTGGTAGCGGCTGGTGGAAGGGAAGATGGGTTTTTGCGGGGTGGTGGGGGGGGCGTGTTGGAGACCGCGGGAGCCCCGGCCCGGCTGGGTTAGCCCCGGAGTGGCCGCCACGCCGCGCTCCCCGGTTGCCGGGCTTCCCCGGCGGGAGCTGCTCGGTGCCGGGGAGGAGGCTTGGGGTGTCCCCCGGCGCTGCCGAAAAAAGCTCCTTTTTTTAACCCCCTCCCTACCCTCAGCCGAAATCCTCGAGGCAAAAGGAAAATAAAGGGGGTGGGGGGGAAAGCCGAGAGTGGGAGGTAGCCCCGGGGCGAGGGTGGATGGGCGCCCGCTCGCCACCCCACGCCGGTGCGATGGGCTCCCGTCGCCGGGGCTGTTGCCGTCGGGTTTGTAACCCGCCCGGCTCGGGTCCGGTGTTGGGGGAAGCCCGCGGAGGTAATCGGTAGATTAACCCGGGATTAACCTTGCTAAATGCTGAACAGCGGCGGGCGGAGCGGGATCCCCTCGGACCGCGTTGCGAGAGGGTGACTGCCAAAAAAAAGAGAGAGAGGGGAAAAAAAAAAAATTAAAGAGAAAAAGGAGGAGGAGAGGAGGCAGGAGGCGGCCGAGGGGTGCCCCGCTGCGGGGGGGGGGGAGCCCCGGGCCGGGCTGGGGGCACCCCGCGGCTCGCAGCATCCCAGGAAGGAACCTCCGAGGAAAATTAGCCGGAGGATTTCCCACCCCCTCCTCCCAGGGCAAAATAAAATTGAGAATAAGCAAACGAGAGCCCGGAGAGGATGCTCCCGCCGGCGAAGGTCGCGTTTCATTGACGGGACCGCCGAGGGACGGCAGAGCCGGCGGCGGGGCAGGGCAGCTCGGTCCCGGCTGCGAGGGCTGCGGAGTTTCCCGGTTCCCCTGGCCGGCCGTTTCCCTCCCCCCTCTCCCCGCTACCGGGGAAGCCCTGAGATGGGAGCCCGACGCGGCGGCCCCGCTCCCCGGCCGGCCCCCTCCCCGCCAGCGGCGCCGAAGGGGTTAACCGCACGCTCTCAATAGGGCTTTATTTTTTAAAGAAATTTATCAGATTTTTACAGGGGGACCAGAAAAGGGTTCTCGCTTTTCCACAGGCTCCGTCCAAACAGAGTCCAGGGCTAAAAATACAAAATTTTGTATAAATTGGACTCCATTCGAAACTTCTCCCACATAAAGGTCCTCTTTGTGCTGCCCTGGAAATGGTGTACAAATAACTCTTTATTAATGCCACAAAAAGGACTTTAATTATATTTACGCAGATCAAGAAACAGGGTCACCTGAACATCTGAAAATCACAACCGCGCTTTTGTTTCAAAATAAACACACGCACTCACAACCCGGCACCGGGGCGCGGAGCTGCAGCGCTCCCAGCTACTCTCCCCCACTCGGGATGGGGGCTTTTTTTTTGGGGGGGGGGGGGGAAACGACGGGACACCCCCCACCCCCGCGGCTCCATCCGCCTCCTCGCCGACAAAAGCCTCCCCCCCCCCACTCCCGCCTCCCGGAGCATGTGGGAAAGTTATTAAATTCTCCTAAATCTGGAGATTTACTTAGGCAAATTGCAGCCTTTCGAGTAAATTCAGTCGGGGGGGTGAGGGGGGGGGGAGGAGAGGGGGGAGAGCATGGGGGGCGGGGGGAAGAAAGAGAGAAAAGGGGAAAAAAGAAAGGTTAAAAAGTGCCAGGGGAAGTAAAGGTAGAAGTAAGAGGGAGGAGGAGGAGGAGGAGGAAGGGGGTGGAGGGCATCGACCCCCGCCGGGGCAGCGGGAGGAGAGGGCGCGCCGCGGGCAGCGCCGGATTCCCCCTCGGAGGGAGCCGGGGGGGGGCTACCCCGCTTCCCCCCTCCTCCACTTCAGGCTGGGTTTCCCTCAGACCTTCAAGCGCTAACATACCCCTCCTTTCCCTTCCCCCCCCCCCCCCAAACTGCTCTGTGGGGATCCCCGCGCGTGGGTGCGGCTGCGCGGGCATTAGAGATGTAACCTGCCCCCCCCCCTCGTATTTCCCCCCCACTCCTGCTTCCCCCCCTTCCCCCGCAGGGCTCCTGCTTCCAGTCTTCGCGGCGGGAGAAGTACGGGAACGTTTTCAAGACGCACTTGCTGGGGCGGCCGCTGGTGCGGGTGACGGGGGCGGAAAACGTGCGGAAGATCTTGATGGGGGAGCATCACCTGGTGAGCACCGAGTGGCCGCGCAGCACCCGCATGCTGCTGGGGCCCAACACCGTGGCCAACTCCATCGGCGACATCCACCGTCACAAGAGGAAGGTGAGGTTCCCACGCGAGACGAGGCGGGGGGCGGGGGAACCCCCTTCTCTTCTTCTCCATCGCCCTCCTCTCCTTTCCGTACCCCCTCCCCCATCTCTCCGCGGACCTCCCCGTGCTTTGGAGGTCCCGCGTGGGCGCCCCGGTACCCCCCTCGTCCCATCCCATCTCTGTCCGGGCTCGATGCCTTTGAGGAATTTAAAAGGGCGATGGGGAGGGCGAGGGGAAGTTGTTAGGCGCGGGGCTGCCCCGCAGGTTGCTGCTGAGAACGGAGGTGTTCTCACTCTCCCCTGTCACCCCATCACCACCCCACTAGCCGCCCCCCCTCCGCCCCCCCCGTAACCGGTGGCCCGTGTGCCGGGGGCTACCGTGAACCGAGTGGTGAGCGCGGTCCCGGAGGGCCCTTAAAAGGGCAATGCGGGCAGCGGGAGGGCAGTGGGGGGCAAGGAGTGGGACACCATCCCCCGCCGCCCTCCTCATTTCCAGGCTTGACAGAGAGGTGTTGCAGGGAGATGTCGTGAGGGTTGTACTTGCTGGGGAGGTGGGGTTCTCTGTGCGTTTTATTTCAGCGAAATTGGGGTGCTGATGGGGTCCTGAGATGAAGTGCAGGCAGGGACCTAGCTTCTTGGGGGCGTGCTGAGACCCTCCTGGGGTCTTGCCTTGCCTCACCCCCTTGGGATCCCAGGATGAAACCCTCCTTACAGGCTGGCGGGTAGCGCAGGGCACACTGGTTTTGGGGCGTTGAGTCTGAGCAGATGTGGGGGATCACCCTCATGCTCCCCCCACCAGCAGAGTTCCCTCAGGCAAAGGCGGTGGCAGAGGTGACAGCCTGTGTAGGCTGGTGCTGCAGTGTGGGTGCTGGCATTCCCATCCTGTCCTTCACAGGACTCAGATGGGTTGGAGCAGGCAGCAGATTTGGGGTGAAGGTAGTGTGTCCCTCCCAAGAGACAGAACTGCTGGGAAGAGCCAGCACCCTACCGAGCGACAAGAGGCTGCCCCAATCCCTGCCCTGAGGCAAGGCCGGCTCTCCTCTCCCTGCTCCAGTAGGATTTCCTATTTTGGCATGTGTATTTCTGTAAAATCCTCCCCAAACCCAATTGCTTGCTCTTTTCTCCTGGGGGAGTTGAGGAAACAAACACCCCATGACACTCATTAGTCACATTTCTTAATGCGGGCAGCCGGGACTTGAGCGACGCCACAAGCGATGAGGTGACAACCCCTACCCAAAGCCTGGGCAAACTCTGTGTTTCCAATTACACCCCCATTTGCTTGGGTTACAACTATTTTTCTTCTTAAGGGGGGGGAGATGATTTTTCTAACCTTGCTGTTGAAGAGGGAGTGCTATAGTTCATGGGCCTCCCTGCATGATTTGCAGCAGGAGATGGTGCAGGGAAACGGGGAGCGATGTGCTTTCCTGCGGTGTCGGGAAGAAGGCAGTCGCTTTGGCTCCTATTCATGTCCTGTTAAGGGAGGGTTAAACGTCGGCAGCTGGAGATTTTGAAGGTGCTCTGTGCTCCTTTGCTGCTTCTTTTATCTTCTGCATGGCAAGATAATTTTTGCTACTGAAAAGCGGGTAGCTGAAGGCCTTTGGTTGCGATTCGCCTTAATAAAACCGCGGAATTCAGACCTCAGGCCCAGGCACTGGGGGAGGCGAGGAGAGCGTGGGTTATGAGAACAGGGTCATGGAAAAGGGAGGCCTGACCTCTGTGGTATCCTGATGGACTTGTAATGTGTACCACAGCTCGGATGGGGAGTGCCAGCAGCAGCAAGGAGCAATACCAGCACCGTGGAAAGAGGAAAGATTCAGTATTTATACCCAATGTTTTCACTTTTGTGTTTTTAACTAATGGGAAATATATGTCACACCCTACACTGTGAATCCCAGTGCTTTCGGATTTTTCTAAGCCTGAAGTCAGGTCTGCATCCCCTTTCTCCTCCTCCAAACCCTTTTGCATTCCCATTTTTTGGCATCCTGCACAATCCCAAATTGGCGAGGATCCTAATTCCTCCTTGAGGGATGGCTAAAGCCTCCTGAGAACAGGTAGTCTGGCAGAACACTATCCTGGGATGACCCTTCCCAGCTCTGCCTGCTCCTGCTCGCACACCTTGCCTCAGCTTCCAGCTCTTGCATACCCAAGAGCGAACGCTTTCCCCATATCATCAGGACGCCAGAGTA
Source organism: Gallinula chloropus (assembly GCF_964237585.1). Taxonomy (NCBI): domain Eukaryota; kingdom Metazoa; phylum Chordata; class Aves; order Gruiformes; family Rallidae; genus Gallinula; species Gallinula chloropus. Next base: position 83,284,523 of record NC_140088.1, on the reverse strand, counting down.
GCTAATTATTTTTTAAGCTTTCTCTTTCAGCGGCATGGGGTTGGGTACGCTGGGCTCAGCGGTTTCCCTTCCCTTTGAAAACAGGAGGTTATTCTGATTCCTTCACTTGGTCTCCTCTTAATTACTGTTTTCATGGAGCTGAGCACCTTGTGCGTCACGCACCCCTGAGCCCAGCGACCAGAATTGCCTTCTCCCCTACGCAAACCATCCCTCGCCTTGGACTGGGTTGTGCACGCCAAGATAAGGCAAACCAATAGAAAAATAGATCATTTTGTTCTTGGTGAGATTGCAATGACCAGATTAAAGTCTTTTTCCAGGTCAGGTGCCTTCTATCAGCAGAAATTACCTGCGTCTTTTGAGTTCATTAGCCCTGAGGTTTTGTTGCTGTTAAACAGTGTTGATTTTTAACTCTCCCCACCCAGCTGCTGAGACCATGAGAGGTCCAAGGTACAAGAGGTACAAGATTTAAACTTGCTCCTTCTCAGTAGAAGTTTTTCTCCTAGGTGCCCAGTCTGTACCTTCCTCTTGACCCTCCGGGGAACCGAGCAAAGAACCTGGTTGGCAGAAGACAGCGTTTTTCATGGGCTTCAGTGACCTTTGTAGTAAGGATGCTAGTAAGCACAGAAATATTAAAAGAATCAGAGCAGTCTGAAAGCTCCATGGAAAAGAGTAGTAGCATTTCCTGGGAAACCTTTTAGGTTCTTGATAATTCAATTTAAAGCATTCTGGGGCTTTCTGGAGCAGTAGCTCCATCCACTTCTCATGATATTTTCTCCGTCATCTCTGAGTTTGAGCCTTCACCTGCTTTTAGGTATTTTCTCCCCTGGTCTTGCCACAAATCGTCTGTGAGGTACAATTTCTCATGAAGCTGTTTGTGGTCTAGGGTGGTAGCCAACACAAGGAAAGGTGGAGCGTAATACCCCATGTGCTCACCCTCTGCTGCAACTCCAACCATTGGGGTCATCTCTAACTCTTGTTCCTCCGACCCTTACATGATCACCACCTGCAATAAGTCTTCATCATCTTCTAAAAGCCAGTGGAATTGCACTTATTTGCAGCAGCACTGGCAGATACTCTTTCATCATTCCCTGGCAATCGTGCCATGGTATCTTCTTGGTGGGACAGATTGTCACTGAGATGTGAAGACAAGTGCTAGCAAAGACTTTTAAACCCAACATGTTCTTGCACGATGTTTCTGGTAGCTTGCCATTGAAATCATCTGTTTCGCTGGCCATGTGTTGTGAAGCTTTCCAAAGAGTTTTAGCTCTTCAGTGTAACTCCAAGATCAGCGAATTGCAGCTATTGCTACTGGCTCTGCAGTGGGACGCTTTGCTCATGATGGTGATGGGATAAAAGGTGGGTTGTGCAACTCTGTCCCTGGAGCTCTTCTCTCAGGTCTGTTGTTTCCCTGTCTCTGCTTCTCTTCAGGATTTTTCATGGATTCAGCATCCTCTTCCATAAAGTGAGTGAAAATCCACTTCTCCATCCCAAAGGTTTTAATCTCGCAAGGTGTTGATAAAAGACTCCAAGATGCACGTGCAAAAGGGGCTCGGGAGGAACAAAGCCATATTAACAAGCTGGTAGCTATGGCAGCTCTCTGCTCTCCCATCCCCTATTTATTAAAGCTCCCCTGCAGGAAGCTGTCAAAGTTAATATAAATTGGAGAAAACTTCCCCCTTTTGGGGAATGAACTCTCCAGTTATTGGAGAGGGGCTCTCTGGGGACAAAGTCAACTTTGCCCAGGGACGTGACAGCTTATGGGGAGAGATGGATGGGGAGAGCAGGGCTGGGAGCAGGTCTTGCCCACGACAGGGGTATCACTTTATTGCAGATGTCATCAGTGCTGGCTCTGTCCTTGGCCTGAGATGAAGCTGGTCGATAAGAACGGTTTACAAGTAGTAAACAAAAGCAACCCAAAACTCCTCAGCCTCCCTCCGGAGATGAATATCTACTGACAGGCTGTTAATGCTGTTGAGTCAGGGAGTTTATGTTGATTTTGGAGAAGGATCTGGGTAACCTGCACTACAGCCCATTCCTCCGTGGTGGCATTTTGCCTCAAAATTACCTTGGGGGTTACTGGCAAGAGTAGCCACGCTTCTCTCATGTCTGCCTGATCACAGACATAGGCATGGGCTCTGGCTTTTTGGTGACAGATCCATGTCCCTCCCCATCACGTGAAAGATGCACATCATTCCTTAAGGATGTCATACGTGATGTGTCCTGGTGAAGGGAAGCCCTTGTTCTCCTACAGTAACTCATCTGGAAGGGGTGACTGGGTCAGTGCCCAGCTGAGGGTATTCCTTGTGCCACACTTCTGTCTCCAGTGCTCTCCCCATCCTGCCTTTGTTTTGGTGGCACAGCCATGCAACATCTGCCATAGTCTGTCCCAGCCTGCCTGTTCACTCGGTCCTTTTCATGTCTCACTCTAGATCTGTTCTTGTAGACATCTTCAGTTCCCATTTCTACTCATGAGGTCTCATTTCTACCTGTGAAACCCCAGTGAAATCAGTGCAGTCACTCCGGATTTACCCTGTGTGTCTTTTGGGAGTGTTGATCCTTGGGTCAATATGAGCTGTAACGAAGGCAAAGCAAATCTGCTCTTAGGCAGGGCAATAGCATGGGCTCTATTTTTATGGGATATAAGGCCAGTGGGAAGTTGAAGTTCAGCAAACAGAGAGGGAGGCATTCCTGTGCCTCTGCCTGTGAGGGACCCCGGCATCTTGGCGGAGAAGGAAATGGGAATTGGAAGCGGTCAGGACGCATGGCTCTCTGCTTTTAGGTCGAGACTGAGCAGAGCCTGGGGCCAGGAAGGAGTTTCCTTGTGCAGGATACGCACTGCTGGCGCGGGTGTGCTACGGTGCACGGGGAAGGTGGGACTCAGACTTTCCTCGGAAGCATCCAGCCTTGGCAGGAGAGCGCTGGACTTGCCGGGCCTGTGCTCTGTTCCAGCATAGTAATCCCAAAATAGGCACAGCTGGCTTAAAAAAGGAAAAGAAAGAATAAAATAAAAGCAGTCCGTGGGCTGGGTAGACATCCTAGACCCAGAGACTCGAGGAGGAAGCAGACAGTGGTGCAGAGAAATGGCCTGTTTTGTCTCACTGTCCAAAACTACATCATTCATTAACACACCACAATTAATGTTCTGCCTTGGAGGCATACAAGTGTTGAGCTTATTAGCACCAAGTAGAAAGGTCTGAGGCTTTAATATAGTTTGCAAGAGGATTAAGAACACAAAAGGGGCCATAAATTTACAACCAAATATAAACCAGCTGCTGTGGGCTGGACTGGGGGGAGGGAGGGAAGGAGGAAGATGGGGGGGGAGAAGGGTGGGAGGAGGAAGGAGGGATGGGAGGCAGCAGGAACATACCTTTCACACTACAAAACCCCTTGATCCCAGTTGTTAAGAGGGTTTTTTTTAGATTTTCTGGGTTTTTTTTGGTTTTTTTTCCTTGCATTTCCACCCAATCCCAATGCCCTCCTCTGTGTAGCTTGTAAATCCCACAGTGGAAAGGAAACCACCCCCTTCTATACAATCCCCCAACCCCCCCAAGTTGTATCGGTCAGCTCAAGCAGGCTGGATTCCAGCTGCCCCAGCCCCTTCTCAGTGTGTACGTGTCGGGCTGCTGCCCTGTGAGCTTTAACCCACGGGATAACACCACTGGAGCCAGAGAAAAGGCTTTCATTGATGGAGGAGGGCTCCTGCTCGCGGTCTCGGGGAAGAATTTGTCAGCTAGGTTGGCTCGTTGACTTTAGACCAAGTAGTGCTGTCATCTCCAGTGGTGTAAATCCAGAGTCATTCCAATGGATTAAAAAGGAAAAAAAAGAAAAAAAAGCAGAGCACAGGCACTCCTGGCTGAAAGACAAATTTAATGTGTTTTTCATAGAGCCTTCCACCCAAAAATTCCCTGCAAGCTCTGACCTGGCTTTGAGAAGCTGTGCTGAGTCGGAGCATGGATACAGCACAGGAGCTGTATGGGTATAGCCTATGAGCTGAACCTCTTTAATGTAGACTGCTCTCCCTTTCTGTGCCATCCAGGATGGAAGCTGTGGGATGTCCTGTGGGGCATGGAGAAGACAAAGCCCCTCTTTGGGCTGCAATGCTCTGTGCTGGCTGGAAGTCTACAGCCTGTAGCTCTGCGTGGGTCAAGGTTCGAATTTAGGGTGGGAATGGGGGATGCCAGGAACTAATTCCAGGGATGGAAGAGGGTTTTTCAGACTCAGGATCAGTTCTACGTTTTCTTTGGGTGGATTTGTTTGTTTACTGCATCATAGTCCATCCTTCCAAGCAGCTCAAGCAACCTGCAGAGCTGTGGTTCATAATATCCCACTCATCCCCCTGGGGACCGAGTGCTTAGTTTCAGATTAATGATGCTCTTCATTACTTCTTAGGTGGCACTTCTACCACTAAATGTAAAGCCCTTCTAGTTCCAACCTCCCTGCCATGGGAGAAACACTAGACCAGGTTGCCCAAAACCCCATCCAACCTGGCTTCATAGTGAAGAATTTCCTCCTAATATCTTGTTTAAAATCTACCTGGCTTCAGTTTAAAGCCATTATTCCTTGTCCTATCAATTTCTCCTTTAGGATGGAGAGGGCTGCATCATGAAGTGAGGGTTTCCCTCTCATCCCCTCCCCGAATGTGGCTGCCCTTTGTCCTCTGCTCTGCTCCCAGCCTGTGGAGCACTTGGCAGGACAGAGGTCTAAGTGCTCCCACAGAAGAGCACTTGAGACTAGTTTCTTTGCCAAGTCTGGCTTTGTCTCTAGGAGAGTCTGTGCTCTGGGTTACTTAAACACGTGGGGACCCTTTCCTTTTGTCCACCCTCTGTGTTCCAGGAAGATGTAGGAGGTCAGCAAAAAGGGGTCTTTTCTGCATTGGCTCTGCAGTAGTGCACAGGGCACTATCCTTGCTACCTGGGCAAGCTGCTCTGCTTCTCTTTAGCTCTGGGTAAGCACTTATCTTCATGTCACAGATTGAGGATTTAGTACATGGCCAAAACCGGAACAGGACAGCCCATCCCAGCTCAGCCCAGCCATCTGACACTTGTGAATGGATGCTGTGATGAGCTCTGTGCCTGGTGGGTTTCCAGGGTTCTCTTTCTCCACAGCTCCAGGCAAAGACACCAGTCACAGGCAGCAGGTGGTTGGCCCATTGGACATCTTCTTCACCCAACCTTTCTTATTTTTCTTTCTGGCTGGACACAGCTTCTGTTTGTTTCCTGTTTCTTTGCTCCACTGTGGATGCTCCAAGTGCTGGAGCACCTCTGTTCTGGAGACAGGCTGAGAGAGTTGGGCTGGTTCAGCCTGGAGAAGAGAAGGCTCCAGGAAGACCTCAGAGCCCCTTCCAGTCCCTCAAGGGACTCCAGGAAAGCTGGAGAGAGGCTGGTGACAAGGGCAGGAAGGGACAAGATACGGGGAATGAACTTCAGCTGCAGGAGGGCAGATGGAGAAGAGATGTGGGACAGAAATCCTTCCCAGGGAGGGTGGGGAGGCCCTGGCACAGGCTGCCCAGAGAAGTTGTGGCTGCCCCTGGATCCTTGGCAATGTTCAAGGCCAGGCTGGATGGGGCTTTGGGCACCTTGGGCTAGCAGAGGGTGTCTCTGCCCATGGCAGGGGGGGCACTTGGATGTCCCTTCCCACCCAAACCAGTCTGGTGTTGTGTGAGTTCATGACTTTGTGATGTGATGTATTATTTCTCTTCCTCTCTTGTGTTTGATTTCCTCTTTGATGGGTGGCTACAGTATGCAAGGTGAATTTTTCTCCCCTCAGATGCACTGATGGCCCATGAATAAATGGGGGGTGGGCACTTGAAGCAGCTCTTCAGAGGTGGTGTAGGTACACAGATGCTGGAGAGCTGAGCACGTTTAGGTATCCCCATGAAGTGGGCTAATATCCCTAACTTTCTCAGCATAGCTGGTTGCATTTTGCTGGTAACAATGTTGGATTTTTTGAGACCTGAGGCAGCTTTGCAGATGTGGATGCTGAGACAGATGTAGGGTGTCCTGCTTGTTCTTGCTCTACTCCCAGCCTGTGCATCACAACCCCTTTGGTCTGTTCAAGGGTTCTGGATTGAAAGCTAGTCTCTGATGCCATGTGGAGGGTTTGTGGGAGAGATACTCAGACACAGAGATTTTTGGGCCGTGGGGAAATGGCTCAATTTATTTGGCTTGTTTTTATTGCAAACTCAAGTCAAAATAAAAAAATGCTAGAGTTTCTTTCAGCCCTAGAGGGTTTTTTTTAAAAAAATAGGGCTACTGGCCACCCTGAAAGATGTGTGATCATCGTGACATGGCCCAAGGATGCCAAAATGATCTTTACAGGGTTTTTTTTCAGCATATTTTTTAAAGAAACATTTGAATTTCAGTGAAACTGCTCTTTGCAAAGGCACTCCATTCCTTTTCTTCATCTGGGTGCTTTGGAGACTCCAGCTACTGCAACCAGATGGCCTTTGGAGACACCTTGCAGCATTCATGGGGCTCTTGCATATCTCCCTTGGATAGGTTGCTGCCTTCAGCTCCCCCAGGACCCCCACACTCACCTGTGCTCTGCATGCAGCACTACGCTTCGATGGGCAAACCCATCCTTGCTCATTTTGGGTGGTCTGGAGCTGATGCTCTTGGCTTCTCAGTGGCCCTGCATTCCTCACACGATGGAACGGAGCAAAAGCCCTTGGAGCAGTCTATCTCCCAGTTACAGCATGGGGAGAAAAAGCATCAGCTCTTTGCTGTGTGCCTGCAAAAGGCAAGCCCCTTTAAAAATAGCAGTGTGTCAGGGCAGCAGAGGGGTTTTGGGGAGGTCCTCTTCACTTTGCGGTGCCTTGCATAGTTTTCACAAGTTTTTTTGCTGTGTTTTCGCTTTGCTTGTGCTCCTGATGCCAGGGCAGCCTCTTGCCCATGAGCCTTCTCATCCCACTCCAAAAATATCACAGTTTACAATCCCGCTGGAGCATGGCAGTGGGCTCCATGTCTGGCAGCCCCATGCCTGATGCCAAAAGAGAGGCAGACATCCATTAGAACGTGGCGACAGGACAGGGTTGGGACAAACACCGCCTGGCCTTTGAAATGTAAGAAGAAATAGTACGTCTCCAGGTTGAGACGCTGCTTTGGATGCTTCCTGACACATCCCGCCGGCCAAGCTGCTGGTGGGTGCCAAATTGGTTTGTGAAAATGTCTCCACGCTCATTGTGCCTTCGTGCTGTCAGGCCAGCAGCTCTGGCCAGCGTGGGCTGGATGAGTTGCAGGTGTCTGATCCCAAATGGTAAGTTTTCCTCCTGGTGAGGAGGAAGGTAAAGCTCTGTTCCCTTTCTGCTGAGCCGATGTGCAGCCGGTGGGAGCCGGGGACCTGCAGGTCATGGTCAGCAAAAAGGCAGGGGCTGAAAGTGGTGCTTGAGTGGGGAGGCTTGGCCAGTGTCAAGGAGGGGAAACACAATGAAAAGCATCATCCCCACTAATGCCTCACTACCCCAGCCTTTGCTATGCATGAAAAAGCTGTGGATCAATGCTCAGGGTTCTTCACTTGAATGTCCTCTTCTTTTTGGTGTGGTCGAAGCATGGGACTGGGGTATTCTCTGGCTGGGATCAGGAGCAGTTCGCTGTCACATGGAGCTGGACCACTCTGGGACATCCTGGAGCTGAGACTTTGAGAAGGAATTTTCTGCCTTAGGAAAACCATAAATCTTTAAATATCCTGTTTCCACTATGAGATATATTCAGAAGTTTCCAGCCAGGCTCTCTGGGTGGTGGTGTCGCCCTCTGTGTGGGGTGATCACCTGTGTATAAATGAATGCCCCCAGACAGAGAAAATCCCCAGATATGGTTCTTTTAGGACAAGCAAAATGTGAGAAAAGGGGGACACTTCCCAGCATCCCTGAAAACTCCTGGCCACTGCCCCAGCACTGCTGCCAAAGCCACCCGGCCAGACCCCCACGACAACTGGGCTGTCACATCTTGATGTTAGCACAGCCGAGCATCCCCTTAGTGCTGATTTTGCCTCTTGGCAACTCTGGAACAACGTGGGTTTGGGGTATTTTTTTTTGCACCGATGCTCCTTGGCTTTGCCTGGTCTTGCTCCAGCGAGCGGCCAAGACGTTTGGTTCAGCTTCACTAGAGGGCGCAGGAATTTTAGGCTAGAAGCGCGGAGGTTTGTCGGGGAAAGTTGGCTGCCTTTTCCTCCTTTTTAATCAACTGGAAAGATGCAGGGTTGAACTGGAGGTGACTGGAAGGGGATCCAGACTTGTGTCTGGCTAGGGAAGGATCTGCTGACATCTGGGATTAGGCGGCGTGGAGCGCAGCGGCGGCGAGCGGACGGGATGTCGCAGCGAGCTGGCAGCGTGGTCGGGGCTCACAACGTCGGCCGGCACAGGGACAGGGAGCTGCGGGTCTGTCAGACTTGAGGTGCAGCCGGCTGGGGCTGGAGGAGCCTGGTAGCAAAAGGGCAGCTAAAAAAAGAGATGAAAACAAAGAAAAAAGTCCCTCTATTCTCCCAGTGCTAAATGCTCCCTCTTTTTCAGGCTGGGCAGGTGGTGTGGTGACATCCACAGGGGCTTAGTCTTCTCCTAAGGGTCCCTTTCTCTGTGCCTTTGCTGAGCATCACTCTTTGGGATGGCCTTTCTCCTCATCAGAGTCTGGCTTGGTCTGCAGGGTGTAGATCTAGCCCCGGGCTTGTTCATGGAACCGCCACAACGATTTTGTATCACTGGTCCAGAGCATTTTCTTGGCTGCTGCATTTTTTGTGGGCTGCAGGGGGATGTTCCTAAATCCCTTGCCTGTGGGAGATGCTGGGCAGAGCTGGAGGAAGACAGGATTTGCCCCAGATTGTGACCTCCAGGGGCCACCTCCTTTGGGATGGTGGCTCCAAGTGGGACTCTAGCCTTGGTGCTCCTTAAGCAAGGGCTGTCCCCTCACTGCCTCTGTTTTCAGTTGGAGAAACTGAGTCACGGGAAACATTTGGGGAGAGTAGGGTAATTCCCTGTGAATCTCTGTTCTTACCCCAAACCTCACAGTGTGGGGGCAGAAAAGTGGCTGGATGGGCAGATGTGGGGTCCCTTCACTGGCACCACTTGGGAGCTCCTGTCCCATCCCTGTGGCACAGCTCATGGCTGCTAGCACTCCTCTGCATCAAAGCCTGGTGTCCTGCTCATGGGCACCAGGAATCAGGTCAGCTCCCTCTGTACCTTCCCCAGGTGCTCAGCTTTAGCACTTCCAGCCTTTTGTATCCCACTCACCCCCCACCCATCCCAAGCATTGCTGCCCTTTCCAGGCTCAAAAATAGTTTGTGAAGCATGGAAAGGCAGCAGAAAGCAGCAGCCACACTGTCTCGTGCCCTCACCATGATCTCACCAGAGCCCTGCTGCTGGTTCATTCATTCCTTCGCTCCCTTCATTCATGTCCCCGCCCTGCATAGCCATCTGGGGACAGCTGTCTGTCTGTCTGCAGGCAGATCTGTCTGTCAGTAGGCTTGCATTTTCCCCACCCAGCCCTCCTCCTACCACCCTCTTTGCATGCTGGTATTTCCACAGGGAGCCTCTGAGAGTCCCGCCGTGCATTGTGTGATGAGTTTGACTCAGGGCTCAGCCCAAGTACAGCTCGTTATGAAGCGATTCTTAACGAGCCTCCCGACCGGGGCTGCGAGGGGACAGAGGTGTTATTTCAGCAAACAAACTCCCAGCGAACGATGTGCATTAGCAATGAGGGGTCGCAGCCAGGAAAATGTTACCTTTCCCTTTGAGTGCTGACTGCGGAGGAAATTCTCACATTTACAGCTCCAGCGAGCCCAGTGCTCATGGAAAGAGGGGAGGCTTTGATTTCTCGCCTCTTGTTGGTTTGATAACTCTGCAGCCCCCCCACCTTGCCTTGAGCCCCCCCTGGGGAACTGGCCACCAGTGGAGGCTATGCAGGCTTTGCAGCTCCCTCCTTGGGAGCCTGTTTTAATTTGATTTTCCCGGAGGCCTGGCATGTGGTGTGCGTGCTGCCCTCTCTCTCTCTCTCTCTCTCTGTGTCTGTAGGTTAATAAAAAATAAACAAACAGTACTTTTTCCTCCGGTACACTCTGGGAGGGATGCGGCGGGGATGCCGAATGAAAGCGTGTGCTGTGGGCTGCACCGGGGAGGGCTGGAGGGACATTCCTGGCATTGCTGAGCTCCTCGTGCAACGCAACGCGTGGGCCCTGGCCCAAATTGGAGTAAAGGAGCCGTTAGCATGGGGGACCTGGGGAGGCCCACTCCCGCGCAGTGTTTACTCGCAGAGCTTTAAATTAATACTGTCTGCTGACATCAGGGGTTTTTTGCCCAGTTTCCCAAGGAAATGAGCCGTGCGTGATCGCGGCCTCTGTGTACGTGCGTGCCTCTCTTCCCTGCTTGAACTCCTGTCTAAGTTCAAGCAGATTTCACAGAGATCTGAAATGCCTCAAAAATAATTGGTTTACTTAATTTTTTTTTGCATACATTAAACCAGGACCGTTGCTAGGTGGTGGAAACCACTGATGCTTCTTCCCATGGAGAGGAAAGCTTGCCTGTTCCTGTGTGTGTGCACAGCCGTGGTGTTGTGATGCTTGTGGTGGGAATTGGCCTGAGAAGGATCTGTCAGATGATATTTCTCCATTGACCCTTTCTGGCTACTGTTTTAGAAATTGGTGGTGCTGGATGATGAAATCTGGGTGATAATGACCCTTCTGCTAAGTGGAGCTGTGATGCCCCATTTTTACGGGCAGAAGCTGGTTGCTAGCGAAGGAGAAGAGGGGAGTGTTGTGACTGGTTAGAAATCTCTGCTCACTCTCTTTTGTAGGTTTTCTCTAAAATCTTCAGCCATGAGGCACTGGAGAGTTATCTCCCCAAGATCCAGCTGGTGATCAAAGACACCCTTCGGGCCTGGAGCAGCAACCCTGAGTCCATCAACGTCTACCATGAGACCCAGAAGCTCACTTTCCGCATGGCCATCCGCGTCCTGCTGGGCTTCCGTATCCCCGATGAGGAACTCAACCGCCTCTTTGAGGTCTACCAGCAGTTTGTGGAGAATGTCTTCTCCTTGCCTGTGGATCTGCCCTTCAGCGGCTACAGGAGGGTAAGAGATTTGGGCTGAGTCCTCCACCAGCCAATAGCACCAATCTGGAATTAATGGGGAGGTGGCTAATCCTCACCTCTGTGGTTTCTCAGTGGGACGTCTTCTCACCCTCTGACTTCTAGAAGTGAGTCCATTTTGGGCTACAAAGTCCTGTTTTGGTGGACCAGAGGGGAAGATCCCTTCAGAGGTTCTTAGAGCACTAGGGACTCTGTGGTTCCATGTGAGGGAGAACAGTCAGGGCTCCCCAGATTTAATGTGGGATTTTTCCTTCCTTGCAACTATCAGTTTTGCTGTATGTTTTTGCTTGTGGGACCTTTCTCCTGTTAATTTCCTCCTGTCCCCAGGTGAAGCAGGTCAGTGGACCTCCTCATTTGAAGAACTCTTCCAGTTCTTTGATGAACGAGGCAAAATGAAAACATAACAAAAAGCATAGACAACATTTTGTATGTTTTTCACAGGGAAAGTATGTAACAGAAATATGGGGGTTATGGTTTTTTTTCTTTGGCTATCGCTGCAAATTTGTCGTTGTGTGAACAAGCCCAACTGTTTGCAGCCCAGAAGCATCTGCAGCAGCAGGTTAGCTTGGTGCAGCTGCATACAGACAGGAATTGCTTTACTAGGCCCGGTGATAAAATTGCTCAGAAAGCCCATTATAGCCCTGGGAAGAGGATCCTTTTGGATGAACTGACTTTCCTTTGAGAGCCAGTTTTCCCAGGGGCTGCCATACATCTCAGGGTGAGCCAGAGGCCTGTGAACCGGTGCAGTACTGGGGCTCCCACATCAGACCTGTCATTTGCACATAGGTGCTGATTACTCTTGCCTGTAATCTTGCCCGCTCAGGTCTTGCTCCTTCTGCCCAGGGAACAACTTCAGCATCTTTATTCTTCTCTTTGACCCCATCTACAATTGCAGTTGTATTACTTGGACATTACTGAGCGCATCTGCAGCTCTGGGGATGATGGGCTGGTGATAATGATGCTGGCTTTGTGTCCTGCATGGTCTGATGGCTTCTCACCTTGCAGGGCATCCGGGCACGTGAGACGCTGCAGAAGGGGCTGGAGAAAGCCATTCAGGAGAAACTGCAGAACACGCAGGGCAAGGACTACGCTGATGCACTGGACATCCTGATAGAGAGCGGCAAAGAACACGGCAAGGAGCTCACCATGCAGGAGCTGAAGGTAAAGATCTTCCCCAAGGCCACCTTGTCCTTGCTGTGCGCAGGGAAGGGAGTCTCAAAGAACAAAGAATAAAGAATGAGCTGGTGTGAGGAGCATTTTTTTGGGAAGACTTGAAATGGTCAGTGAGAGTTAGGGGACCACAAAGTGGTCTTGGAGATGGGGGTGAATCTGGTGGGTTATGGTGCCAAGAATCCAGCTGCTTTCCTATGGGCCACGTTTATTTGCAGTTCACACTCATCTTTTTCTAAAAAGCATTCCCAGGGAATACCAAAAGACTGTACAGGTTTGCTGAAGCTTTCAGCCTTGACCAGCTTCATCCCTTGATCTATCCAGTTTTATGGTGCCTCCTTTGCAGGGCAGATGGGCCCTAGGCAGGTTTTTATCTTCAGCAGTGTTGTGGCATAACTTGTACTTCATGTGCTATCAAGACCTGTCCCCAGTTTGTTTTATACCTGCCTGTCTGGCCCTCAGCATCCTCCAAGGCTCTGCAGGAAGCTCCCTGTGGCAGGTGTCCAAGACCAATGCCTGCACAATGAGAGACATTGCACTTAGACATGATCAGGCTGGAGAGCTGTTGGGTGTGGGTGAAATCTCTGCAGCGTCATCTGAAAGGGGCAAGGAAAACATCTCGGGGTGGGGGGGAGTGATTCTGCCCTCCTCCTCCCATCAGTAGCAGCAGACACACCCCAGCAGCCAGAGAACTTGTCCATGCAGAGGGCAAGGAGGGGGAATTGTCCCTTTGCCCCATGGTGCTACATGCTATGATATGGAGGGGAAAGAAATGACATGCGTGCCTGTCCCTTGACATGCCATGGTTGCTGCTCTGTCTGTCTGTCTATCTGTCTGTCCATCCATCCTTGTGTCTTACCCCAGCTTTGCTCATGTCTTTCAGGATGGCACCCTGGAACTCATCTTCGCTGCCTACGCCACCACCGCCAGTGCCAGCACCTCTCTGATCATGCAGCTCCTCAAACACCCCCGGGTCCTGGAGAAGCTGCGTGAGGAGCTGCGCAGCAAAGGCATCCTCCACAACGGCTGCATTTGTGAGGGCTCCCTGCGGCTTGACAACATCAACAGCCTCCACTACCTGGACTGCGTCATCAAGGAGGTGCTTCGCCTCTTCACCCCCATCTCTGGGGGGTACCGGACGGTGCTGCAAACTTTCGAGCTGGATGTGAGTACTGCTGTCTCTCTGGGGTGAGGCTGCACCGCGAGCTCCCCTAAACAGTCTTCTGCATGTTGTTGCAAGGCTTACTTGAGCCCGGCTTAGATGAGACCTCAGGGAGGACAGATTAGGTGCCAATGATGCTGGGGTGTGGACTTGCTTTGGATTCAGAAGAGGGTGGTGGGATCTGGCCCATGGCAGGGAAGGGACGCACTTGAGCTGTAAAAGAGGAGACAGGCGTGATGCTTCAAAGTGCAACTTGTGGCAGCGTTTGACGCCAAAAACTAAATTGAGGTGTGACAAGGGAAAAGTTTAGTGCACAGGGCATCTCGAGCTGCTGGATGACATGTGGATTACTCACCACAACGGCTGGAACTTCCTATTGGCAAAACAAAAAATCTTGAGACCTGGGTTGTCGCTGTAAATCCTACTGATGTAATGATTTGAGTCGGAAACCTTTTAAAGTGCTCAGGGGATGATAAATCCACCCTGTTTCTCATCGCCCAGCCCCTGACATGTGCATTGGGTGTGTGGGGCTGACAGGCGGCAGTGTGTGAGCAAAGCCATGGGATGCTCTGGGGAGGGCTGGCTGGTGTGCAAGGCACGGCACAGGCACAAGAAAAGCTGCTTCCCTTTGCCCAGCAGCAGTTGAGCACCGCGGGGTTCCTGGTAGGGGACTTCTGCCAGCAACCACAAAGTAAATAAATAGCAACGGATCATCCGTCGGGTCCCTGAGACAGAGGCAGGAACAAACCCAGGAGTCCCATCTCCCAGCCCTGTGTGCTGCTGTTTTTCTTTTAAATCTGGATAACATTTGAATAAGAGACCCAAAGAAAATGGGGAAAAATCAGAGAAAGTAAAACAATTCTATCTTGTCTTCCTGCTCCTTCCCTCTTTACAGTAGGATTGATTCCTCTGGTTTTCTCTCCACCCCTTCCCTTTTCTCTGCAGGGTTTCCAAATCCCCAAAGGCTGGAGTGTGATGTACAGCATCCGGGACACCCACGACACCGCTCCCGTCTTCAAGGACGTGGATGTCTTTGACCCAGACCGTTTCGGGCAGGGTCGAAGCGAAGACAAGGATGGCAGGTTCCACTACCTCCCCTTTGGAGGAGGTGTACGGACCTGTCTGGGCAAGCACCTGGCCAAGCTCTTCCTCAAGGCATTGGCCATCGAGTTGGCCAGCACCAGCCGCTTTGAGCTCGCCACCAGGACTTTCCCCAAAATCACCCTGGTGCCCGTGGTCCACCCAGTTGACGGACTCAAGGTCAAATTTTTTGGACTGGATTCCAACCAGAATGAGATCCTGACGGGGACAGATGCCATGCTAGGGGCGACGGTGTAAAGCCCCATGCCGGCGGTGCGAGGGACGGGCGGCCGGGGGATGGAGGGGTGGGGTGGGGGCAGGGGGATGAACAGGAGGGGAGGAGAGAGGGACGAGAAGCTTCTCCATGACGCTCGTTTCACAGAGCCTCCGGATCAGGACTGCTTTCTCCACCGGTGAAGTTGCCAAAACCGTTTTGCTCTTCCCGCGGGACGCGGAGAAGTTCGGGATGGTGTCATGCGTCTCGTTTGGCTTGAAAGGAGGAAGACTTGCAAAACCTGAGTCGAGCTGGGATGTCTGAGACCATACACAGTATCTAAATATTATAAATATATATATATAAATATCTATAAAACACTTCTGCTGCGAGGAGGAGCGCTGCAAAGGCCTGACTGTGGGAAAGGCTTTGGAAATCAGCCGGTAATCAGAGGTCCCAGGGCAGCTCTTGGGTGGCCTCTGATCTTTTTTTTTTTTTTTTTTTTAACAGTGTTAAATTAGCTGGTGATAACAGTGTTTTGTCTTTGGGTTGGTTTTTTTCGTTTGTTTTGGTCATTTTTTTGGTTGTGTATTTTGTTTTGGGGCGTTGGAGGTTTTCCTTGGCGAGGGGGAGATGAGCGATGCCCGTTCCTGTCCCCTTTCCCGCTGGTGCCTGGGCAGGCTGGGGAGGAGTGGTGCTGCCGTTTCACCTCTGCTATGGGACCGAAAATCCCTGTGGTGCCTCATGTGGGGCTGAACAGATGCTAAGCCGTCCCTCCGAGGTCTCGGATGAGTGCATATTTGCATTTTGCATTTGAGGCTCTGGGGGGTGTGTATGTGAGGGGGTGTCCTTTTTTTTTCTTGTTGAGTTTCCTGCTGCTGCTACACAGCCTGTGTGCACCCATTCCCCCGCCGCAGCCCCTCACCGCCCCTTTCCATGTGCAGAGGCACCCATTTTGGGGGCATTTCGGTGCCTTTGCTCTCTCTCAAGGTGCAGGCACCAGCCTCTGGCCTGCATGGCCCCAACAAGCCACCATGGTTCTGCGAGCACCAGGGTGCTGAGGAAAGCCGCCCCACTCAGAGCTGCTCGTTTCAGTGCACCCTCTTCCATGGGAGGCATTTGCATTAAAGGTGATCTCTATAAATAAGCCAACGTATGCATTGTTTGTCTCATGTTTGGGTTTTGTCTGGCAATGGGAGAGCTCAGCAGGAAGGAGAGCAAGCGGCAGGCTCCTTGCAAGCTGTCCACCCCATCCTACCACTAACCTGGGAGAGGGACCCTGCCCAAATCTTCTCCAGCACAAACAAGCACCCACCAAGGTATCTTATGTTTGGTTTGCTGGGTGGGTTTCTGTTCTTTTTTTTTTCTTCTGCATGCAAGAGGCTTCTGGGTTGAGGTTGAGATGGGTGGGTTCTGTTGAAAGTGGACTTGCCCTCGCATGCAGGTGCAAAGTAAAAGCTCCCTGAGCGTTTGGTTCAGACCAGAGCCACGCTCCATGTTGTGAGTTCCCTCTCTGACTTGAGGCTTCTCTGCCCAGCCCCACTCTTCTCCCATCTTCTGCATTCTGAGGTGGAACGAACAAGACAAGGACCATGGCTGAGACCTCACCTAACCATGATGGGGAAAGATCTCATGTTTGGGTGGTCAGCTTGGCTTTCTGCTTTAAGGGTGTCCAGATAAGTCAGAGGGGCTGAAATAAGAAAGGAGAAGGGGCAGATGTGGCTTACCAGGTTGCTTTGCAGGTTGTGCTTTTGATGAGCAGGTGCCTCTTTGGAAGGTTGAAGGATGTGTGAAGCGAGCGATGGTGATGGCTGCCTTTGCCAGCCTGTCGTCTGGTGGGGGCAAGGAGGAGGGAGGCAGATTTTTAGCCAGGAGAAGCACTTGAGGTCAGATTGCCGTCAGCCAAGCTGCCAGAAACCCTTCCAGGACCATTTTGGTGGATGGTCTCCACTCATGCTAGTGTTCACATCTTGCTTTTCAGGTCAATTTAACCTACAATAAAACTCCAGATATCTAGGAGATGCTGTTCAGATCCAGACCTTGCCTTTGGTTGGTAAATGCTGTACCAAACCCAAAAGCAAGGTCAGGTGATGCATACCATGTCCCTGAAACAGAGGCTAAGCTACTTTGCCAACCTGGAAATTTTGAATGAAACACTGCTAGCTCAGGCACTGTTGAGATTTCAGGTATTTTACTTGTGATGGAGAGAAAACTTTAGTAGTGATAATCTTAATTGTAATCAAAATCCCAAAGGGCAAAGAAGCAAAGGAGAACATAAACCTGAATGCAGTGGGAAGGTGTGAATCTCCCAGGGGCAAACATTTGGGGAAAGGTAAGTGGTACATGAGGGTGTCCATGGTCTTTGTAGATGTTGGGCCCCTGTAGGATATGGGGACAGAAGCTGGAGGTGGAAGATGTGCTGCCTCGGGGGGAGCTGCAGGGCAAAAACCCATCAGAGACTCACCAACGGGTGCTATCGAGGACCTCTTGTTTCCATCTGAGACTTTTTGGGGGAATAAAACTGTGCTGGGGAGAAAGGAGGCTGAAAAAAGGGAAAGCTGGAGAGGAGAATGTCCAGGGGTGGAAGGTCCAGTTGAAGCTCATGGGTGGGTGGCTTCCCGTCATGCTGAGGTGAGCAAAATACCTTGGGCAGGTTTTTTCTGAAAGGGCTCAGTCCCGCTGGTGCTTCAGGAAATCAGTGAAGGGTCTTGCTTAAGTTTTTATTTTAACTTCCAATGTCGCTACAACATGAAAACCAAACATGCTTTTGAGTGAGTGGTTGATTGGAGAGCGTTAATGTAAGATGCATACATCCATTATATATATATGCTTACGTCATGTGTATATATAATGTTTGTGTGTGTATTTAATCTAGGCATAAGTAAGTCATGCTTTTGTTTTTCCATTCCTAACTAATATAACTTGACTAAAAAAGTTGCTGCAGTGGTTTGCAGAATAAAGCACTTTGAATCTCAGAATTGTTTGTTGTTTTTTTTTATTATTATTTAGCACAGTCCAATTTGCTATAATATTATTTTATACACGAATTTTTTTTTTTTGGTCTGTCTTTATAAACTATTATAAGTACTATTTTTGTTATAATTCAAAATAGATATTTAGTATAAAGTTTTGCTGTTAAATATTTGTTATTTAGTAAAATATGATTTTTTCCCTCTATTGTAAACATTGTCTGAAAAAATATTAATAAGTTTTATCACAGTTGTTTTTAATATTAAAAAAAAAGAAAAAAGCACTTGTGGGGTTTTTCGTTATGAAATTGGTGCCGTGTGAACATGTGTTTCAGTCATGTGGTTTTTAGTATGTATATAATATTATGTGTTGCATATTAAAATGAATGTTGTGTATTTTGTGATCTTTAAAAAAAAAATAAAAAATCCATGTGGCTATTTTATAGACTTCCATAATAAAAAGAGTTGAATCTCCAAACTTTTCGTTTCATATTCATCTGTAACACCCCCATTGAGGGGGCTGGGGCACCCCACTAAATGGGATTTTTGCACCCAACTGGAGATCTGTTGGTCTCCATGGCCAGGGTGAGGCCTTGCTGGCTGGGATGGATCGAAATACGGGACATTCCACTTAAATATAAGAAAAAGGGTGGGTTTTTTTGTGGGGTAGATGACAAAATGTTGAACCAAGTTGCCCAAAGTTGTTGTGAAGTCTCCATCCCTGGAGGTACCTGGAACCTGGTTGGATGTGGTCCTGAGAAACCTGATCAAGGTCTCCCTGCTCTGAGTGAAGTCCAGGACATCTACTTTCTGCCCAAAATTTTTACCTTTCCCCAGCGAGAGACAGAGGCTGGGCAAAACAAGCAAGAGTGAAGCAAATGGTGCTTTTAATGTTTCCCTGGCCTCTGCTGCTGGCTCTTTCAGGAGTTTACACTATAGTGAGATGGTCCAGGAGGCCACTATGGGTTGAAGAACCCAAGAACTGATGGCATTGACAGGCTGGAAGATGGGCAGGATGCATGGGATGGATCAGATGAGGCAGGACATGCTTCCCAAGGGTAGCTCAGGTGGGAAGGATCTTGTGATGGGCAGCAGCAAAGCTGAAGGATGGGTGTGTGCAATCAGGTTGTCCCCAGCCCTCCTATCATCTCCCATTTGGGGTACTGAGGGATTGACTGCTACAGTAATCAGGTCCTCAGCAAATCTGTGTCCCAGAGTTTTCTGTAAACCAGGCATGCTTTGAGTTTTCTAAACCCAAAATGTTCTAGAAACTTGGCCCTGGGGGGTGGGACGAAGCAATTAGCAAGTGATGTGGTAACCTGTGAATGAGCTACTGGTGGGAGTTTCAGCTGCAGCCTTCTCAAAGTGGAGATGGGATGCTTTGAGAGTCCTTAGTGAGTAATTAGGTAATTATTTAAGTAATTAGCTTCTGTCTCCTTGTTCTTCTCCCCACTACAAAATAAGAAAAAAAGAAAAAGCAGTGGTGGGAGTGTTGGAGAACAGGATGTTGCTGCTCTGCAAACCTTTCCTGTAATTGCATTCAAAGGCAAGTAAAGGCTGAAGGAATTAATATAGCTCTTTGCAGTTTGCTGGAAAATATGACCATACAACCCAAATCTGTGTCCCTTCGGTGCAGCCAGAGGATCTGAGGCTCCTTTCCCTCCCTTCAGTGCTTTGTGGCTGCTCTCTTTTCCTGGTTGTTGTTCTGGATGTGTCCTGCCAACAGTGGTTTTACCGTGTCTGACCCGGCTGTCGCCAAAAAGCCATCGTGCGGTTGGGCTTGTTCATGGTCCTGTCCCCTTCCTGGCTTCTCCTTGAGCCAGAGGGGCCGATGTGTCACCTCCTGGCCCTCCCTTTCCCTTCCAACCCGCGATGGGTTTATAATACCTGTCTGTCACCTATTTAAGGCCGTTTCCTTCTGGCCTTTTCTCTTTGGGATTTCTCTCCACCTCCTGGTTCCCTTCCCTTTGCTGCACCACCCCTGGTGGGAGATGATGTGTCTCTCTCTCAGCTCCAACAGAAGCAGGGAGCTTTTTTCGGGTGGTCTCGCGGGAGCCGCTGGACGGCAGCGCAGGTCAGTCAGACTCCATGTACTTTCCATTCCGCTCCGGCGCTGAGGCTCATGTTACTCACTTTGTTTTAACTTTAGCTGAACTCTTGGAAAGTTTCTTTCTAAAGGTTGTGTGTGAGAGCGTAGAAAAGGTGTGGGAGTGTGTGTGCATGCATAGGTGGGCTTTCTTTCTGAATAATATTTTAATTCCCCTCCCTTCCTCACCCCCCACCCCTTCCGAACATAGCCCCATGTTTCTTGCAGAGTCAAGTGAGCTGCTGGAGCCGGCTTGTATCCTCTCTGTCTGGCTGAAGCATGGCTTTAATCTGCAAGACTCGGGCCCTTCTGTGGGGATGGTGAGGCAGCATTTAGGTAAAAGGAACAGTACAAAGTGTTGAAGTGTTCCTAAGACAAGAATTATTAAAAAAGACAGAGGTGGGAGAAGGCAATGAATTTCTAGGTGGTGTAGGTGTCTTCTTGGCATCGCTTTTCCCCAGACAATTTTAGGAGCCCTGGGAGAATCCCAGTTCTGGTCTCAGCTGGTATTTATACACCATCAGTGCCTGACACATGCTGCTTCATGAGCAGAATAGAATATTTGAGTTGGAAGGGACCTACAATGATCATCATACCTGCTGGGGGATGCTGCTGCAGCAAATGGCTTGGGGTTTGCTCATGGCTTCTTCTGTCCATGTTCCTCTTGTGCTGGAGGCTTCACACACTAATTTTAGACTCTGGAAGTGAAATAGCAAGGTTGGTATGCTGCACACATCCAGACCCCTCTGGTATCCTGCTAGAAACCGTCTGACACCCCATCCCCCAGATAAAATCTACTATGTCTTTCCAAATGTTGTGATAATGAATTATAGTACCTGGATAGCCTTGTGATATCTTATAAATGTCCAATCCATACATTTAAAAATGATTGACTGCGACAGCAAAAAGCATGCAAAGTAGCAGAATGGCAAATGGCTTTCTGGTAAATATTTCTTTTTGAAGATCTCCCTCATCTGTGGCACAAGAGATTTCCAGTTTATCCTAGCTGGAGATGAAAATTTTCCTCTATAACAGGCAATCAGACCCCAATCTTGTGGTATGTTAGTGATTTAACTACTGATGTGGGATTTTGAGATGATAATATACAAATGGTAAAGTTTTGCATGAAAAAGTGTGGGAAAGGGAAGGACAGGGAGGCTTTGAGGCTGTGTCTCATATCTTCAGTGAATCAGTACGTGTTTTGCTTAAACAAAGGATCTGCAATACAGAGGCACAAAACTAGGGGCTGAAGAGTGGCTTCAGCCGACACATCCTTGTGAGGCTTCACACTTGTTCCCTCTGGGTAGTTTCAGGAGAGGAGTGCTGTGTTAATCAATGCCAGGAAGTGGTCCTTCCACAGTGGCTTTATCTTCCCAGTGGCAATGAAGCTCAGAAAGGGCAGGCAGCAGTGCCCAGGGTGAGGGCTCTGTGATGGAGACCTTGAGGAAGGTCTCTGTCAGGGTAGACTTGTCTCAAACAATTTCCCAAAGCCACCATGATATGAAATCAAATGAAGGTAATGTTGAACACAACCTTGAATGTTATACTAATGCTAAGGAGTATGAACTCCAAACCCAAATATTTCTGACGTATTTCAGGCAGAACTTGAACAATCAATTCACTCACACTAAGAAAATTTCTTTTTAATGGTCTAAGACCAACATTCAAATGACCTTACCTGCGTCCTCCAGTTCGTTTTACTGTTTCACATCCTCCTCCAGAACCTGGAAAAGTCAATGGTTGTCTTTCTTTTGAATGCGTTGGAAGCTGGATCAGGCTTTTATATGCTTTTTCAACATTATAAATATAGATGCAGTATATATGTATATTTGTTCTGAAGTATCGTGTTTGACCGTTTGTTATGGCATGAACAGTTTCTCTTTCAGCGTAATGAACACAGTTTTTTCTGGCATAAGAGCTATGTTTAGTCTACATTCACGTATAGCTTTTCCTTTAACAATATTTGTCTAATTATGGCTACACAGATTCATTTTGCTTGGTAGGAAAGGTTGTTTTTTGGATGTGCTTGTGTGAGATGGTGGTGGATTGCATTGAGTAACTCCAGCCAATCACAGATGTGCTCCTTGGGTGCTTA
Source organism: Gallinula chloropus (assembly GCF_964237585.1). Lineage (NCBI taxonomy): Eukaryota > Metazoa > Chordata > Aves > Gruiformes > Rallidae > Gallinula > Gallinula chloropus. Next base: position 83,262,676 of record NC_140088.1, on the reverse strand, counting down.
TGAAATATAAGAGCAGCTCTTGTGCCCTGCTGTACTGTATACCTGTCTATGACCATGGCTAGTAACATATATGAAGTGAAGGGTTGAAAAGAATGGGGTTTTTGCTTAGGTTAGGCTCTATGGATTGATTAGGGACCTCCTGGCCTGCTGGAGCTTCAGGGTTATTTTATAGTCATCAGTGGAGATACTCTATATCAACTTGTCTTGTCTCTTCTGGAAGTCTCAAAATAGAGCTCTCTGTGTTGTGGGGTGTGAAGCACTTAGGGAAGGGGGGTGTGGGTTGAAAAGGTGAGGGAGCAATGATGCTGGTTAAGCTTGGCTGACACCAAGGGGTTGGGCTGAGGACCACCAAAACAGAGTGTCATGCTAAGCCCACTGGTGGATGTCATGGGTGTCCCAAGGCTCCCATCTCATCATAGTACCAGACACTATGGCAGAACTTCATATCCCACAAATCACCTGCCCAAAGCTCACTCTGTGTCTGGTCTGATCCACCAGCTGCTTCTGCAGAGGTTCGTTTAAAAACAGAAGAAGCCCATGAGTACTAGAATTGCTCTTGCAGGACTCTCATTAAGACAGATGTTATTGCATCTATTAATAAAGCAGAACATTTCCAGGCTGGATATTATTCACTGGGTGGATATGCTCAAAGAACCAGTGAAGGGGCCTTGTGGACAAATCTGGATTGAGTAAATTATCATGTCAGATTACTCTCATAAAATTAACCAGTGTTTGTCCACAAAAAGCTGGAAAAATGGACCCAGAGAGACCACAGAGCCATCCTTTTCAAGCTGAGGAGCTGAGTAAGGTCAATTTATAGGAAAGTCCCCTCAAGGTTAATTCATTAAGGTTTACAGGACTTGAAATGTTGGACTCAAGTGAGTCACCCAGCAGAGTTTCAGCAAACGTGCCATTATCAGCTAGTGCTGATAAGGCAGCTAAGAGACTCCAAGGAGTAATTAAGCAGTGAACCTATCAGCTTTTCCCTCAACTCGCCAAGTTCACCATCTTCTAATGGCCCTCCTGATTAGAACAAGTGGCAGGCTGGGTGAGGTGACCACCACAGGTCCCTTCAACTCTGTGTGATTCCTTCAAAATGAAGTTTGAGTTGCTAACGGTTGCTCTTTGTCTCTCCTGCTGGGTTTCTTCTAAACTGTCTCTAATTTTGTGTAGATGACCTCCACATCCATGTGACCATGGATGGATCTAATTTAGCCTACCACAAGGCAGGAACCAAATCTGCATGCAAGTGCAAGGATGTGCCCGTGTCTCCCTTGCACCTGCATGGTGGATGTGACACAATCCTACCGGTCAGGATTTGCCTAGACACTACTGAGTTGCTTAGTGACTCAGTTTCCCTCTTTGTCCTGTAGGATAGACCAGCAGTTCCCTGCTCCTGAAGGAGCTCATTTGCAGGGGATGGAGAAGATCTAGGAAGGGAGAAAGTGCCATAACTGGTGACTCCTAGCAGCGGTTTGGGATCAAGCCCTCCCTCTCTTGCTTTGTGTTAAGTGGATTAACATTCCTCTCTGCTAATGTTTGACTCTGAAAGTCAACAGCATGAAATTTAGATGTTTTGACTTTGAACCCGCAAATAAACTTGAAATCCATGAAGTCTATTGTGGGCTGTTTCTACTTTTAAGATGACAAAATTGGGAAGGGACTGGGCAGGTGGGTTTGAAGCCCTCCCAGACCTGCTCTGTAAGTTCTGTATAAGCAGAGGTGGTGTTTATATCAACCTGTTGTCAATTTTCATTTTAATTCCCACTGTAGAGTATTCCATTATGGAAAATATAAAAAACAATCAGAGCAATGTATTCCAAGTGGATGCAGAAGAACCCCACAGTTGGTTTCTGGATCATCCCTCAGTCCTTTTGAAGATGGGTAGCCCAGGAGAAAGCAAAGCATCTTGCTCTCAAGGTGTAATTCCAGAATTACTGGGAGCTAATGCTGATTTCCTTTTTTCAGCAGGGTTTTATCAAGTCACTTTAGAGACATGTTCATCTAGCCTCACTTCTCAGAGGAAATCATCCTTGTGCTACAGGCAAAGAAGAGATTACGCCTCACAACCTAGCACAAGGTTTTCAGGGGACTCTTTACAGAGCACAAGTTACGGGAATTTCACCCAAGTGAGTTAAAACTTCCCCCAAAACCCCTTTTTTGTTGAGTAATGTGAAGATAAAAGGAAATAATTTGGTAGGTGGGGGTATAGAAAGCTTTGTCAAAGTGAATTCCTGTGCTCAGCAGAGATGGTTTGTTGCATCTGGTGTATGGATGGCACAACTCCACAATGGCGTTGTGCTTGCTGAAACCTCAGTCACACTCTGTAAATCTGACTCGCTCTTGCCCAGTTTTGGTCTGAGGGTTACACTGCTGCAAGGGACTGACACCTTTGCCTCAGTACCTTCTCTCCCCAGAATTGTTTCCACAAAGATGCAAATCAATCCTCTGATGTTCATGATGCTGAACCAGCCTGAGATAAGACCAGACATCGTTTTATATATATATAAACATATAACGATGTCTGGTCTTATCTCAGGCTGGTTCAGCATCATGAACATCAGAGGATATATATATATAAATATATATATATATTTATTTAAGGGGTTGTGTTCACTGCCCAGGGAAAGGTAAGTGGCCTTTTTCACTTTTGTAGTTTAGCTGTTCTCTCCTGTTGTTCATGGGGCTGTCAGTCCCTATTATCAATGGTGCTAGCTCCTGAATCACCCACTGATTTACCTCAAACAGCAGAAATCTGTGTTTTGGCTAAACGAACTGGGATGGCACTCTGCCGATGTCTGGTGATGAGGTTTTTCCCCTTTATTTTTGCTTTTATCTTTTTCCTGTTTTGTTTTTCTTAGCAGAAAGAGGAATAAGTAGTTTTCAGTCTCAAGTGGGTTCCCTAGGCTGGTCTCATCTGAGACATCACACTGGTTTTTTGGGGGGGCAATTGGTATATGAAGAAGGGATTTGTCACTGTTCAGGCAATGTCTGCTCTTGAAAGAACTGCTGTCACAGAAAATTAGTGAGATGTTTTTAATAGGAGGTTTTATTAAATCGAGCAAGCATTACATGTGCAGGGGTGGACTGGGGAAATGCGTCTCTGCCAACTTTCACAGACTTTTAGATCCATCATGTTTATGACCAAGAAGGGACATTAGATCATCCTGTCTCATCTCCTGAATAGAGGCCTTAAATTTCATCCTTTTACCTGTGCGTCGTGCCCTGCCATGTGAATCCAGCAAGAGCCCATCTTCCAGGAAAGCATCCCATCTTGAAGAAATCAGGCGGCGGAGAATCCACCGCTTCCCTCAGTGGTTCGTCTGGTTAATCGCTCTCACTGTTTATTTCCACTTGTAATTTGTCTGACTCTCAGCTATTAATTCTTGTCCTGCCTTTCACCACCACACAAAAGAGCCCTTTAGGACCCAGATTTTGCTCCTTGTGAAGAGGCTTATGCCATGCAATCAAATCAGCTCTCTGTCTTCTTTGTGATATGCTCAGCAAAAGTTATTAGGAGTGTGAAGCTTCTTGCTGCTTCAGCCTCTGTGTCTTTTCCTCACATTCATTAATGTGCTATCCTTTTAAAAATATGGGATGCAAAACCTCTTCTCAGATTTCCCCTATCCTGTGTGTTGGTGGAGAAATCACTGAGGAGAGCTCATCTTCCTCACCAATGTCTGCATTCACAGATGACACTCAATTTTTCCCTTCCTTTCACAGCTTTGTGATGGGACCCATCATCAGATAACTTGGCCCCTTTGGACATTAAATCTTTGGTGGGAGTGACTGTTTTGGAGATGTGTCTGTGGAATAATTGCTGGAGGAGACTTAGAAATTAAACTTAGGCTTGTGCTTTAACAAAAGGTTCAACATTGAAGAAACTTCCAGGGTGGAGGAAGGGTGAAGAGCAGCTGATAGGCTGAGACCCCATTCCATAAAAGTTTCCTAGGCAGTCTTGGAGGTTGGTAATGTCAGGGGAGCTTGATGTGTTAACCCTGAGAGAACACTACACAGAGGGTAGGGTAGAGCAGAGTGGAGACACTGTGGCTGTCCTCTGTGATCTATGGGGACCTGGCATACTGTGGTATCAAGAAGCTGCATTGTTTCTGCCCTGAGTAAGAACTGAACCAGAACTGAGCTAGCAGTTCATTATCTTTCTGTCAAGATCATGTCCTTTAGGTAAACTTTGCTTATTATAATAGCATTATAATACAAAAGACACCTCCATCCCAAAAGCTACCTTCCTTCAAGGTGTGAACACCCCTCACTGAGCCCCCACTCTGAATTTCTGCTAGTCTATACCTTTAAACACAGAGTGAGGAAAATTTATGCCAATCACAGCAAAGATACATGTGACTAGAGTCACTCAAGCTCTGCCTGATAGGTGAAAATAGCATAAAAGCAGCCCAAGAACAGAGGTATGTTAGGGAAGTTAGGAAGATACCACTGCAACAAGTCAAGAAGATACTGTCATGAACTGTCGCTGATTTCTTGGACCAGTCAGTTGGCTGAGCCTCCCTTTCCCCCTGCAGGGATGCCTTGGGTGAGATTTGGACACTTGGTTATCCAAGGAAACTTACAGATCTCTCTATAGAGTTTTTAATGCTGCTGTATTTCCTCAAGTAGTTTTATGTTGCTTTCTGTGTAGTTTTATGCTGGTTTGTGTTGCTATGTTATTTGCACCTGCTATTGCAGACAGTGCATCATCAATGGCAACCCAAAGAATCTGCACTTCATTGTCCCAGTAAATGGCACTATTCACTAATCCAGCTGTGGTAGTTCCTATTGAACATGACCAAATTGTTTGGCCATGCTAGTTCATTGAAGGTGACTAGATGGAAGGGTGTCTTGCACTACTTGTGCATCCATAATTGTGATAGGTCCATATATTGAAAGCGACTGGATTTACAGAACTGAATTGGGAATCACTCAATCTAATCCCAGCTGCACCCAGCCCCCCTGATATTTGAGGACAAGATGGAATGCAAGGAGGTTTATTTCTGCCAAATTCCTTTACCTTTTTAACAACAGTGTCCAACACCCCTACTTTGTGGGGAGAGATGTGGGAGCTGGGCAAAAAGACTCATTAAATAATGAGATTCTTTACAAGATTATTTACAAATTGAGATTACTAACAGCTCCATCTTGCTCCATGTGCTGCCTCGTTCTTGTTGTAATTTGTGCTTCTTCCAGGCCTTTGAGTTATCTGAACTGGTTTTTAATGTTATGGGATGTTGAGGGATATTAGTTGTTTAATGTAAATAAGTAGGCTTTAATTAGAATCAATTACTTGGGATTATAATAGGATGGGATTTGTGCTGTTTGCTTAGCTTTACTTAGCACGAGTGACTAGATTTTCTGAAGCCTTCAGGCCATGATAGAGGTGTGTTTCTCAGCAATTTTCCTAAGAGTTTTCCTAACAGCTTGTGTAGTGCTGTGTTTAGTCTTTTAGTATAGGAAAGTATTTTGATATCACACTAATGTCGTGGTAGTGTTTTTCCATGTCTGTGACTCTTCAGGTCTCCATGTTCCACCAGCAAGGACAGTTGCACAAGGAATGTAAACCAGAAGATTAGGAGGCTCCAACCTTCAGTGAAAACTGTAGAAACTGCAAGTCAACAAGATAAGAGCCTGCCTGCCTGGATGCAGAAAAAGAACCCAGTTAGATGTTAGAAGACCCCAGACCCAAAATCACCATTGGACTAAAGGATGTGCAGACAGTGTGTGAAAGTGTATGGGTCCTGAGGGTATAATTGCTCTGGGATTTCTTTGTGCTGGGTCCCTCTCTTTGGAAGAATGCAGCCTGGGATGATCCTGCTGCTGTGACTTTCAATTAAATTAATTATGTTATAAAATCAACACCTGAGACTCTGCTATGGGAAACCTAGGGTTGAGCTGGTGGAAATCCAGGAGAGGAATACTGAATAGATTAATATATATATAGTTTAAGAATCAATCAATTAATATAGATATAGTATAAGGAGAATAGAAAATATTTACGTAAAGAGTTTTAGATTTCAGTAGAATATAGCTGTTTGGGCTGTTTTGCTAGAGTAGCTACAAAATTTAGCCATAACAATGGAACAGCCCTGAGGATAAAGGAAGTGAAGATAAGGAAGAAACAAACTGTGAAACCAACAAGCAATCAAGAGAAAAAAGTATATCTTGGTTTTGGCTAAATGGGGTTCTTTTTAGTTGAAGCAGTAATGTGTCTTTGAGGCTATGGAGAAAATCATATAGAGCATGCACTGAAGGAAAATGTGAAAAGTTCACTGAGAGGAATATGTCTAGCCTTCATCCCTGAAGACCACCAGAAGACCACCTGAGCACCACTGCACATTCTCTGTCTGGAAGGAGTTAAGGTACATGATTTACTGGAGATACTTTGCATAGCCCTGCCTTTTCTCAGAAATATAATTCACAGATTCACAGAATTGGAGGGGTTGGAAGGGACCTCCAGAGGTTGAGTCCATCCCCACAGCCAAAGCAGGTTCCGTAGGACAGGTTGCACAGGTCTGTATAACTGATCTGTATAAATATAAGAAATTTTGCTTTATCAGTGCACACATTAGGAGTAATCCCCTGGGTGCCCAGTGCTGCAATAAAGAATAGCTGCTTAATAACCTGCCTGGTTATTGAGTTTTGATTCTGACTTTACAAGGCTTCAAAACCAATGCAGCTGATGGATTCTCCCAGCAGCCAAGGTATGTCCTGATGCACTAGCTCCTGTTTGAGGGCCTGACCAGTACCACAGTACCCCACAGTTTAGTCACCAGAACTTGCACAAACACATAGAATCGTAGAATGGTCTGGGTTGTAAGGGACCCCAAGGATCATAGAGCTCCAACCCCCCTGCCACAGGTAGGGACACCAACCTCAGGCCTGGATCTACACAAGGTTGCCCAGGGCCCCATCCAACCTGGCCTTGAACACCTCCAGGGATGGGGCATCCACCCCCTCTCTGGGCAGCCCGTTACAGCACCTCACCACTCTCTCTGTAAAGAACTTCCCCCTAATATCTAATCTAAACCTTCCCTCCTTTAGCTTCAATCCATTCCCCCTTGTCCTGCCATTGTCCACCCTTTAAAAAAAGTTGGTTCCTCTCCTGTTTATTAGAAATGGCTTTCCAGCAGGCTGTGAACTCCCATTTTTTCCCTTAATACAGCTCTGCAGACTAACCTATGCCAAGGACCTGCCTCTGTGCTTGGGACAGATTACAACAGGACAGATTAAATTCACTAATCTTGGACAAAACAATGGTTTAATGGCTGAATCTTGATGTTGTGTTTGCACCTGAGGGTGACTTAGCCAAGTGCAACATGTTCACCAAGGTCTGTGTTTTGCATGAGCCCATGATGTAGCCAGGGAAAGTGCTGAGCCCTGGGCACACATTCCCAGCTCTTTACATTCAGCTCTGAGACGGGGAAAGGAGCAGGCAGCAGGAGACAGTGGTGGCCAGAGGAGCTCTGTGGAGGGTCCGATAGTCTAGGCAGGTTCACTGGGCCAGGTGGTTTCTCTGTCTATTAAAAGAGAGAGGAAACCAGACATTAGACGTGGTTAATGCAATAGTGTAGACACCTAAACATACAGTGGTGTTTCCATGACCCCAAAACACCAGCTGAGCTCTCCTGGCTGCCCAATGTGGAAGTGCCAGTCGTCCCTCTACCGTGACTCCGGGGTTGGCTCTTACTTTGCAGTTTGTGGTTTATTTACTGTCTGGGTGCTACTGTTGAGTTGGGAAAATATTCCTGGGCTGGCTGAACCACACACTTGGAAAGAGAAGGCCACACCAGCTCTGACAGTGTTTTTATGGATCTCCAGCTATGGGATGGGGTCAGCCTCAGGAGTTAATGCAAGTGGCAAAGCCAAATATCTGCATTTATGAAGGGTACTGTTGCAGCAGCAGTTCCTATCAGGACATTGAAAATGGAAGGGAAGAACCTGAATCCAGTTTCTTTTCTTTACAAGACAGAGAGGTGATGATGCAATGAGGGCTTCTCCTTCTCCTGACAGCATAAACATGCAGAGGGTCTCATTTGGTCCCTTTGGTGGAACAACACCATTAATTGTGTTTATACCCCCGTAAGTAAAACTGAAACCCAGCTACTGGCTTCAGTGCTCTTCAGTTCAAGTGCTAAATGAAATACTCTGGATAGGAGCTTGCCTCTAGATTGAGATATCATAGCTTAATTGTAAGCACAAAGATCCAACACAGTGTGAACAGGAGCAACCACTGGAACAAAGGTGCATAAACTTCTATTTCCTTATTTATGCTATTTCTAACAAGGTTTTCTCTGGGTTTGCCCTGCTGCTATTTTCCTTGTCCAAATGCCTTTGGACCTTCTTGTCAGTGCCCAAGGAGATTGCAGCCAGCCCTCCACCTCCAAAGTCACCTGCTTTGCCCTTCCTTTCAGATACTGAGTGCCCTGTGACCATGGACCCACCTGGCCATGAACCCACCTCGGTCCTCTCTGGTGTGGGTCTCCTAATTGTCCCCCCCTGTCACAGCTCAGTGCAATTCCATGAACCAAGCAATGGTCCTGAGTCCTGTCTATGAGCCTGGGGAATATAATGGTGTCCCAACATTTTCCAAGTTGTTTGTTTTTTAGGAAATCAAACCTCTCAGAGGCATGTTAAAATAAGGTGTTACTGTTTGCTCCCAAGTCCAGCCTGCAAAAGCTGGGAAACCCCAAGCTGAACTGTGGTTGTGTGGCATGAATTTTGCTCCTCTTGGTGTGTAAATGATGCTCCTGTCTTAAATGACATGGTTGCAGGTACAGTAGTATCACTACACTTTGTGGATCAAAGGGATGATGTTCACTTCATGAACAACTCTCTAATAACTGGTTTTCTTTTTGTTGACCAAGAGCAGCTGTGGGTTGTTGGTTTCAGACCACTGGTTGGTCCCAGCTCTGTCTACATGGGCCTCCAAGAGTGACCCTGACCCATAGGGATTGTACAGTTTTGGACAAACTCCTCACTGCAGCACTGGGTGTCAGCAGCATTTTGCAGAGGGGAAATGAGGATGCAGTTGGCACATCCACCTGTGCCTGAAGTGGATGATCATAGATGTGATCCCACATCCAAGGCATTTGCAGAACCTGCTGTCTCTGTGGGCAACCATGGCCACACAGGGGTGAGCTCGAGGTATTTGGGAATAAGCCATGCCCTCCTCTGCCTGTGCAGACATTGCCAAACCCTGTGTGTACCCTTCATTTACATGGCTGAATTTCTGTGCAGGGATGTTCAGGGGTGCTGCTGCACCCAGGAGGGAACTGCACCTGAGGAGTCAGCAATGGATGGGCAGCATGGCTGCCAAAGGTGCCTTGGGGATGCTCCTTCTCCTATGATGTAGACAGAGCAAGAGAACAGAGGTCCCAGCATGCCCCTTGTTGGCAGAATCAAGATGCCTTCAGGGCTTTATAGAGCAGTGTTTGCACATTACCTAGTCAACAGGACATGTGTGGAAATTTCTCGTGGCAGACCTAGATGGCTTTGGGGCCACTCATCCCTGTGTGATGCTGGGAGCCAGAGCTGATAGAATGTCACTGTGCTTCTGTGCTGCAGACGTGCTTGGGCACTGCTGGCATCCTCAAGGAAGCTGCTCGTTAGCTTGGTGCTCGTGGTCTCTCTCAGCACAGCAACCCTGTTCAGGCTCTTTCCTCCTCTCCAGCCACCTGCTTCTCTATCTGGGGCTGTGGTGGGGCACGTGGGGCTGTGTTTACCCACTCACAGCTGAGTACACAAGCCCTGACAAGCCGACACCCAATATAGCTCTCAGCTCCAAGCTGGGATCTTCCTTCCCGGATGCTTCTCTGCGTGTGGTCGGTTTGGATGTGGGAGATGCCAGTGATTCCTGATCAGCCCTGCAGGTAGGTAGGAAGGGAGATGATGATGCTCCTGCACCAAAGCTGGGATCTCCATGAGGACCAGAGCTGCTCCACCTTCAATCCTTTTGCCTGGCCTGCACCCTCCTCTCTCCGTCCCCTCTTCTTGTGCACCTGCAGCTGTGGGGCTTCAGGCTTGGGGAAAGCTGTGCCAAATTCACCACCTTCTGACTTACAGCCTCCCTCAAATGTTTATAATCAACTGAATTCTGATTCCCAATGCCAGGGGCTAGGGTTGGCAAGCATCAAGCCTCTCCTTGTATGTCCTTAAACTTCGAGTTCTTTGCCAGGATTAATTTTCTTCCCTCCCTACCCCCTTTCCCAAACCCCTCCCATTTAGGCAGGGCTTGCAAGAGTTGCACTGAGTGTGACTGTGATGAATAAATCCCCTCACCCTCTCCTGGAGCTTGGGGTCCCAATGTAGCCAAGCACGTGCTCATACATTTGGATTTAAGTGCCTGAGAAGGCTGTGCTGGCTCTGGTCTCTGGTGTGCTAGCACCTTCTGTGGACCTGACTTCCCCCCCTCACGCAGCTGGAAGTGTGGGGTGGGTGTGTCTGTGTGTCTGGTTTGCATTTGAGGGCTGGCAGGGTCTGGAGCTCTCTGCCAGGGTCCCTCACTACAGAGTGGGGAGGAGATAACTGCTCTCCACAAAAATCCTGCATGGGCTGGTCACATCGCTGTGTTTACTGCAGGAGGATGCACAGTGGGAGCTGTGCAGGCAACTTTCTGCATGCCTGTTTGGTTACACAGGCTGTGATCAAGCTGTGTGAAATGCCAGGTCAGCCTTCCTTGAATGGGTGGCCCCTGCCCTCTTCCCCTGAAAAGCTGTTTGGCAGGGGTTGAGCAGTACAAAGGCACCGAGCTGTGCCTTGGGCTTGGAGGGCATGACTGTGCTCAGCAGCAGGTGTCATGTCCTGATACACCCTAGGGCTGTCACTAAAAGGGTTATCCAGTTTGTGCCAGGCTGGGATGCAATGGTGGCTGGTGCTTGAGGGTGATAGGGCAGGTCGGGGTCTGCAGGGAGAGGAGTCTGAGCATGGCTCAGGATGTAGCCCCATCTCCTCTCCATGGCCCAGGTGGACAGACCATGCTGCTGCTGAACCCTGTGAGCTCATTTCATGCTTCACCAGTGCAGCCTTGCATCAACCTTCTGTTGCTGGTTGTGCATCTGCATGTGGGGTCAGCTCGGCGTGGGCAGCAGTACAGCCGTGTGGGGGGCTGTGGGAGCTGTGTCCTGGCACACCTCCCGTGTGCACAGGCCAGGCTTGTTGGGGTGTATAGGCACACTTGTACCAGATACGCTTGGTGTTTTGGGGTGAGGAGTTCCCTGGGTACCCATATGCTGCGGGATGGTATTTTAATGATGCTTCTCTGGATGATGCCTTTTGGTGTTGGTGCAAATCCAAGTGCAAGGGACCAAGGGCTGCCCAGCATGATAGCACATGTTGCTGAGGGTGCCAGTGAGAACACACCCATGCACATGCCAGCGAACATGTAAAGCTGAACATGCTTGTGTGTGCTCTGCAAGGTGGGTGCACATGTCTGTTGAGTGTGCATGGCTCTTTGAGGGGGGGGTTGCAGAATGGGACAGGGGACATGTGTACCCTAATCTCGATCACACCCATCCAAGGACTGTTGGAGCTGGACTCCAGCGCTGGACATCAGACTCCGGCACAGCACTTGGCTGTGCTCCCTTGCTGCCCTCTGCAGGCAATCGCCCCTTGTCCATGGCTACGCAGAGCAGACAGCCCGTCCTGCAGCACCTGAGAAACATCCCTGGCCTGCTCGCCGTGCTTTCCCCCACCCTGTACCCCAAAGCCACCACGTGCTGTTGAAAATGCAGCCACAGTCCAAGGGGTGCTGGGCACTGGAGGAGCTTCACGTGCTCGCTCAGGGATTTTGGCTGCAGCCGCTGCTGGAGGAGAAATGTGAGTCAGTCCCAGGAGCTTCACATGCAAGGGGCTGCACTGAGATGCTTGGCAGCTCCTCCTGGAGGGGTGCTACGTGCATGGTGGGATGCATGCACTCAGGTGTATCGACCCAGCTGCAAAGATGCCCTTGGATGGGGAGAGGTCATGGAGAAACACAGTTCTCACCACAGTTGTCTCTGTTTTCTTTCTAAAGCTGGGGGCAGTTCAGAGGATTGCTTTGGGAAGCTGCTTTTTGTGTGCACAGATTGGATTTCTGTACCATGGCTGCACCTGAAGTTTTTGCTTTCCTTCCCTCTGCCCTTCGTCTGCTGAGAAAATCAAGGTTGCAGCCAATTTGCAGGGGCTGCATCCTGCTCCCATGCTGCAGGCCTGTATGGACCACCCTCACTCTCTCTCCATGGTCTCTTCTAGCCCAAGATCCAGACCTGGAATAATTTGCCTTCAGTCTGAAACCTGGATTTCAACCCAGGTTGAAACGAAGATGTCTGTAAGTCTGTCTGTGACCTGAAGCTGCACCGTGTCAAGAACCTGGACCTGTAGCACCAGGATATTTATTAGCACTGGCTCCAGAAGCTGTGATCTGATGGGATCCAGAGGACCCCCAAACAAAACTCAGATTGGGTTCTGCATGCGCTGAGGAAATAAAAACAGAAAAAAGGGAGGAAGAACTTGAAACCACCCTGGTTCTGCAACACTTCATTTTTCAGTTTCTGGGCAGGATTTATATTTGGCATCTAATTAATCTCAAAACACACAAAAATCACGCAGTTTTGCAATTCCACAGTGCCTTTTACCTGGGAATTTTGAAACACCTTGTTAGGAAAACAGGCTTTACAATTATCCTAAGTGTCCAGATGGAAAAATTGAGCTAGGCTATGTGATTTTGCCAAGGCTACCCAGACAGTCAGTGGCAGAGGTGCGAATGAGATAGTAAAGGCACTTTCTTGTTGACAGCAAGTCCAAGCTAAAGGCAAAGAGCAAGCCAGGATCATTGCTGAGCTTTCTGAGCACAAGCCCAGCTCCAACCCTGTTTCCCAGAGCCCGTACTCAGCCCAACACTCCATAGCTGTTGCAAATGGAGCTTGGGGACCCTGATGGATGGTACCTCACTCTGGCCACCAGACCCCACCGCCCTTTACAATGAGAACATAACTTGCACAGTACCTGGGACCTGGAAGCAGCTTTGGTCTCCAGCAGGATGAGAAGGTCCCACCTTAAGGCTTGGGGGGACCACTTTCCAGGACCTGGAGTTCAGCTTTTGTTACAGGAGTTGCCAGATTTTATATGTATGGTGCTTTTTGGGGCTAAGTATCAAAGATTCATTCATTGGGGTGTGGATGCTGCTCTATAGTTGCATTTGCAATGTGGGAGGTGATAGGACTGCAACCTGCCTCAACTTCATGCTGGAGACGCTAAAAAGGAGGAGCAGGTGGGTCAGGAGAACCAGGATGGTGAATTTGTTTGCTGTTCATTCATAGATCAAGAACAGCAGAGAATGTCTGGGGTTTAGGCATGACTTAAAAATTGCTGTTAATGGGATGAGGGAAGCAGCCAGGCTCTGTTGCTTGTTGGGTTAAAATGGGGGAATGGACATCCTTATGGTTAGGGGGCTAGGAGATGTGGTTTTGTTCCCCACCTTGCTATCTTGTGCATGCTGCCATTGGTTTGGGGCAAGGGGCAGAGACGGCATATGGGTCTCCAAGATGGTGGTTGAGGAGACCTGCTGCTCCACACTGCTTGGGTCTGGAGTGCTTGTTTTCAGCTGATGGCTGTGGTTTAGGTCACCCATTCTCTGAATTGTCCTGCAGTTACCTATCAGGCTTTGCAGTGTTCTGGCTGATCCTTGAGACTGGTGCTGTGAACGGCTGCCTCTGCACAAGGGGTGCTAGAGCCGTGCTTGAACTCATCAATATCCCATGAAGCTGGGCACCTAGGTACCGCAGTGAGATGCTGTTGATGGGGAAGCAAATAAGGACCCAGAAAATTAATAAAACCTCTACTTAAATAAGAAAGGATAAAGGCTGCAGAAAGGAGGGACAGCACAAGAAAGGATCTCACAGTGGCTGGAACGCTGGATCTGAAGCAGTGTATCTGGGACGAAGTGTGGGCTTGGCATGAGAGGCAGAGGAGGCAGTAGATGTGGTGAGACTCCCGGGGGCAATGCCTATCTCGTGGCTTGCTGGTACCTTAGCACAGGTAAGAGGTCATTTGAGCTTTGGCAGCAGCTAAAGGGAGAGCCAATTGGAACCAGATGTCAGGAAGTGCAAGGCACCACAAACGTGTGGAAGGGCCTCCCAGCCATGGCGGCAGAGGCCCTAACACTGGGGTCATTCACGAAGCAATTATTTGGTATCCTGCGGTTTTGGCCTGTTAAAAACGGGAATCAACCTTCAGGAGCTAAGTGGGACTGCAAGGAGCTTTCCCAGCGCAATGGGAAGTGCTGGCATGGAGAATTAGAGTGAGCTTTCTGGATGGTAGGTGACGGGAGGTTGGATGAATGGACCTACGGTGACCGTGGAAAGACTCCTGTTGAGTTCAGAGGGCTGGGCCTCAGGCTGAGTGTCACAGCTTTGGGGGGGTTGGGGGGGGGGAGGGGGGGGGGGAAGAGGGGAAAAAAAAGAAAAAAGGGAGTCCAGGACCTCTACCTCTCATTCAGCTTTCCTACCAGTGCATCCATGAGAGCCTCTATGGGTCATGTCTTCTGCATTCAGTCTTGGGGAGCTGTTGTCTGTTGAACTGTTGAAGCAATAAGCCTAAGGTCACGGTGGGTCCACAAGTGCTTCAGGTCTTTAAAACAGGTTTGGAAGACTTTGTTAAGCATAAATCATCTGAAAGTTATGGTTGAAGCAGGAATACATGGGTGAGATCTTCTTGCCTGGTTTTTGTAAGAGGTCAGACTGTTTGAATTTACAGAGTTCTTCATGCTTCTATGATCATGACAGTGCACCCAGATTTTTTTCCCCCTTTGCTACCACACATTCCTCTAATTTGCATCAGTTTCTTTGCATTCCACAGAGAGTCTGTGGGGATGTATTGCAAAAAGACTCCTATTTACTCTCATGCATAAACCTCAAAGAAAACTGGGAAAAACAGTTGAGTTCTTTTCATTATTTCTTTTCTTCTCCACTATTTCTACTCTACAGAAACCCCCATGGAACCTCAGCAGGCATCTTATACCAGCTCCATTTTGCAAGCTCAAGAGGGCCAAATGGGTGTCTGCTTTTCCATCTGCACGCATATTGCATCCCTCTGGTACCCCTTGAGTTTTCCATATTTGTCGTTTACTGCAAGAGGAGAAAGGCTGACATACAAAGTCATCCCACATTGGCCATGGAGAAACATTTATGCAGGTGAGTACTTGGAGAGCCACCAGCTCTCACCAGTAGGCAGGTGCTGCTGTAGATCTGAAGAAAGATGTCCCGGCCTCAGCTTGCTGAGGTCTGAGCGCTGCTACATTAAGTCAGGGTCTGAAAAGTCAATGGATGCTGCTCTACTGAGCTCAATAAGCTATAGGATACACCCAGAGGGAGATGATCTTCAATGGAGTCATGATTTATTAGTGTGACTATGGAAGCCTATTCTCTCAGGAACTACATTGCTGGGTAATATGACATGAAGAGACAGCAGTACATCACAGGACACCAGCTAACGAAGCAGCCAGAGCCTAGATCAGCCTGTTACAGGTATCCCTGTACAAGGAGGCCCCTTCTCAGGGCAAGTGTCCCAGAGGCTTGATGTGAGGAAGTTGTGCAAGGTTGTGGCTGGGGTCTGCCAGGCAAATGTTTAAAGCCAGATCAGACCATCTGCCCCTTACCACTTTTACGCACCCCTGGAGCGTGATGCTCCCTCCCAGATGGGACTGGGACTGGTGGGACTGGATGGCTGAGCAGGTTGGACTAACACCTCATTCCGAAATGGCTTGAAGAAGGTGAGAGGGTTCCCAGCAAGGGGATACATTGTGCAGCTTATTTCATTAGCCATCCTGAGAGGCACAGCTTTAACTGCTTTAACTGCTCTCCCAGCATCTTTCCTTTCCCCAGTGCAGGAGACTGCAAACTGTCTTTATAACCACTGACTTAGGATCGGAACGACTTACTAACTGTTCCTATCTGAACAAAAATAACACCAAAACATTCTCTTTTCTGCCCCCGCCTCCCAGGCCTCATGACTTTAAAAGGATTTGTGACAGGCCATGAGCCTTGAGAAAATAAACCATGATGAATTCCCATCCAGAGAGACAATTCTGAAGGTATGTGTCCCCTCCTCCCTGTTCACTGGAAAACCACAGGCTTGGCCAGGACTGGAAGAGGAGCCATTCATTCAAGCTCAATTTCCCAAACTATCACAAGAAATGGTCTCTTAAATGAGCTCTGTGGGGATTTTGCTTCCCCTTATGTGCCAGGTTAGCTCTGTAGAGCGTGCGGGGATGGTTGATGTGCTTAGCACATGGGATGGGAAGGCAGTACATGGGAGCAAGCACATAACTGATGGGTGGCTGGGGAGAAGATAGATAGGCTAATCAGTGGGCTAATCACCCTCTGGAAATACCCAGCTCCTCCTGACTTTGTTCTGAGGTGATTAGCTCGAGAGAGGGACATAAAAGCAGAAGACACTGCCTTATATTTTTCTAAACAGTTATTTGGTTTAGAGTTCTATGCTTCATATTTGCAAAAGGATCATTTTCTGGGAGGCTGGTGTGGCTTTTGGATTTCAGTGAGGGCATGGAGGATGCAGACTTTGCCCCATTTGCTGCCTGCCCTTATGGAGGTGATCTGGACAAATGTCACTGACTCAATGCTCACCAGTGTGCTAACCAACATGGAATCATAGAATCAATTAAATTAGAAAAGACCTTTAAGATCATCAAGTCCCACTGTTGCCCTAGTAAAGTCCTCCATTAAACCACGTGCCTAAGTGCCACATCTACAGATCTTTTAAATACCTCCAGGGACCTTTTAAATACCTACCACTTCCCTGGGCAGCCTGTTCCAGTGCTTGACAACCCTTTGGGTGAAGACATTTTCCCTAATATCCAATCTAAACTTGAGCCCATTTCCCCTTGTCCTGTCTACTATGTGGTGCAAAAAGATTGATGCCCCATGCAGCTTTGAGCTATCAGGTAGCAAATCAAATAGCCACCTGTGGCCTTAAATCAGAGACTTGACCCTGGTTCAGGTCCAGGAAAAAAGTAATCTCTGCTTGATTCCCTGATGCACGTGAGTTTCTTGCCTGTGCTGGCTGAGCCAGTGCTTTGTGGGGAGCAGAGCTGCAGCTCTGGGTGCTTCCTGCCCACCTGAGTGGGAGGAGGAGTGTTGGGTGCTTAGAAGCTACTGGTTTCCCTTGCACTGGTTCCCACAAGACAAGACTTTTCTCCTCTGAATGAACACATGAGAGGATTTACATTGGAATATGCCATTGGGAGGGATGAGGTTAGCACAGGGCAGTCTATGTGCTACGTAAAGCTCTGTGGGATGCCTGTAAAATACTGTGGTTTGAGCTCATCAGAAGGATGAGGTTTTGCATGCAGGAATTAGAAAGGTCATTTACTCTCTGTGCACCAGGAATCATCTGTTTGTTTGGTTTCATTGAAAACACTGGCAGAGATGTGAAAAAAGAGTTCTAGTTGACAGCATGGTGTTTTGTATTTTGTTGTCAAGGTTTGTAACTGTTAAACTTGTGCTGATTTTCTTTCAGTCTCCTTTTGCACTTTGACGTTTTATTGGGATCTTAGTGAAAAACTGGAAGCAGAAATACACTTCTTTGGGCAATCACTATTTTGGGAAAAGACTGTTTTCAACTCTTTCCTCAGTTAAAATGATCCCCAATTCCAAGATACAGTTGTAGAGATGAGCAAAATGATTTTTGATGACCAATACCCATTCCTGCCACAGACTGGGCAAATTTTCCTGCCTTTTCTGCCCCACCTGCCTTTGCATACGTGGTTCCATCTTATTTTATGAGAGAGAAAAGATAGAGGTCTTCTTTTTGTGTGAGCACATACCAAACTTTGCATAAGGAGGCCCTATACTACCGTAGCAAGGCTAACCAGGGTGGGCAGGGAGGGGGAAGGACCATGCAGGCATGAAGTTCACTGGGAAATTCTCTTGTGATGGGTAGGGAGTAGTGACATGTCAGAAGAGATGAGGAGAAGCAAACCCTGTGATATCAAACACATGGCAAGATGAACCACCTACTGTTTAATGAGAGAATTAGGGCACATGAATGTTTTTTCTCAGGCTACTTCAATCTGTTTCTAATCCTGGCCTAGGGAAGAGTGGATGAGAAGCAGGAGGCCAATATATATATATATTTTAATGTTTCTCATCTTTAGCAAGTGTGTGTGTATTTATATTTACCATAATTGCTCACAAAGACATGTTTGACACTGTTATTTCTGGTGTTCTTTGGCAGCAAGAGGCTTTTTACCACCAACCTATTGATACCACATGGTGGGAGAGAGCACCTCTTATTCTACCTCCTCACTTTGCTCCAGACTGAAAAAACACTGGGTTGTCTCAGCTTGGCAGAAAAAAACCCCCAAAATAATACAAAAGGGACAAGCCAAGTTACGGGTTCAGCTCCAGAGCCCCGACTGTTTCTTATGAAATGTGGGTCCCTTGTTCCAGCAAGGGTATGTGTGTATGCTATAAAACATTCCCATGGCAGAGCTTTCACAGCTCTCATTTATTTTTGCTGGATTCTTGCTCAGGTCAACCACGATACTCTGAAGTGTGGTGCTTTGGACTTGGAGACTGATCATGTGGTCTCCATTATTGAAGATCATCGTTTAAAAGCCAGCCTTGCCAAGGCAGACCAGAGACTCTCCTTATCTGACAGCTTTGCCTAAAGTCAGATGAACTTGGAGCCTTCTAGGAGAAGGGTCTTCCTGGTCAATGTAGATAATGCAGAAGTGCCTGTAGGATAAAGGATGAAAAAGAAAAAAGTTCCTTATTTTGCCAGTGGTAAAAAAGGTCTATAATTGATGGGGAGTTTTGCTTAAATAGATTGTCCACCAACAGGTCCTTGTTTCTCTTGGGAAGTCACTATAAGTAAAGACAATTTATAGTTGTGGAGGCTGGTGGCCCATCAAAGGGGCTTGTAGTATGGAGAGCATGACATCATGTATTAAGTAAATTTATAAAATCTGGTTTTCTTGAATGAGTACTCTGTTGTGAGAGCACTTCAGAGCTTTGGAAGTTGAAGTCAGAAATGGTTATCTGATCCCGTCAGAGAACTGCTCTTCCTCTCAAGATGACCTGCTATTTGAAAATGACACTCACTTTCCATTGATTCTGAAGGAAGCAAAATGTCCAGCCTGGGCTACCTTGGGTCTTTTAAAACCCCAAATGCGGGTGGTATGAATCCCACTCTTAAAATCTTAATCCTCTGTAATTAGATTGAGGACCTTTCAAAGTCTTCTACCACAGCATTTTCTCTTGCTCTCAGATAGTTTCTGTGTCATTTTCTTTAGCTCTACCATCTTTTAAACATCTTTTCTACAAACTGTACATAGTATTTCTGTATTTGTTTGTTTGTGGTTTCTGCAGACATAGAAACTCTGCCTTTCTCCTATTCACCATTACATTTTAGGGAAATCAAGTTGAGTTTCTTGCCCATTCTGATATTCAAGTCCTTCTCAAAAAAAAAAAAAAAATCAGTCTTTCAGGTCACAATTCTGTGCTTTATGGGTATGGTGGATGGATGCTCCTTGTCATGTGCATGTAACATTGCATTTTGCTAACCAAACTATTTATCTGAGCTGAAGCATGCCAGCAACTTCATAGTCTTGATGGAGCTAAGTGCCCTGCCCTCCTCATGACTTAGCACGTTGCCAGCTTCTGTGACCTAAACAGCTTACATCAGCTGCAAGTAATATATTTACTTTCATGAAAGATGATGACAATGTTGACTACCTCTGGGCAAGGCAGTAGATCCTGACAATGAGTGGTGATGCTTTCTCACTGAATAATCCCTCCCAGCTTCCACAAGCTAGCCAGTCCCAATCTATTGAATGTATGTTTTATTTCTATAGCCCAGAAGAAACTTTTCCAACAGAAGGTTGTGCAATGTTAAGTCATGCACCACATGAAAGTTTGTATGATGCCTGTAAGAGAGTCTTTGATGAACTGAACTCATCATTTTGTCAGAAAATGAGATCAGGTCTATTTCCCATGAAAAATCTTGACTGACATTTGTTGTAAATGTAATTATTTTGTAAGGTGGAGCGTTGTCACCTGGCCTAATTTTAACCAAATAACAGTTTGCTGTCTGATCCAAAGTAGCTGCCAAGGTTTGCTCTGTAGTCAATGGAGTGAGATCAGCCCTCCAGCAGCTGAATCATCTAATCTATGTTAGACATCTGTCTTACAGTAGGATGATTGCTGTTTGGAAGTGCCTGCCTGTCTCCATTAACTGAAGAAAAGGAGCAAGGATTAATTTTGAGCTAGCCTGTGTATAGCTACCTGAGTGAAATCACTTCTCCTGTTAAAATACTGGCATGGCTGTACCATGCCTTTCTCCAAATGTTGGGAAATGCATTGTTCCCCTTCAGGACTCTCATGACTCATAGTCTGGGGAGTTTCAGGTAAGTCATAGCATGAGTCCTCAACACAGAAGTCCAAGATCCCCTCCCTGCCCCTTTCCTTTATCCAGAAAGAGGGTTAGGCTTTGTCTAAGAGGTTAATGGGGCAGCATCTGCTAGACTACTCCCTGTTTGCCAGCTAGCCACAGGCTTTGATCCCTGAGCTCTCTGCGTCATCCCAGCTATGTTTCCCCCAGAAAATGCCTTGGAAACAAGGGATGGATATGCACATGTGATGCCTTGACACTGCCTTAGGGGAAGAGGACAAGGCCAGCCTGGACTGGATGGTCAGAACTAGTCTAAATGATCTTGTGAGTTGTACCAACATAGGACAGCCATTGAGTACAGGAGCAGTGGGCCTTTTTGTCAGCAGAGCTGGGCCAGGAAACACTGATCTGCTGTGGGCACTTAATGATGGGCTGGATGAGGTCTCTGGACACCCAGGTCTTCAGGTGTGTGGGAACTGAAGATTACTCCTGGGTGATTGAGGTGGCTCACTCACAGCTCATGCCCAGCAGCTATTCCATGTCTGACAGTGTCATAGCACTCTTGGAAGGCCCCAGCTGGGTTAAGGAGGGAATCCATTGTTTTATGAACATGAGTCCTCAGAGATGAAAGGAGAAGAGATGAGGAGAAGGTGACTAAAGAGGATGGGAAGTAGGGTGAGAGGATTTTCCCCCCCCAGTCAGAAGGTAATCAGTACTGTCCATGCAACACTGTGTAGCAATGCCTCAAACCAGATCACAGTGAGATTGGTATCTATCCCTTAATAGTGCAGCTTTTGTCCCAGTGAGGAGTGCCAGGATTGGAGCCCATGCTTCCAGAACCTGCTGTCATGGGTGACAGAGGAGGCCACAGAGATGCTCCAAGGGCTGGAGCACCTCTGCTATGGAGACAGGCTGAGACAGTTGTGGTGGTTCAGCCTGGAGAAGACAAGGCTGCAGGAAGACCTTTCAGCCCCTTCCAGTCCCTCAAGGGGCTCCAGAAAAGCTGGAGAGGGACTGGTGGCAAGGGCAGGGAGGGACAGGACAAGGTGAATGGCCTTCAGCTGCAGGAGGGCAGATAAAGAGGAGATGTGAGGTAGAAATCCTTCCCAGCACAGGCTGCCCAGGAAGCTGTGGCTGCCCCTGGATCCCTGGCAGTGTTCAAGGCCAGGATAGATGGAGCTTTGGGCATCCTGGGCTGGTAGAGGGTGTCCCTGCCCATGGCAAGGGGGTCACTGAGGATGGGGTTCTGAGGTCCCTTCCCACTCAAATCTTTCTAAGATCCATTATAGTGTTATCACGTGGTGGTAAGTTACTGCAGCATTTACCAGATCAGAAAAAACATGCCCAAGGAATGGCAAGTGGGTTGGGGGGTGTTGTCAGCAAAAATAAATGTATATAAAATTGTTTTTTAATCCTGGTTATCCCTAGATTCCTCCATGTTCAGTGTGTATTGATCCAAGGAGGCCAGAATAGTGCTGGAAGTGCCCAGATGTACAGCTGTAATTATGCAGTGCTGAAAACAGCCAAGGATTTAGAAGCTATTAATTACAAATAAAACAAATGAGTGCATTTCATGACCTACTAATTTGTAAGTGGAGAGAGAAAAGCAAAACAAATCAAATTGTTGTTTGCAGCAAATTGTTTTCTTTGCTCTAATAATAAACATGACTAAAGAGAAATGCCAGTGCTCTGCCAAGGCAAAAAATGTGTCTGCATTTGAGTGTAATTCTTCTCCTGTTAAGCACTTCAAATGAGTGAAGCTGAAAGGATTACAGAAATCTCATGTTTCATCCTTTAAGCTCTTTGTTCATTTTTGCATTTCATTGATTCCGTGGAGGACAGACTAGATTGCTGTAATGTGATTAATCACTAATTAGTGTCAATGGGAGCAATTTTGTTGTCTTTAATAGATGGGTTCCTTTTGGGGAATCAGCCTCTATTCTAAGAACAATTCTTGTTATTGGTTAAGGGAAGTGGAAACATCTTTTTAGTTGTATTGATTTTATTTTAATTTCTTTTCCCACCTAGCATGCAGGTCAGCTTCTGCAGCTGCAGGGCTTGGCATCAAGGAGGACACGTTTTAAGACGTTCTTGAAACAGAGAGATTTATTTGGGTACAGCAGTATTCTCTTCTTTCCACCCCAACAAGTCCTGCAACAACATGGAGCTGGAAAGTCACCCAGCTGTGCTGTGCTTTGAAGACCTGTAGCCAGGAAGGGTTTCTCCTCCATCTTTCTTTGGTGTCCAGGACTGGGTCTCAAGTACTTTAGTGTTTCAGATATTTGCATTCCGGACATGGTCCCTTGTGGGAACAGCAGAGCCATCCTAAGCACAGAGGAAATGTGGATTCGGAACCATATCCAGACTTAGTAACTTAAACCTTCCTCTCTAATGGTCTG
Source organism: Gallinula chloropus (assembly GCF_964237585.1). Classification (NCBI taxonomy): domain Eukaryota; kingdom Metazoa; phylum Chordata; class Aves; order Gruiformes; family Rallidae; genus Gallinula; species Gallinula chloropus. The sequence goes on along the minus strand of NC_140088.1, from coordinate 83,239,886 downwards.
AACTGAGATCTCTGATCTGAGAAGTCCCAAAAGGCTTCAGCTGGAGCCCATGTGTCCGGTGCAAGGCATTTTGAGATAGATGAAGGCCAACTGGATAAGGTCCAGGGAAGAGCAGCAAGAATGATCAGAGGTCCAGAAAACATGACCCCTAAGGAAGGACTGAAAGAGTTGGGATTGTTTAGTCTAGAGAGGAGATGACTGCAGAGAGATTTGCAGGGAGACTGCAAGTATGTAAAAGGGTACTGTGGAAAGGAAGAGAAGAACCTGCTCCTTGAGTCCATTGCAGGAGAACATTCATCACTACATTTAAATCAGTTTTGGGTGGATATATTGCAAGGAGCTGGTGTTAGATGTCTCTGAACCTGATGCCTAACATACTCCTTGAATTAGCATTTGTTAGACCTCATTTAGAGAATGTGTTCAGTTTTGGTGCTCTCCTGGCACAGGAAAGATATTGATAAGCTGGAGTGAGTTCAAGAGAGGCCACCAAGATGGTTTGGGACTGGAGCACTTGCTGCACAGGGAGAGGATACTACACAGGGGTTGGTTTGTTCACCATTGAAAGTTTTGAAGATCAGACTTTATAAATCCCTGAGCAACCTGGTCTGATCTAGCTGATGATGCTTTGAGCAAGAGGATGGACTAGAGACCTCTGGAGGTCCCTTCCAACCTAGATTATACCATGTTTCTGTGATTCTAAAATTTGCTCTTCTATCTGTCAAAACCCAGTGCTTCTACTGATGGCAGGATACACTTTGTATCTGCTGCCAAGAGGCAACTAAAGCATCACACTACGTTGTTAGTGTTAGTACCTCTGCCTTAACAACCATCACATTTTCATATTATTTTCTATGCAGATGACACACGTCTAAATGTCCTCAGATTCCCAAGAAAACATGGACCAAGCTAAGACTGGAACTGCTTCAGACTCATATCAATGTGGCATGAGAAGAAAAGTTTATGAACTCTGGCACAATGGCTATGAACTTCTTCGTTCCTACCTGTCACCTTGTCAAGGTACTCTATACTCCTTGCTGAGTGCACCAGTCTGCCTTAGCTCAAAGTACACCTATCTCTGTGATGTCCACTATGTTCTGGGCTATTAAAGCCTTTGTAGCAGCTGAGGTCCTGCTCCAGGTGAATAAGGAAAGGTTAAGATAGTTGCTGTTGTTTAGTATCATGTTGGTGTGTTTCAGTTTTACTCCAGTTCCTTGCAGAGGAGTTCTCATTTTTTGTTTTGTTTTTTTGGTTTGTTTGTTTGTGTTTTGGAGGGGTTTATTTGGGTTTTTTTTATGTTTGGTGTTTGGTTTGGGTTTTTGTTTAATGAGATCTGAGATGTCACAGTCTCCTGGCATGGACTTTTAAGTTATTTATAAATTCTACAGCCAGTTTGAAGCTCAGTCCAGTCCACCATACATGATAATTTGCTGTGAATCACAGACTTAGAGTCTCCCTGATAATGAAGACCTATGGTGCTGTTTCTACAGTTTGCCAGTTACCTGGAAGAGATGGGTGTCCAAACCCCAAACACAGCATAAAGGTCCTGTTACTGTGGAGTAACAGTGTTCCACAGACAAAGTGCTCACCCTTACATCTTGAATTTCCCTCATTTTCAAGTGCTTGGGAAAGAAAGATGGAGGTGAGCAAGTTGTTTTGCCAACTCTCACAGTGGGCTCCTCCCAGCCATGAAAAGCAGATTTTAATGCCTGGTCCACGCCTGGATTTTCTTGGATTCGGGCAAAGGGCTTGTCTGTGCTCTTTGAGTATCTTCCCATGGTGCATGCGTGCTCAGCATCACATGATGTTCCTCTTGCAGGGAACACCCTGCCCAGATCTAGTCCATCTCTACTGAAAGGATTATTCCCAACAGACTGAGCTTTAGTTCATTTTTAACTGTCTTAAAGAGCAGGGTTTCCACCACAGTCCCTGAGGAGGATGTTCCACAGTCCAGTAGGTTAGATCTCACTGCTAAGAATGTTTCCCCTGATATTCAGAGTGCATTTTCCATTTCTTAATCTCATCTTGTGATTCCTGGTTATTCCCCTGTTGGGCTAACCTAAACAATTCCTCCCCCTCCCCGACATTTATGCCTCTCAACTAGTCAGCAGACAGTTGTCCTCCTTTGCTGTCCTCCAGCCAAACTATACATATTTAGCTCCTTGATTTCTTTTCCTCATAAGTCAATCCTTCCAGCCACTTAATCATCCACATTATCTTACTGTGACTTCTCCCCAGCTTGAAGCATTCCATTGCTGCTGAGGTGCCTATTCAAATCAAGTCCTCAGTGTCCTCAGCCCAAGGAGGAGGTTGGCAGAGAAAACCTTGTTTATGAGGAAATCCCCCTTTGGTGTGAGGCAGAAGCAGGGTTTTGGTGCTACTCCTGCAACCTGGTTGGAGAAAAGCTGCCACTTTCATTCAACCAAGAAGTGATGTCCTGCTGTATTATTTTCATTCATTTCATTATAAACTACTGATATGGGGTCTGAAGGACATGAGGAGGAAGGGTTGTCCCAAGCAAGTGCTTCTGCCTGAAAGAGCTTGCTATCAAGTGCCACAGCCTGTCCATGCCAAGGTCATGCCATGACAGAGGAAAAGTCCAGAGTACCTCTTCCATTTCCCTCAAGCCCCTTTACTGTCTAAACACAAAAGAGAGGAAGTTGCTTTCTGTTTGCCATCTGTCTTGAGCCAAGGTTGATGCTTACCTGATTTCTGTGGGTATTAATACATGCTTGCAAAGGCAGGCCAGAAAACATAAAATCTCTGTTTTTTATTTGGAAAGTGGGAAGAACAAGCTGGCAGCACATGCAAATGGTCCTTGGCCACTGAAGAGTTTTGGTGTCCATTTAGGGTAAATTAAGCATGAAGGAGTGACGGGTGATTTTACTCTGTGGAGCCTGGCTTGCTAATTTCTAGAGCCCCTCAAACTCTTCATCCTCTTCCCAATGAAAATAAAAGCAATTGGAAGTGGTGATTTAACCAGTGCTTACTGGAGCAGGGGTCAGGGCTCTTTTTGAAGCTCTGGATTCCTCCCAGGACAGCAGTAATGTCTCAGTCTTAATTAGAGCCCAAGGTGGCATTGGGTTATGAGAAGGTGCTGTGGTGATGTAGCTATTGCCTCTGCCCATGGCATAAAACTAAGTCCCAGACTGCTTATTCACATCCAAGATTCTCTGCCATGATTGAAATTCATTACTGTGTTGGCGTCTGTTATTTGTAGTAGAGCATCGTCTGCCGCCTTAGACAAGAGAGTGCACCAGATGACAGAAGATTTAATGACATTGGGAGGAAAAAAATGACTGTGCCATCAAAACAGACAAGTCAGAGTGAGGAAGGAAATTTCTCCCCTCTGATTTTTCAGTGCTAAAGGAACATAAATGTGAGGCTAGAGAGGAAAGTGTACTCATCTTCCTCTGCTGGGGCAGGCATTCTCAGGAGCTCATTCCCAGCTGAAGCACCTTTTTGAAGAGTGCAGGTTGTAGGGTGCTTCAGCTCTTGTCCAGAGATGAGGTTATGTTTGTAGCTAAATTGCTTGAAATTGCTCTTGAAAGATCTTTTAACACAAGATCATCCTTCCAACATACTACTATGTGTGACAGAGACTTAAAGCATTGACAATCCCTGATGATGACTAAACTGCATTTTTTTGAATCAATCCTGCACTTGTTTCATACAAATATCAAGTAGTGAATGGATTTAAACCATGGCAAGGTTACTGGAGCTGAAAGAGCTTCATGCCCAAACTGCGGATTACTGTAGGTCAACCCATCAGAAAATTCCTCTTCAGATTTAGAACACAACCTCTAATTTTGCTCCTCCAGCCTATTTTAAAAATAGGAAAACAACAGTCTCTTTTAAAAATAGGAAAACAAACACTTTGCTAAAAACATCAGCTTTTTTTTTTCTTTTTCTTATTTTATTTTGCAGGCTGCATACGCCCTGACTCAGCAAGGCATCTCTCCTTTGTGTGTATCCTATGCTTTGTGTAGCACATCCCACCTCTGTTTTCATCTCTTCATGCCTCCAAGAAGTTGGCTTCTGGGTTAAGACCAGCTAGTGGAAACTCGATCCTTGTGAAAAGCTGAAAGAGCAAGAGGAAAGCTTGGATGAAAATTAAGGCACATCGCAGTGAAACATCCCAAATCCTCTTTCTACAGAGCTCATAGATGTGAAGCAAAAGGCAGTGTGATAACACCAGGTCCTTCTGGATGATGCTGTCAGAATAAGAAAGAGAACAAGCCTTGGTGCTGATCCTGATTGAGGGAATGACCAAATTCATGTGCTGTATTCAAGACCATGTTGGTCACCCCCACCCACCGAAGTGGATAAGAAGTGTTTGAGCTTCTGTGAGATGCCTTGCTGGTCTTGAAAGAGCAAGGAGTGATAATGAGGAAACATAGGTTTGTTTCTTTAGGTCATGCTAGGAAACTGTCTCTTACTTTCAGAGACACATCTGACCATACTGCCCTACCTGTTCTTTACTTGTGGGCTAGGTTATTGCATTCTCCTGTGTTTGAAGTTGAATGTGATCATAACGCACTTGTCTGGGTCCAGCCTCCCTTTGGGATGGAGGAGGGTAATGTCCATGCTAGAACATCAGGTTGGAGAAAGGATGAAATGCTGACCTTGACATCCAGGCACTCCAACCATTGACTGATGGCTGGAAAATTAAAATTATATTTGTTTTTTGTTTCCTGTGTGCAAAGGGAAGACTGTGTCTCAGATGACACATGTCTTTCTTCCAACTTTTCATTGCTGTTTGTCAGGTCTTTGCAGTGCTCAAAGTCAGCTTAGAAGCCCAAATCTTACATGCTTTAAAATGTTGCTATTATCATCCCTCTCCCTGTTAGCATTTATGGCAATCCCCATTACATACCAGGCCAGTTCTAAACACTTCAGGAAGTTTCCAGGACTCTAGATGCCTCTTAAGGTCCAGCTCAGATGACCAGTGTCCAGGACACTTGTTGCAGTGAATGGCAGGGTGATCTCAACCGTTCTTCATTCCTCCACTACTCTTTAAAACTTGTTGAGGCAAAATGCACAAGAAAATATAAACAATTTCACAAAATGCTTTCTAAGGGTGAGGGGTTGATTTGTATCCTGGCTTTATATCATGACATTCAGGCTACTGTGGATACCATGAATGGGTACTGTGGATACAGGATTCAAAGAGTAAATAATAACACCAGCCACGCTCTTGAAACATGTGAGCCACTGACATTTAAAGTTTATTTACTGCTTTAATCTCTCCCCCCCCTTCTCTTATCTTTAATGACACTGTAAAAATAGTTTTTCACGCTAAAAGCATGGGAAATTCCAAAACCCTCTCTGCATTCCCACTAAAACACCATCAGTTCCCACAAATTGGAGATTTCCCTCCCTCCTCCCCAACTTTTCTCTTTTTCTTTTTTTTTTTTTTTTCACTGGATAGAAATTGTTGGATTCAGGGTGACTGTACAGGAATTAGGGTTGGAAAGGAAGAGAGTGGGGAAGGGGGGGGGGAGTGGGGAAGCAGGGTAAAGCAAATGGAAAAAAATACACCACAGTAGTAGCCACAGAATTCTTCTCTGCTCCAGCTTCTCCTTTGAACTGGATACGCCATCCCCCACCCCCACCCCCTTCTCTTTAATAAGGAACAAATTTTCAGTGCTCTATGGGAAAGTTTGAATGCAACATATTTCTGACAGGTCACTGTCAGTTCACACTAAAGAGTTTTTTGCTTTTTCTTTCTTGCCCCCACCTCCTTTTCTTTCTCTTCTTTCTATCTTTCTTTCTCTTTTTCAGGATGGAAGTGGTACCTGGAATATGCTGGCTCTGAAGCTGCCAGGCACATCATTTTGTAGTGGCATTTGGGGTAAGGGATGTCCTGCAGATGCCACTTGTTGCTCCTGGGTGAAAAACAGTGGTACTTTCTTTGGCCACAGCAGGGCTTTGCCACACTCCTGGCACGTGGTGGGAGCTTAGGTGTTTGGACCTGGGCTTGGCCATCTGGCCTCTGAGCCTCAAGCCACCTCTGGTGCAACTGAAAATTGCTTGGGTGATGTGTTGGGGGACAGGATGAATTTCCCTGGGGCAACTGTGCATGTTACTGGACAGCTCAGTGCTAAATTTCTCCTCCTGGCAAATGTACTAATATTTGCAAAGAGTTGAGGAGGGGGAGAACCAGACTTCAATATGTCTGAGACAGAGAAAGTGGGAGGCTTCCTCACACTAACAGTCTCTGCTCACAGACCTCTGCCCAACCCTCTCTGACAGAGAGACAGCCTCTGTGTTGAGCTGCATGTGAAACTTTGGACACCTGAAGGCCCAACACAGCTTGCTGAAGTAAAGTTTGTGTGACAAAACTCTTGATAGTCATCCAGATTCCTCTACAGCCTGGCTGATGGTGCTCAAGCTCTGGTTCCTTGCCCAAATGTAATGACAGTTTTCAGCCCTGGCTTGAGGCCGCGCTTGCAATGCCCAGAGTTGGTTTTCTGGAGGACAGAAGCTGGTGCAGACTGGTACAGCTACGGCTGTCCTGGGAGCAGGCAGAGGAAATGATTTTTAGGGAAAGCCAAGAAAATAAGGAAGTCCTTTTTCCCCAGTCTGCTGCAAAGCTATGGTGGCTGCTGCTGGGGTATGGCTTGGGGCTGCTGGGTTGAAATTGGAGGTGCTTTCCTCCATTTCCCTTTCCCTTCCCCTTCCTCTCCACAGCAGTGGCATTTAGGGGTTCTCCCAAGCTTTGTCTCCTCTCTTCCCCTTCTTTCTGTCCTTCCTCTTGGGCCTATTTTACCCCAGAGTGGAAAAACCTTGTGCTATATCTACCCACCACATCCCAAGCTGGTTGAGAAGATGCTCAGCTGAAGTCCCCTCGCTGTCCTCCCTCCCACATGCACCTGTCCCCAGCCTTGCTGGCCTCCCCTAGAGCAGCCAACCGGTTAATAATTCACAGCAGCATTCAATAAGCTGCATTGCTGCTTCTGGGGGATGTCTAACGTGGGCTGTCTGACACAGCCTTTGGTTGTACCCCAGTTTTTTGAATGATACTCAGAAGCTCAGCAAAGGGTGGGGGAGATACAGTGGAATGAGGCCCTTGAAGGGCAATCTTAGGCGAAGGTAATTGTCTTCATATGTCTCGCAGGCCACTTCTGAGATCTCAAAGCAAGGTCAAGGGTGCTTGAGGCAGAGACGAGAGGCTGTTCTTGCTAACATTCATTTCCCAGTGGTATGTCAACAGCTTGTTACACAGCCAGGGCTGACGACTGTTAAAGATTGGGATGGGTGACTCATCGCATTTGCTTTAATATCCATTTTTATTTAGTATCGCGGTGCAGTGGCTTGACTAATCGGCATAAATCTCCCCTGATTCCCAGGAGTGGAACACATCAGCACTGGGCCCGGGAGGAAAAATAGAGAAGCCTTTCAAAGTGAGGTTTGGCAAGTGGTGTCCCATGAGAGGGACAACCTTCATTTTTGGCTGTTCTTTGGGGTTTCTGCTCATCTTGCTGGGTGGATTTTGGCTCGTCAAAATGTGCCTGCTCTTGCTGGCCAGAGCCTCAGGATTTTCTTAACACAGTCTCCTTTGCAGTCCTCTGATGCTCATTGCAATGTCAGCAGTATGCCCTGCTGATGCTGTTTATGATGGAGCTAGTCTGGGCCAACAAATGCCAGGGCTGTCATCCGAATCTTCATTGCTCACAATAGATGAAGGTATCTGAATTTCTACTGATTTCTGTAGAGCTGAGCAGCTCTGGGGAATACTGTTCACCTGTCCTAGCAGCCACGCACATGCTGAGATCTAGTGAATAGCTGCAATGATAGATTTTAGGGAAAGGGGGGGAGGGAAGGGGATGAAGACAGCTAGATAAACTTCAAGTAATTAACATTATTTTCCAGCCAGCTTTCCATTCCAGGGGTCTCAAAATGGACCTAGGACCTGCATTTCATGGTAACGTTTTTGTCAGGCCCTGAATATCTACTGCTGGGAGTGAATGATGTGGTTTAGGTATATCCTTAGCTGGATGATTTTTATTCTTTTCTTGGCCTAAGTGTCACTGATTTCCCTTCATCCCCTTGTGGAAGCTTGTCCGCACTTCAAATAGGTACCTTTGCAGATGCTCCACATACTGTTCCCCTTTGCACCTCTAAAATGCCTTGCCAAAGGGAAGGAAGGGATAATAAACCTTCTTTGCTAAGGGAAGGTCATGCAGGGCTTGATCAGTCAGCTGCAGGATGTTGTGTTGAGACCTGGTGAGATCTGTGGAAATTTCTAATGTTTAAAGATTAGCCTCTTGGTCCCTGTCAGGTTATTGAGGGTGTCAGAGACAGATGTCATAACTCTTGGTTCAGCCAAGGACAGTTGCCCAGATGGGAAGTGGAAAGTGGAAACCCTGAGTAGGAAGTCCAAACCCCAGGTCTTCTCCTGTGGTATGTTAGAGTCTTTGCTCAAAGAATACCCAGGACACCAACGTTGCCTGAAGGTAGGGACTCACTTAGGTAGGTCTGAATTAAGCTCTGAAAAGAAAGGTACCTCCAGAAGGTGGTTCATGCCCACTAGTCCAGTCTTATGTTATTGTTTCGGGCATAATGGAAACCCTGTACTCAAATTGACTCTTTTTCTGAACCAGATTTTCTCTTACCTCCTTCAGTTCTCTCATCTTTACCACAAAATAACTTTACTTCTTTGTCCAGGCTGCCTGTTAGCACCATTATGATGGAATTGCACCAATGGGAAGTCATACAAAATTTTGTCAAGTATATGAGCTCTGCTTACAACCCCTGTAAAAAATCTGGTATAACTTGTAGTGGTGTAAAATCATAGAATCATAGAATATACTGATTTGGAAGGCACCCATAAGGATCATCAAGTCCAACTCCTGGCTCCACACAGGGCCAGCCAAGTCAGAGCATGGGACTAAGTGCATCCTCCAGATGCTTCTTGAACTCAGGCTCGGGGCTGTGACCACTTTCCTGGGAAGGCTGTTCCAGTGCCTGACCACCCTCTCAGTAAAGAACCTCTTCCTAATATCCACATCATGGAAATTGTCAGTTCTATTATAACTAATATGTTGATCATAGAATATTTCAAGTTGGAAGGGACTCATAAGGATTAGTGGGTCCAAATCCCTGCTCCTCACAGTACTAGCTAAAACTAAACCATGTCAGAGCATTTTCCAGACACTCTTTGAACTCTGACAGGCTTGGTGATGTGGCCATGCCAGGTTTAAAACTGCTTCTGTTCAAATGACAGGAGAAGACAATATGTTATCAGAATAGGCAGTTCTTCTGCTTTGGCTTTGAGCAGATTGGTTGCAGTCTCCAGTTAACATGGGATATACCCATCCCTGGACAGCTGCTGCCTCCTGAGATCGCTAATTGTATCACCTAATCCCATCAAAGAGCAGAAGGGTGGGAAAGGGGCATGAGGACGATATCTGTGTCACCTCCTCTAAGCTGCATCAGACAACAAATTTGGGCTGAGGTAACTTCTCCAGTGTCTTTTTCTCTCCAATCAGTGAGTTAGATGATTAACTCACTGCAGTGTTTCAACTTGTAACTCAGGGCAGACAGTGGAATAAAAACTCGCTGAGATGGTGGCATTACTTGGGTTGCGACATCAATTAAGCAGGTTGCAATATTAATGCTAGAGGCCAGATTCTGTTATTCCTTGTTCAGTGTCCTATGCACTAGATTACACTGCTCCCCTTGTTGACTCCTTGGTGTAGCTTGGTGAAGTCAATGGTGTCGTGCTGTCTGCTCCTTCCTTTCCCTCCAGGCATGAATCAGACTCCAAGCCCTTGGCTTCGGGATGCATCCATGATGATGAGGTCAGTTTCCAGTCTTAGGCACTGACAGAGACAAGCTGGGAAGAATTTGTCTCTATGTGGCTGGAGAATGACTGTGTCCTCCCATAAGGGAGCAAAACTGGAAGCCAGAAAAAGGATCGCCTCTTGGCAGTGCCGCGGAAATTCAGCATTACAGTAGCAAAAGGTCAGGACGCAGTGCAAATGTGGCTAATCCTGCCGCCACAGGGGAAAGTATGGCCTTCTCTTCCTTTCCTCTGGAGAAAAGACTTTCAGATCCCCCCCCCCCCACCTTCCCTTTGGAAGAAGCCAGAAGTGGGGGATTCTTGACATTTTTCTAGAAACCCCTTGAGGGAATCCTATCAAAGCAGAGAGCTGCTTACAGCCTCCTGCTGTTACAAATACCATCTAAGCAACCTCAGGCTGACCTTAGTTGGTCAGTGACACTGGTCTTTCTCAGAAACCCGCAGTCCTAAAAAAGAAGGAGCCGCTTTTCCTCTTTCCTCTCCACCATCACCCTCTGCCCATTGAGTGCCAAGCCAGAAATGACAAACAATCTCTCGACCTTCCAAGAAAACAAGGCAGAGCCACCTAGTGCGGAACAATAGAGAATGATGAAGACACAGCCACAATAGCTGGCTGTGGTTAACCTCAGAGGCTGCAGTCAAACCCAAGGAAATTACAGAAAACCCTTAAACAAATACAATGGCCACGACTGTTTTCTCCCCAGGGGACCCATAAATAGAAGCTAGCGCTCCCGGGGAAGGAGGAGGGGAGAGGCGGGTGGCCACTGTTTGTTCTTCTGTGGTTCGGTGTAGGCTAAACTGGAGATTAGGCTACAAAATCGAAGGCAGCAAGAAAGCAGGCAGTAAAGGATTTTGGCACTGATTCTCACATGAGCTGCATAAATTCAGAGCAGAAAAATGCTGCGTTCCTGCATGGTTCTGCGAGGCTTGCGTGGGCTTGCTCCAGTGTGAGTGTGGATTAAATTCACCTTGAGCCAAAGGTCAGTAACGCTTAAGATGTTCCCATCCCTATTCCCTTTCATTTAAGAGCTGAAATTGAGGTGATGCCTAAGTAGGGCCATAGGTTGACATGGGCCCTCTCTATGGGAGTATCAGGCTGTTGGGGTTGTATGTGCTTCAGGCCAGTGGTGATCGATCTCTGTCTCTTTTTATTCCCTATATCGTTATGACACCTGTGTCCCTGCAGGAAAATCTGGACAATACCTATAGCACTGATAGCAGAGAGCTATGTAAAAAGTAGAAAGGTCTGTGCTGGAACTCACAACAAGTGGTGATGGATGGATCTGTCTCCTTTATTTTCTCAGTCTTCTGGATGCTCCTTTTGTGAACTTTAACGTAGGGTCGGACTTGAACTGGTGGGGAGCTCTGACCATTTTTGTGTAGAGGAAGTTGCAGTTACCCTCAGAGGCACCTTTCCTTCTGGCCAACCTATTCTGCAGCACAATTCTGTGTCACTGATTATTCTTGCCTTGAAGTCATCCATTTGTAAGATATAGAAGTTACTATACCTCTTCCCCTTGCAGCACAGAGATGTGGTACATCAGCTCATTGTGGTCAGAAATGAAACCTGTCTAGAGCTCAAGGCATTTCTGGGACCTAAGATTAGCTTAAGCATAGTCAGTTCAAGTATTCTGCATGGGAAAACTGTAATTTTTAAAAAGCCTGAATGGACAGAGAGTGGCCCAAAAAGCGGTTTCTTGAACAGAAGAGGATGGTTGTTACAGGAGAGAAAGGCCATTTATGCACCCTAGTCACTGCCATTAAGTCATCTCAGGCTGCAATTGCCCCATTCCCCCTGGCCCACTCTCCTCTGGTGCAAGCAGTTTTGGAGGCAATAATAGCCTTTACACAAGCTCCTAGAGTCTGAACTCTACAAGGCAAATTCCTCTGGATGAGGTGGTGTGGAACTGGATGGGCAGGTCCTAGCTGGATTCTGCTGAGCTCACTGCTTTCAGGTCTCCCTTCCTAGAAGGTGTAGGTCAAAGCCAGAGTAGGTGAGAATTTCTCATTAGCTTTAGCTGTGAGCTGGGAAGGCCTCAGGTACAATTAATTAATGTGGTGAATAATCAGGTGGGGTTTCGTTTTTGTTGGGTTTTTTTTAAAAGAAATTTAAGAAGATAACAGGATTTTTTGGTGTGGGAGATTTGACTCAGACATGGTGTGGTGGCAGCAGCTGGAGGTAGGGACTGAAGTTTTGTACTGGTCCTTTGTCACTATGTGGAGAATTAGCAAGATGAGTAGCTGCTTTCTACCTTCTCTCTTGAGAAAGTTGGTGTACCTGTTGTAATTTACATCTCATCCTTTGACACTTGGATTCTCAGGGGCTTTGGGACCTTGACGCTTTTATTTCTTGTAAAAGAAGCTTAAAATAGTTGTGACAATATTTTTTTAATGTTTCTCTGGAAAGTATTGGTTTGTTGACACAAGGACTTGTTTTGTGGATTTGATGAATTTAATTAATGTACCCAGCAGGATGTACTTGGTACAGGATGAAGCTGGTTCTTATGGTCAGATTAGCCAGCGTTTGGCATGCTGGTCATTAAGGTTCAGATTTTTGTGTGTGATTCATGCAGTGCAGAGCATTATGATTGCTCTTATATCTCATGTGAGCTCTCTAATAACTGACCTATTTGTCCTTCTTCCTTCCTGTCCCTCAGCTCTACCATATTTATGAAAAACTTCATAAGGACATATAATAGTGGGATAATGTGATCTTTGAGACATGGACAAGGAAAATATTTCCTGCTTAACTAAGCTTTGCAAATAATTCTGCTTGGCTTGATGCTTTCTCTCTTGTTAATCTTGTTCTGAATCATGCAGGGGAGAAACTAACTAATGTTTGGCCCAGGATCTCAAAGGAGGTGTCCAACACCATGTTAATCTGGATGAGTGATATAAAGTTCAGCTTTCTGATTCACCCATTGTTCACAAGGTCATGATTAAGCCTTGAAAATGCCACTTACCTTGAGGTCCCTCTGGAGGTGAATCATGACTTCTTGTCTATAACCCCACTTCAAAGACAGATTTGACACCATCCTGTGAGGACTTAGAACAAGTAGCAAACGGTTTCCCGTAACAAAATGCACAGCTTAAGCAAACCATTTGTTGTGAGAAGTTTCCATGGCACGTGGCAGATATCCTACTGCTGACCTGCCCCAAGACTCAAGGTGGGTTATGATCTTGGGACAAGCTGTAGCTTTGCAGCAAAGTAAAAATTTCTGTTTAGAAAATTTAGTCCTGTTTCTGTGTCTCTTGCTGACTTTTGTCAGTAACAAAGGGACGGTCCCTCGCCCAAATGTAAAGGGACGTCTTCTCCACCTCTTGACTGGGGTACCCAGCACACACTACAACCATAAACTTGGGCACTACTAGTACAGGTCTTGCTGTAGCAGTTTGGGGGTGTGAAGAAGGGAATTGAACTATCTGGAGATCTCCTGTGTGGCTTGAAAAAGCTGAAAACATGCTGGGGTGAGATAGGGTAGGTTGTGGAATATCTGAGAAAGATTCTGAAAAAGCTGATGGAAGTCTGTTGATGCTCTGATGTTTGAGGGGAGAATGTCTTTTTTGGGAAAACAGATGTATTTTGGGAATGAAAAAACAATTCTGAAAACAGTGGGCACGAATACCTCCATAGGAGTATTGGAGGACCCTTGGCTCATAGACTTCTGACAACCCCTCTCTCTGTACTAAAATATTTCTGGTTTGGTCCCATGCCTCTTGGAAATGAGGGATGTACACTCAATGATGCTTATCAGTACATGGAAACCCCTGGCCTAGGAAGGAGGATGGGTGCCTGAAGGTTTGAGTCAAAAAACTGGTTTGCCACAGGGATTTATGCCCTATAGAGCTGGTATTAGAAAGGCAGAATAAAGAATTTCCTGGGTATAGCTAAAGGTGCTTTGCTCCCCAAGGTTAGTGTGGTATATGAGGCAGTAGGTTGGTGTTCCTGAGAATTCACTTGTCCTTCTTTAGAGTACCGAGAAGTCTTCTCTGCTTCTCAGAGGCTTTTTGGCACTATTGGAACATTTTAAAAAGATCTACTGGGAAGGTGTTATTTGCAATTCTAGTCTTGGTTAGGGAAAATACTGTTGTTGAGATTTGGGGGGTTTTTTTGACCTAATATTCAGGAAATGTGCTTTTCTCCCCTTTATTCCATATGCTTAGAGAAAGTCTTGTCTGAGACACTTCAAAGTCTATGTGTACCTGAGGTCAGCCACAACTTTAAACCTTGGTTGAAGCAGGACTTCAGGAAAGGTACCCAAACTGGTATCCTAAAACCAGGCTGATGGCTGAGTCTGTGCATGGCACCACATCTCTGCCTACCTCTGGCTTCTTGGATGGTAAATGCTGGAATAAATGTGAACACGGTGCTGAATGCCTGAAGCACTTATAAATGCCCAGGCTATAGCAGGTAGAAGTGTTTATGGCTGTGGGAGATATTTATGACTCTATTACATCCTCTGTTATTTTGGCCTCATTGACTTCTTACAAAATCTTTAATGAAGGTTTATGTTTTATACCTTCCCTCCTGGCTTGTGCTTGCTTGTAAGTAAGTGTGATGGCAGCAGGTGAAGGTACAAAAGGTCCTGAAAAGTAAATCTGGGAAATGCTTGTGGTGGGTGTACAGCAGGACAGTGTACTGTCTGAGGAGAGAGCTCCTGATTCTCAGCCTTGTTTCTTGAGAAGCCTTAATTCTCTTCTGCAGCTCACAAAAATGCATACACGTGTTGCTACTCTGAGCTGGCTGTGTGCCAGCCCATAACCAGTAGTTCAAGCTTAGTACTGTGTGGATATATATCCTGCCTTTGGGCTAGTGTGGGTATGTGCCTTTGGACCCAATAGGCTCAGCAACAGGGTGCTGTTACTGCTTACACCTGAATGTAGATGCTCACACACTTACCATTGCTGTCCAAGTTGCTTCCATAACTTTCTAAATAAATAAATAAACTCATTTTTTTCCCCATCCCACATCAACTGCCAAATCACTGGCAGTCCTGGCATCCTGAGAAAGCTGGACGGACGACTTTTCTCTGGGTATGAAAACACGGACTTTGTCTTTCTGTGGCATTTTGGGGCCTGTAATGAAATTGTCAGAAATTCATGGGGATGAATTTCATAGGTATAGAAATCTTGCAGAAGCTTTCTCTGAGATAAAGGAAATGTGGTTTATACCAGTCATGTGAGGTCTAGGTGTTGTCCTGCTTGCTGACTTTATGCACATCAGGCCAACACTCAACAAAGCATCTAGTGGAAAAATGGCCTTAAAAATGCCCAAAGCAGTGAGAAATGGGTTGCAGAGTGTAGTCCTGGCTGCATGTGGAAATGCCTCTGTGTCAGAAACCTCTCTGTTTCCATGAACAGGCATGTGCTGCTCAATGGTTTTGGTTCTCCTTGACAAGACAAACATTACCTCGTAGCAAAGGTTTTGATCTGGGGTAGTCGTGCACAGTTCTTGACTCTGCTGTAGGCTCCTTGGGTAATCCTGAATAAATCTGTCTCTCCTGTCCTTGGTTTTCCCCACCTGGAAAAACCAAGGGGCCAGGTGTCTCCTCCTACTTTCAGGCAGTATTCACTTTGAGCATGAAATCACTCAGGCCACTCCAGGACCAGGCATGAGGAATGTCTGAGGACACTTGGAGACAAGCAGATATGGGGAACACATCTCTCCAGCTTTATTAAAGCTGTTGTCATCACATGCGTATCAAGACTGAGCATCTATCACAGACGTATCTTGATCACTGGACCTGAAGGCTTTATTTGCTGTCACCACAGACAGACGCATCCATTGACTAAACTTGCCAGGAACCATCTGCTCCATTCTCCTGCTCTATGGTGGGAAGAGGACAAACGCTTACAGGAGGTGACAAAAGTGCAAAGGCACGTGCATCGTGGGCCAAAGGGCTCTATGAGGTGCCTCTTGACTCATTCATGATGACATGAGCTCTTTGCAATTTGTAAACTCCAGGAGGGTCAAAAGTTGAAGGGCTTTTCTCTTTTGTTTGCCACCTACGTTGCCCTGTTCAGAGGAACACTTGTGGGAATCCTCCCTGGAGGTGCACACCAGGAAAGACAGGCTGCATTGTTCTGGCTCCCGACTCAAAACCAACACAGCTGACATGCATTGCTGCATGGTTCACCAGCTCTGAAAGGAAGGGAAGAAGCTGGTGACTTAATCCTTTGAGCGCCTGCCTTTCATCCCTTAGAAGAGCCGGATATTTTTGCCTCTTGTCATGGTTGTAGGCAAGCTGAGTGCACAGGTTGCTTTAGAGGGTGCAGCCCCACACCTACAAAACTGATAGCCAAAGGGCATGTCTATCTTGCTGGTGTAGGCAGACCTGAACTGCCTCTTCCCTTGTGTGAGCTCTGAGTTAGGAGTACAGGGTGTGCTGTGCCAGGTCTGGATGCGGCCTGGCCATGTGTAACTCGGCGCTGTGCTGAATCCCTGCAGCGCTGTACCCGAGTTCAGCAAAATCTGGCCAGAATCTTAACCCATCCTGGGTGAGCCCACCCAGCACCATGTAGACTTAGAGGTGTGAGATATTAATTAGCCTGTTATTTCTGTATTAGGAAGGAGTGAAAGGCATGGAGGTCTGGCAAGTAACTCTGCAGAAGGAAAACTGGCTACAAGCCTTTTAGATATGAAGTTTCAAGCATTGGGTTGATCCTCAGTGCTTTCCTAGACATCATAAGCACCTTAGGCCCTCAAAAGGGACCTGTGGCAGAGTTTTCTGGTGCCCTGCCCTGCCCTTTCACCATCAGAGGAGAAACATCAGCTGCACTCTCCTGTGAAGGGGAAACCCGCAAGCACAGGCTGGTCTCAACCTGTGCTCCTGTAACCACATGCTTGGAGCCAGAGAGCCTCCACCCTCCTGTCCGGCTGCTGTCACCTAGCAAGACAGGCCCAGGGCTGCAGACTCTTCCTTGGGGCAGGGATTACCCAGACTGACGAGTGTTTCTCCTCATTTTCAATCTGTTTTATCACGTCCCAGTCCTGGCTGTAACTTCAAGCAGCTCAGCCTTTCTCTGCTAGTAGGAGGTGTGATTTTTTAATATTTTTTTTTGTTAGTGGCCAGTGTTTTCTCTGTAGACACTTGTAGGTTTTAATGAAGGTGCTGTGAATTCCCTGAAAAGACACTTCACATCCTGTCCAAAGCTTTTCTTTATCCTTTTCAGACTTTCAAAATGCTGAGGAGTCAGCACTGCCTATGTTTCCATTGTTTCTTGATGCTATACGTGCAGTGCAAACTGCTGGGACACAGCTCCCAGGTGAAGGTCTCTCAATTTCTTCTGTAGAAAATGGAAGGTGGATGTGTTTGAATCCAGCTTTTGGCCCTAGGCATTTTAATTGGTTAAAGAAAAGTTCATACCTGTCCTAGAAGCAAGGTCGCTTCAACTGGACCCTTCAAACTCAAATGTGGGCAATGATAAAGTAGACATGGACAGTGCTCTTTAACAGAAGTTACTGGTACAGTGATTTTCATCCTTACCTTACTGTGCTAGTATCTTGGGAAAGATGTCATCTTCCCCTCACCTTTATTTTTTTGTTTCATCTGCTGTTACCTTGCAGCATCTCCCAACTACTCAGCATTTTGGTAAGTGTGCTAACGGCCTTGGTGGCTTCATAACATTTATCTTCTCTAGCACAACTGAGAAACTGTATTTTGCAACTGTCTTTTTGGTTGTTTTATCTCTAGCCAGCTTCCTAATTTCTCTTCTAAATTAAACACTCTTGCTTGGTGGAAGGGGATACTTTTTAAAAGAAGCTTATGTAAACTTTTTGAAGGCTGTGTTAATTGTATTTACTTCTTTAATTAATGGACTCACTCCATTTTTGAATGATTCTTGCCCTGCTAGTAAATGCTTCACATTCCTTTTAACCGCTTCTCTGCTGATGAACAAGAAAGTGAAATGACTTTGTGTCTGTGAAAATTTCATCCTTTCTATTCCTCCCCTGCCCCCCTCCCTTCTTTATTTTGAGGAGGGGGAGGTGGAGGGAAAGCTGGATATCTTTGAGAGGGTTTCTGTGAAACCATACCCATCACTTCACATTCCTGGCATATTTCCTTTTCAAGAGCAGGGTATTATGTCTATGTAAAGTCACCTACTTCATGGGTGGATTTTAAGTGCCATATAAAGGGCTCATTTTTTTTTTGTTCTGCAAATACTTCTGTAATAACCTCACTTGTTATCCTCTGTCAATCTAGTCTTCACTGTGGAGGCAGCATAGCACTCATGGGATGTTGTGGAGCGTGCTTCTTAATCCTTATCTGGTGCTAACCTTCATTCCAATTTGGGGCAAAGTATTTTGTCCACTTCCCCTCTTTACTGTTCAGATGTGAAGTCTGTTGATGCTGCTGAGACAGTCTTTTCCTAAGCAATGAACGGCAATAACACGGGCTGAGGATTTAATCAGCATCTTGTATCCTGAATTCATATACTTTGAAAATGGATAGTTAAAACAGTCCCTGACTTTTGTACTTGGAATCCAGTCTTTTCCAGTACTTAGGAGTTTCCTCTTGGAGTTTGTGGGTAAAGGTACAGCTTTGCTTTCTGCCCCCAAAGAAAGCTGTCGTTTATGTGAATGGACCCACAATGTGTGGTGAGATGCCTAATGAGCAGGTGATGGAAATGATCCTGAAATTCTTTAGTTTGACTAGACGAGAAAATAACAGGGGAAACTTGTTTAAATCAACACAGTGTCATCTATTTATGTATTAAATCAAAATATTTGGGTTCAATCTGAAACAAAATTTTTGGGTCCCATTTCAGGTTCCCTTAGCAAAGGCAATGCACTCTGGCTGGCTGATAATCACATAACCTGTTAGGGATGGCTGTTTCCACTTAATGCCACTTAGTGCCATGGCTTAATAACTAAGGAAGCCGCCTGTGACTGTGTGTGTGAGGGGGAAGTAATTTTCCCACATCCCAAGAAATTACATCATATGCAACAAAATTCCAATTTTGTGGGGTTTGGGTTTTTTTTAGTTGATTGGGGTTTTTGGTTTGGTTTGGTTGGGTTTTTGTGCTAGTCCAACAGTATTGAATTAAGTTGCTAAGCAATAGATTGTTTATGTCAAATATATCACGCTGGAAGGCAGATGCAAGCACATTAACAGAAGAAGTAGTGTAGGAGTGGTCAGACCACGTAGATCCATTTCTAGGGCTACAGGGAACTAGAACTCTTCGCTGACCAGTTGACTTACTGGCAGCTATTGCTTTGCACTCCCTTGCTGATACTGATCTCACTGAATTTGGATGAGAGTTTCACCTTGGTCACCTATCAGCCGGTACTTTATACTTACCTACTCATCACCAAAGTTTATCTTGGTGGTTCAGAGGAGGAAACTTATCTGGCAAGATCTGCTGGGAGGAATGCAGCGGCGTAGGCAGCAGTGAGAATGTCCCCCACACGTGTGCTGCTGGAGCCAAGTTGGAGTATGAATTTGGCGTGGCAAAATTTGAATGGCGCGCACTGTTGTTGGGACTTGTTGAGAGGCAGTTCGAGCTGAACTGGAATCCCATCTCAGGCTCCTTGTGCCAGATGCCAAAATTTGCCATTGTAAACAAGTTGCACAACCCTAAGACACATTCTGTAGATAAAGTAGGACTTCTGTTCTTCTTTGTGTCCCCATTACTTGGAGGTGTTGAGAATGAGCGCAGAACTGGATCTGTATGCTGGAGACATACTCAGGGTGTTTCCTGGGTTAAGATTGAATATTCAAGAAGAAAATGGCCATGGCAAGGTCAAAGTTCAGGTATTGCCTCATCCGAACAACTTCCTTCCAAATCAAGGGCTGTGCAAGAGTAACCAGATTTAGGTATTTAGATATGGTTACTCATACAAGGTGGAGAATGGAGGGAGGAGAATGAGGAAGCAAGGATCACAAAATTAAACCTGCTTTTGCAAATGTCACTGGAATGAGCTGCCAAGTGTCTGACTCATTGTCCTTGTTGAATTTAGGCTGCAGTGACTTCTGCAGCTTCTGCAGCTCTTGCAGATGTGCTGAAGATGGTATGGGAATTGGAGTTTGCATGTCACTGAGACAAAGTGTCCCTTTGTCACCAACTTAAAAACTCCCAACAACTGATAAACTCTGCCTCTTGCTCCAATATGTTCCCTTCCCTGCTCCATGAGCTATTCAGGATTGGCTGCAGCAGTAATGGGGACTGCTCAGGGCAGGCAGGCATTTGTTACAGTCTTGTCTCAGCCGCTGGTTTTCACAGCCATGTATGTTTAAGGTAAACATCAATTTGGATATGAATGAAGTTCATATACTGGACTGCAAAGTTCATATACCCGACACTGGTTCATGCTCAGCTCTACTGCCCTTGCTAAGGGGTAGGGAATGCCTGGCACATGGGTGCAGCGATGGGTTGGTGATGATCATCTGCCCCAGCATGAGCCAGTCATACATATGAATTGGTGTGTATATGTGGAGAGGTCTCATCTCTGACCCATCTTTATGCCAGCAGAGAGTCTCTGAAGTCCCCTCAGGAAGATGTCCCAGCCCAGGCAGAAGGCTGTGCCAGCACATCCAGGTGGCTCCAGTACACCCAGCCATAAGAACTTGCGTAGGCATGCCTTGTGCTGCATGCACAAAAGCAACCTTAAGCGTGTGTTTCCCCAGGACTTAATTAAACTCTTCAAAACCAATCTCCCTAATTCACAGCATAGCAATATGGTGCTGTGGCACTTTTCTCAGCTTGGAGAAAGCCGTTTCTTCCACCTTGAATGCTTTCAAAGCACTCAAGAACTGCTGTGGTTACTGAACTGGCTGTCAGCAGAGCTTGCTGATGTTCTGGAGTTGGTAAGACTTGCAGTGTCTGGTCATGGCTTTGGTGGCAATGCAACCAAACTGAGCCAATTTTTCACTGTATTATGATCCTTTCCTCCCTCATTGCTGTTTTTTTTTTTTTACCCAAAGACACCCCAGGAAGAGGTGTGTTCAACACACTGACTAATGAACAGCCAGTGCAGCAAAGGCAAGCAATTGATCCTGTCTGTGTAGGAGAACAGATAGAGAGGAGTTGGATTCCAAGAGGCTGCAGAAGATAGGCTTGGATGGAGCTGCAGGCCTACCCTGTGTCCTGGTTTCAGCTGGGATTGAGTGCATTTTCTTCCTCATAGCAGGTACAGTACCGTGTTTTGGATTTAGGATGAGAATAATGTTGATAACGCACTGCTTATTGATAGACAATGTTCACATCAAGTCAAAGACTTTTCAGCTTCTCATGCTGCCCCATCAGCAAGGAACACAGGGTTGCACAAGAAGCTGAGAGGGGACATGGCCATGACAGCTGATCCCAAAGGGATGTTCCATACCATACAGCATCATGTTCAGTTTATCACCTGAGGGAAGCTGGCCAGGGGTTTAGACTGCAGCTCAGGAACTGGTTGGGCATCAGTGGTCTGCAGGTGGTGGGAAACTGTGCTGTGCATCACTTATCTTGTGCATTCTTTTATCATCATTATTCTCTTCCATTTCTGTCCTATTAAACTGTCTTTATTTCAACCCAGGAGTTTTACATTGGGGGTTTTTTGGTGATCCTTTTCCCCCATCCCACTGGGGTGGGGGGAGTGTGCAAACAGCTGTGTGGTTGTTTTAGCTGCTGGCCAGGTTAAACCACGACACTCCACTTCCTACAAGGCTCTATGAACTCAGCTCTCTGCCTCATGATGCCTCCAAAGCTAGATGAGAGACAGCCCTGCATAAATTAGCTGTCTCATGCAAAGTGATCTTTCCCACCTCTTGCTGAGAGTGAAATATTTGTGATGAATTCCAGCAGCATAAATCTCATTTCAATAACTCCAAAATCTCTCGCTGCAGTTGCTTGCCAGTTGCCCAGGCTCCAGCCCTGGAACAGGTCTCAGCTGTGAATTTCCTGCCTTCAGCTGCAGGATTCTAGGAGAATTCTTCATGGCACAGGGACAAACACACCATGACCTGATTTATGGCTTGAGGGCCTGTTTCTGCCCTCTGTGATTGGGTAGAAAATGACTAGGAATTAATATGAACTGGTGGGTGTGTGTATGTGTCCAGAATGTCTCTGTGGGGATAGCCAAAATTCCTGAACATCCAAAATGAGATCAAGTTGCTTTCAACGACCACCCATCAGAGCAAGGGTAAGCTGTGTGCAGGAACAGCATCATCTGAGGACACAAGTCTCGGCTTATATGCAGCTGGATTTTCTCCTCCCCTTCCCTCCAGCATGGATCTGCACAGGCAGCTATTTGGGAGCTTAGGGTTGTGTGGGAATACTGCTTGCTGTCCATCCACCCACTACTAGCACGCCTACATAGATGAAAGGAGAGGGCTCTCTGTGCATCAGCAGGTAGAAGTTCATCACTCTCTTGGTAGATATTTCTGTCAATCATAAGCTAATGATTTTCAAGGAGCCTGGAGAACTGTCACAAGCTGATTCCTCTTGTTTCAGTTCCTTGAGAATCAGCTCAGCCAGCCTCTCTGCTGTTAGTGAATTTCTATTTCTTGGGTTATCTACTTCCAAAGCTCCGTGGGGGTGCCAAGCTGGACTCCTTCAAGCTCCTTCCAGCTCAGCAGATTCCAGGCTTTTTTTTCTTGGCCCCAGGCTTCCCAGCATGGTTCCCGAGGAGCCAATACCAAATGTTTCTTTAGTCCAGAAGTTCTTTATCTTAGTTGTTCCAGGTCACACTATGAACTGGGTCTACTGGCACTGGATCTAGTCTTTCCCTGTGAGTACCAAGCTGTAGGCTCATTCCAGCTGTTCCTACTAGAACTATGAAAATCATTGATTTCTTTGGGTTGGCCCATAAAGTGGAGTGCTGACAATGTTTAGTGTGAAATGGAAGCATCTCTGTTCAAGCTTAGTCTGTTTAAAGTCAAGTAATCTGGCCTCAAAGTACAGTTTCAAGCAGAGGCATTTCTGGAGGGAGAAAGAAAGAAAAAAAAAAAGTAAAAAGAAAATTCTAAACAAAACACTGCTTCCTTGAAATGTTTTCAGGCTTTTGGTGGAAAGTATTCACTGAGTTTGCAAATAGTTTTGGTAGGCCCAAAACCCATATTTTTTTCAGTGAATAAATTATTCATCAAAAAAAATCTCCTGTACCGCGTCAGTCCTTGCAGAATCCACTGCCTGGTGTTGTTCATGGGTCAAACCCAACCAAGGGGTGTCTGTCTGCCTGTATAGACACCGTCTATCCCAGGAAAGCTGCATAAACGCTTGGTTTAATCATTCACCTGGGTCATAGTTGAACCTAACCCCTTGCCAGCTTGAATACTTCGGCTACTAATATTTGCTCAATGAATAGCTGAAATGTCCAGAGCAGACAACCTTTAAATGCACAACCCTCTATTGTGGTTTTCTTCTGTGGCAGCATGAATTTCCTTTGCTTTTGCCTGAGCTGTCTCTAGAAACCCCATAGTAATCATGTTATTATCTCTTACTAACTGCTAAGGAATGTTGATGTAGGAAAGACCTGTGCTTTCTAGGCAGGTTAGACAGATTATGAACCTTTATTTCCTTTTTCTGATCATTTGGCCTTGTCTTAATTCATCCGCTCTTTGTTTGGCCTCCGGGTGACTCCTGGGTTTGTTACATACGTCTGGGTCACGCTTTTTTTGGGGTGAAGTCACACATCTAAGCCATTCTGGGCTTTTCTAATTAGAAATCACTCTTAAAAGTCAGGACATGGGGAGGTGTGCAGGAGGTCTGACCTTTAAATCTCATTTTTCTGGGTTGCATTTGTCCATAATTGAGGTGTCTTTAGGTTTTGATAACTTTAGGTTCCATGTGGTGCTATTCACCTTGGAATGTATTTCGTGGTCGCTTTGGGAAGAGGTGGTATTTTAGAGAATGGAGCAGAAAGTCCTCTGGATGGTTCACAGACCCTTTGTGCTTGGCACTGGACCCTCCTTTGTCAAACTGCCTTCTCCAAATGTTTCTTTTGAGGATTACCAGCCTCATCCCAGAATAAAATCCTTTTACTCTGTGATATTCCCTCCTCCTTTGAGCAGCATCTTCCTTGGGTCACTTTCAAAACACCACGCAGGGCTTGTGACCCTGAGTGTGGTTGTGGGTCAGATAGACATGCAATTGTTCCTGGTGGATCTGGAGTTGCAAAGTCCAACTCCACTGGGCTTGCACCTGAAAGTGGTCTGGGAGGAGTAGCATGTCCTTAGATTATACACCCTGACTACCCATCTCCCTGCATATCCATCTTGCATCTGGTTGTAAAACCCTGTGCTGAAGTGGAGGCATTTTGCTGGTGTCAAATCCAATCTCGGGAAGGTTTAGGAGGTGAATCACCGTGCATGTTCCACTGTCAGCAGGATCTGGAGTCATCTTGGCAGGGCTTCAGGGCTGAAAGAAAGAAAACCTTTCAAGTGGGACAAGGGAGGGAAGGGATTGGAGCTGTCTTTCCTCCTCTTGCTCTGCATGCAAATGCCTTCTGATTCCAGGCCAGGCAAGCCTTTCCCTTGTGTGGAGTCCTGTAGAAAGGGAACTCCAGGGAAGGTGAGAAGCAGTTTTGTTTGTTTGTTCCATGGTCAAACAAGCATTTTGAAACCTGTTAGAGGTGCATTTACACCACCTTCACCTGTCACTGCAAGCACCTTGCTGTTGCAGCAATATGGTTTTGTAAAGAATAATATCGAGGCTTTGTTAGCAAGCACATGATGAACCCAGACAGAGTCATGATCTGCTGTGAGTATAGATATACGAGGTATGTGACTTCAAGACCAGAGCTGCCTTGTGTCTGGCCAGCTTGGAAGGGGGCCAAGGGATCTCAATTTACATCCATTTATTTAAACTTGGCCATGGCTCATCACTCTCTAGATTGCTTGAGGTGAAACTAATTCCGTGAAGCTTCAGAGTAATTATTCCATGGGCTTCAGGAGGAATCATCCCTTCATTAAAAGGAGATTCGTGGAGAGCTTTGAACAACTGTCTCTTTAATTTTGAAGAATGTTGGTTTTCCTTTTCAGTCTTTTTCATCTTTTGTTTTTTATTCCTCTGTGTTTCCTCTCTCTGTAATTTCTTTTGTTTCCAGTGGTAACATGGGCTGAGGGAAGGGGTGACCAAACTGTACTCTTTTCCCTTTCTGGTCTCACAGAAAAAAAAAAACAAAACAACAAGTGGAAGATAAAAATGTACTGTTGTGATAAAACTGTTGTTCAGTGGTAGTGTGTAGATTGGGGGAATGATGGCTTTCAGAAAGCACTAGCAATCACTGTTCTGCATCTTATACCATCTGTAGGAGATGGTGCATAGGTCCAGCCACTGCAGAGACATTCACAGGCAAAGCCTTCCTGGCAATCACCCCAGAAAGACTGACACATCACTGCTGCAGCATCTCTCGTTAGTATATTTTACTCCAGGATGTATAATGTCTGAGCCAAATAGTGGCAAGGGAGTCTCTTCCATTCCTTCTGTGTGCTTGCAAGCAGGAAGTTTTTTACTGTACCTGTTGCTGCAATGCCTGAGGAAAGATCTACTTCCCAAAGGCAATGCTGGAGGGCAGGTAAAGCCTTGACAAAGTCTGTACCTGGCTTTAGGCTTTGTAGGAGGATGGCTGTGGTCCCTCTTCCCCTCTTGTTTGAACAATTGGTGTTTATTTCCAGTGGGGACAAATTTAGGAAAGGTAGCAAATTGAGTCATACTAATCTTCTGCAATTTGGGTGTTCTGAGTGTGTATGAACAGCTGGACTCCAAATCCCTTTAGACTATATTAGGAGTTGAAGGTCACTGGCATGTCTTTAGGAAGGTAATTTCCCCTAACTTCTAATAAGGGCTTGAATTTTTAGCTGTGACCTCTTTACCTCTTCCTGCGATGGTCGCATGAAGAAATCACAAGTCTCATGACAGAAATGATCTGGTTTATTTCCTTCAGAAGCAATCCTGACTAATAAAGGGAAAATCCTTCAATTTGAAATCCTCTGTCTTGATGCATCTTTTTCTTCTTGTTAATTTAGTCACCCACTTGCTGCCCTTTATTAGGTCCCTGCCTCTCAATGTAAAAGTGCCCTGGGTGTGAATATTATTTGTACCCCTTCCTATCCCCTGGGGCTTGACTTTCAGATTAGTCTGAAATCTGGCAGTGACACCTTGATGAACATAAGTAGTTCCATTCTTTTTTTTTTTTTAAACAAACACTAAACCCTCTTATAAATTCCCAAAACAGGACATAAAGAAAATTGTGACCCTCTGTTTGAAACTGGCATTTGTAGGTAGTTGCTCCTGCCTCCAATATTAGGAGTAAAGAAAAAAATCCCAACCATCATCCCAATCCATAAATCAGAGAGGATTTAGATGGAGGGTAAACTTTATTTTGGGTGGGAATTAAATTTTCTATGGAAAACTTTACTGTTAGCCAAAGAAAATCCTCTATAAAATATGGCACCAGTTTTCTTCAGGCTCCTATTTTCTCCTTGGGGCGAGGCGTTCAGCCAGGTCATCTTCCATAATGTATTGCTTAGCGAGGGGTAGAGGCATCGTACGAATTCCTGGTTGTTGAGCACTGACAGATGTAACCTGGTATGAACTTCCCTTTTGCTATATGAGGTAGACAGAAGTCTGGTTTCTGGTGTTTAAAAAAAAAAAAAGGAGTTGTGTGTGTGTTGGTTTTTTATTTTTTTCTTTTAAAAAAAGCTTTAATAGAGTCATAAGGTACATGATTTCATGTATAGAAAGGGAAGGAAACCTGATCATTCCTATCCAGGGCAAACAATTTTCTCCTCACTCTAAAAAAAGAGAAAAAAAATCTTTCAACTCTTCTCTTCTGAAGCCCAGGCCGCTTCTTTGGGTGCCTACATAGCAACTAAAACATCTGTTCTTTATGTGACTGATCTGAAAACGGTGGGTGAGTTCTCTAGATGGAAGTGAAATGAAAGAAAGTAGGTTGTGTCCCTGCTCTCAACCCCTCCTGGCAACTTCCATGCATTTGAAACCCACAGGCTGAAAACCACGTTTGTAACTTATCCTTTTCTGAGCTATTTTAGTAGCTAACGTTATTAGTGTTAGTATAATTAGAGGCATTCCAGATCGGTAATGGATTCCATTCTGGGAGACATGAGTTTGCTTAGCCCTGGGCTTCAGTCAGCTAGAGTTTCCCAAATTGAATGGAAGCTGAAGATCCAAACTTTCTTGGGGTGAAGAATTTTATTTGTGTTCCAAAGCCTTGTCTATCCCAATTTCCCTTCAGGACTTCCACTGTTTCTGACACTGGTGCAGCCTCTGAGTTTGTCACACCATCATGGACCTGCCACCCTGCTTAGTGAGACAGTGGCCTTTGCAGGTGACCAGATGCTGTTATGGTGATCAAGAGGGTCATCTCACTGGGGCTGGAATGGGAGGATAAGTGAGGACCTGGAGCAAAATTTGGACAAAGTGGACCTGTGGTCTGCTCCCTCCTGCCCTGGTGATGGACAGATTCAGTCTGGTCCTAGCAAATCTTCATCTTCTGAGGAGGGCTATAAGCAAAGAGGGTCTTATGGTTTTATTTAGTGTTGTCTTGCCCAGGCAAAGCTTCCCACTGGTTCATGCTGGTGGGGGTGCTGGGTGTGCCGAGTTACCCCTCTACTTGTGAGGCCAGCACTGAAAGAGTTGAATCAGGATCAGTCTTGTGGTGCTGGGAGCTTTGTGTGCAGCCCCTGGGAACTGAGCAGGGCTGCTAGCAGTGCAGTCTCCCAGCTGGAGACAGCTTCACCAGCTTGGAGGGAGGGAGATATTTTTTTTCTTCCCAGCTCACAGCGCTGCCAAGCAGAAGGTAAAGTCATGAGAAGAATTGGAGGGGGTAAGCAGGGTGGGAGGGAGCTCTGCCTCTAACCAATTCCACCTGTTCCTGTGCACACAGACTCGCTCTAATTTCTGGCCATCTGTATTTTTACTTTACGCTCTGCCTCAGAGTCTCCTCCAAAAGGTTTTTTAAATTACTTTCCCAGCCTCTTCCTTACAGAGAGAGCAGCTGATTAGTGGCTCCCCCTATTTAATTTTCCTATCTAGACTAATTATTTCTCTTGATGGTCTATTTATCAGGCTAGTTTCCCTTCTGGGCTGTTTCGCTCTGTGATGCTTTTCCAAAGAGGAGAGGAAGGGTAAATAAAAAACAGACAAGCAAAGTAGATGCAATTCCATCTACACTGTTTCTTAGTAAAATGAATACTAAATTCTTGGGCTACTTCTCTCCACAAAGAAGCCCATCTTCCCCTTAATTTCAATGGTTTCTTATCCCTTAGTTGGCCATTCATGGTGCTTCTACGTAGCTGGGAATTCAGCAATGTGTTACCTGCCCTGAATTCCAGTGCTCTACAAGATCTTTATTATGCTGAAAAATCCAGTCTTAAAGACTTAGGCTGAGTTCCTTTGGTTGACCCACCAACCCTTAACCCCATGTGAGATCTCATAACAAAGCAGGTTCCCTATCAGAGATTAGGGCATTCAGAGATTCACAGGATGCTTTGGTCTGTTCCTTTCCAAGTTGTATCTAGAGACTGAACAGGGCTAGTGATTGCTTTCCATCTGACAGGTCCATGCTGGGTGCTGGATGAAACTGCAGACTGGTCAGAGTAAAGCTACAGTGCACGCTTTTGTGAAGTATCTTTTCCTGAGCTCTTCTGAACTTCAGGAGGTGCTCATGTGGAGCAGGCTGTTTTAATTCTAATGACCCAAATCCATGAGCTGTCCTATCTCAGTTTGTAATATGGAGTTCCTTCTTCAAGAGGGAGTGGAACTGGTATCTCCTAAAGGGACAGACTTTGAGCATCCATAGGATCAGTCCTGAGTCTTGAGGCAGGGAGCCTCAGGGGTCAGAGCTGAACTCATTGATTGTAGTTTTGGTTTGCTTTACTTCATGAGCAGATTGTACAGTAAATCTCCTCTTAATTCTGTTCAGCAGAACTGCAGAATTTCAACATCGCTTGTTGGACTTTCTTTATGATGCATCATATGGACCATGCATGTAAATACCAAGTTCTGACTTTGATGGCCTGGGCAAAAGAATACCATAGGTTATATGTTGTTGCTCTTGCACTTTAATCCCCTTAACAACATAATTTTTCAGTGTTTTAATAATTCTTCCTTTTCTCACATGCTGGAGAGGAAACATTTTGTGTTTCTTGTTTACAATGTATGGAAAGCTCTTGATTTTATAAAGATGTGTTATACTTGGTGGTTAGTGGGCCCACTCATCTTAATTTCTTTTTTTTTATGAAGGTCCCATCAGGCCAGTAACTCCTGTCACTTGCCTCTCACGCTCTTTCAAGGCAGAGTGACTGCAGCAAAAGCACCATTAATGAACACAACAGCGATATTATCTCCATCTTTCTTTCTACCTGATGAACCATTTGGCTTGGGTTTTGGTTTTAATTCATTGCAGCTAACAGTAACAAGTGCTGCCAGTAGTTAGGCTGGGGAATGCCTTTTGCTAGTATGATGTAGATGAATAAAGGTAAGCTGGGTTAATAAAGCAGCTGGATAAATGCAGGGCAGAGACATTCTCCATCCTTGGAGGTGTTCAAGACTCAAATGTACAAATCCTGAACAATCTGATCTAACTAGACCTGCTTTGAGCAGAGGTTGGACTAGGTGACCTACAGACACCCACAGGAGTGCCCTGTTATTGTAGGATGCTGGGAAAGGATTCCAAAGAGTGTTGCTCCGAAACTGAACCTGGTAGTAAAGTTTTTCCTCCCCAGTTCCTTGGTTCTTGACTAGTGTCAGAGACAGGGTACAGGGTGAAGCAGTCCCTTGGTGGACTCAGATTCAGTTTTTCTTTTTTTCTTATTTTTGAATTGTAAGTCACAAATGTTGCTGGTTGTCAAAAAGGTGGTTCCATTAAATTCACAAGCAGGATGATTTATTTACACTAGATTTCTTTTGTATGTTTAAGAGTATATAATTAAACATACACACTGCAGCATGGTTCCTTTGAGATTTCTTAGGTTTGTATCTTTTGATTCCTGTCTTTGAGGCAATATGTGTGATCCTTGTCTCTTTCCAGAGCTGTCCAAGGCAGCCAAACCCAGTTCCCTGTTGAACTAAAGAAATCATAGAAACATAGAATGGCTACTTACATTTTCTAAAGTTTGTTTTTATTTTCCCAAAAGCACCTCACTTTGCAGTTCCTTCTTTGGAAAGGTGGGCAAAAGTGGCAGTGATGGGATCTTTGTTGTATCCAGGGTGTGAGAAATCACCCTCAGATAATTATGCTTGGTTCTATGTGCTAAATTTACAGCCATGGCAATCTCTTACTGGAATAAAGTCTAGCTTGCAGAACCATCCTAGTGAACACAGTGCTGTCTAGAACCCTCTGGAAAGAGGCAGATGTTTATCCTGCTAGGTAATGAATCAAGGGGATATGTTAGAGATGAGTTGATGTAGAGCATGTATGCAGAAGCTCAGGTCTGAAGACTCTGACATCTGCTCTGTTGTCCAGTCAGACTGAAAAATGGTAGAGCTTGAAAGTAGGCTACTCAGTGTGCACAGCCAACTCTTCAGCTACAAGCTAATTTCTCTTTTCAGATGCCAAACTGGCAATTGTCCTGGTCATTAAAGACATTAGAAATTGAGATTCATAGAGTCATAGATCAATTCAGGTTGGAAAGCACACCTGGAGGTCATCTAGCCTAAACCCCTGCCTAAAACAGGCCTAATAGATTAGGTTGCTCAGGGGCTTTTCTAGTTCAGCCTTGGTCATCTTCAAAGATAGTCGGCCCCACTTCTATGAATGTGTTCCAGCACTTGACCACTGTCATGGTAAAACTGAAAAAGTCTTTAGATATAATCAAATCTTCCCATGTTTTACCATATGTCTGTTGTCTCTTGTCCTATTATTATGAAGCTCCAAGAGTCTGACTGTGTATCCTCTGATAAGGTAGCTGTTGGCAGTAGTAAGGTCTTGCCTGTCCCTTCCTTAGAGCTGTCCTTAGAATCAGAGAATGGTTTGAGTTGGAAGGGACATTTAAAGATTATCTAGTTTCTCTGCCATGATCAGAGACATAATCCACTTTATTAGGTTGCTCAAAGCCTTGAACACTGAGGGATAAGACACCCACAGCTTCTCTGGGCAACCTGTTCCAGTGTCTCACCACTCTCAGAATGAAAAATTTCTACCTTGTATCCAATTTCTAAATCTCTTTAAGCTTTAAACTGTTACCTCTTGTCCTCTTCTTACAGGCCCCCTACTTCAACTTGGGGAATCCACAATGTGAACGTGACCAAAGGCACGGGTAGGACAGTTTCCACCAGGGATGTCTCTGGCTGCTGCATGCAGTCCATGCAGCTGGAGCTGTTCATTCGTATGACACATGAAGACGTGGCTGCCGTAACAGCCTGGATGCAGAGAAGAGTCTGAAAGCATAGACTCACAGTCACATAATGTGAATCAGCCTGAACCTTCCTGGAAAAATAGTCGACTTTTTGTTTAGCTGTAAAAAAAAAAAAAGAAAAAGAAAAAAAAAAAAAAGAAAAAAAGAAAAAAAGAAATCCAACAACTTCTTTTGTTCCGGAAACCTCTGGGCATATTAAGCGAAACCAGATACTTGAGGGTGGGGGTGTTGGGGGAGAGAGGCATACAGGAAAGCAATCAAAATCTACTGAAGGAATTTCTCCTTTCTGGAAGAACATAAACCAGTAACAGAATGTAAACAACCCGCCATATGTAACTTGTAAATCAGAAGTAAAAGGAACGAGTTCCCAGCAGGCCATTGTGAATGGTTGGCTGTTGAGTCTTTTTATTTTTGTTCTTCTTGTTTGATTTAATTTTAAATTTGTCATTCTTTTCCCTCCTCTTCCTGCTCCCCCAAGATGAACCACAAGCCGAACTCTTAAAGCCTGGCCTCCTAAGTGGTGCCTGAAATAGTCACAGCGTATTAATTTTGCAGAGGCTGAAGCACAGGGTTTAACAAGGTCTGACAATGGTTCCTCCTGAAATCATGCCAACAGCATTAGTCGGTTGGGACAAGGTTGGATTCTCTTCTCGAATTAATCAGTTACCTGTGCTAGCTGGTGTATGAGCTGGGCAGTTTATTTCTTGTTTGTTTAGACTGCAAGGAGTGCAATTGGAAAGGAGAGAGAGATTTCTTTTTAAAGACTCTTGGGAGTATATGTTTTGCAGCTGGAAAATGGCTTCAATCTTTAACAAATACTAAGCCACTCTATTTAGATTTGAGAAGACCTCCTTTCTCCAAAAAAATCTCTTGTCTAACTGAGGAGAAAAGAAAAAAAAAGGAAAAAAACAGGGACAGTATTTTTAAAAGTGATTTGAAGTCTGAAAGAGGGATCCATGGAGCTATTGCTTATCGTTCTAAGTGGACTCCAGGGGATTGAAGAGGCCAAGTTTGATGCCCTTCACCAAAATATCCACCTGCTCCTTCTTGATTTACAGCCACATGGACCATTTTTAGCTTGGGCCTGAGCCCTGGGAGGCAGGATGGGTTTGGCTGTGAAAGGTGGATCTATCCAAGATACGTGCTTTGTCCTACAAAGCATTTCTATGTTGTTGGTGGTTTTTCTTCCCTAAGGGTGGAAAACAAAAACAAAACAAAACTTTTAAAAAAATAAGAATTGTTTTGTTGCATGATATCAGATACACCTGTGTTTTTCTAGCACTCATACCTTGATCTCCAAGTAGACCTTCATTCATGAGATGGGCACTGATCTCTGAGCATAATGCAAATTAATGGGAATGGAACAAGAGCAATGTTTTGACTTTTTAATGTCTACAAAGAGCAAACTGATTCTGTAAGCATGGTGTCCTGAAGACAAAGGCTAAAGGGGATAATTTCTTTATACTTTTGTCCTGTGTTAAAATGAACAAAGCCCTCTTGTTGTTTGTTGTTGTTGTGAAACTGGAGGAATGAAGAAGCAAGCCCAGCCTCTGGAACATTTAGGGACTTTACCTCATATCCATTTCAAAGACACCTCCCTGTAGCTGAGCTTGCAAGTAGAGTTTAGCCAGGGAACATGGCTCATTTGCATGATTTCATCTCTCCCCCTAAAATAAGGGCATTTGTAGTAATTTGTTAAAATAGTGATTAGCACTGATCCTTTCTGGTATCAGCTGCTGCACTGTCAATGAGATGGATACAGCCTTGGAAATCCCCCCACCCACCACTGCATGTTTAGGATCACTACCTGCTCAAGGCAATTCTTAAACTTCAAGCGGATTTGTAAAGACTTTCTCAGAGCCTTGTCTGCCCTTATCATGACAACTCCAATATATCGTGTTCCTGACAAGATTGCTCATGAGATTAAAGGTGGGGTGGGAAGCAGAATGGTGAGGGGCTCGTCAGACTCATCTCCTTTAAAGCTAGAAAGGTCATTTACCTTTTGGGCAGCTGAAGGTAGCAGCCTGTGACAGGCTACAGATAAAATCCAAGAGCATACTTATGTTGCTCTTCCCTCCAAACTAGCTGTTTGAATGGCAGGGATGAAAGAAATAGGGCTTCTTCCTTCCTCAAGAGAAAGATGGAACCACTGTGGGTGGCTTCAGAGGCCTCATCTGGAATATTGTGTGCAGTACTTGGCTTTCTGGCTCAAGAAGGACAGGGAGCTACTGGAGAGGGTACAAAAAAGGGCTACAGAGATGATGAGGGGACTAGAAAATCTCTCTTACAAAGAGAGGCTGAGGGACTCAGGAAGTCGGCCTAGAGGAGATTGAGGGGGGGATCTTATCACTGCTTATAAATACTTGAGGGGTGGTTGCCAGGAGGATGGGGTCAGTCTTTTTTCACTGGTGCCCAGGGACAGGACAAGAGGCCATGGGCACAAACTTGAATATAGGAAGTTACCCCTAAACATGAGGAGGGACTTCTTTACTGTGACGGTAGCAGAGCACTGGGACAGGCTGCCCAGAGAAGTTTTGGAATCTCCATCTCTGGAGATATTCAAAAGCCTCCTGGACACTGTCCTTTGCAGCCTTCTTGAGGTGATCCTGCTCTGGTTGGACTAGATGATCTCCAGAGGTCCCTTCCAACCTCTTTCATTCTGTGATTCTATGGAAGCAGCATTTCTCTTGTCCAGTGTGGTGGGATGAAGCAATCTTAAAAGACAGATGTTTTTGAAGTGTGCACAAACAGGAGCTGAGGGACTTCAGCCCACTTGGACCAGTGTTCTCTCATGGAGACATGCAACAGCACTTCTTTATCTTGCCCTTACAGAATTTTGGTCCTGCAGGAGGTCCCTCAGGTGATGGTAGGGTCACAGGGGACTGTGTGCTTATCAAATACCTATACCAGGGCTTGCAGCAAACCCAGAGAGTAGTTAAATGCTTAGACAGTGTTGAGACTGTGCTGAGTGTGGAGTTAGAGCAGAACCATGGAGTCTGGACTCCTGCCCTTATCACACAGGTCTTTGGAGTCACACTGTATTGAGCAGTGCACAGAACTGCAGGGAGTGGGAGAGGTGTGAGGATAAACCAGTGCTGCTGCCTGTGAAGATCAGTATGTGTATCTTCAGGACAAGACATGACACTCTCCAGGCTCCAAGAAACTCTGCTGAGGAGCACCCAATTAGCATAAGAGCAGTTGTGATGCTGTAGCTACACTAAGGTTGGGGGAGATCAATCGTGCCCAGAGGGAAAACAAACAAAAAAAGTGTTATTAATGTTGTGGCCTTTGTTGATGAGATTCCTTTTGCACATCTTGTGGGAAGCATCTACTCTTGCTGAAGGTTCTATTTGCTGGTGCCTGTTCTGTCCCTGGTGTCAGTGTGGGGACAGTGTCCTGTTCGCACAGCACTGGGCAGAGGTGTGTGCACAGCTGGTGTTCGGGAGCTTTCACACAAGCAAATGTGATCTGGGAATGTTTGTGTTGGAAAAGTTAGGAAACAGGAGAGAAAAGTGGCTGTTCAACCAAACATCACAAACATGAACAATATGGGGATTTTGTGAAGACATTTAAGGTCTGCAATTTTAAAAACAAACCTATTGTCCAATACATTTTCAGCTTAAAAACTTCATTCAAACAGAAGTAGTTCCAATGATAAGGTTTACCTCAAGAAATACAGTAAATTTTAATATTTTTATTTAAATAGGAGACTGAAGCAATATAAGCACAAGAATTTTCATAAATTATTTGAACTTGCAGGACTATTTCAATAAACTTGAATCAGCTGTTTTCAGCCAGAAGTTCAGCTGAAATGTATGACCTGACCCTAACAAGAAGCATCATGAAAGTTCAGACCTAATTCAAAAAGCTTAGCCTACACTGTAATATAACCAACTAGGAAAAGACTCTGTTTGAGAGATAGTGTGGAAATGAATCTTCTTCTTGGGTGTTGTTCATGTGGATGCTGCATAACCCATTACTCAGATGAGCATTTTTCAACCCACTGGGGGTCTGTCCATGATCCAGCATTATCTCTCACAATTATCTAGAAGAAACTATAAAGTTCCTGGTAAAGTCTTTCAGATGGTGCAATCCTGGCAGGGAGGTCAAGTATGGACAGGACAGTTATATGAGGTGATTGTGATGACTGGGTAGAAAATTGTCTCTTGATTGTGTTAATGCAGCCAAGGGCAAGTTTACACTTCTAAAGAGGTTACAAAAGGAGACGGCGTCTTGGAAGGCAACAGCTCTGGGAGGGCTTGGGATTAACAGCAGATAACAAACTGCATGTATACAAATTATTGTAAACAGCAGGATATCTGTCAACTGTCTGTTACGCCTGTGGTGGTTGGACAACTGGTAAGGACAAAGCATGTGGCAAAGGACACCTAAGGTGAACTGGGGGATGAGTTTTTGAACTGAAAGGGCAGTTAAGCCCTGGGACAGACTGTGGGTGGAGTGGAGTGAGGAATCTCTATCCTGAAGGACTTGTGATATCTTGCAGGAACAAATTGTCCTGCAAGCAGTCAGCTGAGCTTTCCTGTATCCTTGGGACTTGGAGCTGGTTGGCTTTGCTTTCTGAGAAGGATGAACTTTTTGAGTTGGAAGTCTTTTCTTGTGCCTGTAGATATGAGGGGTGTATGTGGATGTCCCTGGATGGAAGTCAGTTTAGCCAATTGAAAAAATTAGAATTTTGTGCAATAGCTTTCTTTTTTTTCCCTTTTT
The DNA here is from genome assembly GCF_964237585.1 of Gallinula chloropus. Lineage (NCBI taxonomy): Eukaryota > Metazoa > Chordata > Aves > Gruiformes > Rallidae > Gallinula > Gallinula chloropus. Next base: position 83,204,054 of record NC_140088.1, on the reverse strand, counting down.
TTTCTTAGCAACTTTTTTATTGTGATGCTCAAAAAATTCCAGGTGTTCTTTTTTCCATTGCATTATTTAAAATGTTTAAATGTGTCTTGCTTTCTCTTCCCTTGCTGAAGGTAAGAAGCCTTTTTGACTATGTTTACACCAGTAAATTAGACGTGTGTTTGGGACTGTTTTCTGGCCCTGAAGCCCACAGGTACATGACAGCCTCTCTTGTCCTCTGAAACAGGTGTCTGCACCCTACTGGCTGTTGGGGATGGTCCCTGACTCTTGTTCAGGTGTTGCTTGCAAGATTATCATTCGGCCTGGCCCAAAAGTCTACCAGGGGCTGCTTGCAGTAGGAACATAACAGTATAGATGGTAGAATTCCTGTGCCTGGAAATACTATGTGACACTGTTTAATTTACTGGTGTGGATGTAGCCTTTGTATATTAGCTGGCCCTAGTACCCTCCAGTGGGACAAGACTGCTTTGATAAATAGTGACTGAGGTGAAACAAAGTCAAAGGATGCAGAGATCTGCCTTGTTGTGCTGTGGTGAGTGTAAGGATTTGTCTTCCGTTTCCTGATAGATTCATCCAGGCAATGGAGTTACAAGAGAGGGGGAAAAGCAAACACTGCCTGTTCTCAGAACTGACACAGATGTATTTCTTAGTTATGAACTGACAGAGGCAATATTAGCATGCATCTCTTGAGGAAAAATTACCATTTTGTGGGTTTTTTTGTTTCTTGGGTCATGCTCTTGGCTGGTCTGAATCAGAAAAGTGTTGCCAATGCCAGGAAGTTATGCTAGTTTCTACCAGTTGGGATTCTGGCCAAGGGTGTGTAGTTGCTCCCAGTTTGCTTGTGCTGTGGAGTGGTAGCAAGGAGCAGTTTTGAGGATGTATTTCAACTGCTATAAGTGTTAAAAAATAGAATGTAAAATATTGACTCAGTGTCTTCTCTCTGGAGCCTCAAAGGCTCTGATTTCACATAAAGACAGTGGATAAAAAGTGGTCCTGCAGTTTAGGTAAGACATATAAAGAGAAAGATCATGTTCAGAGGACATACTGCTGGTGACTAACCTGAGACTTGCTGTTTCTCTTCACCATCTCTAGTGGGGTTCAAGCCTGGCAGCCCTTACCTAGCATGAGCTCTGAATACAACCTTGTTACGTTTCGTTGCAAGGACATGCCCTGTACTGTGCCATGGACTGCTGCCAGCTGTGGCATCTACCTATACACCCTGTCTCAGAAGAGCAACCAACAACTCGAGACACAGCATCTCCTCTCCTATAAGGCAGCCACAAATGTCTGGAGGGGGAGAAAGGGAAACAAGGTTTTTGCAGCTCCACCTTTTCAGTTCATTAGGGTTTTGTTCCTCCCCAAAGGATGATCCTGGAGCCCACAGTGTTACTGGTGAAGCACCTGGGTCTACAGGATGTGTAGGAACTCAACTTGTATTGAAAGCAATATGATTTGCACACACTTCTTTAAGGTGCTGGTACCTGATTCTGTGCAACCAAAATCGGTGAGAAGTGCAGGCCTAGGCTCAGGCCCTTGTAGCATATGAATGTTAGACGAATGAGTCCAAGAGAAAACCCTAAAATAGATGACTAGATAATTTCTGACAGTTAATGACCTACTAGATGATCTGAGAGCTTAAGGGCTCTTCATCTAGGAACTCATTAAATGCCAGACCCATTAGCTGTCATTACTGCTCTTACTATTTTTGGATATGTAGAAATGTTCAGAAAAACAAAGACCTTTCTGAAGTGCTGTTGAAGTTGGAGGTATAGCTGCACATTGCTGCAGGTGATCAAGCTCTCACTCGCATTGGAACCAACAGGTTTGTCTTGAGAAACTTCAGCAGGATCTATTCTGACTGGATACTGCTCTGAGATGAACATCTGGTCCTAGAGCACAGATGAAAACACAGCTGGACTTTTATTTTCAAAATTCTTCCGGTTTAGACCTCTAATTCTGAGGTGCAGTTGTGCACCATGAAACCTCTGATCTATTTTCAACAAGATTTCACATATTTTCATGAAAAAGGTATACAGCTCTTAATTACTTCTGCAGATGAGACACGCAGACCAAATACATTTGTCGGATATTTTCCTTTGTCTCAGATAGTTCAGATTAAGGAAAGAACACTGGGTTTTGGAATCGTAACAATTAAGCTCTAACTTTCCTATTCCGTGTGTAGTTTTCATACCATCACAAGTACTCAGATTTCAGATATGCAGTACCATAACAGGAACAACACTCACAATTACTATTTCCTGAATAGGGGCGTAGATGTTAAGTGGTTATAGTATCTGGATGGTCTTGCTTGCTGGTGTTATCACAGCAGTTTCAAAAGGACTTTGCTCTGAACCTCTTCTGCCATCATCAGCTCATCAATGTAACTGTGCTTGGCTTAAAGGTGTTGCACTGGTGTGAATCCAAATTGACCTGGGCATTAGATGGAGCTGCTTTGGTTTCACACCAAGACAGAATAATGCAAAGCCATTGGCAGGCTTTCGTGCTCTAGGGCAATTTACTGCTGGTTAAATGGCTAATGGGAGTAAAAGTTGGGACCCTGTTTCAATTACATTTACGATGGAGCAAAAAGAGCTGCTTGCCAGTGGCAGGAGATCCTTTCCAGACCTCCATTCCCAAAGCAGGATAATTTCCTTGTTCTCTGTGGAGCTATGCCAGGATGGAAATGGTGAATTCAGGCTCCGGGACCTGTCCTTTGTAACCATGATACCCTTTCCTCAAGAGTGCCATTGTCTAGGGCATACAATAAGCTTTGGAGAGACAACATCCAGTGCTGGAGAAGGGAGGTAACCATATCTTTTTGTACTACTCTGGCTGATAATCTGCTCAGGTCAGAGGTAAGAAGTGGTGAATGTTGTGCTCTGGTGGCTCTCTGAATGTCCAAGGAATGAACTGAGAAATAATGGTGACATTTTGCCTTGTAGCTCAGGCTGGTCATGTTGGGCCTTCATGTAAATAAACACCCTTTCATTTGGGAAAATGAAAGGATATACAAGGTCATACAGCAGAGCTGAGGGCAGATTTTAGCCTCTGGGCTTCCACCTTGAGGCACTAGCTATCAGCCCTGGCTTCTGACAATGGCTCATGAGACGATTCCCCGTTTCTCCTTTGTGAAGCTGGTCTGATTCATCTGCCTCAATGCAGACACAACTTCCTCAGTCCTGTTCCCACAGTTAACAACTGTTGCCTTTGGTTCAAAAAGGTTTCTGGGTGCCAAAGTCCCACAGCAATCAGCAGGAATTGAAGGTCAAAATGCCTTTTTGGAGCTGGGTCTCTGTCTCTGCTCTGAGAAGCTGTCTTGTTTCTGCTGGAGTTAATGTGGCTGGTGGGAGGCTCTGAAGGTTCAGAGATGCTGGGTTTTTTGGTTAAAAGATAACAGTGTCTATCTGTTGTGTCTACCAGCTGGTTAACCAGGCAGCCAAACAGACTCAATCAAATAGCTGTGGCTTTTCCTACTCAGTGCAACACTGGGTCATCGAAAGGAGATTCATTTTATTTTTCTTTCCCATGTAGCTTCTCAGATGTAAAACTCATTTTATTAGTTATAGGCAGGGATCTGGCTATGAAAACTGTCTCTGCTTAATCATCAGATCTTCCCTTCTGGTTTCTTTTTTGGTCACTATCTTCATGAAAGTGAGCTCTTAGTCTAACAGAGTGATGGATGAACAAGGCGAGGTCTGTGTGGTTTGATTCATTATTGCTGGCACAGAGATATCTGATGCCAACGTGCACCACGGCACAGTGGAGATGTGAATCCTCCGTGATCTACCTTACCTTTCTCAAGGCTTCATCTCATTCCAGCAGGAAACAAGCAGTGGGGTTTGGCAGGTAACTCAATAGCAGGTACATCCCCGTTCACTGATGAAACAGCATCTTGACACCGAGGCAAGTTTGCTGTGTGATGTGCCTCTTCAGAAAAGGCAGCTCAGGTTTCAGAATTTTATTTCAAGATGAAAGTCTTCTATGGAAAACTTGCCACAAATTAGTGATGAAAAAGCACTAATAATTTATTCTCTTACTCCAAAAAAGAGGGCTGCTTTTTTTTTTTTCTTTTTCCTTCAGCGATGCACATAACGAGGGCTTGAAGGTGCCTTTCCTGTGCTGGGGGAGTGATGGTTCAGGGAACACAAGCAATGAAATAGAAAAGGTGAAGTGACTGTAACAGTGGGAAGTATCAGGAGCTGCTGTGCCCCAAACAAAGAATTGGAAGCCTGCCCATGTCTGACTAATATACACACAGTTATTTATTCCTCCCCAGAACCAGGACCTCCCCTAGGAGCTACTACAGATAAGATTTGCAGGAATTCTTTTTGGTAACTCTGCCCTGCCACCAAGCAGCCCTAGCCTGAGCTGCAAAGTCCAGTCTATGTAGCAGTTGGTTCAGGTTTCTTCTGGGCCCCTCATGGTTCCCTGTTATAATTAATTTTACTTTTTTCTCCCCCTCCATTTTAAATTCAAAGTGCCAGAAATACGTGAGGACAATGTTGCAGCCCGCTGCAGAGCTGATTTTGCAATGTATTGTGAGGTGTATTGTGAGGGTGTAGGGAAGTGTTTGCCAGGGTTGGATGGCTGCGGAGGATGGAGAATGCCAAACCTCAGACTCATCTACACAGTGCACAGGGAGCAAAACCTGCAGCAAAACACCCTTAGAACTGTGCCTGGGTTTCACTTCAGAGGCCACTGGTTCATCCCACAGAGAGGCAGGAACAAGCTAACATATGTGGTGGGGATGACTAGAGGTCCATGACCTAGGGCCAAACTGTTTTGCTAAGCTATTGGTGGTTTAGATGTTCCTAGTGAATATCTAGAGCTGTCAGGGTCCCCAAGGGACTGTCCTGAGACTGTGTCCTGAGCTAGCACCCCAGCAGGTGGGCTTGGACATCCCAACCAGCCCAGCTACAGCAATATGTGTGGGCTGTGAGAAGCAGAATAAATCAGCCTCTTCCAAGCTCCTCCTTCTTCCTTTTCTGGGTGGCTCCTCTGAACCTGCCTTTGGTGTCATGGTATGGGGCAGATACCCCTGGAGGGACTTCTGGGAAGAAAAGCTATTTCCAAAAGTACCTGAGGGTTGTAGGAGCCTGATAACCTTTGGTTTCTGCTGTCGGCATTGCCTGTGCTGGGGCGGGGAGCAGGCAGGGGTGTTCCATGTTTTGGCAATTGTATCTCTTCTGTCTGGGCATGGCCCTTGCCTCTCACATCTCTTATCTCATGTGTGTTTTATTTCCTCACATGGAGTACAGCTGGGGCAGGACGTTTATAAGCAGGAAGGCATTTCCCCTCCCAAAGCATGGCTTGGGAAAGCGGGGAGGGAGAGGGGAGGTGATTTTGTGGCTGACAGACCAAGGGGATGCAACGTGCCAAGCTACATCTGTGGTTCCTGAGAAATCAATTAGCGAGGGAGGGGAGGGGTGGTTGGCAAACCACATGGTTGAAAGGAAAACATCACAAAAATGAGACTGAGGGATGTTTTGAAGAAGAGGCGCTGCTCAAAGAGTGGCTTAGTTTCATAGCGGGTGCGTGTGAAAGAGAGATGCTCACCAAAAGGTTAATCAAGACCTGGGAGGGAAGGCTGGCCTAGGATCTGGGAAGCAGCCTGAGAATAAAAGAGACCGAGAGACCGTGCTCGTCCTGTGTTGAAAAATATAACCCAATATCTGTGGTATGCAGTGGCAGAGATTGGGGAAAATGTGCATTTGGCATCACTGCAGCATTTTGCAAACTCCCCTGGAGTAAGATGGAGTTTTGGGGCTCTTTTTTTTTTTTTTTTTTTTTTTTTTTTTTTAGAATTCGGTTCCCTCCTTACAAGTCTGGAAGACTTGAACCTTTCTGTCCTGGTATCCTGGAAATGTTTGTGTCCAGAGGTACTTAAGTGCATTTCTGATGCTCTTCTGCATGGAGATGGAGCATATTGCAAAGGGTCTTGCATGTACAGTCAGCATGGACTGAAGCTGTAATGACGGAACATTCCTGCCACTAGTCCTTGCTCCTTGGACCATGCAGGTATTTTAAAATAGATAAATCTTTGGGTTCAGGTCTCTCCATTTCCAGTCAGAAACCTCATTCCTGGTTTGGAGGCATTTCTAACTCCTTTCCATTTCACCAGGAGGAAGATGTGTGCTTTTTGGGATGTGACTCGCTACTTCAGGAGAGGGGCTGAAGCTGACAGTGATTGTCCTCATTGAACTTCTCATCCCATCCTTTACACATGTGGTTATGCAGAGAGCTGAAGCAGGGAACTGATCTAGCCAAAACCCTGTCCTTGTCCTGCCAGTACAGCTCACTAGTCTTGCTCACCATGCAGTTTGTTAAGTATTCTGCTGTCACCAAGGTGAAGTAGGAATATGTGATATGGGGTCTGTTGAAGACGTGATGACCCCTAATACCAACAGCCTACTCCGAGACTAGTTGAAGGGACAGTAGAGCCAAGCCTGGTGCTGGATGCACTGCTGGGGGGTGGAATGACCCTTAGGCTTCCTCCCCAAGCAGGTTTGGTTTTTAACTTTCCTTTCTCTCTTTCATGGGGATAAGAGTGTGCATCACATTTGGGAGGAAGCTCTGAGGCACAGGGAACCTGTCTGTGGTTATGGTGGCACATGAAGCACCTGCAGCTCTGGTGAGGAGGAAGACTTGAGATGAGAACCCAGATGGGCTAGGGAATTTGTCCTGGCACCTTGGTTGCCTTGTGCTCTTTATGGAGGTTTGAATCCCCATCTCAAGACTGACAATTGGGAAATCAGGCCCTCAGGTTTGTTTACAAATAAACTTGTCTGCCATCGATGTAGGGATGGTAGCCAATGCATACAGAAGTACAGCTTTCTCTCTATTTTGTTAAGAAAAACATCCCTCCAAACTAATATCTGGTGCAGCTCCCCAACTTGTAGGGTTTGCCTGGTCTTCCTGTTTTCACTATGATTTTTCTCATACTAAATTCCCCCAGAACATTTACTAGGGTCTTTCAAACCACTGCTTGTATGGTTCCTGGTAGATGAACCTTCTGAGAGACACACAGTGGGGCAGAAGAAGGGGGAAAGTGTGTGCACATGTCTGAGAGAGGGAGAGTACTTGGAAAGGAGAGCTGCCAATGCTGTGATAGTGTCCCTGTGTGAGACAGAGTTCGTCTGTGGGTGTGAGAAAGGAATATTTGGAAGTGAGCATGCGTGGGCGTGAGGTGTGTGTGAGAGTGTGCATGCGTTTCCATCCCCACACTTTGAAAACCTTTTTGGAGCACTGCAGTGTTCAAACAGGCCCCAGCTCCCGAAATAATCAACCCATCTAGAGAAGTTACAAAGTTTGTGGACACCTGGAGGAGGTGGATTTCCTAGCTGTGTCTCCTGATGCATGTTAAGCAGCCCATGCTGGCTAGTGCAGCCATGTTGGCTGCAACGAGGTGTGCTGGAGGTCAGGGCAGGTGTAGAGGTATGTCTAGGGGAGCACAATATCTACTCCTCACTCTAGTAGTCTCCTCTTGCCAGGGTTTTTGCAGCTTCTAAGATGTGGAGAAAAGGAACGTTACATCTCCTCCTCCATCACTGCCCATTGCACTCCCTGAAGGCCATGGAAGAGGTAGGATTAGAGACCCATGAGGTCAGGGCTAGACATTGGTGGCTTCATAAACCCCTGTAGAAGAGCAAAGTTGTCCTAATTTTTATGTTGCTGGGATAGGTTTTATTTTTTCCCCTTCAAGAGTCAACACCCTTCTCCTAATGCAAATGCAAGTACTGCAGGCTCTTTGGAGCTGTGTTCCTGGTCTAAAGTTCATGGGCAGCACGTACAACATGTAAACCCTTTTTATCCAAAACCATATGTGTGTTGGCATCACTGCAAGGGGATCGGGCTTCTCCTCCTGTGTCAGCAGTTCTTCACCTCACTAGCCCCAACACATGTTCACAACAGAGCAGATGTGGGCTCAGGTCCCTTTTCCATAGGGAAGGGTCCAAACCACATCTCCCACTGTGCTCTCCTACCACCCTCCTGGGGCAATGTGGGGAGGTGGCAGGTGCCTCTTTTCTTCCCCTTCCTCCTGATTTGGGGAAAGCTGTTCCCCCTTGCAGCGGGGAATCACCAGATTCAGTGGGTCAGCAAGAAAGAACAAGCAAGCCTGGCTGTGTTAGTGCTTGGGGAAATTCACCTGGGAGCAGGGCGACCAGAGCTCCAGCTCCTGCTCTGAGGACTGTTTATGTGTTTTAAAATTAAACAACCCATGGTGCTGGTAACTGGAATTCAGGTCTCCCCACTCCCAGGGGAGTGCCCCGATCCCAGGGCTGTGGAGTCATGCTCACTCTTGCCCTCTGGAGCTTCAGGTTTTGATTTTATTTATTTATTTTTTTTTCCCTTTTGAGTAGTTTCTCCAGAAAGGAGAGGTGTGAGCCCCTCTCCAGCTATACTTTTAGGTAGGGGCACTGCCTATAGCAGACGGGATTTGGATGATTGCTGCTCCCTATGTCAGAGGGAGCAGGACTGAGGTTTCTGAAACCTATGAAATGCTTGCTAATCTTTCAGTTGTTAATTGGGAGGAGAGTGCATGAATTCTGCCTCCTACTCTTGTGTATGATGGGCAGCTGCTGGTGCCACATGGCGTGTGATGTGGTAGTCATGCGATGGAAACACCTACAGGCCAGGCTTTGGTGGTGACAGAACAGAGGGACGATGTGTTAGCCAAGCACGTTCTCTTGGCATGCTTTTGGACTGTGAAAATGGAGGTTTCTCATGGACTGTGATGCTCCCAGGGTGACACAACAGGTGAGCAAGATTGTGATAAATAAATATTATATGTTAGTGGTTAAAACATGCTGGATTTGGCCATATAGACCCCTGTGGGAGAGTGTTCTTACTGTTGATTTATCCTGGGAAAAACTCTTGCCATCTCCAATAGCAGCAAGCCTTCAGTGAGGCCCCTTGGAAAGCAGCATGGTCTAATGCCTGGCAGCAAAAATCACGTTGGAGCCATAAACAGGAAAACTTTGATATTGCTGGTGTTAGGGATGAAGAGCAAGAAGAAAGGCTCTTGCACAGCTGCCACTGAGCGTGATGCTCCCATATTCCCCAGCTTTCTGCCTGGCTTTTTACTGGTCTTTGGAGCAGACCCCTAAATCCCACCAGAGCTGTCTCCTGACCCCGCAAGGCACTGAGCTCCCCTCTGAAGGTGCGGAGGGTCCCCAGCTCCAGTTACAATGTCAGTCTCCCAAGTTCTAGTTCAGTCTCAAGCGTGGTGGAGTCTGTGCCTGTGGGCAAATCACTTCCACCTCTCTAAGATCTGGCTGTAAAACAAGGCTAATAACACCAAATTACCTACCTGTGAGAATTAATGAGATCATACTTGCTCAGCCCTTTGAAGGCATGAAGCATTACAGAAGCACTGGGGCATTATTACAGAGTGTGTTTTTAATATACGTCTAGTTTCACTTACAAATTGGAGTTTTGCTCCCTTTTGACTAAACGGCACTAATTAGACATGTAGGGTAGGAAATAAATGTTTCCAGTGTTACTCAGGTTGGAAACCAGTTAATTTCAGGGTTCTTTGGTTTAATTGCGTCTGAAAAGACATTGAGAAAATGTGTAATGAGCTGAGAACGCTTTAACTTTGTTTTTATTGTTCCCTAAACTCTTGCTTCTGCTCAGTCACAAAATGCCAGTAAAATAGTGGAGAACAGGACTTGGACTTTTTTTTTTTTTTTTTTAATTTTTTTGGTATGTCAAGGTAAAATAATTCCTACTTATTCAGTTTAATGTAGCACTTCTCCCCCATAAATCTCTGAGCACTTCACAAAAGCAGGTACAGCGTTACCCTCATTTTATAAAGTGGGAAACATAAAGCAGAAAGAGGTTGTGGGATTTGCCCAGGGTCAAGTAAATTAGGCCTTGTCTATGTGAGAAACATGTGCCAATTTAGTAAAACAGGTGGAAAACACACTCTGGACACTTACCTAATTTTAAGAGTCCCTTTTCTTGTTTTCACTTTAGCCAATTCGTATCAATTTAAGCTTGCTTTACGTCAGTGGGTTTAAAGCAAAGGCTTCCCATAGCCTGTTGGACTGGGCTGACTAAGCTGGACTAAACTCACCCTCTAACTTGTGCTGGTGTCTGTACATAAGCTCTCAGTGGCAGAGTGGAGATACAGGATGCCTGAAGCTCAGCAGATCAAAAATTCTCCCTCTTACAGGAAATCATCTTCCTTTACAGAATTAGATTAAGCATCCCTGGCAAAGGAGAAGCCGCACTGGGATGTCTCCTGGGCACATTTGTATTGGTGACCATTGTCAGTAAATGCAAGGAGTCAATGAAGGTATGGTTGGCTTTTATTAATACACAGATTGCAGAAGTAGCACTTGTATCCTAGTTGCATTTTAAATGCCTGAGTTCCTGGTTTAGGCAGATGCTTTGGGATTTTAGCCCTTTTCTGTGATGTTTTCCTTTGTGGTTTCTCACGTTTGCTGTCACTCACTGCAGCTCACCTGGGAAAGTTCAGGATGGGTACGTTGCTGTGTGCCATCCAAAGGTCTGCGTGTCTGTATGGGCAGTCAGACAAAGCAGAGCTGATGTGGTTCAGCCGCCGATAAAAATAACAGAATTAGTAATAGTAGAAAAGGAAGCAATGCTGCAAACTTGAAAAACAGATGTTCCTCCATTGTGGTTTCTCTGCCAAGTGTAGAATTGTCCATGTGGGTTTTTTTATTTTCAAGTAAAAAAAAAAAATCCTTCACAAATCTAAATTAAAATTTAAAAACAGGAAAAGTGAGGATTTTCTCCTCCACCCTCACTTCTCTTCAGCATCCTCCTTCTCTGAAGAGTTTTCATGGGGAATAGTGGTGTCTGATTTTGTCAGCTGTGTTGCAATCAAGGACCTGAGCTTTCTCTACCTTAGAGTGCTTCAAAAAATATCTTAGCAAGTATTTTCCCCACAATTCCCGGGTCATGATCAGAACTTGCAGATATCGTTTGAATGTCATCTTATGTCTTGCTATGAATCTTCTGTTAAAAGCTTAATTGCAGAAAACTATCCATACAAGTATCTCCTGCTTTTGTACAAAGCACAGCAATGTCTTGCTCAGTGACTGTGAATTGTAAACAATATGATAAAGCATTAACTGGATTCAATATGCTCATTTTGAGAAGAATAGAAAGATCACACTGCGTTCACTATGGTTTGTGGAGTCTTTATCATTCTGGTGGCTATTTGGAAGGACATGGACTAACAGTTTCTCAGAATCTCTGGTGGGCTACGTGTGGGCTGGGAACTTGATGCACCTCTGCATTAAGTATCAGGAAAGGCATTTCCTTGGAGTAGGAGTCAGGTCTTCACCCTCCAATGAGTGCACACAAGGCGACGGATTCATGGGAAGCACCTTCAAGTCTAAGCACCTTAAGTTAGGCAGGGAGGTGTTTGGGGGTTTTTGTTGTTGTTGTTTGTTTGCTTGTTTTTGGTTCTGTTGGGTTTTGTTGGGTTTTTTGGTTGTTGTTTTTGTTTGGGGGGGTTTTTTGGGGGGTGGTGTGGTTTTGTTGGGTTTGTTGGGTTTTTTTTTTTAACGGGGAGCTACCTAAAAGCAAAGGAGCACATTGCAAAATCACAAGAAAGTCAGACCAAGAAAAGCTGTCCATCCTAATCACTGAAAACCATTCCTGGGGCCGGATGTGGTGGTGTGGTGTTCAGTGGCTTTCTGTTTTCCTGTAACCTTAGAAACAACCATGACTAACAGGATTGTGGAAAAAAAATTTCTTTACTTTCCCACCCTTTCCTTTATCATTGGGGAATATAATTAGGAAACCCCAAGTTCACTATCAGGTGGGCTCTTCAGGGAATGTATCTGAACAACATTAGCATTAGGAGAGCTGTGGTTCAGTTCAAGGAGGCTTTGAGAGACAAACAGAGCCCTAAGCTCCCAAGGACATGCTACTTGAAACTGGCTATGGGCTGTGAGCATCAGAGAGCTGTGGCCATTCTCTCTGCAGACTGCAGAAAGATTTAGAAATGCATTGCACATGTTTGTTGGACACATTTGCAGCTGAATAGGAGCTGATCAGAGCAGATGATTGGTCTGGCTGTGGCAAGCCTGAAGAAAGGAAGATTTAAGGCTAATTTACTGAATTTGGAGACCCAGCACATCTGGAGTAAATGTCCAACTCTCCATAGACTTGCTGTGTTACCAGAACAAGTTTCTTACATATAGAAAGAGATCGTAGAATCACAGACTGCTTTGGGTGGAAAGGGACCTCAAAGCCTACCCAGTACCACCCCTTACCATGGGCAGGCACAATCTCCACTAGCTCAGGTTGTCCAAAGCCCCATCCAACCTGGCCTTGAACCCTGCTAGGGATCTGGCAGCAGCCACAGTTGCTCTGGGCAACCTGTGCCAGGGCCACCCCACTCTCATAGTGAATAATTTCTCTCTAATATCTAATCTAAATCTACCATCTTTCAGTTTAAATATGTTACCCCCCATCCTAACACTATGCTCCCTGATAAAGTGTCCCTCTCCAGATTTCTTGTAGGCTCCTTTAGGTACTGGAAGGCTGAAGTTAGTTCTACTTAAAGCTTTCACTTCTCCAAGCAAAATAACCCCAACTCTCTCAGCCCCTCTGAAGGATCAGTTCTCTCAGTCATCCTTCTCATGTTACCTGATATGAATCCCAAGCAGCACTTCCATAGATTCCTCCTGCTATGTATGTTTGCTCAATGTGTAGTTCTGCGGAGCTCTGGCCATTACTGGGGAAGTTTTCAGTGAACTTCTGCATGTAAAACATAAAAATCCTCTCAAATCATCATGTGGAACATTTATGCAGCTATATTTTGATTTTAACTATTGGAAAGGAAGTCACTGATTTCTGAGACACAATTTGAAATTGCACTAGACCTTTCAGTACTATTCTGCAGGTAGAAACGCATGCTCCCACAGATTTTTGGTTAATTCTTTAGGTTGGCTTTTAGCTATGCATTCATTATCCTGGATGGGATGGGGGTACATCTTTCTCAGTCTGTCAGCCAGTGTTAAAAAGAGATTTTTCCACAGCCCAGGAAACCAAACAATGAACAAGATACTGTGAGATATTCACTGACATCCTACTTTTTGTTTCCTGCATTAGACAGATGTGCAGTTGGTGCCAGGAGGGGAAGAATTAAAAGGATTTTGCTGAAAATGAAGAGGAATTGTTTTAGGTGCTTAGGTCAGAAAATGCTACCTGAAACTCACAGCAAAGCAGGGAAAGATGCATCCGTGTTCTGCATAAAGAGGCAGAAGGCCATGGGAGCTGTGACTGAGGCATGGGAAATAGGAGCATGTCCCATGCTGTCTAGGGATGGTGGGGCCCTTTACTTTCCTGCAAAACCTCCTCCACCATGTCCTCAATAGGAAATGCACAGAAGTGGGGGGATGGGGAATGGTGGTGGTGGGGGAAATGCAGACATCTTCAGAGCATCTGTTTTTCTACTTTTGTCTCTCCTTTTCCATTGGGTGTATCCCTTTGGTCTGTTCCTTTGTGGGAGGGGAAAGCTGGGATAGGCGGAGCTGAGTCCTAGTCAGTGGCCTTTCCTCGTGAGGCTGGAGACATGGTCCCTGGGGACTTCTACCCTCAGCTCTCCCTTACTGCATGAATGGCTGGTGCGCTCATAAGCCTCTGCTTATGATCTTCATGTTGGCTTCATGATCTTCAATGTTGGCTCAACTCTATACTAGTTTCTAACTATAAAAAAAAAAATCTCTGGTAGTTCAGGGTCATTTTTTAAACTAAAAAACATTTTAAACATGGTTTTAAACTAAAAGAGAGTAGATTTAGGGTAGATATAAGAAAGAAATCTTTTATGATGAGGGTGATGAAACACTGGCATGGGTTGCTCAGAGAAGCTGTGGCTGCCCCTGGGTCCCTGGCAGTAAAGGCCAGGTTGGATGGGACATTGGGCAACCTGTGCAAGTGGAGGGTGACCCTGATCATTTCAGGGGGAGTTGGACTAGATGACCTCTAAAGTTCTGCACCAACCTGAAGTATTCTGTGATTATATGATTTCAAACCCAGCTCAGGTGTCTGTGTGTGGGGGAATATGGCCGTTGGGTAGGAATGGTGACTTTGTCAGGCTTTTCCAGTACGGCTCACTTTCCTTTGTTCGTAAAACAATGCTCTTCATGATGCATGTTATACTTTGGTTTGTTTCATAAATATATTTGACTTTTAAGACCCCCCCCTCCCCCCCTCCCCCCACCAGCAGATTCTGATGGGAGTTGGTGGTCTTTGGAGAGCTGAACACTTTAACTTCGGGAAATTCTGTGAGCCTGGGCGCTTCCAAACAGTGACATCAATCCTCTCCTTTTCTGTGGCTTTTCAAAGCAAGAGGAGGGAGCGCTGCCTGGCAGCCAGCCCACCGCCTCTCGGCGGGGAGAGCCGGGCAGCCCCCGCGGCGCGGCGGTACCATGGACAGCGGTGGGGCCGCGCCGTCCCCCACCTGGGGGCTGCCACTCGCGGGGACCATCCGGCTCCCAGCGCGGAAGGGCGGCGCGTCTTTTCCTCCTGAAGCTGATGGAGGGGACACACACACACGCTTTGCCCCTTCTCTGCTTCGTGCCCCCAGCCTTTGAGAATGCTTTCTTGCAGTAGTGGGTCTTCTGCAGCTGGGCTGGCTGTTGTAAAGTCTCTAAAATAGCTGGTGTTTAAGAAGTGTAGGGTACCTACAGGCTTGTTTGCACACAAGGTGTTCTCCATCTGCCTTGGGCATATAGGAGCCTTTCTTCCAAAAAGTAGAGGACTTGGCCTCTTCAAATCTTTCCTCTGACAACGATATGGAGCAGTGCCCCTATATCACTGCAGACAGTTGGAACATGAGGAGGAAAAATCTATAACAACAGGTATTTCTGAGAAAGGGGACTCAGCTGGTTTCTTTGGGTGGGGATCTACAAGCAGTTCTAGCTCCAAAGGGTCTATTATATCTCTAAAGGGTCATGGGCAGGCCATGGAACTTGTTCTGGTAGTAGAGGGAGGTTACCTCTTGTGGCATCCCTTCTGTTCACCAGGAGGAAGGAGTGCTGAGAGATGATTAGAAAAATCTTTCAGGTTGCATGTTAAACGCCTATAATTTAATGTATAGAAGAACCACCTCTGAGCCTGGGGAGGAGCAGTGTACAGCAAAGTGGCTGTAGATGTTAATCAGGCTTAGTGGAGAACACGAAAGAGCTTAAACTGCAAAAGAAAGCTAATTGCAAAACCTCAGGTGAGAAACCCACCTTCAAGCATTATTACGCTACACCTCTGATCAGGACATTGGTGCTGAGTGCAGAGAATTGAGGACATCAAAGCAGCAGCTATGCATAACCAAGGAGCACTAATAATTGCTGAGAAACTAGTTTGGCAATCTCATAAGCACAAGAAATAAAAAAGGGGTGCCAGGTCCTCATGTGGTGTATGTAACCAATGAGGCTCTGGAAATCACTCCAACTTCTTCTTGGTGAATATTGTGCTGGAGATTCACAGCTAGTTGTACTTTTTTGCTCCAGATGGACACTTGGCCATCAGTTGATTGCTTCTGTATGGGTGCTTCCTGGTATAGTTAGGTTTAAAGACTAATTTGTCTCACACTTTCAGCAAATAAAGATAAATGCTTGTGGGGCCTAGTGCTTTGCCATGACCAAATTATCTTCCTGGATGTACTAGCCTTGTCTGCAACAGTAGTCAGTGTGGACATTAGTTATGGCACCAAGGAAGGATGTCCATGGTGGGTGGACAAGATGATCTAGGATGCTGTCGGTGCAGCTGTTAAGCACTGAAAGGACATCATTAGACATTTGATCTGTATTTCAGAAGTACCTGGAGGTTCCATCAAAGATCGTGGCCCCGTTGTGCTTGACATTGTACAAATACACACTCCTTGGCCTGAGGTGTTTGTAATCCCTTGAGGTACAAAGAGACAAAGGGCTGGATTACAGACTCCCTTTCTCAGGTGGGAAGTGACTCAGGCTTTGCAATATCCCATCGGTTCAGGCTGAGGGATGGAGGGATCTGCACATGTTTATGAAAAAATATGTTGAATCTCACAGTAGCCTGTAATTCAGAGGCAGCTCCCTCTGGATTAGAGCAAGGAGAGCTGTTTGTGTTTCCTGAGCCCTGCACTGTTGCTGGGTGTTGGGGAAGGATGGTCCTGTCAAAGTTTTTCTTCAAATGTTTGGTCTCTGGATGGAATGAGGATGCATGTATAAGGGAGGATGTTGTGATTCTGGGAAGGTTGAGTTCCTGGGTGTTTTTACCCCACCTGAAGTTGAGGGGACTGGCAGAGTTTTGCCCTGGAAGACTGGGCAGTCTCACCTCTACAAAAAAGTGGTGTGGAGGGCTCCGAAACTCTTAAAATCTTGGTTCTCTCATGGTTGCTGTCTGTGCCATATAAGAACCTCTTATCATCTCTTCTAATGTATACCAATCCAGTGGCTGGTCTTTTGTAGTAGCAGAGATTTCTTTGGGCACCACCAGTTGGTTCTCTATGGGTGCTGTCCTGTATTAGGCAATGTTATCTCTACCACCAAAGCTTTCATGGGACCTTGGGGACAGGCTTCCTACATGCCCTGACAAGCATTACAAAAACTGTTTCTCAGTGCAAGTTTCCCACAGCCAAAGAAATTCCTTACAGGGGCCACACCTGCCTCTGAACTTGTTTAACACCAGCCTACTAAATGGGTGAAGCTGATAGGGACTGGAACCCACTGGAAAACACGCAGCCCAGCCCAATCTGAACATCTTTACCTGGGGCAAAACTTTCCTCTGCAGACAAGGCGACAGTTGTCAACTCCACTACTCTGCTTCTCTTGACATGCTCATTTCCACCCTGAGGAAGGGAGCCAAGACCCACAACAGGTATCAAATAGAGAATTCCAGTACTGGCAGGGAGAAAGGTACCTCCTCATGAAGGCGAATCAAAATCATTCCTTATTAGAGACTTGAGATGGGCCTGCAGGGAAATCCGGGGTTGGAAGCCCCCCTGTGAAATTCTTGGGTGGGTTGTGATGCTTACGTTCTCCTGGCAACAAATACACCCTTTTTGTTTTTCACTTGGAACAAGTTTTTCCAGGTCTGGAAGTGTCCCAAGTGAGAAGAAAAATCTGATACCTCAGCTGCTTAGAGACTCATGGGAACACCTTTAAGAGATTTTAGTATCATTTATCCTGAGCCTGAAAACAAAACCTGTTCTGGCCCTTGCTTTTGAACCAAAGCCCTGAAATTTAGGACAATGGGAATGAAGAGAACTGAGCTTGGATCAAAAATACTTATGAACATGGGTTCAAGATTTGAAACTGATTCGTTTGGAAAATGAAATAAATTATACTTTTCTTGTTGCCTTCTCCAAATAATTTTTTTCCTGATTTTTTTTTAAATGTCACTTTTAGTTTAAGCACTATTCTGATATTTTGTAAAGATTACATTATACGAAATGGAACAAAGAATTTACTCAAACTTGAGTCTGCGGCACCTATGAGATTATTTCATTTTACTGATTTTTCAACCTGAAAAATCAAAGAGATTGGGCTGTTGGTGTTGGTGGAGATTGGGTTTTGGTGGTTTATTTATTTATTATTATTATTATTTTTGATTCTTTTGGCTAGAGAGCTAAAGAATCTGTTTCTTGAGCTGCCAGTTAAGACCTAGTCTGGTACCAGTCTGCATGACTGAGTGCATGTGATTAGATTTCGGAGTTACTTTTGCAGTGAAGCTGAGATCCCCGTGATATTTTGAAGGGGTTAAAATGCAGAAAAAACAGATGACAGATTGAGTGAACTGCCTTTTTTGGCACAGTCTGGTTATTCACCTAAATGGAAAATGGAAAAAAGATTTTTTTTTTCTCTGCCATGCCTCTTGGGACTCTTCCCTCCTTTTACCTCTTTCAATCCCCTTGTGTACATTGTGATGTCAGAATTGTTGGCTGCTGCTTCTTTATTTGTCTGGGACATAGAAATTCCCAGTCCAGGACAGACTCACAGTTTGTTGTAGTCTGCTGTCCAGCACCAAACAGGTGTAAAATCCCTGTGATCAGCAGAGGCAGGACAGTTGAATGGAGAGGTCCACTGGAACTATTAGACACTGGTCACTCTGCTAACAATCCACCTGGAATCCTTGAAGCTGTTGATTGACAAGAACTGGACAAACACAGTAAAGAAATGTTCGTTCTGTGCTTGTCCTTGCTATGTCATCCTTCTGTATATTCCTTCCTGGCTCATGCTCCATCACTGTGTTGGCGCCAGGAAGCAGAGGGACTAGTCATGGACCATAGTGGTCCACTGATGTGAAAGGGTGGTCAGCTTAACCCTCTAAGCATGGAAGTTAATTTTGGCTGCCTGAAACCTAGCACACCCAGTTGCTGAATTAGGTACCTTTGCATCTAGCCAGGGTCTAATCTACAATGATTTTGGGGGACACATCTGCACCATCTTTTCTTAGCTTCAAAGAGGTTATATACTATCAGTAACCATTGAAAAGAGGACCTGCAGTTTTCCTGATCACTGAGAAATGTGTGGTGAGGAGAGACAGTGCTTCCCTCCTAGATTACATTCAGCCAAAACAAAACCATAGATGTGGAGTAGTTCCCAACAGGCACTGGAGATAGGGGCAGCTTGGTGGTTAAGTTGGGAGTGACAGATCCTTGTCTCACTTGATGTTTTGTCAAGAGCTTCCCTGCGTGGTTCTTGAGCTAGCAGTAGGGTTTTCCATCTCATTTTCCCTTCGTGAGGTGGAGGATGTCTTTGCCTGTGCTATATCCGAGGAACAGGCCCTTTGGCTTGGTTAGATTCTCTTTTCACCTACTTACTGATGTGCAACAGAAACTATCCCTGATTTTGGCTGAGGGCCATATGAAACCATGTGGTTGCAGCCTGTGGAAAACTTCCGAGTGGAATACCATGGGAACCAAAGGGAGCACTTACTGTGGGGTCCAGAGCTGCCACCATGTAGGGCAAAGCATATATATATGGAGTGAGACTCTGTAATTTGTGATGCAGGCTTCTGAAAAAGAGCACTTTGATTTTTGCAGGATGCTGAGTTTTAGGCTGAAGCATGCATGCAAACAGAAGAGGCTTATGAAGTCTCAGAGCTGTAGCCCGTGAACCTGCATGTGTGTGCAGGTTTGCATGTCACGTTTGAGGCTTGCTTAGATCCATCTGCTGCGCTGAATCACATAAGCAGGTGAGTTATCTGAGAGAGATGGGAATCTTTCTTTTCCCCTTCTTGCAGCTGGATCATGAGTGTGTCATTGGCAGAACTCCCCAGCAGATTAATGACTGAGAAAGCCCCGTGCTTTGCCTGGCTGTGTAGAACAACTAATACTAAGTACCCCTCTAAGAAAGAGTGTTGAACTGGTGAGGGGTATTTTGCCTGAATTTGTGTCTCCAGCCAGATCTGTGGAAGCCTTGAGTTAATGCTAGGAGAATTTGATACTCAATATTCCCACTCCATGTGGAGTAAATGCTGTCTTGCACTACACTGGCTCTGCAAAACTCAAGCTGGGTCATCATAGTCTAGGTGGGAAGGGTCCCTGTACCACAATAAGTAACTTCTACTTCATAAAAAAACACAAAATCAGTAGATTCAGATTTCATGTTATTGGGACAAAGCTTTGTGTCCTTTCCATGAGCCTTTTGAATTTAAATTAGCTATGCCTCTGACTCATTTGCATCTCAGTCATTTGTGTATGAAACTGGGCTAGGTTGTAGGAGAGGTCATGTAGTTTGCCTCCTCTCCTGCAAGCTTCCAGTGAAGAATCTAGGTCTGGGTTCAAAAGTCAACAGCTTGGTCCTGGAACTAGGACCTGGGAACTAACCTGAGGTTAAAAAGCAACCACGAATCCCTGCTGGTGCAGGTTAAAAAGGAGGTGGGGATGGAGGAGAGAAGAGAGTGAAAAGCTGGAGGGAGAAATGGCTGGTGTTTCTCAGAACAGTAACTGCAGTTGTGCCTTCATGTGACCAACGTTTGGGTTCAGTGCTTGTCCCCTGTTCCTCTTGGTCTCTGATTAGCCTCTGAGCATCATGACTTTTGCTGTCAGGGCAGGTCTTGAAGAGGATGCTTGACACATGGCCTCGGGAGAAACAAGGTGCTGATTATGATTGGCTGCTCCTGTGGTGAGCACCATCCATCAAGGGTGGGAAATGAGGCTGGGGGGGGGGTGGGGGAGGAAATGTATGGTCCTCTACTTCTGGGTGGACTACCTGGCTGCACCACAAAGCACTGCACTGCAGCTAAACTGGGGTTACCAGGGCTTTGGTAATGTCTATGAAGATAGGGAAAGCCACTCTGTAACTGAGAACAGGCTCTGGAAAATACCAGAATGGTTCTGCACTGAGATCAGCATGGCTCCAGGACTTGTTAGCATGTGTCATGAACTGTGTGTTTGCTGCCTCATCATGTTCAAGACTTCTGGGGTGAAGCTCTACTCACTCCAGGTGTTGCACAGACTAGGCTGGAGTGATTGCATCCTACCTGGAGGTCAGACACCTGCCTGCAGATGACCTTGCCTTTCAAGGTCCTTTTGTCCATCACACCCAAATCTGCTGCTGGAGGATGCAGTCTTAGGGGCAGTGGGGCTTCTAGGTCATCTTCTCCAGCTGCAGGATGAGCCTGATTGGGCAGGAATGCAGTTTGGGAGAGTCTTAAGGAGTCTGAGAGGCTAGACACCCCCAGTAATTAAAGACCTCAGTGTAGCTGAAAAGGCTCCTGTGAACTGGAGGTGACAGTGATAGCTTAATTCAAATGCTGCTGAACCTCTGAGAGCTGGGCCCTGCTGTGTGTGTGATCTTTTAGCATAACCTGGGCATCATGTATGAACGTGCCTTTGACCTTGGGCCTGCAGACCTCATTGCCTCGAGGAAATGCTGAGTCCATGAACTCGTCAGATTTTAGGCTGGTGGAGTGAGGATGAGACCCACCCTCAGATGCATTAGATAGAATGAATTAGGAGACGTGAGAGACAAATCTGATGCAACAGCTGACCTCAGAGGAAAGAAGGATAGGGAAAAAGTTCAAGGTGATGACTTCCCTAGGCATTTTTTTCTGATTATTCTCTTTCTTTTATGGTTTCTTGCAAACTCTTCCTATAATACACTATTATTGGCCACTGTATAAATGATGGTGATGTTCCTAAATCTCTGAAGTTTTGTCCCAGTGATGCATGAAGGAAATCTCCTGTGCTGAGTTATGCAACAGAAGCATGCATTTGGCATGTGTTGCACAACATATGTGCTTTTGGCTCATGTTTGCTTGGCTTAGAGGAGTCCAGCCAAATGGAAGCAGACAGAGAAGATTTCTTCCAGTGCAGCTCCTTGCAGGAGAGAAGTCTGCTGTGGGACTTCTTTTCTCAGTGACAACATGGACTGGCTGCAGGGGGTCAGAGAATCCCCATGTAGGCAAAGCAGCTGCACAAGGCAGTTGGGACAGAAAACATGAGCAGTCCAGGTTGAAGCATCAGCCTGATCCTTCTGTTCTGGTATTGTAACTGGAGCTTGTCCTCAACCCTCCCAATTTCAGGCTTCTCTTAGCAAAAGGGAAGCAAAGTGACTCCATAGCTTTTGTTTTGGTGGAATCCTCTACCCACACCACCTTGTAAATGCCAAGATCATTAGAACATCTTTCAAAGGAGCCCCAGAACAGTCACTAGTGGAGTTGCTATTGTACTTAGGGCTGGTGATCATAACATTTCTCTTGCTTATTCAGCTGATTGACTTCAGAGGTGGCATCTGCCTTCACTTTGGGGCAGTGAATAATAAAAAAGAAAATAACCCAGGCCTGATTCTATTTGTGGGTCAGCAGAGACCACTTTGGTGTGCTAAGAACATTCTCCTCATTGCTATTATATTTTTTATCTTCTTGCATTTGTGTTGAAAAATACAGGAGACAGGTAGGTTTTATGGGTGTCTTTGGCAAAGGAAAAGAGTGAAGACACCCGGATGGCTACACCCTGCCATAAATCTTTTTATGCATTGGTAGAGAAAGACCAAACAACATCAGATTTGCAAGTCACAGTAAACGATATAGGTGTAACCAGCCTCCTGTAAGCAAGTGCAAGCAAATTTTGAGGTTTGCTAAGGGGTCAGGTAGGAGACAGTGGGCCAAAGTTCCTTGCTTGTGCAAAATGCCACTTTGCCAGGACACAGAAGTTTTTATGCATGGGAAGAATATCCCTCCCTGTCATAAAGCTCTTCCTTTCCCTGAAAAGCATCTTCAACACATTTGTTTTTCTTATCGATGATGCACAGCTGGAGACATCTAGACTACATATCTCTGCCCTGCCAGTGCACTGGTACCCCATGAAGGGTGCAAATGAGTAAGACAGGAATGTACTTGGTGTCCCAACACTGCAAGGAAACTAGAGGACTGCAAGTCCAGATCCTCAGTCAGAGTAAACTAGCAGCTGCACTGATTTATAACAGCAGAGAAAATGGACCAAAGGGGTCCCGATGTCATTTGTTGCTAGAGGAGAAGGGTACAAGGGGGTCAGCGTGGGCTCTCTGCAGACTGGTGCTTATGATGTGGGTGGCACGACCTCCTGGATCTGATGGTGCCAGCAAGTCTACCCATAGATAGCACAGCGATGCACTGGCTCTTGCCACATTATTTCGCTCTGTGTTGCACTGCTGCATCAACCACAGAAGTTATTAACCTGAAGCCTGACCCTCTGCTCTGTAGCATGAACCTGAGTGATCTTTGGGGCTGGAGGGGGCTGTGACAGTGAAGGTGTGATGAGCAGAGGCAGAGGACCCGTTGTTGAGGCAGGACATGCCCAAGGTGCTGATGAGGATGTCAGAGAAGAGGGGGGGAGGGCTACAGCCCCCTTAGCCCACTTCCCTGGGAAATTTGCCACTGGCACTAGGGTGGGTTAGAAAGGTGAATGTAAGCTGTCAGTCCCTGAATCCCTTCTGTAGTGTAATTTGGCCAAGGCAGGCCCAGTCCCATTCCAAAGAAGCAGGAGGATGGGCAGGTAAGAACCAACTGCAGGTGGCATTTGAGATAAACAAAGCAATTAAACTTTTACTTTTTCCTTCCCTAAACGGGAACAGCAGTTGAGAACAGGCAGGAATGTGGCTCCCTATTCCTGTTCCTTAATGAGATCGGGGGTGGAGGTTTGACAGACTGGCTGGCAGTCATGTCATTGTAATGACAGTGCTTTGCACTTAACACCTTTTACCTGGGGGATCTCAAAGCCCTGTATAAACATCCACTCAGCTCCTGGCACTGCTGGGCTGTATTGTTCTTTTGATCTAGCATAGGAGAGGGCGGGGAAATTGGGAGCAGGAAGATTAAAAAACAGAGATAAAAACAATAAAATGATGCTGTGCCTATGGTTGTGCCACAAATGTAGTAGCCCAGTGGAGAGCAAGTCTTTAATTCTCAATGCCAGACCAATGCTGTGTGTCTGTGACCTTCCAGCAATGAACTCGGCATCCCATCCTTGATCTTGACCACTGAAAGCACCTTGGGATATCTGCACAGCCCCGGTGATGCCTTTGAGCTGGGCTGTGACCTTTCTCCTGGTGCTTTACAGCTGTCCCTAAGGCACACTGTGGTATGGGACGTTGATGGGCAGGAAGGCTCCCCGAAGGAATGCCATTAGATACTGGCTCATGCATGCCACCCTGCTCCTTGACCTCTTGTTTCAGTGGTGGCAATAAGGACACCTTTCTTCTGAGTTTCTAGAGCTAAGGTTTGGTTGTGCTCCCAGGTCTGCTCCCCACAGTGTCCAAGAGATACATCAACTGAGGATCATCATGGTGCCAACATTTTGGCCTCTTGTTTCCACCAAGGCTGTGAGTTTTGGCCAGGAGCAGGAAAGCATGCAAATGGCAGTGGCAGAATAAAGTCCTGCTGGTGCCAGGTTTGTGCTGCTCTATCACAAAAGTGATGGCTTGCCTGCCTGGCATGGTGTGGCCAATAGTGAAGGCTGGGCACTGCTAGAAGTCTTATGGGGACACTGTAACTTGGACAGGATGAACCCAAGGTTTCATTATGAACTTCAGCTTTGTTTCTGTCTCCCTGAAGCCCACCAAGACAGATTTCCCACAGGCTCTGTTTGTATGTACAGACACTTCCATCATGACCCCAAGGGATCAAAACTGGAACTGCGCAAGGCCGGCAGGGCCCATAAACCTTCCAGACCAAAGAGTGGTCCTCAGAGATGACTGGTGGAAGGGAATTGACCTCTTCCATGCTACCAGTGTTGTGCAGATTCACAGAACTACTAACAGTTGGCAACAGCTGGAGTCCTAACATCTTTGCTGGGAGCTGATACTCCCACTTGGTTCTTGCCTAGGGCGCTTCAGGCAGCTCAGTCTATGGGAGCAGCCAGAGTTATGGATGCTACTTTGCAGATACATCAAGGTGAACTTTGAAGGCCACATGGAAATTAAGAGTTTTGACCTGAGAACTCAGTTATGGTCATTCTCACACTACATCCACAAATTAGCCAAGAGTTTTTTTGAGCTATATCACAGATGCTGTACTGGTGGTATATTCTACCTCTTGTGTTCGAGTTCCCAAGGGCTAAACCAGCCATGGTAGAAGTAGTACTACTGTTTTTCATTTCTTTGCAGTGATGAGTAAGAGCTACCAAGTGACTGTGTGAAGCCCTTTAAAAACTCACAGTTACCCAGCTTTCTTGCAGACCAAACTGGCTCTGCCCTGTTCTGCAGAAGCAGCAGTAAAAATAACCCTCCTTTTTGTCAGGTTTCAACACATTTTTCTTATCATTCTTGGGAAGCCAATTAACCACTTTTTTAATGAAAGATTATATTGGTTGAATCTCTGACTAATTTTTTTGGTTGCTGTATCTGGATAATAAATAGTCTGTGTGCTTATCTCAGTGACAGATGGCTTCTGTGTTGTAATAGATTGTATCTCTATTTTATGCTAGAGCTCTCCTGTCCCTGGAGGCATTCTTTAGAAAAAGAAAAGAAGAAAAAATAGGAAAGGTGTTTATCTCAATGAGTTTGTAATCCCTGCCTTAGAAAAACAAAAACCCAAAGCTAACCCAAATCTGAATAGTAATTTATGGCTCCAGGTTCATCCCATTTTGTGACAGAGCCAAGAGTGTGAGAGGAGGGATGGTGGTATTGGATGCTGCAAATGTGCACTGCGTTTCTCCTCTGCTTGCCTGGATGCTGCAAGTCAGTAAAAGCCGTTTCCTTTGCTGGGGGATGGTCTGCCACTGCTTTGGTTCCTTTAACACTAAAAGTTTGTCATTAGTTTGTATTTATAAGAGGAGATGCAGTAGTTAAGTTGACCCTGTCTGTAGTCAACCAGCTCGTGCTCTGTGTGGTCTTGATCTGTGCATCTTTGCTGCTGCCCATAGGAAGCCCATGGCTGAAGTTAATGGTGTTCATGCTTTACCAGAGTAACCTGTCTGCTCTGGGCTCTGTCCTGTCTGCCCTTGGGGTAAAGAAACTGCGACTTTCTGTGGCTGACAGCACACAGGTATGACATGGCTGTCTTCTCCAAGGCTGTCTTACTCTCCACAGGGATGGAGAAAAACATGGTCCCACACTCAGTGGTTGCAGGCTTGAGGCTGTGCCTGGTTGCACATGCTGTGATGTTTACCTTGAGCCTCTCTGGGCATGTTTCTGTGCAGTCTGTGCTTGACTACACTGCTTTGACATGGGAATGGTGTGTGTACCTCACACATGGACTGGATACCAGCACAGCTGTTGTCCTCTTCTGGGAGGCTTAGTGGTGATGAAGTAGTGCATTTTAAAATTAAAAGGGTGGGTCAAAAGCTGCTTTGTTGGGGTTTGGGTTTGAGTTTGTTTGTTTGGTTTTGGCTTTGCCTCATTTTCTGGTCAATTTTGAACCTTGCCTATTAATTTATTTGATGTTATTTACTTGGCTTTTGGTGACATCAGGTCATGTATAGACCACACTTGAAAGAACCTCAAGACAGTGATGTGTTGAAATAGGCAAAGTAAAATGGTGCTATCTTGTACATGCAGTAAACTAATAGTGGAGCTCTGCTCAGGTCCACAGGCTTAGTGAATCTGCCATCCATACAGCCAGCTCAGGCTTTCAGGCTATGTTCTCCACACAGTGCATCTGTAGAACTTGTTGCCTCAGTGACAGTCAGGGGGACTTCAGCCCAACATTTTGTTATCACCAGTGTCGAACTCAAAAACCTCTCAGAAGTGCTCTGAAATAGGCTGTTTTCATTTGAACTTCCAGATTTCCACAATATGGAAAACTGAGGCTTGAATTTCATCCCTTTTGGTGGAAAAGATGGAATTTACAGCTGATTTTTGCCTCCATCAAATTTGGAAGAGTGACTTAACAGTCAGAAGGACTTCTGTGTAAGATTCTGATTTGAGGTGATTTACATGCAATAAATAGGGGTTCTGTGGGATAAAAGGACACTGAAAAAGCTTCTGCTGTCCTTGGGAAAAGTGAGGAACTCAAAGCATAGGAAGTCCAGCAGCTTTAGGGGCATTTATTCCCATAGACAAGCACTCTGCTAAGAGCACTATGTCTGATACAACCTTTGTGTTTGCTTTTATTTCCCTTGGCACCTAAGAAAGAGTTTTAATATAACCCCACAAACCAAGGCTTGGAGGACTTCTCCTCTAAAAATTTCCAGGCTTAATTTTGAAGTGACTTCTAGAAATGGCCATTTCAAGTCTTGTTTCACAGAGTAGTTTTGGGCTATCTTGTGTGAGGACCAAGAAACCCATGGCTAAAAGCAGGCCTGGAGCAGCTCAGGTACTCCTGGACGCCTCACTCCTTCAACCCACTTCCATGGCTGGTGGATCAGTCTGTTCTGGGACCTGTTTAATTCCCCACTCCGTGCTTTTGGGAGTCAGGATGTTTTCAGTGCAAGCTGTATGTGACTAGAACACACTGATCCTTTACATTTTGGCTGTTCTCCAGTATGTATTAATTCTCCCACAGGTATCACTCAGGAATGTGCTCAGACCCAGGTGGTTCATCCACACTGTCCTCCACTCTTGGGAACAGCTGTAAACTGGGGAGGGGAGTGGGGGGAGGTGTGGCTTTCCACTGCCTTCTGCTTCTGTCTTTTCTCAGATCCACTTTCCTAGATTTCCCCTGTTAATATGAGCTTTGCCTGCAATCTGTGATGCCCGAATCACAGAGTCACAGAATGATTTGGGTTGGAAGGGACCTCTGGAAATCATCAAGTCCAACCCTCCTGCCAGAGTAGGATCACCTCTAGCAGGCTGCAAAGGACAGTGTCCAGGCAGGTTTTGAATGTTTCCAGAGATGGGGACTCCACAACCTCTCTGGGCAGTCTATCCCAGGGCTCTGCCACCCTCTCACTAAAGAAGTTCCTCCTCATGTTTAGGTGGAAGTTCCAATATTCAAGTTTGTGTCTGTGGCCTCTTGTCCTGTTCCTGGGCACCACTGAAAAAAGACTGACCCCATCCTCCTGACACCCACACCTCAAGTATTTATAAGTATTGATAAGATCCCTCCTCAGTCTTCTTTAGGCTAAGATGTCCCAAGTCCCTCAGCCTCTCTTTGTAAGGGAGATGTTCTAGTCCCCTCATCATCTCTGTACCCGTTTTTGTACCCTCTCCAGTAACCCCCTGTGATGCCTCCTCTGCATGAGATCATGTGGCTTTGGCAAATGGCTCTTCTGTTTTTCAGGCTGGTGTGCTTGCTTTCATCAATTCCCCACTCTATTCAATACAGGACTTATAACAGGACTGAATAAAAGAGACCACTCCCTTCTCGCTCTGCCATGGCAGAGCACAGTGGTTACAGGTTTTCCAAAGACATGAATTTGATTTTGGATCAGGAGCAGAAGTTGTGGCTGATGTTCCAGGAAGAAAGGGAAGAAAGTGAGGAAGATCCTCAGAGCTCCCAGCTTCTCCTGGTAGCCTGAGCCCTTCTGCAGTCTGCTGCTGTGCTTTCTGAGTTGGTGGTTCATTTTGATGATCTTATGGGCAAAATGGGACATGATGGAGAAGAGGAGGTAGGAAAAAGGGGTAACTGACAGAGGAGGAAAATGGAGAGATGAGGTTCACTTCTAGATACTCAACTGATTGTTTTCCCAGACCCACCTTACACCAGAAGCAAGGCTGTGATGGCCAAATTGGCAGCCTGTTGTCACCAAGGACAATCAGTGTCCTGAATATGGGGTCAGTTGTACAGGTGTTTGCAGCCAGAATGGATCCTCTGGGAATTTCTTGACTGGGGTCAAGAGTGGTTCTGCTGCTGCTGTAGGACTGGGACCTTTATCAAATATCTAAGAGGAACTTTTTTGCCTTGTAGGAAAACATCTCATAGTCTCTGTTTTTGCTGTTTTTCTTGTCCTTGTGTCTTTCAGGCTCCCACTCCTGACATCTCTGACTGTCTGTTTCTGGTGAAAGCCTGTGTCAGGTCACAACTTGCCTTGGTCTCAGAGACTTGGGCCATCACATGCTCCCATGCTCAACAGTAAATGAGTCCTGAGTTTAAAACACTGGCCTGGGTTGGAGTCCTGCCTCTCCTACAGAGAACACTTGTAGAGGCAGGTCCTTCACCCTCCCTGTGGACCACGCATTGGCATAGTGCCACATCACCTACTCGCAAGCAGTGCCAGTATCTGTCTTGTGCCTCTGACTGATACAGTCATGGAGAAAAGGGCTTGGGGGGCCATCTGAGATGACGCTGGTTCTTTCACTACCCCAAGGCAGGATCAGCTCTGTTTAATCCACCTCTGACAGATGTCTGTCTAATCTTCCTCAGAATAAAGAAGGACAAGAACCTTCCAGTGCTGGTGATTTGAGAATCTCCTTAAAAAAACCCACTTCTCCTCCCTGCTGGAAAATTTCTTGCTGCGCTTAATCTAAATCCCTTTTGTCTGGTGTGATTTGATCCATGCCTCCTTGTTCTGTCCTGAGTGGATGTGAGGAGCATCTTGCAGCTGCCTCAGCTGCAATCCCACGCTACTGCAAGCTATGTGCAAGCAATGGGAACATGTAGCTAAACCCAGTGATAAACCTCAATGCACATCCAGTTCAGTTCTTGCTGGCAGCCTGAGCATTCAGCCCGGGATGACTGCTCCAGAATCACTTTTCCCTTTCTCCCCAGTGTGAGAAGTGTAGCAAATGTTGAATGGAGGGAGTCCATCAGTTGCTTATCTTGTTGGTGGTGTTTTGTCTCTCCTCTCCCTGGGGATGTTCACTACTCTTTGGGTCACATGTCTGGTCATTTGAGATCCCATTTCAGCTTGGAAGTGGCAGTGAAGTATATTCAGGGTGCAGTGTCCCTGAAGCTGATGGAGAGAGTCTGAGATTGACTGGTGGAGGAGCTGGTTCTCCAGTTGTGCCAGGCAGGGACCTGGTGGTCAGTGGAGCCTTGCTTAAAGCACTTTCCTGGCCTTCAGGTATACCTCAAGAACATGTTGCTTTTGCTGTAACAAGGTAGTTTTCCTTCAGGAGCTACACTCAGGTCTCTTAACTTTGCTTTTTCCTCCCCCTCCCCCCTCAAAAATCCCCCTGGAGAGATGAACATGCTTGAGAGAAACAGGGTTTTCATGGAGTGTCTAGACAATGAGTAGGAATTGTTGTACAGGCTGTCCCTAAAGCTGCAAGTTAGATTTAAAAGGAGAGAAGAGATCAAGAGAGGGAGAAGCAGATAGCAAAAATGAGAGAAGGAAGCAAATAAGCAAGCAAGCAAACCTGGTAGTGATAGGGAAGTCTTAAACAAAGAAACATGAAGGTTGAGTCCTTCTGCAAATGGGTGCATGGCCACTGTTTTCACTGGCTACTGTGATGCTTCCTGGTGGTGTTGGAAGTACTCTGTAACTTTTTGTAGTGAATATAGTACTTTTTTCTACAGGGAAGAAGTCAACTTCTAAATACTGCCACTCAGAAACCCTCTTACTGGGGAACTATTCCTTTCCTTTGAGCATGCAGTGCTTTCTCCCTCCTCTGATGTTACAGCCATTGCCATGTTCTTGACAGACGATGGATGCTCATATACAAAGCACACAGTACTGAGTGCCAAATTTGTTCTTTCTCTGAATTTGAGGAGATGGAATCTGGAGTCATTCTTACTTTCCTTCTGGACTATGTGCCAAAACCAGGAATAAGTAGGAGTTTAATACTAAATCTGTTGGTGTGTCTGATGTACATTAAGAGTGCCTCAACTGGGAGTAACTGATTTATTTCAGTGTAAGTAGAACAGAAGTTGGCCTACTTATCCTCTTATGTCTTCCCAGTCCTCCACTGAGATGTACAAGAAGAAGCAGAGGTGCTATTTTACCTCCAGTGTCACTACCATCTCTGGCAGAGGAAAAAAGTTTGAAAAGAAGCTCCTTCTGGATAAATCATCTTAGTCATCTTTGTTTCTTCTCTCACTCCTTCCTCTCCCAGATGCAGAGGATGAGGATCCAAAAGTCTGCAAACAAGGAAAGATCCATATTCTTTAAGGAAAAAAAACCCATCAGATATAGCTGTAAGGAAACTTGCCAAAAGCAGCCTGTCTTCTTGTTGCTTGTGTAGAGTAACCCCCTGCAACAGTGTTTTGAGGTCAATCCCAAACCCCTGTTGAGGAGTGAGACCAGCACCAGGGGAAGCCTGTCTCATCTGGTTAGGTCCTGTGTTGTAGACACATACAAAATCTCCAAGACCAAGTTTAGTTTGCATTTGTGGCTTGGAAGGTGCAGGAAACATCCAGATTATGAAATAAGCAGTCCATAAGTTCCTAGTCCACATCATTACGGGCTGCCCTGAAGCATGAGGGTTTGAGACTCTAATTCAGGAAAGTACCGAGCCTCTGCTTATTTTTAAACTTCCCTTAATTCCTATTCACACATCTGGAAGAGCAAATTTGACACATTGAATAATTAACTGAGGACTCACTGCACAAAGTTGGCAAGAAATCTCTGGGCTAAAAATAAGCCACTGAGAATTGGGAATAAATGGGTGAAAATCATAGCGTGTTCTCTGACAGTTCATAAAGAGAGGAGGAAGGAGAAGAGAATCTGACAAATAGTTCACACTGAATAATTCATTGAGCATTGTTTGCTCTGTGCACAAGGGATGGGACTTGCAAGGGACTGCAATGTTTAACTTGCTACTGAACTGGGGGGGTTGCTAAATCAAAAACATGCAGTGTGGGGAAATACCTGCATAGGTTTTGGTGGATAGGTGGTGTAGATGATTTAAGATGTCTCGCTAAATTATATATTTATATCATTAATGATACACATTTGTATCATTAAACTGTAGGCAGGATTGAAGTTGTAGCCTTCACTGGTGTGAATTGGCTCCGGGGAAGTTTGGTGAAGGATGAATTGACCCACTTCTGCTAAAACCTCGGATTTATGTCCTGATTGATGGCAAACTGTTCAGCTCCATTGGAAACCAGTAGATCCACTGCCAGCAGGAGCTGCTGTGGTCTCAGTAAGTCAGTGGGCTGTGTGGCCAGGAGGTGTCAACCAGGATGTTCTTCTGAAGCCAGGGCTGCTTGCTGCCTGGTTTATTTTATCAATGGAGAATCAGCCTATTTTTTTTTTAGAAAAATATTTTTTAAAGGTAGCTCTGGAAATGCACCTTCCTGATAATGAGGAAACAATTTCAAATTTATTTTCAGAGCCATGGCTGTCTGGGGAGCTATTAGCTGCGGGATGGAAGAAAGCAGCTGTTGAACTCTGCACATCAACGCTACACAACAGGTTAGGGCAGGAAGTGAAGAGGAATCCAATTGAAACCTTAGGGGGAATTTAGGGAGACAGAACATAATTAACTCAAATTAGATTTTGGCCAGGATACCAGGGTTCTGCTGTTGTGAAATGCACGTTTGGGATCTTGGACAGTCATGAGGCAGCTCATCAGCTGGTGTAAATGAGCCTGGCTCTATTATCCTCAGTGGGTGAAAATTGGTCTCCTTGGAAGGAGTACAATGGAGGGAGTTTGGCTTGTACCACGCTAGAAAACCTGGCCCACGAGGTCAGGAAAGCAGCTTCCCACTGCTTATCTGTCTAGTTCCTCTCTGGCGCCGGTCTTTTTAAAATAGCAATACAAATAGGTATATATATAAAAGGCAAATAATGAATTAGGGGAAGGGGGGGTGGGGGGAGGAAGATCCCTGTAAATAACATCAAATACAAAAAAAATCCCAAACAGTCTGGGTTTCCACAGTATCTTTCCTGAACAGGAACAATTTCTTCCATCATGTTTGGGCTGTGTCTGTTGTCATTTCTGTGTAAAATGGGTCAGAGAGAGTGGAGAAGAGGTGGGAGCACATGGGGCATCTTGCTTGGGGTTGTTTCATTTTGACAGTCTTGGTGTCCTGTTGCACTGTGATCCACCACACCAGGGAGACCTTCATTCCTATGGGAATATCCTGAACCATGGCACGTTCCCATATGAAGACCTCTCCTAAAGACAAAATCCTTGTGGGCTCATAGGTCAACTGCATATCCATGCCTTCCTGTCCCTCTGGCATGGTGGGTTGTCTCTTGCTTGGATCTGTGGTTTGGTGTGGACTAGGGTCTTGCTGAGGTGAAAGGTATAAACAGCACCAAGATGTCACTAAAGCATAGAAACAGGGAGAGGGAGGGAAGTCCAGAGGTCATACAGTCCAACTTCTTGCCCTGGGGCAGGATGAGCTTTACCTATGTCATTCCTGACAGATATTGTCTAAATTGTTCCTGAAAGTCTCCAGTGATATCTATTTTACCCCCTTCCTGGCAATCTATTCTGGTACTTCTGTTTCCTTATCGGTGTTTTCCCTAATGTCTCACATCAATCTCTTTTGCTGAAATTTAAATTCAGGACTCCTCATCCTAACCATTGAGGGCATGGTGATTAGATTATCCTCTTCCTCACAACAGCAGATTTCCATCTCTCATCTATTGTCTTCAATAGACAAACCATCCCTGTTAACTTCACTCTTTCCACGCTGTCCACATCTTCTGAACTAATGCTCTTCCACTCCACTCTAATCCAGATTTTCTTCAATTGGTCCTTGTCCTCCCAGAAATCTCCCAGCACACTTTGGAGTGGACTTCAGGGGACAGGTTGCTTCACTTGCATAACACTCTCCACATCATGTTGACATGTGGGGAGGCATTGCTGTCTCCTGCTTAGTTTATCCATCACCTGTTTTTCACATCCTTCTCTCACACTGTCCATCCCACTTGCCCGAGGGCAGCGTCCTAAGAGCATCCTCACTTGCTGTTTCCTTCAGACCAGCTGTTCCAGTTAGTCTTGGGGATGGCTATCATAGAGCTGCTTTTAGGGGTGAGCCACACTGGTAATTTTCTGAGGCTAAAGGAGCCCCATGAGGCTGAGATAAATATCGGTGTAACTCACCCAGGGTGTGGGTGGGAGGAGGTCCAGCGCTCCTGCCTTAATTTCTGTTTGTTGGCCCCTGTGAGTCAGATAGTGCCTCTGCTTAGAGGTCAAATGAAGCATGAGTTTAAATCTTGGCTGAACTGGGGACTCACAAGGGTATCAAGAGGCAGGTGAGCAGCAGGGTTAAGCACTGGGCATCTGTTGCAAATAACTAATGTACAACTGGATCGGGAACTTCAATGCTTCCTCCAGTAAAGCCTGGCCAAGAGGAGGTAAGTAAGCAACAACCGCCAGGGACTTGACTATGAAACCCATTCCAGAAACATCCCTCTTACCCCACACAGCGCTGTCCAAAAAAACCCAACCCAAAACCCAATAATGAAGCATAGCCTCATCTAAACTGTTCAGTTTAATTGCATTAATTTCAGGTTGTGTCCTGCATGACAGTCTTGCATACTTTCTCTGCCCATTTTGCCTGTAGGTTGCTTCTCCTGAAGTAGCAGTGACACTGGCCCTTCTCATGTGATACTGAATCAAGCAGCATCCCAGGATGAGGAGGAAAAACCAAGTGTTTGGCCACTTCTGCAATCACCTTTAGTCCTTATGGTGATTTTGCAAGAGTAGGTGTGTTATCCCTGGCTTGGTTCCAGCTTTGCTAATCATATTGTAGCCTAGAAAAAAAAAAAAAAAAACCAACCCAAAAAAAGAAACCCCCAAATCAAAAGAACAAAACCCAAAACACCCCTGCTGCAGTTTTGGTTGCTTACGATAGTCTTTCAAAGCTATCACACAGGGGATGATTTTTAGGAGTGGACGAGGTGATTATCCCGGTGTTAACAATGTGAGCTGATGTGGGCAGATACCACAGCGTTATCCCAACTTTTTCTGGAATCTCTGCTGCTGTGTGTA
This sequence comes from Gallinula chloropus, assembly GCF_964237585.1. Taxonomy (NCBI): domain Eukaryota; kingdom Metazoa; phylum Chordata; class Aves; order Gruiformes; family Rallidae; genus Gallinula; species Gallinula chloropus. The sequence goes on along the minus strand of NC_140088.1, from coordinate 83,169,900 downwards.
ATATGAGGGTTGATAGCCTGGTGATATGCAGAGATACTGGTTCTGCACGTGCGTGTGTACTTGCGTATATACACAATTGTTTGTAAGATGCTTCGTGATCAAAGGTACGACATAAATGCGAGTTATTAATAATCATAATTATTGGATGTTGAAAATTGTTTCTGGGTATTTTGCCATTAAAAAATAAAAGAAGAGGATTTAAGCACTTTCAACTTTTGCCCGTGAATATTATGTTCATTTATAAAACAATATTAATGAGTTGCCTAAAGGAGCCTGTAATTTGGGTTGTTGCTGTGGATATTATCTTGCCATTAAACAGTTCAAAAACTCAAAGGGGAGCATTTTCAGAAGCAGATGCGTAATAACAGTTTATAATACCTGACATTCATATTGCACTTTTCATTCCAATAGATCATAAATCATTTTGCAGGCCATAAATAGAGGGGGGGCCCGTTCACCTCCCATTGAAACGCGGTCATCTCTGGGGTGGAACGCAGCAGCCCTTCTGTGCCAGCGGTGTTAGGCAACAGCTTGTTTAGGAGGTGAAGTCATACGATCACAGGCGCTAGGGCTGGGAAAAAACTCATTAAGTAATTTACTCCATCCCTCTACCCCTACGTGCTTGTTCCTCTGTCCTGTACTTTGTCCAGACTAGTTTTAAACATCCCAGGGGAGGTAAGGAACATCTCCAAACGAAACTGCAAAAGCAAGCAGGAGTAGACAGAGGAGGTGAAGCCCAGCCAGGGAAGCACAGCAATGTTCCTCCTGCAAAAAGTGCCATGGCATCTCTGGTGCCTGTTGAGCTGAGTTCTTTCTTTAGAAGCATGGCACAGCGCTGGGGCACCGGTGTGTGCAGACTTGGCAGGGACAGCTCTGCCTCTGCCAGTACGAGCATCAGCTTCTGTCTGTGGCTTTTGCTCCAAGTCTCCTCTTCAGACACCGACCAGACACTGCTCCCCCCCCCCATAATTTATAAGTGTGGATGCAGCACTGGCAAAGGGGTGCGTGACTTCGAATCCTGCAGGCTGCAGAGGTTTGAGAATAGATGTGCAGCTTGGACATTGCACCCCTGCAGTGGCAAAAAAGAGTTTGACATTAACATCGCTCTGACAGAGGTCATTTTGGGTCAGGAGAGAAGGGCTAGCATTTGAGATCTGTGGTGAGAAGAAAAAGGCTCGCCACACACAGGAAGTGGTGGATACACTGTTGTTTGAATCATTTAAGCCAGGGCTGGAAAAGCAGATTCAAGAATAGAAAGCAGTCCTGTGTTGCTTTGAGCAGAAGGCAGACAAGGCGTCCTGACCCGTGTCCGGCAGTACGTGCCCATTGATGCTGGGGTGTGCTGGACAAGGGACACTGGTGGTGGAAGGGGCTGGCTGGTGCTGGGGGCAGGAAAAGGACATTTTTACCAACCTCCTGTGCCCGTGTAGAGCCACTCACCCTTTTAGGCCTCTGGGGCAGCATGCAGGGCCAAATACGCTCAGGTAGCCAATGCAAGGTGTTGCTGTTTGTTCAGTCCCTCACCTTAGCCCCAAACTGACCCCAGCAAAACCCTATCCAGGCCCTGTGCTAGACACATCCCCACATGCTTCCTAACCCTTCCCTGTGCTAAACTCTCCCTGGCTTCAGCTGCTGTTTACTCATTTCTCACTCAAGGAAACTCCAGTTGATTTTTTTTGTGACCCGGGTAAGACTGGATGGAGAGGATGAGTAAGTTCCTTTGGCTCCATCCTTGTGAACTGAGCCCCAGGACCACCCTTTGCCCATACGGGAATGAATCCCAGTGTCTGAGCGGGGCGGGAGGGAATCGGCTGGGAAGTGCCAGTTGTTTAGAAATGCTGCCTTGCCTGGCTGCTAGACACACCTACTTGTTCCAGGATCGACCTTCCTGCCTAAGGATATTTAACACACAATGACTGGCACAACTGAACTTTAATTTTCCAGACAATTATGGTGAAGCGGCATTCACCACATTCCTTTCATGCTCCTTTGATGTTGGGTGATTTCACAGTACATAATGATAGGACACAGACCAGGCTAACATCCTCACCCTTTGGAACTAGCACCCACTACCACAGCCTCATTTATTTCTACATATATAACGTATATAATATATATATGTATTTATGTATGTGTCTTTTTTTTTTTCCCCCTGCAGCAGATGGAGTTGTTTTGAGCATCGTTACTCTGGGTTCTTAATTAAAGCACCCTTGTTAATTATATTAGGGGACACTCCTTAAGCAATTATAAGTTGGAGAGCAAGGATTCTCCCTACTCTGACTACTGCTCCCATTATACAAAGTTCTCGGAGATGCTAAGCAGGATTGTTTGGGTATTTGGGATTTTCTCCAGTCTCTCTCAAAATTATCTGTGCCATAGCTAAGCCTATTTTTCTGTACTTTGTTGAGTGTCCTTTCTTAGTGATAGATCAAAGCTAATCCTGGTGCTTTTTTTTTTCCTGCAGGCAGACAGATGGAAGACACCCATTGACTTTGACTCTGCCCATCGCTCTGAGATCATGAGGCAAAACTTTGGAGACTGAGACAATGTGTTGCATCCTCCGTGCAGCCTCTGGAAGCCAAGGGAGCTGGTGGTGAGGACCCACGTCCTGCTTCATCTCTGGGAAACATCCTACTGCAGCCAGATCAACCCAACTGGGTCTAAGGTGAGTTGCACTATAAAACTTTTGGGGAGCTTATAAAACTGTCTTAGATTGCATATCTAAACAGCTTAGCAATTGACATCTTTTACATCTGCCTTTGCCTTACTCCTCTGAGGCAGGGAACTGTGAGTCCCACTTCATGAGAACCTGAGTCATAGAAAAGCAAAGTGACTTACCCCAGACCCAGAATGGCTCACATGATGATGAGGATGATGATACAAGATGATGATGGAGACATCTTGGCCCCAGTGATGGTGCAGCCTCACCTTGTCTATTTCCCTGCCTGCTGTCTGACCCTTGCCTGACCCACAGAACACAATCACTTCTGCAAAACACCTCTATTTGCCTGGAGCTCTTGGCCTATGCAAGCCCATAAACACTGTGCTGGCAGTGTTGTGCACAATTCCAATCCAGGTCCAGCTGGTGTCCCAAAAATTAGCCAACAGGAGCCTATGTTGAGGAGCTCAGGCGACAGGTATGCTGCCTGGCCCTCTCTGCCACACAGCAGCAGGATGCATCTCTCAAGGAAAGCAGCAGTGGTCTTGCCATCACCCAGCTCTTGTACAGTAGCTAGAGCTTTTGCTCAGGCAAGAGAATCCTGGGCTCAGATCTCACTTGGAGATGCCCCAAAGCTGCTGTCTGAACTTCCTAGAAGAGCACTGTTATCTGCTAATATTCAATTAAATGCTCCTTCTGCCTCTGATACTGATTTGTGCCACAGAACGTCAGGAAAAAAATAATTCTGGAAGACAAAAGAAAGGAAATCCACAGCAGGGCTGTGTGACCTCCCTGTGAGGCAAACTGAGTGTGAACTCAGATCTCCTGCTTTCTGGGTGAGTGAGCCAACCACTAGCACTCAGCTGCAAGGTTTGATGAAGCATCACTCCCACATCTTCCTCACTCTTCCAAAAAGTACTTCTGGGTGCTGGCACACAGGGAAAGGTCCCAGATTTGGGTTGAAAGGGTCCTTGACTCCCATATACGATGTCCTAAAAAGCTAGGTGCATCCTCTATCCTCAAGCAGGTTCTTTCTGGGCAATTCATGTACAATGTGTAGGTATTTTGCTCTGATTGCAACTGTATGAAAGGCAAAAGGTGTCATAATATTGGGGTTGCCTTCCACCCTCATGCTAAAGGCAGGAGCATTGCAGCATTTAGGCAGTGAGTACTTCAACTTTTGATGGGATAAGGCTTTACTCTGAGACAATTGGGAATTCAGTTCTGGGCATGTCACATGATCAAATTGGATTCTTTTCTTGTTTCTAGCTGATGCAATAATACAGCACACTCCCTCCTTACCTGTAGAGAAAGCAAAGCCTTTAGTGTGATGTGATGGCTGTAAAACAGTATTATGTTAAACAAATAAAATAAATAAAGCAATACTGTGTTCAGGATATAGTTACAGGCTTATCTAGGGGGAAAAATATGGCCTGAGGACAGAAAATTATGCTATTTAGTTCTGAGAAGAATATAAATGATACAGCTTTTAAGGACGTAAATGTTGGCTGCAAGGAGGCAGGATGTAAGTTGCTCTCTGTATCTCTAGTGGGTGGAAGAAGAAAACACAGAAAGGAAGATTTAGATTAGGAAAAGAGAAAAAAGGAATGACCGCAGTGGTGAGGATAATGAACAGAAAGAATCAGCTGCCTGGGGAGGGGGTGGCAGCTCCAGGGTTTTGAGTGCAGGTTCAATGAACATCTGATAGGGAAGAGTTTGTTCTTCTTGCTTTGAGGCAGGTAGATAGACTGGGTGATGGGTCAACAGACTGGGTGATAGCTATGACTTGATGCTGCAAGGGCCATGTGCTAATGTGAGACAGGGGAGGCTGGGTCTTGGTTTCTCAGCCTTGTTGAGGCGACTTCCAGGACTCGGAGTGTTAAGCTGATAAACTCTGAAGGCTCTATATGTTCCTCTCCCATCCTTGTACCTGCTGGTGAGCAGATGGGGACTAGGAACCTTGATCAAAATATCCTCTTTGGTAACCCTAGGAAATGCCTGAACCTTTTTGAAGGGGAGGTTTCTGGGAAAGGGAAGATCTTATTCCCTTTGGGGAAGATGCACTGTATTTTCCCTATAACTTGCCTTTTGATTGGTGAAATAGCGCACATTGTAGAGCTGTCTGGGCAAGCACTCAGATACCTGTGACACTGAGGGCTGCAGCGTGGTAAACAGCTCTCTGAAGGGACAACATGGCAAAGGACAAAAGGAAAGTTCAGCTGTTCTAATGGGGCTTCCAAAATCCAACCTGAGAGCTAGATTCCAGTTAAACCTTAAATTTTTACCTAGAAGTGAGCAGGTAGCCAGGAGACAGGACGTGGGACCTACCTCCCCTTCTCAGGCAATGCCTGCCTTGGCTAAGTGGTGTTCTCTTGGCACTCAATCTGTGCCTTACCTCAGAGCCCCGCTTAACATCTTAGCTCTTGACTCACCAGCACAGCTATTGCCTGAACAGAGCTTGGAGAGTGGTGGCTGAGCAGGGGGCGTCTGAGGACCTGCAGCTGCAGAGCCAAGAAGGCAGAGATTTGGCTTGAGAGGTGTCTCCATCTCCCGCTCATTTCTCATGCTGGGGAGGCGAGCGCAGTGCAGTGTGCATCACCAAGGCTAATGTGAAATGAAAACTCTTTGCCAGGTGGTAGGAAAATTCCCTGTTTGGGTTTCCAAAGAAAATCATAGGCTGGGTGGACATGTTATTTTATTAAAATCTGACATGCACTCTTCTCCCCACCCCCATTACCCCAGGCACCTGCCTTCCTATCAGAGGTGTGTCTTCTCCCAGAGGAACAGCAGGCTGGGGAAGAAAGGCTTTCTGCAGCATAGGCACACCACAGTTGCTCTCTGACTCAAACCTGTGAACTGCTCAAAGCTATTTGTGTCAGTTGAGGTGCTCAAACAAATAAAGGGAGTGTGCTCAGGCCAACTTCCTGGGACTGCTTGTGGTCAAAGATCCCCTTGCAGTTTTTGATTTCTCCTTGTCTTGCATGTTAAGCGGATGGCCTGGAGAAATTCCAGGCAGGGTAATTACCTTCTGCCTACTTGAAATTCCCTCCTGCAATTTCTCCAGGAGGAATTACTCCTGACTTCAGCTGCTGGAAAGGGACAGAAATCACGGTCCACTTCAGAAACAATGGAGGAATGAGAAACTGCTGCAGGCTGAGCATAAGGCTTGCCAGAAGCCACCTAGCCTTGTATGCTTCTCCCCTTGAGTGGTCTTTCACAGTCTAACCTTGAAGCTCCTTCACAAAGATCATCAGGCTTTCAGGGCTCAGCTCTGGTGAACTCAAGAGACAACACTCCCTCTTGGTGGCTGGAGCAGGCAGGCAAGACTGGTGTTCGGTCTCAGTCCTGCAGTTATTTGATAGTTTATCTCCTACACAAAGAACAAAGGTGTTAGAGATACAGAGTATCTATAGAAGCAAAAGGGTCTATTTGTGCTGGTGCAGGTCTTGTGTCCAGCTGGATTTCTTGCCCCTGGGTTCTTTATCTATCTTTTCCCCATTTTAGCTTTTCTCCCTGGAGAATGTCTGTCTGTGTGTACCCTCATTTCCTCCTAAATTGTGTGTCAGTCACATAGCTTATTAATGATAAAGGTTCATCTCTTCAGCCTCCACTGGGAGCTTTTCTCATCCCTTTCTTCCCTTGTCTCTTGTCTCCTTATTACAAGTTTGGAGCTACTGGAGAGACACTGGTCTCCAGCAGTTCTGATTAAGAGTTCACCCATGAACTTCTGAAGAATGAGCATAACTGAGGACATCCCCAGTCTCCAAACCTCACTGCAAGTATCAACCTGAGCACACTGAAGTTCTGCTCTCAAGCCTTCCACTGCTGAACCTTCCATCAGCCTTAATACCAAGACTCATCTTGCCTGGTGTGAGATATCTGATTGGGTTCAGCAGAATCCTCAACGTAGGCGTCTGCATACCAGTGTTTATTTGTGTGCTGTGGACCTAAACTCCCATTGCAGTTGGTGGTGATCTAGTCACTGTGGTCAGTAGAAGGTGTGAATCAGTTGACCATGCAGACATGGCCAATGCAGCATATGGCCCACTTGCCTCCAGCTGTCACTGCAGGAGAATGGCTGGTCTTTTGTTTGCCAACACCTCATGGATGTCTCAGAAACCGTATTATATCTGAAAAGTCACTAAGAGCACATGTGGGCAATTGAACTGAGCAGTGAAGGATAGCAGGGGTCTGGAGCTTTTGCTTGTCATTTCATTGGGCTGAATTTACATTGAAGAAGCTGCAAGTATGGGAACCATGGCAAAACTGGATTGGTTTTCACTTTTTTTTTTCCCCTCCCACAACACATGATAGATCTGCCCTCCGGTAGTTTGTCTGATTTCTTTTTGAATCCATACATTCTTTTGGAACAATGAGTTCCTATCTATACTCACTCAATGTGATAAAAACTGATTCTTTTGTTTTAAAGCTGATAACAGAAGAACAGAGGATGTGACATGAGATTATGAGAACATTCATTCTTCGTTCAACCATGACCTTGTCCAGACCTCTGTTCCACTGCCTTTCTTCCCAGCCAGGGTTTGCTTTCTGAGTTCTCACTCTACCTTCATCCCTAAGCTATCCAGACATTTGTCATCCCTTTCACCTTAGGGATGCTGAAATTTTCCCTTTCTGCTATACACTTTCTGAATTAGGAGCCTAGAAGCAAAAACTGTAACTAAGCCAGAGGTTCCCTGTGGAATTATACTATACATGTATAAATATATAATATATGTTTGGTTTTGGGGTGGTTTATTTGGTGATATACTGGGAAAATGCCCTCATATTCCTTACAAGTAGTGTTGCTGTAGCCTTTACAATGAAGCAGGTGAAGCCAGGTCTGTAGAGAAAGGTGATGCATCTTTTATTAGATCAGCTAATGTGGATGTGCGTGCACATGCTCACACCCTCCTTATAAACCTTGCCTTGTTAAAACTTCCCAACACTTGATTTGCCTCTTCTGACCACCACTCCCTCAAGGCCTGTCTGCACCCATACCTGGCAGCCCTCGTAGGGCAGGGCGGACAGTACCTGCCCCCACAGGCTCAGCCTGTCTGGATGCCTGCACAGCCCTTCCCTATACCCCAAGATTTCAGGGCTCCTGCTATCATCCTGCTGCTTTCTTATCCAAGATGCCCTTTCCCTTGGAGGAAGTCTTCAGACACAGTTCAGAGTCATGGGTCCACAAGGAGAGACCCAAGGAGTGCAACAGGAGAGGAAGATGAGGCAACTTTGCCTTGGTATGTGTGCAAATTGTGAAGGATGGAGCGGTCCAGACTTCCAAGGTACTGCCCTTGAACACATGGCATTATTTGTCAAATGTTGTGGGATTTTACCTGGTGAAAGATGAAGATGGTTAGCCATCTATGGTAGAAGCATTTTGCTCTCCCAACTCCCCTTATACCAGCCTTATCTCCCATACACCCCTCACCTCAAATCTTGCAATGACCTACAGAAGCCATCCAAAGTACCAGGTTGCAGAAGACTTGGTTCATGGCCCACCCCTGGATGTGATGAAGTGGAGCACCTGGTGGTGACCACATAGCCAAGGCTATCCAGGTGCAGAATAAAGACCTTGGGAGAGGTTGGCAGTGTTAAATTATGTTGCTTTAGCAAGGTTTTTCCCAGGAGTCCTCCTAAATAACTCACCTCCTGCAGACAGGATTTAACCTTAAGAAGCACACAGCAACCAAGACAGGTCCCTGCTAATTTATCCTGTTGATACTCTACTTCTCAGTTGCTAACAGAGCTAACTTGGAAGAAATTCTTTGAAACAATCCTTCCTCCATAGGAGAAATCACAAGCCCCCAGCATTCCTTCCAGGTCTTCTGTAGGGTCTGCCCTGGGCTTCCTTGTTTAGCAGTGTTACCTCCAGTGTGCTGGCCATGTTTGATTTGGCTTTGGAGATGATCCAAAGCAAGATGTTTTTCAGGTGGATGTTTTGGACTGATGTCAACAAGCAGACCCTTGGTTAGTCTTTGATTGTCTGACCTCCTCTGACTCTAGAAAGAAAGTCTTCAGCCACTGTGAAATCAGTCTCTGGTTTCATCCCCAGAGAGAGACACTGGTATGAACATGTTGTTGACATGAGATATGAAGTTCTTGTTATCATTTTCCCCAGCATGTAAATCTGAGTAAAGCTGAATCTTTTAGATCAGAGCAGTTTGGGGTTGGACTCACTGACCATATGTGTTGGGGGGCGTCAGCCCAGTTCCCAGAAAAGCTATTAGGTATTTATAATGAAATCTACTGATCCTCCAGTATTTTCACCAGTTTTCTGTTTTTCTTGGGAGAAGAGACATGATGAACACTGAGGTTGCTTGGCTTTGCAGTGTATATCCAGCCTTAAGGTTCTGCCTGTGTCTAGTTCTGAGTCTCTTGAGCACTCACTCACACATGGTTTTCTTGTCCTTCTTTGGATTGCAGGGCTCCATAACTCATCCCAGAAAACAGACTTTGCCTTTCTGGGCCCTGCAGTTACACACAGCTATCCTTCCTTGGCTGTGGTCACAAGGTATGACATTTGTGCATAAAAGGCTGTCTTGTTTAACCTTTTCTGGGGCAACAGAGAAGAAAATTCAGACTTTCTTAGGCAGCCTTCTTGTCCTTTCACAGGCTTCAGACATTGGCAATTCTTTGTGAAGTAACATAAATCCCTAATGCCTCCTTCCCCTTATCCAGTCATATTCCTTCTCCTTCTCAATCTGAGCCATTGGTACTGCTTCAGATGTAATTTCTCTCTTTCTTTGTTCACTGTAATAAGCTGGAGGACCATGCCTTGAAGGAAAGGAACCTGCTTAAACATACCCCATCTGCTTTTGTCGAAGTCGCAGTTGCATCTATCACGTCTGACACTGTTTAGGAAGCTCATTGCTTCCAGGTGCTGAGCCACTGATGGAGACAGTCTGTCCTAAGAATATTTTAAAGATAATCCAAAGCAGGATGGTCATTTTAGATTGGCCATAATAACCATAATTTAGGCAAGATGAAACTTGCTTAGTTCTTAAATAAAAAATGAGGCTTAGCCTTTCATCCAGACCTGTCTCTGGTCATCAGAGTGGGGCTGTGCACTAAAATACTCAAGTTGTTGATTTGGGAGTTAAAGAAAAAAAAAGGATAGTTTGTAACAAAACACAAGAGAAAAATCTGAGTTTCTCAACCATGCAAACTACTAGAATTCTCTTTCAGGATGAACGGATTGCATCCTTTGACCAAGATGAATTACAGTGGTTTTTATCTACAAACATATCCCCATAATTAGATTTTCAGAGGGAAAACAAAATTCAGATGGGCAAGTTAAACCATTTCATTTTGTCTTTCATTCCTCTGACTTTAAAAAACAAAACAAAAAAATCCTCTACCAAAAGCAGCTCAAATAGTGGATCTGAATTTTGTGACAAGTAAACTGGTCCCCGAGAGAAACAGAGTGGACCAACATTAGGAAAAGGTTCCTTCAAGATTCCTGGGGCCTCTTTGTCTTGACATTCTTTGTTTCTTGGTCTGGACTCCCATCCCCACTTTCCATTTTGCATTCCCTGGCTGACTTGTGTCAGTAAGGCGTGGGAAATGGGTGTGATATTGTCACTCTCCTGCGGGCTGTTCTGTTGCTCTCCAACTGTGCTGCCTTGGAGCGCTCCACAGAGGACAGATGTTGTCCTTGACCCCGTCACAATTTGTCCTGCCCTTTCTTACCCAAAGATTGCCAAATTCTCCAAGGCCTCTGGAATCACTTTGCCTACCACACCCTGTGCCTCCACACCCCTTTCAACACAATCCCACACCTCCTCCACCTCCCAGGGCTCCTTCCCTAGTCAGTGCCTTGAACTCGCCTTGTTTTCCACCCCTTTCTCCATGTTATTTGCTATCTGCATGCCCTATCACCATTTTGGGACACCTCTTACTTCACCTTCTCTGTCTTGACATGTGTCTTGGTCCGTATCAGCACTGAAATCCCTTCCCACTTCTGCAAACACCCCTGAAAAACAGAAGTCTTTTCTCATTAGCAGGGGTGGCCTATTTATTGTTCTTCATTTGTTGGTTAGTAGTGCTGATCCGGCTGGGCACTCTTCTGCTATAGGTGTGTTAGAGGAAGACAGAAAGACACAGTTGCTGCCCCCAAGATTTTGCAGTTTAGGATAAACGATCTTTTTTCCTCTTGAAACACACACAGAAAATCTAAATATCCCAGATCCCTGGTCCTAATACTTCATCTACCAGCTGGTGGTACTTGCCATAGCATCACAAGAGAGAATTCGATGAAGTGGTGGTATTTCAGGTTCCTTTCTGGAGCAACAGCTGTCAAGCTGAGGACATCTTGTTTCACCTCTCAGCCTCAGCTTTCACACAGACACACCAAACTGACCTATTTGGTGGGCAGCTTGAGTCAATTAATTAGTTAAGATCTATAAAATATTTTGAATCATGTGGGGTGATCACAACAGCCAAAGCACCTTTCCATTATTAATTATCTTGCTGCAGGGAGATGGAATTGTCTTACTGCTCCATTATACAGCCAGGAAAATTGAGCTGGCAGGAACTCCTCTCCTGAAAGATGAACAAATCACACAGACAGACTTAAATTCAGGGATTTTCCACTTACTCATCCTGAACCCAGCCTAAAGGTCCTTACTCAGCTATTACCTACCCTTCACCTGCAAATACTATTATTAATGTCAACAGGGGTTTCCCTAGCAAGAAGAGAGTAAAACCAGAGGAAAGGTCAAATGGGCAAGACTTGGTTTCCTTCCCAAATGGAAAATGGACTGAGGCAATGGTTCATCCTACCTGACTGCAGGCACATGGCACAGGTGGTGAAAGTTTGCAGGTATTTCCAGAGCTTGTAGTTTTGCATTTGTGTGGCTTGGTAAAGGAAAAGGAGATGAACTCTGAGGATGTTCCGAACTCACAGTGTCCTGATTAGTTGCCAGTATGTGCTGACTGGCCGTCTGGCTGACAACTGAGGCTAGAAAAGGTTCTGAACTTCCTTTGAGGTTGCAATAATTCATGCCTGCCTTTTCCACCTTGATGTTTTTTTAAATAAAATTTGTATACTGCTAGTATCTTCAAGATTCCTCCCCTTTCCCCATCAGAAGGGAAACCAGTCAATCTGGAAGAAAGTATGGGGGGTAAAGCTGCATAAGAATCATTTTGTTAAGAAAAAATAGCAGAAAGCTTTCAAATAATGTGACAGAGGTAAAAGCTCTGGAGATGATACTCCAAAAATTCAGAGATGCTGAAACACCAGCCTGATGAAGATCTGCCCCTTTGTAACAGAAAGGATGGTACCTTCACTCATCAATTGCATATGGTATCTTCCTCTTCTCTACAGAAGAAAGAACATGGGTGAAGTCGCAGTTAATGAAGAGCCAGTTGGCAGTAAGTGAAAACCAGAGTATCCTATACTGGCTGTGACGACAGGCACAACTGTTCAAGGACAAGACTCACAAACATCCTGCAGTCTGCCTCAGCTCAGGGGAAGTTTGCATGTCTCTGCAGCAAGGAACATGAGGTTCACTTGGTAATGAGCACAATTGGTTCAAAAGAGATGCAAAATGTCAGTCATATTCCTTCATTAGACAGTACCAAATGTATTTTCCATTTACTGAGGATCTTAGGTGCTAAGAGTCCCCAGGCCTTGGAATTTTGTAGTGAGAATCTGTTGCTAGATGGACTTTGACCAAGTATTGGCCCAAGAAAAGGATGTGACCTATTTTATTGCAATGTTGTCTCAGAAATGTATTTCTGGGGAGGACAGTAAAAGTTGATGATCTCCCAAGAATTAAAACAGAGGTGATTTTTGGTCAGATTAAAATGAAATGACTGCAGGAATATTGCACAATGGATCAGAATGGGAAAGGAAGCAGGAAGACTGCAGCCAGACTGCACGTCAGAGGGAAGGTTAGGCACCATCCATGCTATATCCTGGTCAGAGTATGGGTCCAACAAAGCTCATGTTAACAAGAGCTGCCCTTTGAGAGCCACCACCCCACCTTGCCTTCCTCTCCACGCAGCGAGCCTTTATGCGAACACCAACATGTCGTACTGAACTGAGAGCAATTAAATCAAGCCCAGATCCAGACACAGAGCTCAAGCTGGGCTGGGCTTACAAAAACCACCAACAACAGAACGACAACAACAAAACCCCTTAGCAGCAAGGGAGATTGCATGGAGAAGGGCATTGGAGGGGAGGGGTGGGGTCAGCCTTCGCCTTCCTTGGGGCCTGAAGCATCACACAAATTCTTGCAGAGACAGTAACTGAATCCACATGGTGCACAGGCCTTGGCAGATGAGTGTAATTTAATTGAGCGAGCCCCATACCTGAGGGGAGAGGAAACTTGTTTATTTGGAAACAAAACTTGTTTTTCTCATTTTTTTGGTTTGTTTTGTTTTAGCCTCAAGGTCCTTGGAAGTCTGTGCCAAGTCAGTGTGCATGAGTCCTATCTTCTTATTAACCCTGCTTCTGCTGATTCAGACAAAGAGACAGGACAAATAAATGTTTTGCTAGGTATTAAGTCCATAAGAGAATGTTAGAGAATTGTCAAACACTAAAAAAGTACCAAATTCCCAGCTTCCTTGCCACTTTCCCAAAGAACAAATTTGGACTGTGTTTTCTTCTATGGTCTCTGAAACAAGAAGGGTAAATTTTCATCTCAGTTGCTATGAAGTTAGTGAGAAATAAAAGAAAGCAAAAATATTCTCATCATCCTTAAAGAAAAGCAAAAAATGCCATGAAAAGTCCAGGTAAACGTCTCAAGAATTAGTAAGAGTACCTATGAAAACCCTATAACCTGATCTTCTGCATCACACAGTTGCAGCAAATTCATGAGCCTAGAAAGCAAGTTGTGGGCTTGAACAAAAAATTTCAAGGGGGAGACAAAGGTTGAGGGAAAAGAAGGGATAGAGATAAACATTCAGGAATTGAAACTGCCAATTCACAATGGGTTGAAATCTTTCCTCTTGCAAATCCACATCAAGCTCTGCACTTCACAAGACAGTTCTGTTTTCCAGGAACATCTTGGATTTGCTGCTCCTAATCAGCAGTCAGAAGGCAAAGAGAGGCATTGTCTGTACAGTAGCCATTGATGTGACATACTATGAAGAAATATCAAATCCTTCATGGAAAATTAAAAAGCAGCCTATTTAATAACTATTTTCCAGAGGTGAGTACCACAAAACTGCACTGAAAAACATTCCTCTCCGAAATACCGAGCTCTTGGCTTACAACATTGGAGCTGCTCGCTCTTTCATGCACTTTCCTCATGACTTGGATTCAGTTTGCCCCATCAGCAGGTGGGAAATGAAGGTAAAGAGGGGCTAAGTGGAAGGGCTGGAATCAAAGGAAAACATTTGCAAGGAAGGTCTCTCTGTGGGGTTGCTTCCATCTCGTGGTCTTGCTCTGTGCTTAGGTTTCAGAAAAATGAGAGGCAGCGCTAGAAAATGTTCTTGTGCCAGAGGTGAGAAGAGTGATGCAAAATTTCTTCCACTGGTCTCGTAGTTTCCAGTTTGGCAGCATGCAGCCACTGAGGCAGAGACAGCAAAAGGTGCAATAGACACAAGAAAAAATGTAAAAGCAATATTCCAGCCACGGAGAATCTGTGTGATGTACAAGTCTAAGACATGCAAGTGTCTAAGCAAGGCAAACTCTTGCTCAGTCCCTAGGGGAATGTAACTTTTCACCTTTTCCCAGATTTCTCCCTATCTCTGCAACCAGAATACTGTCACAGAGAAAACCAAAGGCCCAAAATTGTTGCAGTGATTTCCACTTGCTTGTGGATACAGCAAAGGACACATTCAAGGTAATGCAAAAAGTGGAGAAATTTAATAAACAGTGCCTTTGAGCTATTCTCCATATCAAAACAGTGAGATAAAAAATTACAAATGATTAGAAACTCTGCCAAATAGTTACACAAACAGCACTGAGGCAATGAACACGAAAGCCTGTCTCTGTTGGGTGAAACATGCTCTCAGTGGGGAGGACACCAGGCCCTCAAAGAAAATGTGGTAGAGTGAACTTTTACTAGGTGACAGTTCAAAAGGAAGGTGAGACACCAGGATATTTTTGGAAGAGAACTTAAAAGCCTGTGACACAGATCCAAGCTAGATAGAAGCTATAGGAGCCAACTGCTTGCTCTGATGAGCCTAAATTTCTTCTAGAGCTGAATGTGAAGAAAGAAAACATTTGTATCAATGAGATGTTCCAGTCCGAGAGATAAATGGGGCTCCTTGTGTGCAAACCTTCTCATGCACCATATTGAAATGGTGTTTGGGTCTACCTACACCTACTCCCATATTTACATCACTGTTGGTTACTATAGGTGCATGACAAATCCATACTCAAGTTCACCTGGGCTGTCCTTCCACCAGTGCCATATAATGCACTGCAGGTTATCTTGCCTCCAGCTGTTTTTCCAGAAAGAATAAGTCTCTTATAAGTGGTGTTGCATGTGCCCGTCCCATGTGGATTTCTCTGATATGCTATGATGAATGAAATAGTACCAGGTCTCTATGTTTGGACAACTAGATACCACCCTGAAACTGGGATCAATATTGAAACTAAAATATCTACATTTAGGAGTCTTCATAGGCACCTTTACATAAACCAGGTGAGTGAGGGTTCTCTTTTGAATAAATGGGGTTCAAAGACTGTTGTTAATCTTCACATCGGTGTGTGGTGCTAATTAAGATGCTCTGAGTTCTGTGAGATACCTGCACAGGTCTGGCACAGGAGACTTGTATAGAGCTCCTTCCAGAGCTGCTGTTGGGGGGCCAGGCGGAATATCCCACCATGGCTAAAATAGCACCACATGGCTATGTGGGCAACCAAAAGCATCCCAGGTCAGTCTTTTGAATGAAGAGCTATTTGTCTGCATTTTTCCATTGCTCTAAATACTCTACTGTGTTGCTCATTAAACCATGTTGAGTAGTATGCTGAGTGTGCTGGGAGCTTCTGCACTTAGCAGGTAGGCACCCACATACAGTCACTCAAATATGGGTGTTATGATCTGTGGTCTGAATCCTACTCTAAACAGCTGATAGCAATTCCCTGAGTGTGATCCTTCAATGGGATGTGCAGTGCTCTGTGGAAATGAAGGTAATTCTTTCCTTTGGTGTCTTGTGAAATCACCAACTGGGAGGGATCCACGAGAATCACTAAAGCCAGGATATTGCTGCTATTGCTTCCGCTTTATCTACAAGGCTTGGTAACATTCCAGATTTGGAATTAGACTGGTTTGACACGACTTGTTCTTAAGAAATCTATTTCTTATCACTTCCTTATCCTCCAGGGTTGAACGAGGTATGTTCAATCAGCTATTACTCCAGTATCTCTGTTGATGCTGAAGTTAAGGTGAACACTCTGCAATCACTTGGAGTTTCCTTCCCTCCGCTTTTTCAAAGGCAGAGCTTATGACAACCTTTCACATTACTTCCTGAATTCTTATTCATGTAAATGTGCACACTTATATCCTGCTGCTCTTTGGTGGACTCCAGTTCGGATGTGTAGGATCCCAAAGCCCAGAAGGCAGGAGTTAAGGCCACAACTACAATTTTCTTTACTACTACTACTTTCTCTCCCTGTCCTCCCAGGCTGAGAATGAAGATTAAAGGCTGGTAAAGTATGATTTTGAGTCCTTTGCCATCTGGGTGGACACTGAGCATCTTAAAAGCCGGGATGCTCCTGGCAAGAGTAGAAGAAGTTGATTGATTGATTGATTGGTGTCTAGATTCCATGGTGATGAGCAAATTAGAAACCTGTAGGCTGGAAGATTAAAGAGATATTTAAAAAGCCCTGCCCAGCAAAGAGGTGTACTCCTACTCTGTATTAAGGCATGAGTTGTCCAAGATAATTGCCAGTGGGTCAGAGATGGGCCTTTCTTGGCTTCTGGAGTACTCCAGGACCTGCCCACCCCAGTGCATCTAACTTATCTAAACAGTCCATTGCCTGTTCTCTTCATGCTCTGGACTTTGGCCTCTTCTTCAAAATCTGTTGTTTTAATTGTTTTAAGCATCTGGACTCAGTTAACCTTTTTCCCCCCCCTTCTTCTTTTAGTCAATGTAAAAAAAGCTCTTAATATTTCACTTTTCTATGTGTCATTAAACAAAGGTGCCTTGGGTGGAGGGGTATGCTGTTGTTACAATTTTTGGGCAGGATCTGCAGTGCAAGGGACAACAAGAGGATTAAAACAAGAGGAATCTGTCCTGGAGATGTGACTTTACCGCACAAGCCCCTCTCAGCACCATACTATGGGCAGCCAGCCCCAGGCCTGGCTGTGACAGATGGTTAGAAAACATCTGCCAAAATAATTTTTAACTGAGAACAGTATTCTTTGGACACAGCTGAGTCCCAACCCCTGCCCCCCGTCCCCCCCACCCCAACCTCCATGGCAGCTTTCAGTGAAAGATCCCACAGAACAAACATCAGTGTAAGAAAGATGAATTTCATGAAAGAAAAAAAAACCCTCACACTTCTGAATCATCTTTTAGATTTCTGGAGATTCATTTTACTGGTGTTATCTTTGTTCTAGGGTGATCATTTTTACATTTTTCCATGGTGTGTCAGCAGTAAAGGATTCATTAGACAATATGACTATCAGTATGCTATAATACAGACATGGAAGTATTCTCTTATTTTCCTTTGTTTGCCTTTTCAGATCTTTTAAGGCAAATGCTATTCAGCAGTGAGTGAAATATCTTATCTTCCTTTCTAGATCAAAGTGTCTCCTGTTTGTGTTGTAATTAATAAGTAATGAAACACCTTAATTACAATACAAACAGGAGATACTTTGATCTGGAAGGGAAGATAAGGTATTTCACTCACTGCTAAGTAGCAGCTGCTCATAATGATTTTGAAAAGAAAATAAAAATAGAATATTTAAACAATTTTGGGTCATTATGGCATGCCAGGAGTACCTGCCATAACATAGGAATAGATAATATAAATATAATAAAATACTATTTAAAACCCATAAAATAACCAAAGAATTTCTTGAACTATGCTTTTGCAGTGAAAATTCCCTCATCCAGGCGGTTTCAAAAGTAGTTGGTTTTGTTCTGAATCCAAGTGAAAACAGTAGAAGTTCCTGGGAAAATGGGAACGTGTGAGGATCAGTCTCTTCTCACTCCTGCTGCAGCTCCTTTTCTTGCACTGGATAAAGATGATGGACAAAGACCATCTCCCCAGCTACAAATTCTTGCCCTTGAAACACCCAGGGCCACCACTTGCAGCACCCTAGGCTCTTTTGGGGACAGATTGCGTGCCATTGAGAAGGGTGCTTGAACTTCTAAGCTTATAGTCCAGCTGCTGAGTTCAGACTAGAGCATCTGGGACATCTGTTTCATGCTTGGATTATGCTGTGGACATAGCAATGAGAAGAACTCATTTTCTGAGAGAAAAGGCTGCACCCTGAAAGGTCACTGCTCCAGCAGAGCATTTTGGTGATGCTTTTAAAGTCATGTGGGATCTCTGTGCGACTTCCATCTCCTCACAGTGGCTATACTCAGGCCTGCTTACATCCTCTTTCTTCTGAGTGCCTCATGGTTTGGTAATGATTAGCATTCACTGGTCTTACAATATAAAATTACCTTGAGGAAATTGCTAATCCATCACTTTCAGGTTTCTTCCAGAAATTCGGTCAGAAATTTGTACAGAAATAAACATTTTCCAAGAGAAAAGGAAGCAGGCCAAGCCAAGCCAAGCTAAATCAAGCTAAGCCAAGCTTTTTTCTTTTTTTTTCTTTTTTTTTTATTTCACAAACTTTAATAATGTGATGCTAATGGGAGGGAGAATAATGCAAACATATAACTAAATAAGGAGAAAAATGTAAAGCTGGATCAGTGTTGTGTTAAATGTTGATGAACTCAACTTTGACTACAATTTCATTAATTTAACTTTGACTAAAATTTTACTACATTTTCTTCTATAGCAGAAGTTCTAATAAAGCAATGCTAGGATGAACTAAGCTTAAAAAATCAGGATGGAGAATATGTTTTATTTCTGAGTCCTCTACTGCTGTTCAAATACCTTTGAGAGGGCCTAAGGAAGGTATTATCCTCATATCCACAAACAGATACCACCCAGATCTGCATAAGATCATGGACCACAGTGGTGGGAGCAGCAATTAGGAAACAGGCACACTTTAGCTAACTTTCTAAAATTCATCTTTATCCGTTAATATTTCTAATGTTATCTGCCTGAAGGACTCTTTTGGGGGGGGAGGGCGAAACGGGACCTATCTCACCTTTTTGCCACTGCAAACATCGTGTGGCAAACAGGTTCCAATGTACTGGCTAGTGTGGATGTTGTGCTTACCTGTCTCATGAACTTAAAGATTCCCTTGAGCTTTGTGCTCTGTTCACCCCAGACTTGCTCCTTGATTGTAATATCAGTGACAAATCATAACCACTTATTTTTTCATATAATAGAAGTTTGACGTCTTATACTAAGCTGCTTTTACACCTACTCTGGAAAGATTCCAGAAATAAACTCTTTTCCATGCATGAATGTTTTTGGGTTTGGGGGAGGGGGGGGGGGGGGGGGGGGGTTGTGTGCTTGTTCCCAGGTTCTTTAAATACAACTTTTTGTAAAACATGCTGTGTCTCTTGTTGTGTATCTCTCTCATACCTTTCTGCCTATCTTTATTTTCCACATAAAGCACTAAGCCATATGAACATTATCACATGCATAATGATTGACCACCTTTGCCAGCATAGCAATTAATGAATACAGAAACTTAAATTTGTTTTAATTTTTTTTCTTGAATAATTATGAGGGTAAGGGCCATCACATTATATATCACTAAGCACTGAACTGGGTCTCTCCCAAGAGAAATACATGTTCTATTTGCAGTTAAAAGTCCAGACTCAAGAATGAGAGATTTTGACGGTCCTACAGTTGCTTCGGTTGACCCAATGACCAAGACTCAAAGAACCTCAAGTTGATTTTTTTTAAGCATGACCTGATCATTTGCAGAGCACTCAACAACTTTTTCTGGCCAAGGAACACAGTTCCCTAATGAACTAATTTCCTTTGAATTATGCCTCAGAAAGTGTGTAATGCATTGGTAAAAAATGTGCACTGAGTCACCTTCCTAAAATATATTGGATAAAAACATTTTTGACTTCCCCATTTCTGGGAAAATTTGGAAATTTTGAATATTTTTTCAAACTGAACAGGGAAAAAAGTCCAGTATCTTCTGACCAGGAAGATTTAAAAAAAAAAAATCCAAATGGACATGTAAAATTTTGATGATACAGACATCTCTTGTTTCAGAAAGTGAGAATATTTGATTCTGATAATGTCAAAGCATAACATTTTAATATTTAGCTTGCTAAACTACAAAGGATATCTATAAATACATCATTTTTACATGAATACCAGATAAAATTTTATGGAATTTATCTCAAAATGGGGCTATTGAAATACCAAAATTGAATTATTTAATGCTTTCCAATTAAAATAATAATAATTTAAAAAGGCCTCTCAAAGTTCCCTATTGAAAATTCCAACACAACACTTGACTTTTAATTTTCGTACCTTCATCAACATTTTCTGGTCTAGTTTTCTTTCTTTCCACAGTTTCTTTTGAGGAAGAGATCATTCCTTCTAACTTTTCACAGTAATTTCATTAACATTCAAGTTCTTACAAATTCTACCTCAGACAGATCATATTTCAGCCCCAGCTACTTTGCTGTAAAGACAAAATCCAGAGCTCGACTGAAATCAAAAGTGATGTCTGCCTTTGATTTCCAAGAAGAAACTTTTTCAGCTTGGTCAGCTGAGCAGGTTTAGAACTGGAGAACATTTCCTCCATGCTGAGGCCCATTTGTAGTGCTGGAAGGGTGTAAAGCTGCAGACGAAGAGAATGAAACCTGGGCTCCATCTCACTGTGGTTGTGCTTCTTCATGCACCACAGCCAGAGATCCACTTTCTCCTTCATCAGGTGGAGGTGAGGGTTGTGGGGATAGCGTTGCATGGGAAGACAAGTCATCTCCTCACATGGACTGATGACTGCAAATTAACCTTGGTGATGGAAAGTGCTATTAAAGCAGAACAGAGCCATTTATGAAATCAAGACACATTTCTAGCTTGCGGTCATGCATCTTGCTGCTTTGCTTCCTCTCACTGCAGGCAGAGCTTCTCCAAATGGTGGAGAATTATGAGTTATCAGACCGTGCAGCCCATCTCCCTGCCAAGGTAGTGATATTTCCCACAATCTCTTTATTGTCTACTCAAGTTGTAATCTCTCTCTAAGCAATGGGGCCTCCAGAATTTCCTATGGGAGACAGTTCTGTAGTCGTCCAAACCAAAATGAACACTGGAGACATAGTGTGTGGGTCCAAGAGGAGAATTAGGATATTGCCCTTTGGTTTAGCCCACAAGTAAATCTTCTTGGAGCTCAGGCTCTGTTCTCGCTGTTTCATACACATAGGAGAGCCAGAACTGCCTGAACCAGTATTTGTGTAGATCTGTCCCTTTGGCAAAGCACAATGTCCTGGCCCAGCTTAAGGACAGCTTTCAGTCTAGTTGTATTTGTTTCTCCATTTTGATGTCTGACCTTAAAAATTGTTCTTCCATATTTTTTTCTTATTTTCTCCTCCCTCCTCTTGTCTCTTCCCCTTTTTCTTCATGCCACCAGTATTAAATAGCTCAAGGCTGTATTTAAAGAACTGAGAAGCTGCAAAGAATCAAGTAGGATAATGGGAAGAAAGGCTCAATGGGTCCCCTGGGACTTATCATGGTTTCTCTCCAACTGTTTTACATGGAGTCGAAAGTTCAGCCTCACATTTTCTGGAAAGGAAAAAAAAAAAAGGAGAGAAAGAAAGAGGACAAGTCGTGATGTGGGAATCTTTGGACTGTGATGAAGATGGAAGGCGCCACTCGAAAAAGCTGAGCTCTTCCAATGAGAAACAGATGTCCTACATGTTCCTAAACACATTCAGTCCGTTTTCAATTACACCAGAATTAGAGCAGTAATGAGAAACAAAACAGGGTTGTTGGTTGGGTTTTTCCCCCCTCTCTCTCCTCGGTCTTCTTTCTGCCCCAGATGGATTGGTAGCGTATCTCCAGATGACATCTCAGATTGCTTCCTAAAACAATGCTAATCATCTAATACTTCTAGCTTGACACTAATCTTTTCTTTCCTCAGTCTTACTTTCTTCAGAGAACTGAATGGGGGACCAGTTCTACAATCTGAGGAGTTCATTAGACTTGATGAGAAAGGCTTATTCTGCTCATTTTCTGCTTGTTAGAAGCTCATTGATAACGACACTTTTATGTTTTTTCAGTTTTTGTTGTTTTTTCCAAACCAAGATGTGACCAAAGGTCTTTCTTTCCTTAGCTGTGGGGATTCCTCATTAGTGCAAGAAAGGAGGAGAAATTTCTCCCAAAGGTTACATGTTGGGATCAGAGCTAGTTTTTCTTCTATTTCCCAAGTTAGTTACGGATCTGTTCCAATACCTTCTTGGCTGCTCAAAGAAAAGTTAGCAAAAGTAAACTAAAGAAAAACCAAACCAACTCCCTCTCTCCAAGCTTCTCCCTGCACCCTCCTTCCCACCCTTCCCCCCTGCCCCACCCCCCAGGCTGTTTTGGCAAATCCTGGCTTTTAAGCCTTTCCTCAGACGCAGGTTGTTTTATAGTAGGCTAATCATTAGAATCAAGTTAGACCTAAGGAGTGTCGTTCTAATTTGAGCAAGGAATTAGAAGATAGAGGGCTTTGGAAATCAGCTACCAGCCCAGCCTGTGAAGACTACAGGCCTACAGCTCATGTCATTTAAGGACACATGAATTAATGCAAAATGATCTGAAGGATCCTTTTCCTCCTAGTGGAGAGATCCTCCATGGGGCTGTCCTGACAGGACTTGCAGAGGAAAAGCCAAGAGCTACAGAACCTCAAAAATCTCATGGTTTGCACATTGCTTTTGAGGTGAGGCTGGGAAAACAAAGGAGAAAATTTGTGTTAATGCTAAGGATTTGCTCTGTGAAGCTGTCAGAGTCATAGAATCACAGACTGGCTTGGGCTGGAAGGGACATCTAGTTCCAACTCCCTGCCATGAACAGGGACACCCTCCACTAACCCAGGGTCCCAAATGCCCCATACAACCTGGCCTTGAACACCACCAGGGACCTAGGGGCAGCCACAACTTCTCAGGGCAACATGTGCCAGGGTCTCCTCACCCTCATAGAGAAGACTTTTTTCCTCATATCTAATCTAAATCTACCCTGCTGCAAGGCTTGTGCTTGTGTGTGTGCAAACAAATAGCAGAGCAATGCCAAGTGAAAAATTACTGACTCCATAAAGACACATGTCCACATCACTGGATTCTGTATAGAGTTAAATCAGTTTGTGCTGAAGCATTTTCCTTAGTGTATCATCATGAGAGCCTGGTTCTCCCCCATTTTTATGACACTTGTGGAGGCTGCATAGCTTTAAGACTCTACCCCCTTTCAAAGATGGTTGTGGCTGATCTGCTCACTCAGTATTTGATGGGGAGAAAAGGCAGATCGTGTCCATGTAGAATGTGTATTCTGCAAGAACCTGGGGGATAACAAATTAACAAGACTGCAGAGCTGGTGGGGAGGGGACAGTGTTGGCAGTGGTCATGCTTCAGGTGAGAAAGGACTGAGTGTTGCTGCAGCCCTCTAGCTGGCCAAGATGGCTCTTCCCAAACCCAGTAGCCCCACTGTAGTTGAGCAGTACCTGGGCAAGCAGCCAGGCCTGTGGAAGGAAACGCTGTGGGTTGCCGGCCAGGCATGTCAGACCCCCTCACAGGCTTCTCTGGCATGCATAGGCAGAGCCTGAAACAGATGCAAAGGAGTTGTCTCAAGCCCCCCCAGGGCAAGGGGGAAGCCAGAGGGTCCCACACAAGGTAGAGAGCTCATGCTGCTCTCTCAGATCCACTCCTGTGCTCGGAGAATGTGCATTGGGATGTGCATAAGGTACAGGGATGATAACAGAGTGCACTGCCAAAATATGAAGCAGAGCCATTGATCTGATAATCTGATGATCTGATTGATCAGAGGGGTGTTGCAGAGGGGTGTTATGGAGGCTATAGCCATGTACCTGAGACCTGGGAGGAGATGGGACTCCTCTGAAAAAAGCCCCAAGAGAGCAGAGCCTTCTCTGAGGAAGAAGGGGATGACAGAGCAGGAGTCTTCTTTCCAGACTGAGCCAGGACTCCTTATGTTTCCAGAGTGCTGTCGTCCTTCTTGTCACACCCCTGGGTTGGGCAGGGTTAAAACCATGTCTAACCCTGCTCCCTTCCACAGGCTGTAACACTATCATCCTGCTTTTTCATGCCTACCTGATCTGTGCATCCATTTCCTTTCCTCCAGTCCCCAGCCATGAACTGAGAACACTCACCTTCCAAGAGCCTTCTCTCTCCCCCTCCCTACCAAAGGGGTCTTGCAGGAAACACCCCATTGAGCATTTCTGGCATTCACAAGCCCAGAACTCATTTTTCGGGAGTTTAGTCCTTTCTTTTCTTTCCTTTCCCCTCTTCACAAAGTTAATTTACAGGAACCCACAGCCTCTGCATGGGTATTGTTCCTCTCTTTTTGTAACATCCATTATTTCCCTGGAGATTGTTCCATGAGAAAAAACAACATGAAATAAAATAGATTCCTTGCTTTTTCTTTTTGCTTCTTTTTTCTTTTCCCTCAATACTCTGTGTATTTTAATTAACAAAATGAAACAATAGAAACACCCCATTGACTGCTAAATCTCACTGGGAGGTGCTGGACATGATGTGCCTTGAGGAAAGATGCCCCTTGATCTAGAGGAGGCCACTTCTGTGAAATGGAGCCTGTGACATCTGCATTCCCCTCTTGCAGTGTGGACTGACTAGCTCAGGCCCAGATCTATCCTGATTAGAAGAGCCTGAGGCTGCCATACTCTTGCTTAGGCTCTCAAAAGGGTTTATTACCTCTGGGCTGAAGCAGCTGGACATCCTCCAGCCTTCGGCTGGTCACGATCCAGATGGTTCCTGTGTCTCTGAACCGCAATTCCTGGCTCTTCCAGATCTGGGCTTAACAGGGACAGGATTAACACAGGCCCAGGCCATACCCCAACCTGCTTTATCGCTTCTGAAGCAGGTCCACAGCAGTGCTGATCCATGCTCTGGAAACCCTGGAAGCCACTGCTATGTGTGTGCCTGCCAAAGCAGAGAAGGCTGAAGCTGCTCAGGGGCCATGGTGATGCTCTGCCTTGGCCCTGGCTCAAGGCGAACCATAGCTTGTTGCCAGGACACAGCCAGGGGTGTGTTTCCACCTCAAAGTAGTTGATTTGCTTCATTGTGTTACTTGAGGACCCATTGACTACATTCAGTCCCCTCCCCAGGACAACACACCCAGCCTCTTTTGCTGGCAGCTTGCTCCCATGCGTTTTTTAGCATCTTTTCCAAGGGACCTGAAACCCCTTCTATGCCATGTGGAGGTGATTTGAATAGAACAGACCCACTTCTAGTTGCAGGAGTGTAAAGAAAGCCTGATCACTGCTGGCTTTGCTCACATGGTGCAAGACAAGGAGCCAGGAGATCCTCCCAGAGCTCCCACACAACCTTGGGTAGGTCTTTGGTACTTCCTGACCTCCTATCTCCATGCACTGAGAGTGGTAGACCAGTGACTTTGGTTGGTGACTCCAGGATTGACTGCAATCCAGAGAAACAGAAAGTGAAATTTCAGTCTTGGCTTACTGAAAACTAACCCAACAGCAGCAAACGAACGCTGGCTGTAAGATGAATTAGGGAGCAGGAGGGAAGTGGGAGAGCTGGGAGATGTGAGGTGAAGCAGTGCATGGGAGAGGTAAAGTGCATGGGTGGTGAACTAAAGAAGGTTGTGAAACACCGCTGTTTGAATAATGTTGCGCTCAATCTATTGCAAAGTCATTTCTCTGTGGTATATCTCTCTCAAGTGGATAGAAAGTATTGCCACATTAGAATTTGGCTTTGTATAGTCTTCAAATAATCAGGCCCAGTATCTCCTCGAAGAAACCACAGTTGCTTCACACCAGAGCATCTAAATTCCTTTCTGGAGATGTTTTGCTGGAGTTTTCGTAGGATCATTAGGGTTGGAAAAGACCTTCAAGATCAGCAAGTCCAACTTTTAGCCCTATACCAATGAGGCGCTAAACCATCTCCCAAAGCACCTTGTCTACCTGTTTTTGAAACAACCCCAGGGACAGCGACTCCACCTCTTTTCAGTACATGATGACAAATAAGTAAAGAAGTCATTGATCTATTGAAAAAGTGCATATTTTTAAATTATATTTTACTGCACAAGATATGCAGTAGAAAATTTCTCTTTTGCATTTAAGTAGCTGTGAAAGGTATCTGCTTTTTTCCTTGCTCATCTGAAAAGTATGACATGGAAGTCTCTAAAAGAGGAGACTGTGGCTTTGAGGTCAATTTACTTTCTTAAATCTGCATTTCTGATCATTTGATTTCCCAACTTTTCCATTTCGTTAACCTTTGTTATTAGCGTGCAATATAAACCGCTCTTGCAGATTGCCAAAGGAAACCATAAACATTTTGACTATTCTTTGGCCTCTCTTGAAATCTGCCATCCTGAAGACATCTGATCCAACCCAAATTCAACTTTCACGAAAGCTACCTCAACCGTTCCCGTTACACCTCTCGGACTGTGCCCTTGGATGTGCTTTTCAGTGTTTGCAAATGAACTTAGCAAATGAATTTTGAATTAGCGTCCAAAATCTTGTATTTTAGCACTTGTGGCCAGATGGAAGCAGTTCACAACCCGCTACCCCTCCCCAGTCTGCAGCAAGTTGTTAACAAGCCTTCCTGCTTCTGTTCCCAAAGTAAACAAGATTAAATCGGTATTAAGACTTTTCACGTGACAGCCATTAAAAGGAAATAATTAAGAGCCCAGATTATTGTTGAAAACCCAGATTCTGCATTGGTGGAGCTGGACTACCTGCAAGCGGTGAGAAGCAGAACAAGAAGCTGGTATTTGTCTGATCCCAAGTCATCTAAAGGCCCTCTTTTTTTTTGAGTTGCAGACCATCTGAAAGGTGAAATTCTGTCACATTTGGGAATGTGACTATTTCTGCAAAGGAACTTTCCCAAAACAGGCCATATGTACCCATGCCCTAGGGCTGCACCCTGCTATCTCAGTTTTGCTACCCATGTATGCAGGCACCAGGGTTTCAAATTAATAGTTCTCAAATAAATGCTTTTGCACTCAAAAATACTAATAAACTGAAACCAAAATTCTAGGTCAGCACGTGGACCATATTCCACCACAAAACATTTTTGCTTTAACTTGCAAGGCATTAAAACCATAGAATACAAAAGAAAAGCTTTACTTGTGTGGGAAAATCCTAGTGAGTAAGTCCCATCCTTTGCTCTTTTCCTCCCTGTTTTAGTTCTACAGGAAATTTCATTTTTCTATAGTCTGTCTGAGAAGGGAAAAGGTCTCAGGCTGTACTGTAAGGTGAAGTAGTTTGGTTTCAGCCACATTCAGACCCTTCAGTATGTGCATACCTATCTCTGGACAGAAACCTAAAGCCTTTAAAAATCTTCCTACTTAAATTTAAAGTATTCTACCTCCCAAACAATGATAAAAGTCAGACCAAGAGAAGTTCATAGGAAATACTATGACGCAGGTGCAACATTTCCTGTTTTCAAAGATGACAAATGTCAGCAAAAATGTCCTATGACTTTAAACCATCGAGCCAATTCCTTCCAAAAAGACAAAGAAACTTAGAGATACCTTAGGAATCCAGAAAACAAGCCAAGTGTGAAGGATAGCTTGATCTATTTTTAATTTTTATGTGTCCAAAAATTCTAATTGTGAAGAACTGGAGAAATGTGCTGGTTTCCCCCCATTATTTCTTTCCCTTACTAGCTTTTCTCTTTTTCATTGGTATGCATTTATATTATTTTTTTAGCATGATTTTATTGACATTTACTCACTCCTCTCCCAAAACATACCCACCTTTAGAGATATAGCTAGAGTAAGGGAAATTTTAACACAAAGAACTAACCATAAAATTTTCTGGGAAAGTGAAAAAGGGCCAGATTTCATTGCAATTAATTATTATGACTACTTTGTGCAATTCACTTAAACTCTATGTAAGGTAATGCATCTAGAACCACAAAAACAACTGTAGTTTTGAGGCCTCATCAAAGCGTTTCATGCAATCCTTTATGGATTTTTAAGCTCACTGGGAAAGGCAGCGACTTAGTGATGAAATTCCTGTACAAAGTAGGTACATTTTAAAACTTAGTCATGACTATCAATCTCCCCCACCTTAGAGGATTACTCAGCTGTCTTAGCACAATTTGCCTTTAGTGTACCAAAGTACGGCGTCCAGTAACAAAGACAGGAACTTTATTGCCCCTGGGGGAAAACAGAAGATGATCCCCTGTGCTGCATAACTAACTGTCAGGATTAAACTCCAGTCAAGTTGTAACTGAATTTCCATCTGAGGCCAAAAGCATTTCTTAATGCGCTCTAACATCCATTGGAATCCGTGGGGTGTTTTCAAGTTACTGTTGTAAAATGTATGTCATGCCCTGTGGCATCTTGACATGCAATATTTGCTCTTTGGTGTTTAGCGGTGGAATATCTCTTCTTGGGTCTGACAGAGCTGTGGCTTCTTGCAGCATACAGGCTAACGGGAGTTGTGGGTGATGGGAAAGGATTTTGGATGGAGCTAAGCGGGTTTAAAACTCTTCCCTCAGCGGTTAGTGCAGCTGATGCTTTACACTCCTGGGTTTGCATTTGCATGGTGAAGGACAGAAGGGCTGTGTCTCCACTGAAGATGGACTGGTCATCCCTTAACTTAGTCAGGCACAATCATACATGATTTTTTTGAAGAGGTGCTTGATGTGCTCAGCAGGTAGGAATATATATTTTTGGGAGAACAGGGAAGTAATGCCTTCAAGAACCCAGTACAAATGAACCCATTACAATGAAGGATTGGAATAAAGCAGAGGAGCACGTTTAGCATCAGCTCCCTGGAGATCTGGAGGAAGAAGGGATAACAAACTCTGTAGCGTCACACCTGGGCAAGCTCAGCATCTCATAGGCACCCTGGCAGGATGCCCAGACCAAGATCTTGCCCAGCGTCAGAGCCCGCCCGCCGTCTGCTCTGAGCAGACCCAAAAGCAGGTCAGCCTTTGCGCTCGGCAGGCAGCTCTGTCTCTCCCAGCAGACACAACACATGCATTTTCACTCACCTCCCAGGAATTTGCTTCAGATCTCACACTAGATTAAGGGATGGCTCACAGAAAGGAGTGAGGGAGAGAGAGATCCGGGTGTGCTGTTTGCAGATCAGGGTACTCGAGTGGATTGTAGACCCTGATTCTTGGATCTCTCAAAAGATATGGGTGACCAGGGCAAAGTGAGTGGGGTTTCTGGGACCATCTTTTGTCACGAAAATCAAAGACAAATCTCCACTGCTAGAGAGAAAACAGATTATTGTTTTCCATGACAAGAAAGTTAAAGTGCTGTCCTTCAGAAATGCAAGGAAAGGGAATTTCTGGGAAGGTTGAAGTGGTCCTGAGAGCTAATGACTATGTCAGTCATTTTTGGACTTGCCTTCAGTGAGAAATGAACTCAGGTGACCGCTGCCCAACAAGAAATTCATGAATTGGCCCAGCCTGGGTGTAAGCAGTCGTAGTGCTGAAGATGTCCTGGGGTAAAAAGTCCCTGTGTTATGGGAAGCTGGTGCATCACAGATCTTCTGCACAAGTCATCTCACATGTTCTTTTGTGGAGAGGGAACTGTGGGAAAGCACTAAGAGACTCTCAACAGAACAGTCAAGCACCCTTCCTGTGAAGAAGGCTGTCACAGGCCCCACCCCTCATCCCTTGCTGGGCCAAATAACCTACAACCAAAGCTCTGCAGTCAGGCGGGCAGCCCTGTGTGGAGGTGACGATGGGATGGGGTTCTTAAGAAGTTGTGACTAGTTCCTTCTCCAGCTCAAGGATGGGGTTCATAAGAAGTTTTGACTAGTTCCTTCTCCAGCTCAAGGTTACCATAAAGCTCTGATCATGGCAGGGAGTGGTAGTTGAAGCCTTTTACCTCCTTTGTCTTGCAGAGTAACAGTAATTACTGCTCAGCTGGAGGTAGGGTTATTGCTGAAACCGGGGCAGAAGCTTGCTTGATGTACACCACATGCATGCATGTGACTTAGTTGCATAATGCAAATGAGTAGTCCCAACTAACACTTGACACGTTACATACGCTTTGGTGGAGGCTATGTTTAGCAAGTGGTAGGGAATCTGTCTGGAGCTGCCAGTTGGCGGAGGGAGGTTCACGTGCCCCTGTGGATGGGAACTCTTGTTCCAAAGAGAGCACAGAAAAAGCTTCTTGCTCTGCCTAATGCCTCCAGGGAAGTTGCTTAATGATTATTTTTAAAACTAGAGCTAGAGGCTCTTCCATAGGTCAGGGTCCAAGTGCTAGGTACTGTACAAACACAATAAATGACAATCCCTGATCCAAGCAGGCCTGCAGTTAAGGAACAAGGCAGAATCTGGGAATTTGGGCCCTCTCCTCAGCTTTGCCAAGGTATGACGTGATGGTGTGGTATTTGCTTCACCTCTTGGAAACTCTGTTTTCTTGTTTGCAAAGCAGAAGGAATTGCAGATGTTTTGCAGTGCAGTACACAGCCACGAGACTTCAGTGTCTGTTTAGGCTGGAGCTACTTCAAAAGGATGGAGTTGTAAAGGTTTATTATTACTGTTGTCTTTCCCTGCTACACAGTGACATCCACCTACAATCTAATTGTTACTCATGTTTTAGGAAAGACCTTGTCTGATTTTGAGATATTGGGTTTATCAGTGGTGGACACTGCAGACACCTGAAAGTACAGATGATCTTGCACAGTGCTTGATAGGAACTGAGATACATGTATCTTTGACTTCATAGCTGTAGGAAAGAGAGAAAATGGCATAGCTCCAGGGTATGAAACAGCCCTGTATGGGGTTGTTGTGACCCAAATGCAGGACTTTGCACTTGGCCTGGTTCACGTGCACTCCACGTGGTTCAAACAGTCCCACTTCTCTAGCCTGTCCAGATCCTTTTGGATGACATCCCTTCTCTCCAGTGTGTTGACCTACCACACAGCTCAGCATCATCACAAACTTGCTGAGGGTGCCCTTGCTTCTACTGTTCATGTCTCTGACAAAGATGTTAAATAACACTGGTCCCAGTACCAACCCCTGAGGAACACCACTTGTCACCAGGCTCCATTTGGACATTGAGCTGTTGATCACAACTGTCCAGCCAATTCCTTATTCATTGAGTTGTCTATCTATCAAATCCAGGACCTAACTCAGTTGCTTGCACTGAATCATCTTGTGTTGCCTCAGAAGTCCTAGAGCAACTGCAATATCTACACAGGGTGAGTAGATCTGATACAGGAACTATTGAAGCCCACAGCTGGTGGTGGAAGCTGGTGAATTCATGGCTTACATAAACTGGGGTGGGTGTGAGCATTGGGGGCTGGTTCAAGCTGTTAGGGTTACAGTGATGGAACTTTGCTGTACCTGCAAATCCAGAGATTCACAGAAGTGTCCATGTTTGTGAAGATTTGAACAGCTGCTGAAATTCATGGGGACACTGTAATTTATAGTTCTGCATAGGTTGTTGCAATGCTTTTCTGAAACTCCCCAGGGGTCCCCGTCCCAGGATAGTAATGTCTCAGACTTTGGGGAAAGACAATGCCAAGCTGGGGAGCAGAGTAAGAGGAACTGAATTCTGAAAGTCCACAGTAGCCTGGAGAGACCAGGTCTGGTGCACCACCAAGTTGGTTGCCCATTAATGTCTAAAAATTGTTAAAGGCTCTTCATCTTGGTCTTTTGTCTCTGGAGAGAAAGCTGAGGCCTTGCAAGTCAATGCTTTATGTTGAGAAGGCTGAAGCTGCCATGATTTGCAGATGTGGGGCATCCCCTGGGACACACTGTAGACGGTGTTGTCAATCAAACCATCAGTGTGTCAGTGAGCCCCATACAAAGAGTAAAACAATAAGTAACTGGAACGTGTGAAAGAGAATAAAATTAGTGTAATTTTAGCCTGTAAATGATACAACTCTGTAAACAAGCTGTTTAAGCCCTGCCTGTGCTGATGAGCTGCACTGATTCCCTTTTTAATTAGCTCATGAATAGGTGAGGTAAGGTTCCCTGTGCACCTCTGGAAGCAGAAAGATTTATGAACCCGCAGCTGTGTTTGCTGCTGTTTCTGGAACCTGCCCTGCACCCGTGCGTGTGCAGCAGAGACCCTGCTGCCAAAACAGGGAAAGCACAAGCAAAGTGAGGAGAATGGGGTAACTTCCCAGAACACCCTGTGCTGGCAAGGGCAAAAATACTCCAAAATAAGGAATTCTAGCAATGTCCCCAGGGCCCAGCCTAAATGATGGCATCATACGTGTAAACATACAGCAAAGGGCACTCCCTGCCCCAAAGAGTTTACAGATTGTATAGCTGAGGTAGGAGAGGTACAGATGGATTTGTAGGAGAGGAACCATGGCTCAGCATGACTGGGTGATTTGCCCAAGGTCTAAAAAGTGAAGTGGGGATCTAACTCATCTCTGGTTGCTGTCAGGCCAGGGATGCAGCCCTGAAGTTGCACCCAGGGGTTTGGGACAGATGCCTGGGAGGGTTGTTGGGGATCCCAGGAAATGTGACATGGATCATTGAGGTGAGACACCACTACTGAGCAGGGGGTTTTGCTGTCACTTCTGTGCTTAATGCTACCCCCTGGAAACGTTGTTTTAGCTCGTTGCACTGCTCTCCATTCACACTTTTGGTGGTTTTGTTTCAGTTTTTCATTATAGAAGCCTCAAATTCTCTTGGATCCTGTTGAGCTGAGGAAACAGCTGGACCTCAGCTTTGACTGGGGCTAGACCAGCTTAGGATTTTAGTGTGTGAACTCCCCTTATGACTGCTGCTCCAGGCAAGTCTAAGGACATGGTGAGTGACCATGGAGGAGTAAGCACAGCAGGTCCATCCTGTGCACCAAGTAAGAGGAGAGGCTTGTGGAAAGTAAATCAAATGTGAATGGAAACTGTGCAATCAGCATCTGAATTAAGGCTTCCTACAGTTTTAAACTGTTTACCTCAACCTTAAATCAAAGCTCAACAACTTGTCCTCTGGAATGTGGTGAATGTTACTTTCCATGCTCAGGGAAAGTGAAGGTCCCTAAAAGAAGCTTTCCCAGAAAAACAGCAGTAGCACTCAAAGTGCTGAGACCCCTGGAGACCTGACCATCTACCCTGTGACCTTCAGCTGCATCTTCTGTCCCTGCCTAGCTGTCAAGCAACCTACCATGACACAGAGCCTGCCTTCCTGGAGTCACTTGCCAGATTCCTTACCTCAGCCATCAATATGAAATACAAATGTGGGAGACAGCCTGATTGGGGGGTTTCAGGGCTAGGATGACTCAGAGTTTTAGGCCCTATGCTTTTTTCCCCAGTCTCCAATCTCCTCCTGATGTTCACTGCTGATCCAGAGCTCAGCCTTTAATACAGCTTCATCCCTTTGGTTGAAATCTTCCCGTGTCGTCTTTGGTAAACTTCTCCAGAACCTCACCTCAGCTCTCTGGATGATCAGGTGCTGCTGAGATCATTCAGCTTCGTTAGACCACAAGCCTGAGTCTCACGATGGAACCTGTGATAACCCCACTGTTTGCTTCCTGGATCTCAGTGTTCCCAGTATGTGTTCCTCTCCCTGGGCAGCTCCCATGAACTCTCCACCAGGTGCCAAGGAAAAGTTGGAGCATCTTCCCAGCCCTGCTCTTGCCCCTCAGCTGGCATGAGAAGGCACTCCCCAGCCAGCTGCAACACCCACACCAGGCACTCCTTAGTTACAGCTTGTGCCTTCCATACTCATGTGAAGACACACATGCCACCAGGCTCATCTCTGAGCCTGGCACCACAGCCAGGCATCAAGGTGTTGGAAGGGGCTGATATGTGCCTGGTCTCTCTGGCACCCACTTTGATGTCTTGTGCTTCATTTTTGTGCAAACTGTGCAGGAAGTAAACAAAAAAACAAACACATTTCTTCACTGAAAACATTATGAAACACTGGAACAGGCTGCCCAGGGAAGTGGTGGAGTCACCATCCCTGAAGGGATTTAAAAGACATGCAGATTTGATGCTTGGGGACATGGTTTATTGGTAGACTTGGCAGTGCTAGGATAACTCTTGGGCTTCATGATATTAAGGGTCTTTTCCAACCTAAAAGAATCTATGATCACCAAACTGTCTGCCATCAAGCCCTCCCTGGAATCACAAACAAGCAGCTGGGTCACACTTGCTAAGTATCTCCTCATAAATAAGCCAAACCAGTGTCTCAGGCCACTGGGAAATGCACATAGCACAGCACTATGGACTGACTTTGGATCTTTGGAAGTGTTCATTCCAAATTCTCTCTTCTAGGAAAGATGACTTCAAAAACCAAGGAGGTTGCTCAGGAGCTTGTTCATGCAAGATTTCCATACCTTGAATGATGGAGCTCCTACACTGAGGGACTTTTTGGGGTTACTGCATCTCAGGTGTGCAGTTTGGCATTCTGCCTTTTCCCACATGTCTGGACTCTCTTCTTCCCCCCCAAAAAACCCCACTAGAAGACTTCTCAGAACAGCCTCTGCTATCCTTTGAAGTGCTCCAGACGTTGGGTTTTAGGTTCCTGTTGACTAGCAGGGACAAAACTGACAATCAAATGCCTGGGTTAGCCCATATCCTGGCCCTGCTTAATTTATTAGTATAGGCTTAGCCTTGGGCATTTTTCTCTGCCAAAGGACAAGTCTTAGGCCTGAGCTGCTGCTTTTTCATGAGAGGCTGCAAAACCAGTGCTATGGGTGGTGTGCCTGCACCATGCCTGCCGCACCTTGCAGCCTCCACTGATAGAAACCAAAGTCAGGGAGGTTCAAGCCCACGTACTCTTCCAAGAACTCAGATGCCAGATTGCAAGGTTTGCTGCCTCTCGTGGGATATTGGCATAACACCTTAACCTAATGCAATCCCAGACCTAGTCCTGCATCTCTGCTGCTCTGCTCTGGGGTAAGCCACTTCAGGTCAGGCTGGCATCATAGTTTTCATACCACAGCCCTCTTGGCAGCAAAGAGGGCTGTGTGTATGCTGTGTGTCTTCTCCACATGCTGTGTGTCTTCTCCACAACCCTGACAGGTTGCCGCTCCCTCAGAAACACAAATCGAACCACAGACGTGACAACCTTTCACACTTCACTGTGTCTGACACACAAATGATCCTCTGCAGTAAGTTGCATTGCATCCTTGGTGCCCTGTGACCAGCAGAGATGTTCTATGCAACCTCAACCCCTCACTTCATGGGCGAAGATGAAGCTTGTGCATTGAGGGACCAGCACCATCCCACCTTGCAGCTTCCCTTTAAGTCCAGTGACAACAAAGCTGTTCATGGTGTGCAACAGGCGTCAACGTGGGCAGTGGGATTTATGGGACTGGGAGCACAGAGGTGTGGTCAAAGCAAACAACTGTTTGAAATTATCTCGAATTTTTAACTGGCTCTACGGCCCCCTCCAGAGACACGAGGGAAGAAGAGGACTTTACCAGATTTATTTCTGCAAGAACAGAAGATTTACTCACACTTGGCTCTTTTTCAGGTGTCATAAATTGAGCCCACTGTCTTTTCACAGATTGTCTTTCTGGATTTATCAGAAAGGACTTTATGGTTCAGAGCACCCTTCTCTCCCCACCGCCCCCCCCCTCCAATGACCTGAATAACAAGCTCAGGGTACAAGCAGTGTTTATAAATATGCGTATCGGTTACATTAATGGAAACTGATTTATTACACAAATAAGAGACTTCATCAATTTTCATCTGGACCCCTTTCAATGGGACATAAATTACACTGTTGCTACTGGGTTTGGATTTCTAAGTGGATTTATCGGAGCAGGGACTTTGCTCATTTATTTTATAGCTCTCCTTGTCTGTGGAATAATTATAGTTTTGAAGTTTTTCTCCCTCTCCTTTTCTCCCTTTGTAGTTCCCCCTTAGAAAATACTGGTTGATGCTGTGTGGAGCCAGGTCAGGCACTGCTTGGCAAGCCTGTTTGGGGCACCTCTCCCAAGCTGCCTGCAAAAGCAGCACAGTTGGCAGGACATGGTACACCGCAGAAGACCCATTTAGACCATCTTTAACCCCAAAATAGAGGTGCTCAGTGTGATTATTTGCTTTGGAAAAAGAATAAAAATTGTTCTGTTGATCTCTTTCCAGAAGCAACTACCCCTTTGTTTCTTGTTAGCACTGGATGGTGTGTTGCCTTGCTGTAGCTTCTCCAAAGGTGGGTGGGAAGGAGAGACCCTTGGCTTGTCTGTCTGGGTAAGCAGGTCTCTCACATAAAAGCTGCTTAGCCACACAGACTCCCTGGTTCCTTAAATGTCTATATCTTCACTAAAAATCTGTTATGCTTCCATGCATAATGCTATGAGGCATCTCGAGACTTGATGAGGAGCTTCACTGGTCCCAGGACAGGAGGAAGAACCACCACAGTGCTGTAAGGAGAAGTTGTTCACATTGCAAAGCCTTTTCTCTGTTGCTCCTTTCCTTCTTGGGGATTTGACATGGGAGAGCCTTCAGACTCAATCCCAGCCCTACCTGTGTGCGCTGGGCAACAACATAGGAGCACTGGGCTGGGAAGTGTGAGCACAGCCTTGGCTGCAGGAGGTGATGCTGGCTTCCCTGCACACCAGCCTGCCAGACAGAGAGTGGCCAGCTCTGCTGAAAAGCCTTTAACTCTTCCCACTGTCCTCAGCCACATCACGCACCCTTCTCCCCATCTGCATGCCCTGAACTGCTGCCCAGAACACTTTCTTCTGCAACTCGTTTCTGGAGCCTCCAGAAAACGAGCCAAAGGCTTGCCTGGTTTTTGTTGTTGTTGCTGCTGTTTTTGCCTGAGGCTGGAGCACAATCCCATGAAACAGAAGCCCAGGCTCCCAGGAATGCATTGCGTTACGACACTGTGCCGCAGAGACTTAGACTATTTACATAATAGATCAGAAAGCCCGGCCAATTAGCTGACAAAGGAAAGGGTGTGCTAGCAGGGCACTCAGAGTTCACCCTAATTAAGAGCAAGCCATTAGAGAGCTTGCCTCAAAGTGTGAGTGAAGGAGGAAGATGAGCACCTGGGAGAAGGCAAGGATGACTGCATGTAGCCCTTTGCACCACAGTCCCCAGGGCAGCATGTTCCCACAGCTCAGCAGCGTGGATTGGGAAACTGAGGCAGTTCCTTCACTTGGGGTGAGGGCAACGAATTGAGGGGTGACAGCAATGACTTGACCAGCACACCAAGCCCTCTCTGAGCCCCGGCTGCTTGTCCATCACTGATTCCCACCTTGCAATAATGTACAACAGGGCTCACCTTTGGTGTCAGCCTTTGATTTGACATCGGCACATCTCCCCACACCTCCTGCAAACACATGGCCGCCCCTTCCGTGGCTCCATGCAAAAGACTGTCTTCTGCTCAGGGGGCAATAAAGAGGCCCACACACATGCAGGCAGCAGCCCGGTGAACCGGCAAAGGAAACCTCAGTCCAAATCGCTCCCTAATTAATTTAATTTGCTAATTGTCAGCATTTAGTCAGGGGAGGAGCGCCACCTGCTGAACCCACCATACTCCTCTTCCTCCTGCTCCACCGGGGATGCTGTAGGTTTCCAGGGGCCACCACCTGGCAAACCCAAACAGCACTGACCGGTTGAGGGTAAACCTGGTGTCCTCCACCTATCCATACTTTGTCCTCTGGAGGTCCCCTGGGTGTTTCGGTTTGCCAGGGCACCAGGATGCACTGTGTCATGTAACTCCTCAAAACAATGAAGGCTTTTCCTACACAGATGGAGGCACAAGTTTTATTTCAAGACTGATAGCTCATCAGTGTGATGAGTTGCTGCTGCTCAGCTGAGCTGTGCTGACAGCGTGTGTCTTCCTAGTGTATATACACATGCACACAAAATCTTAAAGCATTTTCATGTTCCCTCTGTCCACCCCACACAGCTTTTGCCCTTCATGAGGGTTTGATGAAAAGTACTTTCCTTTTAGGTTGAAGTACATAAGAGCAGCACATGACTGGCTGCAGTTGTTCAGCTCACAGGTGGAAACTTCCACAAATGTTGTAATGCCATTGCTTATGCTCTTCTGCCTAAACTCTACATATCCCCATGCAGGGAGCTGGAACTGCCAACCCACATGTCAACCTACCAGGACTCTGGCCACCAAAAGCTGGAAGTGTAGCTTGCACGTCCTGAGATTATTTTAAGGATTACTAGGTTTGGGTCCTTTTTTTTTTTTATCTGCCAGACTTTGAGCTTGCAGAATGCTTTTGATTTCATATTTCTAAGCTTTGCATTATAATTACAAGGGGTAAAAGCTTTTTATTTTTTTCTTTCTTTCTTTTGATGTTGAACAAAACCTGAGATTCTTCACGCGCAGTCTCCTGAACCCAGCAGCTGGGATTTTATGGAAAGAACATTGACAACTGCAAGATGTCCAATAAAATCATAAAAGTTGGCAACACTGGGGGGTTACTCCCCTCCTTTATTGCTGGTCCACGGGACAAGTTAATTGGTGTGATACAGCTGCTGGCTGGTTTGAGGACAGATCCTTAAAAGCGCTTATAATTGCCAGGGCTCAGAGTCCTCCCAGCTAACCACGGACACCTAACAGAGATACCTAATTCATAAGCCTGCTTGCTCTGGCTGGTTTTTTTAAGGGCAGACTGCCCCATCCTACAACAAGGAGGACAGATCAAGTTTGAAGGTGCTCATCTCTCTTTGCTTTCTGAAGAAAAAATGACTGGAGTTGCTGCTCTCCTAATAAATGCCCTTTCTTAACCCATACTGCAATAAAAGTTCAGCCCCGTAGGTCCTTTTAAAAGCTGGCCTCTATGACAGTATGTCAGCCCTGTCTGGGGCCTCATGTTTTGCACAGATCACCCTCATTAGCAAGGGAAAGTGGAATAAATGGAACAGGCTGCACTCCTGGCGTGATTTTTTTGGTTCCTCTTGGAAGTCCCCTGATTCAAACAGATCCTTCCAAACAGCCTGGTTCGTGACCGCTGAAGATTATAAAAAAGGGTCAGGGATCCAGCATCCCTGCAGCTCATCACTGACAAACAACACTGTCTGGATGGAGTGTTTTCAATAAGGGATGCTTGCTTTGTTGGGAGTTTTCAGAGAGACTGTTTACAACAACAGCCCTACAATTACCTCCAAATGATGTCCTTTGAGGAAGATGTTCTGGGAACCGTAAGACCAAATCTTCTGAGCTGCTCTATCTATATCAGAAATGTGAAAGTAATCAAGAGTTGTTTGGATCTGGAGACACTTGTTGTAAACAGATGTTGCTTTAAAGTATCATGGGCAGATCTTCCTTAATGGTCAGCCAGTCCTGGGCCAGCTTGGAACAAGGATCCAGCCCAAGATGGGCTGATCAGAAAAGTTAGTCAGGGTTTCAGTTCAATACTCTTGTGCATCACGTCAAATCTCATCTAACTGTCCTGAACTTGCCATTCCTATGCACCAAGATAGACAGAAACTTTATTCCTTTGTGTTGAAATAATGAGGTGAAATGGTTGGGGGGGGGGGGGGGGGGGGATAGAGGTGGGGTTTTTTTTATGCTAACCACAAGGATTAGCTAAACCTGATGGATGCTTACTGGGTGTCTGACAATGATAATATCTAGAAGAAAGCTGGAGGCAAGTGCTTGTTTTATTATTAATGGAGGATTTTTCTTATTGGGGAGGGGAAGAGGAGAGGAAAAAACAATCTGTCCAGAAGACAGTGAACTGAAGCGAGCCCTATTCTTCCCAAACCACAGGAACTTAGGGAAAGATTATACTTCTTAATTGTTTCTTTTTCTTAGCCTTCACATTTTAAACCTGAAAAACACTCTTGGGTAATAATTTCAAGTCCTTTTCCATGGCTGCAAGTGGCAGAAACTGATCCCCATGAACCAGAGAAGCTGGTTCTCCTTCAGCATTGTGCGATTCAAGAGTGCAGTTTGGTGGGGGGGGGGGGGGAAGGAGGGGGCAGAAGGGTGTCCAGAAGTCACAGGAATTGTCTCTTTGAAGGGAGTGTGAAAACCCAGGCTTCAAGAGGATTTCTACCAACTCTCTGTGTGACCCTGAAGAAATCACCAAGCCCACAGCCATCCTGTCCAGAGGCCCACCATCAGCTCCTCCAGATAGGAATGCCATTGCTGAGAAAGGCAGGAACACTGGGACACTCTTTTCACTGAAAGACCCTGGGGCAACCCTTTGGCATATTTGTTTACTTATACATAGACTGTAAACTATGCCTTAATCTAGGCAAGAATCTCTCTGTGATTTGGTTCCCACCCTGGAGGGACAGGATACAGGTTTCTCTACCTGGGTAAAGCAAGAGTCATTTGGGACAGAGCTTCTCATGACATGCAGTTTGATCCTGCTTAGTGCAGCTGGATCAAATCTCAGATGGGTAGAGGCTTGAAGGTTTGTTTTACCAGGAAAAAGGGTCTCATGGGAGAATAAAGGGGAAAAAAAAAAAAAGGAAAGTGCATTGACACCCTCCCACCCCCAACCCCCCCCAGAAGGTTTCCTTCTGCCTGCAACATTCATCTCACCATACAGAAGAGATGCTGAGCCTTTTCCTTGAGCAGTTTCACCCTACCCCAGTTCTAGGGGAATGACACAAACATGATTCATGGGTCAGGACACTAAGGTGACTGTAAGGATATGCTGCCGAATTAAAGGGGGAAAGGCAAGGGGACCAACAGGAGGGAGGCCACGAGCTGATGTAATGTCTGGGTAGCTCAAACCAGCTCCTCAATCTCTGTTATTAGGTAAAGACAGGCTGTCCCTGGAGAACACACAAGCTCCATTCCCCCTCTCCACAGCCCTCCATGCAGCCACGTTAGGGACATGCCCTTTGCACTCTCACCTACGAGCTCCCGGCGCTCACGAGCATCCTCCAGCACTCCAGGCTTCTTCCTCCAGCAGCCAGAATAATGCAGCTGCACAATGGGAGCATTGTGCAAACAGGTCCCTCAACACCACAGCTCCAAACCCATAATGAAATCTCTCTACCACCTTTTACTGGAGAGAGTATTTAGTTGCAGTCAAGTACCCACACCTGGAAGAGGTAGGAGGGGGTGTCAGGGCTGTGGGAAGGGGCTCCCCCAACATTACACTGAC
This sequence comes from Gallinula chloropus, assembly GCF_964237585.1. Classification (NCBI taxonomy): domain Eukaryota; kingdom Metazoa; phylum Chordata; class Aves; order Gruiformes; family Rallidae; genus Gallinula; species Gallinula chloropus. The sequence continues at coordinate 83,129,080 of NC_140088.1, read as the reverse complement.
AGCCTGTGCAGAGCTGCAGCAAGAAAAGAAGGGGAGAAGGCCTTAAAGAGAGGGGATAGGCACTGATACAGTTTTGCAGTGTGATAAGCTTGTGTAGCCTCAGCAGTAGAAAGAATCCTGAAGAATCTCTCTCCCACCACCTTACATGCACACACTTCAAATTCTGAGAAAAAAATGAACAAACAAAAAAAAGAAAAAAAAAACCTCACCAAGAAGATCTAGAGAGATTAAAAATGGTGAAAGTCTGCACTGCACAGAGCCATGCAGAGATGCTTACCCAGGTCCTTGTTCTGCAGCTGCCCGTTTCCATGCACTGACAGAGGGAGAACTTAAAGGGTGGGTAGGAAGAGGTTAAGTCATCCTCGATGGAGGAGGGAATGGCACTAAATCTATGTGCTGGCCATACTTGGGCTCCCCAGGTAGCATGTCCACCTGCAAGGGTAGGAGAATCACCTTCACTGGGCACCTGCTGGTAGCATCTTCCTAATTCAGAGGGGCAGACTTGACCACACAAAGTTCCCCAGGCTGGAGACCCTGTGCTACTGGGTCCAGATGTGCTCCTTGAGCTCTGTTTGTCACACTGGGCTCCTCAGGGACACATCTAGTTCAGGACATGGAGACAGGGCCAAAACTACGGGATGGAGGGAGATCAGGGTAGGTAATGTGGAGTGTCTTTGGTAGCAACAGACAGAGGGTGCAATCTGGGGGGTTTTGTGGTGCAGGGGAGGAAAATGGGGCTGCAGAGGATGGAAGACAATGAAGGTGGAGGTAGATAGATGAATGCTGGCAGCTCTGAGGATAAAAGTGTTAGGATATTGAGAGTTATGAAGACATAGGGCCAGAGATCTCATTTATGGGGTGAGATTTGTAGTTGAGCAGCAAACGTAATCAAATGAATGGATTGAGGGTCCCTACTGACGATGTGAGGAATGTGGGTAAATGAGGCTTTGGGAACAGACCCTCTGATGATAGGACAGAAAAAAGGGGTTGTTGAGCACACTGACCTTCTCACTGCCTGTTTGGGACTGTGCTGGTGGGCTAGTTTGGAAGTTGTCCGACTGATGACAAAGCCAAAGCAGATAAACCTGATGGAAATTACACCATGGAGAGACTTGGGTCAGTGGGGAGGGCAGAATGAGGCCCTGTGGATAAAAGAGAAACAGGTGAGTTCTGCTTAAGAGTATTTCTACGTGGAGCACAGATGTTGGCATTCGTTACAAAACACCAGAAACAAGTTGAATTCCCCAAACGGTGTTTATGCGAATGAGCTCTTCTTTTCTGGGGGTTTTGTTTTGTTTTGCTCAAGTCCGTCTGTCACATCTTGCACATTTCATTATTTAGGAATTTTTGATTCCAGAAGATGAAGTACTCCCAGAGGAATATTTTCAGGGAGATTATTTTAACAAGCACTTTTGTACCAGGAAATCAGTGAGTTTAACCTAACAAGCAACTACCAGGCCAGGGGGACAAATAAATCTAGTTCCCACCTATTAATTTTACAGCCTACATAAAGCAGTGTTGAAGTCAAAAGTATATGTGACCCAAAAAGACATTGCTCATTTTGACACATATATAGCTTGCCCCCTGCCTGAACCCTGTCCCTTAGCCTAAATCCAGGAAGCGGGCTCCCTTTTGTAACGGATCATAGTCCTGTGTGTCAGGAATGTATTCTACCTTAAACCAAATGTCAGCCTTTCTCAGGGAAGGGATAAGCTGATAGAGATGTTTGCCCCAAATGGGGATAGTTTTCCTGTTTTGCATTGTGTGAGATGTATTTGTTTTATTGCACCACTCGGTGATTCAATCCAGCCAAGCCCACGCAGGAAATATTGGGATTTTGTCTTGCCAAGTTGACATCTGAAAAGAGCAAGCAGGCAAATGCTTCCACTTTAGGAGTATTTGTAATGGGTTACTGAACTATTAGACACATGAAGGGAAAAATGCACCTCAAAGAAACAACCACATCCCATGGATGGAAGTGACCTGGATAACGCAGAAACGCCACTGACTTTCATCTCTGGAGCGGAATGCAGTGGTATGCAGCGAGAAAAAGAAAACAGAGCCTTTGGCACACACATAAGTTAAAAATAAAGCACAGAGTCTGAATGAAGAGGGTGATTAACCAATGGAGTAAACGAGAAGAGAAAGTGATGGATTATCCACCACTTGAAGCATCTTGAAACGAGGGCCGGATGCCTTTGTGCAAGACGTGCTGTCGTCCAGCGCGAGGCACAGGGCTCTGGGCAGGCTACAGCTGATTCTGCAGCCTGTGTTGCCAGTGCACAAGTGGAGGATTTACCTCCAGTCATCCTGTCCGCAACCGCATCGTGGAAGGACGTGAAGCAGATGGCAAGAAACATCTGATGCCAATTCCTAATTAACCATATTAGCCAGAAAACTCTACACGGTCAAAAGGAGAAACTAGCTCACAGCAGTGAGATAGTTCATTCTGTAATACAAATGAAAGGTTTTTGGCTAAAGCACTTGAGCCCTGAGTCTCTTCCTTGATTTCAGCCAGCTGGGGGTCAGGCCCTCCTTGTTTGAAGACATTCAGAGCTCCTTGCAAGTAGGAAGCAGCTCGGTTGGGTGAGAAGAGATACCTCATCACAGGGAGTTTCATTCACTCAGGCAAAAAATGAGCCCCACCAGCTCCATATCCGATATCCCAAAGGTTTTTAATTACATTACAACGGAGACAAGTCCAGCAGCATTTCCTAATTAAATCCTGATGCATCAGAGAGGAGATTTTGACAGTGGATGACAAAAGCCTCTACATTACACATACATATCTGCAATTTCTTTCAAATGTATTTCTACCAATTTTTGAAGCCAAACCTGAACACACTGCAGAAAATAGCTGCTGTTGTGTGGTTCTACAAAGTGGATCCAAAATCCTTGAGGTTTAGTGGATCCAGCCCCTCGTGAGCGCAAAGACAGGGTATGTCTGAGCTCTAATCCACCTCTGGATCTGGGGTCACTGCATTGAGGGAGTCCACATGAGACCTGTGAATAAACCTCCAACTGAGTAGAATTCACTTGACACAAACCTAAAGGCTGGGACCTCATCTTGATTTGGAAACATCTTTGGGTTGGAGCAAAAAACACAGGAAGGAGAAAAGTACCTCCATCCTGAGGCTGGACACTTGCTTGATGATGTTTGCGGGCCAAAATGCCAGCCCTGAAAAAGTATTGGTGCCTTCAGTAGAACCTGTGAGTGAAGAGCCCCAAATCCACCCAGCGTCCCATTTTAGGTGCTGAGGCAGATGCTCTGGGACTTGGCAGCTTCTTTAAAGTTAGAAGTGAGTCACATCCTGAAGACCTAGTCCTGTTATTGTCCTTCCTTTCCCCTAGTGCTTCTTATCCTCTGCTCAGCTGCCTTGCTTTAGCGATAATAGTAGCAAGTGTCTTGGATCCAGAGCAAGCAGATAGGCTCCACCTTCCAGATAGCCCCTAGATATTTTCAGAAATACTTACTCTCTGTGATTTTATGTTGGTTTTGTTGGGTTTTTTTTCTCCTTAGTTTATCATGGAAAGAGATGGCAAGCATGGGGTGTTAGTAGTTTTCTGGTTTGGTTTCATCTTCTCAAGTTTTGGGGTGTTGAGTTATTGTACAGCTTAATCTAAAAGCCTTTTCTCCAGTTCAGAAAGGCACACTGCAGTGCCGATCAATGTGGTGCTAAGCCTCCAATTATCCTGTCTCCCTCAGCTTTTTAATTACCCAGTCATCCCTCTCCGTTTTTTCTCCATATTTTAGCACTTGCAAAGCCCTCAGATTCTCCATGCTTTATCATCACCAAAGCCACCTAACCCCAGAGCTCTTTTTCTGGACCTGGACCTGTCTGTGCCTCAAGTCGAGTGCAGCAGAGGTTGACCACGGAATGATCCAGAAAGGGAAAACTGCTCTGGAAGGTATCTCCCCATGGGAACAAGCCCTGACCAGACATTGACAGAGATCTCAACCTTGGCTCCTCTTGAGCAGAACACAAACATTTCCAGTCCAAAGGGAGGTCCCCAAAGCTGTCACTCACCTGCCATTGCTGCGTTTGTTTTCCAGATAAGATGTTCATTCATGCACTTGTGCTCTATGCACTTTTCTGGTCTCTGGGACAGCAGATGAACTTCTAGGGCAGCAGACATATTTGGTCTGGAGACTTTTGATTTCTTTCCATTTGAAGATTGCAGTCTCTATTAAAAAACCAAAACAAACCAACAACAAAAAAACCCTCAAAACCCAAACTTTGAATTTTTAATTTTTAACAGAAGAGTTTGGTTTGAAAACCAAAGGCAGGCCTGGTTTCGGTAGAAAAAGAATCTAGTTTTTGTAAACAGCAAAGCATTTCTTTTGGTTTCTGAAATGAAAGCCAAACCACAGCCCAAACATTTCTACTGGAAAAAGATCATTGCCGTATTTATTTTTCATGCAGATGCATGGGTCAAATGTCCCCTCTTCCCCCAAGCAGTTAGAAAAGCAGAGCTCTAAAGCCAGATGTTAATGTCCACAGCTTGCTTCTGTGGCTTGCCTTTCCTCCTCTGATCTGCACTGTTCTCAATATCCATCCTCTTTCTCCTACCCACCATCTGGGATCTGTACATCTATCCCATCTTACTTCAACTGTCTGCATTTCTGTAGGAAACTCACTTATGTCCCCTGAAACTCAGCCCTCTTGTCTAACCATCTCAGTATCCCCATGGCTTTCATCAGGATGTGGATTTTCTTCTACCAGCTGTAAAAGACCATGGACCATCCTAAGACACACACCCCCTGCTCTACCTCATGAAAAGATTCAAAGTATTGGAAGAAAATGCCTGAAGAAGAGGAGTCTGAGGGGAGACCCGATTGTTCTCTACAGATACATGAAAGAAGGTTGTAGTGAGGTGGGTGTCAGCCTCTTCTCGCAAGTAACTTACAATAGGACAAGAGAAAATGGTTCCAAGTTGCATCAGAGGAGGGTTAGATTGGATTTTAGGGAAAATTTCTTCACTGAAAGAGTCATCAAGAGTGGCTGCTGAGAGATGTGGTGGAGTCACCATCCCTAGAGGTGTTAAAAAAATGTGTAGACATAGCACTCCAGGACATGGTTTATTTGGCATAGTGGTATTGGACAGACGGTTGGACTTGATGATCTTAGAGTTCTTTTCCATCTTTAAAGATTCTCTGATTCTAAGAAAAATATATTGAAAGCTGCCATGTACAGAATTACTACCTCTGGTTGAAGAAATCCCAGACCTACAAATGGCTGAAATCAGGGATTTCTGCTCTTTTTCTCCCCTAATGCATCTCCTCACACTGCTTTTCCACAGTGAGAATGGAGCCAGTGCCACAGAGTCTTTCAAGGAGATTTCTTCAGTAGTATCTTGGGCTCCTTTCCCCAACCACATGCTTCAGATTTTAATTTTATTTTTAAATTTGCTATGTTGGGTATAGTTGAGGTCAGAAATCACCCAAGGATGGGGAGCACTAAGCTCTATTTCACATTCAAGCCCAGCACTATGCAGATGCAAAAGGCTGGGGAGCAAGCAGCACCTGCTGCTCTTACTGTCTGTCACTGAGGATGTCTTAGGCCAGCACATCTCACTGCATCCGTGAGCAGAGTCGGGATGCAGTGTCTGGCTCCCTCATCCCACAGTCAGGTTGCAGATGGGAAGGACATGTGAGCTCCATACATTCACCTCTGTGCATTCCCCAAGATAATCTCTTGAAAAAAAAGCCATGAAAACACTGCAATACCAAAACACATGGTACAAGGCTGGACCACAACACTGCAGAGGTTGGATGAAGACCTTCCTCTTCCTCCAGCACTAGAGGAACACCTCCCCCATGCTGCCCTCAGGTTCCCCCCAAAGCAATTGTGCCTTGGTTTATTTTTAGACATACACAGAAATAAACACCTCTGCCCTCTCTCCACAGTGATTAGCAGAGACATCGTGATGATAATGATTATTTGAGTTTCCTCAAATGAAGCAAGTATTCAATTCTATTTTCATTCTTTGGAATGAAACTGAACCCAGTTTGTTTTCTGATAAGGCCATATGGAGAGAGGACACAGCCGGTATTTTATCCAAATTAATATGTGTCCTGGCTCGAAAACAGGTCGTGTTTGTAATGAGCTCAATCTTCATATAATAACACTGTTGAAACAATAAACGTCACTTCGGCTCCAATTTGGTGTCTGGGACTGAGAGGCACGAAAACAGTTCTGCTCTAAACTGTCAGGGTGAGGGCTGGATAAACTCTAGAAAGTTCAGGTCAGGTGAAATTTCACACACGGAGACTATTATTGGAGCGAGCAGGCTGGAGGAGCTATTACAGGGAGCATGTGCATCACTTCTTTCCCCACAGACCCAAGGCAGAGCTGCTTTGCTGGTGACACATCCCTGCATGGCTACATCCGAGACACCCCCAGCAGCTGGGGAAAGCACTGGTTGAGTGGAGATGGCTCATTTTTCCACCAGACCTGGGAAATGCAAGGTGCTACAGGAGCCATGGGGATTTGGGACCGTGTTCACTTATTCACTGGAATGCTGCTGTGGGAGGTTTTTCTTGAGGGTCGTTCCATAGTGTCTGGCTCCAGGGCTTGTGGGTACTGGGCTCAGCATCACTACAAAGTGTCTTTTGTAGGTCTCTGGGTGACATCTTCCACTCTCTGAAATGCAGCCTGAGCTAAAATATCACCACTTTTAGTGAGAAAGAAGCAGGGAGGGGGCAGAGGTGGGATGAACCATATGATGGGGTATGCTTCCTTCATATGTTTCAAGAAGGCAAAGCTGGTAAAGTCAAACTCCATTGCTTGCCAGAAGCCTGACACAAATGTAGTGGCTAGTCTGGTGATGAACTTCACAGTTGCTGCAGTTTCCTGTGGTCCATTCCCATCACTGCCAGGTTTTTCTCCCTCACAGAGAGGGACAAAATCTTTATGCATGCCACTCTAAGGGAAATTGATGACTCTCACTGGCCCCAATGAAGTCCAGATTGTTGAACATTTGAATGTGTGAACGCTTTCTATGAGCAATTAAAATGTTCTTTATCAAACATGAGTGACACATTCTGTATAGGACCTAGGCCCCAATACTTGTCCTATCTCCTTTGTTTCAGCATTTGAGATACATGTTGAACTTCTACTTAGTGAAGACCTTACAAGTCTCTTTTTCTGTGCTGGGGAAATTTTACTTATTGGTTCAATACAAGAAGCCATGGAGAGCCTCATCCAAGGCAGAGATGAGTAGTTGCTGCTTAGATCATATACAGGCCCTGCCAAAACCCGCAGACTAGGTGTTCCTCCAACAGCTCTGCTGCCAAGGCTGGATTTGATCAACATTTTTATATATAGTAGTTCAAGCACTCCAAAAAGACATCCAGAAGTGGGAATACGGGGTGTCTATGCTCATCAGTGCTTAGACCACTTGCACAAGGAAGCAGGATCCTTGAGCTGAGTCTATTTTCCTAGGACCTGAATACATCTCTTGCCTCCCTTGTGTTGCAACATGATGAGAGCTGTGAGATAGGACAAAAATAATCTCAAATTTAGCCTCTGTGTGTGGGAAATAATAACATGTTCACTGGGTCCAGCAAGAGTGGATTTGCAAGATTGCATCAGCCTCCTCAGCTGCAATAGTGGGAGCTATGTTGTCTCGAGGGATTTCTTAGGTCATGCTTGATTGTGGGTACATTGTAGTTTGCAAGAAATATTGGGAGTTGGCAGCAGTCTGGTCCAAAAGGCTTGGAGGTCATCACCAAGTCCCAGGTGCAATTTTTCTTTCAGCACTGTTAAACACCTACGAGAGAAGCCAGATCTTCCCCATTTACTCTGCAGATACTCTGGGACCTTGAATATCATATGATTTATATCTCCAGAATATCTACTTTTTTTCCTCTGACCAATGCATCTCTGTGTATGGCTCAGAAAGCTAAAAGTAACCCCCCCCCACACACACACATTTAAGCCCATTGGCCCCACTCCTGCTTATTGACACCCACATGGTTCAAACCGCATCCTAAAATTACTTGGCTCCTGTCCAGTCGCTATCCTGGAAAGCTCTTCTGCTCTGCATGTCTGTGCTCATGTGAAAACCAAAGCTCTCAGAATAGGTGTTCAATAGAAATAAAAATTTCACAGAGATTTCTAGCACATAAGGAAAGGAGCGGTTTACAGCTTGGCCACGAGCAACTGTGATGCTCCTCTTAGTCTTGGGCTGCAGGAAAGGGTGAGGCTGGACTGCAGCTCTCCCTGAGAATAGAAACCATCAGGAAGGAACTGAGGAGTGAATGTTTCCTCAGGATCAATACATGGAGATTCCCTGTGTGGGAAAGGGAGGATGGAGTGGAGCAGGAGCTGAGATCACTGCGTTCTCAAGGGACAGGTCTTTCCAGGTCCGCACCGACACCGGCGGCAGTTTCCTTCCCATCTCACCAGGCAGTGCTACCTTTTTCAGAGCCTTTGCATCTCTAGCAGCAAGTGCCAGAAGTTTGAAAAGCGTCCCCCTGCTCACTGCAGGCTGTGGGGTTTTTTTTTTAGTTGCTTACCCCTGAGAAAGCACCACAGGCTGTGGGGAATCTCCTACACAGATGCTTTTGAATGCACACTGCCATGAGGAATCACACAGCGTGGGGCCTCTTGTCCAAGCACTGGGGTCCCAGCTGAAAAGGGATGAAGGCAAAGCTATAGCTTTCCTTTTCCCAGTTCCTCTTGAGGGTCTGGAGCCCAAGCACTACTGTTTGCAAGGGTCCAGATTTTCCTGCTTTTAGACCGTGATGTATCAACACAGATCTACAGCTGTCTCTTCAGTTTGCTGCTCCCTCTGTCCTAGCCCCTGGATCAGTTCTCCAATCAAGGTAAAATAGCACAGCAAAGTCTGTGCTTATTACTGATCAGCAGGATACCTCCCAAGTTAAGCACACTTGTCCTGAAAGACCCCAGGGCTGCAGCACAAGAAGGAGCAATTGGCATGATTTCAGGGAAACTGAGGCAGGGGAAAGCTTCATGAGTCACACAGCAGAGTGGAGCGAGACAGCAGCAGTAGCCAGAAGAGAAATCCAGGGCATTCCCATGACTGCAGAGTGCCGTGTGCCTATTTATATCGCTGGTGTCAGAATCCACCCATTTCCTTAAGCCATAACCTCACTGCTGATCACTGCTAATACAAACACACTGAGGCTGCACTTGACTATCAGAAACTTCCCTGTTCCCAGGACCCACAGTTCTTGAATGCTGTCCCCCACTCCACGGGCTGAGGAGATGACACTGGCTTTCAAACCACATGCAGAGGACCTGGCAGGCTCAGATTTTGACCATATATATGGGGTACTCCATGGGAACCATCCAAAGACTAAAGTTCATGGGACAAAACCCAAACTGGGGGCAGAACTGGTTCACTGACATCTTGGCTTGGGTGGGTGACAGAAAAAACTCTCCTCTTTACATTTATGGGAGAGACGAGATGGATCTGTCTCCTTTGATCATCAATGTGACATCTTGTGAACCTGTTTGATCATCAGAGATGACCACTAGAAATTTCATGAGTATGTCTCATACTTGGCCTTTTTCCCTAGACTATTTTACATGGCATGGGACTAGTGAAGGTCTTTGTGGCAAAGTGATGATTTTCATCCTACTTCTGCCTGTTGCTTCTGGTCTGACCGAGGGTATACAACTCACCCACACTTTGTGTTATGCATAAAAGGGGCTATCCCAGATTTTAGGCACTGCTTTTCATTGAATGTGCTAGAAGAGCTACCAGACCCCTGGGATACTCAGGGCATATAGGCAACATCAGCTTGCTCAGTAGTATTCCTTCCTTGAGCATTCGCTACTAACTGAAATGACCCGCCTGAAATCTAAAAACTTGTGCTCCTGGCAGCTCACAGAGGATTGGGTCTGGCCATGTGTAAATAAGGTTATACATAAATAAAAATAAATTGGGGAGAAAAGAATATGGAGACTGGAAAAGTGAGGGAAAAGAGAGGGAGAAGAGTCTGGGAAGATGTACACAAGATACTGTGAGGAACCTATGGCAGTGGATATGGGAGGAAATCACAGCTGTATATTGAGTGTTGACATGATGCATTTTAGCATTTAGCAGTATATATGAAAATGCCCAGCAAAAAGCATTTACATATTTATCTCCATATTATTTGCTTTTGTAGCACAGAAAGCACAGAAGCATCTCCTCTCTTGAGGCCCTGTGAATCCAATATCGGTAGCCAGGGACAGGGAAGGGGAAAATCTCCCTACTTGGAGAAGACCACTTCCAGGTGACCTCATCCAGGCCTGTCTGGTCCAGAGGTATAATCCAGGACAAAAACTTTGCCAAGGCTCTTTCTTTTTGCCCCAGGGTGAGTAAACAGATGGGAGCTGTAGTGCCCCTTTTATTTTGGTTGTGGGGTTGGCCATGTCAAGTCTTTTAAGGCTATTTTTAAAACACAACTCTAGAAAAATGTAGTGCTGACAAGCCAGAATGCTGGGGTTTTTTAAGTTTAAAATATGTGTGTGTGTGTGTGTGCGTGTGTGTGCATATGTCCTTACATCTCCTGTACTGTGTGTACTGAGTGCTGTCAAAGTCCATGGTCCAGCTTTCAATCCTCACCTCCTCTCAGCTGGGAAGGGATGCTGCTGTGCACATCAGAAGATATGGCACAGAGCATTTTCACTCCACATGCTACAAAACATTTGGGGTCAAGAGGATGCATATGAAAGGAGAAGCCAGTGATAATAAGGAGGTCCCTTAATCTAGACAGTCCTATCCTTCCCAAGAGGGATGGATTGAGATTTGACTCCCATCTCCTACAGTCCCAGACGCAGCCATCAAAGGCAATGTGCCAGTTAAAGCTATCAGGGCTTCTCCCCAGAAGGTCCTTTGGAAACAAAGATCTGCCCACCTTTCAAATACCATTTTATACAGGAGTAACAGCTACTCCCTCCCCAGAGCCATCCATTTACCAAGACTGGGTTCTTCCTTCCAGCCTCATGCTGTTTGTCCGCAGGCTTGCAGAACTCCCCCCTAGATATAGGAATAAATGTCCCAAACAACACATTTCCAATAAATTTCTTTTTTTATTTTTTTTTGAATAGGACAAATAGGTGGCTATTTTGTTTTCCCCCATATACTTCCTAATTTTAAGTTAAAAAGAGCCCATACCTCTTTTTTTGATGGCTCGCCAAGATTATGAGGAAAATTTCCTCTGGCCTTGAAAAACCTGGAGCAATTCTGGCACGATGCTCTGTCTTCTGCCTGCTCATCCCTTTGGGTTACCATGTCTGCTGCAACAAATGGTGTAATCTGGCTGTGCTGGAGAATTTTCCTTGTGTTCCCATACTTTGGTGATAAGCTGTTCTCTGGAGCAGAGAGAGAGATGGAGGCAGTTTTCCAAGGATATTTTCTGTTGTGCTGAGCCCCTGATCAGACACCAAGAGAAAGAACGTGTTTTCAAGAGTCCATTACCCCCAAGGGCTTCTGCTGCGTTGCTTATGGGCAGAGACAGAGAAAAGCTTGGCGTGTGTCTGGCAGAAATTTCCTATTGAATCTTTTCCCTTTACACAAAGATAAATAAATGAGAAATAAACTTTTGGTTGAAATGACTGTTTTGGCAAGATATGTTTGTTTTAACAAAAATGTTCCTGTTTTTGTTATAATCCCCCAATTATTGGGTTATAGTTTCTTACAAAACCTCTATTTTCCTTTTTTAATGTAAGCTCAGAAATGTGAGGGGTTTTCTTCTCTCTTCATTTTAATAAATGAGTGTCAACTTTTGCAATCATAAATATCTTTCATAAGGAAGGAGCAATTTCCGAAAAGGCTCTATGAGGTGGCCAGCAAGTGTAGGGCTTGATGTGAAAAAGCTGCCCCTAATAACTATCTTTGGCTTCATCAAAGAGGCAAATAAAGACCCTCAAATTCAGTTTTGCTTTCTCCTAGAATCCATTCACTCATCAGTAACACCCTTAAACCTCTCAATAACTGAGAAACTTCTGAAACGTGACGGTACATGTTCTTTTTGGTCGAGGTCCTTGCTTGCACTGAAAAAGTTAATTCTGAATTTCCTTCCATCTTGTCAGAGTGAACTTAACAATCACTGTGCTCTTTCCATCACCCTATCCTACTGGCTTCTGCTCCGCGGTGAGCTGTATGGAGCAAGGACTGTCATTCTGTTGTGTTTCAGTACAGACCTGTGAGCACTAAGGTCCTTCTTGAGATGACAGAAATCACCTTTTTTTTTTACCTGAAAATATTCTCACAGGTTTTAATTTAGGTATGGGAAACCTTGTATTATGCCCAAGTAAAAGGTCTCCATCTGTCTAGCCAAGATGTCCTTTTCCTTTGCTCCATGACTTGCTTTGTCACCATGACTAAGTTGCAACACTCAGCTCCATGATTGTTGAACTGGGATGCACCCAGGTAATCCTGTGAAATCTTGATAGAATGACGACTCTTCTCCTAGGGAGGGACTGGGTGAGAAAAACTGTAAACAGACACCAAAACCTCTCTGCTGTTCATCACTGGAGAACCTCAGCCAGGTCCAAAGACAAAAAAAATATTGGCATCTATGATACATCATAAATCTGCAAATAAAGACAGGAGTTTCCAGGTGCTGTGGAAATGACATGGGATCATAGAAATCCTTCTTGTAACAGTTTTCTGCGTGGAACATGAGTTATTTCATTCAAAGACCATCAGTGTCAAAGTGCTGCCCTTTCAGCCAGGAGTCACTCTTAACTTGCTTAATATTGAGGCTGCTAATCTGTATTTTGGCCAGCTAGATGCTAGAAAACTTATTCTGTGCTCCTGTGTTGCATGAAAATTAGATGCATGAAGAACCTAAAAGATCAGTGATTTCAAAAACTGTGAGTCAAATCCATGGAGGAAATTTTCTTAGTGGCTTTTTTTTTAAAAAAATCCTCTTTCCTGACTTAATCTGGAAGCCCCCAAGCTTCAGATCAAAGTCTGACATCAGAAATGCTATGGCTTGTTCAAGTAATTCTTACATTTGTCTCTGGGCAATATCAACTGGCTACTGTTGGAGACAGCAGACAAGGGAGATGGGCCTTCAGATGTCTGACAGTGTGAGACCAGTGTTACAGTATTGGAACTGGTCCAGTCCTGAAGGCTTGTAACAGATGTAACTTCAGGAAAAAGGCTGACCACAGGATCTCAGTTCTTGAAGATCTTGCTAGAGTCAGTGAGACAGCATTCCAGCTGGTCCAGATCACATTTCACTCCTCTACTTCAATTCCACTAACATCCTAAAGAGCATTTGAAGAAAATTTCACTATTAATCTTGCATCACAACGAGGCATTAGAAACCAAGTCAAACAGTGTTCATAAACAACAGCAGCTATTCTTCCTTTGTACCTGCTCCAATGGATAGGCGCTGGAAGGAAGGCTAGTAGGTAGGCAGGCATTTATCGTTTGCTAAACTAATTGAAAGTCTGCTAAATCTGTGTCAAGGGGTCACACAGTCAATCTGAGGCCTTTATGCTTGAACAGGAGTGGAAAGGTTCCAGTAACTCCACAGCACCCAGTTCATCCTGGTGCTTAATTAACTGAGGGTGAGCGAAAGTTGAAATTTCCCTCAGTAGCTTACAGGAACTTGTTTGCAAATTTCTGTAAAGGGCTGTGGAGAGAGTTCAGCTTGCAAAACACCGAGGCCACAGAGCCCACCCGTCTGCTCCATGATGCAGAGATGAGTTACCAACACGTCAGCAGAATTTATGGAACTCAGGCAAGGTCTTACTATGTAGAACTTTGCAGCTACTTGTTTTAGGTCTCAGGGGTTGGCCCTAAGAATTGGACAAAAGGAGAGAGATGAAAAATTTATTAGTGTCTCCTCTTTAAATGTGTGGAGAAGCAAGAGACAGAAAAAACAGGTATAATTGCTTCAAAAGCAACCATGTGATTTAGACACTGACATGCTATTTGCAAAAGAAATACAGAAACCTGAATGATATAAACTTGCACTGAGGAAACTGTGTAGACTGCATCCAAAGACTTCACTCCAAATGACTTGACCAAGTGCACATGACCAAGGCAGTGCAATTAAACCCAGATTTAGAATCACAGAATGATGTAGGTTGGAAGGAACTGCAAGAAGTCTCTGACCCGTTCCCCTGTTTATCCAGGGTCTTTGTGCAAGTATGTAATTCCTCAGACGAAACCCTGGTTTTGTGGGCATCACATGGTGGAGAAAGGCTCGTACCAGCAACAAACATCTGCTCATCAAGAAGAACCAGATACAAGGTGTTCATGCTCTTCTTCTTGCAGTTTTTGCAGAAGTCCTCTCTGTACTATTCCCTATACATGCCTGGGAAACAGGGCAACCCACATTAAATCAACACTTTAATTAAGGTTGTTACATGCGATTGCGATGCTTCTGTGATAAAGACCATGGCAACTACAGCTTCAGAGGTATCCAGTATCTCAACATCTGTTCTTTTTCTGTAATAAATGCAGCCCTATTGCTAATCTGATTTTGGCATCCTATGGACATGGATATGAACCCTGCCCTGAAGTGTTCAGGGTGCTCTGCCAAATGTCAAACAGTGGCTCTTCCACCACATGCCTTGGGGAAACTGAACCACCAGCCAGTGGATCTCATCTGACATTTCCAAAAGTGCTGGCCTCTTCATCTACCCTGGTGGAGATCTGCAAAGAGCACAGGGTCACCATGGGTCTCTTGCTTCTCTATGTTTGCGTGTGATTATACTGCTCATGTCCAGGCCAGGTCCCCACCAGACATTTTCAGTATATGCCTGTGTTAGCAGGATGTCAAATCCATAGCTCACTTCTCTGAGACCATCGTGCTGCAATAAAATGACAGCATGGTCAAGCTGGCTGAACCTCAGCTGCAAGCTGGAGTTAAACAAGGAGGGAGAGGCAATTTTTACTTCGCTACTTTTTCAGGTATTGCCATCTCGGAAAGTAATCGGGGCTGCTTCTCCTTCCCTCTGCATGGGGACCCCAAAGCCCCCTTGACGTGACGTAAGAGAAGCAGAGCAGTGGTGACCAGCACATAGCACTGAGATTTGTACCCTGGCAGAGGCATCTCCACTGCTGAAGTGTTACATTTCCGAGTGGGCAGGAGGGCATTTTTATTCAAAATAATGCACATATCTGTGGTCTTCATTGCAGCATTCCCTACACAACAGCCACTCAGAATCAGGCCAAAAATGATGGTTGGGTGTGTTTTTTTACTGTTTCCTGAACAAAAAGTTCACTCAAAATCCTCTCTCTGTCCTTCTCATTCTCTTTTCTCCCCCCTCCCCCCGCCCCGTTTCTCTCTCCAATTTTGATTGCTTCCTTTACACATCCATTTCATGACAAGCTTATTTGTTGCTTTTGGCTACTGGGCCAGTATATATAGGGGATTACAATGGAGTCTCTGTTCTCGCAGTGGTTGTTAAGTTGCCTTAAACAAGTGCCAACTGCAGTCTGAATCTGTTCATCTCTCTTTTTTTTTTTTTAAATATATAAATATATTTTAAGCAAATAATTGTTCCTGAGATTTATTTGACAGTCAAGATTTCCTAACACTGAACAAGCCTGTAGCTTTTGGTTGAAAGTCTTTCATATACATATATGAATATGATTGATTGAAAGAAACCAGTTCCAGACACCCACCATGGAGAAAATTCCCACTGGAAACCACAGCAGAGCCTCTCAAAACCTGTCCCTGGAAGCTGGAAACGTCTCTTGCCATGAAACCGAGAGGGCTTCTCAACCTGGGGGAATCTCATTTGTCTTAAAAATTTCCTGTTTGATTCCCCTAAATGCTTTCATCTATCCCATCCAGGAACCACTGGTGCTGACATTAGCAACAGATGTCTCTTGTGGACTTCCCAGATCATTTTGCACTTGATCTCTTTATTTTTTAAGTGAGTTGAACCAAACGTGGAATTACGCAGAAATCTCTTCCAAGTCACAATTGTGAGAAAGAGTTTAGTTTTAATTTTGAGCTTGTATTTCCCCCCACTCACTAGTACCATTAGATTTCACCAACAGGAATCAGCCTGGTGACCTGTAGAGCTTCACAGCATCCATCCATGAATTTTTCCTTATACACAGTATAGAACTGGAGAGCTTAGATGAGACATCTGCTTGGAGTTTCTTCTTGGCTTGTTCTCAGGCTGTAGAGGTGATCAACTGATGGAAAAAAAATCTGTCTGAATATCGTGTTCACTGTGTAGATGGTCAGAAAGTAAGTAGAAACGTATAGGCAATATCAATTTTCCTATTTTAGGAAGTGTAAATTGAGTGTCCCAGATCTCACCTGCATATGTAAAATGTGCATTGCCCTCTAGTCTCAAATCTGCAGATTCATATTAAACACTTTCCATCCTCTGCCTTGGAAAGACCCTGTGTTCATTTGGGCAACTGATCTGCACATCAAAGACTGGAGGAAATATCTTAATAGCTAACATACACACTTTGCCAGAAACCCACCCCTCTGTGTTGACGCTGGTTTCTCAGCCTCTCTGGGGCACACAACACTTTCCACCCCTTCCAGCAATACTACCCACACTCTGCCATTTGTTTTGGGAGGTGGGCATCTGTCCACAGTGTGCTGCAAAGAAGCAGCACCCCCATGGCATAGCCCTGGAGAGGCTGCCCAGGACTGTGGCCAGGCAGTCTCCTTCTGACAAATAGAAACCTCCCCTTCCCCTCATCCACATGGAGATTTGGGAAGAGCAAAGCTGTGAAAATGTGATGTTTGACAACTGCTGGAATGAAAGTGACAGGGAAACATGTGAAAATGTCAAAAGCATCATTTTTCTGAGAGAAATCTTTTGTTTCAGAAACACTGTACTATTATATTCGAACTTGGTCAATGATCCTTGTTTTGAAATAATGGTCGATAGAAAACTGGCCTCCTTTTTTTCTCTAATATGTTAAAAAAGGTAAATAACCAGAAAATAACTTGTTGCCAACTGAAGGAAACATTTTGGTTTGAATCAAAGTGAATATTGCAAATTTCTTTTAGAAAAAAAAAATCCCATTAAAATATTTCTGGCTCAGTTTGTGTCCAATTGAGTTTTTCCTTTTCTGTTTCTATCCTCCTGACTTTCAAGTTCACCTAGTTCAACCAGGACATCCAGACAAAAACTTCAAGAGGAACAATTTAGTCTTTTCTTTCTCCTTGTACCTGTTCTGGGATCCTGAATTCTGGATTCAGACCACTGAAAATAAAAGCAAGGAAAAAAGCCTTGCTGGAAACTGCTCCCATTTGTCTTTTAGAAATTGCCTAGAGTATATATTTTTTTTTCTTGCAAAGCCATAACTGAATAAAAATTAAGAAGTTCTGCCAGTCTTCTGCCTACACCAGCATCTATAGAGGTTTGTCCCATTGAGGTCCTAAAAGAAATACCCGTTTCCCTGGTCCCCCACTGTCCACACTGCCTGGACATGAATTATCTCTTGATTCTCAATACCCCTCAGCATTTTGGAGCAAAACTATTATTTTCCCCTGAGCCAACCCCCAGATGATGTTTCAACTATAAAACTCCACAGATCATGCTAAAAACAGTGAAGATAAGAACTGGAAAAGTCTGGTTCCCTCCACAGTCCCCCCAAGAATTCTGGCAGGTCTTCTGCACTCAAACCTTGTTACACTGCTAGCTCATGCTGTGCCCCAGGACATGCAAAACACACCCTTGGCATCATGCTATAAAAGTATATCACCCCAGCAGGCTGTAACACAGCCCGTGCTTTGGTTTTTTGCACTTTGAATTGACACCACCCCCTCCTCCTCCCATATGCACACATGAAAATGATAATGTCTCAGGGCTATAGGCAGCAAAATTTCTCTGAGGAGCCCAAGTCCTGCTGACATCCTGAGCCCGTTCTGGTGGACATGGTCTTGACATTGTGAACTTTTTTGCTGGGCATATGGCTTCAGCAAGGTCAATGCTGTCTTTCCCAATCAAAGTGGGGTTCAACACCCCAAGTGACCCAGTAATTTCTGCTAAACACCCCTAGCACCAGGCCCAGCACTTGCCACCTTGCTAACCCAGTGTAGAGATGCTTGGGGCCAAGCCTGTCGTGCTGTTGACACAGGGCCTGGCACAAGTACCATCTCTGACTCAGACACTTCAGTGCTACTTAAAGGTGTCACCAAACCGCAGGGAAAGTGCTGTCAGATTACTGGGCTATTTTTGCTCAATGCATGTGCAGGCCAGACGAGAGGGTTATTGGCAGAACTAGGATGACAGAGGCTGTTAACAGGGCTGGATTCATCTGCTGTTGGCAGTCTGGTAGGGAACAGACTCTTTGCATGGCCAGTGGGTTGGGAAGGGGATGATGCTGAAAGAGCGAAGGGAGAATATCCCAGGGGATGTGGAGGCATGACGGCAGGTAGGAGGGAAGAAGGGAGAGTGGGGAACGGTGGGTTGCAAAGGGAGGAGAGCTGCCCAGCACTGCCAGTCACGATGCTTGTTTGCCTGATGAATTCAACCCCGAGCAGCAAAGAAAGGAATGATGAAATGAAGAAAAGTAGCGCCAGTTGTGCGGAGAGAGCCCTGAGCGGACAGCATTGTTTTACGGTCCAGACTGCATGACTGATTGGATTTCCCAACAATATTTCTCAATGCCTAAGTGTGAGAGGCCCCTGGGAACAATAACTTTCCTGCAACTCAGAAGTTGAGTGATGAAGCCGTGGGTTAATAGCAATTAGTCTCCACACTGGCGGCTCCCTCTGCCACCTCCAGTTCTTTTTAATTTGTTGCCGGCCCCACAGCAGTGTAAATAATCCTTTGTTTTAAATCCACTGTAAATCTGCTGGTGAAATAACTGCAGCTTGAGTTATACAATGAGGATCCTTGATGAATACACTTGGGCAGACGGGAGGGACTGGTGTACCTGTGTCCTCCTGCAGAGATTCATGGCTGGCTGTTGAGCAGGGGGATGCAGGTAATTTTATGGTCTCCTGTTTTCAGTCAGCATACAGATTTTACTGTTGGGAAGGTCAAGCAAGGAACAGCCACGTAAACTTAATCCAGGCACCAACTGAAAATGTAGTTATCAAATGCATAATAAGAAGAAATAAGTGAGCTCTCCAATCCATGGCTCAGGAACATCTTAAGTTTGGAGAAGCACTCACACAATGATGAGCTGGAGCAAGGAGAATCTGAGCTGTGGATTTAAGGGAGAGGTAAAAAAAGGTGTTAAGACTTCTGTGGCTGCCAGAGGATCCACCTGAGATCACAAACAAAAACAAAACATCCTTAATCCAAGGACTTCATAGACTGATGATCCCTGCCTTTGTTGGGAAGCACAGACAGACAGATAACAGAAGCTGGCAATATCAGACCTTCCTCTCTAGATAAGGATCAGTTTTGCATGGGGTTTTTTCTATTATTTGGTGATTGTTGGAGGATGTTCCTGGAAACATCTCACCCATTTTCTATGCCCTGTGAACCACGCTATTGCTAAAGGAAATGCACGTATTTCTGATGAAAACTGGGAAGCAGGAAAACTGGGACATAGTTACCTCTCCACAGGCTTTGAAATGGGGAGTGTGACATTTTGGAACAGGAAAGCTTAAGAATTGACATGGATATTACGCTTGGGACTAAGAAGGAATCTGGGTTGGCTTTTACTAATAACAGTGAGCGACCATAAACTTGTGAATGCATTTAGCACCAGCTATCAAAGCATGAGCCTGACCCTGTCCCCTCATGGTATCCTCAGCTCTGTCTTGGGTATCCAGTATTTTTATGGGGCAAGTTAGATGCCCTTTTGTGTAGCTTAATGGGAAGTGCCTATCTACCTTCCCTAGTCAAAACCAGACACTGCTGAGGGGCCAAAGAAGCTTGCCCACCAACTTGAGGATCATGAACTGATAAAAAACCTCTTGGAATGAGTCATCTAGTTCCATGAGGAAACATGAAAGTGAGGAAACTTTGCTGTCTCTTCATTCATGGATATCTTGGCTCACAAAGATGGCTGTTTTAAGGATCTGGAGAGGTCCCTGGAATTCGCCTACCCCAAGAGGCCATAGGTGAACATGAATGAGGAAATTTTGCTGAGCCCCACACTTTTCCATCAAGGCTCTTCATGAAGTTTCAGGAGACCACGCCATTCTCTGAGGCTCATCAGGCACCTACAGACCATCAACCTTAAGCTTCATATACTGCAAAAGTTTTGTAGTCACATCTTTACACCATGCTCACCTTGTTCAAATTTTAAAGGAATTAATACCAAGAGTGCTGGATGTGGAAAGATGCCCAAATTCTTTCTGGCTTTCCTGTTGCTGGAATGATGATGGACAGTTTGGACTGTTTACTATGATTACCTTAATCCTGGAATGGAGGACCTTAAAAGGTTTCTGTCTACATATACAAGACAAACTTAATTCCTGGAAGGCTGAGAAGTGTGGCTGGAATAGAAAGATCTGCTTGCAGAGCTGTGCACTGCAGCATACCAATCCCCTGCTAGAAGTGGCTTTCATAGCATCAAAGACTTTCAGAACAGAAGAGCAGAAAGCATCACCAAGTGTTAGCCCCAGCAAAACATAAGCTGTTCGGTTTATATTGTCCCTGCTTTGCTCCAATGTGTTTATTTTCTTTCTCTTTTTTTTTCCTAATTAAAAATACCCAAACCAAATCAAACAAAAAACATATTCAAGAATCTTTGGCTTTTCTCTTACTTTCTGTGCAGATCTTTTCTGTAGATTACACATGTGAAACGGGTGCTGTGATTAATGAGAGTGATAAAGGGCTTGCTTTCTCCCACATTTCCTGAGGAAGAAGATGATTAATTGGAGCAAGATAGAGGGCCTCCTTGGATTTGATTAATACACGCATTTTCTCAGCTGGTGTTGAGACCCACCTCAGGTGTTCAAACCACCTTTGTCACAACGACCATGTAATAAAAGCCAACCAAGCCCCTAGGCTGTGTCACCATGTCTGCTATAAGGATTAGTCTGCTACAAGGGCTCAGTCAGGAGTCTCAGAAAGTCAAATCCTCAAAGCCCTTACAGGGTATCGAGTAAAACAACTCATAGACCTGAGAAGTTTCTTTAGATTTTGCATCCATTTGCTGTTGATTTCTGATCAATGACGCTTCAGGAGTCAGGTGGGAGAGCAGTTGAGGGGTTAGAAAAACAGTAACATGGATCTTTTTACCCTCTGGTTTGAATTGGGACAAGAAATTGGATTCTACACTCAGCCACTGTAGCATAAATCTGTTCTGCATCCCCTGGACGTTGTAGGTGACGTGAGAGGAACAAGTAGTGGTTCTCTGCATCCTTCCTCAGGGCGCTCACTCCACATCAACTCCATAATCTTAAACTGGACTCAACTGGGGTCCTCAAGCAAAGACACTTTTTTTTTTTTCTTTTTTGGAAGGGAAACCTCAGGTACTCTTGTTTGTCACACAGTTCTGGCTTTCCTTTTTGCTTTGGAATTCTAAATTCCTTTCTATCCTGGCTAGGTAATGTCTCTTATAGAACCCACCATGGTGAGAAGACGTGGAGAAAGGGACTGGACTTCCAGAAACAGGACACTGTTGTGAAGAGCAGAAACCATGACCTGGACAGACATATATGAAGACAGGACAAGACAAATAGGTGTCACTGGACAAGACAAATAGGTGTCACTAAACTCCTACTGCAGAATATTCTGGGATTTTGGGGGAAAATTTTTTAAAAACCTAGCCTGGACTGCAGTTATCTTGCTGATTTACTGCAAGACCACCTTGGAAATCTGGAAAGGATGCTTCTGGAAATGTTTTTTTTGAGCCCTATGGTAGATTGAAACCCTGGCCTTGGGGAGGGCCAACACTAAAGGCATCATAATATTTTTGTTCTAAAACCAGAGCAGAGAAATTACACTTCTTGAGTGCAAATTCCTGTACAAGACAGGCCAGAGAACGTCATCTGGCAATTTCTGTGGTCGAACCTTGTCCTTGGACAACTGTCCATTTTCAAAGCATGGGACTTTTTGAACACTTTTCCTTCTGGTCTGACATTTTACTTGCTTTGTGGAGGGCCAAAATTGGCTAGCTTTCTGTTTGGGCATGCAACACATTGAAACTTGATTCCATTGACTTCTGCGGTTAGTTTATTTAGAAGAAATCTACTCACCCTTTTTTGAGTCATCCTTTTGACAAATATTTAACCTCTGAAGTACTTCATCATCCGGACTTGACCTGTGAGTAACCGATTTTTACAGTTAACTGGAATTTCTAAATAAAAAAAGAAATTTGTTTTGGATCTCTGAGAGAAAGTGTATTTCAAAATATCTGGTAAACCAAAATTGAAAGAGAAGCTGATTTCAGGTCTCACAGAGACCTGAATTTTTAAATTCAGATGACTTTAAAATTTTAATTCAGAATGGGAAGAAAATTAAAAATCAAGTGGAATTTTGAGTAAAAAAAAAATCAGAATATTTTATTACAAATTTTGAAGTGAAAAGTTCTGACAGTTTCAAACGATTTGGGAGAAGCTATTTGGTGAACCTGAGACCACCCCATGAATATTTCACTGTTGCCAAAACTGAAGGAAGGCTTTTGGTTGCTTCTCACAACAGTTCAGCCAAAAATGCCTGTGCCTGGCAGCAGCCACAAGGAAATGGCATTGCAATGATTGCAATGTGAATAAAATTTAGTTTTTGGGGTTTATTTGTGCCAGCCTTAAAATTTGCCTGTTTCTGTATGTGGTTATGCAATCCCATATGCAAGTCTAAAGGCTCTGGGCTTTAAACTACCAGGCCTGTTTGGGAAAAGAGATTAAATGTTTCCAGAGTTGTGGAAATTCCTGGCAGTCTGGTCTGGTGGAGGGTGTCCCTGCCCATGGCAGGTGTTGGAACTAGATGGGCTTCAAGGTCTTTTCCAGCCCAACCCATACTATGAGTCTATGATTCCTGGCTGTATCTTCAGACAGATGAAAGTTTCACTTTCTCTTCCCATGGTTTGGGATTAGGCAGAGAAAAAAAATATCACTTCACCTGGTTTCCCAGAATTCATTTCCATCACTTTTAGGACTGAAAGTGATATTGTCCAGTTGTACAACCGAAGGCAGAAACTCATCTAAACCCAACAGCCTGTAAAAATCTAATCTGAAGGGTGATCATTTCCAAAGCAATGTTATAAAACACCAACCACTTGTTTTTTAAGGTGGGTCAATTAAAGATCTCCATGTTATTCTTGAGTAAAAGGCAAATGGCACTTTCAGGTGGAGAGCCTGCTTGACCTTTCCTGGAAAGGCGACCCTGGGCGGTACTGCTGACATTTCCAAAACACAAACCACCAAAAAGTCTGCAGTGACAGAAGATGAAGTAACATTGATTGCTTCTGAAGGTCCTCAAATTACCTAGGGTTTTTTCCTGTGACAGCGAACTTTCTCACCTGTTTGACTTACAATTGTTTTGTCAGATTTTCTTCCTCCAGAAATGCAGAAAACAGAGAAACCTTAAAAAAAGAAAAGGGGGGGGGGAGGTGTAGGGGGGAATTCTGCCTACATGTCATCTCATTTTTCTTTACTATTTCATTATCTTGTTTTCAGCTGTTATTTTAATATCAACCTCAAAGTCTCGAGCACTTAGTTTTGGGTGTTTCATAGGCAGAAGTAGAGTATAAAAAAATTTTAAGGTGTGTCTTGAAATCTGTGAAACCTTATGCACAAGGCATGAACTTTTCTTCTCCCTGAAATCCGAACAATAAAAAGAACAAAAAGAGAAATTCCCCAATGAACCCCAAAACAAGACCTTTTTTTTGACCAGAAGGAAAGACTTCTAGAAGTGTTCACATCCTCATTAACCTGACATGACCTCACCCAGGAAAATACTGGGGAATAAAGCACCTAATTTTACACAATGTTCATTTCTGCTCGCTGCTGGAGGGCAATACAGTGTTTCACAACTGAGCCCCTGCACGTGCAGAGCCCCTAATTGTCATGACAGATGTTTTCCATTGTTGTCCTTTAGATGCAGATGAGGAAAAGATGTTAACTCCTTCCCATGGCTTTTCTTCAGCAACATATTGCCTTCTGCAAGTCTTCTCAGTCTCATGGTATTATCCAACTTGACTGGGAATGGTTTGGCACAATAAGATTACGCAGTTGGTCTTACATCCAACAGAGACACAAAAGGGCATCAGAAAGGATGCACAGGCTATGCCTGGAAAAAGAAATGAAACTTTTTATTTCAAGAACACTCAGGAAGATACTGAAAGCTGTTAAGGTGGTTGCAACCATATCAACACTTTCTATAAATGCAAACATCTTTTAATGAAGTTTGCTGTTGGTTGGTATCTCTGGGACCTCTTCTCTGCTCAATCAGAGAACTGACCAGCAGATTCATAGCCAAGCAAGCTGTGTGCTGTGGGAGTCCCAATTTAGCAGAGTGGCACAGAGACATTTATATATACACACAAAGATATCCACTGTCCGCACTTCTGCTCCCAATCACAGTTTGAAACTGCTTTTGCCATGTTGAAGTTTGCAGAACCAGCAAAAATCACTTTCTCTGTCATTTTGTGTGTGTGTCTGTGATCTGGACTACTTCCATCTGGAAGTGCAGTTAGATAAGGAATCTCTGAAAGGCATATTTTTAGGATACTCTGCTCTCAGTAAAATGAGATTTTAATCTAAATGCATCCTGAGAGGAGAGCAATGGTGAACCTGTCCTGTGTTATTGAAGAGCTTCTTCTCATAGCTGGCCAGGACCTTTCATCTACCCTCACCTGCTCTCCTAACTGGTCCTTGCAGTCTCCACCATGTTCTTAATGCAGTCACCAAGCAAGGTCAAATATAAGCTCTTTAATTAAAAATACATTTTAAAATCAGTTAGAATATTTCATGTCCTGTAATTGAACAACTGTTTTTCTTTTAGTGTCATGTCTCCTTCCTCCTGTTTCTTTCCTGGACAACAATTTTGCAAGAAATCTCCGTTCCACCAGCTTGACCATCATCCAGACAGACTGAAAGATAACAGCAGAACTGCCCTTTTTAGAGAGAAGAGAAAAATGCTGAAACAGCAGGGTTTGCCTTTGCTTTTGGAGCTCAGTCCAGCTTGCCTGAAAACAAAACAAGAGAGGAGCACACACACACACACAGAAGAAAGAGAGAAAAAGAAAAAAATGCAGCTTCTGTCTCTGGTGCTGACTTTGCCTGCACTCTCCCTGTGCAAAGAAAGCAGCTGCAGCAAACATCCCAATGAGCTCCTCAGAAAGGGTTATTGGCAAACGCTGTATCTTTGCTTGTGTTGCTCTTAGCTGCCCTTTGAAGCCAGGGGATCATGGCCATGCTGCAAAGGCTGCTGGCATGGCCAAGCAAGCTGTGCGCTGCGGGAGTCAGTGGGGAGAGAGCAAAAGAAAGAAGCTAGGATGGAGAAAGCTGCATAGGGTATGAGCTCAGGAACCCATGTCTTGTGTGTGGGGCGGTTTTCAGGACTTAGTGGAAGATTTCAGAGGTGGGTCCTCATTGGTGGCTGTCAGGACCATGCCAATGAAGGGCCACTGATGTCCCATTGGATGCCAAGGTGGGCTACTCAGAGCACAGGCCTTTGAGCTGCAGCAACCAGGGACAGACTCTTCTCTTGCTTTGGGCTTCACAGTCTCCTTGACTCTCTGTCCTCTATGAAATGATCGTGAGGGCATCACCCTGAAGTAATCAAGAGCTCTCTCCTGGGTGTTGAACCGCATTCAGAACCTCATCTAGGAGGAGGTGCCCCTCTGCTCTGCTGCAGTCTGTGTAGGCAGAGGACAGATACAAAACTGTCAACACCGAACTACTCCCAGGGCTGGGCCTTCCTGAGCTGCCTTGTTAATGAAAGGAGAATCATATTGAAATGGGGCTCAGTGCTAGAGCCATAGCTGCCATAGCCATGCCAACACAGAGCCAGACACCTCCATTGGAGACACAGCAGCTCTCTGGGTAAGCCCTGCTCCGTTTCTGCTGCCCCTCCTGACACTCTCCTGACTAGAGTTGTGATGTTGGGCCTGTGCACCTGGCTTCATGAGTGTGAAGAGCTGCCAAGAGGAAAGCACGAAGCATGCTGTGTCCAGCACCCTGCCTGCAGCATTGGGAAGCTGGCACCCCCCAAAAAGCATCCAAGTTTGGACTCAATAGATCCATCCTGGACAAGCTGCCCCAACTCTGGTCTCATGTCTGGTTATCTGGATGGATAACCCTGGCTTCAACACACGAGTGCCAGTCCTCAATGCCGGAGCATTGAGTGTCCAGGGACATGCTTCAGCATGGCTCTGTCTCATACATTAAACCAGGTAACATGGAAGGGTAAACAAGTCCTGGAGAGGGTGGGTGGACCCGACACCAACTCTGAGACCCGTGTCCCACACATCAACCATTCCCCTGATGTCCTGCAGACCAGGATACCAGCTGCAGTTCACAAGCTTTGCAGGTCTCATTCTGCATGTGAGACCAACCTTAGCAGCAGCAGAGGGTCTCATCTTACCCTCATGGTTGCAATTAGACCTGACCTGCTAAGCAGGTCAATCCCCAGCCTTGCCACTGACATGCTCTGGTAAGCAGGAGCCGTGCTGTGCTCTGAAAGGGTTTGCAGGTCCCCTGACAAACTGTCCTTCGGTTCCAACACAATAAAGCAGCAATTGTGTATTTAGAAATTAGTATTGAAAGCAGATTTATTAAGGATTATCAGGAGGAGTGTGGGAGTGATAAAAACACTTGCTAATCTTCAGGCTGGGCTGGTTTTGATAATCATCTAGAATTTGAAATAGCACGGCAAAAATCCTTATCATATAAATCTGATGCACGGTTTAATATGACAGTTATCGTATGTTTGAATATCAACTGATTATTGGAAACACATTCATTGAAAATTAACTGTGTAATAGATTGCTATCTGTGACACTGCTGGCTTAAATAAATACACATGTTTTCACGACCAATTGAGAGCCTATTTGAAACGATAGCTTGTTTTATTATTGCTATTTTTTGTAATGCTGCAGAGCGTATTTGTTTGCTCCCCATTCCTGACATAACAGAGATGTTTTCCATTCCTGAGCTGTGTATGCTTAGCCAGCACATAATAACAATAATAATAATAATGCATTTTATTTTTATGGCACCCACCAGTCACAGCTCTCCGGCTGTTTCACAAACAAGAATACTAATACCCAGAGAGCACTAAAACATCCATCAGAAAAAAAGCCAAACAGAGTTCAAAATAAAATGCAGCCCCTGTAATTAAAGCAAAATAACAACGCGTGCTTAGGATGACAAGTTTTCCAAGTCTCTTTTGAAAGCAAAACAAGACAAGAGCCCTGTTTTGCGGTGATCCAGCCAAGAGGCAGTGGGAGATGGGGGAAATTCGGGTTGCACAGGAGGGGAGTGTCTGCCCAACTGGGTGGGCTCCAGCATAGGTGCAAGATGAGCTGGCTCGGCATGGCTGTCCCCTTGGGTCTTATCTATATTTTATTGAATAAAGCCAAGGCCTTGAGAGGTGAAATGTGTTGGCTAGATTTGCTCAGGAAGCCAGCAGTGCTTTGGCTGGTATGGGATCATGCTGCTTCACTCACTAATCCTAGCAGCAAGAGTGGTGGGATCGGGGTGGAACAGAGAGGAAACCTATCCTTGTGCCATGGCATCAGCCACAAGAGATCAATAGAACAGAGGACATTGCTTGGTGGCCATTTCCCCTCCCTGTCCCACATCCTGCCCTAACTCTAGTACCTCTCCCTGCTCCAGTCTTTGCCTGTACTGGGAAGACCCCATATGTTTGGGGAATGAGCAACCATTTAGTGAAGGGAAACTCGAGCTTTGTGGAAAGGTAGCTTGTCCTCTCAGTGTCACTTCTGCTTTGGTAGAAAAGCTGAAATTGCCCAGTAGGGTTTACCAAATGGATTGTTGAATCTCCTTCACCTGGATGCTTCTACTGCATTGAAATACCTGGTCTGGGATGACCGTTTTCCCAAGGAGCAGGTTTTGTTGCTGTATTCAGAGAAGTTTTGCAGCTAAGGGACCAAGCTGGGACACAGGACAGCCAAGCTCTGCTTCATCACCAGGTTATTTGGTCTGTCCTGGTTCTGGCCAGGCCAGAGTCAACCTCCCCAAGCAGCCAGCACAGGTGAGCTGAGTTAACCCAGGTGAGCTGAATCAGCCAGGGCTGTTTTCCACACCACCTGACATCACTCCTCCATAAAAGGGGCTGGTTGGGGAGGGGTGCTCCTGGTTGTCTCCATAGCAGTCTGAGTGCGGCTGAGGTGTTGGGGTTGGCCCTTATGTTGTGCAGCACTCTGTAACTTGGTAAGATACTCTGTGTTATCACTGGGTGTGAGAGTGGTTGGCTGTTATTGTTCTACTGTCATGGTGCTTTTGTCAGTAAACTGTCTATATCCCACCCATGTAGGGTCTGTGGTCGTGGTGGGGGGGTGTGATTGCTAAATAGCTGGCTGACACCTATCTAAGTTGGTGTCTCTGTTAGCCTTACTCACATGGGTGTCCTGATAACTGTGCTAGAACTTCCACTGGGTTTTCCCTTCTCCCTAACCTATGGAGAGGGGTCACCTCTAATGGAGGAGACTTATTCATCCTCACCTGAGAAGGAGCCTTGAGGAGCCAGCTCAGACCAACACACCTAATGGACTGCCACCTAAATGAAGGTAGCATCCCCTGCTAACATGCCACTTCACTGCTCATTTCCATTTTCAAGTTGTTACACAATCCATTGCTTGGCAAAAGAGCTGATATGACACTTCAAAGCTCCCACTATTGAGTTTTTCCATGGGGAAAATCTGATTTCTTGATTTGCTTCTAGCATCTCTGACAGCTCTGGATCCGTGCTGCTACTTGTCCTCTCACCCTGAGTCCTTGGGCCCTTTCTTTCCCACCTCTATGCCAACAACCCACTGTTTTCTAGGTGTGGAAAACAGGAACTTATTCCAGGTTTACTATGTTGCATGCACAATCCTGGCCAGACACAGCTTTAAAGTGACATTGTAAGTCCTACAACAGTTCACAGAAAAAAAAACCCTGCACAGTCATTTTCCGTGTGCATTGGTATAAACTATTAGCTGGAAGTACTCTACTTTCTTCATCCTCAGCAACATAGCTGGGAGTTTTTAGAAATAGTGGGAAATACTCCACTCATCTACCTGTCCATCTCACTGTTCTTTCTCCCTCCTTCTTCTCTTTATTCCCCAATTGCTTTATTCCCCTCCAAAACACCATGGAGTTGTCTCTTTCTTCACTAACTCTGGGGATTCAAAACAGTTGCTTAATCATAGGCATAAAGTATCATCAGATGTGCCCTGAGGCATCTGAGAGATCCTCATGAGCCTGAATTTTATATCATGTGACATGTGGAAGATGCATGTTCCCTCTGGAGTGGCAACCAGAGGTCAGGCAGGATGTCCCAGAGCATCCCAAATGGCACAGGACATATGTTTATGGAAGTGAATCAAATCACAGTTGTCCACCAATCAACTCTCCATAAAGGAAGCTTAATGCCTTGCTCACAGCAGTCTCATGAGGTTGGATGACTAAACACAGAGTTGAACCCGCCTGGGGAATCTCTGCAGCGGGTGAACTCTGGCTTGCATTTCAAAACCAGCCTGTGACGTTCCTCTGTTCTGTGCTGGGCAGCACAGTGACGATCAACGTGTTGCGTGGCAAGCTCAAGGAGGCTTAGCTTGGAGACAGCCTGGGCAGGAGCTTGTTCCAGACTTGTCCACAGGCACAAAAGATAAATGGAAAAGAAAGAAAGAGTTTCCAGGAAACATTGAAACAGTTGCAGTCTTGCCCTTTGAAAAGTGCAGATAATTAGCAGCTTGGCATTGAATCTCAGGTTAATTGGCTTGGATTAGGTCACTGTTCCCTGTCCTCCTCACATGTGTCACCTCCTGCCAAAGGATGGTGGGAGGAGAGAGCAATCAGCATCATGAATACGCAACTGGGAGGGGGATGTAGCTGCGGGGGTGGGCGGCTGCAGGGCTCACCCTGGTTGAGCCAGAGACCTGCCATGAGATTGCTGGAGTGGCAAGGGAAGGGGAAAAGAGATAAAGGCTGGGAATGGACTTTGACCGGTGTGTGATCCAACAGCTTACAAATATTTGAAGTGTGTGAAATGCAGAGCAGGAAGAACAGCCCTGATAACAGGCACTGCCGAATGTCCTCACCTCGCATGGATCCTTCCATCCGTGCTGCGGGGACATCAGAGGTCAAGTCTTGGTGGCTGGGCAGATAAGCAGAGCAGGTACCTGATAGCCCCCGTTGGACCTGCATTAGCAAGCCACCTTTGCTGTATGCACATTAATGACTTTGTGACTTTACACCAGCCCTGCAAATGCTGTTGAGGATCAGAAAATAAGGGATTTACCAAGGCCACATTGGCTGTTGACAGAGGAATTGGGAAGAAATTTGTTATAAACTGGAATTTTTAAACAGACACGTGCACTTGTGCATATATTTGCCTGGGAATAAGTACATAAAACAGGGGAATGGAGAAAAATGTCTTTCCCTAAAGACTTCAAAATTGTCAGTGCCCTGGCACTACATGGCTCCACTTCTTGTTAATTGAAAGCTTAAAAATAATCCTATAAAAATCTATATTTAGCAGAAAAGTTTCCTTGGACCTGGATGAGATATGTTATTTTGGATTTGAACATAGTGTAAGGAAGTACTTAAAATATTTTACAGCAAGGTTTTTCCGGCATTAAAAACAAACAGGCATCTTGACTGGGAAAAACGGGGACAATCTAAAATAGAATTGTAGCAAAATATGGTGATATTAAAAACACTGGGATCTTTTTTGGCAAAAACACTTTGACAAGACTCAGATGATCTCACAGGACATTTTGGTGATTTTATCTCACCTTTCAACCCTCTTCAAAAATAGGTTCATTTAAGAGATTTCACCAAGTCTAAACAGATTAGGATATAGGTCTCCTGAATCCAGCCCTGCATCCTAAATTTAGCTTGTTAATGACAAATGCTGTAGTCTGCAACCCCAAAACACTTGGTTTAGGGAAGGTTATTGCATTAAAACTGGACTGGAATCAAAGTAAAGTGCAAGTTTCCTGTCAGAGAAATTGTCCTGACCAAACTTGCAGAAGAGAAGAGAGGTTCATTGATTATTCAGAGGTTACGTAAACTGTGAATCAGGGGACAGCACCAGGCATCAGCTGAATTGTATCCCTGAGCACCATGATGTAGCCTGCCCTGAAGAAGTACTATATGAAAGGATAGCAAGCTGGGACCAGCCACTGTGCAAGTGACTTCACCTTCTGCAAGGACCACTCCTAGAGCACCTCCCTGGGTTTGCTGGATTCCCACCAGGTCAGGGTCTCTGCCATTCAAACACCAAACTACACTGGTCAGCCCCAAGCATCGGGGGGCAAAGCAATTCATAGTCACCTGTGGAGCTAACTACTTCACCTGAGAAGATCTCCTTTGTTAGCCCTTAGCATAAAGTTACACGCAGGATACAAGGGCAAGGATGAGGTGGTAGGAGGAGGGGGATACACTGGGTTGATGGATGCAGCCCAATTTCTCTGAAGCAGAGTGAGCTGTGGTGATTTATTCAAGCTGGCGAGGTAGGCAGGCAGTTTTGGCCTGAGAAAGCCTGGGGCAATGAGTAAGCTTAAATTTCTGAAGGGTGGAGCTCAGAATTCTTCTTTATATTATGCAAAATTTAGGAAAGAAACTGATTCATTCTCCCCAGCCCCGAGGAAGACATTCCTCAGGTTAATGTTTGGTGTGTCTACTGGGAATGTGGTGCAATAGAGGTCAGGAGGCACGTGAGAGATACACACATATGTTCCCCCAGAGAGGAAGGCTCTCCAGAAGGCCTAAGAACCACAGGGAGGTCCTAGCCAGGATGTGTTTGCCAGCATCACAAGACCAAAGGATGCCCCTACCCTGAAGTACTTTCAGCCGAACTGAAGGAAGATGATGAGAAGAGGAGCATCCATGTCCCAAGAAGTGGTGCAAAAGGGAAAACATAAACAGCAGCCAGATGCCAGGTCAGTGTCCGTGTTTTCCCTTGTCTCAAGCACTGTAGTCATCTGGTCCTGTGAGCCAAGTACTGCCATTGACCTGTCACTGTGTTTATCCCGCCTGCCCCACTCTAAGCAGAAGGAGATCCCTGAAAGGGGAAAGTGGAAAGTGTTACTGTACCAGCCCCAGTTAACACCCTGCTTTGAAGGGAAAACACATTGTCTGTCTACCAGCCAAATCTCCTCCCTTCCTGGGACTGGCTGTGTTGGCAACACAAACAGCAGCAACCAGAGACCAAGAGTCTAAACAATGACTGCAGCTCTGTGGTGGATGGAAGGACTTTATGGCTTTTCATGAAGAGGCACAGTTCAGTCCTTGAAATTTCTGCTCTCCCTTACCTTTTTGTGAGAAAAAGGGCATTTTGTAAGAACCTCAGTGAAGGTGCAGCAATTATCTCTGTGACAGTTTTTCTTGCACAGAAAAGAGTGGTCTAAAACCCTTCTTCCAGTTTCCCAGGGAGCAGGTTCAACTGGTAGTTGGCCCAACAGCAGGACTGTTCCATCCTTCTTCCATCCAGACACTCATCCAGGATGGTGGCAGCAGGCAGGAGTGCTGCTGTCATTACTGCACCCAGTGTGAAGAGGTGATCTTGTCTTGCCCAAGGATCCGGTCCCCAGGAGAACCAAGCTTTGTTTCTGGCTGTGTTCTTGAATAAGTCATATAAAGCCTGTTTCCATTTCTTTAAAGGTCAGGACAGTCTCCCTAAGTACCATTGTAGTGACTAACTGTGAAATCTTGATCTCAGCCTCTTGCTGCTGTGGCAATACAAATAAAGAGTAGTGCCTTTGGTTTCCAAACACCCCCCCGCCCCCCTTCCCCTAGCTCTGGAACCATCTCATCAGCTGCCCTTCTATCATGGAGGAGAGCAATTCAGTCATAGTATTTATGAGTCCCTAAAGCAGTTAGCAATTTCCAAGTGGAGCTCACATGCACCAAAGCCATTGTGGCAGCAAAGACACTGAAGAAACCCAGCATATGCTCAACAAGTGCCTGGCTATTTGGCAGTATGAGTCATCCTCAAGCAGAGAGAGATTTTAGGCATGCAGTAATACAAACCAAACACTAAATCTTCCAGAAGCAGAACCAAACTACAATCTCAGTTTGGTATGAAGACCTGTGCATAGCAACATTGGATTATGACTTCAGGGCAGGGGGAAGTAGGGAAGGTAAAAAGATGGTGAGGCTACACTTAACTAACACTGGTCCCATATGGAGATGTCTACTGTTTCTCTCTGTGCTTTACCACTGACAGAATGAAAGGCTGGCTTTAGCTAACAAACCATCTGCCCCCTGTGTCTGTTCTAGTTGGTCTCCTGGTGGGGATTTTACAGATCAAAGAGAAAGTTTGTGTTTTGTCTCTGCTAGGACCACCAATTTTTATGCCACAGTAGAAGTCAACAAGGGGGTGCCTTCAGAGTCCTTCATTGCAGAAGATCTGTAGCAAGCTGTGGCAGAACAGACCCAATAAAGACTATACCATGTATGGAAGACTGCAAGTGGAAACCACTGGAGCGGTGCAGGTGGTTGAAGACACATCTCTGCTTTAAATTAGTTACACGGTACAAAACATCAACATCCATTACAGGCAGACACATATCTTTTCCTGTTTGTTTTGCATGGACTTGCCATGCCTGGGCTGTGTGAAGGTTTCCCAGATACATCCTCAAAAAAGCAGCTTAATTTAAGAATGAACAGCAGCATCAGACTACAGGACGAAGACCAAAGTCCATGGAGACACTTCTCCTCCATGTACTCCAATCCAGTGCACTGCTTTGGGATCTGGTAAGCACTGCAAAGAGTGCTGCCCTGTCCCCCACACACCCTCATTTGAAAGAAACCATTCTCACCTCTCCTCAGTTTCTGGCATCTGAAGTATGCCCGGTCCCTGGTGCTCTTCTCTGCCTTCCCAGGGACAGCAAAGGATAATAAGGGTGTGATCTCAACGTTTCCCGTCGCACTCAGGCTGATAGAGGAGAGATTAGAGGTGGAAAGAACACCTATGAGGTCATCTCTGACACCCCTGGGGAGCAATCTAGGATTGTTTCTTTGCATTTTATTATCTGCTGCTCTGTCCAGCTCAGCAGTAACATGACTCAAGCCACGATCTTCCCAGAGCTTCCCATGGGGAGGTAAGTCACAACCGTGTGTTTCTTACTGTCAGGAAACATTTCCTGATATTCAGCCTAAATTTTCCTTTCCTTAAATTCATTCTATTTACACCTATTCTGAGACAGACCTCACCCTGGACAATGTCTCCTCCTTAGAGTTCAGACCTTTTTTTGGACTTTGTTGTTCTGAACACATTTGTGAGTCCAGTTTTGCTGTGGCTGCATTTCATGCTGGGTAGCCCCTACTTCAATACCTGAGAGACTCAGGCTCATCAGTGCTCTTCAGCCCTGCAAAGAAATAAAAGCCTTCCTTAAGGCTCCAGTCCTCCAAGATAGTTGGGTGCCCAAAAGCCAAAGGTATTTTGATATCCATAAGTGGTCACTAATGCCCCTAAGTATCCTGGTTTTGATGGAAAAAGCTGTCCACAAATCATCTAAGGATGGAATGCCTGATTGAGACTAGTCCCTATAATTGGGATGCCCCATTAAATGTTTGAGCCTGACTCACTAGCAAATTGATCTCTTCAGTTTTTGCTGTGGATGTGGCTTTCTCATTGGTCTTGGTAGCAAGAGCTGCAGGCGAGAAGCCCTTTCTCTGCCTCCACACACGGGAAACGGAATGAATGGCCTGACTCTGCTGGCTCGCTTTGCTGTCTGAGCCCAGGCATTAATTGCCCTGATGCTTTTTCCTAAATGCAGGGCTCTGCATAGCCTGTCTTTCCAATATTTGTGGTGTTCAGCCTTTGCTGCTTGGGGATAGTGAGTTGTACACAGGACATGTAAACTACCTAGCATTGGCTGTAATAAAAACAGGGAAGCAGAGTACAGAAGAAACAGAGCTGAGAACTCACATCAAAAAGTTATTCAGCTTTAGAGCTGAGCTACCAAAACTCGGAGCCTTCTGGAAAACACTGGTCTCTGAAGGCTGGCAGGCAAAGATGGCTTTAGTGGTAAGTCAGTGGGACAGGTGCTTCAGTAGGCAGCAGGACCAAGAATAACTAGCAAACTATAGGGGATGCTCTTGGTGTTTAATGACACCTGGTTCTATGCTGAGAACTGCATATGGCAGTGATGAGGCAACATCTTCTTTCCATGAGCAGCAGACAGATTCCCCATGCCAGAGGAATCTCCAGATAGGATCCTTCAAAATGCTTCAGTTAATGGGAGCAGTGATAAGAAGCTGAAGTGACTCAGCGCTTGCTGGGCAGAGAAATTTTTTTCTTCTTCTTGGTTGCCCCACATGTGCTACTGTGGGTGCTTGGTCTGCACTTAGGGCTCCCACATACAAGGGCAATAATGATCAGTATTACTGAGAAAAGGAAGTATTGTCTTGGATTGGTTCCAGATGCAGAAATGATAATAACTCCCCGGTGGGAGCAAAGCCTGAGCAGCGCCTAGCTATGGTGATTTGGAGATGTTATCCAGGAAAGTCAGCAGACTTTCTTCATCAGTTCCCTGGAAGCTGTTTCTAGGGAAACATAAAAGAGCAGTTATGTTTTTCTATGGCTGGACAGTGATTAGGATGCAGAGGTTGATGCTCCTCTGCATATCTTTATGTTTCCGGCAATTAACCAGCCTTCCTTCACATCCCTGATCGCCAAGTCAGCATGCTGTGA
The DNA here is from genome assembly GCF_964237585.1 of Gallinula chloropus. NCBI lineage: Eukaryota > Metazoa > Chordata > Aves > Gruiformes > Rallidae > Gallinula > Gallinula chloropus. The sequence goes on along the minus strand of NC_140088.1, from coordinate 83,093,396 downwards.
AGGACTCGGGCTGGCACAAGCCAAGGGCTCCTTGGGCAGACAATGTCCTGCCAGGCCCTCCTGATTAGCTCTGATTACTCCAGGGATGCTTGTACAATGCCACATTAGGAACAGTTGGTTTATTGTTGGGGAAATGCATGGGTGGCTGTACTAACGTGAGCTCACAGCGCTGGCTGGGGTTAGCAGCCGTCTCCGGGCACTTGTAATGCACTGTGTGCACTCAGTGAGAAAATAGACTCCACCTGGCTTCATGGGCTTGCAAGAGATCTGAGGAGGTCACCTAGAACATGTCCCTGCTTCAAGACAGGGCCAGCTATGGCATCATTAACAGATTTTTAGCTAATCTGTTGGTAAATGCCTCCAGAAATATCTTAAAACCCACTTGGTGTAGCTCTGCTTTACTGTCCTGCCTATCAGGGACCATTTATCGACAGATAATTTTACTCTTGCTGCATCTGAAAACCAGGTTTTCTCTGGTACTTTTGGATCTGGAAAATGGGCAATTCCATTCTCCTCTGTGACAGTTCCCACCAGATCACCACCCCTGCCCATGTTAAGGTAAAAAGCCTCGTTCTGTTGGACTGCCTTGACAGACCATGATGTCTAGATCTCTGATTCTGCTTGCTTCCTTCTGGATGGTTTCCAGGTGGTCCAAGGCTTGCTTGCAGTGCAGCACCCAAATCTAGACATGTATATCATTTCCAGTGCAGAACTGAGCACGATCATGGTGGTGTCTTACAGACTACCTTGCTGACTTAGAGACTGAGCATAGGGTTTGCATGCTTTAGCATTACAGCATCGTTGTTCAGCATATGACCCTTCCTGTTTCCTTACATTCCCCTCTGCAGAACTGCTGCCAAGCTGGATCTCCCTCTCTTTCTGTATGAGGAAAACTGATTATTCACATTTTTGTCCCTGTGCAATTTATTTCTTTTCCCCTCACAGATTTTTTTCATGAATTTGTCAAACTCATTTTGAATTCTAATCCTGATCTCCCATGTATTTGCAATCTAAGCCTAGCTTGATTTAATAAATAGTCTGCATGCTAACAACCACTGTCCTGGTCGTTAATGAAAATATTGATTAGCTTCAGGCCCAGGACAGACCCTTGCACAGTGCTGCTCAGGACATCTTTCTGGCAGGACTGTGACCCAGTGCTAACTGCCTTCCAATAATACTCTTTTAAAATGTTCCACTTGAAACCTGCTAACTCAGAGCTATGCCATTTGGACCATCCTCTGCACTTGGTTTACAAGGATGTTATGTACAACAGTGCAAAAAGTCCTAAAGAAGTGTGAGATTTTCTGTGTACCAGCCCCATTAGTCTTTCAACAAGATAAATTAGTTTGGACTGAGATACCCTGCTCTTGAAAGATCCGTCTTGGCTGGCAGTCAGAATCTTGTTGTATTCTGTGTTCTCAAAGTTTTGTTTCCTTGCTCTGTCCAATAATTTTTCCAGGAAGTAAAGTTGGTGGACCCTTGACAACTGTTCATTGATACATGACACGTAGCTAGGCATCATCTTTGGCATTGCCAGCATGCTACTTGGGATGGCACAGAAAATGATGCAACTGCTTAGAAATTAGGGTGGGGGAGAAGCAGAAGAAACTATGGGGAAAAGAAAAAAACCAACACAGCCAAACCCCAGAAAACAAACAAAATGTACATTTTTTTCAAAAGAAAGTGGAGATGAAGGGGGAGGGAGCAGTTACTATGCAGATACTAAAATCAGTCTTCTTGAGCAGCTGAACAAGCAAAAATTGTTTTTCTAAGGATTTGTGTCTCTCAGTTGATTAACTTTTTGATAGAGTTATTGTAAAATGCTTTGTTGTGCTTAGATCTGTAACATTTCCTTCCTCTCTGTGTTCTGGTCTTCTGTCTGCAAGGTCTAACATCATATGGGATGTCAAATGTGACAGCAGAAATAGCCTGTTGACATCCATGGCAAACAAGTTTGAAATTGTATGAACAAATTTGCCATTGTGTGCATAAATGAGATGGATTTATGACTGTACAGTCTTTCTGGCCATTTACTTCTGCAAAATGTGTAGGATATTAATCTTGTTTGGGATCTCTTCCCGTGGATGGAGTGAGGTTTATGTCCACTGAAGATTTCTGACAAAGCCCAGTGCAACCTGAGACTGCGTAATTGCACAAGACTTATTTTCATCAATTTCTGTGGGAGGATCAGACCTCTCATAACTTTCTTTTACATTGTTCTCAACACTGGCTGAGGTCTATCAGACCTAACAGCACCTGGCTAGCATCTTTGCTGGACAAGTCAGCATCTGTTTTATAAATGGAGCAAACTCACAGCTCCAGGATGCTGAGAGATCTTTGCTCCCAGGTGAGTGGTCCGCTGAGATGCCACAGAGCACAGCACTTGGTAGGACCAAGGTTTTGCTGATCTTGACACTGATTTTTCCACCCCATGGCTGCAGTTCAAGGGTACCCAGCAAGGCCAGGCATTCAAATGTGAAAATGATTAGACTTTTGCGGTCAACTTCTGTGTTGTGATTGCCACGAACACCCTGAATACTCTGGGCTAATATTTTCATTTAATCATGACTTTCTTGGCTTTGAATGCTCTTGGTGTACTAAAACTACAAAAACATTTTTATATCCTTAGATTTACCCAAACAGTTTGGCTTTGCCTGGACTTTGAGGCAGAACAACAGGCGACTTGAGTCTAAGTGAAAGCAATTAAGCAGGCATTTAAAAAAATGTGTGAGTGAACTTTATACTGATCCTGTCCTCTGGGGTCCTCTGATGTAATATAAGCTGCTCAGGGATTTTTTGGCTGCTGTTTTGTGTGCATTGCTACTGGCTGCAAAGCCTGAGATGGAAGTGAAGCACCTGGTTCGAAGTCTTTTCATTCAAGTTTCCGAATGTCATCACAATAGCTTTGGCTTGCCAAAGCCTGAAGACAATTTTGTTGTCAGGTTGACACAAATTCCTCCTGATTCTTCCACTGATTGCTCCAAATCAGGCTTCTGGAGTTACGTTCTGACATTTGAAGATGTGTTGGCAGCCTGAAATTCACAGATCCTTCTGGGCTTCACCAATGCAGGAATGTGGTTATAAACAAAAGTGAGTCAAAACTGGGTTTTCTTGGTCTGACCTTCAGGGTAGTGTTTGAAGGATATTTTGATGTGAATTACAATAACAACCCGGGCTTAACAAGCCTGAGGAAACCTGGCTTTTGTAAAGCCCCCAGGGACTAAGTTCCAGATAGCATTTTTCCACATTCATGGAATTTATGCTCCCTTGTTTGCTACCAAGCAAAAAAAAAAAAATAAGAAGAAATTCAAGAATTACTCACATTGTCCATCAAGTTTCCTGAATTTCTCTTAGAATTTCCAGGAAACTAGGCAACCCAAATGGCTGAGTAACACCACACGACTTTCCATGGCTCAGGGTATAAGGTCACTTGGTGTTTCATGGAAGCCGTGTGACTTGTTTCAAACAACTCCTGGAAAGAGAAGGTCTCTGTCAACAAATAAACTTGTTGCCCTGGCCAACAGTGGGGTTTCTGTGTTTTTAAGGCTTGATCAGAGGAAGAGTACGTGAGGGACAAGGAGCAACCACTTACAGATTAATTTATAGTGGCTCAGGGATTTTGAGTGAAAGATGCATGCTTAGCATCAGCAGGCTGGGTCAAGTAGAGATGCTAAAGTCCATAGAGACATGCAGAGGCCTATGTTGACTTGGTGACTCTCGTGGTTTTGCGCCAGCAGCCACTTGCTCACCCCTGTCCCCCTGAGGGGATGAAAAAAACCCCTCATGGGCTGAGAGGCAGTTTAATAGGATAAGAAAGGAAGATAATAATAAAAGCAATAATAATGATGAAGAAGCAAAACCCAAGAGATGCACAAATTCAATTACTAACCACACATGGAAGGAAAAAACCCCAGCCCAATTCCCAGTCTGCTTCCAAGCAGCGATCCCCCCTCCCAGACAGCTTCCTCTGTTATGTCAGAAGCCTGATGTGACATGTCAGGAATATCCCTTTGCCAGCCTGGGTCAGCTGTCCTGGTTCTGCTCTCCCAACCTTTTGGGCACCTGGCAGGGCCAGGGAAGCTGAAAAGTCCTGGACTGAAGTGTGGACTCTACAACTACCCAGCAGCAACTAAATATATCAGTGTGTTACCAACTTTATTCTCATACTAGACACAAACCACAGCATTATAACATCTACTAGAAAGAAAATAAGTTCTATTTCAGCTGAGAACAGGACAGTGACTAATGGTGATCCTCAGATCACCTGCCCATGAGTGCTTAAACTCCATAGGCCTCCTTTGTTGGCATTAAAAAACCCAAAACATCCTGACTTCTGCTCCTGAAGAATGCCTAGAGGTCCTTGGAGGTACCTCTGTCTTGACATGGCTGTATACCCTGGGAATTATCTTCTTCCTATACCCTGCTAGGATACTATCATGAGAGCATAATAGGAAAATTTGGGCACATGATTCAAAGTAGGAATGCTACTGATGTTGCCCTGGTTGCATCTGTCTTTGTCCCTAGAAATTACTTTTCAATCATAGAAGTCTTCTTTTTCAAGTGGCACTAGGGTACCAGGGTACCAATTCTCATCCAGGACAGATCTTACCGCCCAAAATTGTGTTGGTTTGCAGAGGCACAGTGACATTCTGTGGGTGAGTCCAGAAGAGATTCCACCTCTCTAGATCTGCACATGTAGGAAATCAGTGGGAAATTAGTAGTGTTTGCCAAGAATGACACTCTAAAGCACTATTGGAAAAGAAATTAGAATAAGGGACTCAATAGCAAAAGCTGTTTCATTCATGTGGCTAAATAATTTTAAAATCATTGGCAGCTACTAAGCTTTACCTTGTGTCACTGTAACAATCACAGCCAGTAAATGATTATACGTTGTGCGTATAATATGAGAAGAGGAGATTTTAAGACCCTCCTCCATGCAGACTTTTTGGGAGTCCCAGTGCTCATGCAAGAAGAACAGGAGAAGACTTTTCTGGTAATCCCGTACATACTTGGGAAATGGGAGTGTTAAGGTTGAAGTCCCACATCTGCAAGGTGTGACCTTGGCTTCCCGTGTCCTAACCAGGTGGATGCTTTGTCAAGTGGGAGGGGAGGAAGATGCTGTAAATGACCCTATTCTCTTCTTGACATAAAAAGTGTAGGCATTTATTTACAGGAGAGAAAGACAGTTTAAAGATCTCAGATTGAGTGATATTCCTCCTTTCTGTACAGCAGAGAGAGCTTTAGGATGTGTCCCTGTCCACGGTGTGCTCTGTAGGCTAATTCTGCAGGGAACTACTTTGTCACTAAGCTGATTTTTGGGATCTGATTTTGAAGCATCTGATTCTCGTGCTAGTTGCACTAGGACTTTCAGTGCCAAAACCTCAGTTTTGGAATCCACTCTGGGGTCCAGGTGCCTAAAGTGAGACCGTTCAGCACATGTAAACCCCTGGGATTCAGGTGGATCATGGTCCTCAGTCATGGATGATATGTAAACCAAATGGGCATGGGAATAAACAGTAGAGAAGAGAACTAGTAGCTGTCATTGTATCTCTTTCCCTAAGTATCCTTGGAAGAGTTTGGCAAAAGCAGCACCTGGAGAAGCACTGGGTAAAACTTGCACTCAACAAAGACTGCTCTGTATCTATGGTTGATATAAGAGTTAGAGAAATATTTGTGGAAAGAGGGTGTGCCAGGCTTTTAAATGAACCAGGCATCTTAGGAAGTTTATCAGTGTGTGGGACCCTACAGTTCTCAATCAACAAAATTATATTAATGGTTGCATCACATGCAAGGATATTTTGGGCCTTATGTATCATTTCCTCACTTAGATCCCTTGCTCAAGGCTATTTAGGACTTTCATTAAAAAACAATCCCACTTGGTGCATTTGTGTATTTGTTTGCAATACAACCTAATGATTTCATTTTCATTTTCATTGCATACTTTTTTTTTTGGGGGGGGGGATGGAATAGCTCACATATGAACTGGATTTGTCTTTGTCCACCCACTCTTTGATTTGAGGTGTCTCCTATCTGCCTGCAGTCCCAAAGCCCACCCATGAAAACCAAACTGCTTTCAGTTTTGAGGATTTACACTTTTAGCCCAGGTTAGTGGGTTACATGACATTAATGCTGAGAGTCTTGAATTTCTCCTTGCTGATGACATACAATTAAACTGGCAGAAAGGATGGTAACATCTGCTGCCAAGATCCCTTCCAAACCCATGAACCTGACTGCTGTTACAAGCCCCTCTGCTCCTGCATATTGTTGACTTCTTTGTCCAGATCAACAAAACATGACTCATGAGGGGAAAATCTCTCCTTCTCCCCAGGAGACTCCTTCACAGTCTGACAGTTTGTCTCACCATTGAGAAACATTTCCTGATAATTCCACTGAAAGTTTCCTCTGCTTCATTTCGGCTCGTTCCTCCTAGATAACAATCTCACATTTATATATAGTGTTGGATTATTAAAATCCCACCTGACCTGAACAGTACTGAGATCCTGTAGAAAAACCCCCTCCCTTCCTGCTCTATCAGAGGAAAGTTTAAGACTCTAAGGTACTCAGCACCCCTTCTAAAGAGCAAGAAAATAAATCCTTGGAAAAATGGATGGATTTACACCTTTCCCACTGCTGGAGTGAACACACTGTGCTCTACTACCATTATGCAGGAGTCTAGTCCAAGAAGTAAATTAAAAGTATCTATATCCCACAGGAGTTACTGGTGGGGATTGAGGTGAAATGTAACTTTGATCGAAGAAAAAGACCATGCTTAAGAATGCCATTCACAGCATTGTAATTTCTTTAGTTTTGATCATATATGGGCTTTTAGTTTCAGTGTAGCCTTTCTACTTCACTAACATCAAGAGGATGGAGTTGGATGGAAGTTAACTGGCCCCAGGTGGTTCAGTACCTGTGCATAAGTGCAGGCACATGCAGACACCTAGCCACAGTGTCCCACCTCACCACTGCAGAGGGACATAAGCACCCGTTCTGTGATGGTGGGCATGCCCTAGTGCTTCAAATTAGATCACTCTCCTGCAAATTACTGCAGTCTCTGCTTGCTCTGCTCTCCCTTCTGCTCCCAGTCATTGTCTGGACCTGGAATATGCTGGGTTTAAAATATTATTTTTATAAACCCATTCCTCTGAATCATCCATTGCCAATGGTTCCTGTTATTTAGTTTCACACGAATTTCTCATCGTCCTTCTGGTATTGATTATGAATGCACTTCTTCAATACATTGTGTTCCTCCAGTTGGAATGACCTTCGTGTCTTTCACACTCCATGGCCAGCGAAACAAGAATGTGTTACAACCCCTGCACCCTTCAAGCCCCAGCCCTGCATACCAAAATCAGCTGAGCAAGGTCAAGACCATAAAATTTGTTTTGTTGGAGGTAAAACAACAAGGGAGGGGGTGGATTAGGTTTGGGATTTTTTTTTCTTGCATCCTGTCTGCCCCTTGGCTTCTAAAGGGAAGTTATACATAAGTCTGTCCTACAGAACATGAACGCACCCTGGTTTAAACTGAAGTGCAAGCTTTCATTTTGGTTCAATGAAGCAAAACAAAGCTGTGTGATTCAGAAATGTCAAAACATTATGTTTTTCTCTGAAGTATTTCAGAGCCAATGTATTTCATCTCTTTTCCATGAAAAAGTTAAATATTTGCATATGGAGAGTATTTCTGTGTAATCTCACATGCAGAGGGAACAAATGTTTGAATTTCATTGTAACAGTATTTCTTACAGGGAAACAAAACTTACCTTTTCCTTAATAATTAATCAACTTTTTTCAGACAAGGAAACCTGACCTTAGAAGGGAGGAGTGACTTGGGTGGAGTGACTTAGATGGAGAAAGGTAGAGGTTCTCAAGATTGGACCCATTTTTTGGCAGTATCTTGGGACTTTGGTACACAGGCAAAGTCTTTAGCAACTGATATAATTCAAATACATCAATAACATCTAAAAGTGGTAGGAGAAACCCACAACATACAATTTCACTCATCTTCTCAAACCTCTTGTCTAAAATAATGCAGTTTTGCTACCCAACTCTCACTGACTGTTGCTGATGATTATGTACGTAGTGGCATTTGGATCTCTAGTCCAATAGCAAAAGGCATCTCAGTGGGGCCAAAGCATGTCATTAAGGGGCCAAGAGTGGGACAGGGCTTTCAAAATTAGATTCTTAAGCACGTTATCTTGAATATACATTCAGACAATAGTGATAGGTCTTTTCAGTGCCGTGGGCTGGGGTTATGAATTTTAACTCACTTAGTTGGGTCATGGAACTGTCCCAGCAAATTAAGCTTCTGTCCTGCCTCATGAGAAGATCAATAAATATTCTAGATATTGTACTTTCAAATAGGAACAGTGGTGGCTCATGGGTCATAATACCTGGCAAAACTGGAAGCACCCAGTAGCTGTCAGACTTAGGTTTTCTATTTCATGCCATCACTGTCCATCTCTCCTTCCTTGTTTCAGTCCTGCAGAAAAGCCAATGGAGAAGAGGGTGGCATGTTGGATGGAAGCATTGTCACTTGGTGCTCTCAAGACCAAGAAGGAAGAGTGGATAAATCTGAGGAGGCTAACAGAGAAGTAGGCATTTGACATAACACACCAGAGACATGGGAGTTTATAACACAGCAGAAGCAGGACTGTGAAGTGACAGCAGCTAATTTTCTTGTATGGTTTTCTAAATAAGTTTTGACAGTGTTAGATTGTTCTTCTTGTGAGTTACTACATGTCATGTTGGGTCTACAAGTTTTGGGCTCCTATTCTCCAACCAGTGGCCGTTTTGGAACATTTTAGCCTCAGATCTGGCTCCATGCCCAGGATAGATAGAAACCATGACACCAGAACACAGCTGAGCCCCAGTGGAGTTGTCCTCCAAACAAGAACAAACCATGACTTCATCTTGCATCTGTTGCCTTCTGTTTGAGAGTGACTCAGGCAGCCACCTCCTGCAAACACAGGCCTTGCTCAAACCAGAAAAGACCATTAATTTTGTCCTTGAGTTCTGACCAAGGCTTGGAGGAGTTTCATACAAGGGGTCATAGCCAGAAAAGAGTCCCCTCTTGCAGATCAAAATTGTATCTCTGCTTCTGGTGTACACATATTATAATATCAAGAATTTTCAGAGCTACATCATCACCTGTCATTTAGAAATCAAAGAAACATTTGCACTTCCCTCGGCACAGTAATTGAAAACTACATTTTTAATTAAACCAATGTAAATAAGTATTTTCTTTTTTTTTTTTTTAAATCCCAAACCCAAATATCCAACCAAGTATTTTCCTTTAGGTCAAATACTAGAGCAATTGGCTTCAGAGTTGAATTTCTTTCAGTAAAAAAATCTGGGCAATTTAAAACAAAACAAACTTTTAATGAAACTTCCTAAAGTCCATAATTCATCACTAAAGCTTTCAAAGAAGTATTTTCAGCTAGGTTGAAAAAAAAAGTACGAAAAGAGTGAAATCTGCTACATTTAATTAAATATTCTTCTGATATTTTATATTATATATACATCTATATCAGCTGGGATCCTCTAACCCACATATCATCTTGACTGTCAAAAGTGCTGGCTTCAAAAAGTTTATTTCCTTCTGCTCCTCCATCTCTCTTCCCTGTTTTGAGGCTACAGATCTGTTGAAACAGAAGCGACTTTCTGTTGCTATCATCACTGAGTCCATATTGGCTGCTCTTCTAACAAAAAAAAAAAAAATTAGGCTTTGGCTTCATTTCATCTTGATTCATCCTATATAACTATAGGCAGTTAGCAGAGGGTCTGACACAAGGAGCTGTACCGTCCTCATCTCTGTTGACACTTGATGCAGAGAGATCTACAAAAAGCAGCTGAAACCTGTGCAAAGTCTGAAATGCCTTTTGTCAGCTTCTCTCTTTCTTTGTTGTAAGGAAACAGCGTCTGAACTAAGATCTACACTAGGTAGCTTCTTCAGTGTATTTTGACTTCAGACAGATCAATCTGGTTGAGATTCAGAAACTCTTCTTTGGGTTAAATTATCCAGGCCATATACCTGCTAGTGTTACCATGTCCTTTTTACATTTTGCCAAGCTGGTTGGGATTCAACTCCTTTATTAATCCCTTTAGCCATGTAGTTTAATTTATACCCCATTCCAGTGGTAGATGCTAGGGTTCACTGAGGAACCACTGAAAAAGCAGATCACAACTCGCAAAACAGATCACAACAACTACTTCTCCAAATAAGAATGCTGTTTTATCCAAACATGGGAAATTGGGAGAGTGGAGCATAGTGAGACTTGTGTCTCTGCACACGATGCTGGAATTAATTTAACTGGCATTTGACCTCTGTAATGACATGGCTGTGATTCCTCAAGACCTGTCTTGAAAGACATGGTAACATTTCCTGACAATAAATGGAAGTCAGGAAATGGAAGAGATGAGTATATTTTTGGCCACGTTCAGGACAGCAAGAAGAAAATGTAGTGATGACAAACCATACACAGCTTCAGCACAATTCCAGAGGGGTTGAATGGCCTGGGCTGCATTCCAGGTCATACCAGTTTTGTGTATGTTGCCTTTGTGCACTTGGAGACCACTGCCATAGTCTGGCACCTTGACAGCCTCTACCTTTGTCTCATGGGGTCAAAACACAGACGAAATGCTGAGGCTATGCCTGAAACCTTCTAAAAGGCTCTCTCTGTGATCAAATTTACACTGCACTTTGTACATGTCAGTTAGCAGTCACCATGATAAAAACCTGACAGTTCTAGCGTGTGGTCTGAATACAATCAACTGCTATTTGCTCATCCTGATAGGAAGGGATACCCGCACACACACACCCAGTACCACAGTCATTAGGCACGACTAAGCCACTGCAAATACAATTTTGACATAGTAGACCATGTCTTTAGAGCATCAAGCCAGAGCATTATAGTACTTGCATAGCATCCCTTGGCTTCAACTGCTTAACTCTCAGCATCTAAGTAAGATGCACTTCCAACATCTCTTCAGGACACAGTTGGATATTGTAATGTTCTCAGATATTTGTTGCTCCAGTCAAGTGCTCAGCACTGCTCAATGCTCCTGTCCCTGGCCTGCCCCACGTGTTTGTGTGATGCCAAGCTGCACTGTCAGATGGCTGTTTTGCTCACCAGTCTCCCTCCTCACCCATTCCTCTACATGCAGCTGGGACCCGTTACCAGTGCACTTGGTTGGAAGCCAGGAGCCCGTTCAGTGCAGAGCTGCAGACTGCTGGGCACACTGGTTCCTAAGTGAGAAAAGCTCATGGCACTTCTGTTATTAGAAGCGCTTTCCTGGCATGGTGCCCTTTATTCTTTATCAGCTCATGCTACTGAGGAGACAAACTGTTAGTATAATATTAGCAACAAGTAACACCTAGGCTTTTTCACCAATGGGTCTCAAAACAGTTTCCAGATGATTTCATCACACCCAGTTTACAGTTTGGGAAACTGAGGAATGGAGAAGGGATTTATCAAAGGTCCAACAGTCCTCCTTGTCCTTCTGTGCACTGTCCTCCCTTCCTGGATGTAGACATCTCCCTTCCTAACGGCTGTAGCTCTCATCAGTATCTCGGTAGACTTCATTGCTGTGGAAGGGGGTGGGAAAGAGGTCCAGAAGTTAATCATTCTGTTCTTGTTAAACTGTGTAACTGCTTCTGGTGCCCATAAATTTACTGGGGCATGACTAAGACGAAGGCTGACCCACAAGGGCTTTCTCTTCTCTGCTTTCTAGATAACTAGTATCTCAAGAGATATGTACAGACTGCTTGTTACAGTTTTTAAGACATATTTGGGGAACTTCTATGACAAATGGGTCAAAAAAAGCCATTAATAATTCAGGGGTTATTCAGGCAGGGCTCTAGCTCTCTCCCAAGTCAACAGAGAAAGACTGGGTTGCACCAAGATCACCTTCTAAGGGCCTTGGATTCACCCCATCTTACTCAGTCATACTCATATTGGTGCTTAGCTCTCCCAGACTGTCCTGAGGAATAGAACAGAGTCTGGACACCTCCAGAGAACAAATTTGGTATTAGAAGACAGGGAGCACCCTGGCCTACCACAAAGCTATTATGGAACCTCACCTCATCTTACGCTTTTGCCAGAAGAAAGGCAGCCTAGATGTGTAACTTTAGTCCAATACAGGCTGATTTGATCCCTTTATGCTATGATTGTTTGGTTTATCTGGGGAGAAATGTTAAGGGGCTACTAAAACATTTAACATGCTGCAGAAGGAGTTTGGGGACACTTCTTTCCCCTGTGTACAGACCCTGCCGTTGCCCTTCCTCAGGGCTGACTACGTCCTGGCTAACAGGCTGCAGTGGAAGGAAGGCACAGGAGGCAAAGCTTCTTCTCCTGGGTCCAGGAAAGCAGCAAGCAGAGCGTAGGAACACACACGCTGTGTGTGGCCTCCGGCATCCCATTCTCCAGGAAGACCGTGGCACAAGGTCCAAGCACGGGGCTCAGCACCAGGAAATTTGGAGTTCGCGTTGACCGTGCTTTGGCCTTGGGCTTGCAGCTACAACGTGATTCCTTTCCATTTCCCCATCTGCAAAAAAGTATGAAAAATACTTACCCCATATGGAGGATTAAATGTTTAGGAGGGAATCCAAACTCCACTGAAGTCAATGGCAACTCTCCCAGCGTTTCACCAGGAAAAAATTTTAAAGTGCTAAGTGTTCTGTAGCTTTGCATATGAAAGGGAAATTCTGTTTTGGAGAGTTTCAGCTACTGCCCAAAATACAAGAACCCTGATCACATCAGTCTATCTCCTGCTATCTCGAGAGCAATCTCTCTTCATCTTTCGTTTTAAAGTTTGATGTGGACTGAAACCAAAACCACAAATCAGAACATTCCTGAATGTTAGGACTGTTTGAACTTCAATCTGGATCTGCATTTGCAAATGTGCTTTATCTTTATAACACAGGCCAAGCAAAATCCTCCATCTGGGTACTTTTGAAGCAGGGAGGGTCTGCACGTAAATTTTGCAGCGTGAGTCCTAATCTAATCTCATCTCATCGATGCATTCTCCTGTTTGGCTGTTTATCTGTCTATCTGCCCAGAACATTAGTTTTAAATGTGTGAACTTTGGTCCTCCACAGCAGGAGAGGCAGGGAAGGTCTGTGGACTATCTCTAACTTTGAAAAATGTAACGAAGATTGTGAAGTCTTGCTAGACAGAGGCCTGGGTTTACTATATGTGGGTTTGTCCTTCCACTGGAAATGTTTTGGGATCAGCAAATAGCAATAATAATAATAATTAAAAACCACTCACCTAACACTTAAACATTCTGCCAGTATTTGACAGTATGTTAACATCAGGAGCAATCCCTAATTCCTATCTTGTTTGTGGGCATATAGTATCACCCAGTGGTAGAAACCAGCTTGGTCAAAAATACAGCTGATGCTATTGATTAAAAGACCAGTGACAGACCCTGACTGAGAAATGCTTAAACCTTCAAAGTCTCTTTCTGGCCAAAAACTTTTTCTTTTTTTTTTTTTTTTTTCTTAAGTTGGGACAAGGGAGAGGGCAACAAAAGAGCAATTTGCTTTTCTGCCTCCTGAGACCACTGTATTTCCAGCTATGGCTACTTCTGCACCTCTCTCCCATCCGTACCCTTTTGCACTCTCAAAAGCTCTCTCACACATTTCTGCATATGCCCACATGCACAAACATAGAAGTTATATTGTGTAATACATGGGGTAGGTCAAGCAGGAGGATATTTTGGTAGCCAGGGATGGATGACAAGTTCTAACAAGCCCATCCACATGTGTTAAGATTAGAGTGCAGACATCAGCCATGACTCAACAGGATATGCTGGTCCAAAGCCAGGGCTAGAACGCTGTTACTGGCCTTCTGAATCATTAGTGGAAAAAAAAAAGGGGGGGGGGGGGAAGACAACTCTCTGTCGCCAGCATTCTCCATCTGTTTTTAACTTGGTGATGTCCTTTGGAAGGTAGGTGAACTATTTGGTTTGCTTTAACTACACAAACATCTTGGCAGATGGGCGTCTGAACATGCACAGGGCTGGCAGCACTGCCCCCACGGGGAAGCCGGACTGACTCTGCGATTTGGGACTGCTTGGCTGTCCAAGGTCTGCCAGGATGAGGGAGGGAGGCTGCTGTTGAGGTCAGTGACCCCGTGCCTGCTGGGACCTGAGCTGGATGGGAAGCAGGCTAGGATACACTGCTCAATACCAGCTAGGCTTAAAGGTGGTGCTGGTGGGACAATCCGTATTTTTTAGTGTGGTGCAGTGGGAGCTGGTGTACCTGGGAGGACTCTGTCTGAAAGGAAAAAGATGTTTCCTTTCTTAGCTGGCAGCTTTTTCAAGTTCATCTTGGGAATGCATGAGTCAAACTGGGGTCATTTCTTCTCCTGGGTCTTCACCAGCAATAATGCTTTTCCAACTTAACCTGTGCCAGCCAGTTCCCAACACGTTTTTGCCCTGGTGACTGTGCAACCCCCTAATCCTACATGGTATCATACAAAGGGGTCTCTGAACTTTTCCCTGCCCATATCTGTTGATTTCCTGTACCCAGCCTAATGATCAGTAGCAGAGAATAGTTTGTCACTGGGGACGTGCCTTTTGTTTGAAGCAGCAGAGATTTCTTGTAGGAAACTAGCTATTTGCTAGATGGAATGACAGAACACTCAGGACTCTGAATGCAAAGTTGCATTAATGTTTTTATGGCAAAAGCCATATCTGGAAGATAAGGTGAAAGCAAGCTGGGTAATGATGCTGTTACTCTGCCTGAAATCTCAGTCTTTCAGAGGGACTTGATTGCTCAGCTCATTCTGACACATAGCAGTTTCTTTAGGAGAGGCCATTGAAGCAGGCAAATCTGTGTGCTGCAATCATAGCCGGCAGTTCTGACTCTCCTGGCCCAGGCAGCAAATTCATAGCCAAGCAGTAAAAGCCTAGATGTAAAAAGCAGATGATATTTAAGGGAGTCACGTGCAAGGCCTATATTTGAGCAAGATTCATTGCCTGGATAAATGTCAAATGGAGAATAACTGTGCAGGTCTCAGTTCTGCAGAGAAGCTTTGAGGGAGCGATGATGGATTACAAACTGATCACGAATCAAGAAATTCCTGCTGTTGTAAAAAGAAAGATTAGCATTGTATTGAGTTGTGCTAGCAGAAATATATCCTTGTGGTGGAATGAAGCAGCTCTGCTCCAGTCAGTATTTTCTAATCCACTGCAAGAAAGATATGGATGAACCAGAGAGGGACAAGGATGATTAGAGAGATGACCTAGAAGTAAAGAACAAATTATCTTAGTCCAAAGAAGAGGGTGAAGGAAGAACCTAATTGCAAACCTGAAATATGTAAGAAACCAGAAGTAATTTACATGCAAAGGTTCCATTAGGTTAGCCATTAGGATCACCTTCCTGAGGTTAAGGGTTGCAAAGCACAGGAATAGATTTATTGGCAGAAAAGTTGATATCTCCATCACTCCATCCTTTAAGAGGATGCTGCAGCCACATCTACTGAATATGGCAGAGAGAAAATGGGAGCAGAGGGGAGGCTGGAAGATCTCATAATAACCCTCACAGACATTTGAGTCCTATGTCTAAAAAGGAATACTAAGGGAGGACTAAACAGAGAAACAAATTACTTGGGAAAGGAAAAGGAATTAGAAATAGGAGTCACGGCGTGAAATCAAGTAATGGAAAACAGGTTAGGCAGAAGGAAAAGTGCCTCAACTTAAAGAGCTGTGGAACAGCTTGTGGAGGACAGCAGTGGAAGCCCTCGGACTTGAGTCATTCGGATGAAAGCCTGGGGGAATATATAGTAGGGAACAACTTTATGTTGGCCAAGGGTGAATAGACAAAATGATCTAATTAGTCTTTTCCAGATCTTCTTTTTATGACTCCACAGAATGCCTTGATGAGGACAGTGGGATTTGGGCTTGCTGATGGAAGCCAAGTCAAACATTACAAGCCACCACATGACAAGAGGAGTCAGTATGAGAAACGGCCACCTCCCTTGTCAACGGGTTTGCATTCCAAGTAATCCCCTTAAATTCAGCTTATGGCTGATGAGTCTTGTAAAGAATTGGAAGAACAGTTGCACCACTTCTCTGAAAATTATCTGTGATGCAGGAGACACAGGAGTTACTCTCTTGAGTCATACCAGCCAACCAATTAGTTTCACTGAGTACCACTTACTGTAGCAGTGACTTCAGCCAAAGGAGCCAGGGTGTGATACCATAAGATGAAGTTCTGCTAGTAGTAACTGTGCCTTTTTCTCAGAAATTGGCTTCACTCATGAGTAGCAGCAGGGATGCACCAGAAAATCAGCTCTGCTGCTGGGCAGTATTTTGATGCTCCTTGGTTCCAGTGTACCCAGTTTGTCTGAAACCGCAATATACAAGAATAACACGAACCAGACATTAATCTCTATGCCATTACCAGGAGGATCCAACTCCCTTTATGTAAAAGAATGGCTGGCAGTCAGCAATTAATTATAAAGCAAATTTTTCCAAGCCCCAACACGTTGTTTTTACACCTATTTCTTCTCAGTTTGTAGATAAGGGTGTCAAGCTGACTGAATTTTCGCAGTTCCGAGGATTTTTATGGCTGAAGGGCGACAGCCTCTTAGTCTTCATTTAAAGCTCTGACTGATAAAAGTATCTGAACCCCCAGAAATGCTCTATTACCTGCCCTCCTTTTTCCCAGGGATGATGAAGCTCTGGAGACTCGGAAAATACTCTTTTACAACTTCTGCAGTGTACATGGAATCCAAACACGTACAGCATCTGCTGGCAGACCTCTGGGCGACTGTGAGCCTAAGTTTAGGCTCATGCCAGAGACATGCCATTCAACTTTTCTGTCCTGGCAAAGGCAGAGGAAGGCAGACATAATGTTAACCATGCTGTGTCCTGGTGGAACACTGGCTGTGGAAAACAGCATGCCTGTTTTACTACACTAATTTAATATGTACTCCGTGCTAAAGCAGGCTTTGATTACGTGCATAATCATTGTGGGGCTTGGGAGAAATTATGGCTCAGGGCATGGAGAAATTTTAATTTTGGGGATGTGGGGGAAATGCACCAACATTAACCACCAATGATTCAGATCAACAGCCCTTGATAGTACAGTTCTGCACCTCTCCCAACTGATAGGTGGTTTCCTCTTGCCCATAGACCTCCATGACTTTCTGGGCATGATAATGACAAATAGGGCAGAGATTCTGAGGTCCATTCAAAACACCAAAGTCAGTAGAACCAGCACACTGCTGTGCTGACATAGCTGCCTGGAATCCCAAAGGAAAATAGCTGCTTGTCCTGTGCGCAGCGTGGTGGGAGGACAGCTGTGCTGATTCCAGCTGACACACGTCCCAAGTAGCAGAGTGTAGCAGCAACAATCAATAAAGTCAAAACCCAAGTGCCAATATAATACACTTTTACAGCATCTCAGCTTGTTTTAGTCTTTCTTGCTGACTGTAGCTGGCCCCAGATGCCAAGATTTGGATCTTCATTTAAAAAAAGCTTGGCATTTACATCTAGGGAGGGATGCTCTCTTTCAGGCTCAGTGTGACTAAATAAAGATAAATCTGCTTTATTTATTTAGGAAAAATCAAACCAGGCTTAAACTTGCTCTAACTAACATGCATGCTATCTCTACACCTGTTTGACTGATTTTCACTTTTCCTGAGTACTCCCATGTTGATACAGATTTACAGAGAATCACAGAATATCCTGAGTTGGAAGGGGCACATAAGAATCATCGAGTCCAACTGCTGGCTCCACACAGGGCCAGCCAAGTCAGAGCATGGGACTGAGAGCATCCTCCAGATTCTTCTTGAACTCAGTCAGGCTCAGGGCTGTGACCACTTCCCTGGGGAGCCTGTGCCAGTGCCTGACCACCCTCTCAGTAAAGAACCTCTTCCTAATATCCAGCCTAAACCTCCCCTATCACAGCTTCATGCTGTTCCCTCGGGTTCTATCATTGGTCACCAAGGAGAGGGGATGGGTGCCTGCCCCTTCGCCCCCCCCCTCGTTGGGATTATTTATTTCTTTATTTATTTTAAAGCAGAGACAACATTCGGCAGGGGAGCCCTGGGGACAGGCGGGGCGGGGCTGTCGATAAACAAAGTCCAAGTGTCCCCTGGGGTGGGGGTCCCTGTGGTAGGGCACGGAAGGGGGGGTGTCACACCTCCATGTGGGGGTCGGAGCTCCGTCCCTTGCGCCGCAGCTGCTCCTCCTACTGCAGCTTCGGCTTCTCCGTCCCCTTGTGTCACACCAGCACCTGGGTGCCGTTGTCTTGGGCTCCGCCTCGGCTGGGGCCGACGAGTCCCGCCCCCAGCAGCCTGCTCTCAGGTAGACCCCTCGGCTTGGGGGCTGAAGGGAGCGGCGGGGCGCACCAACAGCAGTGGCAGCCCCACGGCCAAGCCGGCCGTGTCCAGCGGGAAGGAGCGCTCCAGTTTCCAGTCGGCATGGAAGCCCATCACCCGGCTCCCCGCCACCAGCTGCAGCTCGATACGCAGCCCCCCCCACCAGCCCCACCGGCCAGGTCGCCACGCCACGGGCGCTGCGCATCCCCTCAAAGGCACAGGCTGGAGGCCCCACGCCGCTCTCGCCGGGAGCCCGCGTCCTCCGCAGCCGCAGGGCCCTGCTGCGCTCTTCGACGCCGCGGAGGGGGGTCCCCGGGACGCAGCCGACGTGGGGAGCTGAGGGGGGGAAGAGGATGTCTCGGCGTTGAGGTGGGGGAAAGGAACCCCACTGGGCGGCCAGCAGCCCCCCCACACACACACCAGCGCCGTGGGGGCCGCCGCGCCCTCCATCACCCCCCCACTGCAGCGCCCACCCGTGCAGCAGCGGCTGCGACAGCCGCACCCAGCTCCGCCTTCTGCACCGGCCCGGCCTAGGTGCGGGTCACCACGTAGATGGTGGGCAGGGCTGGCCCCCCTCCTCACTTGTCCCCGGGGCTCCCTCCCGGTCCCCTCCATCCGCCCAGAGGCCGGTCCCTGTCCCGGCGGCGTCTCAGGGCGGCAGTCACAGGGCTGCCGAGCTGCAGCGGGGCGCAGAGCAGACCCACCAGCGACACCACCAAGTAGGAGATGAAAACGTTCTTCGGCTTCGCCCTCACCGCAGCGTGCGGCGGGGCTGAGGTTGGATGGAAACCGGACCGGCCCCCACCGGGACCCGGAGAGCGAGAAAGGCCGGTTCGGGGCTACACAGCCTCCGCCGGGCCGGCTCCATGGATGTAACTGAAGTGGTTCCTGGGCACAGCTCTCTTTCAGGTTGACTGGTACGCTATGTCACTTGAAGCTGTGTTTGACCTACCTCTTAAGAGGCCACATTCATAACAGTGCAGGGATTCAGACCACCTACGATCCGAGCCTAATTCTCTGTACAGCCAGTGGGGAGAGGCAAGGAATGAAAGCACCTCATTTATTACAAATGCTTCAAGCAAGCAGCCTGACCTTTTCTCTCTCCACTGACAGGGATCCAGACTTTGGCAAACCTGAGAAGGAGGTGTCCTGCGCTGCTTATTCTCTTGAGCTTGGACATGTTGGTAAGTGTGTGTAAATCTGCAGCAGAACAAGGCACCTAGTGGTCCAAAAAGTAGGCATTCCCAGCACAGCATCCAAAATTTTGTCATCTGGATTTGGTGAGATAAACCATTTTTTTTTTAGATTTACTTGTTTCTTTCCATGTCCTATATGTAGAAGTTGTAGGTGCTTGTCTGTGCTGAGATATCTGGACTGTAGAAAGTTGTCTGAGCCTCCCACACTCCAGTCTAAATCCATTTTCAACACTGCAGTAAGCAGTCTAGATACAGCCCTTAGGCACTTTTTTAAGATCCACTTCAGACCGTTGCTAAATTAATGCAAACACATGGTTTTGTCTGGCAAACAGAGGAGGAGAAATGCTGTGTAGGTACATCTTATCTTATGCAGGGCAAAAGCCTTTGTTTCCTACCTGAAAAATGTTGTCTTTCCTAGTGACTGCCCCACACTCTCCTACAACCACGCAAAGCACCAAACAAGCCCTGCTCTGTTTTCTTTCTCACTGTGGATTGAATTTTTAGGGCTTATGAGAGATGCCAGAAAGACAGCCCTGCAGATTGAATTACCCTGTGTATCCACAGACCAGGTAATGTGCCAGCAGCCAGAGCGTTAGCTTGCTTTTTTTTTTTTTACTTGCCTGCCAAAGGAGTTTGGTTTTGACCTGGAGAAACCAGCTGAGAAGGACAGAAGGTAGCTTATTCCACTTGATTCCTTGGCCTCTCTGTTGAGACTGGAAAGCAAGTTGCCAGTGAAAGGTAGCTGTAGGTTTTCTCCAGACAAGCTCTGGCAACTCACATGGGGGTGATTTAAGAGGTTACCACCTCACACTCTCTGCTGCCGGAGGTTACCGATCATTTAGCAGGGCTGGCAGAAGTAAAGCACCTACTCAATGGTGGTTTGAGTTATGAAGCTGCTCTGTGAGCTCCACAGCTAAGGAGGCTGCATGGATTTGACTGTGCTGACCTTGCTGCAGGCAGGCAAACCTTCTGCAGAGCGGTAGAGTGGTCAGCTGGTCTACTGAAACACCATCAGATGTTGTTGCAGCATTAGGAGAATTACACAAGGCAGGGATTATCAGTGTCCAAACTCTGCTTTCTTCATACAGCCTATGCCTGTGTTCCTCCTTCCCTCAAATGACTCTCCTCACTTTCCTTCGTCACAGTCTCACAAAGCAACCCAATCTGCTTATTTACCTGCAAAAAGCCATAACCAGTCACACTGTCTCACTTGATGGGAAAACAGCAAATGCCTTTGGCTCAATTCAGCAATTGTCCCCCTTGAGAGAGCCCCTTGGTCTGCAGCTTCCACTGGAGCAAAGGCTTCCCAGGAGCTCCCATTGTCCCTACCAGTCCCTGTGTGGGTACCTGAGGCATCCCACAGCTTCTTGGCTAGCAGTGGACACAGTACAGGTAATTGTATCGTTACCAGCACACCCACACCTCAGTACATCTTCCCATGCATAGGCACCCAGACAGTGATTCATTGATCAAACACTTTCTCATCTGGGCTGGGAAGGAAGGACAAAAGAAAGAATACCAGTCACTTTCTATACTATATGTAGACATGGTTTCCATCTGCAAGTTTCCTGGGGGTGGGCTTTGCTTTCCAATGATGTGTCCTCAGAGGTGCTAGACACACCACCCCAGTGCATAGTGGCTGGGGAGATGAAAACCACAGTCAGAGTGATTCCTAGGTAGGCTGCTCTTGTGTGACTTTCTGGTACTACTGATTCACTGGTTTATGAAAGCAAAGTCTCTTCAGTTATTGACAAAATGAATGTAGTTTATCCTACACATTTCCTAACTGATAAAAAGGCATCTCTCCTTTGCTTTTTCATCATCCTCTCTTTCCTTCAAGGAGCATGGACCAACTGTGGAGAGACTAAACCAGATCCCCATCAATCAATAATTTTACACTCCCCTATTCCTTACTTCTTGTCTTCTCAATGCTCCTGTACCAAGATGAAGGTCATGGCTTCTTCTGCATTGGTGGGCATGCTAAGCCAGGAGAAAATATATGGAGTGGCCCAGAGGACTCCTAGTAGATATCCCTGAATCCCCAGGATTGTTTTCTGCATTTGTGTTTGCTGCATGAGAAAGCATCTCTGGGTCTCTGACCTTTCAATAACTGTCTCTACAGATGCTTCAGCCAAGAAGGATGTTGAGGGATGCGATGACTCAAGCAGGTCCCAGGGTGCGTGCGCGTGAGCTTGCATGCTTGTGGAGTTGTGTTGGGAGAATTGAAGCACGCACCACGTAGCTCCAGATTTTGGCTGAGAAAACTACACTTGGTGTCATCTCTGGCAAGAAAAGAGGGACAAGGTATGGAGCAGTGGCTGAGTCAACCCGGGTGTGAAGCTAGAAAGGAAGTAAAGGTGTCTGCAAGGCTGCTTGTTTTTATTGTGTCTGTACGTGCATGCATGCCCTTGCTTGTACAAATGCACGGTCATACAGCCCTTCAAATGGATGTAGTGTGTCTTGGGAGCTGCCTGTGAGAATGGGCCTTTGAACCAAAGCATATTGTTCAGGATCATTGCTAGCAATATTTGATGATGTGCTGGGCTGGACAGACTACAAACAGGTCCTCCCTTCTGCTCCCATCTTCCATGTCTTTCCTCTGTGTGACTGATTTGACCAAGTTGCCTAAACTCAGTGGTGACCTGTGAGTAAGGTATGATTTATAGCATGGGTAGTTGCATGGCAAAGAGCCACTTTGCACTCATCTAGACAAGCCAACATGGATCTGTGTGTCCAACATCTGCTCCCTTCCTTCAGTTTAATATGGCAGAA
Source organism: Gallinula chloropus (assembly GCF_964237585.1). Classification (NCBI taxonomy): domain Eukaryota; kingdom Metazoa; phylum Chordata; class Aves; order Gruiformes; family Rallidae; genus Gallinula; species Gallinula chloropus. The sequence goes on along the minus strand of NC_140088.1, from coordinate 83,071,096 downwards.
TCATTCTGATTGAGCTATGGTCACCAGTTCTCTCCCTGATGAGTGGCTCTTCCTCTTCCACATGACCTAAACCCAGATTCATCCAAGGTCTCCTCAAGAAGGCAACACAAGCAGGCAACATCAGACTTGGTGGTGTAACTAGAGGCAATAAGCATCCTTGACATAACTTCTCCACTGGCTCAGACACCATAATTTTTTCTCACCTGAGAGCTGCTAAGGACCTGTTAGAAGATAATGCAAACATAAGTAATATCAAACAATAACCAAACCATAACCAGCTAACTATATAGTAGCATTGCCACTCCTCAAAGCTGTGTCTGTGGAACTGTATTTCAACAATATAAACTTAGCCCAAAGGTCTCTGAAAACATAGTGCTGAGAAAGGAGTTAAGAGATGAAATTGCTAATCTGTTCTTTAATGGCAGAGAGAGTCTAGGTACTGCTAGGGTATAAAAGACACCCTAGGTTATTAAATTTGGATATTGTCCTGTATCTTGAGAACACCTCTTAACTAGCCAGTAATGAGAAATGAAATTCTTTTCCATGTACTTGGCAGAGCAGGGTAACTCATCACAATGATTTATTTTGGCACTGCAGCCTGTAAACATCACCCATTGTCAAGGTAAGGTGGCAGTTTAGAGAAGTCTGAAAGGGTTAAATGAATCTGTGGTTGAAAGAATACATGATGGGCCCAAAGGATGGATCAGAAAAGCTCTACAGGTCTCTTCCAGTCTTATTTTCAGTGGTTAAGTCACGTATTCTCCTCTGATAATTCACTCCAGACAATTTGCCCTAAAGTTATTTCAGTGTTTTTCTTAATCTTAGAGAGCAAGTGGTGTCTTTCTGCCTTTCCCAAGGATGTTGCTCTCTGATAACAGGTTGTCCTCTCTTTCCATTTCTTTGCTGAGCAAGCCCAATGTCTAGTCTCCTTCGATCCTGATTTCTGGCTGATTTTCCTGTTGCATTCAGAAGAGAAAATTTCGTCTATTCTGATTCTAGGATCCAGATTTTACAGTACATCAGGATTTTACTCAAAAATTCATCTATGTCTCTCTTAAATGGTGCTGGACATCCAAGACTCAGGAGACTCATAGCAGATATTGCAACAATTCGGATAAAAAAGTTTAGGATTAAAGCCTTTTTGTGAAGAGTATTTCCTACTGCATCTCAAAGCTAAGGAAAGACTTTATATCTGAATTCAGTTAAGATAGCCCCAAGGTGAAACTGGTGTTGGGAAGTTTTCCTGTGATGCTGAACCAAATTCTAGTCCCTGACACTGCTGGGATGACAATTCATTTTGCTTTTGCTTTCACATGGGTCAGAATGGACTTCTTTCTCCATCCATTCTTGTCTCCAAGGCAAGGAAGAGTCAGGATGTTTTTGCTTCATGTCTCTCTGACTCGGTTGGTTGAAAGGGGGTCACATCCCTGAGGTGTGAAAGGAGCTGGTTGACAGACTGTTTTCAGATATGCTGGAGGTATTGGCTAGTTCTTCTCATAAAGGGAAAATCCTTTCCTGGAGAAGAGGCAGAAGTGAAAACCTATTGAAATAAATGGGAGCTAAGTGTAATATTTCTTTGGGCATCTGGCCTCTAGCCTTCCTATGGCTTCTCAGCTCTCTGAGGACAACATTCTGGGACAGTTGTGTTGGCTAATGACTTGTAAGCTCTCTGGAGCCTATCCTGTCTTTCCCCATGTCAGGCTGAGGATAACACCTTGGTCAAGCTTTCCTGGGGCTGTGTGACAGCAGCGAAGGTTTAGGCGATTTCTCTGTTCTTGAATGTCCTCTTGGATTCTCCCTGCAATTTGAATGTCAGAGTGCCAGATGCCAATTTAAAAATAGAGGCACAGGACGTATAGAAAGCAGTTCATGACCCTGCTGGGAGGCGTCCAACACTGGGCGGGTTCACTGAAATTGCAGGGAACAGGCTGATTTTTTACTAGTTTTTATTGGCGTAAATGCAGCGAGTTATATTTAAAAAGAAGGGGAGGGGGAAAAAATGGAAGGAGGGAAAAGGAGAAAAAAAGAGTTATGTAGACCTTACTGACGTGTATTTGGTGGAATCTGTCAGTCACACGATCACATACCAGCCCCATATTGGCCCTGGGTGGCGAGGACAGGCTGTGCTGAGGCTGGCTGCCAAAGTCTCCTTGGGGGAAATGTGCAGTTACTGGAGGTAGGAATAGCCAAGTCCCCAGGCTCTCAAATGCCTGCCAGGCAGTGTGGTTCCCCAAGCATCTCCCCATGCTTCCAGATTCCCCACTGACTGGTCAATCCAAGCAGGGCACACTCATCTGATCAACTGCTGTCAAACGCATTTTGGAGTCTGTTCCTCCTAATCATTCAGCTGGGTGAATCTTGCTTCCCAGGTCCTGAATCATTGTCCTGGTCACTCAACAGAACTGTTCTCTCCTCTCTATTGCCAGTGACTAGCTGTGATGTCTGGAGTTGATCCAAATGCCCTACACAGGCATCCAGGGCTGCCTGTGATGCCCAGGGGTGCAAAGGCGTGGAGGAGAGTTCCTGGCATATACTTCAGGCTCAGATGGATCACTCTTCATGACCCACCTACTCAATTTCTGTTGACTATAATGGGAGCTTAGATACCTTGTGCATGGGCAAACACCTGTCTTTCAACATCTGAGAGTGTTAAACCCTACTCCAGTGTAGGAACATAGTCCTTCCCACCTCTGCAGACACTTTCACTCCATTTGGCTCCAGACCCTTTCCCAGTTCATAAGGCAGTGGAGACTCAGCTCTCCATTTTGTTGATAGAGAATCAGAGAGGATAACTTTTTTCTCTTATGATCCTGTGACTTCCTGCAAAAATGGTATGCAGCTCAACTACTCTGCTCTACCTCTTGGATACAGGCTTCCTCAAGAGACAACTGAGCAACAGAGGACTCAACCAGTCCTTTATTCCTGAAAGTGCAATTGTGAGCTAGCTGCTCCGCTCTTCACCAGAGCTGGCTGCATCCACTATGACCTGCATTTGGCCCATGACTGTTTCTAGTGCCAGGCCAGCAAGAAGTTCATAAGATATTTGTCATTTCTTTCCATCCCTTTCAGCATTTGGTGGGATTTCCAAAGCCATGTGGCTCTGACTGTGGAAAATCTTGCAGTGAGGAGCTGAGTTGTTTAGATGAAATGTTCTGCATCCTCTTGAGTCACTTGCAATTTCCTTGAGCTCCCTGTATTATAGCCCTGATTGCCTATAGCCTCTCAAGTGAAGCATTTAAACAAAAAAATTCTTAAAAAATCAAAGAAATGTTTCTTATCCTAAGCCAAAGAGAGAGAGAGAGGGAGAGAAATTCCCCTGGTGGTGTCAGATTTTGGGTTGCAAAATGAACAACAATGAGCTTCAGAGAGTGCACCTTGCCCTAATCATGACTTCTGATTGGAAATTTCTCCTAGGCAGGGTGGCAAGGACACCTTGTGGCACTTGGCTGCCTGGGAGGTCAGCTCTCATTTCATTCCTGGGAGGCAGCCATTGGGACTGACCTGCTGACTCAGCAGCACTAAGCATCTTCCTCTAGGGTTCTTCCTCACAAGAAGATATGACTAATAGCAACCTGCCCCATGAAGCTGAGAGCTTGCTTTCAAGGTGTCCACCACCTTGGGAAGCAGAGATGGATGCACTGCATTCCTGCTTTTGCTTGGTGGCTCACTGGCAGGCAATCATGTCACTCTCGCCTCTGCCTCAGTTTCCCAGTCTCTAAACCAGAGAGATAAAGCCATATGGGTTCTCACCATGCTGTGGATACTGGTGGTTTGGGGTTTGATGGTGGCAGCAGCCAGAACAGTGCAGTTCCTGCCATGTAAGTAGAAGGACATTCTTTGCAGTGTCTTGAAACAGCACCTGTAATGTCTTTTTCATACCACTTCATAATGACAAATTCTGAGCCTGTTCAATACAGATCTGGGGACCAGATTGAGGGGAAAGAAGAGGGAAGAGGTGGCAACTCTTCCTCCTTTACTCCTGAACTCGGTTTTGCTCTGATGAATCACTGGAATGAGTCATGGCAAATGGTTCAGCTGTAAAGACCATGGCATTGTCTCCCCATGCCTGGGACTCGTGCCATGAACTCCTCCAGGTTTCTTGAATTTGGTTTCAGTTTTACAGGGAAGAGAAAACGGCATCTCCAAATTCCATCCATTTTCAGCATCATGAGAGATGTCTGCTGCTAGTGAGAGAAACTGAGATAATACTGTGCATCCCTATTGTGAAACTGGTTCCTTCCTCTTTTGCTCCAGGACTGTGCCCCACAGATGACCCTCACCACATAATTTGCTCTAATATTGACTCAACTGTTGCTTTCCTTTTTGAGGAAACCTGAGTGTGGAAAGGAAAAATGTTCACTCAAGAATAAACTCCAGAAACTGGGGAGAAAGAGTTTCCTCACTTAGGTGGGAGAGACAAAGATGCTGGATATTATGTGACCCCAGAATGACTATCACCTGCCAGGGATGCTCAACCTTGTGCATGCTTAAACTGAAGGACTTCCCATAGTTTTAGGAAAACACTGGGCCTTATATGGCACAAGAAAGAAAAATGCTGCAAAGTCCAAGTGTGTTTGTGAGATAATGGTGGAGACCAAGCAGCAGTTGTCCGTAGAGGTGGTGGGGGAATGATTGTTACTAGCATGAGATGGTGCATGATAACTTCTAGAGGAAGTTCTTTACATGAAGGATATCTCTAGGCAGTGTTCCCACTAGTGGCATTGTACAAAGCTGCTGGACTCCAACGGTTCAATTTTAGTTCATCATGTTTAAGGAGGATGAACCCAACCTGGAACAGGTATGGAGAAAGGCAATGATGAGCATCAGGGGAAGGGAGTGCCCTATTTAGGAGACTCAAAGAGTTCGACTTGTTAAGCTCAGCAAAACACAAGCTTGGAGAAGATATGATCATGGCCTATAAATAGAACAGGAGCTAAACACCAGAGGGAGAAAAGCTATTTAAACTTAAGGACAGCGTTGGCATCGGAACAGATGGGGATAAACTGGTCATGAATAAATTTAGGTTGGAAAGTGGAAGATGTTTTTTAACCACTGGAGCAGTGAGATTCTGGACTAGTCTTCCAAGGGGAGCAAATAAATGAATTCCTGGAACTTGCTAAGTTTATGAGGTGGTGACTGCAACAGCAGAGAGTTGGCCTTGAAGATCCTAGACTTTAAAATTACCATCACTGAAATAAAAGGCCCACCCAGACCTATAGGCTATTGTCCTGTGTTTTCTTACAGATATTCTTGTTCAGCTCCACTCTGCTTGCATTTTGAGGGATTCCTGATGAGGGTAACAAGCAGCAGTGCACTGTTTGCTTAGGAATAAAAACTGAGTTGCAGGAAATAATTGGGATATGGAAACAACTCAGGCCTGACAGCAAAAGAGTGAAGATGGTTTTGCTTCTTCATCAAAGCAGGTGCACACTTGGTGTTCCCTCAAACACAGACAAAAAGAGAAAAAAAAAAAGAAAAGGTTATTAATACTTCTGCTGTAAGAGCTAGCAGATACAGGTCTTAACTCCACAAGGCAGGTGCCTGACCTTAACCATAGTTGTGGTTTTTCCAGTTTTTAAGACTTAAAGGGATTTAGTAATAACAGATTTATGCAAAGGATGATTTCCTTTGACTGAAGAATTGATCACTTGGGTTTTCATATATAGCATTAAGCTAAGTGGTTTTAAACTAATCATAGTCCTAGTTTAGTAAAACTGATGTAATTTGCCTATGAAAGCTGTAAGAATGTGTATGCAGACAAGATAAACTCTCTAGGAGACTAGTTTTTGTGATCACTCCAGCCTGTGGTAACTGATGATAAATAATATGAGAACATTTGGTCTTGCAGTGAAAGGGACCTCATATATACAGTGTGGTGAGAGTATGCAGCCAGAACTTACTGTGGATAGCTGCTGTGCTGCAAATCAGAGTTTGGTTCACCCCTGCACATTGAGACCACTTTGGGGGGAAAACCTGGTTAGCTGAATGAAGCCATCCTGTGCCATGTTTCTTCAGGGCCAGGCAGTGGTCGCTGGATTGCTTTACTGGCTAGTACAACTGCAAATCTTTTGCTTGCAGCATAGTCCTGAATTTTGGTGAGGTCTCTGGTCTTGATTCACTGAAAAGCTCTGCTATTGGCTTCAACAGGCTGGAAAGTCATCATGTCATGGAAGTCACTGGGGGCATTTGGTAGGACTGAATTCTGAAATCAAAGTGACAGAAAATTAATTCAGCTAAAAAAAAAATCAGCCTTTATTTTGGGATCTTTGTGAAATTAATTTTCTGGTGCAGACCACATCTCTTACACAAATGGTGGAATGGAAGCATAGAGATTTATTTTTTTCATTGACATGCAGGAAGACAAGAGGACCAGGGATCCTGGCTGTATTCCAGTGGCTCAAAGCAGAACAATATTCCTTACTTTATTTCCTATGCCAAGTTGGTCAGTGAAGCTACAGCCTGGCCAATTGCATGAGACTTGGAAAACAAGAAGGAAAACAGGGAAGGATTGGATTCCTGGGGAGAGCTGGGCTCCTGTGATTCATGGTCCTGAGTTAGGCACCTAAATTTCTTGTACAAGTAATAAGGAGAGTATGTCTCCTACGCAGAGTTCGTAATACCTATTCACATACCTGTTGCCTGTCACTCAGGGCCGTGTAAGTGACCCATCGTGTCCAGGCAGCAGCAAAAATAAAATATGCTTCTAAAAATGGGGATCTTCAGGTCACAAAAAGTCTTGAATCCACATATTCTATTTCTTGGGCATAACAAGGTTGAGGCTATAATGCGAAGCGGATGTGTTGATTCTTCTTTCACTACATAGAGAAAATATGTTTACATTTTCTGTTTAACTCCTGTTTTGCTCCAGAGCCTTGGTCCATTGATTGTCCACACCACAGGAAACTTCCCTTGTGAACAAAGCTAGTTATTTCACTAAGAGAAGAAATTCAGTAATTCATTCATGCATCCACACCAAGTTGCCTTGAAGTCCCAAGGCAATCCTCCAACACTATCCATCTGGACTGCACCAACCTGCCTCCTACTTTTCAGCTTGCTCTGTATGTTTTTAGCTTGTTCGAGAACATGCAACACCCACAATGCTACAGAAACACTATTTGGTAGGGTGCAAGACAGCCTCATCTTTATTTTGGGCACTTTGAACCAAGCTGTCCCTCTCCCTCCAGGAAAACCACAAGTTATGAGTCAAGGTCACTAGGTTGCAGCAAAGGCCCAGGCCAAAGTCTTTGTGGTGGAGATACTGTTGGTCCACACCCAAATATGAGACCTGAGCAATGTGGTTATGGGCCAGTCTGCACCAGGAAGTTCAGGGATGAGTCTTCTTCCCCCTGTGAAACCCACAAAGGCTAAAATTTTGAGCTTCACTTTCAGATCCAGTCATCACTGAACTGCTAGGGCCACCACTGAGTGCAATGAGACCTCATTTTTCTTGGTGAATCTTGTTCCTGTTGCTTAGCCAGAGTTGCTCAACAAGGCTTTAGCAAGTCTATAGTTAAATCCAAGGCATCCTTGTCCCAAACCACCATGAATGTGGCTAGACTAGATTTCATATTATAACTAGCCAATCATCAGATAATTCATAGCTGAGCCAGTGAATCTCACACTTGTAGTGCAAGGTGAAATAAAGATGAGGCGACTGCACTAAAAGGAAGTGGCCAGGGAGTCACAAAGAAGCTGTTTCTGAGATAGGTCATATCATCCAAAGAAAGTCCAGGGCACAGGAGCCAAGCTGGCAGGCGATAGCCCTAGAACCAGCAATACAGTGGTCAGAAAACCAATATGACCATGCTAATGTAGATCAACCTTGGAAGCAGATGGACCACAAGCTGTACCCTCTCAGCAAGCACTGGTCTTCCTAGACTCAGGTTTTTGCATGTGCTCAGGACTCCACCATGTTTGTTGGCTGTGCTAGATTAGGAGACTCAGATACACCTTTGCACTCCATAAAGGACCCCAGTCATAAGGGAGAAGTGTCCTGAGCTGTATTCTCTAAAGGTTGTACCTTGGTTCATGTGCTTGCATGGGAAGGGAATATTTCCTGCTTTTTGCATGCTCTATACTCTATTTCCATGATACCATGCCTGTCTTTCCATGCCCTTAGACTGAGCTCCTTTGCTGGTGTTTAAAGCCCTTGCATTCTTGTAGATAATTAGCATATCCCCATCTCTGCCATCTGATCCTCTCCTTAGGTCTGCTCAGGGCCTCTTCAATCAGTGGCCATCCTGGTAGTGTTGTGATGTCTCCTGCTGGCCTCTTAAGAACCCAATCCCTCAGTAAACACAGAACAAATGAGGTAATTAGGAAAATGTAAACAGGATGAGAGAGGCCCTTCCCCCCCATGAGAGCAGGACTTGGAGAAATTAGCAGGAGTTTAGATTTACATTTTGTAGAGACACAGATACCAGCAGTCCCCATGTAAAGCTAAATTCTTCATCTAATTTCATTATGGAATAATTTCTTCTGTCAAGAATATAAACCCGCCACCAAACTGCTCCTGGGATACATCAAGCTGCATCTGATGACAGCAACTGGGACGGCAGCACAGCCTCTCTTCAATCTACCTTGGATAAGCTTCATAATTTAAAACACATAGGAGAGGGAGATAGACAGACAGTCAGAGCCTCAGTATACATCACGCAATAGCCTTCTGTCTTGCTCTGTATTCTCAAAATACACTCTGTGTCCACCATAAGGTTGCCACCTTTTTCTTTGCTGTTTCAGGCACTAAGGCTAAATTGACGCCAATAAATTAAATGTAGCTGGGACTATTCCCTGGCCTGGATCCATTGTCACAGAACGATCACATCTGTGTGATTAAACTTTCTGACTTTCTAAGTCAGGGTGGCTGTCTCCAGATTGCCTGAAAGGCATGGCTCCTGGTCTGTGCTAGCTTTATAAATGAGCCCAAGAACAGTCTGGGAATGAGCTGGTAGGTGTGGGCAGGAGATGACCAGGGACTCCTTGGGCAATGTAAGAGACCCAATGATCCAGTTCTAGTGCCCTGGCCCTGTTTTATTTACTATAATAGATGCAGCATAAGGGGTACAGAAAAATGAAGCTTTGTCCTCCCAGCAAGATGTAATTACATGAGAGGGAGCTCAGGACACTTTGGTTCCATTTAGTTCTTATACTTGAAAATGTCATCATCTTGATCAGCCTGCTGCTCTGGAAATGCCCAGCCAGCACACCAAACCTGTACTTTACAAGGATTTACTTTCAACAACTAAAACAAGGAATAAATTCTGTGCTGCCTGCCATATCCTCACTCCAAAGACCGCCACACAATGAACTCTGGTGCAAAACAGTATTTCTTCATCATAAGAATAAAACACAACCTGCATGTGCTGGCCAAAATAATCCTGCCCTGGTGAGCATGGGTAACATTGCCATCTAGTGACTCCTCCCATAACAGTTAATTAGTCCAGATTTACCCAAATTCAGCAAGGCCTTTCAGTGGGAGCTGCAAGTAGGGTTTGGAGACAAAGAATGGTTGAGACCAAGTTTTTCTAACATAGAGTGATTGCCACAAGGATTGAGCATAGCATTTGTCCTTTAAGTCAATGATTTGCAACTATAGCCTTTCAGGAAATCAGACTGTCCATTTTGATGGCAGAGTAAAAATGTGGGGATTTAATTTTAATTATGTTTTTCAGGAAATCTTGGCTGGTTTTCAGGCCTGGCTTAACTCTGTGGTTCCTGGTTCAGACAACTGGAGAGGCATGCATATTTGAGAGCACAGCTCAATCCCAGCTCTAACAAAGAGGGGAAATGGGGTGCAGTCAGCAGACTTTCCACCTGCACTAAAAGTCTCTTCTCTGCTGATGAGACTCCCCTTATAAGCATGATTGCTCTTCATATCAGGTCTATATCTGAGGTCCTCCTATTCCACACAAGTGCATCTGTTCTCTGCCATGATACTTTCTCTTCATTTCTTTCATTCTGCTAGGACTTTCTCTGCTCAGTCTTTAACTTATTCCCTCTTTGTGCAAAGCTTTCTTGGGATGCACTTGACAGGAACAGTGAATCAGTCTCCTCTGAAAACAAAGATGATGATATTTCTGTTATCTTTTAAGCCTCCCCAAGACTGAATTCTTCTATCTCTATTTTGCAAGTCAGGTAGCACCATGTCAGGTTTGGACTGCACAAGCAACCCTGGTGTGATAGGATGTTACCAGAGATGTTCACACAGCTGAACTGCAAGACAGCTCTATGTGTGCACTGGCAAGGATGACCTGCAGATGCAGACATCTCTAAATACTTACTCTTTCAATACTGTACAGATATTATTCCCTTCCTATGGGTCCTTTGAATAGGCTCAGCTCTTCTCCCTCCAAGCTTCCCCAACAACAGTGAATGGCTCCTGTTTTTCAGCCAAAATGGGCTGTTAGTAGTTAACAGAAGGACATGAATCAACAGAAATAGCTTAAGCAGTATTCCCTGTACTTGCTGAGTGCCGCATTCCTGAAGTCACAGTATCTGACAGGTCACACATTGTTTCCATCCCTTCCCACTTTTTCCAGAACAGGTAGTTCACGTTCAAACTCTATTTGTGTTTGGTGCTCCATTCCTGGTTGAAGCTGGCAATCCTCATCTTGGTTGCACCACGTGCCAAGAATGTAACTTAGACTTGGGTTATCTTTGGACAGTCCTTGAAATCTAATTATTATTAGTAAACAGGACAATCTGCTTGCATTCTGTTCTGTGTTTGATTGCTGTCCTGAGAATAACCTTGTGTGTAAATAGCAGCATTCATACAGCAACTTCAAATATGTAGGAAGAACAAGGATTCAGTCTCTAGTCCCCAAGTCATGGTGGTAGGAATCTACCGTGGTCATTTACAGACACATGTTTTTTAGGATGCTAATGTTGCTCTCACCCACTCTCAGTGCCTATCTTAGTTGTTAGTGCTGTGGTGCTCAGGCCCAAAGAAAGGATGAGTGTCCCAGGCAATGTCTCAGAAATTGTGTTCAAACCGTGTACTCGAGGTGAGTAACCTGGTACCATAAGCATATCTCTTCCTTGATGGTACAAGGAGACAGCTCTGCTGAACTGATCTTTTGAAATGATCATCATCTCTCTGGGCATATGACAGGTAAGAAGGTCACAAATAAGAACTCTTGGCAGTCAGGTCTGACTGTGACTCCAACTCACACTCCTAAGCACTCCTTGGGTGACAGCAATCACACCATTTATACATTTATTTTCTGGTCACTCTGTTATTTATACAGCTGATCATCACAGAACTTAGTTGTAAGACCAGAAAAAGATCACTAATATCATTGTGCTCAAATGACACTGATGCATAGCACAAGCCAATTTTGCTTGGATTTGATGGAAGTCCAAGAAAAGAAGAGGGATGCTGCTCACAGGCTGTGCTTTGCCTGGTTCATTAACCTCAGTCAGAATAGCCTTGCTCACTGGCCACTGGGCATGAAGCTCCCTCCCTCCTGCCCCACTCCCAAGAGCCCAGATACTACATCAACACTTGAAGTAGAAGCCTGCAGACCTGCATCCTTGCCCTGTGCAATCCTGTCCCATCCATGCAGCAGCAGGAGGCAAGTGGAACTTGGCAGAAGTTTGCCTGGAGCTAAGATGACCTACCAGTCACCCTGGGATAGTGGTCCCTCTTCTCCCCATCATGTACACAGTGTCCCACACCATGCAGGTGTCTCATCTCACAGGGGTTCAGGTGCCTAGAATGAATCTAAAATTGGGACATTTTTCTTATTTAAGGAAGGAGTTTGGATTTATTTTATTATTTTATTTCTTTTTCTCCCTTTCTGGGTGTCCACATATTTGGTTAAAAACACCTCACAGAGAAGTGCTTAGTATGGAGAAAGAATGTGGATGGGAGTATCAGTAAGAAGAATCTAAAGTTTCTGTGTACTGTCTGATTTTGGAGTGATGAGTGGAGAAAACTCTACTTGCCACTATTTAGGGAAAGCCAGGCAAACAAACTGAAGGAAAGTTAATATCTGTCTATCACTGCAGCGTAGGATGATAGGATCACAGGAGCATTCAGATTGGAATGAATGTCAGGAACGCAACTGGTTTTCCAGAGAAGTGTGTGGGGTTAGAGAGAAATGTTGTTCATATGGAAAAAGGAGAGAGAGAAGTTAATTCTGGTGGAAAGCATGGCCATGACATCCTTCACTATCATTGTGCTTTAGCTATGGGACTGCTAAAAGTGTTGCTGATTGGCTTTTTGCCAGGCTGCCTTATGATACACTTTAATGAAGACTCAGACTGGTGTGGGGAGGACAGACATGGGGGTATGGGAGAGGGGTGCAGCCAAGTCATTAGGACTACACAAAATACATGGAAGCCATGTTGCATGGGGCTGCTAAATGGGGTCTGGCTCCCTGGTCCTTATTTTCAGTAGCAAGAAAGGAAGGAAGGAAGGAAGGAAGGAAGGAAGGAAGGAAGGAAGGAAGGAAGGAAGGAAGGAAGGAAGGAAGGAAGGAAGGAAGGAAGGAAGGAAGGAAGGAAGGAAGGAAGGAAGGAAGGAAGGAAGGAAGGAAGGAAGGAAGGAAGGAAGGAAGGAAGGAAGGGAGGGAGGGAGGGAGGGAGGGAGGGAGGGAGGGAGGGAGGGAGGGAGGGAGGGAGGGAGGGAGGGAGGGAGGGAGGGAGGGAGGGAGGGAGGGAGGGAGGGGAAGGAGAAGGAAAAGGAAAAAACATGCAGAATCTGGCACTTCCAAAATCAGGTGAACTGCCAAGGGAAACCAGCTGAGCGGATTCCCAGCACCCAGTTCCTGATGAAGGTCTCCATCCCTCCCTGATACCCTAAATACTGAATCATTTTTTGTGTTGCTTTGTGGTGTAGGAAAGGGAAGGGAAAGGGGAATAATTTTGAAAGAGATTGCCAGGTGTGCTTACAGGACTTAAAATCTTTGTCTTGAATGGATTAAAACTGGCTATTTGCTAGATCTCAGAAAATATCTGTGCACAGGGACTCATAATCCGCCTGAAATACACCTAGAAGGGGTCCCACAGCAACCCACCCCAATCCAGTGCTATCCAACACCTTTATCAACATCTTTCATTGATCCAAGAGAAGTGGAACATTATTACTGGCACAATCCACAAATGCTGCAGATTACAGTACAGTGATGAAAACCATCAGAAACAGGTCAGTTACACCCGAGCGGTCTGGATCCCTTGCTCGGGCAGCTCATTTGCACAGCCTACAGTTTTAATGCAGCCAAAGTCATGGCCAATAATTGGGAAATGAAGAATGCAAGTCACACAAGATTGGAGACAGAGTCCTGGAAAGCAGCAGCCCTGACCAGCTTGGGATTGTGGTGTTGGAACAGCTCTGCGGAGCTGCGGGTGAGGACTAATGAAGCCCTGAGATGTATAAACATGGACCTGGTGGATACAGCACTCATATTTTCTCCGTTATTTCTGAGACCACTACTAAAATACTGGACCACAGTTGTGATGTCCACACTTGAGATGTTAAAAACCTAAACAGATTGGGTTTTGTCCCAGGGTGAACTTGTGGGCTGAAATCTTTTCCTCAGAAGTCACTTTGAGCCAAGCAGGGGAAGTTTGGTGTGAAGATTATTAGAGGAAATTCTTAGCTTTAACTGGGATTCCTGTAAAAGGGAGATGTTGTAACAGCAGGGGATTTTCACTCAGAAACGACTAGGCATGAGGTAATTTTCCTTCAATCAGCTAAAGGGTGACTAGGTGTTCATTCACTTCTAATTATGTTGGGAAGAGACAGAGCAGTTTGTGAAAGTATTTACCTGTGGATTGTACAGCTCGTGGAAGGCAAGAGAGCAAATTAACAATGAAAGAAAAGTCAACCATTGCTCTAGGCTACCACTTCAGTGGTAGAGGGAGACATACTGGTTTAGGCTGCAGGTCTCAGTTTTATCCCTAGGGTGAAATAAAGGATTTCTAGGAAAGTAGACACTGGAACAAGGTCAAGTAGCTATGCCCAGCCTCAGAGAAATCATTGTCAGAATACACGGAATAGTCCTGGCACATACTATATGTAAAAAGCCTTTAGAGAAGGTACCAGATCACTAATTCCCAAACTTTCTGGAAGAACCCTGCCAACCCGCAAATTTTCTTGCAAACCACTGCACACCCAATCAAGCTTAGGAAATGCAGACTTGGTAGCTCATATGTCTTTATGCTTAATATGCTTCTATGGCCCAGATGCAGCCCCACTTACCACAGGCACATGGACCACCAGCAGTTTCTAAACCACAGCTAGAGTCCTCCTGGGCTCAGAGAATAAAGCTGAGCCCGCTGAGGTCAACGGGAGTCTTTTTACTAACTTCAACAGGCTTTAGATCATGGCCTTCCCACGCTAGCTGAGAAGCACTACTGCTGACAAGGTTGAACAGAGGATTGAAGACAGCATCACTCTGGTAGCTGGATGGGTCCCAAGCTGTTTGCCTTTTTTTTTTCTTCTCTTTTTTCTTTTTTTCCACTCCAGGTGAATGCTGTCCTCTGCATTTTTGAGCATCTCTGGAAATCCAGATGCCGATCTGGGTGAGGATATTCATGGTTGGAATTCATGGGAAACATTCAAGGTTACAGAATTTATCTTCAGAACCTTTGTGGTGAGAGTGTTGGTTGAGATTTGTATGAAGAAAGAGTCTCATAGACATCTGGAGCGTGTGAGGTGCAATGTGGCAGCCAGAAGTTGTGGTCATCACCTGCTTCTCTTTCTTCATTGCAAGAAGGAGCCTTTTTATCATGTCTTTCCATTGAGGAAAATATTTGAGGTGGGGGTTAGAACCATCCTTCAATGAGATGAGCTGCCTCACACTTCATCAAAGATCAATCCCTCACCGCAACCACCTTACAATTCAAAACAAGTAGTTTTTCTTGCATTGAAATACCAATCTTTAGGTTTATCTCCCATCTTTAAGAATATTTTGGTCTGAGTATCAGGAAGCATTTGCAGCACAGAGGTGTCATTAAGCCCTAATACATGTTGCTGTTTTAATTTGAATGTGAATTTTACCCGTGCAGCATGAGATTAGTTTCCCTTTGAAAACTGGAGTGTAGACACATGCAGTCAGTCTAGTCACCTCAAGGTTTCTTGACATGGGTGTGAGGCACTTACTTTCATAGTTTGAATCATCCAACCATAAAGGAATATCTCTTTTACAAGGAGATGAGTTGTACGCTGTGCAGTTCATTTATCTCCATTGACAGTGAGGAACTGGAAAAAAACCCTCTCTCAGAAGTGCTTCACCTACTTGTCTTGGTGTCCTATGCTCTACGTGAAGATGAGGCTCTTTACTTAACTATCTCACCACTAAAAGATTTGACTAAAAGGTCAAATTTTTAAGGTATAAGGATGTGAACCATTTCTCCAAACTGTCAATCTTGCAAATATGGCTTCAGTCTCCCATTGGGTTGTTCTTGCTGTAGGTATCTTTATGCTGGTTTTGCTCTAATGGGTGCCCTGTAGGATTATTTACAACGTGAGTTCTGCACTCAGGCTTTTTCTGTAATTAATCCTCAATTTTATTCTGAAATTTTGGCACTTCTCACTTCTTGCACTAGAAATTTAAGACAAAATCTTCCCTGCTGCCTTGCCGTGTAGTGCACCAATCTGTTCCTTATAGCCAGCAAAAGGAAGATACCAAGGAGTCTTTTATCTTGGACCCCTTTTTCTTGGAAGTTGTTAATAGGAACGATCCATCAGCTGAATGGTAACAGCTGCCTCAGTTGTTGCTCCTCTTGACATTGCTTTTACGAGCATGTTTGCATTCAGTCTGTGTGTTCAAAATCTGTGTTTCTCTTCTCTTATGAGAAGAACACTTCTGAACAATAAAAAAAAGATGAATAGACCATCTGAAGGAGATCTACTATTAAAAAAATCTGCCTTACAGACTGCAGATTTCCACTAATGTGAACAATTGTCCCCGGGTCAGTATTTCCAAAGCGATTTTTTGGGGGTTTTTTTTTCAGTCAGAATTTCCAGTCATAGGCAATAACGAAGGAAAGAATTTTATTTTCTTAGTCAGAATAAAAGCAAATTTCCAAATGCCAAAATTTCCCATGAATTAGAAATCCTGAAATTTGGCTGGTATAATTTCCTAACCCTGGTTATCTGCAGTTGTGCCAGAACTACAGAATAAATACGATTTCTACAGCCTGACTCAGAGTAAATAAAGGAGCTAGTGTGTGCCGTCCAGAAGTGATGAGATCTGCCCTTTAACTGATAAATTGGTAAGGAAGATTACCTGGGAGGGGTTTGATTTTTCACCTTTTTTTTCCCTAAAAGGTTGCTTTACAGTTCCTTCCCTTTATATCTTGTATTCACACCTTCTAATGAGGTATTAATGAGCTGTTGGTGGTTTCTTTAATTTAGGGCAAGACCATTAAGGGAACATGAAGTCTTTACTAGGTTCCAGATTCTTAATAAAAAGAAGTGATGCATTATTAGATGGGTCATGCCTGAGAGCTTCCAGCACAGACTCTGTCGCCATTGGGGCTGTTATGTAGCTGTGGGCTGCTGTCAGTGTTAAGATTTCCTGCACTAGGTTATACCTGTGGAGCAGCCTGGGTTGTTTTCTGTCTACTCAGAGCAATATCCCACCTTCTCAGAAGTTTTACTTGAGCTGTTTTTAACTCTTATGAGTAATAGCATAGGCTTGGGAAGAAGAAGAGGAGCTGAATAAGGGCAAAATAGGTAGGGATTTAATTGCTGGCACTAAGTTCATTCTTCTAAAATTTCTGCTTTGCTTCTTCAGGGCATTGTCACCAATTTGGTAGCTCTATTATATGGTTTAACAATGAAGTGGAAATGCAGAATGGTTAGAAGCCAGTAAAAAAAGGAAAAATATATATATTTTTTTTAATTTGCATCTGACTTCAAATCTAGACCAACTTTGAGTTAAATGTGTGACCGGAGACCTCCAGTAATACCAGAAATACCTTCCAGCCTTAATGTGTCTGTGATTTTCACAAGCATGTCTGTATATAGCCCTATAGTCCCCGTCACCAAAGTACTGAGCTCCATCCTGGAACCACATAAATTTCTCATATCCATTCTGCCAGCTCCTTATCTTCACAGAAAGTTTGTATATACAAATAAGTAACAACAGTTAAAAAGACTTCACAAAGAGATATAGTGGTGGGACTGCAAAAAAAAATCTGCCTTCCAATTTTCTGTTTTAATCCTCAGCATGTTTCGTATCTAGGCAGCTCCACTCATCTCCCACTGCCAGCTATAGTGGGGATCCCAGGTCACCCACAGTTTTGTGTTTCTGTTTTTAGCTTTGCTGTGATCTTATCAAGCAAGTGTGAAAGTTTAATGATGGTGAAAGATACGACTTTTGCCTCTGTCACACAACTAATGGACTCTGCCTTCATTTTTCTCCCAACCAACACCACTCATGATGGCTACAGCAACATATAAACCATCAAACCATTCAGATGCAAAAGGTCTATTAGAGGAACCAGGAAAAAAAGTGATCACAGAAAAGCTTAGACATACATACAGAGGGAAATAAAGTATTTTCTCATGTGTGTGACTTGAAGTTGACTTTGCGCTCACATTTTGAACTCATACATGGAGAAAGTAAAATGCATATATTGTTGGGTTTTACAGTAAAGACCTTTTTTGCAGTCTTGAGGAAGGGTCTTTCAAGTTCTCTCACCTACACTGTGTATGATATTAACCTCTTTAATCACTTTAAAGGATCTAAACAGACTGAACTTCTGCTCAGAACGAGGTCACGGTCATTCCTGCTTTTTAAAAAAAAAAATTGTATTGAGTCCTTAACAAAATGATGGACCAATGGGACTTTTCTCTCAGATTTATAGCTTCAGTGCCCTTGGTGCAGAGACTATGGATATGCTTTGCCTTCCTATTTACCTGCCACAGGGCAAACAGCAAGGTCACTTAGGTCTTGGCCTCTCTTACCTCTGTTTGCTCATGGACAATTAGGCTTTAAATAACTGTATAATGGAGATAATAATTGACTAGCAGTGGTTTACTCTGGGTTTGGATTGATAACTTTGGGAAGAGCACTGACCCTTATCAGCTTAGAAGAAAGTCTACCAGCACTTGTAGCAGACCAAGCCTTGTGAACTTACACATCAAGGACTGCGATGAGACACTTCACATCTCTGCCTCTACCAAACTGAGTGGCACAGCTGGCCTTTTGCAAATGCTGTAAAGTTGTTCTTTTTACTGCTTCTCTGTGTTGGTCGTGGAGCCAAGTAGCTGTGATAGCCAAAGATGATCCAATTCCAGATGAACTTCGGCTATTTAAACATGACCTGGTGTTTGCTTTATTGATAAGCAGTTTCCAGCATCGGTGGATGAGAACAGAGGATAGAGACAAAATGGTGCTAAGCTACAGAAATTGAATATAAAGCACAAAAAGGGGGAAAAAAACAGCCTTGAGGAGCCACAGAGAAAGGTGTGGTATCCAACATCTATAAAAATGTGGTTTTCCAGTGTAGGCAGCTAAATATAAAAACCCTACAGAGAACTATAAATTCCTAATAAATATGATTGAACTACTGGAGAAAATCAGGCAGTCTAGGCTCAAGAAAACAGAAGCAAAGCTGAGAGTGAGCTGAGGCCAGGGACACGTCTATTTATGATGTGTATTTTACGTTACTCCGGAACTTGAGGATTTGTGACCCGGGTCAGGATCTGGTGAGCGCTGTTTGAGGGCACGCGCCTCGGGGAGCCGTGAAAGCTGAAGGTTGTTCTGCGGCACTGAGAGGGAACGGTGTCGCCAGCACATCTCCCCAAGGATAACCAAGGCTAGTGTGCCTCAGAGGGACACGAACCAAATGCCTTTCTCATCCAGTGTTATATGGAATAAGTATTTATAACCGGCCTAGAACAGCTGAAAGTGGATGTGTGTACCTGTACTACTAGTTCAGCTGAGCTGGCCAATGAGTCATGCAGTGATCTTTACTTTACCTGTGTCTGCCAACAGGTATACAAGACAGATGTGTAAGTTTGCATTGAAGACCCATAGGAAACAGGACTGATAATGGCTGGTGAAGGGAGGAAGGATGGGTCTGCATCCTCTCCTCACCCTCCACCCCAAAGCTAAAAAATGTTAGGGCCAAAGAAACCACAACAGGGTGTATGCATGATTGGAAAGGCAGGAAAGAGTACAGCCCGAGGTGCTGAGTGCAACCTCAGCCCCTTCCCACTACTGTAAGAGCATCTACAGGAAGGTTTTACCCAAAGCAGATTGCTAGGGAAGCTATTTTTTATGGTACATCTTTTTTGGTGTGAGTAATGGTAAAATAGTTGCTTGACCTTTGGGATGCTCTTAATGCTGCTGACACTTACCAGAGCAATTCAGGTCTGACCTGACCTCTGGTACTGGAGTTGAAACCTTCTTCAACCCTTCTCCTGGCTCAGTTCTTTTTTGGACAACTTTTGTTCCTGCCAATGACTCAACAAACCCTTCCTTGTCTTTCCTAAACAGGATGGCTGTGTGGGAACCGCTCGGTTTTATTTGGTAGGAAATGCCATGGTTCTGAAATCTGGTTTTGTTCTGAAGTAGAAGAACACACAAACACAAAATTATTTTGTGCCCAAAGTATACTGCAAATCACAATAAAAATTATCTGTTCTTTTAAAAAACTGAGCCGTTTCATCCTGGCTGTGACCTTTCCAAATTTGATAGGAACATTTTTAAAGTTGGTAAACAGAAGTTAATGCATGCCATTTCAGCAAGGTCAAAATATTTTGTTCTGATTTTCTGTCTGCAAATAAGAAGGTGTCAAAATTGACAGTTTCCCAGGTCAAGTTTTGATGTCAAAAGAAAGGGCACTTTGGGTTAAAAAGCTTTCTTCTTCCCCTCACAGCCACCCCATACACACTGTGCCTTATGGACAACAGTGAATCATCTTTGTTTATAAAACATAGTTTATTTAAATGCTGAAGCACCGATATTGAAAAACCTCCTAAAATGCTTCAGAGGACACAGGTATAACATGAAATATAGGCAACCTTGAGCCACATTTGACAGGTCATGTGCAAAGCCAAGTAATACTTTATTGTGCCAGGGGACAGAGATTGGAGCAAACTCTCCTGCATAACAGAAATTACAGGGGAATTTTAGGGGAAGAAGGAGAACGAGACGGTGATTTGGCATCTGGAGGACAAAGTTTAGCCTGCTGCTCTCTCTGCCAGGCCAGCGATTCAATGGCTGTTAACAAAATGCATTTCCACCCTTCAAGTTACAGCCAATGTTGCCTCATGGATAAAGTGCTGCTCTAAGACTCACAGGCCTTTGATTCTGCTCCGAGCTCTACCCTTGAATTTTGTGTGACACTGGACAAGTCGTGCTGTGCCTTCAAGTCCTCTGTGTCTCTCCATTGGTCTCTGTTAAGATGAAGTACTCTTTTGTAGGTTTTACAGAGTATTGACTGCAGTTTGCTCTTTGGCTCCTGACTCAACCCTGCCTTGATCCACCAGTAGAATTTTAAGGATGCAGACAATACTTTGTAGCCTTGCTGTCCTTCAGCTGATGGAGCCATTGAGTAGCACATCTGAACCTGGGCAGACCAGTATCAGCTATCCCTGCTGATGAGCCTGTCTGCAGAACCTGGGTGAGAAGAGCTGGCTCCTTCTCCCTGTGCTTTCTGAAGTCACAGCTAGTAAACAAGGCTGAAGCAGGGAGCTGTGATTAACAGGGATTTCTATCTGCCAAGAATTCATTAAAATATAATAACTGTTAGCTTCCCACCCTGCTGCTGCCCCGGCTTTGCGCAAACATGACTGGTATGGAAGAAAGGAAGGGGACAGTGCGGCGCGTTTGTCACGTACGTGCCCCCAGTTTTTGTAGGGCAGCTTTGTTGTTAGTGATGAGACCAGCCTGACTCTTCCTGAGGACAACTGCTCGGGTGCACTCAGCGAGACATGACATCATGTGCCCTGGCCATTATGGGGATGAGGTTTTGTCCTTGCTTGACTTCAAAATAGTAAGGGCAGCCATTGCCATGCAGGGGCAGAGGTCTAATGGACTCTCATTCCCATGTTTCCCAAAGGAAGGTTGGAAGTCCCACCACTTGAGGCTCAAACCAACTGGAAGCCTGCATCCCCAAAATCTAGATCAGACATCAGAAACAAGGAGGGGTGGTTTACTTAACATGCCTGGGTGCACTTGGTTCTGCTATCTATGGTCAGCCTCAAAAATATTGTGGAGCTGCTTATGAATCTTTTTTGTTTTACAATAATTGATTACTTATTCCCTTCTCTGGGAAAGAATTCCTACCATAGTTTGTTCTCCTTGCCGTAAAGCAGCCCACACTGCCCTGCTGGGGTACTCACAGATCTCTATTTGGAAACTCCTGGCTGGTGCAGAAGTAGGACAGCGGGAGTAGATAGAGCTGGAGATGCAATGGCCTAAGCTGCCTGGAGCTGCTTGGGGAGGGAGAGAAACTTAATTTTTATTGGAAGGGAGGACCACCCAGACAATATTGAACACAAGGTGAGGAATAACTCCAAGGTGAGGTTGTTAATTGTGAGGATGGGATTGTGTCAATAGCGTCCTTTAAGCATTTGTCCTACTTGCTTACTGGTATTGTCACAAGCCCTAATTGATTATTAATTCTACTAGCTTCTAGTGATCTAGTTTTCACTGCAGATTATTGTAACCCTCTAAAATATACATATATATATTTCTGGTGTATATTTCTGTCAGGCACCTCAGAGAATACCTGGAAATCAGTAAAGGGGCGCAGGTGCTAGCTGCATGTGAAGTCTTATGCCTGCAAAAGTCTGTTTACAGTCTTTTTTTGGTCTCCTGTGGAGAATGGAGATAGCTCAACTACTGACATATATGTTCCCATGTGATGGGTTTATATTCAGTTCTGTACTTACACAGCTCATTGGCAAAAGTGTCTGTGCACACCCCTCATACAAAGTGATAAGCACCAAAGGATGAACAGTGGCTCTCATGCTTTGCTTATTTGGGTGGGCAAGAGGGACAATCTGTCTCCTTCATGACCCACTCTAACCATGGCTGTGAAAAATTGTGAGTATCAGTCTGTGTTGTGGGCTAAGTAATTTTTCCAGCATGCCAAACCCAATTCATGGGCAGTAGGTAGGATGTGCTAGGTCTGCACAATCATCATCACCATCAGCAGAGGAAAGCTGATGAGACCTGGGCTTGAAGCCCAAGAAACCAAAGAGGGAGGTTGTGGGAGCTGCAAGCATCAGCAGTTGGCAGCTGGTCTGTGCAAAGACAGGGCCTGGCTCTGTGTTGGCAGTGATGTTTCAGGCTGGAGTGAATATAAATACCAACACAGCTGCTGTTGTTCTTGTGTGGCGTTGGAATCGGGCTGCTGGGGGAATTGGAGAGGGGACAAATGGGAAGGCGGATGCAAGCAGGCACATCATCATTGGTTCATTTTCACAGCAAGCTAAGATCATGTCTGAAAGGCTGTGAGACTCATGCTTCCCTAGTTAATTATAGCACAGATGCTGAGGACAACAGCTCCCACTGACATTTGTCATGTTGGTTGAACTTTGATGCTCTGTTTTGATCTGGGGAGATAAGGCTGGAGTCAATCAGCACCACAGAGTAGACTCCAGGGATGGCCTCTCTCTTTTTCCTTCTATTTGCTATGTCTTCTTTTTCTTACTCCCTCTCCTGTCCTTCATACTGCATCCCTTTCTCTGTCTTTCCTTTCTAACCAGCTTAATAATTTGCTTAGCTTGTGAGTGATTAATTGCTGGCTATGGAAGGCAGCTCAGCAATGCCGACCATCTAGTTGGTGACTTAGCAAGCTATCCAGATGGTGTTCAGTGGAAACACAGCCCCATCAGCCACACACCCAAACCATGAGTGCTGAAGCCTTGTACTGATGGTCAGAGCTGAAAAGGGAAGAGGGGAGAGGGGCAGGATCTGTTACAGATAATGAGCAGCTACTGGGAGATTCATGACCTGATCTCTATTTCAGAGAGAGATCAACAGTTACTTGTCTCCCATTCCCACCTGTAAAATGAAGGCTATTTGCAGAAAGTCCAGAGACTCTTAACCTGCTAAGTGCTTGACATATCTTATTGCCCAATGCTAATGAGTACAATCCTAGGAGGTGACCTCAAGGTCAGAAGAAGGAGCCGTTTTGCTTGGAGCAGATCTTTGATCACTAGGACTGGAAAAACAAGAAGTCAGTGTGTGGTGCTATGGATATGGTGGGAGATGAAGCACTGCACCTGTGGGTCTTCAGAGACCAAATGCCCTTAGGGTTTCACAGAGGCTGCTTCTTTTTTAACTATCAAAATCTTTGATGAGCATCAATGGGCTGCAGGTTCATCAATGGTGCATCAATGAATTAAACAGCAATTTGTGCAGCAGAGAGGGGCCTTAGACTGCAAACCCTCTGTCAGGAGATCAGGGAACCTGTCTGCCTCTTCCACTGCATGGTGATGAGTGACTCTTGCTTTTTCCCCTCTCTGTATAAATGGGAAGCCACGAGGTGAAAGTCTTCTGTTATCTGCATGTGCCTGGCAACATGGACTCAGACTTCAATGGGAGTCTCGGGTGCTGCTGTTAAATAAGGACAAGAAATATCCCTCCATGACCTGAAACAGTTCTTGAAGGGAAGACCAGAAGCACAAAAGCAGCAAGAGAAGAGGTACTCTGCCGTGCTTCTGCTGTTCCTTCAGACATCCACTGTCTGTGGCTGTAAATCCTCTGTCTCAGCAGACTCTTAATTTCTCAGTTCAAAAAATATTATTGTCTTCAAGATGCTATGGTAGAGAGCTAAAACATGAAGATCTCAATTCAAGATATTACTATAAAAGTTAATATTTGACTATATAAATGAGCTTTGCCTGAGTTATGGATGAAGGGAACATAACTGGCACTAATGGGCACTACGCCTCCTCTGCTCTATAGTCCAGGGACCATTCTCTGACCCTAAAGGAAGGTGGGACAATCACCCCCTGTGCTCAGACCAAAATGATTTCCACTCACCTGGGCTGCCTGTTGGGAAGGGTCCTTGACACATATCCCATGTCTGGGATAGTGCTGCTGGCAAAGGCCAAAATCATTCCAGAAGGTGTCCTGACAACTAAACAGTCTGGATGACCAAGACTGATGCTCAAATGTCCCAGACTGTTTAGTAGAGTCATTACTGCTCTGCTCCAGACCCTCAGTCTAAGAGACCTCTGTGATCTCTATCAGTTTAACCTTGGAAGAGGGTTGATTATTGGTTGTTGGTTTTTTGTTTGGGTTTTTTGGGGGTTTTTAAATGCAACTCTTTTGATGAGTATTTCTCCATCCACCTTCTTCTGGCTTCTGGTTTCTCTTTTCCTACTTTTCTGTAAGGTTAGTAGCTCTTCACTCCCTTTCTTCTCTAGCTGCTCCACTGTTAACGGCTCATCTTGGGCACCATAACTCTTCAGAAGCCTAAGACTCTGTGAGGTGAATCTCACTGATGTCTCCAGGACAGACTGAAGTTGATTTTTTTTTTACATGTGTTGATGGCCAAGAAGCTGAAAACTGCATGATTTTTGCTCAATCACAGGACAAGCCCAGAGATGATACAGCTATTTCACAACCAACCCCCTGGTTATGCTATAACTGACTCAGAAAGCCCAGTTACAACACAGTTTTCTTGTGCTGATGGTGACACGAATTGGCCCATGGGCAGAACACATCCAGATCCCTTTGATTTCACAGCAGCATTGAAATAGTGGTTGGAAGGGATTTGCAGATAATCTAGTCCAGCCTATGCTAGAAGCAGGATGTTTGCCAACACTACATCAGGTTTACTCAGACTGTTCATCCAAGTCTTGGAAACCTCTGAGGATGGAGATGCCACCACCTTTCTCACCTTCCTGAGGAACCTGTCCCAGTGCTGCTCTGCCTCCATGGTGAAAAAACCCTTTTTCTTTCTGCCCAGGCTGAACACCTTGAGCCACAACTTGTGGTCTTCCAGGTGATTGGGAAGTTTGCCTCACAGACATGTTGAAAATTTAACAAGTGGTGACAACACAGCTCAAAAAGCTGGGGAAAAAAATGGAGACAGGATTTGACTCTGGTGCCATGCTGGAGGCAACAGGAGGGTTAGGAGGAAGGGCTTTGAGGTTATGAACAAATAAATTGAGCAACACAACTGGTGCAACAGAAAAAGAAATACCAGGGGAAAGACACATAGAGACAGGCAAAGGGAATGACCTTGTAGAAACAGCAAAGGAATTTCATAGTGGTCAAAGCCAGGGAGAAGGATGTAGTAAGAATAGATATCCAAGGTGATGAGAGTTTTAGAAACCTTATATTAATTTCCAGACTAAATTTATTCCCAGCTTGTTTATACCCATTTGTTCTTGTTTCAGCACTGTCCTTTAACTTAAATAGCTCTTCTCTCTCTGTGATTTTTACCTCCCCAATGTATTTTTAGAGAGCAACACATCTTTGTGCTAGGCTAAACATATCAAGCACTCCTAGTCTCCTCACATTTGATTGACTTTCTTTCCACCTGATCACTGCAGGAGCACTTTACCATGACTACCTCAGTTCAAATTCACCTTTTTTGGGCATGTAGCACAAGAACAGTCTATGGTATGCCAAGGGGGATCTTTTCTTGTGCTATTAACACTTCACTAACTTCACTGAGAATAGCTTTTGTACTGCATACAGCTATTGTGTTCTGCTTTTCCATAACTGCATCACTCCAGCAGTGCCTAATCGTGCTATGATGAACACATGCATCCACATCCTTCTCCTGCAACTTTGTTGTTTCCATTGGATGAGCTCACAGCTTAAAGCAGCTATTCTTGTTATCAGTCTCTGGGTGCTTGGCTTTGAACTATTAGATTTCATTCTATTTCTATTGCTCCTGGGCTTAAGGTCATCCAATTTTTCTTGTGTATTTATACCAAGGGGCATATAAATATGCAGATTGATAGACTGAATAACTTTTAGCCATCATACCTCTGGATTATGGGATAGTCTTGTTGAATCCCAGCCCCTCCATCTAAGGCAGAGTTGTAGCAGAGTAAAGATCAGATGTGCAGCATGATTTTCCTCCCCTTCTTCGGAAACGTCTGGCATTAGCTGGTAGAGGATAAGAAACAACAGGTGAGGGGCCTTTTTGCTCTGAAGCAGCAGTTCTCCTCCAAACTTGAATATAATTAGGACAGAACAAATTCAGAAAGGGCTGTGGTGGCCAAGGGATAAGGGCAGAACTGAGACACAGTCTCAGTGTAAAGTACATATTTCATAACTAGGACCCCAGCACATCACGTCTTGGGAAAAACTGGAAGATCTGCATCTAGCCATCCTGATAAACAAGTCTTCCCTGGAGTAAACATAGCTAAAGAAGCTCAGGAACAGTGAAGCAAAAGAAACCTACTCTTCTCCTACTGCATTGTTCTGCTTGTCAGTCAGAGCTCAGACAAAACATTTACATGCTATTCTCAGGTTTCATTGACCCCAGGACAGGATGATTTTCCTAGATGATCAGTGACATCTGCTGTGTAGAAAAACAGGACAGCTGTAGATACAGGCCTCCCTGGAGTGGAGGGAATTATATCCCAGAGATGCTCAAAGTAAAGAGCATACCCGAGTTTGCAATCAGGAGATCCATGCAGGGATGCTGAAGCCAGGCCTGGTGGCATTTCTGCAACTGTCTGAGTTGTCGCTCTCAGGATGCTGTGGGAGGGTAGGCTACTACAGAAAGTAGACTTAAGGAGAGTTCTGTAAGGGAAGACAAAACGCTTCTGTACATAGCTAGCATGAAGAGACCTGTTTCATGTCCAAATTCTATCTTTTCTAAACTCTCTGTGCATCAGCTGGAACAACTATTCCACCTTACTTCCCCAGACTGACAAAATGCCTGCACCATGGGAAACTGCTACCAGATACCACTCCAGAGGCAGCTGCATTTCAGTGGTGGCAAATTATTGTTCTATAGGACCTTTCAGAGTGGTAAAAAGCCCTCCTTCCAGTCACTTTTCTGACAGGCTCTGTGACTTAATGGGGTTGGAAGAAGCTGCTGACAATTCTCAGCTCTGCAGCTTTCCCCTTGAATGCTCTGCAGCTGAGCTAATAGTCAGCAAACCCTTAGATGGAATCAGAAATCATTTGTACTTTTGGTGGGAAGAGAGAATGGAGAAGAGAATACCACTGCCTTGCCTTCCCTTTTCCCCTTTCCCTTTTCCCTTCTCCCCTTTCCTTTCCTTTCCTTCTTTCCTTTCCTTTCCTTTCCTTTCCTTTCCTTTCCTTTCCTTTCCTTTCCTTTCCTTTCCTTTCCTTTCCTTTCCTTTCCTTTCCTTTCCTTTCCTTTCCTTTCCTTTCCTTTCCTTTCCTTTCCTTTCCTTTCCTTTCCTTTCCTTTCCTTTCCTTTCCTTTCCTTTCCTTTCCTTTCCTTTCCTTTCCTTTCCTTTCCTTTCCTTTCCTTTCCTTTCCTTTCCTTTCCTTTCCTTGCCTTTCCTTTCCTTTCCTTTCCTTTCCTTTCCTTTCCTTTCCTTTCCTTTCCTTTCCTTTCCTTTCCTTTCCTTTCCGTTTTCCACCAGATTTCCTACCAATCCACTTCACAGCTTGCTCCAGAATCTTGGGATTCTCCAGAACCCCAATAATGCTCCAGAACCTGAGATGTCCAGTCTGCATGAAGAGTTGATGAGATCTTGGAGCCTCTTGAAAGCACTGGGCTCCCTACAGTACTTGATGTCTCCATTTCCAAACGAGGAGCCTGAGGTTTTCTGATTGGAGATCTCCAAGGCATTAGATTTTCCACCCCAGGGGGTCTCCCTTTTGTTTATTTATCAAGAATTCTGAAAGCAAAGCAAACAAGCCAGCAGTTAAATGAAAGTGTGGTGATTTTTTTTTTCTCCAGTGAAATATTTTCAGAGTGGAAAATGAAGTACAAATTCTTTTATTTCATTTGGGAGTAAAGATCTTTTAAACAAAAATTTTGGAATTTTCCAATTAAGTTAAAATTTAGAGCTCTGCTGCCTGCTGTAAGGAGCTGTTATTACACAGGTCCTTACTCTGCTGCTCTGTAAATTAGGGTAACACCAAGAAGTTCTAGCTGAAAATGAGATTTCAATATTTTAGATTGATACAAATTTATAATGGACAGTTTTTTTTTTCCCACAGAGGTTAAGACATAAACAGATTAAGCATCTCAGTGCCTGCAGTGGTGTTGGAATTAAAAAAACACCCTGAAAAAACAGTTTGAAAGATGAGGATCCTCTTGCCTGGTTTCATGTATAACTGTAACAACCAGCTAACAGCAGGAGTTACTTGATAAATACAGGTAGTAGTGACTGAATCACTGCACATCTCTGCCTGATGTCATTGACTGCCCACTGCATCCAATGAAGTTTTTCTGGGTTTTAGTGCATCAAATTGATGCAAAGCAACATTTTCTGGTAGCTCTGCTTAGAAGCTGTTGAACCTTTAACAATTTTATGATGAGTGAGTTAAAATTGTCCCATCTCAGGGCAAGCTTATGCCATTTCCCCTCCATTCCTCTCCAGTCAGTCCTTGTCTAGGGAGTATGACGGTACTAGTATGAAGATGCTTCTATTTTGGGCTAAGGGACTTGGCTTTTTGTCGGAGGCAGTAGAGGCTTTTAGCAACAAAGCTCATGAGTTCAGTCTCCAGGGGCTCAGCCAGTGGAGGTATATCAATGTTTATGATGATTGCTGGCCACACGACTGGGGTTCAGGTCTGCCCTTTGGGTTAAGCTTTGATTACCCATCAACCTGTGGCTTTCAACAAGTTATCAGCTAGTGTCAGTGAGATGTTCAGCACATTCACCCTGATAGCAAGCCCTGGAGGTTACATGTGAAGTAGCAATGGTTCAAGATAAGGCCCTGTTACTTCTTTTTCCACTGTTTTCTTAGAAGAAATATATTACTATATTATGAAACATTGACTTTTTCCACTTTTTTCCCAAGTTCTTTCCAACCACAAGATTTGCCTCAGTTCTCTTTGGTTCTGGTTTCTTCACAGCCATCTCTTTTCTCTTTCTCCTTATTTTTTTTTTAATTTTTATTTTATTTTAACTATCACTCTTCCTTGCTCCTTTCTCATTTCCTCTCCCAAACAGAAAGGGAATTTAAATTGCAACTGGTCGCAGATGTAAAACTGGCAAGAGCATGCTCCAAAGACACTCTCTTTTACTGGGTTCATCCAGAGGTCAAAGAGGTTGGCTGCGGGACAAGACAGAGGAAAAAACCTACCCAAGCCCTACTGTGTCATCATCATCCCACTTGGCTGCAAGCAGGATGGGACAGGAGAGGTGGAGAAATGCTGCTCCATGGGCGAGTTTGTGGTGATGCAGGATAAAAAGGCACCTCCAAGCCTTGGCTTGGGCCACCATAGTTTTTTAATGGCCTGGGGGAAGAGGCTGGTGGCCAGGCTGGTGAGGGAACAAGGAGGGCAGCCAGGGAGGGTGGAAGGGGATTTGATGCCAGCCAGCTGTCTCATGTTGTGCTCAGTGTTTACAGCTGTGCTGGGGGACACAGGGAGGAAGCTCAGCTGCTGGCTTCTTATGCCGTGGAGCTGAAGAGTATACCAGCTGGTGGGGTGGGAAAGGGGGGAAATCAGGACAGAGGGAGAGATGAGTTGGAGAATATGAATGCCAAGGTGCTCTCTGGTCCCCAGGGTGGGATGGTGGAGGGGAAGCTCCCAGGACTGAGACACTGACATGCAGATCTGAGTAATTCCCTTGAGTGTTCCATCAAAGGCAGCCACACTGCCCCACAGTCCTCTGACCTACATGTCAAAGACTTGGACATCCCCAGTTTCCATCAGGTTACCCATGGCTTGAAGAGGTAGGTGGCACAACTTCAGCTCAGCAAAGAGCTTTATAGCCTTGCTGAGGAGCAGAAAACACAGAAAGAGAATCTGGGAAAAGCCAACTGCTCATGCAAGGCACCCAAAAAAAGCACCCATGAAATACAAATACCCAGTCACAAAGTCACACCAGGAAATAAAGATGAGGACAGTGACCTGTCTGGATAGCTTGATGACACCAAGGAAAGATGACAGCAGGCTTGGGAGGATCATCCCAACCACTCACTGTTTGCACTGATTGCAAGAGTAGCAGATACACGTGAGGAAGAGCATCCAGAACAGTTTTGGTCTCAGTTCTAACACAGGTGAGTGGGAGAGCTCGCAGAGCATCACTTGGGAAATGAATACTCTTGGGAGCAGATACCTACAGGAGATCCTGGGCATTCAGTGGAAATACACCATCACAAGGGGAAAATGGAAAAGCCATTCCCTTTGTTGAAGGAATCAACAGGCAAGTTGACTTCAGTCTGGAAGACTTCCCCAACGAGGCCAACAACAAATAAAAACTGGCCAGGGTGAGGAATTGCTTCAGTCTATGGGGATCCTCTCCATAGGGAGAGCAGAAAAGGCTGGAGCAAAAAAAATACAGAACAATAAACTTAGAAGGCAGGAGGAACCAGAAGTGGGAGAAATGACTCAGAAGTGACTGTATGGCAGTGTTAGTATGCAAAGAGTGAAAGAATAAAGGTCATCACTAGACCCCACCATAAAAAGGAGGTTATTAGCCTGTAAATCACTGTGAGACCCTCAGGTTGCTCTTTAAAACTGATAAAAGCCCATGAATGCTGTCTGATCACTGCGCTTGTCATGCTGTCACCTCTTGAATTCAGAAAACTTCCTAAGCCATCTGCCCAGGCTGATAAGAACCTGTGACAATGCCCATGCAATTCAACGACACTTTCAGTACATACAGGAAAAACAAAGCCCTGTGAAGGACTGCGGGTGCTCCTCAGAGGGGCACTTCAGCTCAGTTCTTGCTTCTTTCCATTAAACAAAGAGATCATATAAATCTGCTCTCAGCAGATAAATCCCAGCAGCAGTATATGTCATCAAATAAATTCCTCCCCTCCAGATGACTCCAAAGAACATCTTGGCTGCCTTGCTCAAGCTAGCCTTGAATATCTCACCTATCAGACCTTACTTTGAAGAGACTGTCCTACAAGCTGGCAGTACTTGGTTGTGAAATGCTTACCTTCACAACCACATTTTCCTTAGCTCAGTTTCACCCTGTTACTCTGTGTTATCAGCCCTAATACCACCCTGATCTCTTTGAGTTCCACAAGCTCCTTATTTACTATAAATAAAGCAATCTAGCTTTCATCAAGCTATCTATGGAAAGAGTCTATTAAAATCAGTGAAATAGGACTCAAAGACCCAAGGTCTATCAAGACCTCCAGGGTCAGGACACTGGCTTTTGCTGTGTTTGTGTAGGACAGAGATATTTGTGCCAGACAAGATAGCCAGACAAGCAATAAGTGATAATATGTCTTTTCTGGATAGAAGAACTGGATGGAATTTTTTTAATTAAAATAAACCAGAATTAGCAGTTCAAATAATATTAAAAAAATTAAAAGACTCATACAGTTATTGAAAGTTATCTTTTTGTTTTGCCTGCTGAAGGTCTGCTTGAAAATTTTCAGTTAAAAAGAAAATCAAAATGTGATGTTCTCCCCACTCTTGAGAAATTAACAGTGTGAATTCTGGAATATTTTTTCTGAAATTTGTTACTGTATTTTCAAAGAGTTCTCTATCCCAATTCTTTTGTTAGCCTGAATATACATTTATTTTCTAAGGGATCTTTTGCGTAAAGCTGTGGTACCCAGGCTTGGTGATATCCAGACTGTGGTGATAAGAAGTCAGCTACTCTCATCAGGACACAGCTTTGCATATTTTTGGTAAAACAAGTATCTTAGATTCCCCCAAAGTAGAAAGCACCAATGAGGAACTGAAAACCAAAAGACTCTACACCTTCCTGGGGAGGGGGTGAGGGGTGGGGAGTAGAGATGGAGGGTCCGTATGATAGATTATTAAAAAGAGGATGTTTGCAGAACTGAAAGAACTCATGATGTAGGTCAGGTAATGGTATTTATTATGAGAAGCAGCAATACCACATAGGAAAATGTGAACAGCTGCAGATCTCAAGCCACTTACTAAAACAGGCTTCTATATGCACAAAGACTAGTGGAAAGGGATTCCATTTATCTGAAGCTGTAAATGAAGACTGGATTTTATTAAGCACCAAAATGAATGCACCTGATGTAGACTCAGGCATGTGTGATCCTCAATAAGAACTTCGTTGAGATTTCAAGGACCTCAGATAATCCACTTGGAAAACAGAGGTGTCAGACCTGGTGCTGGGGGAACGTTCGTCGGTGCAGGCACTCTGGGTTTTCTGTGTAATGCCAAATCTCAGTTTGTGTCTGGGAAAAAACATTGATGTTGACCTCCAGAACGTTTCTATTGCAATTATTGCAAGTTTGCTTCTTGAAATAAGGTTTCTCCTTCCTCAGTTCGCCGTTATGATGCACAGGGAATATCAGGCCCAGAGGCATGAGAGGAGAAAAGAAGAAAACCACACAAAAAGCAGCACACTTTTCTGTATTGGTAAGCATGAAATTGCAGCCACAAGATCTGTAATCAGTGAGCAGTTCACTGTCTTTCATAAATGAGGTTTTGGAGAGATGGATTCAGCTCTGATAGATGTATCTGTTTCTCCTAATGACATTTCAAATGTTGCTAGGCAGAAATATCCCAAATATGCCTATTCACACCTGCCCTAAGAAAGAACAAAAATCCAGAGCTGCTCTTCCTGGCTCCCAGTAGAGAGATGCTGGCTTTAAGGGAAGAAAACTGTGTCCTCCTGATGGCCTGAAGGCTGCTCAGCAGAGCTAGGCTGTGGAGTCACTGCTGGAGGCTGTGTGCTTGATGTGTCAAGTGGTGGAAGAAGGAGGAAAGGTTAAAGGGGGGAACTTCTAGGAAATGCTTGTGTAATCCATCATGCTGTTTCCCAGCCCAAAGAGCCAAAGACCAGATGCAGGATGATCTTTCGTATCTATTTCTCCTGTAATTGATTATCTGTAGTGCAGGTACAGAGGAGGCAGAAGCATTGCTCTTCAAGACACACCATCTAGGTCCTTCTCCCCTTGCTTAGCTTCACTTCCCTTGCTTCTGTATAAAAGGAAAAAAAATGAGCACAGAAACACTCTCCCTGTCTCCCTGTTGCATCACTGTACAGCAGCAAAAGCACAAATCCCTGAATCAAAACTGGATTTGGCTTGCAATGACCCCCCCTTTGGTTTGCAATGGGACTTTGATTCCAAAGTAATTATCCTGTCTCTGCCAAAGCTGAACTTTACTTCCACTTTGCAGAAGAAGTCACTGCTATATAAGAAGCCATTGCTATATATAAGAAGGGACTTATTCTGTCAAAGGTTTTGGCAGAGCCAGGAAAAGCCAGGGCAATCACCTCCCACTTCATCTCTGGTTTGCTTTGTCTTAACATCTTATTTCAGTTTGTGAAGGTTTTTTTCTGTTTGGCTGGATTAGGCCAGTACGAGTCTGGGTGACAGCCAGTGCAACCTTTAACTTTCCTATCCTCTGCTACCCAGAATTCACCCACCATCCATCCCCTGACTTGCTCTTTGGCTGAAAAAGAGTGGGGTCAGTGTCAGATGCCGACAGGACTTGGCTTTAGGGAAGATTTAGGAAAAGGAGATAGATCTTGCACAAAAAAAGAAAGCGAGGAGATAATTCCCAGCATTGTTGTCAGTGTTGGGGAGGCCTACAAAGGGAGAACAGCCAGGGTGCAGGGCCAGAGAGGACTGGGATTTCTCTTCTCTGTCACCACTGGAGATGGTATGCTTGACTGCAACACAAAATACGTCTTCCATATACCCCTCCCTCATCCACTTGCAGAAAATATGCATTCACTTATCTGCTTCCCTCAGTGCACCACTTTCCATAGAAAGCTGTAAAGGACAGAGCATTGCTAAGGGTGAAGAACGACAGATGTTCCTGATAGGGGGGGACCTGAGACATCTCATTGTGTTCTTTGGTACCCATGTGGATGCAGGAAAACTTTCCATTCCTCACCACAAAAGATAGTGGTGAGTGGCTCTTCCATTAAGCATTATTTCTTGGGACAGACTGTATTTTGTCCACAGAACAAAACCATGGACTCCAGTGGCTTTGATATCTCCCTTGTTACTCTAAGCTCAGATCCAGACAGTGTACCCTGAATTGTGGTGTCTGATGCACAGCCCAGATTCCTAACACCGCTCTGCTCCTTGTTGCCTCAGCTGCAGCAGTCATCTGACCAGTTTTCCCAGGTCTTGTCCTTTTGATTCACTCATTTCTGTGCCTTCTCTCACAATGACTCTCCCATCTGATATCTTCTGTTGCCTGCATCTAGTGAAATTCCAGACCATCTTTTTTGAAGACACATTGCCATTAATGTAAACATAGGCTTACTGTATATACATATACTCCTGGAGGTGCACATGCGTAGAATCATAGAATCATAGAATCATAGGGGTTGGAAGGAACCTCGAGAGATCATCTGGTCCAACCCACCTGCCAAAGCAGCTCCCCAGCTCATATTGCACAGGGCGGTGTCCAGAAGTGTCTTGAATATCTCCAGAGATGGAGACTCCACCACCTCCCTGGGCAGCCTGTCCCAGGGCTCTGTCGCCCTCACTGTGTAAAAGTTCTTCCCCATGCTGGTGTGGAACTTCCTGTGCTCCAACTTGCAGCCATTGCCCCTTGTCCTGTCTCCACAGAGCGCTGAAAAGGGGCTGCCCATTTCCCCCTGCATCCCATCCTTAAGAGATTTATAAACATTAATAAGGTTCCCCCTTTGTCTTCTTTTCTCAATCAGTAGAGATTCCACAGATAAATTCACCCAACCTGATGATCCAAACAGTTCTTGTTATCTCCTGACTCCACAGTTTCTCTCCCGCTCATAGCATTTCCTCCCATACTCCTCACTCTTAGCAGGCTCACTCTACCCTTGACTCTGTACAATGCCACTTGTGCCTGTCTAGTTCCATATCCAAGGAAAATACCACTTTTTCATATTGTTTTTTTTTTTATTTCAAATTCATTGCACTTCATACTTGTGGAAGATATGAGCTATTCCTGATTTATCCTAGAGCATACATTCCCTGTACGGACACTCCCTTCCCCAACTGCTAATTTAAACAAGGCGATCGACGTGGCCATCGCGTCTAGAACTCTAAGTAAGATCTGCTAACAATTCCTCTGTGTTTTTCCATCCAGATTTTTCATGGTTGCTCAGGACACCTGTTAGTGTCATCAAGAGATGTTTGTCTGGCTGACAATGCTCACCCTCCTAAAATGCCAGCTTGAGGACACTCTTTTGAAAGTTCAGACTGTTTATCTTTCAAGGGAACTGCTTATTTGGAGCAAGTTAAGAGAGGTGATCCAAACTTGGGTCTGGGATGAATTTATTAAAGCAGGATGCTTCTGTTTGGGCTATCTGAAATTCAAGATCTGCTCAGACCTGAACCTATGACTGTTTGTCGTCCAGAAGTGGATTTAAGTCTAGACTGCTTGATCACCTCAGAATGATAGGTGATCATATCCTTTGATCTGATACTTGTTCAAGAGCTCTGCACATGGGAACAGCAGCTTATAAATCAATAATAAACAGGGATAACAAGAGGCACACACTCTGTCATTCCTCCCTAAATCCACTCTCCTTATTAAGCATGGAAAAGTTCTTGGACTTCTTGCAACACATGAGGAAAGCTCCATGGAGACTCTTGGATTTGTACTGAAAGAGCAAGAAGGGAAAGTCCTGAAGTTTTGGAATTTTTCTGCATGCTATTAATAATAATAATTCATAAATCAACAACGGCCGAAGGGTCATGCAGAAAGAGTCTGCTGCCTGGCTATATAAGAGACTCCTGTGTGGGTGTGAGAACCTCTTGAAATGGCAAAGGACTCTGGAAACAATGAAGGAGAAATGAATTACATTTTTTTGGCAGAAACAAAACATCAGTTCCATCCCCCTCCCCCCCCCTTTTTTTTTTATAAGCAGAAATAGATACTTGAAAAAAATAAAACCAACAATATTTTTCTCTTGACTCCAAAAATAAAGCATTTGAATATCCAGAACTTGCTTTTTAAATTTTTTTCCTCCCTCAGCCCCCCCTTACATTTGAACATCAGAGTTCTGGCAGTTCTCATTATAAAAAAAAAAAAAAAAAAAAAAAGGAAAAGTCCTGCTTTGTCCAAGCACAGTCATGTTAAAATGCAGACAGAAGACTAGATGACTCCAAAGATTGGTAACTGGATATACTGCCTTTCACCTCAGTATCATTATCCCATCAGCTGGCACAGTTCAGTAGTGGCTACACATGGCTACTGGCTGCTGGTGGCCAGGTGGTGGGGTGTCCCCATCATGTGTCACTTAGAAAGATCTCCCTGGAGAGAGCATGGATGAGAAGATCTTCCTGCAAGAAAGCAGGCAGCCCCACATTCTGTCTGTGCCCTGCAGAACTTGGGGTTTGTGAGGCATTTGTTCCCCTGGCGCTTTTGCCCCACATCTTAAAACTGGGATCATTTCTCCCAACCATTTCCTTGCTGTGAGTAGGGGGACCACAAGCACAGGGCAGAAATTCTCTTGTCAAGCTCATGCATCTCTTTCTGCCCTCGTAGCGCAGTTGAATAACAAGGTTCAGAGGCTCTCCCATGGTTGTACAGTCCATCCTACAAAATCAGTGGTGATCAATTCAAACAGATCTCTGTGCTTAGAACCTGTTGGCAATGCAGGCTTTGCAAGCAATCCCTACCAGGATGCCATTGCACTTGCTTTGGGACCCTTTTTACCATGTCCAGCCTGAGTTTTCCCCATTTGAAATTAAGATCATCTGATAGGATCCCATCTCTGCAAATGCCTCTAGAGGTCACTTCTGCAATAGAACTGTTGTACACTTGTCTGCATTATTCAACAGTGACGTTTTGTGGTGAAAACTTGCTTATAGTTGAGTATGTACTACTCAATCAGGATCGAAAGCCCAGGAATTGAGGGGTTGTGGAAGTACCAGTGAAGTTTATTCCAAGCAAGGCAGCCTTTCTCCTTTCAAAAACATCTGGTTCGTGAAGACCAAATCTCACCCTTGGCTGTCAATATAAGCAGGCAAAGCTGCGGAGAAAGCTGTCCTCATTAACCACCAAGAACTTAGCAAGTTCACACCCCAATTTCTTCTGCAGGGCTATCTATCAAAAATGTGTTCTGTCAGTCTCTTGGCTGCTGGCCCATATCAACAGATAACCCTCCTGCTACCAGGGTAACACCACCCATGTGTAGGTCAAAGTCCTAAAGAACTTTTTTTTTTTCATTTAATAGGAGCAGGAGAAAGGAATGTGACATTCTAATAAAACTACAGGGGGGAAATTTGCAGATAGACAAAGCATAAGTGATTACACAAGTTAGGAATTTTTGCTGGGAGTCAACAATCTTGCCAGTGATGGTGAAGACCCTCTGAGGGCCAAGATCAGCTGAGTGCCGGCTGCATGTGCAAAGCCACATTTTTTGGTGGATGTAAAAGGAACCTGTTTCTTCTTAGGACTGTTGGATGATACCAAATTACACTCTTTTCATGCCAAACCTAAATCATGCTGCACCAGTAGTTTGACAGTGATTTTAGAGGAAGATTGCAACCTAGAAGACATTCCTTGTTGGGCTCCTGCATGCTCTGCTGCAGCTCTGTTTATGAACAGTGAGGCCAAGGTGTCAGGACTGACTTGTCTACATCTCACTTTCCTCAGAAAAGCAAAAAGACATGCTAGTAGAAAGGGATTGCTCAGCGTCAGCATCATTTACCAATATGTATCTGAGAGCTTGTAAAGAAATACTTCAAGCAACACTAAGCATGTCTATATTGGCCTTGTTCTTCCCTAATTCTTAGTGATATAACCCCATCAGACAACCCGATACGAAATCTCTTTCTCCCTAAGCTGGTAGGACTGGTTTGAGGCACTTGGGAATCATTTTAACTCTTGTACATGCTCCTGATGCTCTGAGGCATTCATGCTTTCCTATATACTGAACTTGATTTAGCTGCAAGGCATAGATACCCAGAGCCATATGGGGTACACGATGGTATCTGCAATACTTGCCTGGAGCTGTCAGTACAGCATTGGACCTATGGGAGCCAGAGTCTTGTAGGGATACCTACGCTCAGGCAACTGGATTCAACCTACTCAGTTATTTCCTAAGTTCACACTGGATGCTGGTTCTTGACCCAAGCTCTTTTTGCACTAATGAGTCATAGGATAAGTTTATAACTGAGTTTGGAGCAAAGAGTAAGATGTTTAGGAGATATCTGAGCACCAGCCTCCCCATTCAGGACTGGGATTCCTTGGTGGGATCTCCACCAGGGACTGGAGTGGAGAAGGAGGGGACATGGACTAAAGTGGTGGTTCAGTCTATTGAGGTGGTGGCTGCTCTGGCAAGTCACAGTAGTGGAAACCAGTCAAAGTTGTGTATCCAAAAATAATGCACATATGAATGTGCCTTAAGTAGGTAGATGGGAATTTTATGAACTGTTTCTTTAGGGGTCCAAAGTCTGTCTTAAATGAAATATAAGTGTCTAAGTCCTTTTGTGAGCCTGGGCCTCTCTGGTCCTTTTCTGCTTCTGTAATCTGAGGATCAGCACACTTGCCTGCCTTAGAGGATGTGGTAAAGATAAATATATTAAAGACAGTGGGGTGCTTGATATTGTAACGATTGAGGCCAGATATCTGTACCAGAAGCAGAAGTAAAAAGAAATAAGATAATAATTGACAAGGAACCTTGCCAGCGTATGTCTTGGCAGCCAGCTCTATAGTAACCTATCATTTAAGATGGCGGGGTTCCCCTCACCTTCTAAAATCTAGTGGCACTGGGGGATTTGTGAATGTGAAACAAGCTCTCTCCAGTTCTCTGACTCTTTTATATTTCCTCATGCTGCTATTGAGTCGTTCTTAGGCATGCTTCCCGATGGCTTGGAAATCTCCGGGCACGCATTGAAGCTTCTATATTTGCTCTCAGCCGCTGCCAAGATTAGCATTACCACTCGATGGAAAAATATCCGTCAACCGGATATAAAAGAATGGTGCGAGAAAGTAGAGCTATGTCAAGGCAGCACAAATATAGCTTATACATTGTAGGGGGAAGCTGGCATATTTTATTTTTCCATCTGGCCCTTTTTTTTCTTTTTTTCTTTTTTTTTTCAGGTTATCCTAGCTACAGCATAACGCTGAGGATCCTTCTAAGACTCCTGATTCGGATTCAAATCGTTTCCACAGGCTGCTCGCGATAGGGATGGGCCAACTTCGTAAAGATCTGCAGGCTGTGCTCACTCCAGGTGAATATCTAGAGGTTCAGGTGCTTCTCTGTTCTCTGGTCCAAGCTCTGAGTTCTGTAACCCAAGAGGAGTTATTTTGCTCATGCTGATGCTCAGGCCTGACCCTATGAAACGCTGAGGACTGGAGCAGCTCTGTACATTGCATAGAGCTGAAGGAACAGAGAACTTTTCAGTGAATGCCTTTAATCCCTCTTACATTGGGAGGTCTTTCCACCTACTTGCTGATACAGGAACATGAATGAGTGCGACTTGCATTCCAAGAAGCCGGAAAAAGGTGTTAAGGGTTTAAAGAGGAGTTAGTTAAAGCAGGAGATTAAAATGCATTCCTCTGCTCTGGCCCCTCTGAAAGTAGCTTCAATTCCCTTAGATTCAGCAGGACAAGTCAGCAGTGGCATGTAAAAATTACTGTGGGGGATAAAAGGTTAGGCATTCCAAGTCTACCTGCAAGCCATGTTGGTGTGACACGCCTGTCATAGAATCCTGGAATTATAGAATCATAGAATTGTCTTGGTTGGAAGGTACCTTTTAGATCAAATCCAACCATCACCCTAACCTGCTAGCCACCACTAAACTGTGTCCCTTAGCACCAAATCTAACCACCTTTAAACACCTCCAGGGATGTCAAGGGAACAAAGATGCAAATTTCCCCAGGGCAGGCTTTCCCAAGCTCACTGGGGCTATATGTTCATTATGGAGTGGTTCAGTGGTTCAGCTCTGCTGCAATCACTCTCTTCATTTGATGTTTCCAACAGTAACTGCAAAGAAGCCCACCTCCACCCTTATCACAACCTTGTTTAGACTTTCAACTTGGCTCTTATTTTCACCCAAAATGGCCCCGTAAATACACATGGTTTCTGATACTATGACCTCTTAACTTTGATACTTAATTGATTCCTGTTGTCAGTCGTGTCTTCCAGGAGGCAGACTAAGGTGGCAGGAGACAAAGATGGAATGAAGTTGTGGATGTCCCATCCCTGGAAGTGTTTGCATCGAGTTTGGATGGGTCTTTGGGCACCCTGGGTTAGTGGTCGGTGTCCCTGCCCATGGCAGGTGGGTTGGAACTAGGTTGTCTTTAAAGTCTCTTCCAGCCCAAACCTTTCTGTGATTCTATTATTTCAGGTAGAAAAGAATTTGACCCATCTCTGCTGGAAATACAGACAGCCTTGT
This sequence comes from Gallinula chloropus, assembly GCF_964237585.1. Lineage (NCBI taxonomy): Eukaryota > Metazoa > Chordata > Aves > Gruiformes > Rallidae > Gallinula > Gallinula chloropus. The sequence continues at coordinate 83,030,760 of NC_140088.1, read as the reverse complement.
GTAAGCCCTGACCTTGGTTCAAGGATCTTGGTCCAAATTATTATCCCCAACCCCTTCTTGACTAAGTGGAAACCACATACAGTGGAATGAGACTTCTCTGACCCTCCCTGAGACATCTCTGAGCCCAAAGGACTTGTTTCTATTTCTGCAGTCATCTGAAGAAAAGGATTAACAAAGGAAAGACTTATTTTCTCCAGCTTCTTCAATTTCACTGCCTACCTTCTGCAATGATGGGAGCGACAAGTATCATGTTGAAGGTTTTGCTTTTTTCCCCCTGACCTCATGTCCAAAGTTATAAATCCACCATCTTTGAAAGTTCCTTGGGGGTTTCTTCATCAAATTTTTGCACTGCTGCAGTTCCCAATTGAAGCTGTCCCTGAATCTCCTCCAAGAATTTGTTTTACACTGAGATTTGATGAAGGATTGGGATTAAGCCAAACAGTAAACACTGATGAGGTTTAGCACCACTGCCATTGCCTGAGAACTGACCATTTTGGAAAAGTGAAGGCATTATTGTCATAGCATTGGAAGGACATGTTTGGGATTCCTCTGTGCTAGGTGTTGTGCAAACACACTGAACAAGATATAGAGCATTCACAGCACTGATCTGAGGCAGAGAAACCTAAATCAAGTTTCAGATTAACAAGTGTCGCTACTCATTTCTTGGACAGCTTTTTGCAGTCTTCCTGCTTCTAGCAAAGTGACAGCAAAGTGGCTGCAAGTCTTAGAGCGGCTCATGTATCTGTGTGATACGCTTAGTCTCTTCTGTACAAAAACGCCCTTTAAATTTTTGTAACTAAAGAAAGGGAAAAGGAATTGAAAACAATGAGGAGGGGAAACAGACTACAACCCCACACACAGTTTCTTAGACATAGAAGTTCTAGAGGTACTGCTCTCCTGTGAAGCATGTCTTCCATAAGGACACTCAACCCATAGTATTACGTCAGATCAGCCAGAAATGGCCCATGAGATTGTATGTTTGAACTCAGAATGAAGACAGGCTTGGCTCCCCTGTTAAATCGAAAAGTACAGCAAAGAGGTGAACTGAGGATCTGGGAGGAGAAGAAGAAGCATCTAGGTAGACTTGCTGTTTCATCCTCCCTGGAAGAGGGGAATGAGTAGTCCCATATGCTGAGCCAATGGTCTGAGCCAATCCATCTAACCGTGAGCACTGACCCAGGGCTGTTGTACAGAAGCACTCTCCTGAAAACCTGGCCCGGCTACTAAGTAAGCTATTTTCTTTCTTTCTGGGAGAATCTTAATGGGCAAAGATGTTCCAGATGGCAAGCAGCCACCTGCCACCAGGATTAACAGTCAACACAGAATGCAAAGCCTTGGGAAGAGTGCTCCGTAATTGTTCCCGCACGCACGGAAGCAAACGGACTCAGAGCAGTGCTCGGTGTAGCTAAATCTTCATCTTATTACCTTACTGGGAATTCGGGTAGTATTACCCAGAATCCTCCTTGCTGCAACTCTGCCTTGAAAAACAATCTGTTTTGGAGCTCAGTGTACCCTAAAGTGACTGTATTATTAGGATTTAACTTTGAACTGCAACATTTGGAATCCATTATTCAATCATTAATTTCCTCTGGTTTTCCCCCAGCTTTAATGCTTCATGCTGGATCCCTGGGCTCTGTGGTCCAAGCAACACTTCAGTACAACAGTTTGTACTTCAGCGAATGCCGTGCTCCATCATTCTTTCCTACTACAGAAGCCTGTGTTTGTTTTAACCACTGATCCAACAGTGTGCCCTGGCTTGAAAGTGCAAGAACAAGACACGATCCTCCTACCCTGGGCTGGCCTTTGCCATTACTCGCTCTGGCTATGCACGGTCAGAAAACCCAGGCACTTATAAAAAAAGATACTGCCAGAACAGTACAGAGGGGTGCTGCAGCCCTTAAAAGGTTTGCTCCATTCATAAATATCTGATTTATTTTTAGAGTTTCTTGATCGCTCATCAGAGCCAGCCTGGGGTCTGAGAATGAAGTTGTGTTCATGCAGGCTGTGGTGGTCATCAAGATAATGTGCTCAAGAGTTTGATGTCTCAGTTTGGTTTGGAGATCTGAGGCTCCTCTAATCAGATATACTCCAAAACCTTAAGGGGAATAGAACCATGCTTTTTCCCATAAAGTAGGTATTGGGAACCTACAGCTATCAAGAGAACAGTACTGTATAAGCAGGTGAACTTATAACTTGGTGGCTTTAAGAACATAACTCTTTCTCCAGGGTGAGTGTAGGCAACTGATCCAAGCATGGCATCAACCCGTATTCCAGGAGTGGTTGCACTAAAGTCAGTAAGCTGGAACCTCAGCTAGTGCAAATTGGTGTAGATTCACTGAAAGCCATCATTATGGTGTTGTACAAAATCTGAAAATAGATAGGGGTTATAGCCATTTATAGCCACAGAGGGTCTGGCACAATAAGGCCACTTGTGGATTATGTGTGCTCAGTCTAGGCTCAGATAGCAAAGTCTGGCCCTGAGAAGATGTATCACAGAAATGCTAACTCCTGCTGGCCCTCTTTATAGAGATGTAATGCTGCACAAATGCTGTTCTTACAGGAGACAGCTTATGAAAAAGAGGGAAGGAGTATGAGTGGTAACGCATTTCTGGAAGTCAACTGAATGGGGTATTCTGGAAAGTGTTCTTCATCCAACAAATCCACGGTAATAGCATGGTGGATTTGAAAGCAGAACACAGGAGCTAAATTGCTTCCCAGGTGAAACAAAAAGAAGAGGAGAGGGAATATAGGGAAAATATAACCATCTCTATACAGCTATTAAACCAGAATTGCGGATCATAGACAAAGTACTGTAGGAGCTTCAGAGATTTGTGGGGCCAGAGATTTTGGGCTAAATCTCATCCAAAGCCCATTGAGATATATGGACCTCTGTCTGCCATTTTAAATTTGCAGAGATTTTGACGTGACAGCCCTTGGAAGTTTAACTGGGGTGCAAATCTTAACTTAGTCTGAATTTTATGAGGCATTGATAGCTTGTGCATTTTGAGGAAAGAGAAAATGCATCATGGTTTTACGGTCAAAATGGGAATGTGGGATGCAAGTGACTTGCGTTGTCTTCTTGAGTCTGCTGCAGGGTTGCTGCAAAGCCTTAGGCTGGTTCTTTCCTCTTGCAGAACATCCATGAAAGAAGTCTTATCTCAGTGCTGCAAAAGATGGAGGCAAAGGATTTTTCTCCTCTCTGTTGTTCTATGACTTGGTTGTTAAGATATTTGGACTGCAACATCTTGGAGATTTTCTGGTTGGTGGGATGACTGGAAACAAGTCCTATGGAGATATGGGACCACAGGTTGTGTGGTGACCACTTGGAGAGGTAGGATAGAAGTGAAGACACTAAAGTATTCCATTTCGAAGATCAGGCACTTCTTCAGGACCTGCCCTCTCCCTGAGTATTTGTCACACAATAGAGTGCCTGAACAAAGCAACAATTAACCACACACAGTATCTCACAACTGTGTGATGAAATATATCTCCAGGCAAAGTTAAAATTATCAGAAGTAGAAGCCACATTTTGCTGCTCAGGCAAGTGGTGTAGCTGTAACACAACACAGTGTCAAAGTTTTAGGGCCACTGGAAATCATGCTTCAAACGTGCGAAGAAAGTACATCTGAGAGGTCATGAAATAAAGGTTTGATATACTACTGTCAGTAGGTAAATAGTACAGATGAATTTAAATCATGTTTAGATTAAAGCAGACTAAGCATAAAAAATATTTTCATTTGAGCTTTACAGTACAATTAAGAACAGTTTAAGCTTTCAATTCTAGTGGCTCTCACTCAGGTCTGTGGTTAACCAAATGCTGAAGATATATTCCTATTAACTTCTACTGGGAATGCCATCTCTGTTTAGATGTAGAATTATACCTTCCTCTAAACAGCCCCCTTATCTTACAATCTGCAAATTGCAGGGTCTCCCACAGAAGGAAATCTTTTATTAAGCATTTTATTTTTCTTTGCTGCAGGCAGGCAGACTAAATAAACTCCAGCTTAGACTTTGCACGGTGTCTCTACGTTGGCCATATCCAAGAAACACAGACAATGCTGGTTTGCAAGAATGAAAGAATTTTAATAAAAACAAGCCATTCAAAACCCTTGTCAACTCCTTTTGCTGGATTGTTATAAAGAATTTATTTCATTACTATAAGTGCTGTTGACTTAGTGTTAGTTTCAGCACTTGAATTCTTGGATAGCCTGAATAAAATTATGTTTTCCAAGATAAATATATTATGCAAAGTATGACCTTCATTCTTTCACTGATATGTCTGCTGACTCCAACTGCTTCCTCCTTCAGAGGGGCTTTCTGAGTTCTGATGGCGAGAAGCTTTATTTTGGTTTTACTTGATTAAAGCACTGCAAACAAGGAAGAGCCTGTGAAAAATAAAAATAGAAAAGCTGGAGCCCATTTCTGTTGAAGTCAGAGACAGCGAAATGTCAGCTCTGATGGAGTGGAAGTGGTGAACTACGTGCATATATGCAAATGGACACTCATGTCTCCAAATGGCAAAGGTTTTCCCCTTTCCTGGGGAAGTTTGCTGCTCAGTAATCAGGCTCCACTGTGCTAATCCCCTCAGAATGAAGCAGTTACGACCTACCAGGGAGGTGACGATGTCAATGGGATTACTCTTTCTGCTGTTTTAGCAGAGGGCATGAGCAGTTGAAGAGGGGGAGCTGCCATTTCTGCATGCAGGGAAATGAAAGAAAGAATCTGGCTTTCTGATTCTGCCCTTGGTGGGACCAAAGGTAACATTGTGTTGGGGGTCCTCACATCCCTGGAACTGCGTCTCACAACAGGAGTCATTGGATATTACTGGGCGTCACAGGGCCACACAATCTGTGGTCTGCCCCATGTGATATCATATAAGGCCAGGAAATGACAGCTGTTGTCTTACCGCTTCTCCAGGGACAAAACCATGCCTTTTATCAGAGAACATTCTTGGATTATTCTTAGGGAAAAATATCCTTGCTGATACAAACCATTCCTGATTAGCTTGCAATTTCTTTCATCACAGCAATTCAGCCGCCTTCTGCTTTGTACTAAGAACTGCTAAGCAATCCAGTGGCAGCTTCTGTCATCATACCCAGTCTGCTGCAGGTTCAGGCAAACTCCAAGAGGTTGAGTTTCTCCTAATGAGCCTAAGGATCAGTGAACCTCTAACTTGATATTACTGTTAAATAAAAGAAGATGGCTAGGAGATGCTGGAAAAGAAGGAAAGAATTAGGGGTGCTGCTTAGCATGCTGTCTTTAAAAGGAAGAACTCAAGTCCCAAAATTTTTTTAAAGTTTCCAAAAATGAGTAGTGACCACATTTGATCCTAATTGTTAAGTTCAAGCAGCTGAGAGAGGTAACTCCAGATGACTTGACCAAGTTCTTGTGAAGAAGTCCAGGACTGGAACACAGTCCATTGGTGCATGAAAGAGACTTTCCTCCTACTTGTCTTCATGTCCCTGATCCTCTGTGACTCACTGCTTCCACCTGCCCACTCTGTCCCATCAAATGGCCCTTTCTCATCAGTACTTGCTCGTTCAAAACCAGATTTCCCAGAAAACAGAGTCTGGATTTTCATCCCTCACCATCAGTTGAGCTCAGCTTCTGGAACCTCAGGTCATTAGAGCCAGCACACATTTTACAGAAGGAGTAGTCGGGATAGACCTCACAGACCCTCCTTTCCCTGATTTAATTTCTAGACAGAATTTCAAACGAGTGTTGCCAGCTTTGGGTGTTTCCCATGAAGAAGAGAAAGATGAATAGATCTTTTCAGAGGTGATTGTTGCTCCATGCTACGTGTTAGCTCTACAAGTTTCCTGCACATAGTGTTTTCCATGCCATCGTTTCTGAACTTATAGTATATCCGCTGAATGTAAAGGTTGCATTACCCCACTCTAAAATGCAGCTGCCTCTAAGCTGGAAAGTCTGCAACCATAACCAAACATCAGTTTAGCACAGGAAGGGAAGGGGATGATTGTATCCAACAGAAGAACTGTGTCCAGTTAAAATTACAGTAAAAATAAGTGTGGGTAGGCAGAATATGAATCAGAATTTGGCCTGGAAACCAGCTTTTACTTAAGAAAAGTGAGACTTTGGAGAACTTGGATAACTGGGAGCGGCCACTGGGATTTTGGGTTATGTCTTACCAAAAGAAAGACCCTCAAATTAATTCTGGCAAACAAATTTAGTACCAGCAGAGAAGTTTTTATTGCATCACTTACACCGCTTTCTGGAAAACTTAATTTGTGCTTAGAGTGTTCCCACCCTAAAATACCACCCATTTGCTACTCCTTTGCTTAATTCCTCTGAAATAAGAGCAATAGATGATGGCTCTGGTAGTTGTTTTTTCAGGTAACATTTCTCAAGGAGTGTGCTTCCCTCATCCAAGCTTGGAACCCCTTTGGGCTCCTCACCTTCTTGGTACTGCTCTCTTAGGTTATGTGCAAGAATGTTTTGGTGCCTTCAAGGTACATTACCTTTTTATATCAGGGTGTTGAGAGAGGAAAACATGGTGCAGAAAGGCCACAAAGATAGTCTTCCTGTCGTAATACTGAATAGCTGCAGAACTGGTTCTGTAAAAGCATGCAAAAATCAGGTGGCAACCCATTTCTCCATCCTATGAGGAGTACTAATGACCTCCAATGGAGGATAATGGTGGTGTATGTTATTGATGTCTCATGCTCCAGAGTTTGACAGAGCACTGTCATTGGTGCCAGACAAAATGAGTAATGGGGACAATTATTTCCCACGAATGATGCAAGTCTGAATAGCACGGTCTTTAAGACACAATGCAGTATGTCACCCATAGCTTTCTGTCAGAATATATTCTATTGCCTAATAATGTTGAAAAATTTCCTCATCTTTCCATTACACAGTGTAATCCTTCTAATACTGGGTTTAACTTCCTTGGACCGTACTAAGAAATTCCATCCTGAGAATCTTTTAAAAATCTGTATATGACTATTGCTTTGACACATTGAGGGCTCGTTTCAGCCTGGGCAATTCTTCCTTCCTCTGTGGATCTTGACACATTTTCTGAGCTGAGTGAGTCGTGCAGAAGCAGACAACTCAAGCAGCCAGGCTGTGCCCAAAGTTCTTGCCACTATGTTCATTCTGAGGGAGAGGCTTTTTGGGGAGTGACGTGCAGGGTTGACCAAGACATTCAAAAATGATCAGCAGTTTTTAGGTGCCTCCACTTAGAAATTCCCATTTCCCTTTATTTCCAGAGGTTCATCTCAAACACTCAGCATGAAAACTTACCACCTTTTCTACACAGTTTGGCTCCCCAAAATTACATCATCTCAATCACTAGAAACTTTTGAAAAGGTTGACTAAAACTTACAGAAGATGGCAAACAGCAAGAAACCTTAAAAAACTGTTAGCAGAGCAAGATTACTTTATAGCAGGTTTCTTCCTACTCCAAAGAAACCTTGTTCCTGCTGGAATTATCATTATGTGGATGGGATGTAAAACCAAAGCTGCATCCACTTGTCATTTCAGTCTTATGGCACTTAGATTTCCTCATGAGAGCAACAAACAAATGCAGTTATGAACAGTACATTTCCAACACCGAGTCCTCAGCTATTTTCACACCTTTGCTCCACCAAATACTTTTCAATTGCCACAGGAATTTCCAAATCTCCACTAAAAAGAACCAGAGACCAGAAAAAATGTTTGTTATTCACACCCATTGCACTAAAGTCCTGCTGCTATTGTATGAACCATGGCATCAAAGTGAAAAAATGGCCAAGGGGACTAGTCTCCACAGTAAGGAAAGGGGAGGATGGAGTCCTTTCTGCATCCAGATATGAAATAAAGCAGATAAGAACAATTTATGGAGTTTTTATTACTGTTTCTCTTCACACTTTACAGTTTGATGTGCCCTAGAACAACAGCAGAGATGTCTGGATTAGGACTTAGATTTAGAGCTCTTAAAGCCACCAAAGAAGATGCTGGAGGGAGTCCCAGGTCCATTGGTTAGTTCTGCCAAAGGGACCAAAGGTCTGGCAATGACATTAACATCTTGGTATGTGAACTATATTAATGGATCTTTGGTTTCATGGTTCCCACTAAGTCTTAAGGGTTCTCAGAGACTCACTGGAATCAGGGATGGAAAAGACCTATTACACTGGGTCATTTGGTCCATCCGCTGACCCCAGGCACGGCAGGATTTTCCGTGCTGCATAGTCCCAAGGGCTTTGTCCTGTCCACTTTGAAACAACTCAAGTCAAGGGGCTTCCACCCTGCCATCACTCCCACTGGGAGTCCATTCCACAGCTCCACACATACTCACTTACAAATATTTTCCTGAGAGCACATCCAAATTTTCCTTCACTTCATTTCATCTCATGACCCTCCTCCTGAAAATCCTTCTGTTCCCTCATCCTTTGGTATGAGCATCAAATGTGTATATGTATGTGTGAAAGTCTATATATGGTTTCCTCACATTCCTCAGCATCAAGGACCTTGGGGCAGCCAAAGGCTGCACGGGGACTTCGTTCCCTAGAAGATGCCTTGCAGCTTCTAGCGAGAGGTAGCCACAGCTACTGAAAACAGTGGCTTCTAGGAAGAAGGGCTTTTTGGGACTGGTGTTCATGTGAGTGGCATGGTTTCCAAAAGAGATCATACAAGAAGGACCACAGATCTGTTTCCCTCTTTGTCCAACAAAACCCTGTGGCCTGAAAGGGCATAAAAACCAGGACATGGAGGCAACTACATCCCATCAATGATGTTGTTGGCTTTGAGCAATCTGAATTTAACCTTTAACTACTCTACATGCTTCCTGCATGGCTTTAGCAACCTGGATTTCTCTCTGTGCCTCTTTTTCTTGTGGTAAAAGGATGGTAACAGTAATTACCTTGACACCTCCACAGGAAAGGGATTGTTGCTGTCTGGATACACAGGGACAAAGAAGCATCCTAGATCAAACACATACCAAACCTCATACTGTTTCCAGGTGGTTGTCAGGAGAGCAATACCTTCCCTTGCCAGGCTGGGAGAGGAAGAGTCTGTTGAAAAATGTTATCAGTGGAGCTATTCAGAGCCATCAGGGGCATGTGTGCACCTAATTTCAAAGTATTTCCTTGGGAGCTGAGGAACCAAATTCCTTTGGCATCTTTGAGAGCAATCTTAGCTTTGGTATGTGAAATTGCTCTCCAAGAAAGACTCGGGACACAGAGTGGGGACTTTCAGGCTGGGGCAGGAGAGTGTGGAATAGCTTGACATGACTGTTTTCTTTTCAAATAAAAATCATCTCCTGCCGTGTTCGGATAACGATGCAGAATCCTGGGGTGCCAAGGGACTGCATGGAGCCCTGGCCTGTGTGTTTGCTAGCTGTGCATGTGAGTGGGCTGAAACAAAAATATACAAGTGCTCAGGAGGAGTAAACTATAAACAATGCTTAAAAAAACACTCCAAACAGAGCCATCCCCACGCTTTCCCCAGGCCAAGCCGCTGCAGGGAGCTGGATGAGAAGGAACCTGCTGCGACTCAGCCCAGAGAAGGCAGGAGTGACGCTGGTTAGCAGGGAGAAGGAACTTGAGGAATGGGCAAAAACTGTGACTGATGCATCCATCGAAAGAGAATGTCATTCTCTGGCCAAGTTCACTGCCAGGGCTGACTGCACAGCTTCGAACAAAGTATCTCCCTCTTGGAGAAGGAGGATTTATTTTTTTTTTAATGGAATTTTTCCCTCTGGCTTTTTGACCTAATGAATTCCCGACAGCTGGAGCATCTCTGGCATCACTCTGGATGCCAGCTGAGTCCTACCTATGCTGTATTTTACCTTGTAGGGCTGCTGATCTTTTGGATCAAAGGTTGTATGTGCATTGTGGAGGAGCATCCAGAGAGGTTTGCACCCTGGACAGTGTATCGCAGATTCTGGCCCCATTGCTGACCATGAGGGACCAGCTTTGTCTTCCTCTTTGACAAGGGTCAAAAGCAGTCTTTATCTTCCCCTCTGTCTCACAGAGCTCCGTTTTCCTCGATAGCTTTGCTTGTTTCAGAGATTTTCTCTCCCATGATGTTTCATCCCCTGCCCATGGAAGATTCTTTTTTACTTGCTGTCTTTGCTTGCTCTGGCATCTCAGCTTGCTTTCCCCATCAACATTAGTCCCGTATGCTGAAGCATCACATTGGAGGAAAGATAGGAACACTCATGGTCTCTACCAGAGCAACACTCACGCTCTCTCTCAGAGCACAGAAAGACAGGGAGACAGGTATCCATATGAAAAAACACAATAAAATTTTCCTGACTTCATTATTTTTGAAATCTTGTTGCAGAAAAAAATAAAAAGAAAAATGGAGGTTAGTATTTTAAATGTTCTCAAAAGGCAGGAGCCTGGACTGTCTAGAGATATAGATGACACAGACAGTGAAGGGTCTGGAGGGGAAGTCTTACGAGGAGAGGCTGAAGTCCTTTGGTTTGTTCAGCCTAGAGAAAACGAGACTGAAGGGAAACCTCATCACAGTCTATGGCCTCCTGACTAGGTGGAGTGAAAGGACAGACACCGATCTCCACTTGTTGGTGACAGTGATAGAACCCAAGGGAACGGCATGAATCTGTGACAGGGGTGGTTAAAGCTGGATATTAGGAAGAGGTTCTTTACTGAGAGGGTGGTCAGGCACTGGCACAGGCTCCCCAGGGAAGTGGTCACAGCACCAAACCTGACTGAGTTCAAGAAGCATCTGGAGGATGCTCTCAGTCCCATGCCCTGACTTGGCTGGCCCTGTGTAGAGCCAAGAGTTGGGCTTGATGATCCTTATGGGTCCCTTCCAACTCAGTAGATTCTATGATTCTATATTCCAGCACTCCACATTACCATGTTCATGTTTGCTATCTGGAAGCATTGCAGGGTCATCCAGTCTGTCTTAGCTAGTTCAGACCTCTTCCATACATTTCTGCTCTTCATCCTATGTAGGTGTAAATATGCCCAGCTAAGGGGTTCTTACATCTTCTTTGTGAGATGGTTATTCCATAGGTTAATATTTCTTACTTCCAGAGATCTTCGTGATGCTCAGTCTCAGTTTTCAGGCTCCAGCTTCAGGCTCACTCCCAAACCCTTTCCCTTCCTACTTACTCAATTATTGTACTTGAGTCCGAGGTTATATTTCCAGAACAGTAATTACCAGGAGTGTGATTCTTTTGATTGTTTGAAGGTCTGGAACAACCTTCACTTTTTCCAGGTCTTCTGCTCTCAACCTGTTTCTGCAGAGTAGTAGATAAAATTTTCTCACTTGTAACTATAGCATTCCCAGATTCGTATCACCTGGCACTAGCCAGTTTTCTTCTTATCCAATTTTCCACATATTTCTCTGCCTCTTTTCTACCAAGAGGCATTTTTACAGGTTGATTCCAATTGTTCAAACATATTTTCATATTTTCCTTTGTTTTTTCCCCTTCTTGTTTTTGTTTGCTGCTTTTCCTTGCTGATGGAAGGTTATTGAAAGGACGTGGTATTTCAGCAGTCTGAGTCACTTGTGCCTTGTCCTTCCTTTTCTCCTGATACATTAGTAAAAGCACATTTTTATGCTGCTTATCCATTAATTCAGACTGCTTTTTGGCTGCCCTTATCTTTTCCCTCAAAGCTTCAGCTTCCTCCGAGTGTTTTTATTTGGTTGCTTCTCACTTAACACTTCTTCCCGCCTTCTTTTTCCTCCCTGACCTATACTGTTCTGGCATTGCCTTTTGGTACCCTGGCAGCTACTTCAGCCTCAGGAAAATTGCTGTCTGTGCCCCCTCAAGAATGGGTTTTCCCAGTGGTTTACCACATCAGTCCTCATTAGCATATCCCCATCTAGCACTTCATTGCTAGATTTCCTCCTATGCCAAACTGCTTTTTTTTTCAGTTGATTGTTGCTTTATCCTGTGAATCTGCTATGCTGAAACCTTGCCAGGCTGCTTGATACTCTTTTTTTTTCTTTTTCTTTTTTTTTTTTTTTAGACCATGCTTTTTTTATTTTACAGTGCCTTGCTTCTCTCTTTTTCGTTCTCTCACCTTCTGTTTTTACAATGGCCTGTATCACATTCTCCTCACTGGATGTCTTCCAAACTATAGAAATTAAACCATGAATGTTCCATTGCCTGATTTTCCGTCCTTCTATCCCCAAGGAGATTAGCAGGGAGGGGGGAAGTTTGGTCAGTTTTCCCAAGGTTCCCCTAGATGTTTTCCACCAAATACTGATGGCAGCTGCTATGCGATGGCTACTCCTGCCTACTGCTGCAGCAGGTAAAAGAATCACCTATCTTTGTAGAAACCCAGAGAAATAGATGTTTCTCTCCCTGAAGAGATTAAGTATCAAAGGAATTGGTGGGGTCACACAATGTTAGTTGCAAGAGTGCAGAGGTGAGCACCATTATCGGTGGCATTATTATAATACTGTAAGTTGAGAAGATCCAACAAGGGAGGCATTTTATTTATTTATTTATTAGGGGATCACTAAAAAGAAAATAAAAGAAATCCATTCAGCAGGTGCTGAAAACTGTACCGATAACACAGGGATGTTTTCATTCCTGCTGATCTGTGCTTACTCAGTCAAGGCCTCTATTCTGCTCCTCACACTACCCCACCAGTGAGTAGGCACAAGTGATTGGAGGCAACATCGCTGGGACATCTGACCTCAACTGACCAAAGGGATTTTCCATATGGTATGATGTCATGCTTAGCATTTGGCGTTTGTCTTTCCAAGTCACCATTAGGTGTGATGAAGCCCTGCTTTCCTAGGGATGGATGAACACCTGCTTGCCATGGGGAGTGGGGAATGAACTCCTTGGGTTGCTTTCCTTTTGTGTGGCTTTTGCTTGTGCTATTAAACTGCTATGATCTCAACCCAGGAGTTTTCTCATTTTCACACTTACAATTCTCTCTCCCATCCCAACCGGGGGCAGTAAGCAAACACCTGCATGGGGCTTAGTTGTTGACTGGGGTTAAACCACAACATCCTGCCACTGCCCAGATTTGCTCTGCCATCCCCTGAAATCTCCTCACTGTCCTGTAGTGGGGAGGCTCCTGATGTTTCTTCTCAACCTCCAATATGTCTGATATGAGAAGACCTTAACCCTGGACTTCTTATGAGCTATATTTGCCCATGCCCAAAACGTTTGAGGAGTAGTGGCTGTGGGATGAACAAATGAATCTGTAACCACAAATTTCATTTCTTAGTTATACTGGTTGAGAAAGAGACTCATGTTTCCTCTGGCATTTGAGCAGAGCAATTTTATATTCACATCTAGCCTATTGCACCAGTCAAATCAGGACATGAGTGATGAATGTATCAATCTCAGAGCAAACACTGTGGTGACACTGCAGAAGTGGATCTTCTGGGTGCACCATGTCTCAAATGACATTAAATCCAAATCATCCACAAATTTCTGCCTCAAATGCCCCACTATAGAAGAGCATGTTTTCCTACACAACTTCCACACTGTAGGTCAAAGCTGAAATATAGAAGTGACATTGCATCAGCAGAGATGCAGCAATGCCTGGGGTATTGACTCCTGTGGTTGCCATGGACCACATAGGTGAACTTCCCAGGCTGGACGGGGGTTGTAGAGCAGTTCTGATCACAACTCTGTTGGTGTATGCAAGTGCAAGGCTGGGGGTTTTCCTCTCCTCATGTTTTAATCCAGCGAAGATCCCAAAAAATGGCCTGTTTTCACCATAATTTGCTTGAGGCTGCGGTTTGTTCTCCAAGTATGAACATAAGTACGAACAGAACTGCCTGTGAGAGGAGCAGAGCATGAATGCAGGCGCAGTCAGGAATGTTCTCAACATTACTGCACTGCTCTGTTGGCTTCCTCTCAGGAGCTCTGGAGGAGACTCCAGAGAATTGCTTCTTGTTCATTCATTGAAGTCTAAAGAGGTTATGGCACACATAAAGAGCCCACAATGTGCACACACGTATACCCAACACAACACTAACTGGTAATTGAAAACAGGAAAGGCCAACATGTTTTTTTTTTGCACAGAAAATTTCAGTGTCAAGGTAAACTCTTGCACCAAAAAATGTTTAGTGCAGTTGCAGTTGCACAAACAAAAAGAACCTGCGGTTGCAGCAAAGGCCCCTGGCACAAACCAGAAAGTCTTCACTATACAAGCAGAATAACTAGTGTTTCCACAAGGCCAGCTCAGAAGAAACAACCAGGGTTGCACAACGACCCACTGCAGGACTTTACCTCACAGTCACCCCGCCTGCAAATAGCTGTTCTTAATTGCTCCTATTGAACTCTGGCCAGCTTTAGTCTGTTGCCCTTTTTTTTTCCCTCCCCCCTTAAAGTACTTGAATGTGGCTCACTATTAATTTGCTCCTTTACCAAAATCAAAGGGTTATTTGCAGCAGTGAAGAATTAATTTGGCAATAAATTTATGCCCCATTAGGAATGCCTTTTACCTTTGCTGGGCAGAACAGCATGGCCTGTGAAAGACCAAAGGTCTACAGTCAAAACTAACAATAAGGGATGGAGCGCAGTCTGGTGGCCATGGATTAGGGGTCAGTAGCCCTGAAGCTAATTCCTTTTTCTGCTGTTTTATGATTTTGGCTCAGTCACGTCTTCCCTCTGTGCCTCAGAGGAGTGTCTTTTTAGGGTGTAAATGTTTTGGGATAGTGATTATCTCTTTAGCTTCTGCATTACTTCTGCCAGGAAGGAACGTGACCTGTTGGTCGTTCTGCAGGAAGGAAAATGAATGCAAATAATTAAAAAGAAAAAAAGCCTGGAAGGCTCATCTGGAGTTATCTTGTCCGTGCACCTTGCCCTGAGGTAGGATTGACTTTTTCTGACCAACACCAGCAGGTAAGCGTGGCTATATGCCTCCTCCCTAAAATCCTCCACTGAGGGACTTCACAGTTTTGCCAGGGAGCGAATTGCATCTTTTCTTCATATTAGAAAGTGCTTCTTAATGTCCACTCTAAGCACCCTTCACAGCAGTCCACAACCATAACCTCCTGGGCTACCTCAAGTAGGGAGAACAATTTATCCCCTTTCTCTTGACCAAAACACTGTTTTAAAGATGACTGAGAAATTTGGTTCTGTGTATTTAAGGGCAGTTGTAAGCATACACAGAAGTTACCTCATGGTGTCATTTAGCTGTCAGTGCAAGGCAAATATGACTTGATTCCCAAAGGGACTGAGCACTATTGTAGATAATCTGGGGCATCCTGTGTGACATCCTGCTGCCACTTCAGAAAGAGACAGGGTTGCTCTACAAGTCTTACCTCCCCCAGCATTGCAGGCATCTCTTAGGTATTGGGGCACTTCCACTGCCTGTAAACAGTCATGTGAAGGTAACTGGGTGATAAGGTAATGACTAATCCTGCTGTAATACGAACATTCCTGCAGAAGGCTCCCATCCCATCCCAGTGTCAGGTCTAGAGTTGTGGTCCTGCGTAGGACATGTTGGGGAGACCTTCCTCTCCCCCTCTCCAGCCTGCAGAGGCAATGCTGTCACACACAGCCTAGCCCAAACTGCTCTGCAAAGATCACAATAGCAGCAGCAGCTGGAAGCCAGCCGTGATTTACCGCCGGAGCCGTGCCTAGCGTTCGCTGTGTGTTGTGCTGCTACGCAGAGCAGAAGATGTGGATTTATGTCTTCTCTGCAGAGAACAAGTGCAGTCATAGCATGCCTCCGCTTTCCTGCTGCTCAAATTACTGCTGTAACAAGAGTCGTTATTTATAAGCAATACACAGTCCTATAGCTCAGTTTTGAACGGATTTATGCCTGGAGGGTGAACTCTCTGTGGATTCTCCATGACGAATAAGGGGCATGTTTACACTTCAGCCCTTCCTTCCTTCAAGGGTACTTTGCCTCCATCTGGCTGCCTATCTGCACAGCGTTCAATAAACTCTTGGAAGTTTTTGAGCTCTCTGCCTCCTTTGCAAGACAGATTGACATGGGTTAACAAGTAAGGAAGTTACTAAGGAATACAGAGAAACCAGGAATAAAGAGGAAGATCTTCTCAGTATGCCTATGCAGACACCCACCTGGTGTGATCTAACATCCTTTGCACACAGAAGGGTTTACCCCCTCACCATTTATGCTTCGATATCAATAAAGGAGATAGGGAAACAGCCCTTTCCCACTGCTGACCATGCCTTAACCTTCCTCCTTATCCTCCTCCTCCTGCAGCTCCTTCCCCTGTGATACAAGCATGGTGTGGACAATTCTATCTCCAAAAGTGACCCGTGCGTTCATTAGATCCCCCAATGAGCTACATTTATTCTTTTTTATATTCCCTATCTGATCTGTCATCTCAAGCTAAAGGCTGAGGGATAAGTTGTCCTAAACCAGAGATGGGGACCAGTGCAAAGTTTGCACTTGGACCTGCAAAGGACAACCATGCCTGTGAACCCACACATGTGTACGTGCACCCCAAATCAGCTGAGTCTTGATTTCTTTCTGGAAACTTTCAATTATAAGGTGGAAAGCCACTCAGAAAAGTGAGTAGATGAGAGCATGAGAGGCTCCAAATGAATAAAAGCAGTTGGTTCAAACACTGCCTTCATTTGTTTTGACAAAGCAGTGATTTTCATCACAGCAAAAACTTCCACCGGCACATTAAACTTCGACAGCTTTTTTGGTTTCCATTGAAAAAGTAGAGATGCAGAAAGCTGACTTTTTTGCAGTTACTGAAAGTTTTAATTTTCTTCCCCCTAACATTTTTCTGTTGCCAAAAAAATGGAAAGGTTTGTTTTTCTTTTTTTCACCAAAACCTCTCGAACACTTGAAGTTTTGACATAAACTAAATATTTTGATGAAAACTAAAATTCTTTGCTTTTGATGACATTCGTGGCATAAAAGACCTGTCCCAAGCAGCTCAACTCTTCTGTAAGAAAGGTTTATCTTATAGCATCACTATTCTGATCAAAAGCATATTTCCAGAATGTGTCTACTTAACATGTTTACCATGCCAGTAACAACAGAGAAGAGTCTCTCCATAGAAATGTATGATTCTGCTTCTGTTAGGTTGCAAGTCAACAAGTGGGCGTTTTTTATTTGCATTTTAAAAAATCCTATTACTTTTGCTATGTTCAGAATCCAAAAAGGTTTTGGAGATTTTTCATGGAGAGAATAATTAATCATTTGAATTTCCTTCTCAAGGGATATGCCACCTTCCCCATAAGCTGCTGTCTTTACATTAAGGTTTGATGTCTTTCCAAAAGACATGATAAACAAAGTGATGAAAAAGATGCACTATCATCTGTGCTGTGATAAGGTCATCCCATCTGGCCTTAATCTACAGGCACAACGGATGAAGCATTTATAAATCTATTAACGGGTTAGTAAATAAATAAATGGAGCATGCCTAAATAAAATAAAAAATAAATAAATAGAAGCATTTGGCATGATAGTATTACTTGGCTATCTGCCAGGTACTAAATCTTGAAGAGCCTTGCAGATGTAATTCATAATGATAGCCCACTTTGAAAATAGCAAAAGTTTGGAAAAATAGAATCACTCTATGAAGCATCCTGTTTTCCTCCATGGTTCCTTCTCTACATGGCAGGGGTGGGGACTGACAGACAGGGACACCAAAACCCTTAAACACCCACAAAGCTGTTGCCTTTGTACACCTTCCTACAGCAACACAGTCGTTATCTGTGGGCCAGCAGCTGGTGTGGATGACCACTGTCTTTCCTGCTGGGTGAGACACACTCATTTTTTTCTAGACTGGTCTAGACCTGGGCACTGAAATTGTCAGCTGTTTAGATTGGGCTTTCTGCAGTCTTTTGCAGTGCTGCCCTGATGTCATGTTTCATCACTATGAAGAGTCAGAGTTTGCAAGAAGAGCATTAGTGATTCCCCCCCCAGTCCAGGCTCACAGAGAGTGTCCACAGCAAGAAGTGAAGTCCATCTCCAAACTTATGATGTCATTCGCTCACCTGCAAATCACAATCCTTTGGCTCTTTGGGTAGAAGACATCTTTCTTGGACCACAGTTAATGCTGGAATCATCTGCCAGGAGCAATGAGCCAAACAACCTAGGTCACCAGCGTTGTGCGTGTTGAGTTATTGTTTGCATCTGTGCAAACTGGAAATAAAGCACAGCTTCCCAGCCCAGAGTTTGCAAGATGGGTCAGAATAATAGCCGAAACAAATCCATTGTTATTTTGGGTGTAGGACTGATGCTGCAATCCAGGATAAAAAACAATTAAGGGCTTTGCAATGGTATAAGTCATTTTGTGTAGCAGAAGTAGTAGACTGAGTTTGAAGCTGGAAATCTGCAATTTACCAATTCTGTTGTGAAGAGACCTGAGACCTGGAGAGGTGAGGGGGTTGCCTCAAGGGCTTTTTGGTGGCTAGGGCAGATGTAGATCTTGGGTCCTTGCCACTCACTGCATGCTGTAATGCAGATGTGCCTTCCCTCTGGTACAGGGCACAGGGTGCTTGCTCAGAATTTAAACCAAAATCAGCTGTGTCTGTCTTCTCCTTCTTTCCCCCACCAGCCCCATCTCACCCCAGATCTCTTGTTCTGGAATAGCCTTCCACTTTTAATGTGAAATAGAACACATCTGATGACATCAAATTAAACATCTTTGATAAGGACTCAAATCTATCAAATGTGTTAGAAGATTTGTGTTAGAGGACACAGAAGAAAGTGAACAAAAATACAAGCATCTGGTGGGACTGGGTGGGGGGGGTGGGATCATATTTGGGGAGAGATGCTTTCGGAAAGCAACGGGTGATTTGTGGAGGAGCAGCAAGAATAGAAGCCACGTTTTCATGATGTCTAATTCCAGACAGCAGCACCCTTAGGAAGAGTAAATCAAGAGTTGGAAAACAATAGTACCTTGTACATTAGGAATGTGAGCGGTGACAAGGAGAGGAGGGAAAGAAAGCCTTGCCCATGCGGTAACGTCTTTTTTTCTGAGTGTTGCTGGATTCTGGACCTGTGGGCTACCTCCATCTGTTTGTGAACCAGCCTTTTCTCCTGGAGACATTCCTTCCTTACTGTCATCACGCTCCCAGCACTGGAGTGACCACAACCCAGCTTGCATATCACTATAAATACACAGCAGGGAGACATTCCCGACTCCTCATCCTTTTAGCATCACCGTCACATTGGGCTGGCAGGCACCATTGTGATGGGAGCAGTCTGAGAAGAATAGTTTGTGGGGAGTATACAAGAGTGACTTCACCAGTCAACCCAGTCCCAGGGGCTGAATTCACAACAGCTCTTGAATTCGGAGCAAGCTCTGAAGGTGATGGTCTTTGGCAGGAGAGCATCTAACCGCCCCCAGCTTGACTTCTCTCCTCCGTATGACTGGATGATGTTCATACCCTGCTTCCAAAATGTTAGAGGCTAAATGCTAACGCAGGCTACCTCGGGTAGGAAGAGATGAAAAGGAGCATTTATCTGAGTTGCTTTATTAGTTCAAAGCTAATTTGCTTTGCCTCTACTCTGTTCCCTTTCAGCGGGAGATCCAGAGTGAAGACCAGAGCCGGATGAATGAAAAATACCATTTGTGCGTGTGAGTCCGAGAGGTTGAAAACTGAACTTTGTTTTTTCTCCAGTAAAAATTTCCAGCAAAATGTTTCAGGTTTCTCATAAAATAACAGCTATGTCACACATCAAAAAACTGTTTTAAAAAAATAGTCTTTTGAGCAAGGAATGTGGTGTTTCAACACATCCAAATTAAAAATTCTTGCTGGAAACAAGGAAAAATATATATACTGAAAGATTTTATGTTTTTAGGGGTGATCTTCTGTTTTTCTCCTTTAAACATTACAAAGTTTTTGCCCAAAAATGAAAGGAAAAAAATTATTCTAGCATTTTAGCTGTGGTCAAAAGGTCATTTTTAAAGCAATTGTAAAGAAATCTCTACATTAAAAAAAAAAATCAAACCAGCTTCAGTGAACATATATTTTAAAATATAATTCTGCTATTAAACTTGAAGGCAGCCCAGTATTAATACTGGCAGTGATCCAAATACCAGGAATTAATCTGAAAATACATTAGCAAATGCTTTTAAATAATGAATATTTGGGGGTATATGTTCAGTTATACAAATCTTAAAATATATTTATATTTGTATCTGAATATATGCGCCCTTTGTTAATGGCCAATTGAAGGAGTGGAATTCATGAAATAAACTGTTCATCAGAAATGTGACCTAAACCCAGCCAAGATGTTAGGCAGATGCTTAACTTTAAGCAGACCAACATCCCCTCTATATGTGGGTGATTCACAACCTTCTGAGTGAATACAGATTTTCTCAATCCAAAGCTGTCCTTCGCTTTTCATGCCTGGAACAAGCTCTCAACACATGATGCTACTGGCAGGCTCCTGATGAGCATCATCAGATTTAGGGAAAAGAAAAAATATCCTTGTGTCATTAAAAGAATAGCAGAGAAGCAGTTCACATGTCACTACTGCCAGAATATATAGGTTTTGCCCCAAAGGTCTGTCACTGGGGAGGACTCTAGATGCTCCAGTTCTTGAACATGTCTAAAAGGTTTTGTAACACTTGTTTGCACGATGCCAAGACCTTGTGGTAGGAAGCATGGCCAAGAGGCCAAGGACTAAACATGCCAAGAGGATGAAGGCGTTCTGTGTTGGCCATTCAAGGGCAGGGGTATGTTTCTGCATCTGCTGGGAGCTATGGCATTGCTCCTTAGCCATCAGTGACTACCCATTCATCCTCTGCCAGTGCCACCTCCAGGCATAGACCTCACACAGGAACATCCAATTGCCTCCCAGTTCTGCAGGCTGTCTGGATGTAGGATTTCTGCTGAAGGGAACTCGGAAATGCACAGGAGGGTATTCCAAACAATTATCATATCAATCCCACTGCTCTCAGGCTCTTTCCTTGGCATATATTGTTGGTTGGTATCAGAAACCAGATGCTGGGATAGATGGGCTTTTGGTATATATCCATTATAACCAGTCTTAAGCTCTTAAAAGTGATGTTTTTTTTACCAGTGAGAGTAGTGTCAGAGCCTTACTTCCACTTCACAATCTCACTATCTGCCTTGTTAATTTAGAAGCCTCCTGGAATAATTAGAGAGGTCTCTTTCAGACTCCTCAGTGAGTCTCTCTGTTAGGGGAGGCAGCACACAAGAGAGATGTGCTCCCTTGCAAAAAATTTGGCACAATAGTGAACAAGCAAGCGATCCTTCCCTGGGAGGGTGGGGAGGCCCTGGCACAGGTGGCTCAGAGAAGCTGTGGCTGCCCCTGGATCTTTGGCAGTGTTCAAGTCACCCTGGGCTAGTGGAAGGTGCCCTTGCCCATGGCAAGGTTGGAATGAGGTGGACTTTGAGGTCTCTTCCCACCCAAACCATTTGTGATTTCTATTCTAGAAAACCTGCATTTTCAGACTTGAATGGTTCATTTCAGTGAGGTTATTCCTAACAGGAAAGGTCAAATACAGGCTTTAAGGTTACCAGAATCAAAGCGAAAACACTTCTACTATTCGGAAATCACCGACCACCAGTAGTCTCTTATCCATCTCTGAGGTGAAAACCTGTCAATGCTTTGGGTTTTCTTCCATGCCTTTTTTTTTGCCTGTCTCTAGGAAACAGGTTTGCAGAAGTAGCATCTACAAAGTGGGGGTACAGGAAGTGATTTGTGCTCAGTCATTGTTCTAAAAGGAATTCAGACCTTTTCCCTCGCCTAGGAGGTTTCCAAAATGCTTTAGAGATTGGTGAAGAGAGACAGATTTTATCCACCTCTACAAGAAAACAAGGACCAATGGGAGCACAGTGGTTCTCCTGCAACCTG
Organism: Gallinula chloropus; assembly: GCF_964237585.1. NCBI lineage: Eukaryota > Metazoa > Chordata > Aves > Gruiformes > Rallidae > Gallinula > Gallinula chloropus. Next base: position 83,009,044 of record NC_140088.1, on the reverse strand, counting down.
CCCTAACATTGTATATTTATTTAAAAGAAAAAGCATCATGGAGCTCTATAACCCACTAAAGGAAGAAGAAGAATTGCAGTTGAATAGAATTAGGCTCCATGAGCAAAGGTAACTTTTCCTTCTTTAATAGTAACTATTTCCTAAATCATTGACCTTAGGTTCAAGTACCTCTAATCCATAAATTTCAAGGAACATCTTTCTGAAAGGAAAAGAAGGATGGCATCTCTGATTGTGGTGTTTGTCCTCCTCAGCAAAATGCACAGAAGGTTTTGACTCGTTACAGACAGTGCAGAGAGCTACTGAAACTCTTGCTAACTACAGGGACAGAAAGATCCAGTGGTTCCTGTGAAACCTGGGGATGTGGGAGCAGGCAGCATGCCTCAGAAGCATGCTGTATCACTCCTGTGTGTTGAAGGACCTCTTGATGCACTCTGTATTTCTGAGAAGAGCCTGCTGGCCTGAGGCTCCTGTTGGCATTGCTCCTTCTTGCAGGCCACAGAAATGTGCCATACTGTTGTTGTCTGCCTGACTTAGCTTGGAGATGACAGCTGTAGTCCAGCATAAGTTCACATCCTCCTATGGCACCCCAGTTATAGCAGCAGTGCCCAGGGGACAGGCACACAGAGACATGTTTACCAGTCTCTGGAACCCCTCTGCCAACGGGCAAGATGTTTCTTTTTCCACCAGAGACAACCAGCACCCTGAAAAAGGAGCTCTGACTTTGCCCTAATTGCACTGATGTATGAAACCCTGCTGCAAATGTACACCAACCTACATCTACCCCCTTCCTGAAGCATCCCTGATCTCACCCAGAGCCGACCACAAGGTCTGAAGCCAATTCCCTGACATCAGGAAAGACCTGCACCTGAAGTTTCATCCCTACTTTTCTTGGCAGGCAACCAAGGCTGGGTTGTCCTCTCTCCTTTACTAAAGCTCATTGCCTTTCTTTCCAGTCAGAGATCCTGAAAATGGACTCACCTATCACATACAACATGGAGATCCACAGGTGACACCATATCTAGAACTCTGTATCCAAACCACCCTCCAGCCATCCAAGTCAGTGCTTCACTTCACCTCCAGTAATGATCATGATCCAGAGGGGTACAGCTGGCAGGTGAGAAAGCAATATCCTAGTAGACAATGCATGATGGTTTATTGCTTTGGACAGAGATCAGTAACATTTTCAACCTGCTTTGCCCCTTTTAACTCCGTGCTTAATTTATTCTGTATTATTTATAGTCAGGTAGGTTTGCACATTCATAAAACGTTCAGTTTCCTGTTATGTCTAGAGAACTGGTAGGAGGTATGGCAAATATATTCGTAGCAGCTCAAATCCCCTGTGTGGTTTCCATTGAGTGAAATATTCATCACTTCCTGTTCTAAACTCAGTGAAGCACTGCCAATGTTTCAATGAGAGGCTCCCACAGTGATGTCTCCCACTTTTCTCCTTTTACCTCTGCAAGTGCCTGCCTTCCTTCCTTCCTTCCTTCCTTCCTTCCTTCCTTCCTTCCTTCCTTCCTTCCAAATCTCTGAAAGGCTCAGTCAGCACTTATCCCCACTAAAACCGCGTCACTCAAGAGAAGTCCAGTTGACATTTATGCACCTGCAGGTGGAGGAGAGGAAATCTTAACAAGAACCTCACTTTCAGCTGCCCCCTTATTCACATGTTGGAACTGCAGAGGAGTATTGCTGGGATATACTCAAGGTCCAGGAGCTAGCAGGTTGGACATCGAGAAGGATCTATCTGGGAGCAGATAGGAATAGATGCTGGTTTCCCCAAGCTTTCAGAGTGCCTAACCTGTTAGGCTGCATGGCCTCCTGTGACGCTCTCCATGACTGAATCCTACTAGAGCTATTTTCTCTGCTCAGTGTGGGAAAATTCCGTACCATAATGAGGGTTAATAATAGAAAGTTCTTATTTTATTTGAGAGTTTGCCGAAGAGCAACAGAACCATTTCCGATCCTCTTCTCTGAGAATATGATTCCCTCAATCATGTATTATTATTATTATTCTGGGAGGGGGAGGCAGTGGGGGAGCAGGAGGGGGGCATGGGCCTTCTGAAATGAATGGCTGGGCTTCTGAAATAAATGATTGTCACCTCCTTGTTCATATGTATGAATCAGCAGTGCCTGTGCAGATGCGAATAGGAGCCAATACACCCTGTGTGCCATCCCTTGCAGAGCTTCGAGCTGCTTACATTTAACTTCGTTTCCTTTTCCTTGCACAGCTGAACTAAGAAGCCACAAAAGAAACAGAGAGGAAATCAAATCTGGAAAATATGCATTCATCTTGAGAGGGATCAGAAATGTGTTGACAATACAATAAAACACGTATGTGAAAAAGCAACATTGATAGACCTCCTCAAATTCTTCTGCTGGATAGTCCCAGCTTAGGTCAGATTGTCTGGAAACATCTTCTAAGGTTGTAATACTTCCTCACATGAATATGTTTTCAGGCTGTGGTTTAGATGCCAGTTCTCTGCATGGTGAGATTTCCTTCTTTCTCTTCTTGATTTCAAACAGAATTGTGGTGCTGTTTGTGGAACTGGATACCTCAGGCTGAGAAAACAGTGGAACCTCTTTAAGATTTGACTAATGCAGAGCAATGGACAGATGGAATGATACATAAATATTGTGAAGGTATGAACGACTTCTTAGTGATTAGATGGATAGAAGTACACATTTTGAGGAGAGATGGATGTTCTGGCTAGAAGAATAGTTGGCTACAACAAAAGGGGGAAGGAGAACTCCATAAATCTGCCTATGTAGAAAGCTGCAGGCAGATGAAATGTCTGCTAGGAAAGTGCTGTGTCTTGGAGTCGATAATGCTATAAGAACAGAAAAACTTGGTCCAGTGTGTTTTCTGTCCCTACAGTCAGGTGGCTCCTCACAAAATACTTGAAAAGTCAACTTCAACTTTATCCATATATTTTTGATCTACCCAGCATCCTCATGAATAAAATGAGGTAAAGAAAATGTATTTGCACAAAATTTTGAGCTTATAAGCTCCATAAATGCTGTTTAATCTGGTAGGTATTCTCCATAACTAGTGTTTTTATTATTACTTAGTATTTCTGCCCACACTGTTCCAGGGAAGTGGTTGAATTGTGGAAATAGCTCTTCTTCTCCTCTGATTCATCACAGAAAAGATAAATGAAGAGATTTCCCTTGAATGCAGAACCCAGGAACTGAAACTCTACTGACTAGACTCCTGTTAGGAGGAGGCAACTGAATAACTTTAGAGAATCCAGGTGTTACAGACACACACTAAATCACAGAATAGTTTACTTCAGAGGGACCTCTGGAGTCCTCCTTGTTCAACCCTCCTGCTCAGGTAGGACCTAGATCACATTGCTCGGGACCATGTCCATATGGCTTTTGAATATCTCCAGGGACAGGTACTCCAAAAACGCTTTAGGCAACATTTTCCAAAGTTTGATCACCCTCAGTACACATATTTTTTTATCCTTGTTTCCCCTTTTTTGTGCCCTTTGCCTCTTGCCTTGCCACTGGGCATCACTGACAAGTCCTGCTCCCTCTGTTTCATTTCCTGACAATTCCCTTCCTACTGAAGCCCAGGATACCATCAGCTTTCCTTATTTGCAAGGGCACATTGCTCATGGACACAAGGAACCCCAGATCTTTTTCAGCAGTGACCCACAGGGCTGTTCATGCCCAGGGACAGGACTTAACATTTCCTTGCGAAGAACTTCATGAGGTTCCTATTGATCCATTTCTCTGGTGCAGCAACCCCTCATTCCAGTTTTGCATCACCTGAAAACTTGCTAGGGATGAACTCTTACATGTTTGGAATTGTTTCCTGTGAGGACCTGCTTCGTCACCTTCCTGGAGTCAATGAGGAACTCACAAACTTGTTGTTCCCCAAATCAGCCTCCTGATACTTCTTGAGGTGTGATATCTGCTTCCTTCCATTCTTTGGGAACCTTCTTTGCTCCAGGTTTCCCTTCTGATGATTCACCTCCAGAAGCCCATTCTGTTTTTTCTTCATGTCTCTCAATGGATTCAATTCCAAGCAGGGTTTGGTTTTCCTAATCCTATCACTGCATACTCAGACAGAACATCTAAATTTCTCTTGCACCATCTGTCCCTCCTTCTACTTCTTATACACTTCCTTTTTACATTTGAGTTCAGTCAGGAGCTCCTTGTTGATCAATGCAGGCTTTTTGCCTCTATTAGGGTGAGCCCCTTTCAGGTGTGTTTTGTTATTATTTATTATAATGTCCCTTTTGCTCACACCACCCTTTGTTTGCCAAACTAGCCCACTACTTCCTCACTTAATAGTATTGTCATCATCCTCCATTGTTATTTCTAGTTCAAAGCTCTCCTCATCAGGTTGGCCAACCTTTTCGCTAAGATTCTTTTGTCCCACTTGGTCAGGTATATCCCACAGTTCCCTAGCAGGCCTCCATCCCCAAAGAGAATCATAAAAGCCTCATCCCTATTGTCAGCACCAGCTGCACAATTGGGTTTTGACCCACAAGATCCTTCCACTCCCTAAGCTTTTCTTCTTTCAAAAACAGTATTGAGGATATACTACCTGACCACCCTTGACCACCACCCATGGAGCCAGGTAGTCCAACCTGATATGCTCCAGGTCACCATGACCATATTTTTGTTGCCTACATGGAAAAGGAAGGCAGGGGTCTCCATCCCCTGCAGAAGGGTGTGCCATAACTGTCAGTACCCCAGTGCTCCCAGTGCGTGGCCCAGGCTACCAGCTCAGATGCTGCAGATCCTTCCAGCCCATATCTGCTACCAGAGCACTCTAGTTGCCTATCTGCAGGCACAGAAGGAAGAACAAGGTTCATGACTGGACTGCATTTCCATTATCCTCTTCCTTTGACCTCTTCAGATCTCTGCTACAGACAGAAGGAATTGCAATACAAGTGGAGCATCTGGCAGTATCTGTGCTGCAGGAGGAATAGGTAAAAACACACTCTCTGCAGGTGCCTGCTCAGCTGCAGCATGCACCTGATGGCTCCCAGCATAGGCAAGTCACTTGGACAGAAGATCTGGGCTAGTACTGGCCTGGCAGAAACACCCCACAGTCTCTTTGACACCTGGTACATTGTGATCTTACTCTTTCCCTGTCTTGGCCAATATCCCATGAGTTCTCAGAAAAACCTCAGAACCCCACTTTTAACTCTTTCCCTACTGCCACATCCTTCAATCCCTAGAACAGAGCTCGGACATGTCCCTGGCACTGACACCCCAATTTCAGAAGTGTGTATATTCCTAGGAGCTGCCAGAATTGAGCCTGTGCTGTTCCCCTTCTACTCTGCCCTTCTCATGTGCCAGGAGTGGTCATGTCGCAGTGGTGGCCCTTGCACAGCACAAGCAGAGTGGTCCCTGCTTTACAGCTGTCCCCAGGCTGTTTGTGAGAAGGAAATGTCATCTTCTTCAGCACCTCTTGAATCCAAGTGGAGTCAAACAAGCACTGACCCCTTGATCCAGGCTGCCTGCTGTCACTCTGGAGAGCAGCTCAATGCTGAATACGTCATAACCACTGTGCTAGGATATCACAAGCAATGTTTCCTCTCCCCAAAGTGGGGTAAAAGAAGAATGTCCACATGGAAGTCTGTCCTGGCAGTATCTCTAAACTAAAATAATACACCCACAGTGTTATCTCTGGCTTTCTCCCCACACAGTTCTCATGGGGAAAGGCACAGTTGCATTCCCAGCTTGGTTTCCTATTGCCTTGAATTCAGTCATTTGCTCTTTGCACTGGTACCTACCTCACCTGTGTTGTAAAGAACTAACTCCAAAGCCCTTTCTGGACACCAACACTCTTATGCCTTCCCAGGCAATATACCCTAAGTAGCTGCAGGCTTTGTGGCAGCCTTGGGCTGGATTTCTTGAGACCACAGTCTTTGAGACCACAGAGTTGGGATGGAGAGCCTAGTTATAATATAGCTCCTCCAAAACCATGGATTTGGTAGCAAGGAGCTGGTTTAGTTCTGATTTCACCCAAAGTAGTAAATTTTTCCCTGGGCTGTATTTAATTTCAAGCCCTCCAGGGAAGCAACAAGGTGGCCAGGATCCTTTTCATGGTCGATGCCTGTGGGTACTTGCCCCACTGCAATCACTGTAGTGCCACATCTCCTTTCTTTGCAGTCTTCCTTCTTGCTCTCCTCCCACCGTTTTGGATGGTAATGAAATAAGTCACTGCAAATAAAGAAAAGCCCTGACCTTAGATCTATAGTGGAGCTGGGCTCTTCCTTTCCTTTCCTTTCCTTTCCTTTCCTTTCCTTTCCTTTCCTTTCCTTTCCTTTCCTTTCCTTTCCTTTCCTTTCCTTTCCTTTCCTTTCCTTTCCTTTCCTTTCCTTTCCTTTCCTTTCCTTTCCTTTCCTTTCCTTTCCTTTCCTTTCCTTTCCTTTCCTTTCCTTTCCTTTCCTTTCCTTTCCTTTCCTTTCCTTTCCTTTCCTTTCCTTTCCTTTCCTTTCCTTTCCTTTCCTTTCCTTTCCTTTCCTTTCCTTTCCTTTCCTTTCCTTTCCTTTCCTTTCCTTTCCTTTCCTTTCCTTTCCTTTCCTTTCCTTTCCTTTCCTTTCCTTTCCTTTCCTTTCCTTTCCTTTCCTTTCCTTTCCTTTCCTTTCCTTTCCTTTCCTTTCCTTTCCTTTCCTTGCCTTTCCTTGCCTTTCCTTGCCTTTCCTTGCCTTTCCTTGCCTTTCCTTGCCTTTCCTTGCCTTTCCTTGCCTTTCCTTGCCTTGCCTTGCCTTTCCTTGCCTTTCCTTGCCTTGCCTTGCCTTGCCTTGCCTTGCCTTGCCTTTCCTTGCCTTTCCTTGCCTTTCCTTGCCTTGCCTTGCCTTGCCTTTCCTTGCCTTTCCTTGCCTTTCCTTGCCTTTCCTTGCCTTTCCTTGCCTTTCCTTGCCTTTCCTTTCCTTGCCTTTCCTTTCCTTTCCTTTCCTTTCCTTTCCTTTCCTTTCCTTTCCTTGCCTTTCCTTGCCTTTCCTTGCCTTTCCTTGCCTTTCCTTGCCTTTCCTTGCCTTTCCTTTCCTTGCCTTTCCTTGCCTTTCCTTGCCTTTCCTTGCCTTTCCTTGCCTTTCCTTTCCTTTCCTTGCCTTTCCTTTCCTTTCCTTGCCTTTCCTTTCCTTTCCTTGCCTTGCCTTGCCTTTCCTTGCCTTGCCTTGCCTTGCCTTTCCTTGCCTTGCCTTGCCTTGCCTTGCCTTGCCTTGCCTTTCCTTGCCTTGCCTTGCCTTTCCTTTCCTTGCCTTGCCTTTCCTTTCCTTTCCTTTCCTTTCCTTTCCTTTCCTTTCCTTTCCTTTCCTTTCCTTTCCTTTCCTTTCCTTTCCTTTCCTTTCCTTTCCTTTCCTTTCCTTTCCTTTCCTTTCCTTTCCTTTCCTTTCCTTTCCTTTCCTTTCCTTTCCTTTCCTTTCCTTTCCTTTCCTTTCCTTTCCTTTCCTTTCCTTTCCTTTCCTTTCCTTTCCTTCTCTCTCTTTCTCTCTCTTTCTCTCTCTCTTTCTTTCTCTCTTTCTCTCATTTTCTAAATCCGATTGTAAGTAGCTATTGTGTGTGTGTCATTGCTGCCCTCTACTGCAGGGAATCAGAAGTCATCAGCTGCACATCACGAACCCGGGGGTGAGCGCCGGGGTCCTCCTTCCACTTGTCCAGGACTTCTTCTCTCCGCTGTGAAGATCTTTAGGACGTGAAGCATCTCACTGAGGTTTGTGTTAAGTGTAACGAAACCCTGAGCAGATAGGACTGACAGACGTTGCCTATTTCAGGGCTTTTCCATCTCGTTTCACCTCATGAATCTCTGAAGATGTTCCAGTGGAGGTGTGCCTCCGTGAAGGAGGTTTACACATCAAGATCTCTGTGCAGAACAGACAAGCTGTTTCTCTCAGAAGTAAGTCTGCTTCACAGCCACCTTAGAAATAAACCACTGACCCCTGGTGCCCATGGCCCACAGTTGAAAATCCAGAGATTTGGTCATCCCCCTGCAAGCCTCCCACCTCAATTCACCTTAAAGCATCCCTGCCAGATCCGTCTAGAGTCTGTTCCTAGAAATCATGGGTTTTTTTCCCTGCTGCTTCAACTAAATCATGAAAAGCCTTTTGTAAGAGTTCACAAGCTGGCATAATCAGTCCTTCTGGAGACTTGCTGTACCAGGTAACTCACACGTTTTAGTACTTGGCTTGTTAAAATAGTTTTGTGCCTTTAGAAGATGCCATATCCCAGCTTCGCCTGAAATCTTTTAGGTCATCTTGAAACAAGAGATTATTTACAGAGCTCTTTGCATCACTGTTATTAACAGCCAAAAGCAGATCAGCATCCTTTTTTACAATGAACTGTGCTACCCTGCTGCAAGGGTAAGAGGGGCATGACGTCCCTGGATTAGGTCAGAAGAGCAGATCAGGAAATGACACATGCTCCTAACAGGAAGAAATCCAGGAGTAAAAGTAAACCATAATCAGAATAACCCAAACAAAGGAAAACTCACGTGGACAACAACCTCCAGTGTGTGAGCTGTAAAGCTTCCACTCATCAGGGGCATTTGGAGGGTAGTAGAGAAAAGGGCTCAGAGGAGTTACTTTACACATGCATTTATTTAATTGTTTGAATTTCAATTAAACTCCAGAACTGGACAGAAGCCATCAGCCAAATGGCAGCCAAGGAAAAGTTTTGATTTTTAACAAACAGATAATCTTCTTGGAGATGCTACCTAAACCAATTTTAGTTACTGGACACAGATGTGCATTCAAGCTGCACAGAATGCAAGTTTATCCTTGGCTATGTCACTTGCTACAGCTGCTTGGTGCCTCAGTTTCCTTACCTCTGAAGGACATAGACCCTGAGCCCTGGGGGAAATAAAGCCCAGTCCAAGTGATGCCTGGGCCTCATTTGAGAAGCTGGGGTTTGCTGAATGATCTTTTGCAGGGTCTGATTACTTTCTGGGGGCAAGAAGAGGTCATTCGGCAGGACAATGTTTGTCATATTGAATGGCTAAGTACTATTCAGTTCAAAGGCATTTCCTAAGTAACAATGCAGATGTTTATATGAATGAACTTTTCAGAATGTTTATCTAATAGTAACAAGCACTTATTCGCAGTCAATGCTTTCTACGCACGTTGTCTTAACTCTGCTGGCACTCCAGTGAGCTCAGCCGCCGGGCGTGATCGCTTGCACTTCGCAGTTAGGAAAGGTGAAGCAGGCAGGGACCTCTCTACATTCAGGGTCATCATTTGAACCTGGCAGACATCCTCCCTGGAGCAGTGCGTGGGGTCAGGAAGGGAGGGGAGGCAGCAAGAAATCCCTTTATCAAGGGAAATTTACAGGCAGCATGTGGTGCCTCGCAAATCTTTGTCTTTCTATCTCTGATGGGCTTGGTTGGGAAATTTTTACTGCTCTCTGAAAACATTTGGGACATTATTTTATTTTTATATAACTAGTGTTTCATGCTTTAATTGATTTCTTTCACTTTTGTACCAAACAGAAAAAAGATGTGGGCTCCTACAGAAAAATTGGGACTCCGAGTAAGATATTTTGAGTGTAAATCTAGGGGATGGAGGAGGAGAACAATACTAGATTTTTAGATGCTTTTAGAGGAAATCCCCCATATTTTCAATCAGAAAGGAGAAATGGAGTATTTTTTCCCAGCAGCAATCAGTGAGTGAAAAACCCTGTTAATTAATAAAAGGTTCTGATGGCTTAGCAGCATGTTGTTTTTATGCTTATAAATGTATCTTGCACATCAGGTGGCTGATGAAATTATGGCAATAAACCAAGACATGGAAGTCCTGAGTTAGAAGTGGAAGGGCAGGCAGCTTCTCCTAAACCACCGAGCTGATCTCTTGCTCTGCCAACATCCAGGAGCCCTTGGCTCGCGGCTCCTTCCCCTCCCGAAGCTCATTGCCCCCCTTCCTTGCAGCCTCTCGCTGCTCCAGCGGGCAGGGATCTGCTGCTCCCTTCCAGCCCACGCTGACTCATGCTGAGTAATTCCCATCTGCTCTTATGCACATCTCCCTCAGCATAAACAGGTCTTTTCCTTCCTTGCTATTTGCGCCTTAACTTATTTATAAACTTGGTCTTCACCGGCTTCTGTTTTGCTAGGCTGAAACAGAAATCCATTTTCTCCAGCTGTGGCAATACCAATGAGCCATTTTCCAGTACCCTAATACCCCTCTTTTTCAGCAAGTCCATTTGGATTTCATCAGTTTGGATGCGATTCACCAGACCTCTGCACCACAGAACCATGGCCACCTCGCCAGAGGGTGTCCACCTCTATCTTGTACAGCAGCATTACTACCACCCTCCTTACTGCAGATACCTCATCTGCAAGCAGCCTAGGATCACTGATACGTGTTTAGCAGCACTGACAGAATCACAGAATTGTTTAGTTTGGAAAAAACCTTTAAGATCATCAACCATTAACCCAGCATTGTCAAGTCCATCGCCAAAGCATGACCCCAAGCACCACAGCCACATGACTTTTAAATCCCTACAGGGATGGTGACTCCACTACTGGCCTGGGCAGCCTGTTTCAGTGCTTGACAACCATTTGGTTTCCAATATCTAATACAAACCTCCCCTGGTGGAACTTCATGTCATTTCCTTTTGTTCTATCACTTGTTACTTGGGAGAAGAGACCAATACCCACCTGTTTACTGCCTCCTTCCAGGTAGCTGTAGAGTGAGAAGGTTTTCCCCTCAAGGAGAATAAAAGTAGTGCTGTTTTTAAAGGTGTTTTATTCTTAAAATCTTGTTATTTTCAAGGCTGAAACCCTTTCTTATCCCCACCAGATGAACCATTTCCTTCACCTCGTCACCTAAAGAAAGGCCCTTGTCTTCAAGCTAGAACAAGGAAAGCCTGACAGCTTCAGAGGAGGAAACAGAGAGGATATACCTTTCCTCTAAAACAAAACAGTCATTGGAGCATTCAAAATCCATGAAGACAAGGGACACATGTGAAGTTGCATCCATACAGTTGCACTCTCAATTAATTTCTCTTAACCACAGCATAGCCCCATCCAAACTGCCTGCTGGAGCTGGTTTGAGCTAACTTCTGTCCCACAGATGAGCACTGCTATACCAAGAGCTACTTCAGGGAATGCACAAACTATTAAACAACCCAGCTGCTTGCAGTCCAGTGCCCAGGCCTGTGGGGCATGCTTACTTCAGTGGCAGTTACAAAACAGGACATTTGGTTGGCATGGCCCACCACAGCATGTCTTTTGCATTTGCAGTTGAAGGATGGGTAGGAACTGATCTTTGTTTTGAAATATTATCGCTACTTTTCCCACTCCCAACTGTGGGAGTCTGTGAGACACCACCTGGTATTGATGTCTGTTTTTTCTTGAGCTCAGGCTGACCTCTTCTACAGGCACAACGAACAAGCAACTCTGTGTTTTCAGAAGGAAAAAACCAAAAAGTCTTAGGACTACACAGCAAAAAGAGGGATAGTTTATTTGGGTCTCATCACTCCTCATCACTCACCACTTTATAGCACCACTGCTGTGTGATGCTGATTTGGAACAGGAGAGAGAGAACTCCAACAAGGAGATTCTCTGTCCATATCTACAATGTGGAAAAGTAGGGAAGAAGGGGTTTGGGTGTTGCAACTGTCAAAATCCTTAAAACTCCTATTTCAGCTCTACAAAGACACAGAGATGATAGAACAACATCACGTTTCTCTCTTTCTGAATGCATGAACCCATTTCAGGACACCTGAAATATCACAATTTCCTTTTATTTTTCCCCAATTCAAAATTTTCCAGTATTGTGACAATATTGCTACACTGAGACTCATTTGCAATGTGTTTATAAAAAATGTTCAGAAGGGATAAGGATTGTACCTGGTCAACAAAGCTGGAAATAACTAGGAAAGTCAAATGTTCCCTGCACTGTTCTGTTGTTCAAAGAAAATGCTGACAGCACTGGCTGGTTGTTTCAGGGGGAAAAAAAAAGTGATGCAGACCCCAGTTTGCTGGGAAAAAAGATAATCGTTTGCTCTAAGAAAGTTGAGTCAGAAGTTAGTGGCTGTTACCCCAGCACATATACTTTTTGCCTTCTGAAGGAGCATTTCCCAACCATACAAAGAATACCACAAACTGGTCCAGAACAATTACTTTGAAGATATAGTATTTTGACAAGGCAAGCATGTGTGAAGCATCATCACCAAGTCTGTGTGTAATTTTCCAGCCCACTCCCTGTGGTTCCTCTTTATGTTGGGTCATCAGGCTGCTCCTTCCCTGTGGCAGGGAGAGTCTTTTCTGGCTATAAGTCTGCAAAGCAGCTAAACCACTTTTGTTACTCTATCAATAGCAGGGATAACAACTGCATGAAGACAGAAGAAGGCAGGATTTCTGTTTTTGCAGAAAAATAACCTCTCAGGCTAGTTGTGGTCTTCAGGGAGAGGAAGGACAAAGGCATCTACACATAGTTGAGAGATTTCTACTTTTTCAACTGCTGCTAGGATGAGATCTGCATGTGGCATATGTGACACAGAGCACCAATAAACCCCTTGGAACAAGAGTAATTCTGCAGCACAGTCTTAGATGTACCAACTAGGCTTGGTGCTGCCTTGGAGACTTTAGGTGGACTGCTTCTCTGTGCTGTGTAGACATGACCAAAATGGTCCAAAGCAGCCTGTGCAAAGCTGGTTCCATCATGTCTAGTTTCAACAAAGCAAAAATGTTATTAGGCAAAAGGGTTCAGTGTGGCACTTATTCAGAGCCCTTTAGGCAAGGTCTCAGGTTCCAAAACTCACAATCCATAATGGCTGGCTCAAGACAAATGGAAAGTGAAGTGCTCTCCAGAGATGTGGTGACTCTGTGTCTGATCCTAGAAGACTGCAGTAATACCAGAGCATGTGAAAATGGAGAGGTGGAGGAAGAAACACCACCAGAATAAATGTCTACTCAGTGTTTTCATAACTCAAAAGGGGTTTCTTCAGGATTCAGACTGGGTTTTAGGTCCAGCAAAAGGAGCTGTTCCCTCCCTCCTTCACCTCCTTAGTTCAGTTCATAAACGTGATTTGTCTTGTGTCATTTGGGGATATCAGAGAGCTCTCTTTTCATGGTTATTTTTCTTTCTATAACGTCTCACATTTTCTGCTGTGCTTGGCAGTTTCCAGGAGCTGGATGAATATTCAGAGAGGACGTCGGTGACTCCATTTAAATTGGCATGATAAGAAGAAATGCCAGACAAACAGGGTGAGTTTCTCACTCCAAGACTCTGCAATCCATAATGAATAGAACCTAAAATGTGCTTCTCTATATGATACACCCCACGAGACCATTTTAGTCCTTCCCTTTAAATGTTCCTAAGTATTTATTCTAGACTTTGCCTGTGCATAAATTACAGAGCATGCAATTGCCTCCAATGTGATAGGACCATGTATGCACAGAAGTAACTAGACACACATCATACCTGGCTGCCACTGCAGAGTCTCACCAGTGTAGCAAGCCTTAAGCACAGAGACTTGTGATGTTACTGAAAATGGTTGATCTGGTTTCATTTGGATTAGAAACTTTGCTCCCTAGAAAAATCTGGGCTGAAGGTATCATCTCAGCCATGCATAAAGTACATGTAGAAATGGAATAGTCCTGGAGATATTTCTGCAGGAAAAGACCAGGCAAAGCACAGCTTTACTGGGACGAGCCTTCAATGATATACTTGCTAGCAATATGTCAGGACAAGAGCAAGGGATGATCGATGTGAATGCAGATTACTGTTAGAAGTATAACAGCTTTGAGCAGTTGCTGTGGTGAAACAAGAAGTGAAGTTTAATTATTAATTAATAGTCCCTCCAAAGAGCTGCAAACCATGGCAATGTGAAGGTGTTCCCTTGGACTGTCCGGCAGAGCTTCTATCAAGTCACAGGAGACTTGCATGGCTTGCCAAGGCAGACTCATTCATTCAGTGGTGTCTTTTGAGCTTTACCAGAACTTTTAGAGCCAGTTTGTCCTTAAAAATACATAATTTTGAGTGTCCTGGCTCAATGCCAGGGGGATGCTGAGGTTTCCCTTCTTTCGGTTGCATCAGAGCAGGAAGACTGGCAACACCACAGCTGAGCAGTGTGCCATGAGGACTTCCTAGTTTGCCCCAGGAGCTGGTCCAAGAGTCTTGGGACTATACTCTGATGCTGATTTTGAACACCTAGACAGATTCCTCCCTACCTCTGAGATCCTAAAAAATCTGCTTACACTGGTAAGCTCTTCCAAATTAGTTCTCCATGGGGAAAGAACAGCATGTAATTTACACACACACCACCCCCCCGAACTGTGGTGAGCTCCAAGGTGTAATTTACATCACCCTATCTCTGGAGCCACTCAGTCCCTCTCCACTGATCACATGAAGAATCTCACCAAACATCCTGCATAGTCATCTCAGTTTTTGACAGCTCAAAAGAGTTGCTGCAAATATCATCTTTGGAGTTTTGCTTAGGCAGTTCATCTAGGCAGAAAATCTGGACTTTCAGTGATTTTGCTGAGGCCACACACAGAGTTTATGGACATGGAAGGCATGGAAGACTGGTCTCCCAATATACACATCGAACTATTCCCAAAGCTTCTAAAACCTCAGGATTTCCAGTTTTAACCTTTTTCTTATGCTCAGGAAGCACATTAACAGGGAGAAAATAGGAAAAAGCTAGAAAAAAACATTAATACAGCATCCCAGGATCTGGCATTACCCCATATCTTCACAACCTGAGGAACTGATTACCCCCAACAGTAAATCTCAGGGTCCACAGAGACTTTACGAAGGGACTCATAGAACGAGGTCTTGCATTGCCTGACGCTGTGTCATGGTGACCTGATGCCAGTCTCACGTCTCCTCTAACCTTAGTATGAATCTCCCTGTGCTCCAGAGGGAAGAATTCAGCCTGCAGGGAGGGGACATACCCTCACAACCCAGTGGTCTTCAGTCAGGAAGACATGTGATAGAGCCATCCAGGATGTGTTATAAACAAATGAGCCAATGGACAAAAAATTAGTTGTTATGTCCTGGGGATGAGGAGATACACACACAGCACACATTCACAAGGTTGGGTGGGTTTTTTTGGTGTATAAGTTCCTGAACTGCACCATTCTCAGAGGAGCTGGAGTGATCCATATACTGAAACTAAATTGACCCTGACTCACCCTGGATTCATGTTTCTGTTGCTGTCAGCTTGCTGTCCTCTATGGGATATGAGTTGCAAAACACAATTTAGTAAAAAAAAATACACTGTACAGCCATCTATTTTAAACACAAGGTCTATTTTTCATTGCATATTGTAAACCACTTGAGCATTTCTGAAGTGATTCATTCCTTTATCTTCTAAACAAAGAGCTTGTGGCTGCTCCGGGCTGGGAATTAATGTTTAGTGAGTAAAAGGATTTCCAAGTTAGGATTGAAACAGGGATGTAAAGAGGTCACTTGAAAGCAATGTATTGCTAGAATATAATAGCATTATTGTCTCTTAGGATAATTTACATATGATTGAACTATGCAATCATAAATCAGCGTATGCCTGCAAGACACACATTAGTAATGGCAAGGGAAGAGGGAAGAACCTTCTCAAGGAAGTTTTCTACACCTCTTTCAATGGTATGTTGGCTCTCTGGGTACAGCATTTACTTGCAAGAAGTGAACATGCTCAGTGACATTGTAAGGATGAAACCTTTAGGCTATTACATCTTGCCATGAGTTTCCTGAACATATTCGTTAGGTAGGTACATGGAGAAAGATGAAGCTGAATCCTTTCACAACAGTAGGACTCTCTCTAGACTTTCTCTGACCTGCCTTATAATCCTGTAGAGTTTGACATCTTCACTTGAGCCTGCATTTCACTGTCTGAACTGGTTCTGTCCTTCCTGCTGTCCCTCCTATGAAGTTACTTTGACAAAAAATATCAAATTTTCATTCTTTCCACTCTGCCATGTCATGAATGTATATTGTAAACACTTCCCTTCTTTCTCTATGTCTACCCTTTCTTAGAAATGGAGTTTCTTATTTATTTTTTTTTCTGCCAGGTTTCTTTTATAATAATGATATCTAATTCCATATCCTGAACTTGTTGTTCCAGGTCTTCCAATTGGTTTCCTCAACTCCTTCATCAGCACACAAATGTTTGCACAGTTTTTTACTGACCGTGATGAGCAGATAAAGAACAACAGGGGAAGAGTGGAACTTCTTGAATATGAAAAATCTGAATCTCATGGAAAAGGAACATGAAACCAGATCAAAACTCCCACAGAAGAAAATAGAAATAAGTTGGGAATCTTGTAATAACCGAAAAGATTTTTAAAAACCCAAGAAATCTCTACCTGACAGACTGGGCAGGCTTCTGGGATCAAGTGTGCAAAGTCAGGAAGGGTTTGATCCAGTCCATGATGAGAGGTATTAAAATAGAGAGCAGAAAGGTTTTCAACTATGCCAGTAAAAATGTATTATAGGAATAGGAAATGTAACCTCTACTTGTCTAGGGATAATTTAGAGAAAAAAGGTTCTCTGAGAACAGCATAAAAATAAAGGAAAAGGATCTGAGCTTTCATTAAAAAATGTGATGCTGTGCACAGGAATGAACGAGGGAGTTTCTGTACTTAAAGTGACTCAAATCCATAATGGACGATGTCTTGAGCAGCCTGCTCCAGCTGACCCTGTTTTGTGCAGGGGACTTGGTGTAGATTTCCAAACGCGATTGTTTTGCGATTCAGTGAAGGTAGAGTACGAAGTGGAGGCAAAGGAAGATCTGGGCAACTGTTACATTTGGAGAGGAGGAGAACAGAGACTGGGTCTTCTCCATCCCTGAATGCAAAAAGAACCAGAGCACGATTCTGCAAATCTGGTAACATGGATTTTAGAGACCTGTGTCAAGGTGGGACTAGAACTGTTTGACTGCACTACAGCAAAGGTGACTGCTAGCTTTAAAAATAAGAACCCCAATTTCCTGCAAAATTTAAGTGTTATAATTCTTCTCTTTTCTTAATTAAGGAAACAAAGTGGATCTTTTATGTCCACAGTTCAGCTAAGACTTTGATAGTGTGCCACATGGGATGTCTTCAGTTAAGAAGAAAGGGATTTAAACAGTAAATGGAAATAACACCAAAGCTGTCTAAAAAGGACAATAGGTATTGTCAAAAGAGGCCCTATAAAACTTGAAAGAGATTAGTATAATAGAGCGGTTTGAGGATAATTTTTGGAACCAAGTTAATTGAATATAACCTCCCTCAGAGAAGTGGGTGTGTTCTAATGAAATCTGCTACTGAGAGAGAGGTGGGAAGACATTTGGTTACCGAGAGAGTCTGCAATATTGGATAGGAAGTAAAAAACACGTGGCCTTGGAGAGTGTCATAATGAAAACAGCAATGTAAAGCCCTGCAGCTCAGAACTGACACTGAAAATTTCTGCTTTTTCAGTGGGACATAATGCAAAAAAAACCCTCCACACACTAATTAATTTCTAAAAACCCTATCCCTTTTAAGCTAAATTCTGTTATTCTAAAGGGATGTATCAAACAAGTTACTTCCAATAGCAGTGAGGCAACCTTCACGCCTTTCTTGCAGGTATCTTCAGACCTTGCATTGAGTCCTTGAGATTTTTAATCATCCAGAGAAGAGGAACTGATACTGGGTGGAGGAATTAGGAAAAAGAGAAATTGCCTTCCAAGAGAGGACTGAACAACATTGGTTTATCTGACTTGGGAAAATGAGAACCAAGAAAGTTGTGATAGTTTTCTGCTCACAGATATGAATGATGAAAGAGTGGAGAGAGAACTAGTGCTGACAAAGTGGCCACAAACTGGCTGCAGACAAATTTAGGATGGACATGAAAGTTTGTGACTGCAGGAGCAGGGAGATTCTGCTGTTATCCTCCAAGAAGGCTATTTAGAGTGAATAACCTCATTTTAAATACAGACTTGATCACTTTAGTAAAGGAATGATATGTTGAGGTTGCCTGGGTTTGCCTGGGGGGGATTCACTGGCCCATAAAGGACTTTCTGGTTCCATGTTCTTATTTTTTTCTGTACGTGTCGACTAACATCTTAGTGTTTCCCTTCCGCATTTCCCTCTCCAAACAAAGATCTGGTTTCTGGTGAGCTTAAATTTTTGTAAATGGATCCAGGGAGTTATGAACTGTGGAATATTTTTCTTGGTCTGGCATATTGTTTATTTAATTTTAGCAATCTTTCCAACCTAAAATCAACAGCCCCCCCCAAAGCCTCTATGAGTCAGTCTTAGGTGCTGATGTGTTCATTCTCTCTCAGGGGACTTTGGAGGGGAGGGAAGTGGGTGTCAAGCACATTATGTTAATACATTCTGTTCAAAGGCTGAAGGAAAGAGAAAGGTAAATACACAACAGCTGGGGTCAGAGTGAACTGAGGTGAACCACAATTTGAGAGGACGTGGTCAGAAGACAGAGGTTCACCCGCGGGTGCATGATCTTGTCTAGCTCTGCAGTGTGGTGACAGATAGGATTCTGTCTCAAAACTTTCCAATCTCTTCGCTTTTTCTTTCAAGAAGTACAAGATAAGCTCAGGGCCAGGATGCAACTAACAAACACTCCTGTGCTGGTGAAGAAATCACGAGTGCAAGAGTCAGCAGCGGATCCAGGTGCAGAAGGAAAGGTCAGGGAAAAGCAAGGGGACAGGGCCAAAGGGCAGCAAACATAGGAAATACATACATGGAAGGTGTTTAGGAAGATCAAAGGGAGTGTTCACACAGGTGCAACAATTCCGGCTAAAGGCAGAGTCGGCATAAATCACAGCAGAGATCTCAGCTGGGATGGCTGCATTCATAGAGCAGCACATGGCCTGTGTTTGCATCTGAGGAACAGCTGCCGTCCTCTGCACAGTCAAAATATTTGATTCCATATTTCTCTGCCTGGTCCCGTGCCACTAATCATGCACACTGCACTGATTATCCCTTAACTGCATCACATTTAATGAGGTAATTTTCTCCAATACAGACTCTGGTGCAGGACTAACAGTGTTTCTCACAACAAGAGACATCTATCTACAGGCAGCAAATACGACATATGGTCATTCCACTTGTCTGCCCATCCTCTTACTGCACCTTGCATGGTCATTTGCAAGACCTCATGCCCATCCTATAGGACAACCCTCACCTATGTCGACAGGTGAAAACAACATGTTAGTGAGCTGGACCCACATTCCAAAGTGCAGAAAACATAGACTTACTAGCTATTGTACTCTCAGGCATATGGTCTTTGCATTATAAGGAAAGCTTGGTTTAACCCACACCTCTGCATCAGAGTCGAAGAAGGATTCTGGCTTTGAAGCAATATTGCTCTTAAATCATGGTTTTGTTGTTCTTTCTATCATACAGTTGGGAGTTGCTTGTAACACTATGCTACCATCGACCAGACTGGCCCCATATTTGAGCATCTGGTTTCATGGTTTGGTTTGTCTATGATTTGCAAGTGTCAAGGCATGACATTCAGACTCACATCCACACCCAGCAATCCCTGGAACCCAGAGAGCACAAAGAAGAAAGAAAAGGGTATTTAGGAAGCCATCATGATTCTTGAGGAGTCAATATACCTAAGAATTCTCCAGTCTTAGGGCTATTATTCTTACAAAGACAAGAGCCAAGGGCAAAAAGAAGTGAACTGCATGGTAATCAGAGGACCACGAGTGTAGGAATGGTAGTGAGCTATGTCCAGAGCACAATAGAGGAGGCTCGTTCATAGATAATCAAAGAAATGTTCAGACCTGGCTTATTTTGATATCTTTGGTACCCACAACATTTTCATGCAAAATTGCCACTTCAGGATAGATGCCAGCTCCTAAAAAATGTGAGTTGGGAATGAATTTTCCAAGGCAGGGCAAAGGCAGAAAGATCTATTATCCTACCACCATGGGCCTTCTTATACTTTCCAATGAATTTCCCGTGAAGGGAAGGATACAGCAAGAAAAATGAATGAATTTATGCTCACTCGCAGAGAAGAGTTCATAGCTTTCTGAAAAGCATGCTCTTATCCAGCTTCTTGGAAAAAGAAAAGGTCAAAGGAAAGTCCTTTTCCAGATCGATGTGATGAGCAGGGACTGGGTTAGCATGTTTGGAAACAGTTCCTATGCTTCTGTAACCACTTGAAGCACCGAGTCACACGTAAATAGAAGTTCCCTTTGCCTTGCTTTTGCTACAGATGGCTGTCACCTTTGGTGCCCTGAGCATCCCTTTGCAGGCTGGATTTCAGAGCTGCAGGGAACAGATGGAAAGAACAAACAAAAGCTCCCCTTGGTTATTTGTGTACTATAAATAATATATTTTTAAAGCTGGAAGGGAGCCCAGAAGGAGGTTTTTTGGTCTCAGTCGCTGGTCCCAGGGGAGGTGAAGGTTCTAGTGGGGTTTGGGGCTTCAGGGGAGGCCTCAGACAGCTCCTGCACATGGCAGGATTTTTCCAGATTTCACTTTTCACTGGAGCGAATCATTCAAAAATATTTAAAGAGAAGGGCTTAATTCCGCTGCTTCTGGGGGTTACACCAGGGCAGCCAAAGGACACGCACCCAGCCAACAGCCCCTGAATTGTTTGGTTAGGAATTAACGTGTGCGTGCACACGTGTGGGAGGGAGTGGGGGGCCACGGAGAGGGTTGCCGAGACTTTGGCTTTGTTTTTTGTCAAAACACATCGCACGTGGATGGCAGGCGGGCTTGCATGGGAGGGGCTGGGGGACACAGACAAATTACTTAGCTGAGCTCTGGCTGGGGATACCACTAGCTCAGTAAATAACCTTTCTGAAGAAAAACTAACATAAAGCTACCCCTCTCCTCCTCCAGGCTGAGGAAGGATGCTGACACTCTCCTCCTCCCAGTCATCCTTCCCTCCATCCTCCCTCTCTTTCATATGCCCTTCTTCAAACCACCCTGGTTTGAAAACTTAAGTCTTCCCCCATATCAGCTACCATCCTCTTTTTTACTGTTTGTATTTCCCTGTCTTGTTTCATATTTTCTCTGTTTTTTTTTTTAATTTCTTCCCTATTTCCTCTTCTTTCCCTTTCCATACCTCACAGAATTATTCTTTTTTTTTTTTTTCCTGGGTCCTTCTTGCCTCCTTTCTCTCTTTCCTTTCCCTTCAACTTTCCCTCCCTCCTTATGTTACAGCTATGCTGTAGGTGGGTATGCTCAGCTGCTGTTAAACAACCTGGCTTCTCCCCAGCAGCAGATGAGAAGGAGCCATGCTTGCCAAGACCTTCCCTAGACCACAAAATCAGATGCACCTACCCCCAGCGCAGAAAGACTCCATGTGAGCACTACACAGATTTATCCCCTACACCAAGATCAGCTGTGCTAGAACTCAGCTGGTTTATATCTCCTGGAGAGCTATTTCTGTTTGTGCCAGATGGTGATTGCTGTAAGTTCAGCTGCTATGGCTGGAAGACTCTATCTTGCTCTTCAGGTTTGGCTACCAGCTTGTTCTTTTTCATAGTGCTGAGCATACAATCTTGATTTTTTTAAAAGCTTGCATGTTCACCTAGTGAGATTGAGCATGTAGCTGCTGATACAGTGTGTTTCTTGTGCTCAAAAGTTACTCTAAAAGTTCAAAGATATTCCAATCCATAGATTTTTAAACACGCTCTTGAGGAACTCCAGAAGCTGTTATCTGCAAACAGCGTTTAAAGTATTCTCCATGCTTCTCTGAGTTCCACTCCACCATCCCATTACAGATTGTTAATTGAGCTTTGTGCACACAAATAACTGAAAGAGGAGAAGCCTCACGTACACATGGCTGCAGTAACAACCAAGGTGATCAGGACCATCTTCCCTGCTAGGAAAAGTCCTTGACTGCAGTGAACTTCTGAACAGGGTCTGAGCATTTCCTGGCAGACTGTTACTTGGAGCTGGCTAAACCCCTACGGAGAGAAGAGAGGACTAAAGGGAAATCTTGTTGCTCTGTTCATCTACTTGACAAGAAGAAACAGAGAAGGTGGAGATAAACTCTTGAAAGCACAGCAGAAGGGCAAGAGGCAATGATACAAGTTGTAATATGGGAAATTCTGATTACTTATTAGGAAAAAAAAGATATTTTCACCATAAGAATGACCAAATACTGGACCGGGATCCAGAGTGTTTGTGAAATCTCCATCCTAATCTAAATTGGCCCTGCTCTAAGCAGTGAGTTGGGTCAGAGACCCCCAGAGGTCTTCTCCAGCATTCTTTGTTCTGTAAGAATATTGACTAGTCATCAGATCATTTCTCAAGTCTGGCTCTTGGCCATACTTTTTTGCTAGTATAGATGAAACTTCAAAGTTCAAAACAGCTTCTCTGTTATCCTCTGCATTCTCTTGCTCTCTGCATGTCCTCCTTGTCATTGGCTCACCTATTTTTTCCCCAGTTGACTGGGGTTTGATATTTCTATTCTTTTAGCCAACTCCTTTCATATGTTCCTCCTGCTGCTTACTGCCTCACCTGCTGTGGCGAATGCTCTGGCTTCACGTTTCTCACATAACTCGAATACATCTTGCTGGAGATAAGGTGCTGTCAAAAGCTTGAGGAATCCCAGTATTTCTTACAAACGCATTCCATTTAATCCTCGTGGGGCTGTTTTGTTTTCCAAAGCATTGAGATATCTTGTTCGTACTTTTGGTGGATTTCCAGCACTCACATCTGTGTGTAAAGGTGGAAAGAATATCTGAGCTGAAGAACAAGTTTGATCTGTTGGTTGTAGGTTTTCAGTGATCCAGGATCCTGAGTATCCACAGCTGCCTTGCCAATTCATGACATTATTTGCTGTTGAATTTCCTCACCAATCACAATTCTGCCAAGGCTTGTGAGTAAGTTCACCTTTTTATAAACTTTTGCCCTCTAAACCACAATCTTTGACTTGGAAACTGTTTAGAAGTTCATTGTCTTCTTATTTTCATCACAAGCCATTAGCCTCATGTTGGATTTTGTAATGCAGCATGATGGTTTGGTTCCTGCCTGCAGAGCAGCTGAGATATTCCTCAGGAGAGCTGCCATCAGCAAAAATTACATATTTTTATCAACTATCCCAGAAATATCTCTCTTTTCCCTTAGAGAAGGTAGTGGTGATACCAAAGAGGAGAGATGATACAATTCATCCTTATCTCACATCAGTATCTGACTGAACACAAGCACAGAACTACTTTTCTTGACCCATGAAGGCTGCCCTCTGACCAAAAAAAAGACTTGTTGATTATTTTTCTTGGAATACCCCAGCACTTCAGGGTGTCCCAAATTGAATCATACGGAAGTCTGTCAAATGTCTTTTCAAAATCTGGTCGGTGTGGATTTTACCATTTGATACTTAATTTGATGGTTATTCTGAAGGTGAAAAATATGTTTGACACATGATCTTCCCAGGTCAAACTGAACCATATCAAAACAGAGGGGGAAAAAAAGCATTGAAGCAGGAATTTTGAACTGAGCTGAAGAATAGATTTCACACTCTTTGCAGCTTAAGATCCACCACAGGAAGTCAACATGGACATATTCTGGTCTTTGCACCACAGTCATTGTGGTTGGTTAGGTTCATGAACTGCATACCTAACATCTTGATTGGTTAGGATTTCTGACACCGTGTAATAGAAAGAAGAGAGGTGAAAAAATAAAACAAATGTAAGAAAGATCTCCTGAAAAAGAAGTAGCAAGAAATTTTCATTTAAAAAAGGAATACAAAGTGAAATTAAATTAAATTAAATTAATGCAAAAAAAAGTCATTACATGAAAAATTAATGTAAAAAGTGACTAAAAACATTGCCATGAGAAAAAACTTAGTTGGATTGACAAAGTCTCTCACTAACTAGTAACTGGGGAGAAATCTAAAGATGAGGAAAGAGAGGAAAGATTAAGAATGAGTTTTGGAGCACATTTATGAAGCACTAGGCTCAGGAACTCCAAAATATCTGACAAGAAAACAAAGTACCCCAAACTATCCACAACTTCTCTGTGCCCAGATTCACCACCCTCATGGTAAAACATTTCTTCCTTCTGTCAAACCTAAATCTACCTGCTTTCAGTTTAAAACCATTACCCCTTCTTCTGTCACTGCTGGTAAAAAGAGTCTATCTGTCTTTTTTATAAGCCCCCTTTAAGTACTGGAAGGCTGCAATAAGACCCCAGAGCCTTCTCTTCTCCAGGCTGAACCTCCCCAACTCTCTCAACCTGTTTCCAGCCCTCAGATCATCTCTGTGACCTCCTCTGGACTCACTCCAACAGCTCCATGTCCTGCTTGTCCTGGGTACATCAAGCTGGATGCAGCAGTGCAGCAGGGTCTCTGCAGAGCAGAACAGAGGGACAGAATCCCCTCCCTTGACCTGCTGATCACACTGGTTGGAACAAAGCCCAGGCAGGACACAGTTGGCTTTCTGGGCTGCTAGCACACATTGCTCACTCATGTCCAGTTTTTCATCCACCAGTATCCACCAGTCTTCCTCTTCTGGGGCCCAGTGATGCTGGTGTCCCTTAGATTTTTTTAAAAAAAGAGAAAAAAAAGACGAAAATGATCTTTTTTTTCTAAATACTGTAAAGGGTCAGATTGCCACTGAATTTGGCTGCATTATAGACTTCCTGAATTTAGGAGATGTCAATGCAACCTAAAGTAGTCAGGCAGCCCTGTGTAGTAGCTGTTTAAATAACCTTTTTTTACCTAAACTTTGCATTGTCACTGAAGTCGTAGGTGTCAGCTGTACCCTAGATAACTATGTTATAGGTGGTGATCCATCTTTCCCTCTGTCAATCTGCTGTCTGTGTATCTCATGCTGCTTGTGCCCCTCGATAGTCTGAAATTACAGGTATCAACACCATGTTCATATCTGATTTCTTTTACAGCCCCATCTTTAATTCTATTTCAATTTATTATTTTACTAATGCTCACTAAAAACAATACACAGCAGCACCCATTGTCCTCATACATGCATAATCTCCTGTAATTGGGTATTTCCTCCAATGCATCCTGTCAGTTCAAAAATACTGAATGAACTAGCTGTCACGATCAGTTAAGCTTTATTAAAAGCTGCAACCCAATATCTTTGATGTTGGTTCACTGGGAACTGTCTGACATAATCCCACAAATTCTTTCGAAAGCACGGTCATGGGCATGCCCTGTATGTTTTCCCAAGAAGTTTAGACAGCATAGGCCTGTACTCATAAAATCACAGAAATTAGAGATGAGGAAAGGACTTGTTATTATAACGTCGTTTTGGACATTGATGGGCAAATTTTCAAATAAAGGCAGAGCTCCAAATAGGATGCAGGTGCTCTGTCTCCTGGGATTAAGGAACTCATCAGTAAAACTCATTCTCTTCTGCACATTTATCTTGGGTGGACTGCTGTAGAATCAATATATTTCTTCACTGATCATTTTCATTTATATTTGACGGTATGAAGTCCAAACCCTATTGCAGCCAGCTGTTCTGAGTTCTGATTAGAAAACCTTTGTGCTTGTTTAAGATAGTCTTCTGACTCTTGTGATATTCTAGATCCAAAGCCAGAGTGATGTGACATTGGAGAATCTCAGTTTTCTTATCAAAACAGAAGTGAGAATATAGCCCATCTGGTGGTAGAAAATGCTTGGCTCGCAAAAGACAGAGAAGAAATAAAACCAATCCAGAATTATCATTTTTCCCCCTAAATTCATGATTTTTAGGCCAACTGGCAGATGTGCTCCAGGGGAAGAGTAAGAGAGTGCTGCTTCATGACTTATGAGCACTTGGGACCAGCGATACACAACATTCAGACTTTTGTTTATCTGCTGAGAAAATGCTTTTACCAAACCTCACAACAGGTTTTGTGCTGTACAATTCACAGTAGCTGCTACCAAGCCTCCTGTCTGCCTCCAGGCATTTATGGCTGACTCATGCAACATGTTCATACTGTACTTAACTTCGAGTTTCAGGGTATGAGTCTCTATCTCCCAGAGAAACTTCAAAGTGTTATCATTGAGGTGCTGAGACTGAAACATTTTTTTGGAGACATCATCAAATCACCATGCAATGACTCTAAAGTACTGGGAAGAGAGGGGAGTGGAGAAGAATATCTCCATGTGGTTTTGAGGTAAGGAAAGTGTTGACTCACTGCCTAATGAAGATATCTGAAGCATTGACTATTCCACTGTTGAGTAGGTGGAAAATCTCCAGAGAGGGAGGTGAGATGTAAGAAAGGGGAAAGAAAGGGCTGGAGAATGCAACCAAGGAAAAGTCAAGAAGAAAACAAAGGGAAAGATGCTGGCAGTCATGAAAGGCAGAAGACTTTCCCACTGAGCAAGGCTGTAGGCAGCAAATAATAAATAATAACAAATTCATATTCTGTACTACAAAAAGTCCGTATTTTGGCACTGATCACTGTTCACTCATCACAGTGACGTCAATGGGAGCTTTGCAGCTGATCAAGGGGTGTTTATAGCCTTCCTTTTTTATCCCAATTCATCAGCCAGGGTACGTGTTTAATGAAACATCACTGGAGCTGGAAGTCTGCCCTTTCCATTGAAGCTGTCAACTCAGGCTCTCAAACCTGGGGGAACCTCTTGCCGACAGGTTGCCATTTCTCTCACCATGTTGGTCAGAAATGTGGAGGCAATTCTTTTTCCAAGGTGTTCAACCATGCTTGGCTTTCTTTTGCATGCTTGGCAGGAGAGCAGCCCCTCTGCAGCTTTGCAGTCTCTCTCTGCACTCATTTCCTGCGTCTCAGGGTGCTTGCCAGGACTCTCTGACATGCCAGGCAACTTTTTTTCCCTCCAGGGTATCTGTCAGATGAACTTCTTCAAAAAACGTGATCTGACACAGCCAACTTGTGTTTTTAATCATTATCCTGATGAACAAATAAGCACCTTAGCTGGGGGAATTGTGGTCTTATCAAGTCTTTTCCTTTTAACAGTTGCCCTATAGAAAAGTTATCCTTGTGTTACTGCAAACAACCAAGCAAGCCATTCACAGCCTAACTAGGTCCCTTGTGTGCTATGTTCACAGAATAGGAATATTTCCATTTCTTGGAGCATCTTCCCAAGACAATGATTCAGAAAGCTGGAGGAGAGGTCTTGTGAGTGGCTGACATTTCAGCAACCAATGGACAGTGGTGTACCAGATACTGAAACATTCCATCTGCTTTCATAAGATGCTTGGAGAGGCTCAGAGGTTGATTGTCATAAGGCTGAGGACATTTTCTGCCAAATAGTGACTTTATCATTGCTGGGGCACTAGTGTCTTGTTAATGACGTGTGAGGGTGCTCAAAGGTCTTGGATTAGACACTGGCTTTGTTAGAGTAATCCAAGATAAATAAATAAATCGGTGAATAAATAAATAGATAAATACACAACTCTCAGTTTGCTCAGCCAGGAAAGGAACTGCTGAGTCTTTATCAAATGTATTCCTTTTTCTTTGTGGCTGTATCCCCAAACTTTATGGAGCCTTCTGTTTTAGCGGAAGAAAATTTCATAGAAGTAAAACAGCAAAAACCTCAGCCTGGGCAATTCTCCAGGCCTGTAGCAACTTACTGGTCCCACATAAACCTAAGGTTTCAGTCGTGACTATAAAGAATTAGCAAACTGTTCACAAAAAGCAAACAGCACAGGAAATTGTATTTGTAGCGTTTTCTTTTGATGTGCTTGTGATTTTCCACATCGTCTGGGCCTCAGACCCATTGGCTTAGACATGATCATCACTTTTGTTGGTTATAGATTCATTCTCCATAAACTGTCACTGAACAAAGTCTTAAAAGGGAGCATAACCAGACCATTAGAAATGGAGTGACCTGTGAGGAAGCCACAAAGAAACCTGGTCAAGGCAGAGTCAGGATTTTGGTACTCCTGACAGCATCACTCCAGAGGAACCAGGTATTTCCTGTAGCTATTGTTTCCTGTGCATTTTTATTTGTAGAACTATGACCTTTCCAAGGCATGTGCCATCTCCTCCATGTGATCTAAAGCTTTCTGACAATAGGTTGACACTTCTTGGTTATCTTGCACATACACTTTTGGAGTACTCCAAGGATTTCCAGGTATTTGCCAACTGCAGCTTGGAAACTACATTCTTAAAAGCAGATTGTCTTTGCTACATATCTGGACATCACTTGCCCAGAACATCTCTGTAGCTACTACAACTAATATTGCACTAATAAACATTGCTCCATTCTCTAGAGAGTGAATATTTCTTTGACAGACACAGTATTGGACTCTGAACAGAGGCTGACAGCTCCAATATACAAGCCTCATACATGGATGAAATTTGTAGCTCATGAAAATTTATTACTACTCTTCTTCATGGCAGCACTGTGTGCTGTCTATGCAGATTGTCGGTTCACATTCAAAAAACGTTGACTATGCAAATAAATCAGCCCCTCTTATTTCATACATTTCCAAAAAAGGCCATGAATTGCAGGCAGACAGCAGTCCCCACCAGTCTTTGAGAGCAGGTGGAAGTCATCTAATACAAAGCTCTCAGAAATCAGTAGCTCTGGGAACATGCCACAGCTTGGGCGCAGGATGGGAACTGGTGACACAAAGTCAGAAATCAGGTCGTTTTAGGGGGAGGAAGAAATTGCTCTTCATTCAAAAGAGGGTCTCATTGATGTACAAAGAGTTGTTCCCAACTTCCAGCAGGCCCCAGCATCAGCCTCAAATAAAACCTACTGGGTTGTTGGAGGACTTATGTTTTATTTCTTTCTTTTTTTTTTTGAAGTACAAGTAAAGAAAGATTTACATGCCGAGTAACATGAGACAATTTGTGTGTGTCTGTGTGTTTTTCCTCATAAGTCAGTGTGTTTTTAGAGAAAATTGTATTCATGAGCACGTTTGGCAAGTTGAGCCATTAAAAAAAAATTACAAAAAAAAAGACCCTAACTGATATTTTGGCATGCCATCAAATCCCCTTAAAAAGAGAGAAAAACCCACCCTAATATCTTTTTCATAATCCAAAATGCAGGGACATGTTTTAGTCATTTATGGCTTATGGGCTCAGAACTCCCACAACTGCTTTGAATTACAAAGAGTTTTTGGTCCCATTTTCCCAGATTTCATCCTGTTACAAATGCTTGTTTTCTTCTTCCTTCTCTCCTTTTTCAATAACATAACATATGGATTTGTGTGCAGACCTAATCAGTTCAGCAGCATTCCCATTCTTCCCCTTTTCCCCATCTCTAATACAGGTGACGGTGAGTGGATTTCACAGCAAAGGTCAGGACTCACCTTAGGTAGAACTCCCTTTTCCTTGCCATGGGCTTTGTTTTGAGTTAGAGCAAAAGATGTTGTGGGTGTTGGATCTGTCATGCAAAATATGCCAGGCTTGGCTGTTCAGAAAGTCAAATTTATTATTATTATGGACCATCCTGGTCCTCAAAGCTGCAAATGGGGACCTTTCCATTGTGGCAGAACATTGTGAGCAACCTCAGAAAGTGCAGGGCTCTCAACCTGCCTGGACAGAAGCCAGTTTATAAAAATAAAAATAAGGTTATTTATCACCTGATTAGAGGAGAGGTCCAGCTAGCCTTTTACCACATCTCCAGCAGTGGTCTTGGTGGGTGTTTAGCACAGCATAAGGGTACAACATGGATAGATCAATCTTTAAGACTCTTCTCCAAGCTTCTGGCTGTCATTATATCCAAACCTTCTTCAACTTCTGTACAGCTCACTTCTGCAATCTTGGATATCCATGGGAGTTCTGCTAAAAGAGAAGGGGAAGCATTGAGAGGGCACAATTTATTAGGAGGCTGTGTTTCAAGTAGGAGCCATGAGTTTTTTTCTATCACTGAGGCAACAATCCTCTAAGGCTTAAAAAAAAGTGAGTTGTATGTCAACATGGAAAGGATGACTGTGTCCACAGAAAATTTCTATTACACTAAGGAAAAGTAAACCATGGAGCTGAATTTCACCAAATCAGAAGAGATGTTTGGGTTCAGGAAGACACAACAGTAATTTTAAACCAGCTGTGCCCGCACTGGGAGTGGGATGTACAAGGTAACTCAGAGTGGTTTGGCAATGAAGAAATACAACTTGAGCCTAACTTAGATAAAACCAGAGTCTTTCTAGCTCCTTCAGTCAAAATCCTTTTCGTTTTCTCCCTGGAGGTTACTGCTACCACTGCCTGTATCCCCAGCATTACACAAGGGGAAAAGACTCAAAGAAAACTACTGAAGGATAACCTGGCTGTTTTCTCCTGGGTCATTCAAAATGAGCTCCCTGCAGATCCATGGTAAGTGAGTTTAGCAGAGAGGATCTGGATGAAGACATCCAGCCAAAACACGAGTTTACTACAGAACATGAAATGGGCTTGTGAGGATGCTCCTTGTATTTAAAAGAGACAGATTATTTTGTAGTGTTCTACTTTGTTAAAATTTGACATCCAGAAATCTTTACCAGCTACAGAGCCCTCCTCATCCCAGCTACAAACAAGGTCAAATTCATGGAAGAATATAATTTTTTCCCCCCACTTTTTTATTATTAAAACAATTCAGTGAGTTTTACCCCCTTGTAAAGAAGTAAGTTCACCAGAAATGGGGCCCTGAAAATCTTAGTAAAACACAGACAGCTTCGTGAGGTTTTTGCCACAATGTTTTTTAGGGATTTAATACGGATCAGAGGCCAAAACCCTACATATTTTCTGGACTAGGAGCAGCAAGAGCAAATATCCGTCACTGAAATGATATATTCCCACTGCTCATAGAAGAGCATACTATATTATTGCCAGTTAATATTATCATTGATTATTACACATGGCAATGCTATTTTATCATTATTGTTATTATTACCAATAATATTATAATTATTGCTTCTACTGCTGAGCCTAGTCATGAGTAAGAAATGCTCTTCCTAGGAGCTGTAAGCAAATATAGAATAAAACATTCCTGTCCCCAGGGATTTTGCACACACTGCCTGGCAAAAATCAGAAAGGAAAAGACTTTTGTTAGATTGAGAGCAATCAGAGATGTTCTCTGCTGTCCATAGCTTCATGAGCCCAGTTTTGGGCCCCCATCAAAAAATCTGAACTGGAGATGTTCAGCAGAGGCCATAAAGCCAGTCAAGGGCGTGGATCATGTGAAATACAAAGAGAGGATGAAGGAGCTTGATTTTTTCAGCCTGGTGAAGAGAGGTTTAAAGTGGGATGTAGCATTTTTAATTAAATACCTCAATGGGATTCAGAGGAAGGATGATCCAAGCTCTTCTTAGGGGTGTTGTGGGAATAAGAGGGAATGGACAAAAAGAAGGGATAAGTTTCATGATGAGGGTGGTAATAGTAGTTGAGTCAGGTATCTGGAGAGCTTCTGGATCACTGTCCTTGGAAATACTCAAAATGCAACTGGACAAGCTGCTGAACAACCTGATCTGACATTGGATGAACAGAGGCTATAGATCAGAGATGACCCCAGAGGTTTTTCTACAGTGCCACAGAGCCACTGGCTTAGGTGACAATATCGCCTTTCCACTCTTCACAATGCATTTTACCTCCACTCTGCAAATATCTGAACTGCAAGACATCAAAACCCAGAGCTCCTGGCTACTTCAGTCATCAGACCTCTGCTAACACTCACCAGTTCACCCGTGCAGACACAGAGACAGTGCTCTGCTATCCTGACCCTGGGGATGTCTTCTAGCTCTCCAAGCCTGGCTGAGCAGTGGCAGCTGCATCCACATTCACTCTGCAACATGGTGAGATGTACTTTAATTTAATATTCAGTATTTTCACTCAGACTCTCAAATCTTTCCATTTCCCCCCTCCTCAAATTAGTTTAATTGTAGCATGAAAATCTAAAGTGAATTTCAGGCCACAGTCTAAACACCTTGTGCACTTTACATCTTTGGAAGATTTTCTCAATCTATCCTCTGAAGAGTTTTGTGGAAAAGAAAAACAAGATCTAGATGGATAGAGATTATCCACCCTGGAAAAGGGATGACTTACTATGCTTGATATCTATCTGATAGACTGTGATAGATAGGCGGATATCTTTGATGTTAACCAAATCATGAAGAGTAGCGTGTTATCCACCCCTGCTCACAAATCAAGTAATAAGGGACAGTGAAAAATCTAAAGGTGACACTTTCAAAACAAACAAAAGGATTATTTTTGCACAAACTGACTAATTTTGCTGTCAGATACATTCTTATGTGATGTTTTTAGGATAACAGGCATAAATTACTTTTCCAAAGCCAACGGAGGCAATCATGGAGACAAAGCCATCAGTGGCTATTAAATGTGATCTATTTGGCATAGGATGCCTCTAACTCACTAGTGGCCAAAAGATGGAAACTTGTGTCTAGAGAAAGGGTCTCTTTTGCTCCATCCTTCCATTTCTTGCTAAAACTTATGTCTGGCACTGAGAAGACAGTGAGATAGATGAACCTGCAGCCTGAGCCAGGATGGCCCTTCTTGCCTCCTTATGACATGGCAATTGCAAGTGCAGGATGTGGTCCTCAGCTGGTTTATATTGACAGAGCTCCATGGATTTCCCTGGCTCTGGGCCACTTTACACCAGCCAAAGATCTGTCCCGCAGAGTTCAGATCCTTGTAACTAAGCGTTTCCCTGCAGTTTACGATGATGAAACAATAGCAAGGTGCCCATCTGCTGCTATCAAATCATAAGCCAACATATTTTCCACAGTCATATGTTAGTGCATGAATGGCCATGACAGATTTACTACAGATTTAACATAATAAACTTGGGGTTATGTTTTAGTAGCTCTCTGCCTAGTTAGTGGAGTGGAGTGGAACTGTAATAGACACAGCATGCTAGGCCAGGACTAGGTCTTGTGGCTCAGTAACATGTGTTTTATTGCTCCTTGAGTTCCTGCTGAACAGGTTTTTGTTGGACTCGCTCAAGTTTTAGACCAGGTGAAAGCAACACGCATCAACAAATAGTTATTCTGTGATGCTTACAGTGCTTAAAATAATGAATGTGAGTGTGATCTCATGGGGTATGGCCACCTGCCAAGGTCCCTAGGAGGTGCTAGGGTCCTGCAAGCAAAGCAGACTTCTGATATGGTCCATGCTTGCCTGGGAGGCCCCACCGATGTTGTTGGACATCCTGCAATTATTATTACAGGATGAGCAGTTTGAAGCTTACCACTGCTTGGGGTGAACACAGGAAGGAAAACATGGTACATTTGCAGGTTGAGCTCGATCAGACCAAGGTTCCTCCACTAGCTGGTGTTTGTTGGAGGCTTTTCTATGGCCTCCAACAAATACCTCTTATAGTGTCACTAAAGTGCCACTATAGTGTCACTAAAGTGCCACTATAGTGTCATTTATAGTATCACTATAGTACCACTTTATGGTCAGTGTGATGCTGCTAGTACTTGGTCCTCCAAGGCTCCATTGTCCCTTTACCTTTGTGATAGAGAGGCTCCCAACTCTACAAGCAGAACTGAGCCCTAAATTTCTTGTCCTGTTCCTTAATCATATGAGACTATTTATCTATAGTCTGTTCCCTTGGACACAAGTTTACACCAGAGTAGCATGAGTTTGAATTGCTGGTAGAGAGCACAGGTGAAAGTTGTGTGATATAGCTTGAGGTGAAAGTGGGTTGACCCAGTGGACCAACATAACCCTATGTGCAGGAAGGACCTTAATGATGTTTAGTGAATTTGTTTTAAAGGCATACTTTTGGTTAATTTGGAATAACTTTCCTTCATGTCCCAGTGCACATAAACCTTAGTCTGAGTAAGCACATCTATTTGTTGTTATGGTCTAACAATCTACCCAGAATCCAACAGCTCAGATGGATGATGTCACTTTTCTGCTGCTTGGTTTTCAAACATAAACTTTGTACCTGGTGACCTGGTCAGAGCAGTGATGTCCAACACCTGCTTCATGCTCACTTTGCATTTAGGCAACAGACAGGCTGTAATGCCAGGACTAGGACAATCCTGGTGACCTCCACCATGACTTCTCACTCTTCCCAGACTGGTGCTTCCATCAGGGTAGGGTTTACTTTACTCAAGAGCACACAAAATCAGAGTTACCCCAAGGCCCCTCACACATAGTCTCCAGTTCCAACACCACCCATTTCATTCAGAAATGCAGTTTATTTGCTCTTTACCTGGACACTCATCATGGCTGGACTAATTTTTCTGCTGATATTTACAACTGGGGAGAGAGGTGCACACACAACCTTTGGCCCACACAGTGGTGTTTTGGACAGCTGGTTCTTTCTTCCTGAGCCACCAGACTCTCTTTGACGAGTGATTTATTTCCAGGAACTTATGAAAAAGATTACCACATGCAAATGTTAACTAAACTAGATTACAGGGAAGGAAAAATTAATCCATGCTGGCCATTAAGTATTTTCTAAAGAAAATAGTTCTAATCGTGAACAGAGACGGTTTCCAAGAGCCAACTCTCCATGCTGGGCTCTGCAGTGTGGCCTGGATGCAGTAAGAATAACAGATGTGGTCATCTTCTCTCAGCCCTTTGAGAACAACTGTAGCAACCCAGTCACACCGATATGATGTTACCAGAAAGCCTTGGGATACAAGGGTGTTATCTCTGACCAGCCTGTGAGAGCTAGGGTGGGGAGAATTTTCCCATCACGTCCAATCTGAGCAATGATACACAGGATAATGGCGTTAACTGACATTTAGGTGACTTCATTTGAAGTCTATTTCTCACATTGTCCATGCCCAGTGCCAGTATCTTGGAGTTATTTATTCCAGACTGGTGTTGATGTTCTCTGTTCTTTTTCACAGTCCTTGATTAGAAAACCAAATCTTATCACTTGAGCAGGAGAAACTCCAAACACCTTGCAAAAGGCCTTTAAGAGTATTGCACACGTTTTACAGGTAAGGAAGTTGAAGCACAGAGGCGTGAAGTGACTCACACAAGTGTTTCATCACAGAACTGCACCATACATATACTTTTCTTTTGACAATCATCCACAGGACAGATTGGGGGAAAAAAAACCCACCACAAAAACAAAAAAAACCCTTTCCTTACAATGAAATGCAGCTGCCTATGGGGTGGAGCCCATGAGTTCTTTGTAATCAATACATACATATTACAAACATCTGTCCCCTAAACTCAGCGTCCTTTCCTGTAAGATTAATATAACATTCAACAGTTACAGCAAGTTGTCAAAATCTACAACTAATCATCCAGATGACTACAAGAGCTTTTACAGCTCTTTGTGGCAATGGAATTCAGCAAACAGGGATAGAGGAGCACAGACCTGTGGGCACATAACCTCTATTTCTTGTCACAAGCCTTTGGGTGAATCAACTTTTGTCACCATACCTCCGTCCATTGCTCATCTGTGGGAAATAGGTGCAGAGAAAGATGTGACTTTCCTGGTTCCCAAAAATTTGTGCGACATCAAAACATCTTCCCCACTTGAAATGAAGGAGAGGGAAAGAAAAATCTCCAAAATAATCTCAAACCACAAACCAGTAGGGAAAACAAGTTTGATTCTAAATAATTTCATTTTAACAATTAGGAAACATCCTGTTGCCGTTTAGACCACAATATATAGTTTCTGCACCATGAGTTTGCATTCCAAAACAAAAAGACACTTGCAAACAGAGAAAAAATGATTATTTTTTTCTTGAAAGGAAAATATTTATATTCCTTTTTCAAGTAATGTTCCTGCTGACATCTCTCAAAGCTAACACATCTGGATAAAAAAATATTAATATAGACAAATCAGTGGTTTTCAACAAAATAATAATAGTATAATTACTTGCCAACTCTTAAAATTCATTCACAGCCACAGAAAGTACATTAGCAGAGCCACGAGTTATTTCTGTTGCTGCAGCCGTGCTGTGTGTGTTTGAAGGAGTGTGGGACGGTGTTTGTGTTTGACCTTCTACTCAGTAACTCCCCAGTAATTTAAAATCTTCAGCCCCTTTTCAACAGATAAGGAAAGCAGAGGTCTCAAAAGTATTGTTTCAAACAAGGCTGATGAAGGTAAGCAAAGAGGAGTGGGCTGTGCTGGTCAAACAGCAATATGGTCTTCTGGAGGGTTTTTCCCTTCACTAACCACTGCTGCCAAATAGTCATTGCACACACTATCAGAGGAGATCGGGTCTCCTTCTCATGGTCCCTGAAAACACTGTGCTGCATCAGGGCTTGGAAATACTGAATCACAGAATCACAGAATCACAAGGTTGGAAAAGACCTTTGAAGATCATCAAGTCCAATCATTCCCATCCCATGCTAAACCATATCCCTAAGTACCTCATCAACCCTTTTTTTGAACACATCCAGGGAAGGTGACTCAACCCCCTCCCTGAGCAGCCTGTTCCAGGCCCTGACAACTCTTTCAGTAAAAGATTTTTTCTAATATCCAATCTAAACCTGCCCTGGCCCAGCTTCGTGCCATTTCCCCTTGTCCCATCTCCTGTCACATGGCTGAAGAGACCATCGCCCACCTCTCTACAACCTCCCTTCAGGTAGTTGTAGGTGGTGATAAGGTCTCCCCTCAGCCTCCTCTTCTCCAAGCTAAACAGCCCCAGCTCCCTCAGCTGCTCCTCATAGGATTTGCCCTCCAGCCCCTTCACCAGCCTGGTTGCCCTTCTCTGGACTCGCTTGAGGACCTCAATGTCCTTCTTATGGTGGGGAGCCCAGAACTGGACAGAGCACTCAAGGTGTGGTCTCACTAATGCCCAGTACAAGGGCACAATTACCTCCCTAGACCTACTGGCCACACCATTTTTGACACAAGCCAGGATGCCATTGGCCTTCTTGGCCACCTGGGCACACTGCTGGCTCATATTCAGCCTGCAGTCAACCAACACCCCCAGGTCCTTCTCTGCCTGACAGCTCTCCAGCCAGTCTCCCCCAATCCTGTGTTGCTGCATGGGGTTGTTCTGTCCCATGTGCAGCACTCTACACTTGACCTTGTTAAACTTCGTCCCATTGGTCTCAGCCCATCGGTCCAGTCTGTTCAGATCCCTCTGAAGAGCCTTCCTACTCTCAGGCAGATCAACACTTCCTCCTAGTTTAGTGTCATCTGCAAACTTACTGAAGGAGCATTCAATCCCTTGATAAAGATGTTGAACAAGATTGGACCCAGGACTGAGCCCTGGGGGACACCACTAGTGACCAGTCTCCAGCTGGATTTTGTTCCATTACTGGCCAAAGGCTCTGACAGCACCTTTAAAGACAAATAAATTAATGAAGAGTTCTTTACTTTCTCCCATCATAACCACTGGACCAATGCAAAGCTAAAGGGCCTGGAAGATAAGGATATTTGACTCGAGGTGGAGATCCCAGCAGTGGGACTCAGCGTTCCCATGCAGTGAGCTTCAGCCCGTCGCACCCATCCA
The DNA here is from genome assembly GCF_964237585.1 of Gallinula chloropus. Lineage (NCBI taxonomy): Eukaryota > Metazoa > Chordata > Aves > Gruiformes > Rallidae > Gallinula > Gallinula chloropus. The sequence goes on along the minus strand of NC_140088.1, from coordinate 82,971,880 downwards.
TCGGGGCTGCTGCAACTTGCCGGCAGGCTGCCAAGCAGTCATATGCACTGGAGATGGGCAGGAAACTGTCTGTCCTGTGGTCGTGGATGCTCCAGAGACAATGCTTTCAAAGCTACATCGATGTTGCCTAAAACCAGCCCTTCTGCTCTAAAAAGAACAACATAAAATTTGGATGCGCACACACAGGCTTTTGGGATTTTGGTAATAAATACATAAAACACACATCTCACCCTGGGAGTCCCTTTCGCTGATGCACTGAGAACTGCAAAATGAATCAGGAGTTTTGGGTTGCCTGTTCTCCAGAAGAGAGAAGTGATTTTACATTTTTGTTTAGTATAGGAAGCGTACGCGTACTTGAAAAGAGTCAAACTATTGAAGTGCTTCTCAAAGCCGTAGCCAGATGCTTCAGAAGGACGAGGCTGTCAGAAACATGCCATCAGCTGCCTGCATGGTTTTGCTTGTCATCATTGGCTCTAGCTTGATTTTTTTCCAGCGTGGAAAATTCCCATAAAATGAAAGAAGGATAAAATTGATCTGACGATACAAGAAATTAGCAGGATTCTATGTAAATGGAAGAACTTGAGAGTTTAATAAAGGCAGTCCTCATGTAACTCGTTAACAAACATACAATTCTCTATTAGAAGGAAAAAAAATCACAGGAGGGGATCTGGTATAGCTGGCTCCAAGGCAGTTGTGTAAATGCCCCTTTACTATAAATGTAGAGGCATCAGCAGCCCCCTGCAGTGTTCATCCCTTCCTAAACCTGGAGTAATCCAGGTGTGGTGGCACATCTGCCAAAGGTACATCTCCTAGAGTATGGAATGAACACTGAAAAGTAGATTCTGCTGGACGTTGAACCTTGAGACATAATGTTAGGAAAGAATAATTTCACCTAAATACCCGAAAATGCAAGGAAATCCCTGCTGGGCTTCTCCTTATCTCCCCTGTGCCAAATTTCCTGAAGCTACAGATCGCCATGGGAGGTGGATATCTGCACATCATAAATGCCCACCCAGAGTTTTGCCTTATCCCTTAATTGTGCAAATAACTTTTGAAAATCCATCTTTTCCCTTCCTTGGATATCGGTGGTCTGTAAGGGACATAAAGTTGTTTTTCTGTCTCCTGGAGGTGCCAGAAGGAAAATCATGCCAAACACTACGAGATGCTCACATATCCTATGTGAAATCACTGTAAGTATTTCTAATTTCAATTGATTTTCCCTGTCTGAACTCTCTGCACCCATTATCCACCTTGGGAAATGCGGGAAAGTCTTCATCTTTATATCTATTTTTAACTTTCCCATAGCCACCCATGCAGCTAACTTAAGTTTTCGGAAAAGAAACCCAAAACAACCACACCCAAAAAAGCCCCCCAACAAATGCACAAACCAGGGATTTTGAAAAATAAGTAAAATATTTGGAAAAAGTGAAGATTTTTTTTCAATCAGCAGTTCTAATGTAATCCTACAGATGTTCAAACAAACTCTAAGACCAATTGTTTTCTATTTGTTTCTCATGGGCTTTTCTTTTTAGCCACAAATGGGAACCATTTCACATTACAGAAGTTGAAGGCTGTTCTCTACTATCACCATACTCTGTATACTTCCCACTAACAGGACATAAATAATTCCAGCAAAAAAGCACATTAAGAGGAGCATGATTGCCAGAGGATGCTGCTTCCTTTCCTGGTTATAATTACAAGGGTGTGTGGTTTTGCTTAAATGGGAAAACAAATAGATTTCCCCAGCCTTTCCCTTCCCCTCCATCTGAGTAGACACTGCCTTTATCATAAGCTAAAAGAGAAATATTTATAGGAAAGCCTTGTTAAAATGCTGGCACAGTATTACTGCCTCTGGCTGAGCCATAAACTCACTTGGGGGAAAAAGAAAAATCACCATGTGAAGGATGCCAGCAAAAAAGCCAGTGTGTTGTCTAACTGCCAGGCTTGAACAATGCACGGGTCTCACCTCAGATCTTCAGCCCGACCTGGATTTCCCCTGTCAACAAGTCATTTAGGGCCAGATGGTTTGTGCTCAAGGCTGTCTTGAGCAGAGCTGATCCTTCCCTTTGGGGAAGAGCAAGGGACCCAGTGGCCATAGGGCATCCCATACTCCTGGTTCCATGTTAGATTAATTTCCACAGAGGATCAAGCAGGCAATGGGAAGGTAAGGAGATGAAAGGCGTTCTCTTGAGGTCTCAGTGTCACGTCACTGGAGGGGATCACAGGGGAATGGACATGCAGGCAATCCACTCCAGTGGACTGCAACCCTCACGCATGTCTATTTTCCCCAGTGTCCCAGTTTAAGGTCCTTTGCTGCTGTGCAAACAGACTCTTCCTGCGGGAAGAATGCCTGGACCTGCCCTTAAGCAGGAGCAAGCAGGATGAAAAGGCTCCACATTGTGAGGGCGTCTGCAGATGATTAACGTCAAACGCAAAATGCTGCCGTCCCATCGGTCAGGATTCCCACGCTGATGATGCACGTCGTGCTGCCTGCCAGCTCCTCGCCAGCTGCACAGAGCAGCAGCTTCTGCCCCGCACTGCAGGTGGGAACCAGTGAGTTTTGCAATGCCTGGAAAAAGGTCACTCCACCAGAGTTCAAGCAGCTGGTCCCAAGGACCTTCAAGACATGGTATGGGCCCTATATGGCACCACATTCCTCTGGTGGGCCATGACCTGCTATGGAGAGAGATTCTTCAGGAAGTCTAATCCCATCTCCAGAGCAGGAGGCTGAAATAGAGGACAATTACCAGTGGAAGGAAAGCAGTTCTTCAGCCAATGATACCAATAAGAAACCTTTTTAAGCACATGTATGTGCTTTCACTGAGTGTGAGAGGCATTGGTGGGAGAAAGGCCAGTCATTCCTGGCATATATTTAGTCTCTTCACTGTTGTATTTTCTTGCTCTCCCCGGAGGAAAGATGAGAAAGGTTGTCTGTTGCTATCACACCTTCCCCCCACCACTACTTTGATAAACCTGAGCAGGGAGCCACATGCATCACATGCTCTGAAATTCCTCTGCAGCCAGGGGCCAAGCACAGATCGCTACTGGCTGGGAAACTTAGCAAGGGGCTCTGTGCTCTTCTTCAATGAGGGTCACTTGCCAGCCTTAACTGTAAGCAACAGTGCATTATGGGATTTATGTAAAAAAAAAAAAAAAAAACAAAACAAAAATCCTGGTCAAGTATGGGGTCAGCTCTTCATGCAGTAGACCTTCATTTAATTTAAGAACAATATTATGAAACATCTTTGCTGACCAATTATGGAAGTAGATTTTAACCCAAACTTTTTGCTTGATCTGGAAAGCATGAGGCAGCTTCTAAATGAGGCTCTTGTGCCTCAGGGAAACTGAGGCACGATAAAGAAGCTTCTCTACATTCCTTTCAGCAGGCCATAGCTGGAATAAAATGTCATAGTTCTGAGTCCAATCCAATTTTCCAAATCCAGTGCAAACAGCCAGCACAAAGCTCGCATAAGCACTTCTAGGATTAGGCCAGGAATGCCAACCAAATCCTCTGCTAATCTGCACCGTAAAGTTCATGAAATCAGGCTTCCTCTTGAAATGTTTCTTGCATCCAGATGTGTCAGAAACACCTTCCAGAAAATTAATCTCCCCAAACTGGAGATTCGCTCCCAGGCAAAGCCAATCCGTCAGTATGGAGTAAGAAGACTTCAGTGCAAAGTTGGTCTTTTGGACTCTTTCTGTAGACAAATGAACTTGCCTGTAAACAGAGGGACATATTTTTCCTTTCAGAACCTGCTCATAATCACTGCTAATTTTATTCCAAAATCAGGTAATGAAAAGTCCCTGAATTCAAAGATACTGAGTATGTGAAAAATCATCTTCAATTGCTTCATCATGAAAAGAGGTTGGGTATGAATTTGGTCAGGATCTTGCAATTAGACCTCCATTTTCACATGTTTGTTTGCATTTTCATTAATCTGGTGGTCAAGCTCTATGCTGCACACAGAAGGTGAGCTCTGAAGGGATTTAGGGACTGCAATAATCCAGAGGACTGGTCAGCCACAAGGCATGGGATTAACGCAGGGGGCACATGGTGATTTTGGCTGGGCTGGGCTGTGTGAAACTGAGATTTTTGGTCTGATGGCCCATGCCTCTGCAGTTCCACCAGGATCTTCTGCAGACCTGCCCCATCATCAGCTTAGTAAGACGACAGCCCCATATCTGTGGGGAGATATCTCTGGTAGGCAAGGTTAGAGCTCTGGTTGGTAATGCTGCTGAGGTGCCTCATGGACACTGCTGTCAGTCTTGGCTTTTTACCCTGTTCCCTGACATTGTTAGTGACTGCAGAGCCATGTCACACTTTCCTCCCCTGGCCCAAGGGGTCAGGTCCCATGGGCCATTCAACACTCTTTAGATGTTGCAGCCATTCATGCATCCACAGCCTCTTAATGAACATTTCAGATGCTCCGCTTCTGCTGCCAATGAAACTGCCGTGTAGCTGGTGCCCCTGGGAGTCAGGACTTGCCAGAGCAGTAGCTTGTGCAAACCTTCCTATTGTTCAAGCTCAGAGCTAGTGTGGCCATTGTTACTTATCAGTGGCTGCTGTTTTCCATTACAACCTGCTCGAACATGAACTGGATATGAGCACTGGGCTACAAGCCGGGCTCCTAAGGCCTCCAGAGCACTGCTGAAGGTCTGAATTGCTTCCAGCTCCTTCTTAGAAGTCACTCTATATTCAGTAGAGAATCACACTCTTGGGCTCTTCACTTCTCAACTTGTTTCTTGCCAGAGAGTTCAAACCAACCCTACAGTTGTTCTTGTTCCACTAGAGCTGAGAGGATTTTCCCAGATGCTTGTGAATTGCTCAGAGCACATCAACAGGCACAGAAGTTTTTTCCAGGCCAGAAAATACATACCAGCTCCATCTCTCCACAGGCTCAGAAATTGAAATTACACGTGGATGGGAAAGTACAGTTCTAAGTCGAAGAATACTTTGCATTCCTAGAGCATCCTCCTTCCTGGGATGGTACAGGCTTCATCACTGTTAACCACTGCAGCTCAGCCGTGGGTCAGCATTCATTCAGAGATGGTTTGTGAGCAAGTTAGACACCTCCCCTCCTGTATCCCCTTTCCTGCAGCAATGAGTACCCTGTTGTACAGCTCAAAGAGAAATGCAACCATGATGAGGGCTTCTGTGGCATCCCTTTTATTTAGCATTTAGAAACACTGAAGATGTTGTTCACCTGGTGGAAAAATTTCTGGGAGATCTGAGTGCAGGTCCTAATGACCCTCTGGTCTCTGTTACCATCTCAGACAAACTTCTCCAACCCAAACAAGCCTAGCCCAAGTCCCTTCTAAGGCCTGATGACTAAAGGTTTTTGGAGGGACTAGCTTTAGGCTTTCAGAAGTGCCTGGCCTCTGGGGAAACAGCACACCAGAACATGGCCAGATTTTTCGCTGAGCTTTGCTTTCTCTAATTCTTCTTTCTTTACCTGTAAAACAGAGAGAAAAGCATTGCAGACCCAGGCACCAAAAGCACAGCTCTCTGTGGGTACGGACTCGATCTTCTGCGTGGGTCTGGCTGTTCTGGGAAGGCAGTAAAAGACCAGAGCTGACAGTGTCGATAGGTAAGGTACTCTAAGAAAGTAATTTATCCCAATTAAAGACAGGAGAGAAATAAGAAAGTAAGATTTCTGTTTCTTGACAAATTTTGCACACTAAGCAGCTGGTCCCAAAACCAGAAGTCATTTGATAAAGGAAAAGGTGAAGGGATGTCGTTCTCAGTATGGTCTAAACTACACAGCACTGAGGAAAAGAAATCCACCTGTAGCCTCTAGCACCTGTTTCTGATGGCCCTGCTCTGCTCCCTCTTGCCATTCCACAGGAAACAGAGACCTAGGAAAAAAGTATTCTGCTGCCTAGAGTGAAATCCCATTTATCTATAGGACAGATTTGACATGTAAACATTTCCCCACCTGCATTCACTCCATCAGTAGGTCATTACAGGGGTGCTCAGAGCTCAAAATGAGAGTTCTGCTTCTGTGCAGCCCCCTCACCCTCACTGCCCCATCCTGCCCATGCCAGTAAAAGGTACTTTCATTCTTAAAACTGCACGTCTTTTCCAGAACTCAGTAAGCAGAGCTGCAGCTGAACTACTAGGAAAGTGTTGGAACAGGCTGCTCAGAGAGGTGGTGGATGCCCCGTGCCTGGAGGTGTTCAAGGCCAGGTTGGATGGGGCCCTGGGCAGCCTTGTGTAGATCCAGGCCTGGAGGTTGGTGTCCCTGCCTGTGGCAGGGGGGTTGGAGCTCTGTGATCCTTGGGGTCCCTTCCAACCCAGACCAGTCTATGATTCTATGTTTCTATGAAAGTGGACCAGCTCAGCATCACATCAAAACAGAGTTGATTTTTCTTTTTTCTCTTTTTATTGTGGAGAACAAAGAATACTGTCTTTTCACCTCAGAGCAACTCCAAATGTTTTGTTTCACTCTGAGGTGCTTTCTTTTGTTTTCAGCTTGTTTAGTCCTTCCCAAGAATTGTTTAAATTCCACACTGAGACAAGGAATCATTTTGAAATAGAGAATTCCTAGTGTTTCTTTTTTATTTTTTTACAAAGAACTCAGCACTGATTTTCTTTCCCAGAGGAAACAATTCCCTGAACTTCTGTATCATTTTAGTCCTATTACTGCTGGAAAAAGTCACACAGATCTCACTGCAAGTCACTGGAAGAATCAACACCAGATGTGGCTGTATCCTGAAGCATCTTACTTTTGAGTTGCCATTAAGAAATCACCTTCTTTCCTAGAATTGCTTTTTCTTTGCATGCACACTATCCTCATCCACCCAGAGACTAAGTAATGGTTTTTAAAGGGGACAAAAATAGGACGCAAAGACTTTAATAACCACCAAAGATATACCTAGAAAACTGGAAGGCAAAATACAGTAAGCAGAGAAAAGTCTAGAAAGACGTGTTTGGGGAAGGTAAATGGTCGATCTGAGAGATAAACTACCATGGTGTTTCTAGTTAGACACCCCACAGTTGGCATTCAGAGCTACGAGGCATTCCCAGCTTTCAGCCCTATGTTGCTACTGGACATTTGCTCTCCTACTTCTGGGTCCTGCTCCAAACCAAGGTACCCGATCCTCTTTGTGGGGTAAAAGCAATTGCTTTAAAATGGTGCAGGAACCTGGCCAGGAAACAGTGATTCCCCCATCCCACTTCCTGCAGGAGCATGTCACCATCTCTCCTTTGGGAGAGGGACATCTGCAGCAAGCTGCATTCCCATCTCCGAGGAGGTGGGAGCTGGGCCATGTGATCCCTGGGACAGTAAGCCAAGGTCTTGCGGTTTAGACAGTCCAGGCCCTTTTAAAACTGACATCTCCATTTGCATGTGAGCTTTTTTGGGTTCTGGGTGGCACAGAGATAAAGTCACATTTCCCTTACAGGCACAAGGTGCATTCAAAGGGCTCTCTCCAATCGCCAGGACCTCTTCACTCTGCTCCTCATGTCCTCTGCAAAGCTTTGTGTGCTTCTCCATAACTTCTTTCCAATCCCTACTTAGCAGAAAACATGACTCACCCCTGCCCAGCCCTCCCATTTGTCTCCCCCACATCTGGAAGCCATCTGGGTCACACTGCTGAGCCTCCCCAGCTCCCCGTCCTCACTGCACAAGCGGCCCAGGAGAAGCCCTTTCTCCAGCCACCACAGTCTCACAAGTGCCCCGACCTCCCTGGGTTTGTCTCTACAAGGCTGCACCAGCATTTCCCACGCTCTTCCAGCAAATGATTGTGGGCTGATGGGACTTACAACTCTGCCCACGTGCATCAAATGGTTTGGGTTGGCAGGAACATTTAAAGATCACCTAGTCAAACCCTCCCAGCAATGAGCTAGATGCCCTATGAGCATTGTTTTCCTCATGGTCATCCTCCATATGTCCCAGCTTCTGCAACAGTGGGCTTATGGGCCTTCGGACACAAGGCTACAAGAGGGACAGAGTTGGATTAAGTTATTATACCATACACTGTGTGCAGTGCTGGCCAACAGCAGATGCTTCAGCAGGAATAATAGAAGAGGGGAAACACGATGTGATGCTTCTCCAGAATACTCTCCCAGCCACCAGTGTATTCTGTCTTAGGCCTTCTTGCACCAAAGGAGCCTTTTTATTTAGTTCAATAACCTGGCATGAGCATTTATTTTCCATTTTGTTTTATTTATTTATTTTAGGAATGTAAATTATTAGGTTCTGCAACATCTTTGTTCAGGGAGGTCCACATCTTCATGGCACACTAGGACCAGGACCACCTTCCTGCTTGTCATCCTCTCAAGGGCGAGTGGCATCATTTCCATGGCCACTCCAGGCCATCCCACTTTGCTGCCAAAAGGCTGTCAATGGCACCCAATTTTCACGCCCACACTCATATTCCCTGCAGTTCATCAATGACTTCAGAGACTGCCCGAAGCAGACACAGGGAAGAAAAGAAAGCAAATGGCCTTATCCAGGACACCGAGCTCTGTGATCCAAGGGTTCCTTCATGTCTGTGAAGTTGTGAATCGTTGTGCTCTCCGGATCCTTGGCTGCTGCAGCGACCCTTCGGGGAGCCAAAGACAGCTGTGAGCATAATTTAGAGCTCCCCAGAGGCTAGTCTGGAGGTCCTTTGAGTGCCAGACCAACTTGAGCTGGCCAGAAGAGCAGGCATAAAGCCATCTTTGCCCAGCTTTGTGCCAAGTACAGCTCTGCTGGAGCATGAGGCCAGAGCAATTCTTTGAAAAAGCATCCCTTCTTTCTTCCCTTTCTATTTTAATTAATGTTTTTTTTCTCCCACATTTGCTCTTCTGTCCTTAGATGAAGCACAGTGTTAGTGTACAGCCTGGGGCTGGGCCCTGTAATGGGGTGAAAACCATCTCAGAACAAGAGCGCAACATCAATTGTCTCTGAAACCCCAAATCCTCCTTTAGGTCTTTCCATTTGCTTGCCTGGTTTCCAGACAAACGTTAACTTGGATCAAAGCATATCCTGCAGTGGAGGATTCCTCGTACAGATCCACTGGACACTGGCTGAGCTCAAAAGATGCCCTTGACTCCACAGACACACTAGCCTGGGCCTGTCTTTCTCTTCTTTGCCTGGCTGCTGATTTTCACAGCAGTTGTAAGAACCTCATGTGGCATTGTTAGCACGTAGACACCCACACTTGGCATCTTTTGACACTTTCAGCTGCTCTGTTCATGGTCCGAACGTTACTGTACTCAATTTGTCTAACTTTTTCGAGGTTTGAAAGTTGGGAGAAGGAAGGGCAACAGGCATAGGCGTTGAAGATGCACTGATGGATCAATTTCATTTGGAAACGTTATGAGAAATGGCTTGCCAGGATCCTAATCATACTTTACTGCTGAAAGACCCCAGTAAAAGTGAAGGTGTCCAGAGCAATGAAACTGGAATCGTAACCTTCTCCCAGTCCTTGCTGGAGAAGCTTCTTCCAAGACTGAACCAGAGAATTCACACAGAAATCTGCAGCTATGGCCAAGCAAGGACACTGGGGTCAAGGGCACATCACTGAGTGGTTCTTCCCCTTGAAGGTGAATTGCCAACAACTCTACAGCCCAGAACAACCATTACTCTGGGACATGGACTACTTTGCTTTCTCTCTGCTTACAGCACCATTACTGCCTGTGTCACTCCAGGGTCTCCTCCTGCTTGTTCAGGGCAAGGTGAATTCCCTGTGATAAGTTGCACCAGTGTGGTACAGCTCATTTTCCCCCTCCAATTTCCCATTTGCAAGCTCTGGAGTGAAAGCTACGCTTTCCACATCAAGAGTGAATATTGGGCAAGGTGCTCCGTTCCAGAAATAAATTTAAATGCTTTCCTAATTTCCTAACATAATATGTTTTTCCCTTTTATTTTAATAAAAATAACAATAATAAAACAAAGCACCCTTTCTCCGTTTCTTTTTCTTACACAAACACATAATCCTGGTGCCTTAATGTCTCATCAAGAAAATCCAGACTGGAGGCTGCAGCCAGGACTCTGTGCCACCTAGATATTTTGGACACATATTTGGACTCACCTACGCCCATACACACACACACTTTGCCTTCCCAGCCTCAGCAGGACAAGATTTCAGATCTTTTCTTGAGTCCACAGACTTGAATGGATACGCTGAGCCCCGGCAGGGAAATGTCATTTCCACTCATTGACATTCAGGCTGTCTCCCCGTTTGTACCCTTCAAGAGGTATTTATATTTAAAGAGCATCAGCCTGGCTGAGGAGAGACTTTCCATTCGTCAGGATTTCTGGGAACAGGGAACATTCACACCTGTAAGAATACGGGGTTTTGACAGAAAAACAATGAAATCCTAGTGTATCTTCTCCTGATGGGCTTGTCCAGTTACTGGGTTGGAGCTGCTGGCTGTCCTGTGATACGGTTTCCCAACAAAAGAAGGGTTTTGTGAGCACACATTTTGTGCACGGGTGTGTCAGTCTGCCTGCCTGCCTGCCAAACCATTCTCCCTCTCTTCAGTTAATAATTGCTGAGCCTTTTGACCAATTTCAATTCAATTTCATAGCAGGACTGCATTAAAATTGTTCCTGCGTTAAAACAGCCTGGCCAAAAAAAGAAAAAAAAAATTAAAAAAAAATCTAGTTATTTAACAAATTAGGGGAAAGGTCAGAAGAGTTCTACCCTTACAAAACACAAGCAACTGACACAGTGAAAGAGGAAGCTATATTTGCTTCACTGCCTTGGAAACGTGTTCACGCTTTTGCTTCATGGCCTGAGAAAGTGCAGAAACACACATATGAGGACCAGGGTTCAGCCAGAACAATGCTGGGATGCTAAAGGGTTAATGCTTTTATACAGCTCTCTGTACAATGGGATCTCAAATCACAAATAGGAACCCTACCCACCACGGCAGTGGAGACTGGTTTATTAACAACTCACAGCAATAACACGGCTGAAGACCAACTAACATCTGGGATGGAGAGGGAGATTTTAGAGTAGGGCAGTTGGTCTGTCCTCCTGCTCAGTCACACACCCCCATGTTAAGAAAGATACCCGGGGGGTGCCAGAGCTGCCTAAAGATGAGCCTTTTAGGGTGTAGATGGGATGGGAGCAGTGTCCTGCAGAAGTGATCTCCTCTATCACAGCTCATGTTCCCACTCTACGAGGAGACAAGTCATAAGGTCTTCATGGCTCAACTATACCCAATACAGGGTGAGGGTGGGATGGGGTAAAATTTTGTGGGTGTTACATGTTGGAGGGCTCCAACAGAGCAGATCTGAGCCTGGCAGCCCAAGAGCAGTCAGAAAGAGTCACATATCTAGATGGAGATGGGCAAGAGGATCCTACATGTTTTAGGAGGATAGTATATTCCACTCAAAAGGTAGGTTAGCTATGAAAACCCGTAGTTCATCAATTCTAGGTTCTTCCTATTGCAACTTCCACTTATCCTCTGCCTCTCCAACCCATCTCATGCCACCAGCCAGAAACAGACTGAAGGTCCCAATGTCATACCCCATTATCCCAATGCATTTCACAGTCCATTTCTCTGCAGTCCCAAAGCAACAGCGAGCATCTTCCCCACTACTCCAGGAAGGAGTGACTTACCCCAGGTCACCCAGCAGCCCCACAGCTGTGCCAGGAACAAAACCCAATCAGATAAAAGTGTCAGAGAGAGAACAGCCAAACTGTGCTGCAGAGTGGTTGGCCAGATGAGGTAACAACCAGGGAAAGATGCCGATGGAGTTTGGCAGGGTGCAGGAGTCACACACACCTCCCACTTTGGCAGAAATCAGAAATCTCTCAGGCTTTTCAGGTCTACTGGCTGAAGCATTCACCCAGCACTGCACAGGTTCACAGGATACCTCTGGGGAGGGTCACTCTCTCTCCATGAGCACCCCATGACTTTTCTCCAGATGCAGCGTATGATGTTAGGGAAGTTATGACACAGGCAAAGTGAACTCCCTGCTGAACTCATCACTGACATGTTAACTCTTTTTGAACCCAGGTATGCTAGAAATTGCCCATAGAGTTTGTGCAGTCTCTGTCAGAGGTTTTTAGGATCAGGCTGGATAGAACCATGGAATTATGGAATATTTAAGGTTGGAAAAGACCACTACAATCATCAAGTTCAACCATTTGTCCAGTACCACAGGGTCAGCTAAGCCATGTCCTGGAGTGCCATTTCTCCACAGTTTTTGAATACCCACAGGGATGGTGACTCCACCATCTCTCTGGGCAGCCTGTTGCAGAGTGTGACCACTCTCTCAGTGAAGAAATTTTTCCAAATATCCAATCTAAATGTCCCCTGACACCACTTGAAACCATTTCTTCTTGTTTTAGTGAGGATAAAGCTCTGAGAAAACTGGCCTGGTGTCCTAACCATTCTGCTTTCAGCAGAGGGTTGGTCTAGACACCTCCTGAGGTTCCTTCCAACCTGAACTATCCCACAAGTTGTTAAATTGCAAAGCTCATCCATGCCTTCACCATCCACAGGGTGATGCCACCAAGTTCTCCGCAATAGTAACAGCAGATCACATAGCAATAGCATAGATAGATAACAGATAACCGCCCAGGCCTGCTCACAGGGAGGTACGTGTTCCACGCACATCCTCTCTCTTATAAAGGACTCATGCTTGGTTGCTTTTTGCATACCTTACTTTACTCACTGTGGCTGTCTCTCAATATATAGCCAGTGTGAGGTAAGTTGATTTCATTTAACATGTAAGGAGACCTGCTGCATTCAGTTCACAGGCAACATTCTGCCCATACACCGTAACCTGACCATGCACCTACTGCTCTTCTGCCTCTTCTCTTCACCCTGGGACCTTCCAGAGTTTCGCTAGCCCATCCAAATGGATTTTGTGATATGAGCATGCCTCTTTCATTCCTGACCCAAGGAGGATCTCAGACCAAACATCCAAGGCTCCAGCCATCAGACATATCATTTTCCTTTCTTCTTTTCCATCATGAACTCCCCCCTGCTCTCCTGCTCCGCTCCCAGGGCTCACTCATCTGTTGCCGAAAGTCTTCCACCCCTCTCCTTTCCTTCCATAATCCCTAAGAGCAAAGCATTTGATCTCTCCTTTTGCAAAAGGCCAAAGGGATAAACCCTGGGCCTCCTTGGCCCACATGGTGGAAAAGATCTCATGCCAGGTAATCCTATTGTTCCTCGTCCCCCTACCTGACACAGTCTCGTGGTGTTTTGCTGCGAGATCCCAGACGTTACAAGATGACGGGGGAAGTTCAGCTCCGTACTGATGGCTCCAAACACATTAGTATTAAATTCTTATACAATCAAAGCTGCCCACAAAATAAAGCCAATGATCTACCTGATTTGGATGTTCTTGGCACAGGACAATAGACTGTAATTTTCCAACAGAATCGACTTGTTATAACACAAGGACTTCTTTTTTTTTTTAATGTTAGCTTGTTTGCCCTCCTGCCAGATTTTGTTAGTAATACTGTGGCATCAGGCCAACTTGCAGCTTGCTTGGAGTTCATCTAAAAACCTCTAGTAAAAGGAGATAGAGGTCCCATATTTCCCTTGGAAGATGGAAAGCTTCAAAAGGCCATTTGTGGAGGCATCAAGCGGATTGTCTGGGGTCCCAATCCTCATGCAATTACCTCATCCTGCTAATGAGGAGTTTGCTTCAGGCTGTACTGAATAAAGTTCTCATTCTCACTCTAGACGTTAGAGGAACAGTTGCTTAGTCAAAGTTGGCCAAACAAGTTCTTTTACTGGTTTTCCTGTTTATCCATCCTTTTCAAAGCACAGATCTCTAAAATGCAGATGAAAATGGATGAAATGCACTCTGGTTTTTCTGCTCAGGATGTACTATCTTTCGAGCAAATCGGCTTCCTACCGCAGTCAGTTTTCATTTGTTAGATTTTTGAGCTTTCCTCTTTTTCTGAGACAGACTTTTTTCATGAGTGTTTCCCAGTGATGATAACCAAAACAGGCAGCATTTTTAATGCTCTTTCTTCAACGAGCTGCTCGGTGATCTGGGGACAACACTTCCAAAATGCAGATGCCATTTCCCATGGCAAAACAGTGGTGACAGGAGGCAGTTGCATTTTCCATGGAAGTTTTCAGAGAAGTTACATTCACTTTCTCGGTAGATTCTGCTTCTCTCGTTTTTGGCCTCCTTACAAGTCCTAAAGGCACCTGGGAGACATCACTTTCTTCAGACTTTGGCTTGATGTAAGCCTGTTACCTTTGGGCTATTAGCAGATGTGAACAAGGTATTCATGTAAAGCCAACTCGGTAAACAATTCTGTTGGAGATGTAGAAGAGCGACCTGACTCCATATCCCTCCAAATCCCACACTTCTGTCTGCTTTACGAAAGTCAAAGGCGGTGAAAAAATCTGTTTTTCTCAACATTAGCATCTTTAACTGAACACAGTCTGTCTGCAGGGTGTTACAGTTGGGTGTGAAATGGTTTTCCTATTCTGTGAATTTTATTTTAAAATCTCAGCAAGCTTCCCATCATAAATTGTGATAGAAAGCTGAAATATTCAAAGTGCTGACACCCAAAAATCTAATGATGAGGAAAGCAGGGTTGGGGGATTTACTGAAATTGTCTGGGTTTGAACTTTTAAAATAAAGTTTTTAAAGCTTTCATTTTTGCTTTGAACATTTTGATTTATGTTATCACTTTTATTGCAACTAGCCTTAATTTCAAACAAAAATCCACATAATTTGTCCATTTAAAATATCACATTCATAAAATATAAACCACCAAAACAAAGCCATTTTAGTACCTAAAAGTTGATGTGAATCAAGAAGTTCCTCTTCTCCTTTAAAACACTCAACTTGAAGGAAGTGCTTTCTAGCACAGAAGAGGTGGTGCTCTAAAGCAGATGTGGCAGCTGAGACGTACCTTTCACAGGATTTCTTATCCAATGGGAGAAATACTGACTTCTGCAGATCCAGAGGATTTCCTGTAATACCAGCTAAATCTGCAACGCGGAGAGTTTTCTTTGCTAAGGCTTGGATAGAAACGTTGAACCCTTTTGCCTGGAAGCACTTTGAGGCACACCTTAACATTACCCAGTAATAAAGCAGAAAATAACTGAGACTTTGCCACAGGAAAGCTGATGCCATCTCACAGCTCTGATGTAAATGCATACAGCCGTATAGGGGTTTTTATGGTGTCTCCTCCCAGGATATCTCCAGCCAGTCTGGTGTTAAGTTCACATGAAAAATTAGCAGTTCAGAGAAGCCCAGAGAAGGCCTTCCTTGGCCTGGTGTATTTTAGAAAAAAAAAATGGTGGTGTAATGTTTCCAACTTGATCTGTGGCTTTATGTAATACCAGACACTGGTTCAACCCAATCTAGGAGGCCGCCATGGGCAGACACTCCTCTTGTAGAGGATACTACCAAGGGGCTTAACCACTGATACTCAAGGGCTTCAGGAATACTGGATTTCTACATCCTTGTTGTTGTCCTTATTAAACAGACAGTGAGGGAGGACACGGTCTGCTAAGTTAAATCGCTAAGGTTTGCTCCAAACAGTGACATGCCTTTATGATGTGAGCAAGAATGAGACCAAAAAGGACCTTCCTAGTGCAAAAGCCCTTGCAAAGTCCTCACAGCATGGTGTTAGCACACTAGCAAATAGCTCATGGGAGCTTGCAATGGTTTTTCCTTGTTCCACGTGTTTTCTTCAGAGACACTGTTCTGGGACACAGATCCTCAGGTTGGCTTTTCCACACAAAACTGCTCTGAGTATTTTGTTTCATTTTATCTTATTTTTTACTACAGTGTATTGGATTGAAAAGGCCTTTCATTGCCCACACTGCTTGCAGTTTCTATTCTCCCCTCTGTCTTTCCCTTTGTGAGCATCAACCGAACCCTGAACTCATATTGAATTGATTTCCTTTCTGGATACCTCAGTTCCCAACGTGCATTGCAAAAGAGAGAAAGCTGACCTTCTCCCTTGAATTAGAAGCTCTCCCTCAGCTTGGATCTCAATCCTGTCTGGATACTGCAGTCTTCAGCAGCACTGCAAAAAGAAATGCACGTGAAAACCAGGACCATGCATGTAAGACCTACTGCCTTTGAGGGGCTCCAAATCACCCTGATCCCTGCAGAACCCCACTGACTTTCTCACCTAAAATTCAATCCAGTAAGAGCAGCCAGCAGATTGCTCAGTTTCTGCTGAGTGTCCAGGACCTGAAATGGCTGCCAGATGATGCAGACAAAAGTCTACATGGCCCATTATCAGGAAATCAGGACAAACCATCAACAGTCCCAATGTTCCTGGAAAGCCTGGTCTACATGAGCATCAGGAGCCACAAAGGGGAGTTAAGAGGGGGAATCATTTATGGAGGGTGGAATGGATGAGACATGGAGTCTGGATACAAGGAGAATTGGCACTTCTCATTTAGCCATGGGAAGGTTTCCTAAGAAAAAGTGCTGGAAACCCCAGAATGTATAAATTTGAACAGTCCAAAACCAGGACTATGGTTATGTTTGGATCTAACCTTCATGACTGGGTCTTGGCTTTAAAATAGCTGTCTCTCCCCAGGTTGGATCACACATCTCTCCAAAACTGCACTGCTCATCCAGAAAGCAGTGACCTCAAGGTAGAAAACGGTGGATGAACTACTGAAGTTAAGAGGAAAGTTACTGCTTGGATGATCATACTGGCTCTTTAAAAATCTGTTCATTTAAGAAAAAGGAAAAAAAAATCCTCAAAGTTTGGAACTTTGAAGAAGTTTGGCTTCAAATTCTGATGTTTTGGCTGAACTCCAGCTATGGAAAATATAAAGCATCTAACCATCCTACAGCCTAAGCTGGGAGTCAGAAAGCTCTTTTTCCAGAGTTTAAGAAATGAGATCAAGTTAAGGGTTTTTCATACAATTGGTAAATTTCAGAAATTTTAGAGGTTTAGGTTTGGACAACTGTCAGACCCTGACTACTTATCATGGTTGCATTTGCTTCAAGAATGCCTGATTGAGAAAACTGGGCAGGAAATATTTTGCAGTGTCTAGCACTTCACGAGCTGGAGGAACCAGAAATCCCACAAGAACAGTTCTTCTTCATGGCATTCTTGTTACCTCAAGGCTTGACCCAGTCAAAGTTGGTAATCCACAGGATCCAAGCAGAAGAGCAAAAGTGAAAAAGGTGCAAAATTCACCCTAGAGCAAAGTACTCCTATTCCCTCTAGACAATGTCCCAGAGCCCCATGATCTGCAGTGTGTATAGCTGCTTCCAACATTGTGGAAGTCCTGGAAAAAGGTTATATACTTTAGATGTATACATATTGTATACTTCTGCTTTTGGTGCCTACAATGATAGGCTGTTGACAGCTGCTAGTGTCAGACACAGTTTCAGAAATCAGTCATTAATAATAAACTCAAATTCAGATAGACTTTTTGTTTGGTTGTTTTGTTTTGTTTTGTTTTTCCACAAGGGAAAATACTTACAAGAAATCATGGTTCAAAAGTTTCTAAGAGCAAACACTTGGCTTGGTACCAGCTTTGGCTGAAATTCATCAAACACAAGGACATGAATGTTCATCTGAGAAATGAATGCTCATCTGTGAATCTGCACGTTAATACATCCAGAAATTTCCTCTGTGCTTGAACCACATATATGTGTACAGTGGGAAGATGACAACCTGAATTCACTGCAGAGATGCTCAGGAATTAGGCACTTGAGCTTCAGGGGAGATGATTACATCTTCCATCTTGAAACAGGCTGCACTGTACTATTTAGCTACTTATATGCTGATTTTGGTGACTGCATATGATTTGCAGTGAATCCTCTCAGTCAGCTGAATCGACTGCACATGGTAGAGCACACGGCTTACAGAAATGTCTGTGACAATCTTTACCTGGTCCCTGAGAGCTGCCATGGTTTCAGACTATTAGGTGGTGATATGCAATGGACACTCACCCCTGGCTTGTGACAGACCTGTTGGTCCTCCTGCAGGTGGCTGAGCTCAGTCCCACCACAGATGATAGTGTAAGAAGAATACTCAGGTAAGAAAAAGTCTTTCTCTTGCACCCACTGCAGCTCGGTCACTTATATCTACAAAGGGGACTCAATTGGAAACCCTTTTCCTAAAGAAATATATTTTGAATTCTTGGAGAACTTTAGGTGTGTGGTTCTGAAGCAGATCCTGAACCTGCTTCTACTCAGGAAAGGAGAGGACAGTCACCGTGACTGTGGTCCTGCAGGGCAAGGCATTTCCATGCTGCTCCTCTCCCCTCCTCTTCTCTTCTCTCTGCTCTCCTCATGGGACTCACAAGGGTCTGCTGCTGGCAAGTATGCAGCCCTATCCACTTCAGATCTTGCTCTGGGACTGACTTGTCCTGGGAAATGAGGGCCTTTCCCCATCACTGGTGGAGTCTGAGAAGAAAGGCAGTAAAGCCTTGCTTGCAGCAGTGGGAGCATTGCCATTGCTTTCTTTGGTTCTTATGCTTCACACTGTTCTGCTTTGTTTTTCAAGTTATTCTATTTTCTTTATTATGCCCAAACATCTTATTTTCCCCGTAGGGACGGAAGATGCCAGGGGCTGACACCAGAACCACATGTTCACAAAGGAGCTGCTGCCCCCTTCTTCCTTGTTTTTCTGAACTCTTGAACTGGTTTGGCCCAAGAAGAATTTTCTGGTTATTTCCAGGAGAAAAAATTATCTGCAAAGTTAACAAGGACTGATAGAAAAGTCAAGTTGACTGGAGAGCCTCTCAGCACCCTATTCTCTTCTTCTTCCAATTCCCTCCTGAGTGGGTCTGTTGGAGCAGGGAATGCAATTAGTCTGGCCACATATAATCCAAAGCCTGTCCCATTTCCTCCCTCTTAAAAAGAAACCCCAAAAAACCAAATAAAAACCCCCAAAGTCAACACTGCCCTCCATTAGAGAGATTTTCTGGATACCAAGAGGACTGACAATCAGCCTAACCAAAAAAACCAGCCCAAACCAAGGACATGAGAAAGATGTAAAAGTCAGAGACAATGAAGGGGTGGCACAAAGCAGATACAATGAACAGAACATATAGAAGTGCCACGTTACCCAGACACAAACAGGTGAAAAGGAGCTTTCATGAGGGAGATTAAAGTAACCTGGCATGACAAAGTAGCCTGAAAGTCTAAAGAGTTTCTCTCTTGCTTGGTCAGGGTGAATCCTTATAGGGTTGGTACCTTTAAGGGTCATGTAAGAGGGAGAAAAAAGTATAATGGAAATTAAATTCACAGAAAATCAAGCTTATGGAGTGATGATCCAGAGAGAACCTACTCTGCAGTTTCCTCATGAGCCTATTAGCAGGATGCTCCCACATCCTGCATCTTCTATTTAGCACACAGCAAATAAGAGCCCAAAACCAGCAAATCTCAGATCTTCAAATCTTTGTCCAACTTCTCTGGCTTTCCTTCTGCTTGTACTAAAGGGCAGCCACCCTTATTCCAGAGGAACCCATGAAGTGCTGCTCCAGGATGGTGGGGCTGGCCCTGGATGTAGCAGTGTGTAGCCTGTTCCAGGGAAGACAAACTCCTCTAAGGGCACTAGTCAAGATCACAGCAGGGAAGGTCTGGTGGACTAATATTTTCTGAAGCTCCATCCAAATAACTGTCGTCCAATCCTCTTCTTTTTACAGCAAGGAGCCATCAGCCCTCCAACATCAGAAAATGCTGTTTGCAACGATCAATAAGGAGTGTTGGAGTTGCCTGAGGAGCAACTCTATCAGCTCCCTGAGTTGCAGCTCTCCCTAGGAGGAGCTCGTATGCAGAAAACCTGTGTGGAATTTTTCCTGGGTAAGAAGTGGAGGGGATGGGATGAGTCCAGCCCTGGCTGGGTGAGTTCTTGGGACAAGGGTTCAGAGAAGGGTGCTTCAGTGGGAGGAGCTCCAAGGCTGGGAATGCAAAATTCCCCTCTTCCAGTGGGACTTCTTTGGAACTTTTTTTGTGTATGTTTCTTCCTTGAATGTCTGCACTAAAAAAAAAAAAAAAACCAACCATTTTCTGCAACATCAGATGGAAGATAATGCAGAAAAAAATAAAAATTCCAAGCCCAGGGGGATAGAGTTTCTTTGAAAAGCACACCCCAGTGTGTACACACAAGACACATGCATGGCTGCCCATGCACACACACTGCACAGCCATGCAGAGCTGGGGAGGAGAAAACACTTCAGGGCTGCCCGAGCTGCAGAGAAAATGACGCTTTCATAGTGCCAAAGGCAAAGCCGACTGCCTGGATCAGGCTGCAGCAGGATTTCCCTTCAGGCTCCAGACATGATTGAGATCTGCTGACCAAGGCTAACCCAGGAATGTCCCTATAGAGCCTTGGATGACGTATGCAAGCTTCCCCAGTCGCATAAACAGTGTGCACACACACGCAGGGGTTCCCACACAGCCATTTGCTGGCACACCGGCACGCTCTGTACCTTACGGCATCGCTCTGACCGCTGGAGATACCACAGGGGCCAGCAGCCCCGGTGCCTGTGGGATGGGAGCAGCGACCCAAAACCGTGTGGAAAGGACAGCTGTTATTAGCAGGGCATCCCTGGAATGAGGTGTGGGACACAGTCCCCAGCCATTTGTGGTCAGACAGGCATTGCGGGGCATTTTACATAGGCAAGGAGATAATAGCAGTTTCACCAGACTAACTCTTCTCTAAACAGGGAATATTTTTGAACAAATGCAGCCTCTGTAGCTTTGGAGCAGATGCTTTCCTTTATGAAAACGTCTATGGAAATACCACTGGTGGAAAAATGACAGCTGTGCCCCCAAGGGAATGACGCCCATGATGCAAAGCCATGGACCAGCAAGGGATCTCCCCTGGGCCATCAGCAGAGAACCACACGCTGCTTTCCTGAGAAATTCAAAGGCTGAAAGTAGAGTTAGTCCCTGAGAAGCAGAAGGCAGTCTTGCCAAGTTCAAGACAGCAGGTTTTCCTGTCTGAAGGAAAATACCTCTGGTCGGTCCAGGTGTGCTTGGTCTGTTTGGTCCTGAGCCCCTCATTCCCTCTGGGATCTGTTTGCTCTCCGGTGGTCTCTTTGTGCCTGAGTGACAGCTTTTCACCCCTGTGCAGGGATGCAGCTCTCAGAAACACTTTGATGCTTGTGCAGCTCCGAGCACCTGGATGCAGGCCCTGGCACCTTCCCTGTCCAGGGAATGCAGTCTGAAGGTGATTTATCCAAGCAGCAAAAGAACACTGAACAAAGTAAACCAACACAAGCTCAGGGGCTTCAGAGATGCCTGAGAAAGCCACCTGGCTTCTCCCAGAGCAGAGGCTGCACCTCTGGCTTTGCTGAGCAAGTTGTTTTCTCTGCAGAGCCATGCTAATCCCTGCTCATGAGGGGCTCAGCTGCAAGGCAGGCGGCTGAGGAGGCTTTTCCCTCTAGCAGAGGTCCTCAAGAAGGGGTTCCCCCATGCCAGAAGAACACAACTCAGAGTTCCCCAGGCCCAGGCTAGTCCCCACATTGATGCGATGCTGGGAAAGCCTGTCCCATGCAAGTGCACCCACTTGGACCACAACCTTCCTCTGCCTGTGGAAGGCAGGAGACACCTGTCTGCAAAAGCATTGCCAGGCATGGGGAGATACAATAGGTGAGCTTCTGCTTAGTGCTGCAGCCACAGAGCGAAGCTGCCTCCACCATCAGCACCTGCAGAGGAAGAACCTTTTATCAGTGATCCTTTGCTAAGTCAGTCAGCAAAGCAGCCACGAAATGCAACAGGACAGTTTTCAGGCTGGAGGCATGTGCCAAGGGAATCTGGTGAAGCCACATCGTGTTTGGTTTTTTGACTTGCATCGGCAGCTGGGGCCAAACTGCTGGAAGTAAGTCAGGGCTTTGCTGGTAAAAGGTCATGTACTAAAAGGATCAGCAGCCCGTAGCATGTTCCCTGAGCTGTCAAGGCTGGGGAGCCAGGGTTTCATCTCTGGTATTTGGAAGCAGGAAAAATTTACCAAGCTTGATTTCGTGGAAAGTGCATCCAAATAAAAACTTTCAGTAATTGTTTAAAAAAAAGAGAAAAAGAATATAATATAAAAGAATAAAAAAAATCATTAAAATAGACAAATAAAGAACTACCAATACTTCAGATGACAAATCTCACCACCATCAAGTAACACTCCTTTTTTTCCAAGAATATGCATTTCATAGAAGCATAAAATAATTTCCATTGAAAGAGACTTCTGGAAGTCCTCTGGACATCTGCTCTCACTCCATCTGAAGTCCAGATCAGCAACAGAGCTTGACATATTGATCATAAAGCACTATTAGTCACCCTGCTTAAGGATGCAGGACAAAGTCCCGTTACAACCAACACTCACCCAGCCCTTGCACCGCCTACCCACGGAGTCATTGGGAAAAATCCTGCAGGGAGCCTGAATTTCTGGATAGGGATTATGAGACTGAGTCAGAATTCCCCCAGGCTAAGCGGTCGTAGGGGCAGGGCCCATCTGGTTGCAATTTTGGAAAGGGCAGAGATTGAAATGCTGGGAGTATTCTGACAGGCAATGGCTTGGAGATGCCACGGTCTGTGAGGCAAATCACCGTTGGTGGTAGGAGCTGTGGAGATGGAGAAAAGCTCTCCCCACCTGCCTACATCCCTTCCCTCTGTGCATGGGTGAGCAGTCAGCTTAGATGGTTCCAATGCCAGCAGAAACGCTGGTCTTGAGATGCCCTGCTGAGGCCTCGGTTATCTGATGGCTTTTCTCCCTCTGGGGATAAATCCCCAGTGCTGGAGCCACCTTAGGGAGACCAACAGCCAGCAGTGAGCAGCTCCTAGAGCTCGGCATCCTGATCTGGTCAATGCTGCCATCCTTGGGTTACACAAGCATATTGGTTTTGGCTGGTGCTGTGCCTCAGAGCATGAGTTTCAGGACAGAGGTTGAACCCCAAAGTGCTGGCAAAAAAAAAAAAAACCAATAAAAAAATAAAACAAAGTTGTAGCCAAAGGAAGAAGAACAGGGATGAATCACATGTGGGGGATGCCACATCCGATTCCCACATCTGATGATGAGATGAATGGGGAGAGAAGCTCTACACAGTCCCATGACCCACAGAAGTGTTTGCAGCCTGGTGAAGCTGCTGCTGGGAAGATGCCTCAGAGACTCACCCTCTCTCATATCCTCACCCGGACTGCAACGACGGAAATGCTATCATGCCCCAAATATCACTCAGCTCTGAACTTTCCCAGCGAGCCATTTTCATACACCAGCTGCTGACTGATGGGCACTTGATTCACTGACTCAGAGAATACGAATAAAAAGAGGGAAAGAGAGGTGACAAATGCAACTCAGGGTGACACTGGGTGATGAGACCCTGAGTCAGAAGGACATGGGACCTCTTTGACAGCAAAAGGTGGGATTGACATGCAGAAGCTCATTTTCTTCTACAGCCTTAGAGATGACATCTATTTTTTCAAGATTCAAGTGACATATCTTATTTTGTTTTATTGTTTCTTTCCTTTTTTATCTTTTCCTTTTTTTAAAAATCTTTTATCCATACAGTTCATTCAAAGCAGATGTTCTGACCCAGTTAAGCTCCAGGCAAAGTCTACTTGGGATGCTCTGGATAAGTTACCATCCTGATGATCCAAGAATGCTTGAGTCGGCATGCTGGCAGCACGCTGTTTCGGAGCAGGCTTGAGCTGTGTTGCATGGAGAACATTTCCTCCTGGAGATGCCCATTGCCAGCCAGACCAGACTGACTTGGACCAGCTTAACTCTTCCCCAGTGCTTGCCAAAGAGCTGGGACAAATCATCTTTCAGAGGATCTCTCCAAAGGGCTTCCCCTGGCTGCCCAGCCTGCAACGTGAGCCTGGTTTCTCCCTTATACCCTTGCTTCAGCAAGAAGGAACAGCATTGGTGCTGGTGAGACCTCCAGTGAGGGCTGTTCCACCACCAGCCCTGTTGCTGGTTGCTCCCTCATCAAATGCATGCAGTAACCAGAGCATCTCCAGTGATACTTTTCCTATTAAGCTGCAAAGGGATTGTTATCCACGCCATTGGGGTTTATGTTAGGGAGGCTTTTAGGTTTAGGTTAGTGTCAGCTTTTTACTGCAATTTCTCTCTCCACCAGTAGAAAGGAACAGAGATGCTGAGATTTCAGGACAGTCTCCCTGAATCCTCTCCCTTACAGGGGCTGTGAGTATTGGTTTCTCTGTACAAATTGCCAAAACTCCTGTCTAAATAAATTTATCTATTTATTCTGCTGCCATCTTCCCTACACAAAAATACCATCATTTAATTCACATACCTCACACCATCTGAGCAGTACCAGTGCTCTGTGCCACTCAGTCTCTCAGTATTTATGTATGTATGCTTGGAGTTATGCATTTATGCATATAAAAAGCATTGCATTTGACCTGCCAATCAAGGCCTCTCAGAGCCAGACTGATCCATTTGACCTGTTACTGTTAAGTGCCTTCATTAAGGATCCAGATGAAAGGGGAAGAAATCCCAGCAATGAAATTCAAATGTGGAACAAGGATGTGGATAGGAAAGAAGAAAAAAAATCAAGAAAAAAAGAAAATGCTCTGGAGAGATCAGTAGCATGGTCAGGAAATGAATACACAAAATCTTCCACTTGGAAAATGAAAGTTAAGACTGCTGGAGAAAGATGATCTGAAACAGCTATTCAGCTCGGAAAAGCAACCTGGCAGGCACGGCGTTCGAAACGAATGGAGCAGGGTCAGCTAGAAGCAAGTGGGGCAGGCAGAGTGGCTCGTCACCCGCTCCCCCCACCCCCAGAAATCCCATTTCTCAAGGGTGCTTGTGCTGTTCTGAGGAGGGGGGGGGTGACATTTTGGCAGAAAACATTCCCTTGAATTTGTTTTTCATTGGAAAATTGGATTTCTAACACATGAAAACATTTAGCAAAATAACATTTGCTTTCCCTGACAACCTGGCTGTATTTTTCACTTTTATTTTTTATAGATGTATAGATTAAAAGGTGAGAAGTGTCTCTTTTAACCTTTTTAGTGTTATTTCTTGTTTCTATCTGGGACTGAACCATTTAATCTGCTTACACTGTGTTGTGCTCCCTGATTTGGGCATGGTGACAGCCTGTTGCAGGCAGGTATCCTATAGACTCTCAGGGATAAACCTCTGGGCAGTGGGTTAATTGTTTTCAAGTCATATTTTACCATGAGTTTAACTCCTGTGCGGATACTTTTGGTGTGCCCTTCAGCAGAAGGGTAAGAAGGAATTTAATAACCTGTGTTTCCTGACTTGTATTAATCATTAACAGAGGTATTGGTCACTGCCAAAGACCAGAGGCACCAAGATCTCTAGGCCATGGAAGTGTCTCCTTGGAGATGCTTATTTTAACAGTGTGGTGAAAGATTCAGGGAGTAATTCAATCCCGCCCATCTCTAATCTTCCCTCTTTCCTTCCTCCCATCCTAATACCGATTTAGATGAGCTAAGCCTGTCACTCTTCCCATGACACAGCTAATACCCCACTCCCTTTGCCACGGCTACCGCAGAAAAACAATGTCTGAGCCTCCGCTGTACCTATCTATTGTTGGGGTTGAGTAACGTGTCTCCAGTGGGACCCAGCAGCCTCGTACAGTGCCATTGAAAAATCAACACTTCATCATGGAAGCAAAACATTTCACAGCTGCAGCTCAGGGTCAGGAGATACAACCCAAGAAAAAGAGAGGTGGAAAGTTATCAAGGAGGGAGGAATGGAGGATAGAAAGAGGAAAGTATGTCAGTTATTCAAATGCCACCTTCAAAGAGCTCCCACAATTCAGGAATCGCCATCAATCCGTCTGTCTGTCAGATGAAGGCATTACATCAGGTTGTGCTCTGGCTCTCCCTGACCTTACTCCATCTCAGGCGGATCCGTTGCATCCCACTGCAAAGGAAGGACTGTTACTCATTCCAGCGCATCGTAGCCATGGGTCACATTACCCAGGCTGCGAGCCAATCTCACCCACCCGGCACCGCACATACAGGTTCACCATGCAGCCTGCTGGAGAGGGCAGGAGGTTTGGATCAGGGAAAAAAACCTCAGGACCCGAATACCTGAGCTATGTCAGTGCTCAGGAGAGCGTTGCAGGGATGGAGCAGCATGCTGTAGGCAGGCAGCGGGGCACACGACATCCGAGGGCTCAGAGTTTTATCCTCAACACTGCAGATGGAAAAGCTGGCACCCCCGCAGACTTGTCCCAGGATCAGGGGACAAAAAAACCCTTGCAAAAGCGATAAGTGATAATCCTAGCAGAAAGCAGGGCCGTCCATCCCCACCACCCCCACCAACTCCCTTAATCACTCCCTGTTTTGCAAGTCTCCACAAGTTTTTTGAGGATCGAGGTGCAAACCGGCATTCAACCTCTTCCCTCGGGACTGCGTTTGTGTGTTCTAAGGGGAGAGGGGGGGAGCTGGGGAGGGGAGGGTCTTAACCAAAAAGATAAACAACAAAACAGCCCAGCCATTCATAGGGAATGCTGAAAAATAGGGCGAGTGTTGACCTGTGTGCTGTTGGAATAATTGACTTTTTTGTTCAAACGGCCTCATCTCGGTCTTGTTTCGATTCTTCAAGTCCCAAACCATCTGTTCTCTGAAACCTTAAGGTTAATAAGCGTTAAGAGCTCCTCCCCTAAGATTAATAAGAATGAAGAGCTCTCCTTTTCAGGGCTTTTCTCCACCTACAGCACGGTCCGCCGAAGAAAGCCAACGTGTGCAAATTCATCTTCTCCACGCACGTCTCCAAACCCACCGCTCCAAATCCATGCATGCAGAAGGAAAGTAAATAAAATAACATCTCCAGCGGCTGCCAAAAAATTCCACAGTTTCTGAGCTGTTGCAACTGTATTCGTCAGTGAAAAAAAATTTCCTGGAAACCTCACTCAGATGGTGATGGCGGGAGTGGGGGGGCTGGGAGGAGAGGGGCGGGGAGAGTGCGGTCAAGGCCAGGGCAGGAGTTCATGCAGTTGGTGGTTTGCGAAAATGTGTTTTGTTTGTTCTGGATTAGGTTGTGGATTCTTAAAAGAAAACATGTTTTAGTAAGCTAATTTCAAATCAGGAGGGGAAGGAGCAGGGTCAGGGGGAGAACAAATTAGCATCTGGATGTCAGCAGAGTGAAAGGAGGATTCAGACGTGGAGGGAAGCGGGTTGCTGCGGCTGAGGGCAGCCAAATCACCTCGGTGTACTCCCACCCCTCCACCCCCCCTAGAAATAAACTAGAAATCGCAGCCCTGAACAAGCCCACGCAGCAGCAGCAGCAGCACACCAATGTACACACAGCTCAAGGAGCAGATCCCTCTCCAGGCAGCGGCTCCGGAGTGGCCGGTGGCTCAGTGAACGGCAGGGAGGACTCTGCCAGGCTGTCGCTGGGACAGCCATGGGTTCACACTCGGGCTGTGCTCAGACGCTCCTTGGGATACGTGAGCAGCTTCTGCGTCTGGCGTTTCGGAGGCTGGCTCCTGGGAGGCTGTTTCCAGGACTGGATCAGAGCCGGCTGAAAGCCGGGCGGAATTGTCCCATAAATCCCTTCTCAGTACAGTCACGTCTGATGCTGTGGGTGAGGGGGAGGAATATCCTCCTCCTACTTAAATGCATGAAAATACATCTTTGGCCCCAAACAACCTGTGGGGCTGTGTCCCCCTCTCTGCTTTCTGGCAGCCCCTGGATAGCAGTGAGTGGCGGATGTCTGTGATGTCAGACACATGCATAAAGGCATCACTCCTGCTCCAGGATGAAGAAAGTCATTGGGGGGGCAAATATATGTGGCAAGCTAATACAGCTGCTGTGACCAATAATTTCCCTGCAGGCCTAATAGGTCACTTGCAGATGAAAGCAGAATGACCAGACTGCTTATGATCACACACAGCAAATGAATGGTCCTGATTTGTCTGGACTTGTCCTGGGGGGACTCTTCCCTCTATGTTGGTGTTTTCCCACAGCTGCCCCTTGTCCTGTGCTGAGGGGGAGTAACACCAGGCTGTTCCCCAGTGTCACCATCCAGCTCCAATTTGTTCACACCATGCTCGGGTCCCTCTCAGGGGCACAGAGCAGGTGGATCTGGGCAGAAGGCATTGCACATCATCTGTAGAGCATCTCCCTGAGATCCAAACTCCTCTGTATGGAATTATGCAGAAGTCATGAGGATCTGGCCTATTTTATAAATCTTTGTCATTGTTATTCTTATTTTCAACTATTTTATTATTTTTTGTAAATGATATGGGGGTTCCTTTTCCTTTTTTCATTTTCTTTCCCTTCTTTCTTTTTCTTTTTTTTTTCTTTTTCTTCTCCATTTCCTTTTTTTTTTTAAATTACTACAAGAAATATGCTGACACCTGCAGATGGGAATATTTATCTTGTGAGCAAGGAAGGAACATAAAGGAATAGGGCTATTTTCCTTTGTTGCTGCTTAATTTGCCTGTAAAGATCAGTGGCTGAGTCTTCTGTGAAGGTAAGAAGAGTCTAAGTTCAGCATTCAGTCCTGTCCTGTTGTCTCAGCTCTAAATTCTCACTTTTGTTACGGGCACTGAGAAACAGGAAAATTGCTTGAGCACATCAGGTGAGAAGTGGAGCCTTTTACCCCATCTCTGAGAGGTGGGCAGCACTAGACCTGCAGAGAAAATGTACGAAACTCACTTTTATGGAATAATCTCTCTGTAAGGAAATAAACTGTGCACTACTCCTTCTGGAGATCAGCTTTCAGCAGTAAGTTTTATATTGCATCTCAAAGGTGACACTGCTTCTGAAACCTTAACGCTGCATAGTCCTGGAAACCCCATCTGAGTGGTCCATAGCACAGCCAAGTGACAGCAAAAGCAGAGACTGTCATTAGACATGGATCATGGCTTTTTAGCCTTTTTTTTCACAAGTAAATATTTGTTGTCTTCTTTTTCATCTTTGGCCTTGCCTTTTCCACTGAGACCTTCCCAGCACCCCATTCCCAGTCTCCTCCCTTTCATCCAGTTCTCCAGCCCTCTCTCAATGCTCTCCTCTCTTTTGTTCCTTTCCTGTCTGTGCAAATATGCTTCGGTTTCTCCCAAACCTGACGTCAAACCTGGCTGTCCCCATCCCTTCTACACATCTTTTGCAATCCAACATCCATCTGCTGCCTTTCAGTGACACTGCTCCCATTACTCTCTACCAATCTCTTCCCAAACAAGCTTCCAGCCCATTTTGGATGCACAGATGGCTAACACCTGCCCACCCCATCCACATGGTCACTGGACATGCTCTCCTCTTTGAGATCTTATTCCTCTTGGTCCCTCTCTTGGTTCTACTCCCAACTTTCTAGTCACCTCCTTGGTGTCCTTTGCAGGATCTCCTGCTCCCCCCATTCACTCCCTGCGGTACTGCAACAGGGCTTCTCACATGGTTTCTTTTTCCTCCCTCCATCTCTCTGGGAACCTCATCCACAAACACACCATCTGTACTGATGACTCACAAATCCACCTCTGTCTTCCAATATGTCTCTCTTTCTGTCCGGACTGAAATCTTGACCTGTCCTTCTGGCTTTCTCTCATAGATGTCTTGCCAGCAGCTCGAATCTAGTCTAGACTGGGCTTTTTTCTTTTCTTCTTTTTTTTTTTTTTATAGTTAATAGGGAAACAAAAAGGAACTTTCAGGCATGATTCACCTCATTCTGATGTATATACCTAAAATAAGTTGGATTAATCGCAGGCTGTGAGTTTCTGTTTCTGCCATGGAAGTCTAGATGACAGGTAGGGAAATCCTCACTGTCGACACCTACGTTTGGATGAGACGAATTCCAGCTGGTGTGATCCAGGTTAGAAACCAAGCCCTGTGAGGCTGCTCAGATGAATGTGGGACTTTGGGCTTTAGGTTGAGGGGCTCCTAGAACTCTGAAGCTGAAATGTTTAGAAGCATGCATGACCACCAAACACCCTTGCAGGGCAGATACTCCAAGGAACAAATCCTCCCAGTGCAGGCATGGTAGCACCTACACCTTGGTTCTGTTTTAGGATAGAATCTAATCTTGGGCTGAAACCTTCTCAACCAGGGACCCATTAAAACTTCAGATGGGAAGACAGATGTTAACACCACTGGAGAGAATACAGGGGTTGAGACCTTAAGTATTGTGATGAAAAAGATAAAACTGAAATTCAGTATCTTTGAAAGATGAGTGTAGGTCATCTCCCTGAGGTCACAGGAATTGATTTTAGATGGCCCACTCCTGTGAGGGTAACTGCTGGGATTCCTCCCACCTTACTCTAGGTGTTAAATCAGTCTGCACCTCTATGTTAAGGTGTGCATAATGCAGTTATCTATACGTGCATTGAGTACCTGTGCTCCCAGACAGTTGCCAGAGACCCAGTCAGTGCAGTCTGCAGAGCTATGAAACATACTTTAAATGGAAACCTGCTTGTTTTCTTCTGGATTTCAGAATGACAAGTGGTTGCATGATTTTTCTCAGGGATGCAGGATTTCTGGTGTCCTCTTCTCAAGGTCTGTCCCTGGGTAAGTACCTCCTTCGAATATGTATCTGTGCTATAGCTCCAGAGAGCGGGTGGAAGACCATAATTTTGGTAGAAAGGACAGATCTGGGGGGAGAGACATAGGGGACAGCTGTAGAACTTGCTACTTTGTGAAAGGACAGGTTATGCTATCTGCTGTGTCTTGGTAGCCCATCCAGCTCAAGTTTCCCCTGCTTTGCCCTGATTTCAGAGCCAGACCTCCACCCTAAAATGAGAACTTAATGAAGAATAGAGATTGGCCCTTTTTGGGATAAAATGGGTCTTCCAGCCTAAAACTGGGTACCTCTGAGATTCAGGCAAGGAGTGCATGGTGCTGGAAATAAAATAAGTTGTTAAACTAGCCATGAACGTGGTGACTCTAGTTCTGGATCATTACCCTGCCGGCTGGCAGCAGCGAGGTCTTCAGCTTCTGAAAGAATTTCCACCCCGAGACTGGTGAGAACAGAGCAGCAGTAGCCAAGTCTCTATGCATGAGAGTGTGAATTAGGACCTGCTAACTGCCATGGCCATCGTCATGATGGGAAGGAAATTCCAGCAGCCACGGAGCCCGTTTTATAGGGATGCTGAGGAGGTGTTGGGAGAGGCCAGGCAGAGATGTGGTGGAGTGAGAAGCAATCATGATAAGACACTGAAAAGGGAAGAAATGGAGTAAAGAGATGGAGGTTCCACTATACTTTCCTTTTTTTCCCTACCGGAGGACAAAAGAGATGGTGAGGAGAGGGGATTTTAGAGGAAAAATAAACAAAACCTGGCCTGCATTCAGCTCTTCTGAAGGGTGCTAACAGCAAGGAGCTGAATCTGCCACAGATGCATTTAAGCCCTTCCAGCCCATGAATTCTTTTTCCAGAAGTTTCCCAGAGTAAGTAGAACTAGTCCAAGACCCAGAGAGCTTTGACATTTGGCTATAAATCTACATGTCAGCAGCCTGGGAGTGAAAAAGGGAAAAAAGAAGAAAAGAGAAAAAAAAAAAGGGAAAAACAAACCATGTAACGAAAAAGGGATGAGAGGATGAGCCCAGCGCCTGGAGGAGGGAGTTTTGGAGCTGGGGCATGACACCGCGAGGGGCAGCTGGCTAGGGAGAGACAGGGCCAGGGAAGACAGTGGTACTGCAGCATGACTGATGCATGGATGGGACTGTGCTCCTCCAGCAGGAGAGCCAGCAGCATGATCGATAGGCGTCGAGCACTAATGGTACCGTCTGTAAGGAACAGGATGGTTACTGTAATCCGAGTCCCGTTGCGGGAGCAGTCTGCAGGTCGCCCCGAGCTGGCCACACGCCACGGGCGTCTCATACGCCTGAACGTGTCTTCCAAGTGAACTTTCAGAACTTCAGGGTTTGGTAGGGCTTTTCTTTTTCTTCCTTTTTTTCCCTCTTTTTTTTTTTTTAATTTTAATACAACAGAACCTCTGTCTCTGTGTGTGTGGACTGACGGGTGAGGGCTCGAGCAGCTGCTATGGATGCTGTTTAGATTCAGGGGGTGTTTTCTTGAGGGTGTTTTCTTGATGATTGATGGATCCTTTCATGACAACCCAGGAACATAAGCTTCCCCTCCCCCCTGATCCAGAGATGGGCTGCACACATCCAGTGGCTGCTTCAACAGCCGGGATCGAGGTTAAATCCACCCAGATGCAGGCTGCAAAGGCAGATAACCAGTCTAAGAATCTTGCAACCCTCAGTCACACTGTCCCTCAGAGATTAAGGCCTTTCAAGTTGAAGCAGCCAATATGGTTTCGATCAGTTCTGACAGATTTTACAGGAACTGCTTTTGTCTTGCTTTAAGCCCTCAGATGCATGTGTTAAGCTTCTTCCAGCTAAGAGAGGTCAGGATGTGTTTCCAGGGAAGGGGTTCAAGGAACAGATAAGAGAAGAGGAGATCTGGCTTGCACGCCAACAGGAGCACTCTTATCTAGCACAGTGTTTCAGCAAGGATGGCGAAAGGGGACATCCAACCTGAGGTCCCCAGACTACAGGTCACTGGGCTTACAAAGTGTTTTCCCCCAGAGCTCAGTTATTTGCCCTACTGCCCCTCCTGAAAGCCCACAGTATGGACTTGGGGAGGTTGTCGTTATATTCCAGTTGCTACTGAGGAGTTTTGCAAAGAGGCATTAAATCAGTCTTCACTCTCCAGCCCAGACACTTTTCCTCCATGCAGGAGGAAACAGCTCTGATTCCTCCCAGTTAGAGAGTGCTTTGGTTGGTCAGGGTGCACCACAGACTGAATGGCTTTCTCAGCAAATGCCTTCCCACAAGCCTTCCTTGCCTCCTCAGTGTATTTAGGATACAAGGTCCAGTGTGACAAGACATGAAAAATATTTTCTTTTGGTGGCTCAAATGGGTACCTGAGGCACTAACTGCTTCGTGGAAAATATCAATGTGAATAAACCAGGATTCCCCCCTCCTCCACCAGACCTGTTGTTCATGCTGCTGGGTCATATTGAGCCCCCAGGTCCTTCTCCTCAGGGCTGCTCTCCATTCATTCCCCCCCCTAACCTGTAGCTGTGCTGAGGATTTCCCAGACCATGTGCAGGACCTCGCCCTTGGCCTTGTTGAACTTCATGCAGATTGCATGGTCCCACCTCTCCAGCCTGTCCAGGTCCCTCAGGACGGCATGCCTTCCCTCCAGCATGTTGACCCACCACACAGCTCTATGTCATCAGCAAGCTTGCTGTGGGTGCACTCGATCCCACTGACTATATCTCCAACAAAGACATTAAACAGCACCAGTCCCAGCACCATCCCCTGAGAAATGCCACTAGTCACTGGTCTCCACTTGAACATCAAGGTGTTGACTGCAGCTCTTTGAATGCAACCCTCCAGCCAATTCCTTATCCACACAGCTGTCCACCAAATCCATGTCTCTCCATTTTAGAGACAAGGATGTCATGTGACAGTGCCCAAACGTTGATTTTTTTTCTCAGCCTTGTTAAATTTTACCTAAAGCATCTTTGGAAGAAGGTGAGAAAAGAACAGAGCAAACCTACAGTATAATGACAGCAGACAAGCCATGTCTGGGCCAGCAGATCTTTAGTGAATATGCCAATATACCCAAAAAGATGCTCTGGTACAGACAGAGGAGCAGCACTAAAGGTAGATCCTCAAGACTTTGCATGGCCCTGACACCTGAACCAGCACCCATCACACCCAATGGGGAATTCACAGCCCCATTTACACACACACAAACACACACACACACATACACCCCAAGGACACCAGGTGAACTGGAGTCTGGCCAGGTGAAAGAATCTTTCAGCCTGGATTCTTCATGCCATGCAGTTTGCATCTGTGTTTCCCTTGGGCTTGTTCTCTTAACTCAGACCTGGTTCAAGGCAAGTTGAAGTTCAGATACTGCAGGGAAGGGAGATAATTGTAACATTTTTAGCATAGTAACAATTCTTCTTTTTGCAAACTCAGAGACAGCAGCAGCCTCGACATATCAGAGAGCGTTTACTTAGTAGCAGGAAGCCTGAAATATGATGCTGTCTCCACAAAAATCCTCAAGTACATTTAACAATAGCCCTTGTTTATAGGCATCGAGCCGTTTGTTTTCCTCCTTCTTCCTACAGTGATGCAACAACCACTGCTGAAGAATTTTCTTTCTGAGCCAGAGGCTGCTTTTCAGTGCATTTCAGTCCACAGAGGTTTGGGGTTTGTTTCCCGATTTATGGGGAGCAGATTCTGGCTTATTTGGCTAAATTTTTTCTATGCTGCTGGGGGTAGGTTTGCCTCTCCGGGGGGTGGTTCATCCATTCTGTGTTAGTGTTCAAAGGGGTGCATAAATGTACCTCACAAACAAGTTTGGTAAGGGAAAACATGCTTTTTTAGTCATGTTCCCTGCTACAGATTTCCTGCATGGCCTTTGGCTCTTCTCTTAGCCTTACTGAAGGTAACTCAGTGCCCATTCACCATGGGAAATGACCAGTCTCTTGGGGTCCTCTGCATCTTCAACAGGGATGTCATCACAGTGTGTCCAAAAAAGAGTGAGTATACTACAGGACTTTCACTGAAAGTGTTTTTAACAAAGTTGAAAATGACAGAAAGTTCATTAGAGTGGCAAATATAAAGAGTTCAGAACTGCCTATGATAAAGGCACTTATTGCAGTAGCACTAATTGTTATATATGCCAACCAAATGTTATCCTGGGTATTCTCACCAAAAAACAATTGTCCCTGTCTTGGGCAGAGGAGAAGGATCACAGCCCATCAACTGTCTCCTCTCTCCCCAGGGGGTAACTTCCTCAATACCCTCTATACCCTGGCATTACCTGTCCCCTCCCTGGGGAGTTGAGTACTATAGTTATGTATGTTTAGCATGTACTCCTTTTAGCTCATTAGCATATTTAAGGGACTCAGCTTTAGCAATAATTTCACAGATAATGTGGCAAAAGGTCTCGCTCTGGGCACCGTGGCCTGGAAGATTCTGTGTAGAAACCATTTGTGTTTATTCTTCATTCTCTAGCCCAAACAGGGCTGTCCTGCTGACATAAGCCTCCACACTTTGGCTGCTTATCATGCCAACCTTGTGGATCTCCATCCACAATATACACAAGTGGACACCAGTGGTTTTAACCTCTTATGTACAATTGTCACACTGATTTACTTTAGCCAAAGTCTAATTTTACCCATTGCAGCATTCTCTTCTCCAAACTGAAGAGTACAAACCTTTTTAGTCTTTCCTTATAGGGCAACTCAAATACCTTTGGGGAAGTCACCTTAAACTGTGACAAAGTTTTCAGCATTGGCATCTTGGACTTCATTCTTGTGAGCATCCTTTGGTTGCTGCTTTCAGCAATATCCCTTCTCTCCAAGAGGTTCCAGCACATTAATGAGCAAATGAAATGAAACAGAATAACAGCAAACTCCTGCTTGTAGTGCAGGACCCAAGACTCAGAGCTGTGTAGGTCAGAATCTGCCTCTTGAGAGGCAATGGACTCTTACTCTGTCCACCTAAAAAAATGATCTGGGTTTTTGGTTTCTTTTTTACAGAAGAGCTGGGTGTCCAGCAGCATTTCTGAAGACTCACACAGGCTTATTAAAGAGCAAATTGTGAGAAGACAACATTCCTTATGAAGGAAAGGGCAGATGAGAAGATCCTTGGTTCACAGAATAAAGCTCTTTCACCAGCCTAGTCCAAAAAGGTAACTTTGCAGTGCAATCCACATCTGGGCTCTGCAAGGTATACAAGGGCTGTACCAACTGTCCCATCTCTTGAGTGTCTCATTGCCCATTGCCTGTCATCTTGACAAATAAGACCTCCACATCTGTCAGGAGACCAGAGACAACTTTACCAAGCTTCACCTCTGGCTCATGACTCTCATATCCTTTCCCATGGGTCAGAGAAATGGCCACAGAACTCTGCTGTGACTGGGTTGTGGTCTGGGGCTGGGGAGGAAGGGTGTTTTGTGTAGCAATCCTGTCACATTGCCCCATGACTGCTTCCAGAGCCAAACCCATCCCCATCATACAACCTTGATACAGCACTGTCTCACACTTAGAGAAAAGAAAAATATCTCTGCAGAGAGTAGATGTCTTATGCTGCATATGCATTGCAAAATGGTGGGAAGAAAGGAGCACTTTGCTACCTCACTAGGAAAATACCACCTCTGATCAGGTCCCTGTACAGGACCTCCCTGTACTGCAGTGGCCTCCTCATTTTGCAATAGAGCACAGATAAAGCATCACAAAAACTCCAGCTTTTGTAATGTATCCATGCCTGCTCTGTGAGCACAGATCCTGATGCCTCTAGGAGCTGAATGACAGACCTCTCCACACTGTGCCTGCAGCTGGGGTCACGAGGTTAACAGCTTTTTGTAGGAGGTTTTTCAATGTTTCTTTGGACCTGGCATCTTGCAGCTGTTCTTAGGAGCTTGATAACAGCCATGGACAGAGGCGATGGTTTGTTACCTTTATCTCACTGTCCTTCAGGGTTGCAAGTGACATGTTCTACCTCTCCTCCAGGCACACATGGCACTTTGAGGAAGAATGTGATTATAAAAAAAAAAATTCAAGTGTGCCATCTGACAACATCAGATGGGAGAAAGAGGACAGAAAATATGCTCTATATATACAGTTCTGTTGGATGAAATACTGGAACAGGACACAGAGAAGTGGTGGGGTTTTTTAATCTGTCACCTTCATAGTGTCACTTTTCCTTCCCGTGGACTTATTTCTGAGCCTTCTTTTTCTCTTTGGATGGCGATTCTTCATGCTGTGGGTTATTTCTTGCAAACACACTTGGTGTGGGATGCTTTATCACAAAGCAATTAAAAAGTGGTAAGAACATGCCCTGTGTATTCACATTAGTGTGGAATTGCACTCTGGCTCATAATCCCATCAGCTGCAGACACTACTGATAGTATAGCTAAACGAGACCTTCATCATACTCCTTTAGCACAGGACTCTCTGAAGCTGACCCCGCAGATGGAAGCACAGGCAGTGGTGAGCAGGACCCAGAATGGGTGATATCTTCACCAAAAACATTTTGGGGACCCATGTGGTGCTACTGCTATGAATAAATAAAATCTGCTTCTCACTATTCATCCATCCAGCACCTCCCAGCAGCCCCAAATTCCCCCTTAAAGAGACAGGCAGGAAGGAACGATCCTTTATCTTGCGCTGCAGTGAAAGGCAGCATTGTTGGGCCGGATGGTTTCATTACCCCCTCATGTGTGATTCCTACACCAGAGCTTATGTTCCAAAAAGAGAAAAATGACCTGCTATGTGTGTGCATGCACACATCCCACACCTTCTCTCCGTGTCTCTGCAGCACAGCACATAAGCAGGCTCAGGTAGTTACATACCTTGTACCAGGGACAAAGCCCTGCTCCGCCGTGCTGTGTTTCGGGGATTGGCTCTGTATTCCCTCATCTCCACCAGACAATTAGGAACATGCCTCCAGGAGCGCACTGTGCTCTGAGAAACCCAGAAGAGCCTCTGCCAAGCCCTCAGTGACCCTGCGACCCGGAGGTAACATCCATACTAAGCTGTTTTTAAGACAAACAGAAGGAAATACTTAGGTGTAAAATTACTTGGCAGAAGCTGATCTATTTCCTTTTTTGACAGGGGCAAAATAAATAGAATAATCAACCATGATCTTGAAAAGCCCAGCCACCCACAAAGAGAAAAGGGGGGGCTGCACGCTACCTTTGGATGATACTCTGTGCCCCCCTGAACCAGACAGGCAGGACCGCCCTAAACTCCCCTCTACCATGAAACTGGGTGCACAAAATAAGCAGGGAGTGGGAGCCAGTCAGGTTCTTCCTGCCATCACCCTCTCATCAAGACCCTCCTCTTCTCCCTCAAGGGGTCTTCTGCAGGGTGAAGGGCTAGAAATAGAAGGAAAATGATGGGGATACTGTCCAGCTCCCCCAAGACCCTTTGAGGCTATTTACAAAGAATTCTGGGCAATTCTAAGTAGGTTCTTCCCTCTCCTCCCTCTTCCCAAATCAAAGCCACATAGAATCAACAGAGACCTGGTGAGGAGGGAATGCAAAAAGAGATTTGCCAATGTAGCAGGCCCCACCCTGGTTGTCCCAATGGGACCCTCCAGCCCACCCATAAACCTACAGCAACATGAACACTACACAGGTCATAGGGACAAGCCCTTGTCACCACTCTTTAGCATTTGAGATCTCACTCTCTGAGCACTGTAGGAGACTAAGGCAAAAACTACCCCTCTCCAAGTTTGTTCATAGAATCACAGAATGGTTTTTGGATGGAATGGACATTAAAGTGTGTCCCCCCCCAAGGTTTACCCCCTGCCATGGGCAGGGACACCTTCCTCTAACCCAGGTTGACCAAAACCCCATCCAACCTGGTCTTGCTGTCTAACCAGAGCTCATTTTCTAGACGAGCCTCACGAGTCAACAGAAGGAGGCATGTCCAGAGGGTGTTTTGCCCATTCTAAGGTTTGTACCAAAGACAAGCAAGACAAATTTCCTCCTTAACATTCAAAACACCTAAACTTGCAGCAAACTCACTTACAGAACCAGACAGAACCCAAGAAGCCAAGGATAACTGAGCAGCTAACCAAACTTCACTTGTTTGGGAATTGTTGCCACCAGGTTGAATTTGCTTATGGATTTTGGTTTGTTCCAGGTGGAAAACAATCAAGGCATAGCCTAAAATAATATTACACTAGATCATGTGATGTAATGCAGCTAACATCAGGGGCCATAGGCTGCAGCCCTGCTCAGCTGCACAGTTAGGAAATCTGTGGTTGTCACAGATGCCAGACACACACGCATCTGCCAAGATGTGGTAGGGGAAGGACAGCAAAGCACAGAGGTGTACTGCTTTTGGTAAGGAGCACAAAGCCACAGCCAGAAAAGAGCATCCCATACATCTTTTCTGATGTGGCTATTTTGGTTGGGGGTGTGCTTTAATGGGTAGATTACCAGAAAAAGAGAATCCAGTTACGATAAGGACTGGCCGAAGCAGGAGAAAATCACATCCCAGACTGAAATGATTACACTGGCCCATAGCCACTTGTAGAGCAAGGCACAGGCTATTTGCAGGAACAATGTTACTTTTAATTCCCTTGCCTTTCTCACCACCAATTCTTTCTGCTTTTTTCCCCACTTGTTTTCCCAATACTCAGAGAAAAAGCAATGAAAGAAAGAGAAAAAAACCCCACAAAAAGCCCTTCCTCTGCCTAATGTAAACAGGGGAAAACAGATAATATTGTTGTTTAAGAAAAGAATTTCTTTTGTTAGCAGCAAGCATTCTAACAAAGCCAGAGATTTGACAGCTCAGTTAAATCCCAGAGGCTGAAAATTTAGATGTAGTTTAAATGCGTTTTCCTTTTAAATATTTCTTTAATGAAACACACACACATACTGTTTTTTTTCAGGTGTTGACACATGTAACAGTGACATAAACAAACAAAAGTATTGAAATTCTCTTATTTCTGTCAGTATGATCTGTTCCTTAGCATCGCTGAACTCTCTCATCAGATGTTCAGTGTAAGTATTGCCTCCCTGCTATACCCCATCTTCCCTTTTCATGCTTTTTAGTCTGATGTAAATATGTAGCTTGATGTTTCACCTCTTCCCCCCTCCCCACAAGGCAAAGCAATATATATTTCAAAGTCCAATATAGTAATTTTTAAGCAGAAAGTAGCAGGTACATTTTTAACCACGGATAAAATGCTTCACATGCTATGTTTTAACCATTTAACTACTCCCCTCACACCATCTAATGGCTCTACAACCTAGTTTTAAATGAAGACTACAACCAGTAATAGTTTCAGAACACTTAGCCATTGCAGCGTGGATATCTGCAACCACAAAAGTCACTCTAAACCCCTTGTCAGAGTAACAGGGAGCCATATCTACCTCCACTGAGACAACTCAGCCCAAAAGATTTGCAAGCAGTTAGCATGAATTGGTCTAGGACTTAGCAATTTTTGGCTGCAAAGGAATTTTAGGCAAAGCACTCTAAACATGCAGTCTTGCTCAGCAAGCTGAGGTGCATTAACATGGGATGCCTCTCTGTTTTGTGTTGGAGCAGAGAGTAACCTTAAAGTTTAGGAAACCTTTTTCACTTTGTTGATGTCCTGAGTGTTCCAACCAGCCTTTCTGCTGTGTGAGGTTACTGTTCTTTTTCTTGCCTAACCACCTGGCAGTACACTTTAATCTCCAGGAAGGTAGACCAGCATCAGTCTGGAACCAGTTCACTAGCACATGTTTCAGCTGATGTGGGAAAATAAACAGGGAACGAGATCAGAGATCACCTTATAATAATAGAGATCACCTCATAATAATACAGCTCAAGATACATATTCATATTTTTGCTTTTTTTTGCTTATCCACTTACACTTTCATCAAAAAGCCAACCTCACTGTCAATGTGTGCTAACAGCCCAGAAAGCCAACCACATCCTAGGCAGTGTGATCAGCAGGTCTGGGGGGTGATTCTGCCCCTCTGCTCTGGGGAGACACCCTCTCCCCCCACCACAGTACTGTGTCCAGCTTGGGGGTCCCCGGGACAAGAAGGACATGGAGCTGTTGGAGTGAGTCTGAAGGAGACCACGGAGATGCTCAGAGAGCTGGAGCACCTCTGCTATAAGATTCTGGCACAGGCTGCCCAGAGAAGCTGTGGCTGTCCCTGGATCCCTGGCAGGGTTCAAGGCCGGGCTGGATGGGACTTTGGGCACCCTGGGCTAGTGAAGAGTGTCCCTGCCATGGTATGGGGTGGGACTGGGGGGATTCTGATGTCCCTTCCTACCTAAACCTGTCAGGATTCTGTGATTGGGAAGAAGAAATTGTGGAATTTTTTTTCTCCTTAGGAAAAAAATCAAGATTCCTTTCCTTTTATACTTGAGAAAGTAAAGCTCTTTATTACGCTAACCAACACATTTTGGAAGGACAAATATAATCTGTCTTGCGTCAGATGAGTAAACCTAAATTAGACCAGTGGGGAAAGAATTTAGATACTTTCTATACACAGTGTCAACTTCTGGAAGTTTAATTCACTTACAGATTTAGGAGCCCAAGATGGAAACATCCTGTCTCCATCAGATGCAAGAAATGTTCCTTGCAAAGTCACTTTGGGGCAGTAACTTTGGGGAAGTGTCTGGGAATTTCCCATGGTGTCACTGTCCTGGAGAAAGCTGAGCTAGCAAACAGTAACATCTAAGACTGAGGCTCTGAAATAATTCCATCCAAATTTCCATGGTTCTCTTTATGTAAAAAAAGAGGGAAAACAGAGTGAACCAAGCACACTCAGAAGAGACTCTTAGGACAACCCCAAAATGCTCCTCACTGGATATCACAGACTGATTTTGATGCTTTTATTTCTTTTCTTTGCACAGCTCTAAGAGGCAATTCAGTGCTACCAGTCCTGCTCCAGAGAGCCATCTTTTGCCAGGATGTCCACATCCACACAGAGAACTCAAGTCATTACTAGGAAAAGGCTCCTGGATCCTGAGCTCAAGTGTACTGAAGCCATTAGTGTTTAGTAACCAAAAAGGTAGAGGATAGAGCCTGGAAGAACAAAAGCACAATAGTGAGAAAGAAGGAAAAGAGAAATGGGAAGAGGAAAGCAGAGCTGGGAGTGATGCCTCCATTTTATACACAGGACCAGGGACAACATGAAACAGAAAGCTCACCTGTCCCCTGGTGGGATTGGATCTGCCTGACCCATCTCTGGCGGAAGTTTGTTCAAATTAAAGCCCTTGGCAGAACATGGAGTAAAATCCCCTCCAGTTCCAAGGAATCGCTTACGGTCAGGAGCTGAGTGGCAATTTTTAGCTCACTGTCAGCATCTGTTCTTCCTACAGCCGGCTTCGTGAGAAGTGCCATCAGAAACATCATGTTCTGGAAGTGCAGTTAGGGTTTTCTCCCTCCCTCTCCAAGTGCTGCTCCTGGCAGTCCTGGAGTCAGGATTCATGAGCATTTAGGGCTCATCACTAGTGTGGAAATCTGCATTTCGACGTCAGTTTTCGTCTCTTAGACAAAACATTTGAGAGTTGCTTTGACAGAGCAGGAGAGAAAAGGAAATTGCATTGCTGAGGAATATGGAGACAGGGTTATGATGCACTGCCAAAGCAGATATTTTCCTTCCACCCCCTCCAGAAGATACTTTTTGCTTGAGCAATTGCAGACCAGCCTACTTGTGCTTATGCAATCTGATGCACTTGTGTCATTTTATGACGTGGGTTTCTCCCCCTGAATCCTAGCTCCTTAGTGCAGCAAATGGATGGTGTGCAGGTAACAGCTCATCTCAGGTATTATTCAGTTGTTAACACACAGGCAGCTTGTACTATCTGAGGGTGCACAGGGGTTGTCAGGTATCACACAAGATTTGAGAGACTCACACCTTTCTAAAGGACCATTTGGAGACTGCCAGTGGAGCAACTCTACAGCATCATGATTGCAGCTAGTAACTTGCACACAGACACCAAAATTAATCTTTCACATTAAGATGAGGTCTGAAAAAACCCCAACGTTTTCAGACATTTTAAAGACCAAGGTTGTTGATTCTACATGGAAACAACAACAAAAACAAGCTGAAGGGTGTAGAAAGAGTCTACTAACATATGAATGCCACTGCAGGGATTGAACTCCAAGTCCCAGTGGTTTTTAAAAATAGATTATCCAAACACCTGCAAAGCCTCTTACACACAGATGATACTCCTCCAGAAGGGAAGCTCTGCCAAGTGACCTCTCAGAGACCCTAGCAGGAATAGTTTTGTGATTCCTACAGCAGGTCCATGCTCCAGCCCCAATGAGATATGGGCATGCCAATGTGATGTCACAGGAGAGTCTCTGTATTTCTTGGAGTTACTTTGTTAAATTGGAGGAACACTGACATCAGAAATGAAACAATAGTTATGCTAAAAGGAGTTTGGCAAGATCGCCAAGTCAACCACGCAAACAATAGGAAATGCCAAAATTCAGACTGCCTTTCTCTTTCCTGGACTAAACTACCCCTCTTCTCCTTGGTCACCAAGGACCATGTTTTATTACCTGCATTATTTTTCTTTAATTTCTCTTTCCATTTCTTTTTAAAAAGGTCTCAAGACACAATATATCATACATCACAGAATGTCAGGGGTGGGAAGGGACCTTGAAAGTTCATCTAAGTCCAACTCCAATGCCACAGTAGGATCACCTAGATTAGGTCACGCAAGATCGTGTCCAGGCAGGTTTCAAATGTCTCCAGAGAAGGAGACTCCACACAGGGCAGTCTGTTCCAGTGCTCTGTCACCCTCATAGTGAAAAGGTTTTTTCTTGTGTTCACATGGAACTTCCTATATTCCAGCTTGCACCATTTCCCCTTGTCCTATCACTGGACATCACTGGGAAGAGTCTGGCTCTGTCCTCCTGATGCTCACCCTTTACACACTTATAGAGATTGATGAGGTTATGCCTCAGTCTCCTCTTCTCTAGGCTCAAGAGACCCAGCTCCCTCAGTCTGTACTCAGAAGAAAGATGTTCCACTCACGTCTTCAACTACTGGAGTGGAAAAGCTGCTTATGTGTCTTATAGGGTATTACTTTGTTTATAGATCCCAGGATAGCACAACAGCAGAACATTGCTGATTCACATTCACAATGTGACTCATAGTAAACCCCAGATCCTTGTCCTCATGCTGTCCCCAGCCAGACTTCCTCCATCTTTTTTAGGCTGGTTAACCTCACCTAAGCATGGGCATGTATGTTTGTGCCAATGGATTCACAACCTATTTTTCCAGCCTATTTCTCTAGCTTGTGGAGTTTGCTTTGGACTCCCTTCCAGTCTGCTGGCAAGCCCTTTCATCCCCAGCCCTGGCCAATGCCACCTGAACATCTGATACATAAAGCCTGTATTTCTTTACACGGGTCACCAAGGGAGATAGCAAACTGCCCTGGAGAGCACAGCTCTACAGAGCCTCCTGCTTTGGCAGCAAATAAACCTGTGAATTTGTTCTTGCACACCTCTCTCTTACTCCATCCAACAGACATGCCTG
Source organism: Gallinula chloropus (assembly GCF_964237585.1). Taxonomy (NCBI): domain Eukaryota; kingdom Metazoa; phylum Chordata; class Aves; order Gruiformes; family Rallidae; genus Gallinula; species Gallinula chloropus. Next base: position 82,928,065 of record NC_140088.1, on the reverse strand, counting down.
CACTCGTGGTTGTCCTCTTCACACCACTGAGAGGAGGGGATGGAATACTTAGCCAAGGGATGTCTGAATAACTAGCAGAGACAGAAAGTTGTAACGCTGAGTGGCTTCAGCAAGGAAAGTTGTTCCAAGTTAAAGCACCTCCCTGTGACCATGATAACATCCATCACAAGACAGCAACAAACCTGTTTCCCAGCACTAGCAAGCTGCATCTTCAGAAGGCTTCTTAATCAGGTGAAGTGAGCTGGTTCTCTGTGGGAACAGTGAACAGTACATTCTGTAAGACAAAGACCCAACAAAAGGCTACACACAGGGCTTCAGAATTCAGAGCAAGTAACTAAACAGTTATAGCTAAACATTTTCAAGGAGGGGAAAAAAACCCTCAAAATAGGAAAACCACCACCTTGACACACTCTCCCAGAAGAGGGCAACTGGAGAGAGGGGGGAAAAGGGACCTAAAATAAAGCAGCACCAAATTACCTCATGGTATAAATGAGGCAATGGTGTACACCTGATTATGTAAGTGTCTGGGAGATGCAGCTGGGTAAGGGCAGGATCATTTCCTTCCCTGCCTGGCATATCCTGAGACCAGTGTTTGCTCTGATAGGAAGCTGATGAAATCAAGCAAAGTTTTCAGCAGTTCCAACTGGTCATAGGAACAGCTTTTTGGGGCATGATAACAAAAGTTAAGCTTAATTTAAGTGCCGGAGTGTTCAAATGCTCACCCAGGAGTGTTCTCCCCACTTTATTTGTGTTCTGTTTCTCTCAGATGATTTCTAGGAAAGAGAGAAACAATTTACATCAGCCTGTTCCCTGATGCAGATTTTTCCCCAATGTATCATAGGGTTTGTGATGATTTAAGGGCACAGAGCTACCTGCATGCTACTTCCTTTTCCTGCCAACTACTGCCTGCCTTCCCTAGATTCACATGGGAGAATTTAGTAATTTTCCTATGATTTTCCATCCTATTTCCTTTGTAATCCAGCATTGGCTTTTTTTTCCCCCTTTAAACCATAGTTGTTTATTAGATGGGGATCTTCCTGCAGTGTTGCATCACAGCTACCAACTTTGTTTTCTGATCTTGCATTTTGAAACTCAACCAATAGTTAAGCCATTTCCAGTAAAGCCCTATCTTGGATTCTTTCAAGGCCCTCAAAGTTTGAGGATCTATGGTGGTCAATGACATAAATCTCTTTGAATGTCCAACAGTTATCTCAAGTCTTGCTGAGGTTCTGTGGTGTCTGTATTTCAGAATCTGAGTCAGACTATGTGCTTTTGGTGGCCACCAGATTTGGAAACCACAGAAAGAGATAGGAGGAATGTCCACAAGTATCTACAGGGCTTTCCCTTGAGGTGTCTCACATCATTGTTATTTGGACAGCCTGCTCTAACTAGACCTGTTATGAGCAGCAGATTGAACTAGATGGTTTCTGTAGGTCTCTCCCAATCTACGTGGTTCAGTACTTAGGAGAGGAGGTCTATTCTACCAAACCTTTCAGCATCTGTTCTTTCAAACTTTTCTAACTTATCTTGAAAGCCATCTCTATGATGGCAAGTCTTGCAAATTGCATCCAACTAAAAATGATAATGCAGCAGAACATGAGATCTTGGCCAACAAGTAACAGATGCCACCAGCTGGAGAAGCTCAGAATTCCCAAATGGGGAAAACAGTTATATAGCCCTGGCTGAGGCTTAGTTAAAGCAGACTGCCATCTCCCTGAGTTTCCATGATAAGTGCTGGAAAAGAGCCCAACCTACAAAGTGCAGATCTGATTACAGTTTTACTATGGTTTTGCCATTAGAGACAGAATAGGTAGGAATGTCTAAACTTGTGGTTGCCTGAAACTTTTCACTTTAAAGCCCCGTTTTCATCTGCTTACAGTGCTGTCAAAAAATGAAGCAAAACACCATGAAATGCAGGGTGTATGCCATAGGCTGGATTTCCCTGGATACTTCAGCCAAAGTAGTTCAGCCAAAGCAGTTTCTGAGAACACGGCTGGAATTGGGGGGGGGAAATATATTGTTTTACCTATGGCAAACGATTCTGGAAACCCCCTCCCTTTGGAAAGCTGCAGTGTGCCTTTGACTTTGAACAGGCCCTCAAAATTTAGCAGGGAGCACCCTGTTGCAGATGTGTCTTTTGGCGCTGGGGAAAGAATTTTCCCAGATTCGGTTGAGTTAAAATTGCAGAGCGTGTGTGCGCACTCAACAAAGCCTTGTAATAGATGTGCAGTTAAACTCTCTGCCCCACCCAGGCTCTCTCCACACAGAGCCTGCTCCGATTTAGGATCTTGAGAGGCTGAAGGCTGCCAGAAGCGTAAGTTAGGTGAGTCTAATGTCTCTTTCAACTCTGTCCATTAGAGTGGAGAAAAGCCCCTGACTAGCTTTTGGCTGATGCTGGCCACAGCCGTCAGCTCCCTTCTGGGACAGCTCAGGAAAGGAGTTTCTCTCTTTGGCTTCATTCCTTTGAGCAGAGAAGATAGCTCATTCCCTTGCCTTCAGCTGTACCGCTGAAGATGACTAGAAATATTACTAACAGCACGTCAAGAGGCTCTTCTATACCTTATTCCTTCTTCTGAAGGTAAAGATCTGTGTGGTGGCATGAGGTTTTTGTTCATGTTATGTTGGTGTCAGTGTTCACGCTAATGAAGGCTGGCATCTGAAGCAGAGGATGGGGAAGTTTGCAGTGGTAATTAATGGACTTTCTTCTGCAGCCTCAGACCTACACAGAGCCTGATAACAGAGAACTGTGTCTGAGGCAGCTCTAGCTTTTGTTCTAGGGCTGTCATTGACTTCTGTTGGTTCGGCTTCTGGGGCATTTCGAGGACTTGCATCAGGGGTCTGTACCAGTTGGCTCATGCTGCCCTGGAATTTCATTCTGGCCAAGGCCAGGATGCCTCTGGCTATGTGGGTCCAGCCATCTGGGTCAGGGTTGCCAGCCTCTGGTAACCAACCTACATTAGAGTGCTGGATTTGTACAGCCATGAGAATGGCAAGCTCACACAGGGTGCAGTGGCTTTTGGGTGTACCCTTCCCTGCCTCAATCTATATTTTCTGATACTCAAGAAAAGGGAGGAGGACACTTGCAATTCTTACCTCAGTGAGTAACTGAGATTTTTTTTTTCTTAAATCTTTTGTAGTAATTTTTTTTCTAACTGGAAAATTTGGAGTGCAGAGTGAAGATATCAAAGTGTCTCAGTATAATCTGGTTTCCTTTCCATAAGAACAGCCAAAAGTTCTTAGCTATTCATTTCTTTTGATCAACAGGTCTCCTAGAAGCAGAGAAGAAGAATCGTGCCATATTCTTCTTTGAGAACAACAGGGCTGTGGTAAACAGTGACAGAACTGGCCATTAGGAAAAGGTGAGTTCACCTGTTTGTTGGAAATGATTCCCAAGAAAATACTTAATCTCTCACCCAGTCACACAGACACACTTTTGTGGATTTAGCATGGACCTGCCTTCATTGTGTGAGAGAAATCAAGAATTAAGATCTGGAGAATGAAATTCAAAATGTTCACAGTGAACATGTTCATCTCTGCAGCTGCTGCTTAGTTGTGTGCAGGGCTCCAGTTCCATTTCCATCACTGATCTGGTGGGTGTTCTGTACTACACACAGTATGCTTAGACTAAATGAAAACGATGTCTAGGGAGTTATGATGTCCTAAGAAATCCCTCGAGGGAGATATGAGGGTGCCTACAAACCTTCTCTTCAGTGTGAGACACAGCCAGGAAGCTGGGAACTGCTTGGAATCAGGCACTAGACTCAGGTGAGTTGCACTGGCGTAGGTGAACTGTCACTGTTGCAGAGCCCCTGTCAGCAACACCAACTCCTTTTCTCTATTCCTATTCCCTCCCAAGCAGGAGAGTTTCATAATGTATGGTGTCCTGGAGGAGCATAGCTATGGTTCAGGTTGACATCCAAGCCTGGAAGGACAGAATGTCATGTACTCCCCCTTTTTAAACATTTTCCTTTGAATATTGCAGTTCATTCCTCATCTTGCTCCCCTGGTCCCCCTGTCCCACTGTCTGAGTCCCACTTCATCTTTCCCTGGCAACCGCTGCTCCGGGGACATTGGACATACCTTGCATTTGGGAAGTTCACTCCCAGAGCTGAGCCCCTTGTTTCTGAACAGTGCTTGACATGACTGGTTCTCTCTGGTTTGGTTCCTCTGTCTGTTAATGGCATTTGTAGGCAGAAGCACTGCAGTGTCCATTGAAGGTATGGAATAAATGATGAAATTCTACCCTGATGTTGCCATAATGTACCAAAATAGAGCATTTTACCTCTGCAACTGAGAGCGAAGGCACGTTGCCTGCAATGGTGGAGGAAAGAATGAGGGTGAGCTCTCTTTCCCCACATCTAGTATTTCAAGCTTGGATTAAAAGAGCATCCAGAGGAAATTTGGCTTTGATTTCCTACTGAATTTAGCCACTTTACTGATTTAGTTGCCTCTGATTAAGAAACAAAGAAGGAAGACCTTTGTTTTTGCTACTTAGAAAAATGCTTGCCAAAGCCCTCTGTTTCATCAGAGACAAGTGCTCCGAGAAGTCACCAGGATCTTCCCAGCTTCAGCCTGTGGGCAATGCTCTTTGCTGCTGTGTTTTTCCCTTCACCATGACTCCACCCTGTTGACCTTTAAGGAAAGTAATAGGCTGACAAGAACACTTCCAAACTGGAGCACTTTTCCGACTGCCTTACAGCCCCTCTCTTTCCCTCTGTCTATCAGACCCAATAAGCGTAAGCCTCAAACACCAGTCCCACCAGCATCTGCCAGGATAGATTTCCAAGTTTTTTTATGGGCTTCATAAAGTTGGGATCAGAGGGATTTTTCCACAGGACTTGAGTAGAAAGAAAGACTTTCTCCACTTCTTTTTTTTAAGTTCATTTTTCGTTCTTTCATTTGGGAAACGAGCTCATTCTGAGAATAAAAATAACCCCCTGATTTGTGTACTTCTTCCTTAAAACAGAGCGAGACTTGTTGGTGGATCTAATAAAGTGCATTGGGGTTTTTTTTCTCTCTCTGTCTCGTGCACTGTTAGGCTGTAATTTTGTCCAGATGCCTTCACTGCTAATAGCCTTCCACTTTGTGTTTTTGGTTTCACACACACATCTGCCAGGCCATCTTTTCTTGACGTTATCTCACATCTTTTCACCTTCTCCCAAAGACCCACTCTGAAGATCATTGGATTCAGTCTCTTCCTCCAGTCTGTACCTCCTCACTTTCACGGAGTATAATTTCATCTTGAACATTGTAACACCTTAAATGTAAGATATTTCTGAATCATCTAGTGGCCAGCACCTCAATGCTCTACAAGACCAAAGCAAATGGTTAAAGGAAGATCCAGCCAGCCCAAATAGCAGATGGTCAAGCTAAACCAAGGTAGCTGGTAATAAGGCTGTCTCCACTACCTTCAGCTTTAGCTGAAGGAAAAGAGAGAAAATTAAATTAAAGTAGAGAAAAGGGCAGTAACAGGGAAATTAAAAGGACAGAGATGCCAAAACATGTTGCTGTCCAAGGGCCTGTGGTGAGGGACATTGGTTATCTAGCAAGAGGAGAGCTTGTTAGAATTGTTGGCCACCAGCAGAGAAAGTCTTGTTCACAACCTGTTCCCAAGTGCCAGGTCTCTGGCACCAGGTCCATGCTTTCTCTCTGTGTTTACACAGCATTGCTAACCTCTGTAGGGTCCTAAGGCCATGACTGAATTTCTTTGCCATGCTGGTAATTCAAACCATCTGGAAACTGAAAGCAACTCTACTCTGGTCAGGGACCTATGCCTACCAAGCAGGATAAAGATCTGGAGAGCAGGCCTGGAAGATACCAGCATGAGATTTAGGAATAGCATGTTCCTTTTCCCTCACTTGTTTTGTCCCAGGAAAAGTCAACACATTCCTCTGCACCTGGTTTTTGCTCTGCAAAATAATGATGCCATTATGTCCTTCCTTTGCCTTATTTACGCCGTAGATATTCAGAGCACAGTCTGTGCTGACAGTGGGCCCAGCAAGAAAGAAGCACTGGCATTTGTTAATGATGCTGGGGTGTCTCTGGCAATGTGTGTTGGAGCCTATCAAAGGATTGGAAAATGATAGCAGTGGTCACACCATGAAACACATGTGTTTCCTGGGAAATGGGGGAGGAGGAGAGTATTCGAGCCTTCCAACACCTGATTCCAAGATGCTGTCTCTAATGCCATGCCTTCTCTCATGTTGCTCACAAACACAAGAAGTGTTCAGGTACATTAAATCATAGAATCATAGTCATAGAAATGCTTTGGGTTGGAAGGGACCTCAAAGCCCATCAAGTTCCAACTCTCCACCATGGGCAGGGACACCCTCCACTAGAACAGGTTGCCCAAAGCCCCATCCAAACTGTCCTTGAACCCTGCCAGGGAAAGTCAGATATCTAATTTTATTTTGGATATCACAGGGTTCTCTAAACACATATAGAGCTAGTGGATTTGAGAGAGAAGCTAAAGAAAACCTTTGCTTTTCTGGAAAAGCAGTGGGAGGCCAGTGGGAAATGGCAGCAGATGCATTCATTTGGGCAACTGAATTCTACCTTGAAACACTGCTTCTCCAGAAGGCAAAGCAGGCTTTGCAACTAAGTCTTGGTTGCTCTGAATTCTGGCAGAGGAGTCAGGGAAGAGGGGAGGACCAGCACAGCAAGGTCCATCCCAGGGCAATCCTTTTCAGTAGGAACTGCATTCTGACTGGTACAAGACCATTCTTTGTTTACCACTCCTTAACCTGTACGTGATCAGAGACTGCTGTCAAAGCTTCTAAGACTTAAAGGAAAGCTCAGTGAAACTAAACCCAGCTGAGGTCACAGAAGCCCACTGCAATATAACAATAATTTTTCTGTGCACACACCTTGCCATGTAGCAGGTAATAAGGATTGGGGAAGAACATGTCTGGCAAGAATAGATATGTCAGCTGCCCAGCACAGTGTTACCCCAAGTCCTAGCTAATCTCATCCAAGCACCTGCACATAAGTCAACCCATGTTGTAATCATTCTGTGTGCACACTTCTCCTCTCTGCATTGCTTTACAGAAAACCCTGACTCAGGAGCTAACATAAGCTCCTCCAGAAAAGCTGATGGGTAGTCATGTGTGAATTTAATTATTGCTACTGCTCCTTAGTTCAGGGCCTCACCTCTTTTAAACACAGACTTCTCAGCCATTTTCTTCTCCAACTGGTTAACCTGCCACCATTTATTCCTTGACAGCCTGCTTGGACTTTTTTGGGAGGGCATCATTATGAGACCATAAAATTTTTGGAGCACTGGGTAAGAGCACTGGGACTAAAGCTTCAGCACAGCAGAAGATGTGGAAATGTCTGCCTTGGACCCAGCAGACTGCCTGCACCATGAGGGTCCAGGGTGTTCTATCTTTATCTTAGCTATCTTTATAACCCAGCTGGTTTGAGTTACCCCTTCAGGATCAAGGGAAACCACCCAGTTGCCCTGACTTGTTGGCTTTTCTTTTTTTTTTTCTTTTTTTTTCTTTTTTTTTTTGATGGGGTTTCAAGTCTTAATGAGTTACTTTGTCCCTGAAATTAAACCCCTTTCCTGTTTCAGTTTGCTTATTCCTGTGACCTCAGGCTTCCAGATCATGCTTAAAGCTTCAATGTTTAATTTGGCCTAGGTCATTTTTATTTGAGCACCAATTAGGGACCAGCTCTGCAGAGACCTGGGTGGGCTGAGTGGCAGAGAAAGATACCATGGGGTAGTAACGTGAGGCTGTGCCCACAAAACACTTGGCTGCCTACACCTTCCCTGGAGGTGGTGAGAAGTATGGAGAGCAGGTGAACCAGGTAGGCTCAGAAGGAAGAGAGTGTGACTGCCAAGAGCATTTCACCTCAAGTCTTGGTATTGTGACAAGAGGCCATATCTTGAGAAGTATCTGACAGCTTGTACTTTTCACTACATTAGCTCACAGAAAATAGCTCACACACTGCTTCTATATGTGAGTTATCCTGAATTTCTCTGTGCCATGGTGTATTCTAGACAACTCCAGCCACTCCTTATATAAAAAATCACAGAATAGTAGAATGATTTGGGTTAGAATGTACTTCTAAACATCTGGAAAGTTAGACCATCTAGTCCAACTCTCCTGCAATGACCAGGGACATCAACTAGATCAACTTGCTCAGAGCCCAGTTCAACCTGACCTTGAGTGTTTTCAGGGATGGGGCACCTACAGCCTCTCTGGACAACCTGTTCCCGTATTTCACTGCCCTCATCTTTAAAAATTTCTTTCTTATATTTAGTCATCATAAATAAATAGGTTTCCAAAATGATGCCAATACATGCTGATACACAGTGATTAATTATAGAGATAATATGTAGTAGCCCACCTCTAAACATAATGGAAGGAGCCACTTGGTATTTACCTTGGCTGGGGTGGCCACATTTTGCAAGGGCATGTAGTGATGAGCCAAGGGACAATGGTTTAAAACAAGAGCAGGGCAGGTTTATATTAGACATTAGGAACAAGTTTTCCACTATAAGGGTAGTGAGACACTGGCACAGGTTGCCCAGAGCAACCTGATCTAGTTAAAGCTGTCCCTGCTTACTGCCAGGGAGTTGGACTAGATGATCCTTCAATGGTCCCTTCCAACCCAATGCAGCCTGTGATTCAATGATCCTATGACTTTTTCCCCCCACTGTGAGCCACAACACTGCTCTTCTCCAGTCTTTGCCCTATGCTGAGAGAGGACATAGGAGGTGCAATTCATGGGGCTTTTTCAAGGAGCCATCACAAGATGGAACACAAGAAAGAGGAGGTGAAACAGCGGAGTACTGGAGCACTGGGTTCCCATTTACGTTTGTGGGCAGTATACAGCCAGCCCTGCTGCAGAATTGAAACAGACACAGGATCACTTGTCTCCTCTGCACCTGAGAAATACCTTTCCTGGAGGGATCTCTGAAGGATCAAAGAGCCCTCCCCTTTGTCTTCCCCTTTGTTGTGGTTAAGTACCCCGTTCCCTTCTTTATTAAGGGATGTGTCCACTGAAGGCATTGTAACATGTCTCAGGTCAGGGATCAGAGCAGTGATGTTAGGAAAGGCGAGTACCTCTCCCTTCTCTCAGTCTCATTAAGCCCTGAAGTCACAAGCCACAGGTTTAATGAGAAAGGGGAATCTCACAGACAGCCACAGTGAGACTGATTCTGGTTCTCCTTGGCCAGGTGGGAGAGAATCCTTCAGCCAAGGTCTACAGGCAGTCTGGGAGCAGAGGTGCTCTCTGTCCTTGCTTCTGATCTTACCTTATCATGAAGGTACTTCTCACTCCTTTGACTCAACAGCTATAAAAAGCTGTCCACCCAGGTCTCATCAGCACTGACCCCACGTTTGGGAAAAGGTAACGTTCATTCTCTGCCACTTCCATCTCATTCTTTCTCTGCTTTCTCCTGCTTCTCCTACTGACATTAAGAAGCATGCAGGTGCAAGGTCAAGCCACCTGAGAGCTGGCACAGGAGAGCTCTAGGTAAATGCACAGCAGTGTCTCAGCCCATTCCTCTCTGCAGCTGCCTAGGACAAGCAGGAGTTCCTATCAAGTTAAAGACAGAAGCAGGAGCACAGAGTGTCCAAACTCTGGTGGCACGAAGGAGGTGGGTGATAAGGAAACAAATAACCCCCATCATCCCTCCTGCCTTAGGGAGGAAGATGGAGCATGCTCCCCCACCAAGGTGGAGAAGAGCCCGTGCATCAGAGGCAGAGGAAACAGCAGCAGCAAAGCTCCCTGTGCAGGGCTGAGGTGTTAACTGCATGGCCTGCCATTTATGAAGGCAGGACTGCACTCAGTAGCTTACGCTGCAGCCTTGCGAGGGGAACGGCTATTCCCAGTCAGAGAGAGGCTGGAGCTTAAATTTAGCAACATATTCAGCCTCTGCTAAATCGATGCATTCCTTAAAAGAGCTGGGCCATTCATGCAGCATATTTTCGGTTTACCACATGGCTTCTTGAAGTGATAGCCAATGAGTAATCTGAAAAGGTTCCCACTTCAATCATTTTTAATATTGCACTTTGGTCACTTTGACTTAAACGTGAGCCATCCCAACCCCATTAAATCTGCCCGTCAACCCCTCTTGCTAAGTAAATGTCAACAACAACATAAAGCGCCTGGGATTCATTTTGCCATTGAATCATGCATGATTGGTGGCAGGTTTTCAATCGGAAAAGCACCGGCTTCCTTTCCCTCCCTCCCTACCCCACTCCCTGCCTGACTCACTGTTCCAGTCCCTCATGACCTTTTCTATGCTTGCCTTGTGAAACTGTCAAAGTGCCACCAAAAAACAAACAGGCTTCCAACCCAAGGGGGATCCGGGATGAACCAGAGGGGTGTTGCTCCTAAGAGAGAGGGAAACCATCCTTACGAGAGAAAGACAAACAACAACCCAAAAAAAGAATATTGATTCCAATTTAATAGTTCTGTTCCCAAGGAAAAAGAAAAAAAAAATTAGACCTAACTCCACAGGCACAGTGGAAAAGCTGGGAAGGATTTTTCCCCCCTGATTTATTCCTTATGTTTCTATTCCCTTGTTCCTTTTTGACTGATATATATAAAAAAAGGGGGGGGGTATGTGGAATAAAAAGGTCGTTCTGGGGACGGCAACTGTCGGTGATAGTGAAGTAAACGGCCCTACTGAGATGATCCACACGGATGTCTCCCATTTCCAGCCACAGATTCTTGCCCTTTTAAATCATTCACGCTGCTGCTTCTCCCCTCCTGTCCCTTCAAAATCCATCATGGAAAAACAGAGCCTGCATCATTCCTGAGGAGTGCTTCGGATAAAGCTGGATAGTTCTATTTAATGTCATGTCTTTGGTGAAAACTGCCTCCAAAATGGAGTTAAACAAGTCAGCTGGAGAGCTGGATAAGTGCAGGTGAGGGCAGACGTGCAAAAGCGTGCACGGAAGTAAAGCGTTCTTGCCATAGGAGATAAGGCATGGAGAAGAACACCATGCCAGATATTAGGAGGACCAGGTGTGAAGGATGCTTGCAGGGAGGCTCTGAAGGAGCCACACACCTAGCCATGATAATGCACTTTTTCTCTAACATGGTATGATTATCTACCCAGATTAAGGGACTCTCTTTTCCCCAGTCCAAGGGAGGGTGGGGTGCACAGTGCTGCCTGCATCTGGCTCTTTCTTGCAGCTACCCAGTGTTCCCCACAGAGGCTTTCCTGCTCACCAGCAGTAGCTGCTGTGGTTACACACATTGAATTGCATGAGTTACTATGAGCAAGAGCACTGAGACAGACTTCAAACAATATCCATTGTGGATTAATCTTGGAATCCTAAAAATAAGGAGATTGTGCCCTCATATGGTCAAATGAGTGATGTTTTCTTTCTGAAATGGATGGAGGTTTCCAGGTCAAGAGTGTTGTTTACACTCATCAGTTGATTGCCCTTAGCAGTGGCTGTTAAACTTTCCTCAAGTTTATTTTCCTTCCTTCATCCCAGGACTTAACCCTCCTTTGGTTGGTTTAGAAAGCTTCAAGGAGGCAATTGAAGATAAATAAATACTGAAGCTAGTATGAAGTGAAAAGAGTGGGAAGGTTGCCTCGTTAGCCCCCAAATAGGACATGATACTTCTGTGCCCACCGAACGGGGTATGGCCAGGTCACTGTTGGAGAACATGGAGGAAAGCACTCCTAATGGGTTTTGGTAGCTTACTGGTCTAAAGTCTGGCTTAGTACCATAGCTCACCTCCTTCCTTCCCCCATCAGCCTTAATGCAATTTCAGAGGCATCAAAGTCTGGTGTACAGTGAACCAGGGAGGTCTGCTGAGCTGTGGTTATTCGAGGCCTCTTTTTAAGACAGGTTCGATTGCTTGTGTCCAATCCATCCATTCTGCCCTGTTAGTATCTGTCCTTAGCTAGTGCATGGTATTTCCCCATGGTCACAGAATAGCTGTTGGCTTTGTCCCCAGGGGTGGCTGTTCTTCATTGCTAGACAAAATTATTTGTTTCTGTAAATCTGTGAATGGGACTTGTAGGGAAGAGAAATCATTAAAAAATTAAAAAATAAAAAATAAAAAAACAAACCCACAAAAAAACCCCAACCCAATAAACACCTAAGAGAAGAAAAAAACCCTCAAAAGAATATATTATAATTAAGGAATGAAATGAGAGTACCTACCATATACTTAGGAACCAGCAAAATAGCTCTCCTTTGTCTGTTCAGTCAGAGAAGCACTTTGATTGCCAAAGAGAAGTCTGGGGAGAGGAATGTAATCTACCCTTGCAGCTGTCCAGTCCTTTTGTCATCACAACCCAAGAACAGGACCATATTCTTCATGGCTTTTTCCTGGTGTATGGCAGAGGTGCGCATCAAATGAAGTGACTGATCCTTCCAATCACCCTTACAGCCAGCCATGTTTATTGTTTCTTCTCCAGCATTTGTAGTCTTGTTTTATTCCAGAGTGGAAATAGGGTTTTGCATAAACATTTTGTTGCACTGAAGGGATGTTTAGGTATTACTTTTATATTCCATAAAAGTTGCTGATGGACCTCTGGGAGTACATGGACCACTAGCTAAAAATCATGCATTTAACATACTTATTCACAAAAGTTTCCAAAACTGCAACAGTAGTAAAAAAGTTTCATGGAACTTGGTGGAAGAAAGCTAATTTATACAAGCTAAAACTGTTTTGCAAGGCCCTTTCAGTCTGTAGAAATTTGTCAGTCTCTATCATATTTCCTTATCACATGATTGACATTAAGAAGCTTTTCTTGTGAGTCAAGTAGTACGTGGGGGAGAAATTGATTTGGATCAAGAAAATTTACAGATGAATTTAAATGAAAACATGCTGATCCAGCTGTGACAAATGTCTTTAATAAGTGCAACGCAAGCTCCCAATGTTCTAAAGAGCTTTCTTGGCAAGGTGAGGTTGCCATTAAAGCTGGAAGAGAAGGATTTTGTGAATGGGAATTGTACCGCTGCCCTGATCCCCTTTGGCACGAGCCTCCTGGAGGGAGAAGGGAGAGAGACAGAGAGGGAGAAACCTTTAAGAATGATCTGCAGATGGGATAATATTAACAATTGCACCATGAGAGCTGCATCAGTAGAGATGCTGGATTCCTCTCCAGTGTGTTTAGCAGACCAAAGTTCAAGTGGATGGGAAGCAGTTCCTGGGAAAGAAGGGGCTAAGAAAGATGGCTCCTAATCATCTGGGGTGTACACAAAGATGCACTATAGTCTAGTGAAGTACAGGAATTCTGTTGCAGAAATTATCTTATATACATGATATTATATTACAGGAGTGTGGTGTTGGAAGGGATCTCAGTGGGCCATCTCATCCATTTCTGTGCTTTGATGCAGTTCAGGTAGAGCTCAGGCATTCCTGACAGCTTTCTGCCTAGTATACACATAAAAATCCCCAGTAAAATCTCTTCAGGCAATCTAACTCAGTGCTTCACCATCCTCATCACTAAATGGTTCTGTTTCCTTTTTTACTATCAAACTTAAGCCTGCTTTTCCATGATTTAAAACCCCATCTTCTTAATCCATCCCCAGTCAACATGGACAATAGATTGTTTCTCTCTTTGCAGCTGACTTTCATGCATTTGAATACCATTATCATGTCTTTTCTCAGTCCTCCAAGCTCTAGACTAAACAGCTGTGATTGGTAACCTTCATCCCAGTTGTGTTTCCTCCTACATCATATTGCATGTAATCATACTATATATAGACATATAGATTTATAGATATATAGACATTAAAAAATAGAATAGAATAGGATAGAATAGAATAGAATAGAATAGAATAGAATAGAATAGAATAGAATAGAATAGAATAGAATACAATACAATACAATACAATACAACACAATACAATACAATAGATTCAGTTGGAAGGGGCCTACAACAATCATTTAGTCCAACTGCCTGACAAATTCAGGGCTGACCAAGTTAAAACATGTTATTGAGAGTATTGTTCAAATGACTCCTGTACATACATAATTCATGATGGCACAGCATGGCTCTCAAAATCCCTACCAATAAAATAGGATTCTGTTCCAGGGTTGAAGATCCTGGTCACAGTGGCATTAATAGTAATTAGTGACAAAAAAATATGTTTAAAACTAATCCTCAAAATTATATGCCTGCAAACCCCATAACTACTTTTCTAATGGTTTATGCTGTTCAGCCTCATTTTGCATATTGGTTGCTTTTCTGTGCAGTGAAGGGGTCATGTGTTCTGCATACCCCTTCAGTCTGCAAGTCCAGCTTGGAGATAGCAAGACGTCACAAGATGCCAGTTATGGAAAATCCTTTTAAAGTTTTCTGACCCCATTCTAAAAAGACATTTAGGATATGCATTGCCCCCCCATTCTTAGCCATCCAAAAGTTTGGGATCTAATTTGCAACACTTCTCCAGATTCTTTCTCTGGTGATGACTCTAGAGAACGCTTAATCCATGTGATTTTATACACCAGTTTTAGGGTGTAACAAATCAGCACATGAAAGTGCTGATCTCTCTGAATAACTGAAATGTATGGTTTACCCTATCTCCCCAACTTTTTGAGAGGAAACTCAAGCTTCAGTTATTTGGGATATGAGGGCTTGAAGTATGGAAGGAAGGAAGAAAATGAAAGAGGGTGGAAAAGACAGAGTGGATGCAAGGGAGGGTGCAAGGGAAAAGAACCATAGTCTTTCACATATTCACAACAATCTCCTTTGCAAAAATGACCCATTATCAAGGTCACTGCTTTCTCATTGCAGACAGAGCTAGAACAAAAAGCTGTAGACAAGAATGAAAGAAAATTGGGGTGGTGGGGGCGGGGGGTGAGAGGTGCAGGGGGGAAGCAGTGTGCAGGATGACACACACAACTAATTTTCACTTTAAGCCTTCTGTGACGATGGCATTCACAAGTGCTTCAAAATCAGGCTCTGGAGCTGTGAAAAGATCCTATCCAGACACAGAAGACCAATTTAGCTAAAAGAGTTGGTCTATAAACAGAGAGAGCCAAAACTCCACATTCAGCACTACCAGGAACTATGAAGTCCAGGGAGTGCTTTGCCTCCATCTGTTGTAGAGCAGCCATCAGTGTATGGCCCTAAGTGAGAAAAGACAAAGCTGCTTCAAGTCCCCAGAAATGTTAACGCATTGATTTGGTCCAGTCTGCAGAGGCCCAGTGGGGCAAGCAGGCTGAAACACAGATGTTCTTCCAAAGCTGCCTTGAATTGTAGTCAGCATCTGGAGAAGGGGTGAAATGACAGAAATCAGTGGGATGCTGCACTATCCAGATCAAAACCACATGAAAGCTGGAGACTATTTTTCAAAGAGGGAAATTCCAGAAGGGAAATGGAGTATCTGTAGCTGACATCACTCCCCATCAGGCTAAATTGATGGGTAGGAGAAGATATCAGCACTGACTTCAGCATCCCTGCAGCCTGATACACAACCAACCAAACCAGCAGTTCATAGACCCCAAAAAGGAACCGGTTGTCTGATCCCATTGAACAGAGGAGATCAGTGATGGGATGTAACAGTGCTTGGGGAAGCACAGTAGCTCTGCCAGCCAAGCACAGCCTAAAGGAGCCATCTACCAACCCTTACAGCTCCTCCAGAATCCTCCCACAGACTTCTGCTACCGCAAAATCTGGGAAGACTTGAGTTCATTTTCTTGTTAATACTTTTTTTTCCCCCAACATTCATAATTTTCCAGGGCACAACTTTGTCACACATTTTTCCAGCATCTGTTTCTCAGAGCGCTCTGACAGCGAAGCAGAGGTCCTTTCTGACCCCACACCACGCTCCTCAGGCACAGAAGGCAGCTTGCCTCCTGGAATTTTCTATTTGCAGGGATTTAGGAAAGAGACAGGGAAGCTGCAGAAGATTTGTTATGCTGCAGGCAAATAGACTCAAAAAGTTTTGGATCAGGTAAAGTGCTGTTTCTCTCCTTTTTTGGCTTCCCATTGCGTCACCAGACTGAAAATGCAGGTGACATAATCATTTGCAGAGATAAGGCAAGTCAAAGCAGAGACATGAAAGGGCCATGCAGCCTTCATCTTAGGTACAGATCACCTGTCTTGACATCTAACAGGAGCACAGATAACATAAAAGTTCAAGACAATTCCGATTGCTTTGCTGCAAGGATGACCTGGTTACAAAGTCATGCAATTTAACTGATGCAGTAATTTAGAACTGAAAAATTCTGTAGGCACTAGTACACAAGATTTGCAGTGGAGCTGGGACCAGTCAGTGAGACACAGAAACTGGATGTAGGTCCTTTTGTTTGCAGGCTGCAGTCAACATCAGATCTCTAGAAGCTAAGAAAAGATCCAAACATGTCCCAGTTTTAATATTTTGAGGTCTCAACAGATAGATTATGAGCTCATAGAAGGTCACTTGCATTTGGCCTTCTCTCACTCTCTGCCTTCTCATAACGTGGAGACATTCACATTTCTTCCCCCTAGGCCTGTCTAGACTGTGAGTTCTCTGTGTAGGGATTGTCTCGTATATGCAGCACCTGGCACTGCAGAGCCCTGGAGCTTGCAGCTTCCAGGCTATTCAGAAATAGCTCCATGCTGGGTTCCCTTGCAAAACCAATCTTGGAGCAGGCTGATCAGCACTGGGTTCATGCAAGACTCAGAGCCGGCTCCGATCCTGTGGTGAAAGGCACTCAGCCTGCCATGATTCTTAACCCAAACCCAGCATATCTTTGGCAACTGTGGGTCTGAATGTTTGCACTGTTCAACCCTGACTCATCCCATGGAACAAGAGCAGCAGGAGGAGAACCCACAAGCCCTGATGATGGAATAAAGTTTCAAGTTAAAAGGAATAAAAGCTTGTGGAACTCCTTAAGAACCAAACCACACTATCTTCAGCCTCCTACTTTTGTAATTGTGTCAAGTCTGGGTAGAAGAAAGAAACACCACTGTTGTCACCCAAAGAGATGTCAGGTTTTGTTTAGACTGATTTTAATATACTCCTGATCCAAGGCTTCTAATGTGTTATATTTCACTTAGAAATAATACAAATCTCCTGTTTGTCTCTTTGTGGTGTGCTGAAATAAATCATTTTAAGGGTTATTGGACAAAGTAGAATGACCACTTTGAAGGCATTAATACTCCTGGTAAATCCTGGAAAAGAAAATATCTACATTTTTATTGGGAAGAGGGGGAAAGGCTAAGCAGAGAAAGAAAATCTGGGTGAGTCATAAAGCTCCATAACAGAAAGAGGGGTTTGCATTGAACTATTAACCCTAGCAAAAACCCTAGCAAAAAGTTCCATGCACACACTGTTGTGTTTGGGTTTTCTTTAAAGAATGTTTAGTCAGTCACAGAATCACAGAACGTCAGCAATTGGAAGGGACCTCAAAAGATCATCTAGTCCAACCCCCCTGCCAGAGCAGGATCTCCCAGACTAAATCACACAGGAACAAATCCAGGCACGTTTTGAATGTCTCCAGAGATGGAAACTCCACAACCTCCCTGGGCAGCCTGTCCCAGTGCTCTGTACCCTCACAGTGAAAAGGTTCCTCCTTATATTCACATGGAACTTCCTATGCTCCAGCTTGGACCCACTGCCCCTTGTCCTATCGCTGACCAGCACTGGCCAGCACCCTTTTCTATACTCTCAGGTATGGACCAACCACAAGCATGGTTTATTTAACAGCATCCACTGACCAAGCAAATATTGGATATGCTCAGGAAATCCCGAAATAAATAAATAAATACATTTTTTAAAGTCCTGATTAATATAAGTAATAGAAGATGCACAGGAATAGAGTGTGATGTCTACAGTCAGATGGGGTCCATTACAGCTTACCTCTGATTTACAGCTAGCATCCCCTGACCCACGTCTGTACACCATGTTGTCCATCACCACAGGTTATGGAATTGGATCTCATGTCATATAATAACTTCTCCAGCTTCTGTGTGTTCACACTGAGGGTAAAGTTAAGATTCATATTGTGTAACAGTCTAAGAGTCAAGCAGGATTCTACTTCTATACATCACAGCACCTTCTATAGCAGATTTGCAGAAAGACATGTCCAGAGAGTCTTTATGCATTAAAATGTAATATATTTGGGAAGAACAGCATGGGGTTGGTTTTTTTAAACACAGAAAGATATATATATTTCCATTTACCAGATAATTGCGAAAAACTGTCCTGAAAGGAACGTGGAGATTTGTAACATCTCTCTTCTGCAAAAGTTCTGATTGCCTAAGACATCTCTGACAAATTATCAATAAAATTAATCTTTAAAACTCCCACTTTTGGAGATTCCACAGCTTCCTTCAGACACTGGAAATTGCAAAATCCCAAATGTTTGATCTCCGAGTTCTTCATCTAGATCTTTCTTTCTTGCCCTGGTCATCATGGGTAGGGAAACGAGGGAAAAGTGATGACCTCATTGCAATGGAAAAGTTAGCTTTTCTATCAGAAATCAATGTGACTGAATTTTATGTTGTAGAATTTTCCCAATTTACAATCTAAAGAGAAAGCCTTAGAAAACTTCATTCCACCATGAAATTCTAGAGTTGAATTTATCCCGTATATAACAACTGAACTTTGGTAGGCTCTTCTGTCCCTGGAGCCCTTCAGCCAGCATTCTTTTGTGTTTGCTTAATTGACTCATCCTCAGGGAACAAAAGTTCAAATTACAAGTACAAAGGGTTTTGTGAGCAGGAACCAGCCCTGCAAAGCCCACAGAATTAAAATGTGTGTTGCTTGCAAAATGTCAGGCTCTGTGAGGTTCACCCACTTCTAACAGAGTCGTATTCCTCTTGTAATGCTCCTACACAGGCATCCAGTGAAGTTCCTGGAAGCAGAGCATATCTCCTGGGTAATACAATTTTCTTGGTATCAGATGGATGTCTGGCTGTGTTTTCCAGTTTTCTCTGTCTGTGGGTATTCAGGGACATACCACCCTCTGGCTCATCTTTGGTTGTAGTCCTGAATCTATGTCCTTCAGCTTTCCTCATTTATTAAATTCCTTCCTGTATTAACAGGAAAAGGGAGTAAAACCTGTTGTGGAGTTATTCCAAACTTCCAAGTGAAAATGCCACTTCACTGATCATCTAGGCACTATATAGGTCTGCAGTTGGTGTGTCTCCAGAAAGGACAAAGAATGGGACAGAATAGAGTGTCTTTGCTCTAATGGGTTTAAACCAGGAGTTTTCAGTCCATGCACACATACCAAACAAGTCAACTATCTGTGACACTAATGACCATAAAGTTTCATGGATCTTGCTAACAGATGCAGAGAAGCTGTTTATTTGTAGGGCATCATACATTTAGGAGAATGATGGATGTGTTGTTGCTCTTGCTCTTGCACTTGCTTTTGCTCTTCTTGTGATCTCACAGCCTGCACTCACCTCAAGCACCAAAATCTTGTGCTTGCCCAGTCACTGATGCAGTTATTTACTTCAACAAAGAGGCAAGGTGGTGAATGGGTGAACTGAATTGTGTGGCTATGACTGTACGGCCTTAGGCACATGCTCCAAGGAGCAAGGAACCCAAGCATCAAGGAGCAATCTGAACCAAGGCTGCCCTGAACAAACCTCTTCTAGAGGTGGCTTGATGGAACCACCCTGCGCTGCACCTAAACTAAACCCAGGACACATCTATATTGTTGGCACAGAGTGAGATCCTAAAATTAGTTTTAATCCTTGGATAGTGCCTGTGAGAAAGAGTCAGTACTGTCTGCGCCCTAGAGAGCAGTCAGACATCTCCATGTCCTCCAATGCCTTCCAAGACAGCAAAGTAAATTCTAATAAATTATTATAATTATTATATGTAATTAATACTAGTATTAAATTTAATAGTAATAACAATAATAATTAATAAATGGAGGCATCCCAGTCCAAATGCAAAAGAGAATATTGCTGTGTGCTATCTCACTGGTTGGTACTGTCAGTGAGTGATTTAACTTGACAGGTCACCCTTTAATGACCTGCTCTCCCATGGTTCTCCAAAAACCATATGTTAAGCAGGAACAACTTCTGGGCCAGTGCTCATTTAGCTTAAGAAATCTCCCTCGCTTGATTCCTTGCCGTGAAACGGAGTTAAATTGGGACCCATGCTGAGGAGCTGCCTAATCAGATCTCCAAGAAGGAAGAACTGACCTTGAACCATGTTCCTATTGTACTGGAACTGCTGTGGTATTGAGAGAGGTAAAATACCCTTTTGCTACCTCCACACCTGTCTCTTGAGACCTCATAGTAGGAGGTCTTCTTGTTTCAGGGGGTTCCTGGCATGATCACAAATGCTGGCAGAGATGCACATTGTGAAGCCACCCTTGAGTAAAGTGCTAAGGACCCCTGAAGGGACACTTGCTCCTTGGTGACTCTCTTTGACATCTGTTAAGAAGGAGGAAATGATAGATTATTAACTGTGGAATTCCATGAACCAGAGGTCAGTTGTGGTTCAGGTCTGGGTGCTCTCTGGATATCATAGGACCAGCTCTCTCGCTTGCTTGCTCACTTCTGATGTATGTGTTTACTATGGAAACAAATCATGATGGTTGAACCTTGACCCTTCATTATCCAACATCTGAATAAGAACCTTGAGGGAAAAAAAAAACCCATTAGGACAGTAAAGTTTCTGAAGTTTCCTGCCATCCTTAGCTGTAAATATCAAAAAGGGAGACATTTAAAGGAGGTCAAATTTGTGAAATGGCAGCTAACCGTATTAAATGCAAAGATCTGACAATCCCTGAGCCAGAGAACATTCAGGGAAAGCATCATTAAATGTTTGCCCTGCTTTTATATTCTTTATTAGGTGTCCACTATGGGCCACAGATAGAGAGAAGACATTACGTGAGATGGACCATTGGTCTGACCGGACCGCTGTAGGTTCTTACGATCAATGAAGAACGGAATGAGATTTCCAAATAAGCTTTCAAACTCCATTGGGAACTAGACTCCAATTACTTCCAGTAGCTGTTGTTGCATTGAGCTGGATGTGCTCCACTGATCAGGACAAATGCTGGCTGGCTGGCACCCCGAAAATCCTCTGCAGACCTTCTAATCCCTGGGCTGATGTGGGAAATGATATGATTAGTAAACATCTTAGTAGATAAGATCATGCTCTGATATCTTCTACACTTACAGAAAAAAACATTCCTCACAATCAGAAAGGGAGAAAGATCAAGGGAAAATAAGGCAAGAAAAGGCGTTTCATGCCCAAGTCCAATAATAGGAATGTTCCCGACAGCTCATTCTCAGGACTTTGGTCGTACTGATCCCGTCTTTCTCTCTTCAGACTGCTCCATAGACTTAGAGAATTTATTGGAAAGTATTGTTTCCTGAAATTCCTTTCCTGGTATTCACCCTAAATTAGCTCTTTTCTTAATTTTCTCCCATTATTTTTTCCCTTTCTCTCAGTCCTGATCCACCGCTGCCAACTCTTGCAATAGTACCGTAAGTCTTGCAATATTTAGTGTTTTACTGTAATCCCCAGCATCTGGAAGCAAGTGGTTATGCAAGGATTCCAGCTTTCATTAAAGAAGTCTTTAGCCCTTGCAGTTGCTTAGAAAAGCTTGGAAATATGACCTGAGTGTACTTTAAAGACCAAAAAACGAAAAAGATAAAATCATGGAAAAAACCAAACTGCAAGAAAATGTGTATACAGAAGATAATATGAAGATACTTTCAGGGCAAAGAGTAATTCACAAATTTGAATATTTTGGTTTGATGATACTGGTGTTTGAAGCTAACCCTATAGGATATGGATATATTCCAGTATACAATAGTTGAGTGCACATGAAGGAGAAACCAGACCATTTTCCACGTTCACCGTGGGCAGAAGGAAAAGACACCACTCTAAACTTCATTAGATGGAATATAATGAAAATGAGATATAAGGAAAAACATCTTGTAACCATATGAAAAAGGTTAAAAAATTGGGACGCTGGCCTGAGAGAGGTCGAAGTGCCCTTCTCAGGAGATCCTTCAGAGTGGTGGATACACATCCATCAGAACTGGATTCAGGAGAACTTTGGTTGGAGCAAGCTAGGAGCTGAGGAAAGATGGGAGAGGAGTGACTGCAGGAGCTCTGAAGGCCACCACCAGCCCTCTGCACTAGGATTTTCCAGTCTCCTCTCATCCAACTGTATTTTAGATACTTCCCTAACTTTATCCTCGCCACAATGAACAGCAAGGGATAGGAGGTGAGGTGATGTGATTGGAGTGATATATGTAACTTTCAGACATCATGTAAGGAGAAAGTCACACAGCTTGAAACCTTTATTGCTCACTACTAACTACAAAATGATCCCTGAGCTTTTGGAAACCTGACAACACAAAACAGATTCAACAGGGAGAGCAGAAGCTTCATGCAGTTTCAGGACAGGGCTCAAGTCAGCATGGTTATAAAGTCCTGAAAGACTGAACAGGGTCCTGTATTAAGATATCCAGAAGAAGGTCTTCTGTGAAATACGTAGGTACCTGCAATCCATGTACAGAAAGGGTTACTGCTGATGTTTACTTGTTTCTATTATAACCAAGACTTAGGAGATGGGATAAGCCAGTGAAGTGAATCTACCTTTTTCTTTTCTTTTCTTTTCTTTTCTTTTCTTTTCTTTTCTTTTCTTTTCTTTTCTTTTCTTTTCTTTTCTTTTCTTTTCTTTTCTTTTCTTTTCTTTTCTTTTCTTTTCTTTTCTTTTCTTTTCTTTTCTTTTCTTTTCTTTTCTTTTCTTTTCTTTTCTTTTCTTTTCTTTTCTAATTTTTTTCAAGACCCTGCATCAAACAATTCATTTATAAAAGAACCCCAAAATATAGGTTGCTTGATTGCTTGCTCTTCACTCTGCCCCAACACAGAGGCCTTCCAGAAGCCTCACATCACTAGCACTTTAACCGCCTGATTTCAAGCCTGACTTCTATCTGTGGCCAGTTTCCCATCCCTTTGTTCCTGTGCCAACACTGGCCTTTAATAGCTGTCTCCCCACTTTGGTGTATTAATCCCAGACTTATTTCTAGTCACCAGTTGCATCCCTTCTTAGCCTTCATTTGCTAAACTACCCAGGCCAAGCACCTCTAGATTCCTCTAATCACACCAGCTCTCTGCTCCCTGATTACCTTAGCACTTCTTTCTGCACCAGCTTCAGTAACCCTGGTCAGCATTAGTTACTGGACGACCAGGTGCAACTAGACAACCTAATTCTTCAGGGAGCTACCAAAGCTTGGGATAAAAATCTGGCTTAAATCAGACTGGAGAGATGGAGTGCCAAACTGGCACTACACATAGTGGACTGCCCTTCAGTAAAACTCTACTGCAACATGGCAGAAAAGGCCAGCCACAGATGTTACAGTGGTTCATATTGACTCTGGAGGGGAGTAGCACATTGGAAGTTCACAAAAGGTTTCATTTGTTTCTGAGTCTGTGTTATCAGTTTGAAACAAAGCTGAGTAAAGTAAGTAACGAGTAAAAGATTTTAACAGTATGTGCTATAGGCACTGACTTAACTAAACTTAAATTCATGTTCAATTCAGCACAAGAAGGCCTTGGTCTACATCTAAGACTCCTTAGGGATTCTGTAGTTTAAAAAATATTAATGAAGGCATATCAAAAATATGGACAAATTTCTCCTCTATCTTGCAATCTCAAGCTTCTGATTGACATAATAAGCATTTGTTATTAATTTATATACTCTGCTTTCCCATAAAAGACAATGGTTAAAGAGAAAACAACAATTATGACAACCCCATAAAATCCTGAGAGAAGATGGGATTGTGCTGTTCTGCTCACAGGGATTAGAGGGTAAGGGAATTCTCTAGCATTGACTTCATGCCAAGTAGTTCAGGACCTTTTTATCCACCTCATTGGATTATCCACAGGAAGTCTTCTGACTCATTAACTCCATTGAGAAGGTCAAATAGGATTTTCAGCAACCTTAACCTACCCTCAGCAAGTGGTTATGGGCTGCAGAGATCGCCTTGATTTCTGTTGCAGTACAACAATCTCTGAAAAGACATTGTGGAAAACTCTATTTTTATTTTATGAGTGGTTAGCACAAAGAGGTCACTTAACATGAGGACGAAGAGGTCTGTGTGTAGATTTTCATCCCTTTTCAGGGATATTTTAGGACTCCAACACCATTCTCACTTTCAGGTCTGATGGGAATTTATCTAGCATGGGCACTGTCAGGAGCAAGGGAAATGTGGCTAAGATATACTGGTAAATTTGTAAGAAAGATGGGAGAGGTCAGGTTAAGAAAAGTACCTCAAAGAGTAAGAGATCTCCTTAAATCTGAGTAGGTCTAGTTCAATTCCTTCATTTAATGAAAATTGCTTACCTTGAAGGTGAAAGCCTCTGAACTACATGACAGTACTCCTGTTGACTGCTGTGGAGGTAAGATCATAACCTACAAAAAAAATAGAGATGGGCCCTCAGTCCAACCTTGAGAGTGGGGCTGCAGCTGAGTAATCAGTCTGCTGAGGTGGGCATGTCTTTTTGAAAGGTTGAGGCCTGTAAAACCTCTGGATTTGGAGGAGATTGCAGCAAGATCTGGAGAAGAAGGAAAAGAGAGTACTAGGAAGGGAGCTCTAATCCATTTGAGCACTTCTGGCCTGTGGACCAACAAAGAAATGTCATTAACCCAACTGCTGCCATGCAGCTTAGTTGCCACACTGACCGGTCACAGCAGCTTTCTGCTAGGTGACATGGTACGTCTAGACTGCCAGTCAAGGGTGGGTTCAGACCTGTGTCTGGGTCTTTGGACAAGCTTCCTATAGAATATAGCATGGGACCAGGCTCGCCCAGGGAAGTGGTGGAGTCACCATCCCTGGAGGTGTTCAAAAATGTGTAGACATAGCACTCCAGGACATGTTTTAGTGGGCATGGTGGTATTGGGCTGATGGTTGGACTCGATGACCTTAGAGGTCTTTTCCAACCTTAATGATTCTATAATTCTATGAATACGGTTGTACGTGAAGAGGTTTTACAGGAGCTCTGACAATCCCACTATGGACAATCCCTATTCTATGCTGTGCCATGAGATATGACCAAACATTGACTGGGAGATACTGGCCCAAACCCAGGACAGACAGCAGAAAAAACCCTGAGCAGTATGGCTCACCGCCGGCCCTTACGTCAGCCAGCACCCAGACCCTATTCTGTTTATGAGCATGGCTGCAGCCCATGTGTGGGGGGCAGAAAGACATGCACCCTCTCCCCGACACATTTCCAAACAGAGCGTGAGCATTTTGCCTCAGTAACATCTTAAGCATCTGTGGTTTGTTACTTACTCCTGCGTTGTCTGGTTTGCGTTCGCACCTTGGGAATTAGTGCCTATTTGCTGGTTCAGATCAGACTGGAGAGCTTGAGGCCTGCTATCACTTAATCAGATGTTTTGGTATCAGATTCCTGCTAACCTTAAAAAAAACATGGGAATTGGGTATGGATTTTATGGTACTTCTGTGCTGTGGAAATCACCTTCTCTGTGCTGTAAGGGACAGTTCGCAGGATGTCCTTTGAACATAGATGACCCTGAAAGATGCTCGTTTTTTAGGGACCCTTCAGGGATTGCTTCAGCTTTGTATTCAGCTAGGTCTTTCATAAACTGTGCTTAGTAGTGGCTTACACACAGAAAGAAGTCCATGTAGTGAACTTGCCAACAGAGCAAAAAGCTTCCCAAGACCTAGAGGGTACAAACAGAGAAGCAGCAAAGAAAAACACGGCACTAGGAAAGAGCAGCGGTCACCCTGGTGTAGAAACACTGGCCTGGTTGTGGCAATGTTTTAAAAGAAAAGTGAGAAAGCAGGTGAGCATGCTAAAAACACTCTTCAGGCAATCCGGCTGCAAAAAGAAACCCCAAAACCAACCTCCAAAGTCAGAGACGTGTTCAGCATATCAAAAGGAAGGTGGGGAGGGATGTTGCACAGGGAACATCATATGAGGAAACCACGAGTATGAAAATATTCTGTAAACTGGAAGGAAAAGGTAGGAGGAGGAGGAGGAAAAACAGGGCAGCTGAGCTGGGAAAACCCAGATGAGAACTGAGAGTAGTTTGCTGTGGGGTCACTTCTCCGCAGGACAGGGGTGGAGTCTCTCTTAGGACCAGAACCTGGATGTCTTTTTGCAGGAGATAGCTGTGCACCAGTTACAAAGACTGATGCAGGGTTGATGGGGTGAGTCCAGGAGTTTCTTAAGACAAAGGTCCATCTAAGTGATCAAGTTGATCTTTTTATATTTTTAACTTATTTCTAAGACTTTTTGTCTGTGTGTGGTGCTGGAATGGTACCAAACACTGCTCTGCAGAGGTGCTTGAACCTCATGTGAAAATTAGCCAGAGGCCAAATGAGTCAGACATGTGCTTGTATCTGGGGGAGGAGATACTGGAGGCAGGAAAAGGTGTGTTTAATTGTGCTTACTGACAGCCTGATGATCACCGCCCTGCTATTGGGGAATTTATTTATCACTAGAGGGATTAGGCTGCATGTTCTTGTACCACCAAAATGCATAGCTGGAGGATTGAGATAACACAGAGGTTGCAGCAAAACCATGGATGGAAACCCGCCCCAGAGTGCAGCTGCAAAAAACGGGCTGAAGATGCCAGAGCATCCCTGCTGTGTGAGAGCAGCCATCCCTCTAGCACGGTTCCCTGCCTCTGGCCAAGAACCCGGCTTTAGCAAGGGTACACTCAAACGTCTGGAGGTGCCTCGGGGGCTTTGGAGGGGGGAGGGATGCAGCACCCTTGATGGGGTTTGCGCAAGGAGAAAGGTACTGCACATCTTCACAGGTCACTGCGGTAGCTGGCACGCCGCAAACCCGCGCTGGCTCAGGAATCTCCTATGCATAGAACTGAGAAACCGTGTCCGGTGCAGGGCCGTATCTCGCAGCATTTATCGGCTTTTACTGGGAAAAGAAAGGGGAAGGGGGATAAAAAAAAAATCAATAAAAGCCTCTGTTGGTTTTTGCATAACAAACCGGGGAAATCTATGGCTTGAGCTGGAAGAAAAGGACAAAACCTGCTGCAGATAGAGAGCTGATGTCAGCTGTCATCCTCCTTTAGAAAAGCCCCGGACAATGGCCCTGAATTAGGACAAGCCTGAAAGACATCCCGGGCCGGGGAGCTTGGGTGTCCCGCCTGAAAGGGCCAGGGGGCCGGTCATTATCCGCAAAGCGAGGTCTCCTTTGTTAACCCTGTCACCGCTCCTCCACCCACACCCCTCGGCCACTGTTCCCGGTGGCCAGGGAAACAAAACCCGCTCCCGCCGCACTTGGGGGTGGGGGGAGAACACGGCACCGAAAAGCAAGCAAGGGGAGGGCTGGGAGAGAGGGGGAGTGAGAGAAACTCATCTTGAATGCGCTATCAGATAAGGACTGTTGAAATGAGCCCTTTTCTTCTTCTTCCCCTTCTTCTTTTTTACCTTCCTTTCCATAGCTCCCCCTTGCAAGCAGTAGCAATGGGAGGAAACAGATAATTAAAGGGCCTTTTAAAACGGCCCCACTGTTGTCCCAGGGCTGAGAAGGTGCCTGGCAGGACAAGCCGAATACCCAGAGCCGCAGACCTTTATCTCTCCCTAATGACTCTCAATGAAAAGGGCTGGGTTGGGTATTTTTTTTTTTGTCCCCGGGCCCTGGGCTCAGCCTCCTACCCTGGGAAGATTTCACTCTCAAGGCCAGGAGAATAAGTCCTCTTGTCCACTTGCGGGCTGCAGATAAATGGACAGCACTGTTGTAGCTGGGTTTTGTGCCCCAGCGTCCTGGGCTGCTAATGAAAGGGGAGAAGCTGGAGGGATTGATCTCAGACACAAATGTTTCCTCCTTTTACCTCTCCCTCCCTCTTTCACTCTTTTTAATGTTGTTCCTGCGGGACACAACGGGGTCCCAATCTTTCACTCCTTCTGCCCTGGCTCACTCCTGAAGGGTCTTGCTGCAGGCTGACCCCCAGCTTTACCAAATCCCAACCAGCCTTGGCGTAGCCGAAATGGGGTGAGCCCAGCCCTGCATCGATACAGGTTTCTACTCAGCTCAGTTCATCAGAAACATTTTTGCCACCAGTTCCCTCCTACACTTTGGGCACATCCTTCCCCTCCTTGACACCCCGTGCCTCAGTTTCCCCATTCATGAAAGGTACAATATTTCCTTTCCCAACCATCAAGGAGAGCTTTGATGCACTGAGATGGAGGCAAGGAGCAAACTCTTCCCTTTCAGCCTGCTGAGACCAGAGACCTGGGAAGGGGATGAGCTATTTTGACCGCTGCCACATGACCAGTAGCTCTATCCCCAGATGTACCCCATGCAGGAGATGTCACCAGCATGGTGCACAGCGCTGGCTCTGCAGAGCAAAGCTCCACACACCTAGGAGTGGGTTTTGTCCAAAAAAGTCTAAACTTACAGTCCAAATCAAACAAGAGGGTCCAGAGTCACATAACTATTTCTGAAAGCATGGATAATTTTTTTGTCTCCCTTTTCAGAGAGGCAGAGTTTCTTACTCTTGTTTTTTAATATTATTTGCTTATTTTATCAAGTGTCTGTGTAACATTCAAAGAACTAGCAGCCAGATTGCCCTGCACTGCTAGCTCATGGCCAGGGGAAGAAGAGACAGTAGATAAAGAAAATTCTAAGACTGCTGGACTGGAGCATTTTATAGCCTTAAAATCTTTTAATTTATTTTGCTGCTGTTCTACTTACTAATAGTTTACTTCAGCCCAGGCACTGGTCAGGACCCGATCTCTGAACGCATCTGCCAGCTTTATGGAAATGTGAAAGTGAAGTGTTAGCAATCTTTCCTTCTGGATGCTCCCTGGTGCTCTGCATCAGGTCCTGCAATGGCCCAACAGCCACAGTTAAGCGACCCCACACCAGACTTTAATTGCTGGGCTCGAGCTGAACATTGTCCTGAATTCCATACCATCTGCAAACATCTCATCCTAAGAGCTGTGCCAGGCAGATGACAGACTCTGTTCCCACTCTCCCCACTTTTCCCTGACATATTTTTGAAACTTCTCCCAGTGTTTATGCCTCGTATCTCATATGATATCTCATATCATGGGGGGCACACAAACCCATGTGTGGGTTTAGATTAGAGGCTTTGAGCCTCTAATGCACTTTCCTTCCCAGGAAACCATGTTTGGGCAATTATTGGGGACTCTGTTCCTCATAACTGCATAACTTTCCTTTTCTCTTCTCCAGTTTCTGCTCTGGCATGGAGTAAAATGACAGTCCTACCTGAACTAACAGGATGCTAGTCTCATGAAAACATGACCTGTCCCTCATGCTGCTTTGGCTGCTCTTGCAAAGTGCCAGCAGACTCCAGTGGCCATGGATAGCAATCCCTCCTTGCCTCAAGGTCAATGGTGTCAGCGAAGCCAAAGCTGCACCCATGTCCTCCTGCATGTGAAGAGATCAGAACAGACAGTGGGAAGGTGAATAGGCAGAGGCTGGGAAGAAAACGCTTCAATCTTGCTAAACATTTGAGGCAGATGAAGGAAAGGATGAAGGGAATAAAAGGCCAATGTTGTCTGCAACTCTAATTAATGCAAAAACACAGTTCACTTTGGCTAAGACAAATCTTTTCACTCAGTGGAGACAGTTTTTATCTGCCCTTTGCAGCTTGGACTATTCTCCCCCTCAGCAGGTGGTTGCCTGTTTAGCACACCAGTACATACACACTTACACATCCCTGGACAGCACATGTAGAGTCCAGCCCGCTGGAGGTACCTGTGGGTTTGCTGTTGTGTGAATTTCTCTGCTTCCTTAATATTCAACAGTTTCCTGGGTGCCTTCAGAACCCCCGGCACAGCAGTGATTGATTTGCTAAAGCACCATCTGAAAATGGGGAGATACATTAGTTTTGGGTTTACACTCTGGCTTTTGTACTCAGTGCTGTGAACACCAGGAGGGGCACAGGAGAGCTGAGCATCAGCTTATGAATGAAGGAAGAGAGAATTTCCAGGTTCATTTTGTTGCAATGGTGGGACTAAGTTGCCCAAGCTGTGAGTTACCACCACAAGGGTACAGATCTCCAGCCCATCCTGTGTGTTGGTCCCATGCAAACCTGCTAGGTACACCAGAGCATTTTAAACCAGACATTTTCACGTAGGCTTCTGCACTCAAGGACATGCCTCCAGGAGGAGATGAGTCATCCCCTCAAATTTCCTTTTTTCTCCCTCAAAACCAAAGGAATTCCAAAGACACTCAGAAGGCTCCTCTGATCACCCTGGGTTACTTCAGCTACACCCTAGAGGTTATTTTCAGCACTGTATGTGTCCCATTTGATGGCCAGAGTAACACCAAATAGTTTATCTGTACCTAAAACACACACCCCACTACAGGCTCAGAGCTAGGTATTTTTGAAGACTGGTTCAAGATGTTTTTTCCCTGTTACTGGCGGGTCCCTTATGCCTCCTGGGTCATGAGGGAAGGCTTTGTGGGGATTCCACACTGCAGTTTTACAACTTTTACCAGGATCATGTATGAAAACCTTCAAAATCCGATTGGCCATATCTGTTTGTCATAGAGCACAGCTGCAGAACACTCTCTGCCGATAGCTGTTTTGCAGCTTGCCATTTTTCTCTTGCTAACCTCCCCATGTTCAACTCAAATGAAGTTACTTCTGTCTCTCCTCCTGGCATGGCAATCTTTTTGCCATGGCTCCCTTTACTAATCCCTCTCTACCATGCAAGGACCAGACATCTTTCTGTGTACCATTTCTACTTAAACTCAGAACAGTTGTTCTCAGCTCACATTTGGCTTTCAAGTTTACTGCTCCTGTTTCACCCTGGAAAGAGGGTGGAACTCAGGATGCACCTGCCAGCTCCTTGTTGTCCATCCAGTTGTTCCAGATGTTCCAGCAGAAGGAGTCTACTCTAACTTCAAGCAATTCTCCTGTCTATGTGAGGGATGTGAAATGAAAGATGCTTTGCCTTGCACAATGTCTGGGACCTTCTGGACAGTGAATCAAGACCAAACTGGTGTTTCCAGAAGTTCTTCTGAGCCTGGACTGCGGTGTGTCACAGGGAAAGCCACTCCATCTCATTTCATCCCATCTCACCAACTGCTCTATTTATTCACCTTTCTATAATCCCAGCTGCAGGTCCTGATTCACACTGAGATGCTGACTGTGGTGGGACACTCAGACTTACCGTTACCATTAAAGCAGGTGGTAGCTGATATATCTTACATGTACTGCACATAGTGAGCAGGAGAGAAAAACAGCCCATGAGGTATCTTCATGTTGCATGAAGAGCTAAACCAGGCACCCAAAATCTTCAGGTTCACTACATGCCTCTCCATGCTTGCTTGGAGCTCAGCAAATTTAATAGTCACAACAGCAAATAAGCTGTCTTCTGCAGGGCTAGACAAGGACAGGGACATTTTAGTGAAAATGTTCTTTTCAGTCTTATTTTTACTGCAATCAAAATGACTAAAATGACTAAAAATAAGTGGGATGACATCCACACCATTTTTATTTAGATCTAAATAATTGAAACACATGGATAAAAGTTCTGTGCTTTATTTTCTTTCATGTGGAATTCACTCTGCCTTCCAAACACACACACACACACACACACACAAAATAAATGTGTGTGTGTGTGCATGTGTCTGAATATGCAACAGTCATATTTATATTCTGTGTTTTAGTTATTAAAAACAAAGTTTCAGTCGAAACAAAACACGTGCTGGACCAGCCAGTAATTGTTATTTATTTAGCCAGATGTCACCTCTTGGCGAATAGCTATGTGCTTTGGGGTTTAGTCATAAAAAAATAATACATTAAAACTGTGGAATGTTCCCCAAAGTGGAAACTCGGGATAGATGGACATTGCTGAGGAAGGGAGGCCAAGGAGGCTGCTTGAGCCCTGCACCCCTCCCTGTGTTCGCATTGCTTTACGCCCACCTTACTTGCTGGCTCTCTTTCGGACCACCCCAACTAGGTCCCTCAGAGGCATGGTTATGGGGAAAACTCAACCCCCGTAGCCTGGAAGGGTGAGATTGCACTTCACTGGGCTCTGGTCACCCCACACACTGCTCCAAACCTAGCTGAGAAGGCTTTGCGTCTTCAAACAGGCTTACAAGGCATGTGCTCATGTTATATCTGCTTTATCTTGAGGTATTGCAGCAAAGTCCACATTATTTCAGACACTTGAACAGGAAAAACATGCAAAATATGAGACTCTGCTGGAGGGACCAAGAGGAGAGTAAGGTCCAGCTGCTATATGATGGAGATGTGACCAACCTCCTTTTAGAGAGGACCAAACCTGAGCAGTCATCCTGCCTGTGCCCCTTGGTCCCTGGCCCTCTCTTATTTTGCTCTGCACTTAGACCTTGATTTCCTGCCCAAGTCTCTTTATGGATATACAAACCATTCAAACTTCTACATCAAAAGGTAAATAATTCATCTGGCTAAAGGAAAGACAGGAGGGAAACTTGCTTCTCCCTTCTTCACCCCTCCCAAGGTACACTTAGTCATCTTTGGGGCAAGCCAGAGGGAGCCAGCTGTATTGTTTTAGGATTTGGGAGCCACACTCATCACCAGCTCAATCCAACTTATCACCTTGACTGTCTGCAGCCAAGAAGGTTATGTCTGTCCTGGCCAGAATCAGGACACAAGCTTTGCAAATTATTCTGTTGATGGTGGCAACTGGCTTTGAGTTCAATGACACGAGGAGGAGAGGCGGGGTCAGCTTATAAAGTGATGGGACAAAGCTGTAAGCTTCGCTGCTCTTCCTCCTGCTGCAGGCTAGAAGGGAGGGAAGCCAGGTGTAATTGTGCTGGAGTTCAGGCAAGGTTGGCCCTGGGCTTCAGTCAGCACCTGCTTTTCATGGGAACGACAGCCCCTCTGTTCCCAGCACAGAGGGAGCTCAACAGAGCCTGCAGAGCCAGGCAGCCTGGCGCAGACCCAGGCTCCCGTGACACGCTAAACACTCTGTCTCTCTACTGCTCGACAGACATCCAAAAGAGAGAGAGAGGGAGGGAGAGAAGCAAACAGGCTTGGATTGACGTGCCATGTGGAGAGGGAGCTTTTCCCCAGGGACTGCAAGATTGCTTCTATACCATATGTCTGGCCATCAAAAGCCACCTCGCAGAATGTGTTAGCATTCACGATCATCCGTGCAAGGGAGAATATGTGGATTCGCTACCGAGCTGCAACCTCGAACAAGGAAGTTAAAAAAAGCCTCTCAGAGCAGCTCTGCATTATGCCTGAGCTTTGCATCCAGGACCCTGGAGATCTCATCGGAGCTGGAAGTGGAATGATGGGTGGAGGAGTATGTGCGTGCACTACGTTTGGGGTGGCTATTGATTTACAGGAGGACAGAGGGAGTTGAACAGAACTCAATGCACCGTGGCACATGGCTAGCAGACCAAAACTGTCTGGCAGACCCCAGTCTATGTATGCTATAAAGCATGCTGTCTTCAGTCAGGGGTTGCACATAACTCTGGGCAAGGGTGGGAAATAGCAATGATGTTCATATGCCCCTTAAATCCGAGTCCCTTACAGCTGAGAAAGGCAAAAACAGCACGGGGATGTTCAGGACCAGAGGTCAGCTCTGTCTACAAAAGTCTGATGGGATTGGGCTGTTTCCATCCCACCTGTTTTTTCAACTCAAACCTGAATATTTGGTTAAACCAAAGCTACATACAAAGTTCCTGCTGTATTTAGCAAATTGGTATCTCTGTGGAAAAACAGAAAAAAAATCACAGTCCTAAAATAACATTGTTTTAGCTAAAACTTCTGTAAAAGTGGGGAAACCTTGATTTTGGGGAGAAATTTTGATAATTTCTTGAGTCTGAAATTAAGCACAGTTCTCACTTCACCAAAAGAAAAACAAAAGAATCTTAAAAATTAAATTTGCATGATGAAATTGCCCTTTACATATGCTATATCACTCACTATAGTGTTCATTCATCAGGTTAAAGGAAAGGCGACATAAGAGTGCCATAGAGTGATAGGCAAAATTCTTTTCTTCCCATTCTCATTTGTAATGCCACTTTCAAGGACACTGCTTCCAGCCTGCTTCATGGACTGAAAATCATCATCACCTGAAAAATCAAGGTCTGCCTACACCTGAAATTTCTTTATCAGCTGAGAATTCTTCAACTTCCAGGCCCTGCTTGGTGTTAGATGGACCTAAAGCCTCACTTAGACTTACGTTTCCTTTGAAGGACATACCCTAAATCACCCAAATCCTTGCAGAGCTCCTAAACATTCTAACTCCCAAGAAAGCCTTCATAGGATTCACAGATCAGGGTCTTAGCAGAGTTTCTAGTGAGGATTCAGAGGAGGAATAAGATGCTCTAGCTGTTTAAAAAATTGCAGTTCTTCCTGGTCCTGTCCCCACTCTTGTGGTGGTTCTGATGCTCACTAACCTCTCAAAAAACGAGTGAGCTTTCTGTTCTGGTTTAGTGCTCTGCCAATGGAAAGGAGGTTCAAAGCGTGCCAGAGCTGATGAGAGGGAAGGAGCAGGATGATGTGGCAGGAAGCCCTTCAGCAGCTGTGAGCTGCTGGATCAGCCCAACCATCTTCTAACCCCTCTCTGCCTCGCAGTGTGTCCAGGCACACCTACACGGGCTTTCACACGTGTCCTTACCACAAAAACCCTCCCACTCTATTCCTACAGAGCCTGTAGTAAGAGTACACGTGAGTTTGACCAGAATAACCCAACCACTGACCTTTAAGATATCCTTGACCGGACTGCCACCGCAACAGTTCCTGTTTAAGCTATTTCACTTGCAGTAAAGTATTTCAGCATTCTTTGCTGAAAGGATGGGGACCCGGGCAGACGGGGCTTACGCCGCTGCAGTGCGTAAGAGACCGAGTCCTGAGCTAGGCACAGGGGCTCCCTGCACAGCACAGAGGGAGAGCAGGCATCTGTTCTGCTGCAAATTACGTTAGTCTGCTACTGTGGCATTAAAAACAGCATCAAGGGGGAGGAGGGAGACGATGCCTGTGAGAGCAGAGCTGGAGGTTATACATGAACTTGGACAGGTCCCAAGGAATTTCACCAGCCTATTAAGGAAGCATTTACATCAACCACAAGTTGCTTAGTGTTTACTATGTTAAATAATCCGAACTCCATGGAACTCTTTGTTCTTATGCATTCGGAGGGAAAAAGTGATACCTATAAGCAGTGCTCTCCAAGCTTTAATAGCTTTGGCCCCGTTTGCTCGCCATGTTCTGGTGGGTTTTGTGCAGTTACCCAGCAAAGCATTACTCCTTGCAAAGCACGTGCTGCCAGGGAGACAGGTCGTGCTATGGAGCTGCCAGACCACCGTCCGTGCCAGGACCCTTGCAGACCCGCCGAGGTGAGAGCTAAGCCTCTTTGCCTGAGAAGTGATATTATCAGCTCTTTTCTCAGAGAAGCCTCATTATGCCTGAATAGAGCCAGAGCAGGGAGGGATATAGGCAAAGAGACAATAATGATTCCTTTTTTTGAAGCAACATAAAAGACAGTCAGGACTTCGGGAAGAAACCTGAGGAGCTAAGAGGCAGCACTGAGTTCTCAATGGAGATGGGGTATTTTTCTTCCCCTCGCTAGGCCCTGGAGGTATTTTGGAGTGGTCAGAGTAAGAGTGGAGCCAGTAACTGCATGCCTGATAAAGGGATCATTGACTGTGGAAGGTGACCATGGGGAGGAAGGTTTTCACATTAGATTTGGGCCAGGGCCAATGGACTTAATCATCTTGGCTCCCAGGCTAGCTCCCGGTAGCTCCAAATCCCACCCTTGTTCACTCAGCTGCATTGGTGTTGGGAAAACATGAGTGAGGTCAGCAGAAACCCTCGTGAATGGATGGGGTTTTTTTCTGCCACAGGCTAGAAAGAAGAGAGAGGGGGATTCAGACCCACAGTTCTCAGTTGCTGTGGCTGAGTTGGAAGGAAAGCAAGGGTTTTGCTGCTAGGATTCAACCCACGAGGCTTTTCATGCTCTTCTCTCCTGGACACAATGCCCTGCAATGACCCCTCCATGGGATAAACAGACCAGGGGCTTGTGGATGTGGCAGCATTAGATGGCTCCAACAGCACCAATGGCCTTTATCTTCTCCTCTACATCATCCCACATCCTGTCCCCACTGTGATCCCACTGTTGGAGTTAAGCAATACTTCTTCAGCACTTGCACCATCATATCTATTGGAAATCTGTTACAATGCCCAGACATGAGGTTCTGCATGTCTACACTGTCTGCAAGCTGTCCAGTATTTCAGGATGAGATCTCGGGGTTACAGAGCCATGACACGGCTGCGGAGAGACTTTGCATGTTTGTAAAGCAGTGACAAACAAGGCTCTTCAGGCCCTTGGGCTCTGGGGGTTGATGAGGTTTTTCCTCTGTTTTTGCAGCAGAGCACATGACAGCCCTTGTGTTGTGGGATCCAAGATAAAATTTACAGCCTTGGTATAACTGCTTTCAGATTAGTAACCGGTGACTCCACAAAGAAATCTTCACAAGGAAAAAAAAATGCTGGAGAAGCAGTTGCTGAATGTGGTAGAGAAGGTGGAGAAGTTCCTGAAATAAGGTAATGTCCTGCATGGAGAGAGGAAA
The DNA here is from genome assembly GCF_964237585.1 of Gallinula chloropus. Classification (NCBI taxonomy): domain Eukaryota; kingdom Metazoa; phylum Chordata; class Aves; order Gruiformes; family Rallidae; genus Gallinula; species Gallinula chloropus. The sequence continues at coordinate 82,891,625 of NC_140088.1, read as the reverse complement.
GAAAAGAAAGGGTCAAGGAGAAGGCAGGTGTCTGAGGAAAGGACAGAAATCCTGCTTCTTGTATGATTTTCACAACTGGACACCACCACACAAGCCCCTTCTGTGTCCTCAGTCATGGAGCTGCAGGAGCTGAGGACAGAAGTAAGAATGGTTCAGGGGGCTCAGAGTTAATGCCAGAGCAATGAATATGTTGTGGTAGCACATTGGAGAACCTGTCTGCTGCCCCAACAGTGAAGTATACATCAGATCCAAAGGTGATGCTGAAATTATAGCAAGTGCAAATTCTGATGGCTCCTCTTTGTGAAAAAGATGGCTGGAGACAGCAGCTGAAACTACTGAAGGAAGCAGAAGAAACTGAAGCTGGAATGATGGAAGTTGGGTTGCAAGGGCTGGAGTCAAAACCCTGGGGAGCTGTGTAGCCACAGATTTTGTACCAGAAGAAATGCTTCCTGCCATTGAGGGCAATGACATGGCAAAGAGAGGAAAGGGAGGGAATCAGTAGGGGAAGGCACTAAGTTGCGAGCCACGTCTTGACCATAGAAAACAAGTCTTGAAAGGATCTTGAACCAGATTGCAAGTCAGAAGGAAATCTAAACTGTCTTTCAGAGCTGTTTGTCTGCTTAGTGATTTCCAGAGATGGATGTACCATGGTATTTTGTACTGGGAAGTTTTCTTCCCTGTCCACCTTGAAACTCACACTGATAATTGTAACACTCCTCCTTATGTACCACAGCCACGAAGAAGACTTTTATTGGTGGAAGCATAAAAAACAGCACACAGGGAGAACAGGAGAAAATAAACTGCTGTGCAGAATCTGCCCTTTGGCAGAGCTGTTAAAGCTATTGATCCAGAAATAGGTTGTCTGCTTCTGTCATGGAAGAGGAAAGCTGAAACCAAGCCCATGCATGCTTACCTGGGCTCCAGCACTTTAATTCTGGACATCCCCAAATATAAACAAGCATCATCATTTGCATTTCACAGTGGGGGAAATGAACCACAAGAAAGGAAATCATCAGACCATACATGAAGTCAAGAACAGAATGCAGGTTCCATAACTTTCCTATTGAGAAGATATGGATGAGTTTCTTCTCTTCCTAATTAAAGCTTTCAAGGATTGCTCATCATAGCCCGAAGAAGTCATCCACAAATACCTGCCTCCAGCTCACAGCTTCTGTTTAGTGGCATTCAAAGTCTGTAAAATGAATCACTTTTCACCAGGTACTCTTGCAGCACAATGTCACCAAGAGCACTTAGGAATAACTGCATTTCTAAGTAGTCAAGAGTTCTGTTTTGTTTTCCCAGAGGGTTAAGTACTAGTAAAGAGTTAATGGCACTTATAAAGAGTTTTCTGTGCAAGGGTATACTCATAAATGGACCCCTGCATCAAATCTGGCTACCCAGCATCCTGAGGAGCAGTCCTCAGCCAACCTTTTGGACAGCTCAACAAGTGAGGAATCATCCACCCACTCAAAGCTGCACCAGCAATTAAATTCTCAGCCCATCCCAAGCAGCTGGAAGGACGCACCAGCAAGACACAGATGGGAAGGGAATCAGAGCCTCAGCCTTGCAGCAGAACTGCCTTGGCCAGGGATCCAGACCACTGCAGAAGTGACCTCCCTCCCAGTGCCACACATCTGCCAGATCGTGCCCCTTCCCTTCCCTTCCTTGGTGGTCACTGTGAGTGCCGGAGGGAACTTTTCCAGCCAGGGAAGCAAGAAACAGGGTTGCTTCAAACCTTACATGTGCTGTGTGGGTGGTGAAAGCTGCTTTATTGTGATATGGAGGTCAGATAATGGTACTGGGGCTTCATGCAGGGTCCACATTAGTCCAATCTACCCTTCACATTAACAAGGCACCTCTAAGCTGTTTTCAAGGCCACATGCACTAATCATCAATACTTTTGGAGGACACCTAAAGTCTTTATGGTGAGGCCCCAAGCAGACCTCCTATACACATCCTTCCTCAATGTACTCCTCCCTGGAATGTCCTGTTTTGTAGGAAGACTGTGCGATACAGAACAGACTTGATAATGCCAGGCCCTTGCCAGAGAGAGACCCTATGTGATAAAACTCCGATGTCACCTGAAGTACCTATTAGGGTGATGCAATGAAATATATGTTCAGAATACTCAGATACAGGTGTTGAACAAGTCTACTGGGCACACCTGAACATTGCTGGGAGAGGGATTGAGGTATATATGCATTTGGAAATCCAGAAAAAGGGCAAAAGGAGAGCTCATTAGAGTGCTTATTTACAGACACATGTCCTTGGCCAAAACAGTCAAGAAGAGAAATGCAGGAAACATATGATGAAGCATCAGACCGACAGAACAATGATCCGTGTCAAGAGTTTCCAGGAGATGTCGGCACTTCTTCTGAAACTGGGCAGAGCACGCAAAGCCTGCTTGGATTTCTCTTCCAGCCCATTTGGAGCAGCTTCTTTTGGGCTGGATGCTTCCCAGGCTCCCACGACAAGGTCATAGACCATGCTTCACTTCCCACCTCATGCCATTGGAATGAAAGGATGAAGCAACGGGCATGTGCTTTGTCATCAAGGTTCATTAGCGCTGGACCTCCAGAATGCATTTTGCATATGTGGCAAGGAAAATATGCACTGATCTCTTTCTTCTTCTTCTCTCTCTCCTTTTTTTTTAATTAAACAAAACCATCAGCAACAAAGGATCTGTTTATCATTAATTAAGCAACTATGGGAAATATTTCCTTAGGACAGATTGTGGTGTTTCAGTCAGCCACCAGGTTACAATTGTCAAATGAAATTAACATTAATTGCCTACACTTTCTTGTCTAATGAGCTATCTGCTTCATTCTGTGCTGTGGTCATTGTGGAGTGATTATTGTGAGCCCTGTGTACACGTTATGTTTGAGAGAGCTATTTCTGCTCTGACAAACTGGCAAGTAAAGAGACACCAGTTCCAATTTGGTTGGGCATAAACCAGGATAAATTTTCCTGCTCACAGGAACAGGGTTTTGGTTGAGATTTTTCTAAAACTCTTTGCTTCTTTCCCCAGTTACCCAAATATCTCCTTTGCAAAATAGCTACAGGATTTATCCATTTCTGACAAAAGTATGACCAAGGCAAGGAGACAAATGTGATCAACTGCTTTCAGTGGGCAGACCTCCTTTGGTTCCACACCAAAACGGGTGCAAGGGCAAGGCCATCACCATTACAAGGATCACCAACTCAGCATCAGTTGTCTCACATCTCCTCTGTAACAAGGCGAAATGATGACAACAATCACAGTGAGGTTTGCAGGCTCCAGTGATTGGTGATGGCTGAATCTCATCCCTTCACTGGCATCACAGCACACCACCCCCCCAGCTCAGAAATAAGACCAACTTGCTTTCCTAATTGAGATTAAATCTTCATTTCCTTCTTTTTCAGGCAGAACCATGAAATGGAGAGGGGGGAGTCATGCTTGTATCTACTCTGCCTTTGTGGGATCTGTCTTACTTAGTAAAATAAGCAAAGGCTCATTCCCTGGCCTTAAAGTCAAAAGGCAGAAAACAGATCCTGTACTCACTTCAGGAGACTGACCGTCCCTTGTCCTTCCTTGAGAGAGTTACAGAAAGGCATTTGGACCTGAAACTCTCCTAGGATTAAAAAGAAAGGAAGCTCAACTCGCCAGAGTTTGCCTTTTGATTCTGTCTGACAAGCAGTGTGACAGAAATACGATGCAGTCTCTCCTTTTTCATATCATGTTCAGCTTAGATTGCTTCAAGGAGAGTGCACGAGCAGTCCGTGGCGTGGAAAGGCAACATAAATCATGCTCATAAATCAGGACCCTGGCTGCCCATACCAGCAGAGAGAAGGGGGATTGCAGCAGGTGCACAGATTGGATCCCATATTTTACTGCTCTCATCACCACACCCTATTCTGACTTAGCAAACAGTTCGTGGAGGGAAGAGTAATTTTCTCCGTTGCCCACAAAACGCAGTGGAGTTTTCTGCAGAAGCACAGGTCCACCCAACAGACCATACAGCCTGGGAGAAACAGGTTTTAGATGAAAGGGCTGCAGGCTGCATGGATGGTCAGCAGAGATCATGGGATCACTTAGTTTGAACTCCTACCTAACGTTATGTGAAGTCACCCCATTTCTCCTGGCTTCAGGCCCATGAAGTATGGTGTTGAGTAACATGACATCTGTTCCAGCTTGCTGTTCCCAAGAATTGGGGAACTCAGCACTTCCCTTCAGAGTTTGGTCCAAACATCTTTACTCTCTCTGAAAGACAAAAAAAAGTCTTGAATTTTTTCTTTTGCCTTTTTTGGCTTCTGCAGTTCCTTGACAGGCTCATCTCTGATGGTCAGGGTGGTCTGTCATCACCCCAGCTCTGTAGAAACATCATATTCTTCATATACTTATATGTCATACACTTAGTGCTCTAACTTACCTCAGGCAGGATTCATCTCTCACTGACTTTCGACATCAGAAGTTAGAAGACATGAATCCCAGCTTCACTAGAAGGCCTTTCCCCCCGGTTTACCAGCCAATACTCCATTTCTGCCACTGCATCAGATGGTTTTTTTCCCTTTGAGTGTACCAAAGCCCAGTGTTTGCCTCCCCAGCACTGTGCCCTCTGCTTCGAACCACTGTTGCTGCTTTTAAGGATCCCATTAATCTTTGCTGTGATTTGGTTACAACAGGAGCCCATGTTAAGTTGCCAGTTCTCTTTGACCCTTATATTCTTTGAAAAACTGCTGTTTTCTCGGTCTGTTGTTCTCCAGTCGTGGCCTTCCTGCCTTCCTTATGCCTATATATGCAAGACTTTGCATCACCATAGCAAGAAAATGCATTTTCTTAACTCAGGCTCTATATGATTACCCAGCACTCCTCATTGGCAGGACAAGGGGGAATGGACTAAAGCTAAAGGAGGGAAGGTTTAGATTAGATATTAGGGGGAAGGTTTTTACAGAGAGAGTGGTCAGGTGCTGGAACAGGCTGTCCAGAGAGGTGGTGGATGCCCCGTCCCTGGAGGTGTTCCAGGCCAGGTTGGATGAGGCCCTGGGCAACCTTGTGTAGATCTAGGCCTGGAGGTTGGTGGCCCGGCCTATGGCAGGGGGGTTGGCACTCTGTGATCCTTGGGGTCCCTTCCAACCCAGGTCATTCTATGATTCTATGAGTATTTGACACTATGACACTTTACTTGTAACTTTTTCAGGGTTACATATGTGTTTTTAGGCAAACATTAAAATGTTTAACATCAATCTAATCTCTGAAAACTTTCTCTCAAAAACTCCTTCAGCTCATGATAATTTTCCAGTGTGGCCCCATCCAGCCCAGCCCTGAACACTGCCAGGGGCCCAGGGACAGCCACAGCTTCTTGAATATAATAACTTCAGCCATCAAAAAACATGATGTCTGTAAAGGAATCTCTATCAGCCAAAATTATTTGTCCATCAAAAACAAAACAGCATTTTAAAAACCCTCCAACAATGGGCAGCAGCTTTTGCTTCTGCAATGACTGAATCACATATCTGCTTTTCTGATTTTTTTTCTGTTTGAGCTATATTGACTTAGTGATGTTACAGGTACACAGCTCATTCCAATTTCTGGCTTGAATGACCCAAAAGTCACATCCACACTGTCGAGACTGCCCAGTTCTCTGACAGCATCAGACACATCCTGCATTTTGATATGAACTATGTGCTTTGTCCCCTGTCCTCATGCCCGAGTCTCCTCCCTGACCAAGTTTGGAAACAGACTGATGTGGAAAAAGCATCAGACTCTGCCTTGGGTTGAACTCTGGAGCATGGCTCTCAGAGAACACAACTCCATCCTGATTCCATCCATTCATGGATATGACTGAATCCTGCCAGCAGTAGTTTCAGCCCCACTTAGGAAGTAAACTACTGGAGGTAGAGCTTGGTCAAGACCAAGAAAAAGTCTTGATGGATCCTTAAAGAACCTTTTCCTTCATTAAAATTTGGGTTTATTTATTTTGCTGTGGGATTTGCTGATTTCTTTCTTTTCGCTATTCCGCCTTTTCTACACATTTCTGATATGTGAGCAGGTCACAGTGCAGGAAAGGGAAAATTATCAAAGTTTATAAAATAACAGTGAAGGGTAAAGGAAATTTCAAATACTGAATGCTGAAGTAATAGTGCCATTTCACCTGCCCTTTGCTACCGACTACAGGGAAGGAAAGGCAGCTTTCATTCATTCCTGCAGCTGCCAAGAAGCCTTTGAATAAGTTTCCCCATCCCAGCATTCATGGATTTCTCTGAGGCATGGCTCTCTTGAAAAGGCTTGTTGGATGAGCCGGTTGGAAATAGCTAGCTGGAGATCTCTGCGCATCACACAACAGTTCTCCAGAGGGTCAGAGAAGTTTCTCTCACGTAGATGGAGAAATGGTGGAGTGCAAACTGTAAAGGCTAAGCTGAAGCCAGGATACTCTAACAGAGAATATTGTCATAACCTGGATTAAAAATCCTGAAAATACCTTTGCTATGTGTTGCACAAGTTCGTTTCTAAAAGGCAGTTTAAAAATAGCTATTTCATCTAAACTGACCTTTTCCATGAAGTTGTCTTTCCTCAGGATCAGCCTCTGATGTAAGTCTTAGAGCTAAGGATCAAGAATTGTACAGCAGGGAAGGAAATACTCTGGCTCAAGCAGGCATGTCACATTATAGTGCAGGGCTATGAAGGGAAATGGCACCAAGAGGAGTCTTGCTTGTTGTAGGTGATACAAAGGGTTGATGTGCTGTACAGCAAGAGTCCTCAGCTTCAGCAGAACCTGTGATGGATAAGCTTGTCTTTATGGGTATGCAGCCTGGTAATTTTCCAGGTATTCACATAACAATGAAGGTAAGAATCCTGAAAATGGATCAAGTCACCCCACTGACTCCATCAGTAGTATTGATTTTTCATGGAAACGTGGGAGCTGATCTATTGTCAGGTTTAGTTCTCCTGGGTTTGTTTCAAGTAGAAGAATCATTTTCTGGGTAACAGCACATTTCTGATGGTCCTGACTCCTCAGTTCTGGCTGGCACTGTGGATTGCCTACCTGGCCTTCAGCAAGCACTGTAGACCTGATTACCCAAAAATACCTGGAACAGAAATGAGAGGGTTCCTGTCATTGAAGATGTGTCTCGGTTTTCTCTCACCTGAGCATGAAGAGCCTTATCACAGAATCATTAAGGTTGGAAAAGACTTCCAAGATCATGTAGTCCAACTGTCAATTATCCAATTATTGTTAAAAACTGAACACTCCAAAAGTGATCAAGGACAGGTTGGATGGAGCTTTGGGCAACCTGGGCTAGTGGATAGTGTCTCTGCCGATGACAGGGGGTTGGAACCAGATGGTCTTTAAGGTCTCTTCCAACACAAATAATTTTGTGATTCTAAGAAACCTGACAGGGACTGTCTATTTCACAAAGTCAACCACATCCAACCCTTCACAACCAGACAAGTGTCCTTCTACTGTCCCAGTGTTTCCTAATGACAGGCTATTCCAGAGTTTCACTGCTGTGGTGACTTTGGCGTGGCCAGTCTACACCAAGTGTCCTTTTCTCTTTTAACCTAGTAGCTATTCTCTTCCTCAGATTGCTCTCAGCCTTCCTCCTCAGGACTTGCTTGAAAATTTAAATAAAGCTACTTTCTTATCTTCTTTTGTGGCCAGATATCCACTTCCCAACCTTCCTCCTTCCCTGTACAGGACTGGTTTTGAACACCAGTCATCAAGACTTCACACATGTTCTAGAGATGCTGCCAGTGCTTTTTTTCACTGGCAGTAAATCCCTCTCTCTAGCAGAAATGCTTCTTTTGATGCAAAAACTTTCCTCTTGTATCTCAGGTGTTTTGATACCTTCCTAGTGGAGAAGAATTTAAATACAGGAGGAGACATATACAAAATAGATGAGCCATTTTCCCACTGAAGCAAGTGGTAAGACACCTTTTGCCATCACTGAGTTAGAGTAAGGTAAAGCTAGGTACATTTGGAAACCTCTCCCTGCATGTGTCTGAGAACTTTGAGTTGGAGGCCTGACCCATCGTTGTAATAATCAGAATGAGCCAAAGACAATGTCTGGTTTGCAGATCCCCAAACTCCTGCCTTTTCCAAGAAAGTGTGGGAAAGAAAAAGAAGACTTTTTTCTAAAGTTAGTGTGGTAGGAGCTTCTGCAAGGTGGGTTGTGTTTTTTTCCTTAGGTGAATTTCAATAAGGTGACCGCCAGTCTTGCACAGGCTGCAGCTGCTGTAAATCCAAGCTCAAAATGTCAGAGTCGTAAACTATTTTGATGAAATGCCATCAAAGAAATCATATTTATCGAGATGATTTGTTGATACTGAATATCCAAACAGTTTGGAGTGCAGTAAAGTTCAGGGGGATGCAGGGATTTATGGCTCTCTTTTGCTGGGGTTGTTAATAACATTTCAGGAGACTAAACAAGAATGTTCCAGGGACGCAAATGGCTCAGGCAGGGGAGGGACAAAGAGTTTCTTAGTTCTGAAAAGAGCAAAGAGGTCATCGGTGTGTTTATGGAAACAGATTATAGTCCCATTACATTAGGAAGCTCCCTGGACCTGTGGAGGGGAGTTACTCATCATGGCCTTCATTTTTGGCTTTTTTCAGTTCTTTGCGAAATCTGGTGCCTTGAGGTGGGCTGCAGAGTTGGGAAATGCAATCCAGCATTCTCTTATTCCCTGAGCAGATGAAGGGCAGGGACTTATTACCTGTCGTCTATTGTACTAAGTACCATTTGACTTCATTTCTAAAGGAGACTGGCCCTTCCAGAGCACTGGATTTCTTGTTGCTTGTGTCCACACCCTGCCCACCTTGCATACAGCCTGTGTATACTGCCATTGGTCCCTGGGACAAACACTCACTCCCAAGTTCCACAGAGCAATTATACTGAATGAAAGTAATTTTCTTCCCTCACTCACTTTTATTGACCGACTCTTTGCCCCCTGGCTACAAGGAAACAGTTTCTAGATGCCTTTCTCAGCATCACTCATTCTTTTGTATTCTCCATCCTACTGCACTGATGTGTGATGTCATTCTGCGATACTGGCTGCATGTCCTTCATGAAGGTTCACTACCGTTCTTGGACAGACGATGAGTCATGTCTCAGCAGGACCTGACATGACCTGGAGAGTGAAGAGAGGAAGCAGGTTTGTCCCAAGGAAAGTTTTCAAGGATGATCTCTGGAATAAATGCAATTTACTGCCTGACTACTCAAGCCTGTAGTCATAAACTGGCAATACTGGGGCATGAAGGTGATGGGAAACCTTAGCCCAGTATAAAAGCCATGCAATTCCAAGCTTTGCTTTTGCCCCAGTGAGGGAAGTCTTAAAAGCTTTTGTAGGAAGGGAAGGCATTTTCCACTCAGCTTGAGTATAATCAAAAGGCACCAGCTGCCCTTTTTTCTCCTGCCTCCAAGGGGTGATCACCAACAAACGATAGATCCACAGCAGGATGCTAGATTATATTTGATCGCAGGTTCTCAGCAAGAGGTTAATGGCTCCATTAAACATAATAAATATGTTTTGGGGGGAATGTTAAGTTGGTCAAATTTCCCATTAGATTTGTCAATCAGTTAAAAAAAAATGGGTTGTCTAATTAAATCGGACAATCTGTGGGTTGTGTTGTCTCTCTTGGTGGGAAAAAAACGTAGTCGTTCTTGTCAAAAAACAAAAACTTCCCTCTCAATTTTTGACAGGTTTTTAACAACAAAAAGCTGAGATTATACAAAGACAAAGAAAAGAATCAAACATTTTCCAGCTGGCTGTAGTCTTCTCTAGTCTTCTCAGAACAGGATTTCATAATACTGATGGGAAAAGATTCCCAAAATTTAAATTTAAAATTGTCTTTTCTCCCTCTTTTCTCTCTTTCTTTCTTTCTTTCTTTCTTTCTTTCTTTCTTTCTTTCTTTCTTTCTTTCTTTCTTTCTTTCTTTCTTTCTTTCTTTCTTTCTTTCTTTCTTTCTTTCTTTCTTTCTTTCTTTCTTTCTTTCTTTCTTTCTTTCTTTCTTTCTTTCTTTCTTTCTTTCTTTCTTTCTTTCTTTCTTTCTTTCTTTCTTTCTTTCTTTCTTTCTTTCTTTCTTTCTTTCTTTCTTTCTTTCTTTCTTTCTTTCTTTCTTTCTTTCTTTCTTTCTTTCTTTCTTTCTTTCTTTCTTTCTTTCTCTTTCTTTCTTTCTTTCTTTCTTGCCTTCCTTCTTGCCTTCTTTCTTTCTTTCTTTCTTGCCTTCCTTCTTGCCTTCTTTCCTGCCTTCCTTCCTTCTTGCCTTCTTTCCTGCCTTCCTTCCTTCTTGCTTCTTTCCTGCCTTCCTTCCTTCTTGCTTCTTTCCTGCCTTCCTTCCTTCTTGCCTTCTTTCCTGCCTTCCTTCCTTCTTGCCTTCCTTCTTGCCTTCCTTCTTGCCTTCCTGCCTGCCTTCCTGCCTTCCTTCTTTTCTTTTACAGCTTGACTTTCTGTGGTGGTGGAAACAGTTGAAATTCACTCAGATCAGGGAAGCATCTGCCATGGAATACTGGCTGCTTTTGTAAAAGGAAAATATTGAACATATTTTTTGTTGTTTTGGTTTGGGGGTTTTTGTTAGAGTTTTTTTTTTATAAATCCAAATAACTGCCTATTAATGGGATACTGTAATTATGCAAGACCAGGCAGCTGAGGAGATTTTATTCCAAGAATTTCTAACCAATTGTTGTGGTTTAATCCAGCCGGCAGCTAAAACCATTCACTCACTGCTGCCACACACAGTGGGATCAGGGAGAGAGTCAAAACAGATGAAAAAAGTAAAACTCATGGGTTGAGATAAAGAAAATTTAATAGGACAGAAAAGGAAGAAGAAATAATAACAAAAGAATACAACAAACAAGTGATGCACAGTACAATTGCTCAACACCCAAAGGCAATGCTTAGATGTTCCTGAGACATACCAACCCCAGTTATATATGGAGCATGATGCCCTATGGTATAGGATATCCCATTGGTCAGATTGGTTCAGCTGTCCTGGTTGTATCTCCTCCTGTCTTCTCAGGTGCCCCTGGTCCTTTAATTGGCAGGGCAGTATAAGAAACTGAAAAGTCATTGACTGCTTGGCAACAACTAAACCATCAGTGTGTTATCAATATTGCTCTCACCCTAAATCCAAAACATGGTACTATATCAGCTGCTAAGAAGAAAATTAAGTCAATCCCATCCAAAAGCATGGTACCAATGCCCCAATCCAAAAATCTTATCATTTAAGGAACATAGCAGAGCTACTGTGAACCCTGAGGGTATTTATGTGAGTAGGTTTAATATATTTGAAGTAGGACTTTTGTACATCAGCCACAGACTGAGATCACAAGCCTGAAATTCTGCAGAGTTCAGGAATCATTTTTGCTCACATCTGCAGTGATAGGAGCAGAAGCTGGAGAGGCATGGAGAGTGGGAATGGCAAGCCTCAGGTCACACAGTAGCTCTGAAAAAATGGAACAAACCACTACCCTGAAGGCTACATCCAGTCTATACCATCCACACTTGGGCTGGATATATATCCTTGCAGCCTACACAGATTGCCTTTGCCACAAAAAAAATACAGACGCTGCTGACACAGTCTGGGCCACGATGTTCTGGTGTTTTCCATTACTCCTTAGATGGTTCAGCTGTGGCTTTCATGGTGGGTTGTCCAGAGCAGGGCTGTGGACACACAGAGGTTACCTGCATTCCTCACTGGAGCAAAGACCATATCCTGGTACCATTGAGACCATCCCTGTGCAGCTAACCTGGATCCACTGGTGTCCCAGCACTGCACTGGGACCACCAGAATTTGTCACCTTCACAGAATCCTAGAAACATAGCATGGTTTGGATGGGAATGGACCTCAGAGCTCACTCAGTGCTACCCATGCCATGGGCAGGGACACCCTCCACTAGCATAGGGTGCCCAAAGCCCCGTCCAACCTTCTCTGGACAACCTGTTCCAGTGCCTTCCCACCCTCCCATGGAAGATTCTTTTCCTAATATCTCATCTAGACATATCCGCCTTCAGGTTAAGGCCATTTTCTTCACCAGGAGTCACCCCAGCCCCTCCCACCATCAGCTCACCGGGTTCCCTGTATGTCCTGATGAATACATTTCATCCAGGATTTCAGGGAAGAGCCACAGGTTAGTGTGGATGCACTTGGTATGCACAGATAATGGAAATGGTATGTTTGCACGTGGCAAGACAGAAGGCAAAAGTAAAGTATCTAAGAGGATAATGGTTTCTTCTCATTGACATATGCTGAACACACTAGGAACTTCAAGATGGGAAACTTGTGTAAAATGGAGGGAAAGAAAGGTTGGATTTATTAGAACCAGGTGAACCTGGCTTAAGACAGTAGATCTAGGGTGAAATGTTTACAACAGAATTTAATGGGCGCAAATGTCTTTAGGTCAATCTTGCAGGGACGCAGAGCTTATATGAGCATAGTCATGTGTGTGTCATCTCTCTGTCCCCTTCAATGATTTCTGATACATTTCTTGTCCATTCTCCCCCAGCTGTTCAGGGTGTCTCTGGAGTGTGCTGTTCATATGAGACTCATCAAAATGAGCAGTAGGTGAGCACAAAAATAACTTTTCACATCATCTAATGGAAAAAGATTAAAACTGACTCTTCCTGAATCCTCCAAGAACATAGAAAAGAGAATTTCTATCTTAAATCAGTCTGTACACCACACAGCTAGCTGTTTAGCAGATTCTCAGGACCTGCCCAGCTCTTATGGAGGGACCTGGATTTGCAAAGCCTGGGCAAATGAACTGTTTTCTGCTCCAGCTCATAGGTTACAACCCTCCTCCAAACTGGATGCACAAACCCACATCTGTGGCAATGAGGATGGGACCTGGCTGATCTCAGGCAACACCTCCCCACCTGAAAGTCACCCAGAAAGGACAACTATGGACAGCCACAATGCTATTTCTATAGGTTCCCTACTCAGGACCTAACAGCACTTTAATGGAAAACATCGCTCGGTGACCTATAAATCACTGTTTATCACTCCGGAGGCCCCCACAGTCACTGAGATAATGCACCGCCGTTATAATATTGATCGATGGGTATCTCCTCCCCACCCTCAGCTCTATCAAACAGGCTGCTCTCTCCTGTGTCAGCAATGAAATACTTTGGCACGGAAGATGGAATTTGGAAACTGTCCATTCACAAGCTTTCAGCAAGTTGTCTGGTTTTAACCTGATTTTCAGAAGGTAATTTCCTGAGGAGTAATGCTTCCCCTCCCCCCCGTCAGGATCCTAATTTCACACACATGCAAAAATAAATAGCTTTGTTTGGGGCTTTTAACATTTTTATTTTATGAGGTTTTATATGACTTCAGGACTGCTTCAGATGAGGCTGTAAACCTTGATAACAGAGCCAGGAGTGGAATAGCTATCTTCGGTGAGCACAGATATGGTCCTCAGCTCCACAATATCAGTGTCTTTCACATATTTATTCTGTGAGGTAGAGAAATACCCATTTTCAAAAGGAGACACTAACAAAAATGGATAAGGAACCTCACCATTTTCCCAGAGGATATTTGTGATGAAAATCATCTCTCATCTAACACTGTGTCTGCAGCCACCCACTCCTGAGGATCTGAAAACCCTTTGCAAAGTGGGATGAATTCATCAGACCCTGGAAGTGGTTTGTTATTTCTGCCCTATTTTCCCAGATGATGGGTAAGTTGAATCGTGGGAAAATGAACTGGCATGTTCAACAGCACTACAGCAACGAAGCTGCTGTGTTGGAGGGACCAGGACTATCCAAAACCTGAGTAAACTGTGAGCTCTCCAACCCTCCCACATGGGCATAAACAGCAAAACCAATTTCCTTGGCCAGCATCTCCCAGACAAGGTCTTACCCAAGACTCCACATGGTCTGGTGGCCAATGCCTCTAGAATTATGTAATTTTACTACCAGTGGCAACTGAGTCTTTCGGTGGTTCTATTGTCCCACAACCCTTACTACAGCTTAGAAAGGGAGTGGTTTGCTCTGACTGTAAACCCTGGTCTGTGCCAACCTCTCTGCATTAAAGTCTGATCTCCATCTTGGAGGAGAGGCTTCAGGCTTACTTTTCCAAGGTCTGATTTCTGCTTTATTGACTGTTTTATGTCTAGGTCTCCACAGGATGAAAATAAGGAGAAGCAAGGATAGAAGAGGGATAGGTTGGAGCAAGAAAAACACATTGACCCTCTTAGGCCATGCTAGTGTCTCAGAGATATGTAGATGAACATGCCACTGTATCAAACTGGAAGACACAAAGCTCTCCAAAATGTATCATTGCAGAGTCATGAGCTAGCCAGAGTGGTAGGACAGGGTAGTGTTCCCGACGTCCAAACATCTATTTTTTGACTGAGGAGTTGCCTAAAAAAAGAGGCGACGTCTACACCTCAGATTTATGAAGATATTTGGTGTCCTGAAGAACAAAAGGGTTTTACAAGTGTGCCAGGCAGGAACGTAGTGAGCACTGAGTCCAATACAGAGAAAACTCTTTTCTGAGTCTTTCTAATTCTCTGCTGTTGATTTTCCTCACAGTTTTTAATTTCTGCATGTGCTCTATGGAGCAGACCTGAACATGGTCTTGCTGAAGACAACTTTTCCCTGATGGAGAATCAAATCCCCATCACTGTTCCACCTCAACAGTCTCCCAGAGTCCGTGATACCTAGAAGAAACTTCAAATACTGCTCCCCTCCTCTGGATTATCAGTTTACCCCGCACTCAGCAGTAGAGATGTCTGGAAGAGGAGTGACTTTGGAACCTTGAAGAGGGACCATTTTTATCTGGGAACACGTCTCTGAAATGGGAAAGTGAACCATAAAGGATGGGTCACTCTCTCATTTGACAAAGTGACTCACAGACAAATAGAGGAATCAGCTGATCTGTCAGTGATATTTTTTTGCCTTAGTTGTCACCAGCAAGGGCTCTAGTCACACTGCCCAAATCACAGAAGGCAAAGGGAGGAACCAGGAAAATGAAGAACCACCCACTGTAGGAGGAGATTAAGTTTGAGACCATCTAAGGAACCTGAAGCTGCACAAGTCCATGGGAACTGATGAGATGCATCCACAGGTCCTGAGGGAACTGGTGGATGAAGTTGCTAAGACACTATCTGAGGGTGGATTTAGATGAGATACAAGGCAGAAGTCCTTCCTGGGGAGGGTGGGGAGGCCCTGGTACAGGCTGCTCAGAGAAGCTGTGGCTGCCCTTGGGTCCATGGCAGGGTTCAAGGCCAGGCTGGATGGGGCTTTGGGTACCCTGGGGTAGTGGAGGGTGTCCCTGCCCATGGTAGGAGGTGAGACTGGTGGGAATCTGAGATCCCATCCCACCCAAACCATTCTGTGATTCTGTGATTCTATGGTATATCTCCAAACTGAACTGAGATGCTGCTAGCTGTCTTCTAGCCAGAGATACATGACCCTTGATGGCATTGACCCATCTTTTCTTCTCATGCAGCTTGCAAGTCCCTGCTAGTTCCTGACTTGTAAGTCTCCTTCAAAGGACCCCAAAGGACAGGGTCCCACTTCAGCATTGGTCCAGTAGCTGCTTCACTTGCTGGCATGTGGTATTTGAGTTCCTAATCTGCTGCCTGGTTTCTCCCAGCAGAAAAATAACCAAGGCTGTTGGGGCACCGTTTTGAGAGAGCCCGATAGGGCCGTTCAGCCATAAGACAACAAAACTCATTCCTTGGAAGTGAGTCTGGTAGTGGTCTGGCCACACTGGTGTTGGTAAGTGTGTTTTTCAGCATCCAGAGTTTGCAGGGCTGTCAGTCAGATCCATTTTTAAAGTACTAAATTCACACATAAAATGCTTGGCGTGTTTTGAAGAGAAACGTAATCTGTGCAATTTCTTTGAGAAATTATGGACACTGACATTTTACACCTGTAATTATGATAAAAGCTCTCAGCACAAGCCTGTGACTGTTTCCAGCAAATAAATCATCTTAACCCCTTGCTTTTAGGAATTTAGGGATCAGCCCTAAGCTATAAATTAGTAGCGAGTGATAATAGCTCTGCTCACAGCTGCCGTCTCATGCTTTGGAGATGAAACACACCACAGAGGAAGACAGACTGGTCACAGAGCCTCTTCCACCTACTCCTGTGCCATGGCTGCTCACTAACGTAGTTACTCATCAACTAAGTCCATGCCTGCAGGCAACAGGCATCCCTGGTTACTTCCTCAGAGGATTTGATCCACACAGGGACTTTGTGCATTTGCAGACCAGTAAAAAAATAATGCCCAGGTGATGTTCAGCTCATCCCCTTTGCAGCTGAGATGGAAAAAACCCACCTCCATCCCACCCCCCCCCCATTTTTTTTCTCTTGTGAAGGAGCCTAAAAGACCAGCTTGGATGAGGAAACTAGTTTTCAAGGGCTAAAACTAGGAAATTCAATCCCACCTGAAGGATGGAGGCCAGACCTCGATGCTGTGGGTTCTGGCATTGGAAATTTAGAGGTGCTGCCTCCATTTAAACCCACAGCACAATGCCTGAAGGAGACCTCCTGGTCACTTTGGATGTCAGGCAGAAGGAAGATGTGGATGTCCTTGCTGGTTTTGGAAGGGGGTTGATTTCTTCCCACTTGTAGGTGGGATACAGTCTCTTTTTCCCTTCAGAAATCTGTACATTTTGCTTTGGGGGGGGGCAGGGAATGGGAGCATGAAGTACCTCATCTCTACTGAAACAGTGATGCTGGAGAGAACATTGGCATGGCAACAGGAGAGGAATTCCCTCCACTGTGAGCATCCTGAAACGAGAGCTGGGAACATGAGATCAGATGGCATTAAAGTGTATGAAATGAGAGCCACACTAATGATTGAACAACTTCCCACCCCGTGCTGATCCCACCTCTTTGCATCACATAAAGCTGGTCACATCAGGAGAAATCCCAGTGTTCCCAAGGCTGATAACCAAAGGGAGAGGAGAAGGAGCTAGAGGGTAGCTTGGAAGGGGGTGGCAAATGCAGGAGAGGGAGAGAGGGAGGAGAGCCACAGACTTTCCCTGGACCAGGAGAAACCCCAGCATACCAGACTGACGGGGTTCCCGTGGAATGTGCTCCTGCCAGGATAACGTTTTGGACTGTGTTTGTGCACAATATTTCGAGACATCTGACACCACCGAGAGCTTAATAGTGGGTTAGCATAATCCTAGACTCTCTGCGGTCACAGGAGGTGGTGGGGGGAGATGGGGGAGTAGTGTCACGAGTTACTTTAATCACAGGGAAGTAGTTTTTTCCCTGCAAAAATAAATGACCCAGGACGAATATATATTTAATTCATTTTGGAGAGACTTTTTTTTTATCTCATGCCTCCAACTTACCTGCAGTAAGTGATGCAACTTTCAGTTAAACTTCACCAAGGCATCATATCTTAAGTATGGGATGCAGGGGGAATCAGCCAGCCCCTTTTCAGTGCTCTGTGGAGACAGGACAAGGGGCAATGGCTGCAAGTTGGAGCACAGGAAGTTCCGCACCAACATGGGGAAGAAATTTTTCACAGTGAGGATGACAGAGCACTGGGACAGGCTGCCCAGGGAGGTTGAGATTCCATCTCTGGAGATATTCAAGACCCATCTGGACGCCTATCTGTGCAGTATGACCTAGGGAGCTGCTTTGGCAGGGGGGTTGGACCCGATGATCTCTCGAGGTCCCTTCCAACCCCTATGATTCTATGATTTTATGATCACCAGTAAGAGGAGCATCACCCCAGAGGGGTGAAAGAAGAGCATGAAGTTTAGTGATCAGAGCAAGATACTCTTCAAGTAGCAGAGTGTGCAGTGCCTCATCGTTAGAGCAGACTACTTGCAGCAAGTTTTTTGATTGTCCAGTTGATTTACTGAGTCCCTTGAACAAAAAAACCTCATCATCTCTTCATCTCGTCTGAGATGGCAACAGTCAGACTTCAGTCATAAACTCTATGGGAAAGGACCTCATGGAGAAGCAGCATTTCACTTGCTTCCCCAGTACAGAGGAGAGGCAAAACAGACAGCAAATTTATTTTCTTAGCAATGTGAAGCAAATCTAAACTGATGACTTTTCATCTTTCCATTGTCTGCAGCTTTGGAACTGTTTTCAGCTGGTAGATGCTGAACAAGACAGAAAGTGGTGGGGGAAGAAGCATGATTTTTAAAATGAAGGATGACTTCCTCCCACTCAAAAAAAGCATTTCATTACATTCTATACATTTCTCTAAAACACAACAAAGATTTGTTTTCTTTATCTTTTCAAGGGAAAGGGAGTTTTCATTAGAAAACTGTTCTTCCCTCTGGTTTTGACACTGAATTCATAGCTGTGGAATAATATCACCCCGATTCATCCTTCCCTTCTTACCCCCCAGAACAGCACTTGAGGGCTTCCAGGCACTGGAATACCATCACCCCTCCATGAACTGCTCCCTGAAGTTATGTTGCTCTGACTTTGTATATTAGGTTGCATCCTCCTCAGTTTCCATAGCAAGTACATACTGGGGAAAATAACCACTCCAGAGAACAGGCTGGTGCATAAGATCATCCATACCACATGGTTTGGTGGTCATGGGTCTGTCAGCAGAGGAACATCGCAACTCAGGGCTTATCCCCACCTTGTGTCCAGACAGCAACTGAGGACCTGCCCCCCAACAGATCTTCTTTAGTACAGGACAGGGATTCACACACAAAAAAAAACCCCAACCAAACAAACCCAGATCAATTTGGCCTTCAAAGGAGGAGGGCAGTGAGTGGGAAAAACTGTAAGACAGTGGTTAGACAGACAGACAGACAGACAGACAGACAGGTCCCTCTTCTCCTATTCTAGCTCTGGCTGAAGGTTCACAGCAGAGGAGGTATGCTATTATGTTAACGTGGCTTGTTTGCCAAATTCTAATTACAATCTGCTCTATTGACTCAAGCTAACAAGTTAATTGGCTGCTTTTTGTGGCTTCGGTACACCACAAGCCTAACTGTCCTCTTAGGTAATGCAACTGTGGGTGTGATAAACCAGTCCAGCCAGGGCTGCGAAAGTCGTTCCAGGGAGTATTTGGCTTGAGAGATTTTCACCACCTTCTTTTCCCCTGGACTGGCAGCCAAGTAAGTGCCAATAGCTGTCAAGTCTGGCTGGGAAAGAGTATAAACTCCACCAAAATTTAAATAATAATGGGAAAAGCTGTATTGCCCTGCAAGGACTGGGTATGCAGAACTGGAGTCTGTTTGCTGTGATATTTTACAACATGTCTTTTGCTCTGGATCCAAGCTGGTTGCAGATTTTCTTGCCCAGATCTCAGCACTCTGCAAGTCATCCGATCATGTCACAGTCCTGAGAGATGCCATCGCTGAGGTCGGAGCACTTTGATGTTGCAAGCCAGCTGCTAAAAGGCAGTTTCAGTCTCTGGGAGTCTGTGATGCAGTCTGAAAAAGAAGGCTTGATAGCAGCATTACCATTTGAGATACTTTTATATATATGTAGCTGTAGTCATTTTTTGAAGGAGGACCCCGTCACCAGGTGGGAAGTGCCAGGGAAATGGTTTCCCCAGGGGCTCACAGCAAACCAAGGAAACAGGAATGGCCACACTGGGACAAGCTAAGGGTTTTGTATAGCTGGGTATCTCCACGCAGCCTCTGGAATAGTCCAGCCTACTGGAGAAGCCTTGTTTGCACCAACATGAGTACACTAAATGCCCCAGGACTCGTGTCACACACATAATTTCACATGCCAAACAGCAAGGTGGCTGTGATAATTCCCAGTGGGAGCAGGTCATGGTTTTGAATATCTCCTGAGCTCCTTCTGGTATTCTTTTGAGTGTGCTTGTTGGCTCGAGTCAAAACCAGGCCAGGGAGCACGCTGATAATTGAAGTGTGTGAATAATTGTGGGACACAACTTAGAGCAGGACCAGGCCCTCTACAAACCCCATCACTGATCCTTCTGGCCACTCATAGATCCAGCAGAAATCAGTTCAGTGGAGGTGGGCACAAGAAAAAATCTGAGGATAAAACTCTTACCTATCTTGTGGCTAACACAGTGTTCTATTCATTCAACCCCAGCAGGGAACCTGACTTCAAATTCTCAGTTTTGAGGTGCTTGATTGCTATGGAAACTGCTCAACTCACATGCCTGAGACCCCATACCCACAAGCTCCCCTCCACCATGCTCAAACGCTGGGTCTGTCATGTGCAATACCATTCCAGCTCTGCAGGTCAAGGAGCTGCAGAACTGCCAGAGAGCTGTTTCACACCCAGAAACACTCACCTACAGCAGAGATGGAGCAGAGCATCCCCTCAGAGGAGGTCCCCCACCTTCTCGTGGCTTCCAGGAACACCCAGGAGCACGCACGCCCCAAGCCCCCCCATCCTGCTGCCCTTTGGCACAAGGCATTGGGGCTGCAGTCCGCAGAGGCAGTGCAGACAGAGAGCGGGCTGTTTAGAGGGAAACAATTCAGCCTTGTCTTCAGTCACGTTTGGCTTCAGCACGCAGGTCTCCACGCAATGCCTGGAGAAGGTCACGGGGGAGGGCAGGAGACAGAAATATTTTGTGTTCTTCCAGCCAGGCTGGAGCAATTTGATGATGGTGACCCCTCGGATTTCATTTTTAGTTTTACGGGAAACAGGTCCTCAGGAGAGACAGAGCAGCACCATAGAAGGATGCAGAAGAGAGTTTCTCTCCTTGGCTTCCCCACAAAGGCACCTCCAGTCCCAAACAAATCTCTCCACCTCTGACTACCTCAGTTTACCCTGCATGAAACAACCTTCTAAGCACAGGGCAGGAAGAGATGGGGGTTTTGTGAGCCTGAAAAGCATTCGCTTCTCTCAGATGGAAGAGGCCAGATCCCAGGGGCTGGTGTTAGCTCTGCTAGCTGCTATTAGCTCTGATTTTCCTCTTGATGTTGTGGGAGCCTAAAAAGTGCTAAGCCCTTCTATACAGCCACGTCCCAGGCAGCAGCCTCAGAAATAACTGTTCCCAGGGCAGCTGTCAGTCCCTGGGCCTGGTCGGGGGCTGCAGATGTTTGTGGCCCCGGACTGCCGGGTAGAGGAACAGCAGACAGCTGGGAACAAGCCTGAGCAGCTCCTGCCTGTGCTCTGCAAGGCCCAGCTGAAATTCCTGCAGAAAGAATATTGTATTTGTGGTGGCCATAAAAGATTTCCACACACACAGACACCCATCCTCCCCGAGTGCTTTCCGCCTGTTAGATGCCTCGTTGGTTAGGTGCACCAAAATTAAGAGCATCTGGCAGATGCAGCAGCATCTTATTTCTCTGTGTGCACAAGCCGGTTTAACATACGTAGAGGAGTTGGAGAGGAAGATTCATCTGTTGAAAATAGTGGCTTGTGTTTGGCCAGGACTCATGCTAAAGCCACTCCTGTGGTTGCAGCGTGTGCTGGGAGATCTCTGGTAGCGTTGATGGGAACTGAGGCGGTGGGTAATGGCAGACCACAGCCCAAAGGATCAGGATGACTTAGAAAACTGGACATCCCTGTGTCTGGTACACAGGGACACAAGAGATGGAAAAGCATCTTGTCTAAGCTAATGTCAGGGTGTAGTACAGAAATCAGGACAGGTTTTCATCCCGGCAAGTCTTAACCTGGCAGGAAAGCATCCATGTGGCACGTTTCATACCTTGCTGGTACAGCATGAGACAGAAGTTTGCTGGGGTACAGCATGAGACAGAAGTTTGCTGTTCCTTCTGCCATAAACCCAGCTTGAATACATGTCCTGCACACCAGGAGTTATACGGATCCTGCTGCTCTGCTGCTGGGTCCCGCTGCACCTGCACCCAACCCTGGGGCAGTGTGGGCACAGGGAAGGATGCCAGCCTGTTGCCAAGCAAGGCAATCAGATAGAAAACATCAATTTTCCTATTCATTTACCGATTTCACACCAGGGCTGGCAGGCAACAAGGTTTCATCCACTCCCTCCTACCCTCCCCTTTCCCCAGAGGCTTTCCATGCCCTTGTCCAGCTCCCCTTGTGAGATCCCATGGGCTCACTGTGCATTTGTGTGTTCCCCCTTAAAACGCAAAACACATCTTTTCTCATCAAGCACTGATGGCTGGAATTACTTAAGTTAATAGAGCAGTTAAATAAGACAGTGCTGGCTGCACTATCCACAGGAAGGGTATGTTTTACTACCCTGGAGACAGAGAATGCAACTGTGGCTTTCAGACACTTGTATGTGGCTAAGAAAATCAGAGCAAGCCTAGCATCCTCCTATTTATCCGTCACAAAGCTTTGGCCAGGGGTAGATGCTGCCACTGGGGACTTTGGTCTTCCTGGTCATCAATGACAAATGTACATGACAGCAGCAATGGCTGGGCAGGAACATTAGAAATTAATCTGAGCAGACCCCACTGCAAACACACGTGATCTCTGAAAAGTCACGTTATCCTGTGGCTCTGTTAGTCCCACATGGAAAATTGGGGAAAGCAGGAACTCTGCTGAGACAAAACAGATGCTGCTTCTGAACAGGCTGTTCTTGGGGGCAGAGGGATGGTGTCAAGGCTGTTATACTATGACACTGAGGTGTTTTCAGAATGAAAAACAAGTATAAAGGGTATCTGGGTGTCAGGGTAGCAGGAAGGGTTGCACTGGGATGAAGGACTGGTCAGCAAAATCTCTGCAATATACTTGCCTGCTTTCCTCTCCCACCTGCCTGCAGACAGCCCTCTCCAGTGCATCTCTCCCCCAGTGAAAGGACAGCCATGAGGTCTGGGGAAGAGGGAGGTGTAATGGGCATGCTGGGAAGGGAGGCTGGAACAAAAGGTGGGGGTGAAAGGACCCATGTTTTGTCAAGGACAATATTATCCTTTCGGCAGCATCCTGACTCACCTCTACCTGCTCAGAATGCAGAGACGGAACAGTGCAGGGTTCCAGAGTGCAGGACACCCTGTGACAGCCCAGGAGCAACAGGAAGTCCAGCACAAAGCCATCCTGATCACAGCCAAAGCCTCTGCATGCTACCACAGTGCAAATTCACCATTACATCCCGGGAGTCTAATAGAGACCACCTTAAATCATGCAATTCCTTGTCTTCTCCTTTCTCCTGTGCTCTTCATCTCAGCTATGATGACAGCACTAAATGGAGCCTACGACCACATTCAACCCCCACGGCACAGAGGTTTTGCCAGGTCTTTGATCAAGCCCTTTGCACTCAATTTTACAGTATCTGGGCTGAAACACGTGGACCTCCACTGGAGTAGTAGACAGCAGCAGGTCTGCCGAGCTTTCACGACCGCGGGCATTGAAACCCACACGGCCAAGTCACAAAAAGCAGACTCCAAAAAAGGATCAGGGGAAAAATAAACCAGGATCAATACCTTGACAGATATGTTATGCTTCCAGTCCTAAGTGCATATAGTAAAATGCAGGCCAATTTGCTTTCATTTTTATAAGGTGCTGAAGAGCTCCTGACTCGCATCATACTGATAATTCGTAAAATACACCAGGAACACAAGGGAAGAATGCAGCATGTCTGTGTTCCTGCAGGCCAGATGGTGTCAGAGAAATAGAAAGGTCTGTGTGAAGATGAGAAATTTTGTTCTGGATGGAGTTGGAGTGTCTGAGATGTGGTTTGGATACAAGCAGGGGAAGAAGAATAGAGAATTTTGTAAAGGCTTGTGAAGAAGAGGGGGAAAAAGCATTGGTTTGATTCAAGTGTTTCAAATGACCAATTTTCTTATGATTTGTGTCTTTTTGTAGATTGTGCATTTTAGATGTGGATCTAGGTATCTAATGCCACAAAAATAAAGCATTTTTACATTAAAATTAAATACTTTGTTCACAAAACATCAGCAAGGGATGTTCCAGCATGGTCTGATGTTTTCTCAAGATTTTCTTCCAAAATGAAGTGTCTGTGAAGTATGTTTCTCTGCACAGACCACTCCAGTTCCAGCAAAATGCATTCTGATGGAGTCTGCTTCTTTTGCAAACTCTCCAATCTTTTTTTTAAATTTAATTTACTTATAAAAAGTATTTCCACTCTTCCTTATCACCCCAACCATGGCATGATGGTGTGTACTGCTCCCACTCCAAGCTAAATAAAAGGCTTCATGATATCCCAGCTCACTTGAGAAACTAAATCTCAGCTTTTCAGTATCAGGTTTTGGAAGTGATGAAGATGCTTCAGCCTAGAGAATCAGTGACTGCTCTAGGACAGAGATCTGCATATCCTGGCTGACACAGGGCAAAGAAATGTTATAGTGTGTCACATAAAGTCTAGGTGTGAGGACACAGGAGAATCTGGGTATGAGGCTCACATGGACAGCAGACAGCACTAGGTCAGAAGAGTTAAGATACATCCCAGGAAGACACATCTCCAGAGCAATCCCCAAGTGACTGCTCAATGCTGGGAGGTTATGACCGAGGGAGGCAGCACTCATATCTACCCTAGTCACACACCTTCTTTGAGCATCTATAATCAGCCATCACCCAAGACAGGAGGATATTGGATGGGCTGTTGGTCTGGTGGCCATTTGAAGCGAATTCTTTTCTTATATTATCTTTTTATTTCCTGTTAGTTTTTTTCTTTTCTTTCTTTCATTCTTTCTTTTCCTCTCCTCTCCTCTCCTCTCCTCTCCTCTCCTCTCCTCTCCTCTCCTCTCCTCTCCTCTCCTCTCCTCTCCTCTCCTCTCCTCTCCTCTCCTCTCCTCTCCTCTCCTCTCCTCTCCTCTCCTCTCCTCTCCTCTCCTCTCCTCTCCTCTCCTCTCCTCTCCTCTCCTCTCCTCTCCTCTCCTCTCCTCTCCCTTCCCTTTTCCCTTCTCTTCTCCTTTTCTCTCTCTTGCCTCTCCTCTCCAGCATTCCCCACTGACTTTTAAATTGGAGACATCAGCCTAGAAACTCCTGTTCAACTTTTCACAAGGTAACCAGGCCCTTGCAGTTCCACACACAGGGCAAGCTATGACCACCCTCCCACTGTCTCAGGATCTAGGGCAAAGTCACTCTTACCTTGGAAAAAGCCTTGGCCATGCAAAGAAAAGGTCATTTGCACATTATTAACCAGCTTTGACATTGATGTTTATCCTCATGCTTCTCGGAGCAGCCAGGGAAACTGCTTTGCTGAGCCATGTGCAGCAATGCAGTGGTTTTGTTTTTGTGGGAGGTTGCAGCTGTTTCATACTGTCTTGTGTTATTATACCTAATGTAGGATCTGGCTGCATTGCTTTTGACAGGGCAGGACTCCCAAGATACCTATGGCCCTGATTCAGAAAAGCAGTTAAGCACATATCTAACTGGAACACGAGTCAGGGAAGGACATGCGTGTGTCCCATTGACGTATGTGGGAATTAAGCATGTGTTTTAAGTGCTTTTCTGGCACATGATAAGGTTATGGATGAGATGATATGACATGGTTTTCTGCACACGCCAAGATGCTCCTTCCAACCCTATATTCCTGACACATATCAGACAGGAACTTCCAAATATGGGCTGCAGAGTTCCCCAAATTACCATATTTAACTTTTAAATCAAGGTGACATGGTGGTTTAAGGATGCTGAGTACAGGAAGATCCTTTTCACTTCCACATGGCAATGACGGATAGGGTATGTCACCTCTGAAGATTAGACTGCATCTACCTCAGGACTGGAATGTGGTTATACAAGATCCCTGTTTTTTTCCAGGTTGTAGCCTTTGACTTTGCTTACTGCTCTCAAATTCCCTGGAAGACACAGGAAACACTGCTGTGAAAAAAAAATGGAATATATAGGGGTTATTTGCTTTTTATTCTTATCAGTTAGAGTTTCATCATTTGTCTTCAGTGACAAAGTACTGGAATATGCAGTGAGTTTCAGTTATGTCCTCAGAGAAATAGAAGAGGACAGATGCTCATTTACCTATAGCATCTGCAAGAGATGTAGGTTGGACTGGGCCAGTGTACTGACAGGGGGTTCCCATTGGAGGGGGAAACATATATTTTTACAAATATATATAATATATATTTTAAATATATATACATAAGAATTGATACATAAAAATATAGTGTGTCTACATATCTTAATCTGCTGGTCTGGGCTCTTTTTTTGCACAACCTTGTTCAGACCATTCCCTCTGTTCAGGGTACAGTCCTAGATGCTTTGGACCCTGAGACCTGGAGCTGTAGGGAGAGAGACAGAAGCCACCCACAAAATTCACAGTGTGAGAGCAAGTATTCAAGGCTGAGGCTGCCTCTCACTGTGTGAGGCACCTTCACACAGGGGTAATGCTTGGAATGAAAGGCAGAAACCCATTTTCCTAGAGAAGGCTGGCATTTTCCCTTAAAAAAATGAAATCCATCTACCTGCTGATCAAAACAAACAAAAAAAAATCCTGCTGGTCAATCCTGGACTGTGTTTCTTCCTCCTTCCTCTATGGTGGCATCGTGAGCCACGATAAGGGATCTACCACTCAGAGGATGTCATTCAGTGTTGGTTACCAGCATGTTCAGGATGGTGAGCAGCTTTAAAGTAAGCAGAGAAAGATAAAGATTCAATAGGAATTGAAATAGTAGAATGCATGCTGACATGAAAATGTGGAGGGATAGATGCACAGGCATCAGGCAAATTAGCATAGATAGGTGAACTGGGTATGTGCAGGTGTTTGGATATATGAACATTGAGGTAAGAGCAAAGAGTGGCTGCGTTGAGCTGGAGCACCTAACCTGGTACCCTACATCTAGCAATGGCCCAGAGCAGGTGAGTGAACTCCCCCACCAGCATCATGTTGTGTTATGTATTACCAGGGTGGCATTCACCCTGAAAGCCCCACAGCACCACGTTCATTGTCATTTTCCTGCTCCCCATGCCCAGATGTTCTGCAGAACCCTCGCAGTAATGCTAGCCAGCTTCCACTTTCTACCTTCCCAGTGAGTTACGGCCCTGTGACTTTTTGAAACCTCAGAGTTCACAGGGAGTTTAGTGTCTCCACACGGTGAAACGCCGCAGCAAACTCATTTGGCTCCAGCTGCACTTAGCGCACGAGGCAGGCTGAGTGCTGAGCTGAATCACGCTTATCAGGACTGAGACCAATTTCTTCTGCAAAGAAGAAAGCAGAGCAACACCCAACAACAGGGCCACTCTTGGCTTTTCTTTTTTTTTTCCTGTTTTGGAGTGATCATAAACCTCTGGCAGATCCCTCAGCTCCTTGCAGCACAATCAGAGCGAACCAGAAAAGAACTGCTCCGTCAATGGGAAATGTTCCTCAAAGGTTTACAAGGTTTCCTGTGGTTTTCGAAAGCAGCAATTACGTTTTATTCTGTGCAGTTTGCACTTTGCTCTCAAGGTGGAAAAGCCACCTCTGTGGGGTGCCTCTGTGTGCATGTGCTTGGGCAAGGGAAACACAGGATGGGTCAGCCATGGCATGGTCTCACACAATCTTCCCAAGGGATTTGGCAGGAGGATCAAACATTTCTGAGATCTACTTAATCTCACTGACTCTTCTTTTGGTGCTGTGGGTTTCAAAGGGATCCTCACTGGTTGAAATGCAGTCTCAGATCTCAAGGATGGTCAGGTACCTGATCCTTTAGTTTTTTCCATGGACAGTCCAGATGATAGCAAATATCCGTGAGCCCCTAGGAATAAGTACTGGCAGAAGAGGGGTGTTAAATTCCCATCAGGACAGCTGCTAATCCCAGGATGCATTCCTCAGAAATTTGGGCTAGGATATCATGTATTGGATACACCTGATGGGTAGTGTGAGAATTGGAAATAAAACCACCAGGGCTGGCTGGAGGCATGGTCAAGAAGACGGTCAAATGACACTGTCTCTGCATGTTCTTCCTATAGAAGAGCATTGAAGAGTTGCTGTCTGTCTTACTGCAGAATCCTTGAACCCCACCTGAGAGGGAAGCAGGGCAGAGAAGCAGCATGTGCCCAAGGAAGCACAAACTGAGCAGACATGAAGGTTGATCAAAAATGACTCAAGGTAGAAGCTACCACTGCTTGAAGGAAAACTATCCCAGAGAATTAGAAATATCTTCTGCAAAGTGAATAGGATTATTTTTTATGTGATCACCACGTACATGTGTGTGTCAGTATGGATCAAGATTATCTCACTGTACTCAGTTCAGACTCACAGTTTTGGGGTTGGGACATGGGCAGAGCAAATTGAAATTCCCTGCCCAAGTGTTGCATTTCCCTGACCACCTTCCTCCTCTGCCTTGTGCATTAGCATAATCTAAGGAAAAAAGTACTGAGGGTTTTTTCTATGACAGAAGATTGAAGACAGCAAATGCTGGACATGCATTGCTGGAAAGGTTTTCTTAAAAAACTTGGGGTTCAAAAATTTCATTAACATAAATTATTTTATATGTTTGGAATCAAAAGAAGACTTTTTTTTCCTCCAAAAAATTAAATCTGAGTTTTTTGCATAATTGCACCACTCCAGCAAGTGTGATTATAAAACCCCCATCCCCCAAAATGAAGCACTGTGGCACCATGCAAAAAACTGACTTTGCATTGAATTTTCTACTGGTGAGTCAGATCTTACTCTGGTTTTATTTGACATCTTAATTGAAATTTCACTCATCAACAGACAGCACAGCACACAGTTGAGCTGAAAACAGAGTCACCAACAAAGCGTAACAACTGTTCTCTCTCATAATGGTGGAAATCAAAACTAACTTCATGTGAGTAACAAATAATAAAGCTGATGAACAGGAAATAATTAAATGTTGTAGTTGGTTAACCCTTCTAGAGACAGATGGGTCCAAAGTCAGAGGGGTACAGCCTTCAGATACATTTGCTTCAGTCAGGGGTATACCTGGCATCCAAGAACTTGGGCAGCCAGAGGTATATCCTCCCCCCTGGATCGGGGGGACTGAGTCAGAGGTTGGTTTAGGCAAATTTAGGTATATAATAGGTTATATACCTATATATAATAATAGTAATAATATTATAATATATAATAATGTTTCCAGTGTCAGTCATCCCCACTCCCTCTGTTACCAGCAGAAGAAGAAACCCTGGCAGAAAGCCTACAATTCACCAAAAGTAGGAAAAATTACTCGTCCTCAAGGGTGTAGTGTCTCATTGACTGTAGAGGAGCCCAGACAGTTCCCATAGGTTGCACCTGGAGTGCTGAAGGAAAGGTGAGATTAATCCCTCCATAGCTATTCTTTTGGTATCTGCCACAGTCTCCCAGGAGACTCAAGCTGAATCCTCTGCAGGACTCAGATCTCTGTTTGGCTTCCTCCGTAGCAGTGAGTACAAGGCTCATCTCTCCAGGCACTCATCTCTCCAAGAGAAATCATTACAAGAGCCTTGCTTTAGTCCATGTACTTCTGTGCCTCAGTTTACCTTCCCCTTTCAAACTCTAGGCTTACTCACTCCATTTCCCCTTGAGCACTACAAG
This sequence comes from Gallinula chloropus, assembly GCF_964237585.1. Lineage (NCBI taxonomy): Eukaryota > Metazoa > Chordata > Aves > Gruiformes > Rallidae > Gallinula > Gallinula chloropus. Next base: position 82,862,373 of record NC_140088.1, on the reverse strand, counting down.
ACCTGGCCTTGCTTTGGCAAAACATACTGTTGTGTGCTTAATGCACAACAGTCCCCCAAATCTTTCTGAAGTTCACATGAAGTAAGCAGGCACCAACGTGCTTCACTGAAGCAACAGCTCATTCATTCATGCTGAAAACGTCCTCTGAGAACCATGGCTGATGCATGCCCTCAAAGTCCTGGTCACCGTTGTTCCTAATGCACATACAGTGATTGATGGTGGCTCCAGTGACAGCAGATGGTTCAATCAGCCAGCACTGGCCACGAGGTCACAGACCAGAAGCTGGGCAATGGGCTCCTCTTGATCTACCAATAGCTGCACCTTCCTCCAGAGCTACAGAGTCTCAGTGGGCTGCAGAGAGTGGGGTGGGAGGGTCTCCAAAGGAGGCGAAGCTAATTAATTTCCATTCCCTCAGAAGACGCTGCTGCCGGTGTTTCCAAACCCCTTCTATTCTTTACTTACCCTTTTGGATCTCAAGGGATGCCCCATGACAAATTGGAGTTCTCTGGTGAACCAATTGCCTTTTTTTTTTTTTCCTTTTCTTTTTTCTTTTTTTTTTTTGGTGCTAAAGATGAAAGATTTAAAATGCAATAATGTTTTGTCTAAATTCTTGTGGAAATAGCTTATGACCTTTCATAGCGAAATGTGGTTTCAGCTTTCCGGTAAGAGAGCTCCCAGCTAATGATTTAGCTCTATTTTCTAATAAATAGTTGGCAAGAGACGACCACTCTTATACCCTTTGTCATTAGGGACCTATTATTTATGACTCAGAAATGAATCATTAGGCTTGGCAAACAGCAATTTCTTTGTGGCCAATGTATTTTTCCACTCGGTAGCAGAGTATGCTTGTAAATTCTTCCTCAAAATTACCGCTAAAGTATCTCCAAACAGACTCTCCCCCACACTGCCATAAATTCTCTCCACTTTGGTGACTATTGGTGGTCTTCCCACCTCAGGAAAAAAGGGTTTCTTTTTTGTTCTTAACGCCTTTCACATTTCCTTCCAGCTAATTACACTTTTATTTAATAAGGTAAATGGTTTTTGTTTTCCTTACGGCCTCCCCTTTACAGGATGAAATATTTCCTTCTGATGGAGCCTTCCTGTCCTCTGTATCCTGGCTAACTCAAGGCCTCCAAGCAATTAGAGTTGGAGAAGGCCTTTGCACTTACACTTACTTGGTGGTATCTGCTTGCCAAGGGCTTCAAAAAGTCATTTCCATGGGAAAGCGTGATGACACATCCTGGACACGAATCATCTGAGGGGCAAATTTCCCCAAATTTTGAAAGTGTGTAGGAAAAATAGCAAGCCAGCAGCTCATGTTCTCTCTCCCTCTCATTCTTTAAATCATTATTCACGTGGTTGAGAGACTTCATGAATCTGTTCCTTCCTTGTACAGTGAGCATGTCTCAAGGGACATACAACTGTCCAGCTAATCAGGACAAGGGAATTTTAAAATATAATAATAAAAATACCCACCAAAAAAACCCCGTTGAGGAATATGGTTCAGACTTTTTTTCTGGATGAAAATTTTACCAGTCCTCACTTGTATCTGAATCCAGGAGACATGAAGGATCAGCCTGACCGTAGGAGTTTAATCCCAGTACCAACTTTTCTGGCATTTGGGAAAGTACAGATCACTGGTGGGGCATCATGATATGTGAGATTTCTGAGAAGAAAGCAGAAGGCAAGAAGTTTTGAGAAAATTCAGGGGGGGAAAGTGCAACTAGAGGCTTGTGAGTGTTGCAACACCACGGAGACTATCCAAAAAGATGGAATAAACCTTGCATGTGTAGATTCACAGATTTTACCACTGGAGGAACCATTAATCACTTAGTCTGGCCTCTTGCAGAGCAATTTGCTCTGCAGCCTAGGATCCCGTTAGTGTCTCCTGCTTACCTGTAACATCAAGCAAAGAGAGTTCTGCCTTGGCTATCAAGCAAAAGGAAGCTTTGAGGCAAGGCGCAAAGGAATATTAATGATTGCCAGTGCAAAATATAATCACTGGGAATAGTTTTTGCTGGCAAACAGCAGCAGACCAGCCTAGTCCTGGCTCAAATAGAGAATAATGTTCTTTTCCCAGTCAAAACAACAATTCTTACTTCAAATTATAGGGCTTGGTAAAAAGTTTTCATATTATTGATTTTCTTCCGTGGAAAGGCTACAGGTAAAATATACACAATGTAGTAAAAAAAAATCCCCATTTTAACTGAAATTTGCTTCTTGAGTTGTTGGGGTGGTTGTTTGGGTTTGGGTTTGTTGCGGTTTTTTTCATGTTGGAAATATAGCAGCATTTTATTTTCAAGAAGGTTCCTATAACTCTTGTAAGAGGCAAGTGAGAAAAGAGAAATAATGTGCAGATCATCAGAAACTTTGGGGAACTGAAGAAGGAGCAAAAGACTTGGGAGAGCCAAACAGAGCATCAGAAACTTTGGGGAACTGAAGAAGGAGCAAAAGGCTTGGGAGAGCCAAACAGACTTAGGGTGTAGTAAAGAAAAGTATGAAATGGAGTATCAGGAAAACTTACAAGGTAAGAAAAAATTTAAAATTAGCTTCTAAGATGTGTACTTGTGATCATGCAAATGCCTTAGGTGCCTCCTGGATTTGTTGGAAATAACAATAACGAGGCAGCCTTAACATCAGGCAAGGGAAAGGAGAAGCGTTAGCTGAAGATTGCTGAAGATTCCTACTGGAATATCTTTGAGCTGGAATATAGAAAAAACAAAACAGTTTCTGAAGTCTGGAATTTAATTTAAAAAATACCACGAAGTTTTGGAATCTACTAAATTTATTTTATTTTTTTTTAAGATGAAAAATCCACCTTTCAATAAAAATCTGGGCAGAAATAACTTCTTTTGGTCCAGGATGTGTCTAAGCATCTGTCATATGGAGAAGATCACTGTGTACCCTGTTGGATCAGATCAGAGATCCCTCTCATGGGAGCATCTGCTTGCAGAGATGTCCTGACCAGACATTGTAAAGGCAGTTTTGAGAAACTTCTCACCAAAAAAAATTATAGTTTCACCTGTTCCTTGATAAACTGCCCATTTATTCCTTCTTCCCTCCCAATTTTAGTCAGATGTCAATGTGATGCTCCAAGTTTAAAAGGATTCTATTTTCTTCCTAAACTGTTGCCCATTTCTTTTGTTTTAACACTTTATCAAGACTTCAACTCTTGATAATTTTGGTCACTAAGCCTCTTTTGACTCTTGCTGAGCCAGCCATGGGGTAGGTTTCAAGAACCAGAAAGGTTTCTCTAGGTTGACAACACATTCACCAGTCTGAGAATATCTTTGTGAACCAGGCCAAACATTTTCAGAGGACCTGATTCTTATTTTTTTTTTACTACAAAAGAAGTATCTCTCTGCCAGACTTGCACATAACATGGTGAACCCATACTGAACTTTACTTGAGGCTTGAAAAAGTTTAAATAACCTTTTTCTGCTCAATATTTTCATTGTAGCTCAACACTTTCCAGTTCAAGCCAAGACTGAGAGCATATGTGCTGAAATTCTGGAGCATAAAAACAACCAAAAAAAAAAAGAAAAAGAAAAAGAAAAAACCCCAACCAAACAACAACCCAAAACACCCACCCACAGAAGAACCCTCTTCTCTCCTGGGCATTCCTGAACCAGCTGGAAGCTGAAAATGCTGGCAGTTTCACAGGGAATGAAAATCTACAGACGCAGGAGGTTAAATAAACACCACCCAGGTTGTTGTTTGTATGGTTGTTTGTCAAAGCCCAGAAAGGAATACAATGGAAGACTTCATATGTTGATTTTTTTTCTAGCTGTTTACATAAATCTAATCCCACTAAATTGCCATTGTTCCTGGAAATATGTAATTTTACTCTATATTTAGAAACAGTGAGCAAAGATCAGGCTCGTAAGGAAAGGCGCGTCTTATGGACGGTGGTTGCTGATACAGTGGGCATCCTGTCCAAGACATTTGTCTGGACCTCTGAAGGAGAAAGGGTCATGAACAAAGGGTGGTATTTCTAATTGACAGGTTTAAGTGACAGGTGACACTGCTTCCTTGATGTACCCCAGTTCATACATGGGCATGCAGACATCCACCTTCACTCACTCCATCCTTGTTCTTGGTACATGAAGCCATTGATGTTAGAACAGAGATCACAAGGCACACCTGAAGGACCCATTTCTGCATGGTGATTTCCTGCCAGGTACTGACAATGACTCCCACCATGCTGGTGGTTAGATAATGCTCAAGACATTTGGAGTACAATTACATTGGTTTTCTGGTTTGGATGAGGAGTACACTTCAGAAGTTCATCTCCCAGATCTCTTCATTTACGAAGCTTTGATTCATGCCATAGGGAAATCTCAGAGTGCACAAACTGAATTCCTTCTAGGCAAAACTTATCCAAACTGCATGCTATCAGAGCAGACCTGCTGTGGGCATTGAAGGCACAGGATCTGATTAAAACTGGTCCAAAGATCTCCCTGCAAACAGAACTGGCATGGCCATAAGGTCCACAGCCATCTGACTGGAAAACTGCCCCTTACACTGCAGGATTTGATGGCTTGTATTCTCAGGGTTTCCATATCACCTTCCTACCACACTTGCTTTCTAAAATTCTATGGTTTGCTCTTGACCATCTGAATGCTAGGACAGAAGAGAGTTCAATTAGCAATTTAAAATTCATTTAGCAATACTAGGATGAAAATTTTCATACACAACTAAGATAAAAGACCAATATGTGACTAGGTAGATGTGTACAGGCATCACTTAAGCTCTCAAGTGTAAGATTACATTTGTGAAAGCTGGAATGAATACATGGAGTTCCCAAAGACACAGAGAGATATGCACATATGTGAGAGAGGTATGACCCCTCAGTACAGGATTAGCTCACTTTTTTTATTTGCACGTTGCTCCTGATCTCCTTCCTGTCTACACAACTAATGCCTCATACCTGAGCTTGGTGGCCCACTGGAAATGCTGTGTTCAACCCACTCAAGTGCCCCTTTGCAGACCCAGGGAATTGTCTTGAATGAGCTGATTAATCAGCAAAACATTGAACAGATTAGTTCTTTTTGGGGTTACATGTTCTTCACCCATGCTATCTGCTAGATACAGAAAATCTTTGTGCACTCAAGTAGATACAGCCCAGGTTAATCTTTCCAAAGCTCTCATTTCCCTTACTTCTTTGGCATGTGTATATGGTGTATTGGAAAGCTTGTGGGTGGTGAGCCATCTCTAGTCTCCTGGATGCTCTTATGCCACAGTTAACTGCCATTCCTTCTGGAGAGCTAGACCTTCTTACCTCATCAGTGCATTGGCACACAGGCAAGGGCTGCACCATCCCTGCACTTAGTGCTGGGAGAAGCAGTAGGGCCATCTAATCTCAGAGAAGGAAATCCCATTTGTGAAGAATGTAGCAAAGACCTTCTTGTGCCAGGTATGAGCAGGACGAGCACCTTGGCAGCGACAAGCCACCCCACACTTGTCTTTGAGAGCACCAATTTGGACTATACTGGGGCAAGTGCTGCCCAGTCTGCTGCTTGCGTTGGCTCTTCAATGACATATCCTCCTCCCCCAGAAGTGGTGCTGGAGGAAAAAGGCCACTTTTTTCCCCACATCCGACCACTTTCTAACTTGCATTTCTTTTTCTTTCTATGGACTTTTTTCTTAGTATGGTTCCCCTTGTTATTTTCCACCCATGTTTGTCCTCACCATGAGGAGCAGCACCGCCTCTTTCCTACCCTAAAATGCAAGCAAATTGGACACTCTGTTCCACAGAAAGCCCCAGGGGGCAGGGGGACATTATTTTAGTATTGTTTACACTTCTGATCATCAGGCTCAGCAAACGCCCACAGGCTGGAAACCCATCCTAATTGTTGTGAGTTGTTTTGGTTTTTTCCCCTGGTGGAAAAAAATCTGTTAGTTATTAATCATCACCAAAACCTTGGTTTTCAGCAGCGCTGAGATGAGGGAGTGACAGACATTGTGAGAGGAGGCTGTATCATGGGGATGCAACTGAGAACCTGGCTCCAAGAGTTATTTAAGAAGCTCAGCTCCTTAAAGAGCTCCGCCACACTGTTCTGAATAGATAAAGTCACTTTTGGACATAATGGCCCCAAAGGGGGTATTTACTTTAAAGATTCCCACCCTCCAGAAAATTCTGAATTAGCTTCCCCTCACCCTCCAAAAATCCAGTAAAACAAAGGCATTATTTATAACCTAATATAAACCTGAGACTAGCTAAATAAAGCATTGATCTAGCCATTTACAGACTCAGATTCTATCATCCTCTCACCTGTATTCTCATCTATCCATTTATCTATTTATTCATCCCTTCCTAGACACACATTATCTGCTGTCATCATGTATTTACTAGTCCCTGCTCACACACCTACAAATGCACACAAGGAAGGAAGGAAGGAAGGAAGGAAGGAAGGAAGGAAGGAAGGAAGGAAGGAAGGAAGGAAGGAAGGGAGGGATTGGATGGATTTGGTCCTAAGGATACACAATGTCAGCACAAACTCATAGTCCCAAACAGTTGGAAAACAGTATATCTGGTGTGGGAAATGGGCTGTGGTGATCACTATGCCAGAGAGTGGGTACAGCTGCTATAAGTGACCAGCACCCTGCAAAGCGCTGACCACCCTCCAGCAATCAGCATGCTTTATAATGGTTGCAAACTGGATGTTTACAACCAGGCATAAAATTATTTTTGATGATCTCTTGAGCCCTTTCCTTTCCTGAGATGCCTCTAAGAAGACACTGAAGACTATGTCCTAGAACGGAGCCATATTTTCATCCTGCGTCTCTTTGTGCCCTCTTTTGGGGAGAAATGCAGGCAGGGGAAGGGAAGATGAGGGTGGAGAACTTGCACCTGTTATTGTCTGCATCCACAACTTCCCTTCCCCACAGTATCCACAAAATGCAGATGCCTGAGTCCATCCTTGAAACTTTAAAACAGCCATTCCTTCCTGTAGAGTACAAGTGACCACCCTCTGGTACTTCCAGCAGACACATCCTATCATCCTAAATGGCCTCCAGCTGAAATATAGTTCTGCCTCTGAAAAAGGGCCCAGAGCCGCACAGCTCTGTGCACTAAACCCTGACACATTGCTGGAAAGGTCCCCCTCACAGCTCTTCCAAGAATAACAAACCTTTGCAATGTGCTCTCATATATCATCAACAATTAAGGATGGTAACAATCCAAACAGCCATCTCTCCAGGGATGGAGGGAGGGAAGGAAGACTTATTAGGCCCTCAAAGAAATGTAAACCCAGCACCGTGCTGGCCTTGGATTTTCTGCCTGGCTTTGAGAGGCTCTGTGAGACCAGGATGCCTGGTCTTCTCGACTTCAGCATGGCTCTTGAGGGGAATCAATGGTGCACCCCAAAGCTGCCAAGAACACAGCCTCCTTGGAGAGAGATGCTGAGGCCAGGGTTTGCGGCATCTCATGCTTCTTCCCCTTCTATTTTTTTGGGCCTTGAATGACATTGATCTCAGTCCAGCCCGTGCTGTAGAGAAGGTGCAGTCTGTGCAGTAGGAAGCAGCATGGGGCTCTCTGGTGGACCCACTTACTGGGCTGCTCTTCCTGAAGCCCACAAGCCAGGTTCAGGGTACAAGCAGGGCCGTGTCATTTGCAATTTCTCAAAGGCAGCTAATTGTGCCCTAGGACATCTGAATGGGTGAAACAACCACTTTCCCAGGCCTGCCAGCCCTGCCCTCCTGTGATGTGGTTTAATGGGAAGAAGGAGCCTGCTGGGAATGGCTCCATGGCGTTGGCTCATGGGGTCTCCAGGAATGGAGCAGACAGACTGACTCTGGTTTTCAGCTGTTCCTGAAGATCTGTCAGCTGCAAGCAGAGCTGTCTGGCTGGGTTTTTTGGTGGAATTGCTCCCATGGTTCTCCTGGAACAAGTGTTCCTCCCCCACTGAAGGGGCTGTAGATTGCTCTCCTCCCTGTCCTGAGGACAGTTTGGCTGCTGCCATGTGTGATGATGTAGGACATCAGGGCCACAGCCTACAGGGTGTGAGAACAATGTCACACCTCCCCAGCCAAACTAGCTCTTCCATGTGGAAATGAGAGGAAGCTCATAGAAATGGCTTGTCCCACCCTCTGCCCCTGCTCCTTCTCCCTTCCCAAGTGCCTTGGGAACTGCAGGAAACCCTTTTGATCTACTCGTAAGACATCAGAGCAAGGGTGAGGGTTGGAAGTGGTTGCTCTGCCATTTCATGTGTCTGTTAACCTACCCAGGCTCATACAATGGGAAAGGTTTTGTAACCTGTTTTAATCTCCAAAGGAAAATGTCGGATTTAGCCCTCAAACATGTAGGATATAGCTCTGCTAAGAGCTAAACAGCCATCCAAGCAACTCCTCAGACCAACTCTTCACCCACGTGCCATAAGATCACACAAAGGTATTATTTTGCTCATTACTGGACAAACCCTGCCCCAGCCTGTGCCAGAGTGTGCCATGGGACAATACCCATCACGAGCTCATTCATGAGGTAGCTCCTTGCCAACCACAGCTTCACATCACTGCTCTACAGCAAACACTTGTGAAGAGCAGCTTCTGTTAACTTTGTGCTTTTTGTCATGCCTTGGCTGACCAAGTGGTTCAATATTAATCACACTTCCTTCTTAGGTCCCTGCTGGACCTCCACGTGAGGCCAGGATCAGGCCCCAGGTTTCTTAAACCTGGCTCCTTGCCTACCGGCGCTGCTGGGCCAAGGCACGTTTTGAGCAGGCCTGGCGGAAGGTTTTGGATGGGACAATTTTCCATTGGCAAACGCTGCATCAATGAAACCCAAATATTTTGTGGGTGTAGCCCAATTTCCATGAAATTCTTGACAAAAATTGTCCCAACTCTCCCCCCTCCCCGTCGCTGCAACTTTGAATTTGCCATTTCAACTTTCTCCTGTTCTTTTAGGATTGCCAATGTGCTTTATCTGATAAGGCAAAGCCCACTGTTGCTGCTTTGTATAGTCTTGTTTGGACTTTTAGAAATCACAGTAATGGCTTTAATCTTTCATAGCATGGTGCTATTTTGATAGTTATCTTAATAAGTATTTATGTCTGGTGGAAATCTTAAGCATTGTCAAAATGAAGCAATCATATACTACCAAATAGAAATAGTTCAGTGATGCTGAAACATGAATTTATGCTATTGACAAGAAATATTTTAGTATTTCCAATCAGGTCTTTTAAAAAAATGCCATTTCACAAGAAGTTTCAGATTTTCACTTCTGTGTTCCAATTTGGAATAAAAACAGAAGTAGAAATGTTGGCATTTCCCCTGGGGAGGAAATCTGATTTTCCAAAAAGTTTTAGTAATAATCTGGGTTAGAGGGAGACATTTTAAAACCTGTTATTAAAAATGATTGTTCAGCCAGTAAAAATGGTGTGAAAGGAACGGATTCAAATATAGATTTACAGGATTTTTATGTTTCCCCTCCGTAACTAACCTATCTTTTTATAGATCTGTTTTACCTTCCTAACACTCTTTCTTTGTTACAAGTACCAGACATTTTCACTCTTAGATGCTCTGATTAACCTGATAAACTCAATGGCAAGCAATTGTTCTTCAGCTTTCATTTAACTGAGACAATTGCTGCTTTTATTTCAAGACTGAAAAAGAACTTGTGTGTGAAAGCTAGTCTGTTGGGGTTTTTTTATTATTATTTTTCAAAATACATCATTAGATTCAATAAAACATGTTACCTCTTCCTCCAAGCCTTGCATAATTGTTAATCTAAAACAACTGATGCAAGAAAAATGCCTGTTTTTCTCAGTGTGTGCAGAAGTTATGCTGAGGTTGCATCGCATACAGCTACAGGAGTGGTTTGAGACCAGGAAAACAGCCGCACCAAGTCAAACTAAAGGTCTTACCCCGTTTCTGACAGTGACCAGCACCAGATACCTAGGAAAAGTGCCTAAAGAAGAAAGTCAGATTAGAGCAGTCCTCCGGGATTGTACTACCCCAGGCCCTGGGAGTCAAACATTTTGGAATTTACAAAGATTAAATTTACATCTGGATGATCACGCTTAATAAACATGGATGGATTTATCCTCCCTAATTTATCTGAGATCTTTTAAATTCAGCGGACTGGGATATGTTAAAATAATTCAATCTGAATTATAATTCCTGGTTCTTTTGGTTTAAAAGTTCATGAGGAAAAATATTGCTTGCAAGGAAAAAACTGCCTCATTTTAACTTTTTCATATTTTAACTGACTTTCCTTTTATCCCTTCTACCCCAGTTAGTAGACTGCATTTTAACCAAACAAGAATGCCTGTATATTCATTTCAGATGGATAATCAATATATGGATGTTTCTCTTAAGTTCCTAATGCTTCATAATTGAGATGGAAACATCTCTTAAAGGCAGATATTTTTTTGGTCAGAATACTGCTGTTTCTATCTCCCATTAAAATAGGAGAAAATCTTCATTTCATATGTCATAAAGGGGAGGGGGGGCTGGAATCCATCTTGAAGGATTTCATATTACACTGATGTAGGCCACCTATTGCATCCACCCTCATCAAGATAGAGAATCACACAAGAAAGACAGCATGGAAAATAACATGGTATTTTGTAGAAAAATTGCTCTGTTTGACATAGGAAGGGCTGAATGTGTAGATTCCCAATCCTAAAGAAGTCACTTAAGGGAGAAGAGACCTGTTAGAAAGGAAAGATGTTTAGACCAGGAAGAAGTTTCAATGAATAAATGAAGATAAGAAGCTGGGTGGGAGATTCTTGTTGAAGAAGTGATATCTAATTCATCATCCCATGAGATCTAAAGCAAAAAAAGAACTATGAACTGTAATTTACAGTCAGTTATTTTAGCATGTTCCAGGCAGCCTCTGATGTTTTTCTCTCCTGTTCACAAAATCAAGAGCAGTCACCATAAATATATGGGGATGGCTATTTATTAACTATATGTGAAAATGAGCGCACATAAAGAATCTCTAAGGGAAACTCCTGAGTCCAGGCTAGCAGTCACGCCTGGACCCTTAAATCTTAATAAACTAAGACACAACTTCGTCTGGACAGGGATCAGGAGGAATCAAAGCCAAACATCTTCTTCCTGACTTGGATACTAAATGCAGAACCAGCCTTTGCTTGGAGTAAGCAAGCTGATCTTCCAACCTTAAATAAAGCAACCCATAAAGTTAACCCTGCAACACATACTTCTGTTGGGGGGGGTGGGGGCAGGGTTAATTGACAAGTTTGTTTGTCTGTTTGTTTGCTTATTTTTAATACAGACAGCTCCAGCAAGCCAAATTCATCCCAGATGTTATTCAGTCGACTTCAGAGGGGTTATTTTGCATTGACTTTGATCGAGTTGTGGTGGGTTGAATTCATTTGCAGACCTGTCACCTTCTGTGAAATAGCTGCCAAGCTTCCATGCCGCAGGTAAAACTCTCTGCCTAGCTGGGCTGCTTGGCCCCTTCCACTGCTGCCTCTTCCCAGAAAGGCAAGTTGTTCTCTGAGACCCTATCCTCACTGAGTGTGTCTACACCTGCACACCCCATGGCTGCACCTCTTCACACGTCCATGCTGCTTTGGCTTCTGCACAGCTCACGCTCAAGGTGACACTCGGGTCTGGAGCAAGTCCAAGCTCACAGGAGAGGCAGAGACTGACTCTGCACAGAACAAAACAGTGATTCTGAGTCCTCCCACACCTGAACACATTATACCTGAGCACCTTTTCTTCTCCTGCCCAGAGTTTAGACTACCTGCTTATGTCTACACTAGTAATCAATGTGTGAGCAAGGTAAGGTCTTGTACAGTGGCACATAAGCCTCCAGGGTTTTTTTTGTCCTGCTCTCTGTCCACCAGCATTTTTCCAGGCATTCCCATGCACAGCTAAGAGGATAGTAAGTATGGTTCATAACACAGAATTGTGTTGGAAAAGACTCAAGATCATCAAGTCATTAACCCAGCCCTGCCAAGTCTACCAGTAAACCATATCCCTAAGCACCATGTCTGCACGTCTTTTAAATACCGCCAGGGATGGTGACTCAACCAGTTCCCTGGGCAGCCTGTTCCAGTGCTTGATGGGATGGATTAGGCCACCATCTTTGGAGGAACAAGAGTTTAGCCATGAGGACATAGTCCTGGCTAAGCATCTTGGCATTGGAACCAAAGGACAGCTCTTACTCCATTTTATTGATTAATATGTATTTAGCTTTGGGCTGTGCTATGACCAAGCTAACAGCCTGGACAGACACTTAATGGAGCAGAGGCTCAGCACAGTTAGGGGTGACCTTGAACTTGCCCTTTCACCTGCAGTGCTGATATCTGCCACAACCCGTTAGATGATGAGTCAGTCTGGAAGCCATAGTCACAGAATAAGAGAATACTAAATCCGTAAGGGACCTTTCAGAGCTGGACAGCTATTCTACTCTTTTTGGGGCTGGGCGTAGTTGTACCCAGTCTGGGTTCAGATCCAGTTCAAGACATCATAAAAAAAAAACCCCAAATGTTTGGTTACCAGAACAAACCAGTCAGAACCCACACCCATCAAACTCAAGTCTCAGTTCAAAACAGAGTGTTGAAACTCAAAATTAAAACTATTGTTTTTTGACCATTCGTTTATTTTCTGACTTTAACGACAAAAATTTTCCAAGTACTTTTTTGTGTTGTCAAATAAACAAAGGTTTTTTCAGAGCACTTTGTTTTAGTGAAAGAAAATACCATGCAATATATTCTCTGTCATACTGCGTGTCTGCAGCGAAATGACAAATCTGAGGACTGAAAATGTTTTTTCAGCACACACTTGTGTTGCTGAAACTGCCAGAACAACTTTTGCTCGTTGACACAGCTAAGGCACAACATTTTTATAATATTCTCAGTAGATTAATATGTCTTTTATTTCTTTTTTTTTTTTCTCTCATTGAGACAAAGCTCATCTGCAAATGAATCAAAACTTGGCAAAGTCTTTTTGGGAGCTTTCCTTTTTTCATATATCTCTTCTTATTTAGAGATCACATGAGCTCTACAAAGAAGACATTCCAGACCTTCATCTGATCTTTCAACTCTAGACACGGTTAGCATTGATTTTGTAACATTGTATTCTGCTTCTGTGTGAAATATTTCCATCTGCCTACAGATATTAATGAAAAAGATATATGAAAAAGAGATTTTTTTTGCCTTTGTCTCTCCGTTAATGCAGACAATTTTTCAAAGGAAAGCAGAAAACTTTCATCTTTCCCATTGATACTTCTTTTAAAAAAAAAAGCATGTCAGTTTTCAGCAACCTTCAGTTATGGAAAAATGTTTGTTTTCACCCGAGTCTTTCCAAACAATTAATTAATGACACATTTAATGCATCTTTCTCCCCCTTTCTGGCAGACAAAGCAGATGGTTTGAGATGTCCATCAGCAACAAAAGCCCTTGAGCTCCAGGGGTCGTGCAAATGTGTCATTGGTAGAGTGCAACCTCTATCAGGAATAAAGGGAATACCATTAGCAGGGACTGAAATTGCCACATATGAGAAGGGGAGATGCAGCATAACCACATGAATCAAAATGAATGAGTGGCAGGGACAAAGTAAGGTACAAGTATTCCTTAATGCTCTGACAATGGAGAGGAGTAGGGGGCAGAGGACGTTGTGTAGGCAGGTGCCAACTCCTCCTGGGCTTTGCCTGGAGGCCTCTCAGCAAAAATCTTAGTCTTGTGCTAATAGGGTTTTTTCCCCTAACTCCAGTGGGAAAAGTCTGTATGTTTTAGGAACAGAAGAAAGAAAAAATTATGTACTCCTCTCGATGTCGGTGCTCGGGGTTAAGTGAGCCAACATAAATGTATTTGGGCAACAGAGGGTTTATTGTTCCCATGGCCCTGCTATTTTCTTAAGTGAGTGAATGTATGTTTTGGAGGGGGAAGGCTTTGACAGTGCTGGTTAAAGGCATCATATGTTAAAGAGAGTTTGGATGTTACCTCCTTAGTCACCCCACCTGTCACTAGGTCACCCTGCTATTTGTCAAGAGGAAAAATCTTTGTTTGCTAGGAAGCAGTTTATGAGATTGAACAAAATTCTGCAAAACCGCTGTTTTATTTTAATGCTGGGGGTGGGGGTTGGGGGAGATAGCTATAGATGCTGTTATGTCATCAACTGGAGACTCTGGAACTTGCTCAAGACATACAATCCCAGTTAGGCTTTCAAGAAGCAATCATCTGGTAAAATTTAGGGCAGCTTCCAGTGGTCTGGTTTCAGAGGAAGTGCTGTCTGGGTGCAAAAAGTGAAGAGGGGTTCTCTGCAGACAGAAAGAGAGCTACTAAATATTCATTCCTGGGAGGCACAGGCCTCTTTCTCACTGTCTTTATAAAGTTGGAGGCTCCATCCCATACAAAACACCTTGAGGTTCTGCAAGTATATGGCAGGAGGAGGATGGTCATACAAGGTAAAATTACCCTTGTAAAAGAGAGACAAGCCAAAATTCAGCAAGAATGGGATTTCCACAGTCCTTGTTTGCACCAGCTCCCTTTGAATGCCTCTCAGCAGTAGCTGGACATGCTGGGATACAGATGTTGTTCCATGGGCACAGCAGCCTGCCAGCCATGTGCCACTTCAGCTGTGGCTGCTTCTCATGTCAACATGAGATCTACACATTCCCAGCAGAGAGGGAGGACAGCAGTGCAGAGGGAATGGCACTGCTGTCATGACCTTCCCCTCCCCTTTGGCAGATGTGCAGCGGCTGCTTCTCCATCACAAATGATTCCCTTCATCTCTGCAGGAAAGAAGAAAAGTTTCAACCTATTTCAAGGTGTCAGCCAAGGAAAATAATGTATGACCTGGCTCCTAACTTCACTGGGCGTGAAAGTGAAGGGGCTGCTCTACTCCATCTGGACTGTGGTGTGCTGCATACTGTAATGATGTAAAACATAAACCTGATCTGTCTGGGCCTGGGTCAGAACCAGTGTTCAGTCAGTTACAAAGAACATTTATTATCCCAGGAAACAGGAGGAATGAATGTAAATCCATTGTAAAAAATACAACCTCTTCTAGGGTTTGAACCAAAACCAGTGTCCTATGTGTCTAGGAATTCAGTATAACCTGTTAACTATTTTCATCAATTAGAAAAATTCACATCTCTGCTACAATAAAGTATGAACACCCCAGAGAGGAGACGTCTACAAGCCTGTAAGCACTTCAGACATCAAAGGTAGGACACTCAGCCCAGGATCCTTCTATCCATCCACTATGGTATTTACTGATCTATCACTTTCCTTGTGCTTGCCTTCTTTGTCCACATCAGAGTAATCTCATCTCTTTCAGTTACTTATTTGGCTGACAGCCATGGATGGTGTTGACCGGTAGACCAAGACACTCAAATTTAAAACATGCAAGTGTCTGCAGGTGACCTCCTTTTATGATCAGTGAAAATCAACACGATGCCTTGTTTGCCTGGATGCAGATGAGTTAGTGTTGCTTGAGGTGTAGGGTTGACAGAAGCAACACAGGGCCATTAAGAGATTATGACCTTTCTGCAGTGACTGCTACAGGCAGGGAAGGATTTCCTCAGGTATCTCAAGTGGCAATAAATGTTTATGTTTAACCACTGATTAGTGTCTGTGGTCTGAACTGATAAGATCAATGTTGACCACAGCAGGTGTTTGGACAACTTGCTCAAGTAAAGACTGATTTTGGTCTCTTAACCAGTATATAGAATGGTACCTTGGCACTGAAGATTAACCAGACCTTTAAATGGAGGTGGTGTAGACTGATGATCCTGGAGGCAGCCTCATCCACCTCTCTGACACCTTCAGATGGAATGAAGCACCTTTTCTACCAACTTACTTCTACTGACCAGAGACAGACTCAAGGTGATTGGCTCAGACTAGAAACTTGGCTGAAATTAAATTAATTTATACTGAGATTAGATTAATTTATATTATATTACACAGGTTTCCTGGGGAGGTGGTGGAGGATCTATCCCTGGAGACATTTATGGTCAAGCTTCATGAAGCTCTGAGTAGCCTGATCTAGTTAAAGGTATCCCTGTTTACTAAAGGGGATTGGACTAGATCCTTCAATGATTCTAACACAGTCTCTGAGTCTATGAATCTGTGATTCTATATCCATCTTGGTTAAACTGAGGTAAAATCTCATTATCTATCTGCATCTCCAAGTGAGGAAAGGAAGCAACAAGTTAATTATTTTCAGCATTTACTTTGGAATTTGGTGTGAAGAGAAGGGCCTTTTTGAAGCAGAATTGGCACAAGACACCCTTCCAAGGAAAAAAAAAAGGTATGTAATACCAGTGGGACTGATAACTGCCAGAAATTCCTATCAGTAACAGGACAACAGTGGAAAAGGCTTCGACAAAATCCTGATAGTGGTATTTCTGAGAGGCAGGGTGCGTAACTTAAAAGCATGGGAAAACAGCCAAGCAACATAGAACAACAACAGTATTAGGAATATCTCCAGAAAGGGATGATGCTTTGGAAAGAACCCAAGGTGAATGCTTACAGTTCCCATAAAACTCCCAGATTAGAGAAGGGTATTTCACATCTAAGGCCTTAATGAGAAGAGAGACAGAAAGCAGCGAGGTGCCCTGGGACCGCTGTCTGGATAGGGTCTTTCAAAACAGAAAAGGCTGCACAAAACACATCCAAAACGTGGGACAGCAAACAGAGGTAGCGCTGTCAGGTGCTCAGTGTGCAGAATGGGAAAGAGCAAAGTTGCAAAGCAAAGTTTACAGAGATGTAGAGGGGGCATATCAATGTGCTCCTGCCTGAGCAGCGCGTTGCGCACGCCCTGGAAGGAAATCACCGGCCTTTGCTACCAAATGCCAGAAGTTTCATTACAACACAGAAGTAGCTGCAGCAACTGAAACCGATCCCAAAGTCACACCTCCGATCCCTGCTTTATTGAGACCTCAGTGTTTGACCTTACTGCTCCGTAGGGGAAATCAGCAGGGAAAACACAAGGAAAATTTCCCCAGCAATTCCCCTATTGCGCGGTGCCAAACGCGACGCCGCGGGAAGATTCACCGGAACGCCCCGCGGTATCACTCTTACCAGCATTAAGAAATATCTTATCAGAAATAGGGAAATCAGCTCAGTGATGATGCAGCCAGCCTTTTTATTTTTATCTTTTTGGTCTTTTTTTTTGGTCCTTTTTTTTCCCCCAAAGAAACAACAAAGTCACCACGGTCTGCATAAAACCACAAGTTCCGCTGGCACTTGGAGAAGTCTGGAAGGGAAAGAATACCAGAGTTACTATACAGTATCAGCTGTGCTAAAAGGGGACTGAGCAGCAAGTCCAAGGAATGTGCAGCCAGAAATTCTGAGAAAGAGTCAGGAGGGACGCGATGTGCTGTGCGAAAGACGGGAGGAAGTATATTTTATCAGCTTGAGTAAATTTGCAGGTTGAAGAAGTGGCCTGAACTACTGCATCTGGGTATGGTAAAGCAAAGAGACTGATGGTAAAGACAGCAGAAAAGGATGCTTATTTTATTCCTGCCATAGCATTCACTGTGCAGGCACGATTTCTGTGAGTGGCTGGCAAAGTAAGATGCACCATTAGTTGTTATCCATTTTTAGACTGAGGAGGGGTTTTTTCCATTTCTCCTGAAGTGATTCTGCCTAACACAACACCCCTGTTCCTGCAAGGAAGCTGCCCCAAGTACAACTGCTGACCAAGCACTTCGCTTCAGGCATAGACAACAGCATGCATCTGAGAAAATGTGAAGAACTGGCATTAACTGGTGTTTCACGTGCACACCAAGTCCCAGCTTTATCCAGGGGCCAGGAGAATACCCCCAAAAATGTGTATATTGACAGTATCAGATACTGTCCAAGATTTCTAGTTCAAGGCACTGAACAAAACAAAAATGTGTCTGCAGGGGGTGCTGGAGAGGCAATGAGGAGGCTGGCTGTGCCCTCTGGGGTCAGTTTTACCCAAGAGTTAAGACCCACATGCTCCAAGGTGCAAGTTCTGAAGACAGGTAATGGCTCCGTTCAGTGCAGCAACTGCCAACCTGGTTATCTCGTCCCAGAAAGTGATTTTCAAATTCTGCAGTAAAAGAAACCCAGATCAAACTGTTCTCAAGTCTCTTCCCCCATCAGAAAAATTAAAAAAAAAAAAAAAAGCAGACAGGTTAGTGGGCTGAAGGACACCAAAACCCCAGAGATTTCATGCCACCATGCAGGAATCACATCCAGGGAACGCCAGTGTGAGGTATCTGTGCTGCAAACCAGTGGAAATATCCTGGGAGGTGTAACAGAACAGCCATGACTTATAGGAAACCATTGCCTGCTGAGGACCCCTCCATGAAGAGGTTGTGCCCACTTTTGGTGACACCATGACTGTGTTTAAATGAAGAAGCCACCATTCCAGATGGGCTGCAGACATTAAACCTGGATAAACCTTCTCCATGGTGTTTGAAAGCACTTTTTCTTGCCTTTTCCTTATCACCTTTTGTCACATGAGGGCTTGCAGAGAGATACTCTGGGACAGGCACAATCAGCTCCTGTCCCATCTGCCCCAGCACCCAAGTCCTCTTGCCACCCCTTGGCTGCCGGTCACTGATGGGGAGAAGCTGCAGAGCAACACAGAGATCCTGTGGTCAAGCAATAAATAACCATGCTGAAAGGAAAGGTAACCCTAGCAGACAGAGCAACAGCCTTTCTTACACTTCCAGGCTGTCGCCACGCTCAAGCAAAGATGATGTTACACATTCCCTTTCCTTTCCCTTTCTTATTTTCTTTTTTTTCCATTTTTTTCTTTTTTTTTCTTCTTTTTATTTAAAAGTGAGGTCACCAGCTGCTCCCCTCCAGTCTGACTTGTCCTGCCCTGCACAGACATTGATGTGGCTGCGGAAATTGAAGGCGTGATAGATGACAGAGTTGAAAGAAAACACAGAGGGCGCTGGGTTTGCCTATTTATAGCGGATAGTTCAGAGCCTGCCACTTAAATATACATTCCTGATAAGTGAATAATCTCTGGCAGGGCATAAAAATAGCTCTGTGGCTCCAACCATAATTACACGGTCATGGTTCAGTAACCTGGCCTGTATCAAATAGGCTACAACTGTCACTGATGGGAGAGGACAGGAGGAGTGAGGAGAAAGAGGAAAAACTTGAAGTTCAGGGTAAAATACAGTGTTTTAAACGCGAAATAGTTGGCTATAAGGCTGAAGGGACTGAGCTCAGGAATGCTGCAAGAAGTCCTTTTGATTTGGGGGCTGAGGAGGGACAGAGAGAAGTTGGATGCTTTATGTCCTGCTCTGAGGAGTTAAATTTGACTCAGTGTGGGATTTTCAGAATGGCATGGGATCAAACTCACTAACTGTTGCTGTCAAATAGTTAGGCATTGTTCTGACCAATCTATCTACATCCCTCTGTCATCACAGGTAGAGGATAATTCATCAACTCAGAATTTGGGTGGATGGATGGATGGATGGATGGATGGATGGATGGATGGATGGATGGATGGAGCTGCCTCTTCTTTCTGGGAGCCTAGAGGATTTAGAATCACAGAACCATTTGGTTGGAAAAGACCTTTAAAATCATTGAATCCAAATGTAAACCCAGCACTGCCTAGTCCAACCAACCACTAAACCATTTCCCCAGGCACCACATCTATATACCTTTTAAATACCTCCAGGTAAACCCTCAACCACTTACCTGGGCAGCCTGTTCCAGTGTTTGACAGCCCTTTCAGTGAAGAAGACTTAGGCAGGATGGACAGCTCCCATATGGCTAAAGTGAAATGAAACAAACCCTTCCTTTGACCCCTTTGACATGTAAATGTCCTATCAATGTACTTAGTTTGGTGCACAGTTTACTAAATCAGGGTGCAACCCAAGGCTTCCTAGTGTGTAAAAAGCCATCTTCACCCAAAAGTCCGGCAGGACGGAGGCACAAGTTTTAAGGTCACCCTAGAGAAGGGAACAGAGCCTAAATCTTTCTCCTCAAAACATGTAAAATGCCTAGAAATATTAGTCAAAGCTTCATAATATCCTTCAGAGCTTCAAAATGTCCCTCAAGAGCATCCTCTGTCTGGTCTGGACTGAACTAGCCCATGGTCCAAAACACTCACAAGTAGGGGAAAAAAGAAAATTCCGTTTCAGTAGATATTTAGGGAAGGAACTCATGGCCAAAGGAGGGAGGTGATATGCTCAAAGAAAAACTGGGATCGGAGGAAGGTCACTGTGTACACAGGCAGATGTTTTTGCATTTTGGGAACCCTGCCTCTCCATGGCCATAGCTCCTGTTCCTATTCTCCTGCAGAAAAAATGCATTACTGATTCCTTGAGGAGCTCAGGTACTGAGGTACTGTGGCAGCATAAATCACATAGGAATAAGGAGTTAAAAGAAATATTTCAAAGTTGTTTTTTTTATTCCTAATGCCTAAGCCAACTGCCAAATTAGCAGGAACCTTCCTGACAATGAATGGAGAGATGTGAAGAAAGCCTTTTTCTTTTATTTCGTTCACTGGTGAACTGCCCCAGGAGCTGGATGAGCCGTGCACACACTGCTTGTTATTACAGTATCTCCCAGCTTCTCAGGCATCACTGCTTGCACGGCACACACCCGCTGAAACGCGTTACCCAGCGA
Source organism: Gallinula chloropus (assembly GCF_964237585.1). Taxonomy (NCBI): domain Eukaryota; kingdom Metazoa; phylum Chordata; class Aves; order Gruiformes; family Rallidae; genus Gallinula; species Gallinula chloropus. The sequence goes on along the minus strand of NC_140088.1, from coordinate 82,841,830 downwards.
AACTATAAACTTGAGGAAAGGGAGAGCCGAGCTCTGCTTGGTGCTCTTTCAAACCACAGCATCTGAAGTGGCAGAGGGCAACGTCTTAGATGTCAGATCATTAAACCACATGGTTTATATTAATCACTTGATTACACAGAAAAGCCTCTTCGCCTGCTTCCAAACTCTGCTTTAACACAGAGCTTTGCAGAGTCTAGGCTTGAGGAGGTGTCTGGTAGGAGGCAGCTTCTCTTTTCCTTCCCTGAAGAACTCCAGAGCTAAATCAAATATTCCACATGAACCTTGGTTACAATGTTTGATATTCTTAGGATTAATTGCGTGAGTTACTGTGGTCATTGAGATCCTAAATGCCACTGCAGACGGGTGAAGTGCTGCACAGTCCCTGTGACTGGCTGTGAACTGAGTCTACTGCTTGTTTTGCAACGAACAGTAAATGTTTAATGCCTTTCTCTTACCCCATTTAAGCATTTTGGTTCAAAGCACAGGCATCCACAGCTGAACTCCCATGAAACATGGCACTTCAGTGGGCTGTTCCTCCACCCCCCAGCTTCTCCTGAAGTCATAAGACAGACTGTGAATATCGCAGCTGGGGTCAACTCATGGGTGTCTGGATATGAATTATCCAAATGATGCCAAAGGCTGTACGTGCCCCTGTCCTCACCCCACACCCTCACCAAACCTCAACAACTTTGAGTTCTCCCTCACTCCCTTTGATCTCTGAGTATCATTTTTCCCCCATGGACCAGGTATCCAAAGCTCATGAGACCCTTCTTTGAGTAGGGTAAAGGAATGATTTCCAACCTTTCCTTCCATCACCAGGTAGATGTTACCACTGACCACTGCAAAACACTTTGATTGAAAAGCAGGGTAGGAGTATGACACATTCAAAGAGTTTGGAAATCCAGAGACCTCAGCTGGTGCTAGGAACTGCTGTCAGAGCCAATGCTTGACCAGCCACTCAGTTTATTAAAGGAAAAGCCTTTTATACTCCACTCCATCCTGCCTGAAATAAGTACTGCTCCGGTTGGGCCGCACTACAAAATCTTTACTCACATCCTTGTGCCTCACCCCAAAGACACCACTTGTGCTGTGCATGGACACACGTAGGCATTTGGCACAAACACCTGCCTACCCAGCCGATCAAGCTTCAGCACTGCCACCTCTTGGCAAAGCCTGCAAGATCTGGCTACCGCTGGACCCGACTGGCAAAAAGCTAAGTTGGAGGGAAGAGGGAAAGAAAAGCACCAACGTTATAACTGGAAAGAAGTCACAAAACCCATCTTCTCCAGAAGCTGACAATGCAAGCCCCCTACCCCAGCAATTTGAAGGAAAGCCACAATTTCCCCTGTTGCTTTCCTGGTCATCCTCCGTGTCCCCCATCCAGCACATGCAAACAGAAATCTCTCCCACTTAAGTCTGGTTCACAGGCTCCTCTTCAGGGTTGTATCGACGTCGGCAGTGGAGAATGTGTTTGTGTTTGTTTTGACTTTTGCCCTGAGCCACCACAAATCCTCAGGGCCGGATTTCAACTCTACACTCCGTTCTAGGGAAGACAGCCTGTCATCAAGGCCTTTATTTTCTGGGAGGGGAAGCTTGTACTTAGCGTCAGCCCAAGAGGAGGAGGGGGGAGAGGGGGGTGGAAAGGGACAGCTGTTCTTTTTTGCCTTCCAATTTGGGGCCCTTTGCTCCATCCTTGGCCTCCTTCTTTCCAGGTTCCTTCTGGATGTCTCCTCTCTGCCCTCCCTCCTGAGTCAGCTTTACAGCTGCTGAAGGCTGTGCCTAAGTCCCCCACCTACAAGGGAAACCACAATGCCATGCCCTGCCCATCATCCATGGACAGCAGCATCCCAAGGATGAGCCTCTCCTCCAATGCCTCTTGCTCTGCCCAGACCACAAGCACACGTCAAGAGCACTGTGTCGGTCCATTTCTCATTAAATGGGACTTTATCTCTATTGATTAGCCTGATTTCTTTTTTTTTAAGACAATAATTTTTCTTTTCTTACTGCTAAAGCCACTGGAAGACATTTCAATTTGCCAGCCTTCACACCAGGCCGGAAGCATGATTGTCCATGCAGCCTGACCCCATGCATGGCCCACATATTCCCACTCCAGGACCCAGGTGTCCAGCCCAAGACAATGGTTATAAATCATGGCTTAGCTCTGCAAAACAAACACATCCTGTGGCGCCCAGCGTTTCTCATCTTCTTCCAAGTTCACCTAGTCTACTGAAAGTAAGAGGCAGGTGAGAGGTGAAGGCTTCTTTGCTTTTTCTCTTCCCTTACACCTGATGGCACTGCCGTGACCTGTCAGCCAAACACTCGGAGTCCTCACAGCTGGCAAAGCCAAAAGAATATGGTAAAGGAGGATGTTCTTAGTGACCCAGCACAGCACCCTGCGACCCCGAGTGTTGTGCTCCTCCTTTTAGCGGGGCTGTGCAAGTCTAACAAAGAACAGAGCTTGGCCTTGGACCTTCTCATTTCTAGATTGCCAATTTGTCTGCATTCAGCAGAGGGCTCTTTAATCTAGCAGACAACAGCTTAACAAGATCCAATGGCTGGAAACCGAAGCCAGACAAATTCAACTTGGAATAAAGCACACTTCTTTCTCTTTCAGTACGATAATTAACTACAGGAACAACTTACCTAAGGGTGCTGTAGGCCCTCCCTTTGAAATCAAGACAGGATATCTTTCTAAAACACATGCGTGAACTCTCTTGTGAGCTACAGCACAGGAACTCATGGGCAGGCAGAGGTGGGATTTACGTGGGAGGTCAGAGATCTTTTTTCTTGTCTTACCTTCGATGAATCAACCATTTGCTACAGGACTTGGATCCTTTTCCTCCTTGAAAGGCTGAATTTCAAGTGATTCATCTCCAGCAGGATACCGGTACTCTATCAACCCATTTCTGATTTTCTTTTCTGAGCCTTTTCCTGGTAGGTAGAGGACACCATCACTGACTTGAGTGCTAGCTCAAAGTCCTTTTTCCTCCTCCCACTTTGCCTCAGATCAACCACATTATATTTCTCTCTTTGAAGAACGAATTATTTCCTGGTCCCTTTTTCTGTTGGAAAAAGGGTACCTGGTAGTGGGAAGGCTGCTCACAAAGCATAGTCCCACTCTTGGAGACTGCTCTGTCCAGTCACAGAGTTTAAAAACATTCTGCTAAAAAAAAAACCCCGTGCTTTTCTAACTCCACAGAAATTAAAAAATAGCGTGGATATTTGTGGCTTCATCAACATCTGATGGTTTATGACAGGCATCCCCACGCCAGCATCTTATTGAGAGAAAACCCATACTCTTCTCCATGGGGCAGGGACCTGCTTTTTCCCCACCAAAGTATGTGTCAGGCTAGACAAGAGCACAAAAGACTGCAGCCAGACTCAAGCACAGCCATGCACCCTCAACACCACCTGTCCACAAGCCAGTGAGCTACTCTTTGGTTTCAAGGATAGAGAAGAAACTGCAAAACTGGGTTGAGGAAAATTACCAGGACACAGAACCCAGCTGGATGAGCATCTCACATCAAGCACACAATCTGGCTGAAGTTCAGGGGGCTTCAAGTCACACTAGAGTTGTGCTGAAAGGCTGAATCTTGGAGCAACCCAAAACTAGTAGCAAAAGGTCTTTCACTGTCTTCACTGCACCCAGCTCTCCCAAATTCCCTCTGATCCTCTCCATCCCATTCCTGACCAAGCATCTCACCACCATCACTGACTAAGTAAGTTCCAGCTGTGTATATGCTGAGCAGTTGAGGAGGAGCTGGGGAGCAGCAGAACAGGGGTATTACTGGGAACCCCACAAGCAGAGAGGTAGGAGCTACAGTGAGTTCTCAAAGCAGGAAGGGAAAGGGAAGACATTTCACACCATGAGCCATCTCCCCAGGCTCGCCTGAAAGTAGGACAAGCTCTTGGATGGAAGTGGGAATCTCACAGGGTTGGGCCAGCCAGTCACAAGATGCCATGAAAACAGCCTTTCCTGGCACAGATTCCAGTGTTTCCAGCCAGAATAGGGAAGCACAGAGACATGAAAAATAGTGGAGGAAGAGGACCAAATGTCTCAGAGCACCCACAAAGTCAGGTCAGTGCAGGATGAGACGTGGGCTGAAGCACGGGGTCACTTCTGAACATCCCCACCGCCCTCCCTTCCTTGCCCAAGGGACAACAGGGACGTGCAGACTGTGAGGATCCCATCGCCTCGCTCAGCAGCAAGGATGGCTCAGCTTTGATGAAGGTGGTTTTGCTGAGAGCCAGCTCTCAACCGCAGGTTTTCAGCCGTCAGGAGCCTTCCTCCTTCCCTTCTCCAATGTTCCCACTTGCATCTTCACATCCTCAGGCCCATGGCAGCTGCCACCCAAACCACAGCCTAATTCGATGTGTCAACAAGCCCCGCAGAGGCACATCCGGCTGATGGAAGAGTTTATAAAAAGAAATGTTCCTACTATAAATGCCTTCAGATGAAACAAAATTGTAAGAGGAGAGAGGATGGGAAGGCCGTGCTCTCCTTTTCGGGGAGCATCTGGCATTTGCTGCAGAAACCATTTAGTGCTCAGGTTTCAGTTCTTCATCCCACCTTCATCCAGCACCTTCAGATCTTTATACCCAGACTCCATTATGGTGGCTAAGAACGGTCCACACCCCAGCCTGGGACACCTCTCCTGGAGATTTAGTGTCCTTGGGACTGCTCAGTAATGTTCAGCAACCAGGATGAAAGCCCAGGAATGGAAAATATACACATCTATAAATACAAATACAATACAGATCCCTGGCCTCTGTGCACAGACATGCAAACACAGTCTCTGCCAGCTCGTTCAGACTTAGGGCTGTACCAGCAGACAACCCACAGGCCCCACAGTCTCCCCAGTAGCTGGGCTGTGACCTGTGGTGTCACTCCAGCTTCTGGCACCTGATCCTCTGAACACACAAGCACATGGAGCCCCTCACACAGGAAACCAGATAGAAATGGGGTTTAGCAAGAAAAGGAGACAGATGGGTAGGTCAGGAACAGGACATGGCCACGCTTGCACCTACCTGACAACTGTTTACACACAGCCACCCCTTTTTCATCCCTTTATCCCTCTATTTTCCCCACACATTTTTCCCCAAAACCACCTTGATCCCTCTCATTGCTCACCTTTGGTTTCTCCCCTAAAAGTCATGCTGTATCCTAAACTTACCTCAATAAGCCACATGTAGTCCTGAAATGTTCTTCCTCTACATCCCTCCGGTCCATGAGACAATCTGGAGAACATCTCACCTTGACTCACAGTGATGAGCAGTAGCCCATCTGCAAGGCCAACTGGTGCCCTGGAAGAGCCCTAAGGATGGCTGAACCTGGGTTCTCCTTTGTGTTGGTGGACATGAGCCCTCATTCTCACACCCTAACACTCACAGCCCCTTCTTTCTCAAGGAAACCCTATTCTACCACAGTTTCCAAGGGACCTGTGCCTGGGAATTCAGCCTGCAAGCCTTCTTCAGGTAAGTACCAGATTGGAGCATGAGCACCATGTTTCAACCCATTTCCGCACTGAGACATGTATCAACCAGCCAAATACACTGAAGAAAATCTTTTGTCGTTCCCTCCTCTGTCTCCTCTTCCTTATGACAAAGGTTTTATAACTACTGATACATCTCCTTTCCTACCCCAGGGCCTTGCACTCTCCAGCATCCTTCAGCAATAAAGCTCTCATGCTGCTCAGATACCACGTTTGCCATGGATATGGTATCCGGTCCCAGCGGCTGTGATCAGTGGGATGAATTGCAAGCAATCACAGCTCTCATACAAGAGGAGCCTCTGACTATTTGCATCAAAGCTGAGTTACGACAGACTCAAGGCACTGAATGTCTTTTTTGGCAAGGCAGAGGAGGATTCTTGAAACGGGGAGCTTGCCTGAACTTTAATCATCAGGCAGCAAGAGTCGGGGGTGGAGAGAGGCACCAGCCTGTGCCTTCTGTCTCCAAGGTACAAACCCCAGAGCAGCTCCTGAGACAACCTGGACACCCACAAGCAACCAGGCATGAAGTGCCCTGGGCTCAGCACAGCGCAGCATTTGTGTGCCTTGGAGCCTGGGGAGCCTCCTCACTGAAAAACACTCCTTTTACCCAGGCCAAGGCACTGTGCCCTAGGAGCCACCGTGCAGAAAGCAGTTAATATCACCTCAAATGGAATACACCAATTTGCTGGTAGCTGGAGCATATTCTTTTTCACTGAAGCCTTTCTGTGGTTCTGGCTGGGCGCCGTCGCCTGCCCCGAGCCCCAGCAGCTGGCAGGACCCAGGCACAGCACAGACACACACACACACAATTGAAACGTTACCAGCGCGAGGCTGCCGGAGCAGCCTTGGGATGACAGAAAAGTGCTTGTGAATTTATTGGCTCATTAGGAGACAGGGACGTTGGAAAGTGATGTGGGAGGTGGCGTCGGTGACTCAACGAGTGGCAGGTTTCCATCTCCCGCTGGACCGTCCTCCTCGCCGTAGTAGAGGGCTCTGCGCCCGAGGAGGCCAGGACAGAAAAAGGCATTGTCCCACCTCAGGCGTTCAGGAGGCTCTGGCACGCCTGTGTTTTGCTTTGTTTTTCTTTCCAGGGGAGAGGTGTTAACCTCCTCCTTGCGAAAGCTTTTCCCATTGGGGTGAAACGCGCTGCTTTTGGTGCTCCCCTGCCTCTTCTTGCGGCATTTCCAGCCCACAGAGCACATTACACGCTGCATCGCTATCATCACCCCGTCCAAGGAGGCACTCAGAGGTGAATGCACCCGTTATATACCTCCTGTTTAATAACTCATGTCTATTCTCAACCCTGAACATCCCAGCCCCACCAGTCAAGAAGCACTTCTTTCCAGTTTATGGATTCATAAGTGACAGTGGTCTGCAAGCAGGAGCCAAAACCATTCTCAGTTCACATTCACAATTTTTGGTTCAGAGAGGCACCTGCAGTGATGAGTGGCTGCTGTAGTCCCTCCACAAGTCTGGTTCCCCAGCCAGGCTACAGCTGTCTGAGAAGCCCCACGGTCACAGCGCTCCTCTGATGCTTTCTGGCAGCATAGCTGTGATGCCCACCTTCAAAAAGAACAAACAGGCAATGAACGTCCATTAGACAACTCTTAGAGGGCATAGAGGTGGCATTTCTGCCTGGGAATGTTCATCTTTCAAGAGTTTTGGTTGTATCTGGGCTTGGGGTTGGTCTTGGGTATTTTTCTACCACAGTAACTTAAGTTTTAGTTGAAACAGTTCAACCTGGGCTGAAAACATGAAGGATTTTTTTTCTTTCTTTCTTAGAAATGTTCATTTTGCAATTTCAGTTGCTGCTGGTGGTCACTTTGTTGCCAGAAGACTAATTCTGGGCCTGAAATCTGTGCTTCTCACTCTTCCAACACTCCAAGCCATAGGCTGCTAAAAGGAGCAAAGCCATTACAGTGGCAATTCAGCAATGAGCTCCAAGGAAGCTGTGAACAACACAACTCTTCAGCATTAAAGCTGCGAAATTGGCATTGAGAGGAAGGAATGGATGTGCTCACAGTAAATCTCTCCATTGGGCCCTTTCCATGGTGCACAGAGCCTTAAGCAAATCCAGGAATTAATTCTCTTGGAGGTATCTCTTTGGCAAGTCTCAATACTGGCCAGAACATGGAGAGAGAAAATCTGAACTGCCTGTGTTTGCAACTCAAAATGCTGTTTCAGGATTGTATCTACAGTAAAAGTCCAGGAATGTTTGTAACATTTGCTCCCATTTAAAATGTTTATTTAGGCTCTATCCATACAAACTCACTGACTCCCAAAGGACTAGTGGACAAAAAGGTTTAGCAGCTTGACAAAGATCATAGTGGAAGGATGTGGGTGAATAGGGGCTCTAGTCTGACTGGTAGCAAACACATGTCCTGTCTGTTGGACTATAGGTCACTTTCATGGCTGAACAACATACATAGACATAAGCCAATTTATGCTTCCTACCTTTAAGAGCTTGTTTTCTTTTCAAAAACACCAGGATAGGTCAGACAGGTGAGATAGGCTAGGAGTTATGGTAGAAGCAAAGGAAGTCAAGGCAGTGCTGTGTTCCACCACCAACCCCAACTTGCCTGTCAGCCTAGCAGTGACCACAGCAGTAGTTTCCAAACCTCCTTTCTTGGCTCTGAACATCTAGGCAAAAAGAATCACAGTGCAGCTGAACAAAACAACCACAAAAAATCCATTACCGAATGTGCTTAGGAAAAGAAGAGGCTGTTGATGAATGACTGAGGAGGCAACTCCCAGGAGCATGCAGATCCCACAGGTCTAACAATCCAGCACTGAAGGAAAGGTGTCCTTTTTTGATGTGCTTATCACCAAAACTGGATCCAGGCTCTGGATATGGTCTAACAAGCACTGTTTAAAGATGGGTAATTGCTTTCTTCTGGCTCCTGGCTGTACTGGTACCAGTATAGCCTAGAATGCTGTTGGTCACCTTTGCTGCCAAGGTCTTTTTCCCACCAGGACCCACAGTTGCTGTTCAGGAAAGCTGCCCCCTATGCAGTGAGTACCCAGCCCCAGATTTCCCCCAGTCTTACGAAGTTTCTCTCCCTATTGGTTCTCCACTGAGTGATAACATACAAAGAACTACACATTCACCTTCCTCAGTTTATAAATATCATTTATAATACTGCTCTTTTCACCTAAAATGTGCCAAAACATCATATCTTTGACCCTCCTGCCTCAAACCCACTGAAACCAGTCACAGTTATCAAAGTTCAGTAGAAATGCATAATCCAGCAGCAGGATATGTATACATGGGCCCCTAAACTTTGTTTCTTGAGGAAGTCTTGCCCAAAAGTCAAACTGCATGCAATGCCCTAGAGAAAGAAAGCAACAGAAATATTCTGTTCTAGAGCACTGGATTTTGGTTAACTGGGGTTTTGGGGCATGGCATAGTCCTGAAGAGGATGTATTTGCTTACAGAGCATGTCTAGTATGTAATACAGCTTATCCAAGGAGAGGCAGATCTTTTTTCAGTGGAACCCAAGGGCAGGACAAGAGGTCATGGGCACAAACTTGAATATACGAAGTTCCACTTAAACGTGAGGAGGAACTTTGTTACTGTGATGGTGGCAGAGCACTGGGACAGGCTGCCCAGAGAGGATGTGGAGTCTCCATCTCTGGAGTCATTCAAACCCTGCCTGGGCACTTTCCTGTGTAGCATGCTCAAGGCAATCCTGCTTTGGCAGGGGGTTGGACCCTGATCATCCTCTGATTCTGTGATCTGAAGCACGGGGTGTTTTGCAGCTCCTGTTTTTGACCAGTTCTCCTCCCTTTAGGCATGTCTCCAACTGGTGTAAACAGCCAACAGCTCTATCAGATCTGCAGCAAACATCGGTGCCTCTGAAGTTCTCCTGGCAACAGACTGAGGCTCTGTACATCTTGGGACAGACCTCAGTCACCACAGGGTCTGAGGATGAGCACTGAGGCTCCCACCACACATCCATGTAATTCACAGGGTAATGGCTCAGAAGTACTTGTGTTTCTGGGGTTGTTTTTTTTTTCTTCTTTCCTGACTGCAAGGAAATTTGTCTCTCAGCCAAGCCATCGTCGAGAACAAGAGTGGCAGAGGCAGGAAAAAGGCGGGTTTGGCACCGCGCTTTTGAGACTGTTCGTTTTAGGTAGGGTGCAGACATTGGATAACTTTCATGGAGACTCGACATATCATTCAATTTCCTCTTTCTTCCCCTGAATCCAAACACTCCATGGAGAAGGACTGAGAATTCAGACAATGGCTGACAAGGAAAACGTCTCATTTCAGAAAGTAAAGGGCAAGGGCAGCCTTTTTTCTCCAGCTTTGGTACATTCAGAGCTCTCAGTCTCCCTTAATTATCACTGATGTAAATTGTACCAAGAGACACACCCTGTGCTGTAAAATACAACCCTCTGGAGGTAGAAGAACAGCCCCTTTCTGACAAGCATCTGGAAGGTAGAAGAGGCAGTGTCAAATTCTGGGCCCTTGAACCGAGAAAGCTGGAATAAATATGTTCAAAAGGATAGTTCTCAGAATGGAAAATCGTGGGAAATAAGGGAAAAAAAGACCACTGCTTGGATCTAAATTCTCATGAAGCTTAAGAGGTTTTCATCAGTATGAATATGAGTGCTGTGAGATCCTGGGAAAAGTCACCCACCTGGCAAGGCAGGCATGTTCGTTAAATACAGTTTGGAAGGGGGGCAAGCCATCATCTGCAAGGTCACATAAGGGATTCCTAATTAATGTTGATGGAGAATTTAAAGGAGCAACATCTCCCAGCTGAGGCATGTGATCTGGTTTCACTTCTAACCACTGCAAACTCATGGAACCTACATGAGTTCAAATATTTCCACTCTACCTTTCCTTAGTGTCTACACATGCAGAAAGACACTGTTTACAACAGACCTGTCTACTACAAAAAGCTTTGGGGATTGTTTGCAACCCCTTCCATGGTCTTTGGAAAGACATTTGAAGTGTCATTCACTTTGCAAGGGCGTCTTCTTGAGGAACACAATGGTAGAAGGAGAGGGGTCTCTGAAAGGTTCAGGTTATGTTTCTGCTCCACTAAAAACTTCCTTTATGTCCTTGAGCAAGTCACAGAGCAGACCTAGAGGAAGGACTTGTCTATTTTTAACAATGAGGGTGATGAAACACTAGCACAGGTTGCCCAAAGAAGTTGCAGATGCTCCATCCCTAGAAACTTTCAAGACCACATTGGACAGGGCACTGAGCAGCCCGATCTAGTTCTAGATTTCCTGCTCATTGCAGAGAGGGTGGACTAGATATCTTTTAAAAGTCCTCACCAACCCAAACTACTGCCTTGCAAAGAGAGCCACTGGTGAAGACACAGAGTTTCCAGGGTGGCCCCAACCCATCTGCACTCAGTCACATCATGAATGAGGGGAGGGTCAGTCAGTGAAACAAACCATAAGAAGTAGTCTGCCAAGAAAGAGAGTGTAAGCCAGGAGATAGGCAAGCTAAATAGCTTTTTTTAGGAGAATAAAGAAAAGCATAAGCTTTTTGCCTTCACTGTGGGAAGGGTGAATCCAAGATCTGACTATGAAGAGAGTAGCCATGAAATCTAGACACTACAGATACTATCAGATTACTTCAACAAATAGAAACAAAGAGAGAAAAAATTTACCTTTATATGAGAAAACATCCTGAAGAGGGTCAGGGCCTCTCTGTGTGGTGAGGGGGTCATGGGTTCTTTGTGATATGATGGGATGGCTCCAAGAGGGTGCAGCAAAACTTCTTCCCTCCAGTAACTCTGTTCCTGGGCATAATTATTCTCTCTGAAACAAAGAGGTACAATAGGTTGGAGTATTAAGCCTCTTTCCACCAAATGCAAATAAAAAACACGGTAGATACATCACCACTGAAGGTTTAATGGTCCTCCATGTCCTTTTGTCCCTCCACAAAAACACAACAATCATACTGCTGCAGAGTGCCGCTTCATCCTCCCAAAAGCTTGTGAAATGTTTTCATGTCATAAGGAATCTATACTGAAAGAATATGACCTGGGTTTTTTGCAGATAATAGCAGGGCTTTGAGGGCATGAGATTGGAGCTGAAGAGACAAGCACCAACATGGAGAAAAACCACCTTAGAGTAATGTTTGCTTAGGAAAGAATAGATATAAATCACCTATAAGTCATTTTAGGCAGAGAATCACCAGCAAGTTTCCAGCCACCAAGAAAAGAAGGCTGTGAAGTGATGTTTTAAGTAGCAGAGAAAGGCCAAAACACTCACAGGTTTGAAACAGACCTGGATGGTTTCACTGTCATGTAACCCAGCATCCCTCAACCACATGGGCCTCAGCCCAGTAACCCCAAAGAATTTTCAACTCCGATTTATAGGGATGAAGCCATGTGTGTAATTGAGACTGATCGATTCTTTGGCCCATGACCAATCCTTGTTTTAACCCAAGCTTTGTCTGGAATTGGAGTGGAGAGGGCCAAAGATATTAAACACAGCTGTCCTGGCATGCCTGTCCCAGATGGAAGGGGGTGTTGCCAAAGAACTTCTCCGCCAACCTGTTTCCAAGTACATGCACATCCTCTGGCAGGTAGCTGAACTTTGGGGTGGCAGTCTGACCAGAACTGTAAAATTCTTGAAGTGCATTGATTCCTATTATCTAATCATGCATAGAAAGCTTCTCAAAAGAAGGGTGGGTAGGAAAAAAAACACGGAATTTGAGAACACAGACCCTCCCTTTGACCACATTCTTCCAAAAAGTCTGGAGAAGTTTCAGTCTGCGAACAACCTAAGTGGCATGTGACCAGCCACAGCTATCATACCTTCATCTTTACAGTCTAGAGCAATGGCAAATTTCCAGAAAATATGTCAGCTGAAGCAAGAGAGAAGTGAAATTTCCCACAATTCCTCTCAGTTGCTTCATAAGACATTGATTTTCCAAACATTCCCTGTATGTGTTTTTTTACCTCTAGCTTGAAGGCAGCTATGTCAACTTCAAATAACTGCTTGTATTTTCTTCAGAAGAATCTAGGAAAAAACTGCAGTACTTCCCTCATATCTCAGTAAAACTAGGGGAAAATATCACATGGGCAAAGAAACATTTCTTAATCTCATGACTACTCTGGTATATCAAAAGGTGGCTACATACAAGAGAACCCAAAGTTTCACAAGTAAATGGCAAAATTGGGTGGTTTTGTCACCTGTGTTGCCTAATCTGCAATCTTCATATGAGGGGGGTGGGATGGAGGGTGTCTCCTCTTTTTCTTCTATTTAGAGAAAGCAGACAGCAAGCTGCAGTTCAGTTTAACTCTCTGCAGTAAAACTTGAAACAGAACCAAAAGTGAAGAAGAGGGTCCCCTCCACACACAGGCATCCTTGAAGCATTATACATGGAACCAATCACCACATTCCAAAGAATAGAGACATTTTTAAAAAAAAGCCAAAACCTATAGGCTGGATATGAGTTAAAAGACTATCAGCACTGGATGGGCAAACTAAATGTTTCAGGGATTTTAATTGCCTGTTTAGAAGAGTTCTATAAAGAGTCTAAATCTCAGAAGCCATCCTACAACAATATTATTAGCTTACCAATTAACCTGCACCAGCCCCACTGTGAGATTTTGCAGCGTTTGCTTTGGATCACCAGTACAGACAAGACACACAACAGAGCCTGGGACTAGTCAACAACTACCATTCCCCTACGATGGGAAAACTCAGTGATCATCATCTCCAAGGAGCATGTGATGAAGATGGGGCTGGGCTCCCAGGCCCCAGTGCTTGCATCCCTGGAAACGTTATTAGCTTTGGCTCATTGACTTTGCATTCATGACTTTCCAAGTCCTCCTGCCCACCTCTTCCTCCAGGGACAGCCCCACCCAGGTGATGGCTTTTGCTGCCGCCTGGCCTAGCAAGTGACAGAGTAAGTGAGAATCCAGGAGGGAGGAAGCACTGGAGATGAAGACAGCTCCCTCAATGGGAGCAGACGTTGCTGACTCAAGAACCCATGAGCATATGCTGATGGCAGCCAAGGCTGGACGTGCTTGCAGCACTTCCTAGACCAGCCCAAGGTGCTGAATAACCCAGAGAATGGAGGGAAATATGGAGTAAAACAGTAAAAAAATAAAAATAAGCCACCAAAAAAGGGTGTGTAGAGGGAAAAATATCTCACTGCTTAGCATCAACAAATATAGTTTCAGTGTGACTTGCTATGCGGTGCTGCTAGGAGTATCCTTTCATGCTTCCATCCCTATAGCATCATTTCTGCATATGCAACAGGCTGGTCAGCAGCTCCTCCTGAGAATTGCAGTTGCTTGAGACCTTGAGAAGCAGCCAGTCCTGGGATGGGAACAGCACTGAGGAAACATCTCTCAACATAGAAAGTAGAACCCCTTCAATGGCACAAGGAAGGAGGGGCAGAGAGTGGGAACAAGCTCTCTCTCCCCCATATGCCATATTTTCTTAAGGAAAACGGTTTGTATTTGTTATGTGATATTCACCTCACCTGACTTGCAGTCTCCATATCAGTCACTCAACCTAAACTCACGGCTTAAGCTCCCTCTGTCTGGAGAACCTATCCCGAGGGGTTTCTTGTCCCATCCTGAGTTGGAAGTCCAAGTTGTTTGTGAAAGGTGTTTCTCAGAACTATAGCTCTGTCTTCAGTGGCAAAAGCACTCCATGCAAATGACTGTTCCCAATACATCTAATACATATTACTAACTCTCTGCTGGAAAACCTGATAGAAGAAAAGTCTCCTTGCCTACTTCTCCCTGTCAAACCCTTATCATTAGCATTCTTAACGTTTTGGTTGAAGCAGGGTTGCATGTCCAACACAAGGCTCAAAGTCCAAAGGGTAGTTGAAATGTTAATTTTTCTTTTTTTTTTTTACCTTTGCCCAAAACATCATCATCTTCCAGGTTAAGTGACCAGCGATGGTCTCCCAACTACATGTAGAGATCAACATGACATTTCCCATTAATGGGTTCTGCATCACATCCCTGCTTGAAAATCTTCACTGTTTTCTTTCAAGTTTGTACTCTTAAAATAGGCCAGGACCCCACAGGTCTCTCAGTACCTCTAGAACTAAGAGTCCTACCCCGTGAGTATGTTACTTAAATTAGTCTGGAATGGATTAAGACAACCTTCCCCCATTTAGTACAAGTTCATCACTGAGCAGTATGGCTTTGTTGCATATCTGGACATTCCCCAAACAACAGTTCAGTGTAAGGATCACTTGCTCCAAAACATCCCTGGTTTTGATTTTGTGGGGGAAAGGATTGACTGATATTTACAAAACCAAACCCATTTTTCCCATGTTGCTTTCTGCAGGCCCAGCGGTTCTGCTAAAATAGCCATCCTTACAATACCCTGCTCTTCTGCTTTTGATCTCAGCTGGAGCCAGGAAACACCAAAGAAGCCACAAAACAGGATGGGGGAGGGAGGGAAGGGGGAAGACTGAGCAAAAAAAGTTAATTGAACTTTTCTGAGCCACAGAAAATGTTCATGGGATGATCTCATTTTATGGGTCTATAATCTATGTGCCAGTCCCTCAATCATCTTTAAGAGCTGAAATACATCAACGATTTCACTTGGAATTTGGCAAAGAAGGGAAGAGATCATGAAGTAGTGGGATCAAGCTACCTTTCATGCATTCAGGGTTGTAGAAACTTCAAGGATCAAAGCATCACTGAAGAGTTGCTCCACCAATGGTCTACTGAGATACGTCTGACATTGCCAGCAGTCTCCGAGAAAGAGATACTTTCTTCTTACTAAAACAACTTAGGACTGGTTTAAACACACTTTTTCTATGGACAAGGTGGGTTTAAAAATATTCCATCTCCTCCTCCCATTAGCTCCTTTCTAGGTGTCCCACACTAAGGCTGTTTTAAGTCTGGATCTACTATCAGAGTTTACCCAGCGTTGAGGTGCTTCGGAACAAGATTTTCAGCTCGCACTCATTTCCAGCATCTGCTGAGCGTGCAACTGTTGTCACATCACGAGCTGACCTAGGCAAGAATTCAACTAGCCAGACCAAATTCACTCACCCTGGACACATTCCATCAACTCCCCATCTAGAACACATCAGATTATTCCCAATTTGGTCTCTCGAGCTGTCACTAGGTGCTGAACAAACTCTCCCTGCATACCACGCAGCAGGATTTGCTCAGAGTCTTCTTCAGCTTAGCATGAGGTTAAAAAAAAGCCGCCTAAGGGGAACCCCAGCTACGTATCTTTTCAGTGACTCTTTACTGCCTAATGCCTGAGCCTCATTTCTCTGCTTTCTGCTGAGAAAGTGGAGAAAAAGGGAAGAGAAAAATGGGCCTTACAAGCCAGCAGCAGCGGCAAGAAAAATGGAAGCGCTCGTCATTGATTTTTCACAGTTGCTACTCAAAGGCCAGAATTACAAGTTCACAGGGAGGCCACTGGCAGTAACCCCAGTCTGCAGTTAATGCGTTCCATCCAGAAACTCCCTCGCAAAAGCCATCCAGTTCCTATGAATCTCAGTGATAAGTTGAAGCTACCCCAGCAGATAATGGAAAAAATATGTTCAAAATACGATGCACCTGTCCGATTACACAAAGGCATTACCAAAAGAAAAGGGGATGCAAAAAAAAAATGTATGAGTGCATAACCACTTACTGGATCGTACCCCATAAAAATATCTCTCTGACCTTGGCATCACTGGTCTTTCAGGAAAGAATTAGCCTTGTTTTTGTTGTGAGCGCTTCGCTACCAAGAGTAAAGAGATGCTTTCATCTGGGGTATAGGAGCTGAGATGACAGCTGTTGTGGTTGCCTCCACCCCCCTCCATTGGATGGTGCTGAATTCAAAGCTTAGTTTTTCAACCACGCTCATCACCCAAAAATGTGCATGCTTTCTGTTAGAATTATTCTAAACATTTGCACCTTGAAAAGGGAAAAAAGCGAAAATAAGAAGAATTTCCAGTGGCCTGTTTTGGAAAGCCACAGAATAAGTTTTCTACCAATTGTCTGCAGTAACTCCCTGGGTTTAAAAATAAAAAAAATCAGAGCCTGAACACACCTATTAGCCCCTCTCATGTCTCAGCTAATTCCTGTCTCCAATTATATTATCTATTTTAGTATTAAAAGTGGCAGCCAATGTGGCTTACACACACACACACCCCACACACACACACCTTACTCCTAAGGACAATCCCAAGCCAAATAGATTTCACTGATGGCCTAAAAGTTCATCTTCATCTCATCCTATTACCTCATCATTATAAACTCATTAGACCACGCTAAGCAATACATTACCCTCCATAGTGTTGACATCTTCACTATTGTTAAACTATTATCATGTCCCAGCTTTATCTGGGACCTCCTTTCCAGCTAACATTAATCACAGGCCCCAGCAAGATGATCCAGTGCAGGATGTGGTATTCTAAATCTTTTCTCTTAAAAAGAATCTTGCCAGCTCTTTGGTTATCAGTGCTTCTCTTAACTCGCTCCAATTCATCCACATGTTTCTGGGCACATGTAGCACAGAAGTAAGCACAGCAAGTCAAATTCAATGAAGTATTCAAAGTCAAGGCAGCTTCAAGGTGCCAAACCCTTTCTCAAGGTGCAAAACCCTCCCTGGGAGACCAAAGGACCAGATGCAAGACCTGGTTTCTCCAACTGAGAACCCAGCTCACTTCACCTAGTTTGGCTGGACCAAAGGGAGGAGGGTAAGGCATGTGCCGCAAGGTCAGCAGTCAGAGCAGCTGATGGGGGACAGCAAGTCCAAAAGAGGGACTCACCTGCTCAACTTCCCACTCCTTCACTTAATTGCAGCACTGTTGGAGTGAGTCCAGAGGAGGCCATGGAGGTGATCCAAGGGCTGGAGCACCTCAGCTCTAGAGACAGGCTGGGGGTGTTGGGGTGTTTAGGCTGGATAAGAAAAGGCTCCAGGGAGGCAGAGCCCCTTCAAGTCCCACGAGATGCTCCAGGAAAGCTGGAGAGGAGCTGCTGACAAGGGCAGAGAGGGACAGGACAAGGGGAATGGCCTTCAGCTGCAGAAGGGCAGATGCAGAGGAGATGCGGGGCAGAAATCCTTCCCAGGGAAAGTGGGGAGGCCCTGGCACAGGCTAACCAGAAAAGCTGTGGCTGCCCCTGGGTCCCTGGCAGTGTTCAAAGCCAGGCTGGATGGGGCTTTGGGCACCCTGGGCTAGCAAAGGGTGTCCCCATCTGTGGCAGGGGTGGTATTGAGTGGGGGTCTGAGGGCCCTTCCCACCCAAACCAGTCTGGGATTGTACAACTCATGGCTTTGCAGCAAGATCCCGTTCACAAGGGGAAAGAGGCTGAAGGGATGGGGTCTTGGGTGAAACAAACATAATATGTATTTAGTAATAAGAGACTAAAGGGCATCATGCTGTTCCCATCCTGCAATGAGATTTGAAGCTGTTGATGGGAATATAGATATATTCCTAGGTATACACAAGTATATCACAGGGACACGGCCAGTGGAGGGGTAAAAGCTTGTACCAGCCACAACCTGGAGAAAGATTTCTGTAGCACCTTGTATGACCTCTGACCAGCCAGAAACCCACATTCATTTTGCTTGCCAGACACTGCAGGCAACACAATTTCCCTTTGCTGTCTAAATATACAGTCATCTCAGCTTGCCCCAAAATACTGCAGTCTTCCCAGGTTATTTTGCCTGGGTTTTTTTTTTTATTTTATTTTAATCTTAGAAAGCTGCTTGCCCATGGAAAAGATAAAGGGCTTTAACTTTTCAGGTTTGGTTTTTCCTCCGATCTCTCGTTTCCACCTGAAATAATTCTAATGAGTTCCAAACCAGCATTTTTCCTGATGAATTTAACTCTCACCAGAATTATTACCCTGCTCTGTTCTTCTGAAGATGTGGTTTTAGGCAACCTTGAAAACATTTAAATATGTAATTACAATAATTTACAATTCCCTCAACTACCCCCTAGACAGCAATTGCTAAACAATAGCCTTTTCCCTTTTCTCCTACTATTCCCTACCCCCTCCGTAAAAGCAGAGGGGAACAGCATACTGCATAGCATAAATCATAACATTCAACAGATTTCTGGACCACAAGTCTTGTCAAACCTGCAGGAATATATCTTGTTATTTACATAATATCAAATATTGCCTGTTGGATAACATTTTATGTGTGTTTATGTGTATTTCTGTGTATACACGCTATTCTTTATAGAACCACAAAGAAGATTGGAAGCCAACAGCC
The DNA here is from genome assembly GCF_964237585.1 of Gallinula chloropus. Taxonomy (NCBI): domain Eukaryota; kingdom Metazoa; phylum Chordata; class Aves; order Gruiformes; family Rallidae; genus Gallinula; species Gallinula chloropus. Next base: position 82,823,165 of record NC_140088.1, on the reverse strand, counting down.
CTAATGTTAAAATTCTGCCTGAAGGGTGCTTTGGTATGATGTGTCATTGTGATGGAAAGTGAACAACACTATCAGTTAAGTGATCCCTCCCCCACCATAATTGGGCAGTGACTATGCTACACACACATGCTTCTGCTGTGATCTTGAAAGGGAATCTGCTCTTGATCTAAAGTTACTCAACATTTTTACCGCTGAAGTAAGAGCCAATATTAAATAATTTCTGTAAAATATGACAAAAAGGAGTGGGGAAAAAAGTTATTCTATTGTTCTTCTGGCATTTTTCTACCCAAAGTAGAAGAATGCCTACTACCACTTAACATCCAGTACCTGTGGCTAAGGCAGCAGGTCCTGTTTCCTTCTTGCCAGCAGCTCCGTTGTGTATGCACCATTCTGAGTCACCCTTCTCACACAGCCAACAAACAAGAGCATACAAAATTAATATTAATTGGGCTAGAAAGCACCTCAAGAAGTTCATGGCTGCCCCAAATCAGAAACATGCATGCCAAAGCCATGTGAATACCTCAAGCCTTCAGAGCCCAGAGGGCTCTGCTGGGCTTTCTCCAGGAGCCTCTGGCAGGCAGGGAACTGAACCTGGGTCACATCAAGCCCTAATTGTCTGCCCCAACCACAGGCTGGCTTTCTCCCCTTACAGGACTGCAATTCCAGGAACAAGGAAAGTAGGTCACATTCAGTGAGTACATTCCCAGAGAGTCTCAAATCCCAAGACACACTTGGGGTCAGAGCTGATGAGACAAGACCCGAAGTCAACCCTTGGGTGTGCACACAAGCAACGAGAAAGAAGATGGAATGCTCTTTATGTTAGGAATATTTATGAGACCTGACCAGAGAGACCGTCACATTCTGGTGTCCACATTTCAGAAAGGACATCAAGGAGGGGGGAGGGGGGAAGGAAAATTGGAAGTGGTTCAGGAAAGAGCTATAAGTATGGTTTGAGGTCTGGGAAATCTGCCATAAGTATCTCAAGCTAATAGCTTATCCAGGAGAAGGTTAAGAGGTGACTTGATCACAGCCCACAAGTACCTGCATAGGGAAGAGATTTTTGATAGCAGACAGCTTTTTAATCAACCAGCTGATGACTACATAATGAAATCCAAGAGTCAGAAGCCAAAAGGAGGCAAATTCAGGTCTGAAATTAAATGGAAGTTTTCTGACAATACGGGGAATTAACTGCTGAAATTGTCTACCCTGAGACACCCTGGACTTTTGGTTGGTTGGAGCTTTAAATCAAAGCAGTTATCTTTTAAAACTGGGTGGGATTCACATCACCCTTATTTCTCTCTAAAAACTAATAAGAAAAAGGTATCGGATTTAATGACCAGAGTTTGTCCCTTGATTTTGTTTTTGGGGGTTTAGTTTGTTTTAAAGATTATCAGTCTCTTCCCCTCCAAGTTGCATTAGTGTAGGGAGATGTCAACAGGTCTTCCTATCTCTCAGGAAGCAATGGTCAGGTCATGATTTCCTCCAGAAAGCTGGTCACCTGTCGGTCCTCTCTCAAATGAGAAAGCTTTCACTCATCTGGCTCATGGACCAACAGTTCATATCAACCAGTTGTGAGAGTTGGAGGCTACACCTTCACTAAGCTGTTACTATCTCAGTGAAGACAACCTAGAAGAGCTAGAGAACAAGAAGGGACCATTCCCCAGCTCTCCCGCCGCGTACGTAAGTACAGGAGCCCACCTTCCCCTCTCCAGTGGAAAGGCAACCTGAAAAGCCTAAACCACTGCTGCTAGTTCTGGGAATTTCAAGGTGGTTTTGCAGTCCAAACTACATTTACGGGAAAACTCAAGCAATGCTAGCATCCAGCTCCTCGAGGACTCGCGAGCGCGCTCCAAGAAGGTGTCAGGGGAAGGCAGGAGTCTCGCTAGCTCGGATCATTTCCAAGCAAGGGCTGAAGCTTGGATACAGTCGGCAGCTTAACGAACAGCATAAGCATCCCTTGGGTCAAACCAGCATTCATCTACCGTAGCTGACGGCTCTGCACAGTGGCTGGAGGATTCATTCCTTTAATTAGCGTTTGAGAGACACTCAAACACGGCAGCACCGAGGGCTGTAAAGAGCAGACAGATGGATGCTGGGGAGCATCGATAAACAGTATTGAGAGAAGGAAACGCTGCCCTTTCCCGCTGTGCTTCTGGCTTTGCAAATTTATCCAGAGCAAGACAGTCTCTGCAGGCAGCTTCGTTTGCCTGAGCCTGGGGTTGTTACAAACCAAAAGGCAAAGAGAGGCTGTAAACTTGACTCCCTTTCATCTCCCTCACCCCAAATAAATCTTGGCCATTTAATGTTTAGTAGCCAGTGAGCTATTAGGAGACAGTAGACTTTCCAGGGCATGTTTCTGAAACGCAGCAGCAGACAGAGCAATTGTTGCTTGGGGACTCCTTGGAGTTTTTACAGTTTCCATAGAAAACTCAGGCTGTGAGGGTTTGTGGGCCTTTTAAAAAAAAAATTATCTTTTTTAGCTGATTTCCAGCCCAGCGTCTGTTCAGACCTGCCTCCAACATCTCTCCTTCCTTCTTTTTACTGTGCAATAATTTTAAGGCAACTGAAACTCACTGCTTGCTCAAATCTACCTCATTCTCAGACACTGCATCTAAACCACTTGATCTGGTACCAATTGACAGCTCGAGCAGATGTGTGTGTGCTAGCCTCAGCTCAGCTCTCTGGCAGGACAGGACCACAGCACTCACACCTCTTCCCACTTGCTTATTTACAGCCCAGTATTTGTGGGGACAATGAGGGACAGGCGGGAGCTACTGCATCCTGTGGCCAGCTCTGCTCAGGAGGATTGCAGCTACAAACCCATCACACACTTTCCATGGAGTCCTGGAGGGGGACTGGGGGACCATACAAGGTTAAAGCAGCCGGTGTAAGCAAGAGGTCCTGTGGACTTCAGGCAAACAAGCCAGACTGGCTTGAAGGCCCTGGGGTACTTCATGAAGCAACAGTCTCAAAGACCATCTCAACAGATGGCCAAATGACTCAGTTTCTAGTGATTCCTCATGGCCACATACATCAGAACCCAGTTTTCCTGCTGCATGCTAACCCTACAAAGCTGAAGAGTTGGGATTAAAGCATTCCTCAAATATGTGCAAAACCCCAACACTGCTGGACTGTGGAAAGTTTGGATTTTGATTCTGAGTTAAGGGACTGAACCCCAACCCAATCACAACATTAATAATCTACCAAATGGCTCATGTTTGGAGATCCCCTCTCAGGGCAAAGCCCATCTCAAGACCGTGACTCAACTGACCTTTTTGGGTACTGGATCAGACCCTGTCTTCTGTCATGCAGAAAGAATTGCTGTCTCACTGCAGAGCAGTAGGTGCCAACACCAGGCAAGAACAGCCTTTAGTGTTGTCGTGATCCTGCTGGCGTTGAGCAGAGCCAGCCGGTGCTGTTATTTTCTGCAGATCTCTGATTTCTCAGTTTGCAAGCAGATCTGAGAAACTGGAAAAGAGATTTGCTTCAGGTCAGACCGAAACAGAAATATTTTAAAATTTTCAGCAAACCAAAGAGCCATAAAAGTGTCACAGCAGGGTCAAACACAGCCCATCACCAGACTCAAAATGAAATGTCTTGTTTCCTCCTTGAGCTTATTAAAAGCTTTTATTAAAAATAAAAATGAACATAAATTTCTAAAGAGAGCTTCACTTCAAATCCAAAGCTGAATTTTTTTTGGTTGAAAGGACTGAAATGAGCCATTTAGTTTCTCCCCCACTCCCAGTATTATTTAAAGGTTTGGATGCTTCCATCAGAACAATTTGTCCAAAATAACACAAATTCCAGAAATGCTTCTTTTGAACCCACTGTGCATTTTTCAGTGAAAAACAAAGTTGTGTCAGAGAAGACCTGCTTAGGTCCAGCTGGGAGGCAGCTCATGAAGAAGTTTGCTCACAGTTTTCTACCACAGGCATGACAGGAGGTGCCACACGAGTGCTCCCTAAGCCCTGTCAAGCAGGCAGCCAAAATTAACCCGTCTGTGAGGGCAGATCTGAGTTTGCTCATCACTTGCCTGTCTTGCCTGGGATTGTCCTCATGAGTCATTTTGCAAGATGGTGGGTACCATCCGCTTCATCCTAGAAAAAGGGAGCTGTGAGCAGCTGGTTCTACCACCATCTCTGGCAGGCACAGGTAGGTGTGGGAGCAAACATGGATGTGTGTCCTATCCTGTCTGAAGGTCACCATAACATTCATGCCAACACGTCTGATCAGGCTGACCCATCCTTCCACAGTTAAAGGACCTGACACACAAAGGCAGCTCCATCCTATACATTTGTGTCACACGTGACCCTGTTCACCAGCAGCAGCACTGTCAGCATGAAAGGCAGGGAGGGACCCACACATGTGGATATCCAGGAGCTGGTGATGAAGGTGGGAACTCTGGGGTCTTTCTCCACCTGACTGGGAGCAGGACCTGACCACTGTTGTCCCAGCTTCTGGCTGAATGCCCTCAAGCAGTGCTACCTGTCCCACTACCTTCAGGTGGTTGTCCCATCAACATGAACCAGGAGAGTGCTTTCCATCCAAAATCTTAGCAAAACTAAGACTTTCACAAAAGCAGAAGAAAATGAGGGTTTTAAAACAAGCTTAAGACTTTGACAAGGGCAAAACAAATCTTCAGAAAAAATAAAATCTCAAGTGTCTGCTACATCAGACATAAATTTCAGCAAATCTCCTGCACTTCAATTCATAAGAAGGAAAAGTATGTCAGTAGGTTAAAAATAAGACAAAGAGTACAGCTCTTTATGAAAACAGAAGGGAGGAAAAGAGAAATTACCTCCCAGTCAGGGTGAAGTGTCACTGGAAATACAGTTCCAACCATCACTTCACTAGTTAGCTGTCTTGTCATATACAACCATTCCCCATGGGACACAGTGCTTAGGACCAAGAGACATATTGCCACCTGAACAGCTGCCTGTTCTCACCTCCTTATTGCTCTCCCCCAGACAGGGGCATTTGGTGGTGAGCCCATCCTAGATGGCAAAAGGCAGAAGCCCCAAGCTCTGGTCAAGGGCTGACAAAGTCAGAAATAAATTTGGAATGTACCAGTCTCAGAAGAGGACAGCAGGTGGAGGTTGTACAGGGACGAGGGCATGAAACAGAAGCAAATCAGCCTGCAAACAGAACCAGAGAACCTTTAACGTTGGAAAAGACCACTAAGATCATCAAGTCCAACCATCTGTCCAATACCACCATGCCAAATAAACCATGTCCTGAAGTGCCACATCAACATGTTTTTTGAACCCCTCTAGGGATGGTGACTCCACCACCTTCCTGGGCAGCTTGGTCCAATACCTGAAAACTCTTCCAGTGAAGAAATTTTCCCTAATATCCAATCTAAGACTCCCCTGGTACAATTTCAGACCATTTCATCTCATCCTATTGCTAGTTACTTGGGAAAAGAGACCAACCTGGCTACACCCCCTTTTCAGGTAGTTATAGAGAGCCACCAGGTCTCCCCTCAGCCTCCTCCTCTGCAGGCTAAACAAGCCCAGTTCCTTCAGCCACTCCTCATAAAACTTGTGCTCACATTCCCAGCAAGGCTTTTGCAGACCCTTGCTGGTTGTCCACCTCCCAGCAGCAAGGCTGAGCTCAGCGCAGGATCATCCTTCTGAGATCACAGGAGCCAACAGCCATCTCTTAAGGAATGACTTACCCACACCTGGTCTGTCTCTTGGTCACACCAAGGCAAGGTAACATCTTACTGCCATCAGTGGTGACCTCAAGACAGCACATACAGGACCTGCTTGTAAGGCAAGAGAAGACATACTGCATTGGGCTGCTGGTCCATCTAGACGAGCATCCATCATCCAAAAGTTCCCTGAGTGCCCAAAAGCAGGCACTCAGGGAAGAGTAAGAACAGGCCAAGCATATACAATAGTTCACCTGAGCATTAAGACTATTTTTGGGTCAGGACTATCATTACCAGACAGACAAGGCACACCAGATCTCTCTTCCAGATACCATAAGCTCTCATTTGAGCCCACAAGAAAGCATCAAACCCACAAGTTTCAATGCTCTGGGAGCTATAGGAGTCTCTCTCACTCCCCTGCTCAATGAGCAGCAGTCGTGTCCATAAGCAGAGTGTTTAGGAAAGCTGTGGGATTAATGTAATTATCCCCAACATGCCACACAACAGCCAGCCCTGTCTCAGGCTGTGGGGACACTGCACAAGTAACATGCAGCCCAGAAACTACGGCCACAGAGGGAAAACCTCTGCTAGACTCAGCTCCAGCCACGCTGATTTTCCTGAAGCTATGTCATCACATTGACACAGGGAATGAGGGAAATTTTCTCAGTCTTCCCCCTGAAAAAAAACTTGGGAGCAAAACTCAGTTAGTGGGACCAGTGGTCGCAAGTCAGATAGGGACATTTGAATGTCTCCCCTTTTGCTGAGGGGATAGAGTAAGTCTCTCTGACAAAGCCAAGCCTGGAGCAAGATGCTAAATCTAAGAAACACTCTGGGTTTTTACTTTAAGAAAATCTTTTGCAGCAGGATATTGTGAAATCCAGACAGGGGCCACTGTTAAAATGAAATGCCACAAGCACAAAGGATAGTGCTTGCAGCAGAAAGCCCGAGCGACTCCATGCATTCTCATACACTATCTATACACACACATTTTATAATTTTTAAACTGCTCTGATTCTCTGCCAGCTGCTGTAAATTTCACCTGGAGAAGGGGATCAAGTCCAGGCCTCATTAGATTTTTATATTCTTTCTGATTGCTTTTGCAGGCCTCCGAGCCCGTCTCCAAGGGACCCCAGGGTTCAAAGATCAAATAAATTGTCTGGCAGATTTATCAGGTCTCATGGTAGGTAGCCATGTAGTAAACTTCCTTTGCTTTTCTCCCCCTTTTGCCCTCAATTCAACAGCAGAAAATAAAAGGGACGCTGAAAAGAAGATGGTATCGCCTTGCCTACTTTGTCACCTCTCTGTTTTCAGGATGCTGGGAGGGCTGATGCCTTCTGTGCAGCCTTCCCTGGCAGAAAGCAGTAGCAGCAGAGGAGGAGAGCAGGCAACAGAAGCATAGTCAAACAAGCCAGAAATAAAGCTGTTAGACTGAACATTAGGGAGAAGGGCGGTGGGGGGAAAAGCGTTTGCACAACCACCACGCTGTCTTTCATATGGAGCTTTCCTCTGGGTACGCACCCTGGAGTATTTCTGCAGAGGCTGTTACAAGCAAGGTGCGAACCAGCCCTGCCAGACGCCTGCAGGCAGCTCTGATCCCAGAAGATCATTAGCTGAGAGAACTTTTTACCCTCGTTGCTCAGGTCCCAGTCCCACCCTGGCGTGCAGCTGGCCAGGAGGAGTACAGGCAAACGTCCCCGTACCCGCCTCCAAAAGACCGTGTACACACGGGGCTTGGGCTCTCGCCCAAAGTTGTCCCTCCCGGCTGCACTCCTGTAGCTGAAGCAAAGGAGCAAGAGGTTTTCTTTGTTCTTGGTGATTAACTGAAATCAAGAACAGACAAAAATTCTCCTGGGTTCTCTTTGAAGAGATTTCAAGTTATACAACTCTAACACGTAAGCCTGCAGCACGGTTATTTCCACGCGTAGGGGAAGGTATGGCCCAGAGATCCTTGTTGGGAGAAACAAGGCTGATCTGGAAGGGCAGAGCTTGGGACAGAGCAGGGCACACATAAAGAATCCCAGGCAGCAATTAGCAAGGGCAAATGAGGAAAACCAGAGGGGTTTGAGGAGCGGCAGTGGGGTTTCAGCTGTGACAGGTTGAGAATGAGGGAGAGGCAAGGCTCGTAGGAGGCAGTTAAAACTTCTATGAAACCAGTGAAGGTGGAGGGACAAGAGGGTTAGGATGGAAAAACATGAGCCTGAGAACTCACCCTTTTGATTTTATTTCTGGGTAACCAAGATGTCCACGCAGGAACAGGTTGGAGCAGCAGTGTTCAGGTGTAATCACTTACATGGCAAGGCAGATGGTGACAGTGAGGAGTACAAACCCTTTCTCATGACACTTATGAGAGCCAAGGCAAAGGGGGCATGGCTCTGAAGTCTATCATTACAGAGAAAGATCCTCTGTACCCCAGCAATGCCATCTAGACCACTTCTGCCTAGATCATCTCCAACAGATACTTGGCTGTCCTACCATTAGACAACCTCCATGAGATTTTTTTTGGGTGTCAGGAAAGCAATACATTGTCTACACCTTCCCATTAGCCTTTCTGCCTAAGAGCATCTTACATCAGCCAGCATGAGGCAATCTATAGAGACATCATCCTCAGCACCACCTCCGCTCTGTTCTTCACTTAACTCACAAGATGAGCCAGGGAAGAAAACACTTTCACACGGTGGTCAAGCCAGGAGCAGAAATAATATGGAGACAAGCAGAAACACAGGAGTGGGCAAGAACAGCTGCCCATAATGTGTCACAGGAGTACTCCACCCAGGAGGGGAAGACAAAACAGCACATTTTGGCATTAATGGAACCTCCCAAATTCCGGTAGCACTGAGAATCTGCTGCTAGTAAGCTCACAAACAGTGTTTCTTTTGTGGGTTTGGGTTTTTTTCCTCCTGAAAGGAGAATGGCCTCAAGGAGGTCACCAAGCCCCCTCATACCACTCTGTTTACCTACTGGAAGAGTAGCCCGTACACAGGGTGACTCTGAAAGCTCCACTGTGGCTTGCTCAGAGTTAAAAGCCACTCCCTGGTACAGGCTCAATTCCTAGCCCCGTCATACCTACCAGGGTTGTATCTGTATGGTGGCTAGTAAAGACACCCTGGGAGGGCTTTGAAATTTAGGAAATCTTGGTCTCCAGCAAGCATATGCCAAAGGCAACACCAAAACATCTCAAAGAAGGACCATTGACCCCTCAAGGGCTGTCTTCTTCGTGACGTGCCTCCTTCAAAGCTCAGTGCCACATCTAGTGTCTGGGTATCCATCTGCTCTGCACTGTGCAACTAAAGAGTCTCCAGGAAGACCATTAGGGTCACCCCACAACTGCCAGGCCATGGAGACTCCGCCAATTCTGGCCTCGACACCGCATAAAGAAGTCTACGGTCAGCCAGAGCCAGCTGGACTAGGTTTTGTCTTCTGCTAAGCTCTCAGATGGTAATGCTGAGCCCAGTTAATCAACTGTAGCGTTCCACCCCAGAATTGGCTGCTCTTAGGGGAAGAGGGAAATGATTTCTATATATAGGTCAGTAAGTGCTCTGGGAATGAAAGATGCTTTATAAAAGTCCTCCTCCTTAACATACAACATCAGCTGTGCTTTTCAGGAGGGGCTTGGGTGTTGGGGTTTTTTTGGGTTGGTGCTTTTTTTCTTCAAATGTTTTTTCCATGCACCAGCTGATCTGGAGTTATCTAAATGAATTTCCACAGGCATAAAGCTTAATCTGCTCTTGTTGCAGGCTCCCATATATTTTTAATATGTCAAGCAGTGGAAATTTCTCAGACCGAGTCAAGGGAGCTGTGAGGTTTACTGCTCTGGAAGATCAGAAATAGCTTATCCATCTAACAGACTTACATATAATAGCAATGCATAAGAATCACTTGAAATGGGATGTTTTAAAAACAAACAGGAGATAGAGAGCAGACGGTCACCTGGATGGAGCTTTATAATGATGTCCATGCAAAAATGGGATTAGAGCAGACAGAACGTTTTCCATTTAATTTTTTTAAGTATTTCACACACACACATTTTTGTAGAGACTTGGACTGAAATACTAATCTGTTTTAATGAAAACAAAATTTAAGTCCTGAAGCAAAGGCTTTGTTTTTCCAGAAAGCAGGCTATCTTTTATCCTCCCAGTAGATTTTACGTTGATGGCTGCTCATTTCCTTGCAGTACCTCTTGTGTCAAACTCTGTGCACAGGTCTTTTAGAGCAACATCTCCTGTCTGAACAGGCTCCAGAAAGCTGAGGGAACAGGGCACACAAGAACTAGGTGCTTCTTTTAGACTCTCTTGCCTCATCCACTATGGACCAGGCAGGTCAGACCCTATATCAGGATCCAGGATTTCCCCAAATGCCATCCTCACACTGAGGCCATCCAAATAATACAGCTGAATGCAAGCACAGAGGTGGTACAAGGCCATGCCTTACAAAGGCAAGGGGCCATCTCACATGTCTGTTACTGACCAACATGAGGATACGCACCATTGCCTTGTGAGATGCTAGTAAACAGGTCTCATAAACTTTGTGCCTACTGCTGACAAGAGCATCAGGCACACAGCAGACTGTCCCCTCTTCCAGGACTAGGCCTAGGCCCTATCAGCCACCATAAGTGCTGCTCTCCAAAGTTTGCAATGACTAAAAGATCCCATGGCAGAGCTTGTAAGATAGCAGAGCTCCTTCTCTCCCACTTGGAGCAGCTCAAGTTCAGGTGTTAGAGTAATTCAGCAGATACTTCTTGTGCAAATGAGTCCAGTCTGGTGTAAAGAAAAAATACCCCCACTATTCACCTTTATCTCTCTTCTACCGTGCCTGGTGGTCCACTTCCATGCCGACCATCAGTATGCTACACACCCTGCAACAGCTCCTCTGCGGTAGGACAGGCAGCTCTGCATCCAGGACAACTGATGAACACTGGTCACCCGTGACATTAAAGGTGAGAGTCCTTTGAAGTCTAGTAAAGGGTTAGCTTTTCTTAAGCCTGGAAGAGAAAAAGAACACTCTTCTTCCCTCAAAGCTTGTAGGATTCACCTTGTCCAGCCATTGCCGTCCAAAGTAAAGCTGTCTCCACTTCAACATGGAGGTCTAGTTTTCTTTCTTTTAATATTTTTTAAATAGTCAATGGAAAGAAGTGCCTCTGGAGTGAAACCCATCTCAGAGAAGAATCCCACCCTAAATACTTTGGAACGTCTTTTACCTTATGAAATCTTAGTGAAATGGTCTAATTGGCCCAAAAATTATTAGGGAGGGTGACAGAAAGAGACACTATAATTGCATTAACTTCACTGCCTGAGGAAACGAGGCTAAGAAAATCCACTACAGAAAACAGAAGGGTGGAGTTTCTCTTCCATTGCCCAGGCCAATTTCAACACATAGAAATCCCACCCATGTTCTTTTGCTCACACAAAAAGCTTGCAGTATGCCTGCTGCCTCTCCAGGAAGGAAAGTGGGTGGAAAAATTACATCACTATTCAGTTTCTTCCCCCCTCTTACCCTTTTATTTAAAGACATTTAATGCTAGAAAGTAGAAGCAGAAGCCAGCATCAGGGTTACAGAGAGCAAGGAGATGACAGCAGGGGAACTCCATCCAGACAGCATTCAGTGGCTTCATTATGCCTGCCATAAAAAAAAGGCTCAGGAAGACCTCATCAGTTTTAGAGGTTGCCCTTTAAAGGCGGCAGAGGCTGTCTCTTCACAAGGAGCTACATAGAGAGGACAAGGGGCAACAAGTACAAGCTGCAACACAAGAGGTTTCATCTTGATAGAAGAAATAACTTATTTTTTACAGTGAGAACAATGAATCACTGGAACAACCTCCCCAGGGATATGGTGGAGTCCCCATCACCGGAGGTTTTCAAGATGCAACTGGACAGGGTTTAGATCATCTCATCTATGCTCACCTTTCCAGGTGACCTTCTGAGGTCCCTTCCAACCTGTTTTTTTCTATGGTAACAAGAGTTACTGTCCCTAAAAATCAGCCATGCTGTTTCAAGCCCATCTTATACCTCCGCAACAGGAAGGTCTGCTGCTCAGTGAGCATCACTGCTCTTCCTCCCCTGCCTACAAAAGCCAATCTGGTGGAAAGAAAAGGCGTGTCCCACATCAATTTAAGTCACAAATACTTCCAGTGGCATTGCCTTGGTCTTGTCTACATCATACTGCTTCTGTACCCTCACATTCCTTTTGAGGCTGTGCAGAAGTAGTACTTAATCTCTGAAGAACAGCTTCAAGGGTCAGCTTCACTCATCTTTTGCCATGGGTCATAAAGGATCCTGCTGGCATCTAACCAGTGATCTCTAACCATTGCACCGCTCCACCACAGGACACAAAACAATTAAGTCCATCCAAAAGTGATGGGAAAAGGAGCATTGATCAGATATGTTGCTGGGACATCAACCTTGCTCCCACAACAGTGAGAGACCAGCTGTCCTTACACACCATAGCATGCCTGTCACTTGGTGTCTGGGTATTGATGCCTGATAATATGCCAAGGTTCTCAGCTAACAAGGGTTTACCAGGATGACAAAGGATTTTAACTGTTACTCAGGGTATAACCTATAACCCTCAATCTCACAGTCAGTATGGGATCATCCTTGAGGAAAATACAGAGTAAGAGAAAACAGAGTCAAAGACCAGCCCGCTGTAGGATATACCAAGAGCCTGCTCTGGTAGGTATATATATATATAGGTATATAGCCCCACTCTGCCATAGACTGCCTTGGCAATGTGCAGGCATTCCCTTTCCTTGTCTGTACATCCAAGCTGTAAAATCATCCTCTTGTCTATCTAAGTTGCATTTCCAAGGCAAAGCTTGACTCCCAAAGAGTCAAGAGCAGCCGAGCACATCCCACATACAGGTGCTCTGCAAAGGCTTGCTCCCACATCACAAGTACACAGCCCAGACAAAAGAAACCTCTGTTAAAGTGAGGGCTGAATTCATCTCAAGCAAAGAAGCTTGTTACACATCTTCCCCAAAGACATCATATATCAGGCTAGAGCTCATCCTTAGGACACTCCTCAAGCAACATTTCCTTTTGTCAAGTCTTTTTCCTATTCTTTTCCCCGATTTTGGGCTCCCAACCTAATGAATCCCTATGTGCCAAAATTACTCTTGTCTCTGCCTGGTCTCCTCCAAACACAGAGGCCGGTGGATATTTACCTGCAGAGTTCACAAACATGCAAACAGGCCTGCTAACAAATTATCCTTCCACCTTCCCCCACAGCCCAGCAACCAGACAGGTAAAAAAACCCCAATGTTTTCTGCATCAGCCACTTGAAAGACTACAGATCACCTACAAGTATTTTTATTGAGGGAGTTTTGTTCTTGTTCCGAATTGTAAATACTTTATGTCTTCCAGGTGTTGGCTACTCAGCTGTCAATAGTGTGTTTTAGCAGCACACAGCTGCAACATGCAGGTGTGTGCAACTGGCAGCCAGCGTGAAGCTAAACAGCTGTTGGACTGGGAGAACTGGAAGTCATTTTCAGTCCTAATGAAGATGGTTTCTTATTAATCTTGAAGCCATGGCATGAAGTTCTGTGGGCCTGGAGCAAATTTTGCATCTAGGAGCAATGCCTTTGGAAACTGGTTTTGGAGACTTAAATAATGGAAGACAGCAAGCAGTTGCAGGTAGAGAAGTGACAGAAAGCAGCACTAGGGAGTCTTCACATGACCAATAGCAGCTTTCAGACAAAGCTGCTCCATAGATGGTGAAGGATTGGGAGGTCTTGGCAAGGCCAATATGAGACACAAGGCAGCACAAGATCAGCACAATCAAGAAATCAGGATGAAGGAAGGAGAAGGCTGTGTCCACCTGCAGTTTTAAGAGGTAGAAGAGCAGAAGTGTTCACTCAAGTTGGAAGAGGCCAGACGCTAAATCACATTAAAGCACAGTATGATCAAGCAGCCCACACAGATGGTTGGTTCCACCTCTCATACACTTCATGATCTCTCAGTGGTGATCCCAATGCAGACTTAAGACCCATGGTATCTTCAGAAAAAGAGATCAGTCAACCTGAAAGGCACCACACACCAGTCCTGGGTCCACAGCAGTCAAGATTACATACTTCCACCAGGTAACCGACTCATCCACAGGTTGATTCTCTATCCATCTCTGAATACAACCTTTTCAGAAGAGCAAGGAAAACAACTGTAACTTTGGCTCAAGTCCAAGGCTCCTGTCCTTTTGAACTGATAAAATACTGTAGGGGCAAGGGGGCTCCAACAAAGCATTTGCATTTTAATGGCAGGGAGTTCACACTGGGTCTGTCCCTTCCTTTGAAATTACCTAGTAAGCATGTTGACAGCAGCCACAAATTTTAAGCAAACATTAGTAACTTAGTATTTATCCCTTGGGATTTGGACCAGTCTGTCTTCTGGTTCAGTCTTAGTTTGGGTTCAGCTGAGACTGAAAGTGTCTTATATTCCATCCAGTTACATATTCACAAAATTATTCAAAATAACTGTTCAATCCTGGCTTGGGGTAAGGAGAAAAGCAGTGCCTTCACACACACTGAGTTTAGGACCAGCTCAGCTCTGTGTTTGTCATTTAGTCATGGCCAAAGGAGCTGATGCCACACTAAGAGATCAGAAGAGATTCCCCCAAGTTGCTTACCCAAATGATGAAGAAACAAAGCAGACAATGAAGTGTGAGGACCAAATCACCAGCCAATCCAAGTCTCACAGGCTACAGGGACTCTGCACAACAACATACCAGCAAAGAAACATCATTTGCTGAGTTTCCAGCCACAAACAGGCACCCCACCAATCTCCCTGTAAGGATGCTCACAGCCATTTGCTTCTCTGCTGGGTTATTTTTCTCTAGCTTGGCACTAAGGCAGCTCAAAAGTCAAACAGCTAGGCTAACTGGGAGCACTGGGGCAGAAGTCAGGTCAGACACAGCAGACTTTGTCCAGAAAGGAAGGCATTTAGCAGCTGATAGCAGACAACTCCAAATCACCTGATTTGTCTCCAGCATTCCTTATAACTAAGTGGAAGCTGGGCAGTTAATTCTCCTCAGCTGGTAGCAAATGTGTTTTACCCAGCATCATATATGGTTTAAGTCAATTGGGCAGCACTGTCACAGAAACACATAGGTCTGTTCTCCCACCACTCTCAAACATATTCACAGGGTCAGTTTCCTCTCAGTTCAGCTCCCCAGGCCAGCTGACCATTCAGTGTCAGAAATTTGTGCCATTAAAAAGGAATGAGCAGGCAGTACTGCTTCTTCTGGCAGTGGCCCTGGCTTAATCACTACCTTAGCTTACAGCCCAAGCCTTTTTCTTTTCTTTTTTTATGTAATAAAGAACCAATTCAAGTTGCATGTAGAATTTTTATTGTAGGAAAGCTAGCAGCAAGGTTGCTTGTTGCCCAGAGTGGAGAGAAAGGTTTGGGTTTGTTGGGTATTTTTCCAGCTGGACTATTTGCTGAACACGTCTCTGAAACATGGGTTCACTTCCTAAGCTGGGGGGGACAGAATCATCACTCGTTGCCCATGGGTAACTAGCAGGTCAGAGGCTTTTTTGCTGTGCATCTTTCTTAATCCTCAAATTCATAGGTGAGGAGTGCTTAGCCTGTTCCTAGGAAAACTGGAATGAAGTCAGTATATCAAGGAAAGATTTAATCACCTCCCAATAAATATCTTTTTGCTTTTGAAAGGGAAATTACTTCTAAGGAAAGTCCAATCTGTTCATTTCAAGAATGTGTGAAAACAAACCCTTGGCCTTAATCTTTAAATTTCCTGAACTTTAGCACTTTTTGCAGTGCTTTTAATTAAAATTGGTTGGCTTTATGTATATACATTGCAGCAATAAACCAAGCCTTTGGTACCTCCTCTGTATTGGAAAACGGGCTGTGGTAGAGAGGGAACATCTGCAGCCCCTGGAGTCATCCAAGGCCTGGCTGCACATGGTTATTAAGATATCATCCTTAAAAAACAGTTAATTTCCAAAACTCCACCTTTAACCTTGGGCAGGTTTGGACCATCTGAAGAGAGAGGAGCGTTGCCATGTTCTTCTCCCTCCCTCCCTGTGATCATTTCCACCAGCTCCACCATGGATGGAACGTGTGCACTCACCACATTGTTCATCACCACCTGCCAGGTCCACAGGGAAGGGTTCTGCTTTCCTGCTTTGGGGTACATCACATTCAGTCTTGGGGATGTTTCACTGTAGCCTACTGGCTGGTTTTCCATCAGACTTGTCTGAGAACACAGTTTTCACAAAAAAAAAGCAATCTTTTTATTTAGCCTAAGGTTGTATTTTCCACAGGAAACAATGACTTTTTAAAAAGAACTCCAAAACACTTTGAACCAGCTACCCACCTGCCAATTTTGTGTTGTTCCTGATCTGTAGTTAGGACTCTGCTCTGACTGCTGCTTGAACTGAAGAGCAAGACTAAAAACCCACATTGCACTGACACTTCCAAACAGAGGGTATTGTTATGGTCCTCAGAAGAAGTTATGGTCTCCATCTTGTGTATCAAGT
This sequence comes from Gallinula chloropus, assembly GCF_964237585.1. Taxonomy (NCBI): domain Eukaryota; kingdom Metazoa; phylum Chordata; class Aves; order Gruiformes; family Rallidae; genus Gallinula; species Gallinula chloropus. The sequence goes on along the minus strand of NC_140088.1, from coordinate 82,807,032 downwards.
TGTCAACAAGCTTGAATTAAGGTGTATATCCCACAAAGCAACAGTCCCACTTGAGTCACACTGCACAGTCTTAAACTCCGACGACTCAGCCACACTACACAACTTGTTATCAAGACCCATGTTAGAAGTCTAATCAGCAGAGAGGAGCCAACATTTCTGGAGAACAACCCTGGGGACAATCAGTGAGGTGCTTTTCCTCTTTCCAGTAACCCTACAGGAGTCTAGGTCCCTGAAGCCCACAGACTGAGTGGTTCAAGCATCAATCCCAGGGTTTATCTGCACAGACAGCTGAGCCCAGTTGGACCTCATGAGGTTCACCCCAAAGCTAGATTGGGATAAAGCTGTCACAGCACCAAGAGCTGCTGCTGTGTGGTGTCTAGAGGAGAGCAGGAGCCAGCAGTCCTTTAGAAACCAGGGACACCAAGACACTTCTCAGCTCAGACATTAAACTCAGTCATCCCAGCTCCCAAACACAAGGTGGAACATCATACCCATAAGCTTCTTGGAGTTATTGCTTCATTACAAACATGAATTTCACCAACACAGGGGTTCCAGGTGCTGTTTTTTGTTCTAGGTGTGTGCTACAGCAACACCAAAAAGAAAGAGTAATTTCCCTACTGATTGGTGCCTGCCAAGAGACAGGCACCTGACCACACTTACCTAATACATGAAACAGGACCGTAGAAGCAGACTTATGTGGTCTTAGTAGAGTCACAGCAGCTTGGAAAAAAAACATAGACTTCAAAAGCATCCTTTGCCAAGCACACAGAGCCAAGTTAGAAAGACAAGTCCCAATTTTTTTATGCATATCATAACACACATAAGATGACAAAGTGTTTTGCTTTGTCACACCAGCATAAAACATTTAGGCAGATCTTTTTCTTATATTTAACATAATAGGCTAAAGTCTTTCAAAAAGCCCTTAATATCTGATAACGAGATGGAGTGAGGAGGGGAACAAATTCTTCATCAGAGAGACTTTCCTTGTGGGTCAGCCTTAAAAGGTACTTCATATTTCTTCTTGTTCATCAGCAGGCCAAATAATAAGTTCTCATTTGCACTATTCTCCTGGCAGATCATTGTTTCTAATAACCAAATGCCCTGGCAGTTACTTACATTTTGAACGGTATTTTAACAATGGACTGAGAGCAGTTATAGACCTCAAAAGTATGTTTCTAATATTTGTCCTCCTCATTAAGGATAATAACCTTTATAAATTTGAACTGAATTTAATAGAGAAATTATTTCATTTTATTAAGTTACTGACTGATGACTCCAACATATTTCTATCAGGACTCAGATATTCAATAGATTAGCTATCTTTGATATAAGGCAGTAGAGATAAATTCAACTTTGCTGCAGGTCTCTTAAGCTAGGTCAGAAAGTTCATAACCAAAAGCCACACTGGGAACCTCCCCAGGCTTCTCTCAGTCCTAAGAAAGTAAGAGAAGTCCCCTGAAGCTAAAAAGGGCTGATCAGCCATACCTTATATAGCATCCCCAGCCCTCCCATGTCCAATCAATCTCCCCTGGGAGCATCAAGGATTCATAGAGTTCAGCTGCTGAAGGAGGTTCATTTCTCTTTCCTCTCCATGCTGCTTTTTTCCCCTTCTTCCCTGTTATTTCTCAGAGGTGCTAGTATTTTAATGGCCTTTTAAATTATCACTATTTAGCTGATGTAAAATTGCTTTTCCTCACCCTAACACGCTTTTAATAGAGCTTGGGTGCTCAAATAGCACTAGTGGAAATTGAACTTAAAGGTAGATCATCTATTATCTGCCCTCACTTAGAGCCCATGTTGCCAGAGGTGGTGTATAGAAGAGCAGAGTTCAGTCCTGACTGGGGTTGCTGAGAGATATTCTCCTTCCAACAGGAAATCACAGGGGCTTCCCACTTGTTTTCACCCAGCATTGAAGCAAAACGTTGAGACATAAAGCATCATTCTTCACACAGACTTTTCCTGTGTGATTTAGTCTGGGTGATCCTGCTCTGGCAGGGGAGTTGGACTAGATGATCTCCAGAGGTCCCTGCCAACCCAAATCATTCTGTGATTCTGTGAACTCTGGTGGTGGTAGAGCCAGAAAAAAAAACCCTGAGGATAGGGGAGAGAACCAATGGCCAAGTGAGCTGAAAGGATGCCGGGCTGGATGGAGGAGCAGGAATTGAGCTGAAATTGGGCTGTGCTAAATGAGAAAGGCAGCAATTACAGCTACAAGAGCAAAGTGAAAGAGCCTCTTTTTACAATGCTTGAAGTCCTCTCACAGACTTTCTCAGCACTCCTCAAAAAGCAGCACGTGGGTAGGTGATGCAACTGGAAAGATAGCAGTGTGTAAGAAGCCTCTGCTAGAGGAGTTTTGTGTGTGTTTAAGAGATCAGCTCCATGTCATGCAGAAAATCCCAGGTTCAAGACTTAGGGGTCCTTCTGGACAGTGTTACCCATTTAATCCAGTCCAATTGGGTGCCTAGTTTTTGCTAGATTTTAAGGAGGGATCGTGAATGTGGGAAGGTCGTGGTGCCAGGGGGATCATTCAGTGAGAGCAGCGAACCCACGGGCATCAGGAAGAGGGGTGGCAGAGCTGAAACAGCAAAAAGAGATGCAGAAGGATTTTGAAGCTTTCTCAGGTTAACTTCTCTACCCACAAGTGTGTATTTCAACTGGCAGAGTCCACGATGGGTATGGAGACCAGTTAGATTTCTGCTTACTTCCTTCAGGAGATTACTCCAGAAAAAACTTTTCTAGTAAGACTCGTTCCTTTGGCGATCCTTGGAGTCCCTCCACATCCACAGACCTGTTCCCAAGTGCTGGAACAGGTGGAGCACAGAGCAGGATGGAGACCCCAGGGAGTCAGGAGATTCTCCTTGTCCGGTCCCTGTGCCAGTGGTGTCTCTCAGTTGCTGCTTGGAAAGGCTGTGTGCAGCGTGGAGACTTCCCCAGGGGTTTGACTCGGATGCTACCCTGTGGCATTTGGACAGCTCCAGCATCTGCAATGTCTCATCCTGGCCCTTTCCAAGGAGATAAATCTGCTGACTTTCCTCCTGCCTCCTTCCAAGTTCCAGGAATTCCTCCGCCCTCAGTCGAGTCCCCATTCACACACCACACACATCCCCCCCTGTTTCTCTGTGAACCCAATAAGTTCCTCAACTGGTCCTAAAAATGCCAAGCATTTCATCTGGTGTTTAAGTGGAAAAAGTGATAAGGAAGTGAGACTAGAAATTATTTTAGAAGCTGAAATTCTAGGTGCTAATGAGCAACATGCAGTCTGGCCAGATGGGTGGCTTTTGAAGGCAGGTGAACCTATGAATATGTTTTTTTATCAACACAACTGATTTCCTTGGCAGATGTGGAGAGAAAAAAAAAAGGAAAAAAAAAAAAAGAAAACCCAACTCCTTGATTTCTCAATCTGAGCCAGACCTGAAGGACGAGAAATCTCCAGCTTTCAATAAATGTTTTACATGGATAAAAACTCTATTTTTGGTTCTGCTGTGTAAAAACAAAAGAAAATGAATAACATTGTCCCTGTTGGAGTCAAGCTTTGTTTCTCCTTTTTAATTCTTTTTCCTTTCCACACTGTGAAGGGAGCACGCCAGGGGTCAGGCACAGTTCAGAAATATATACAGTCCAGGCAAGATTTTACAATTCCCCTCAGCAGGAAGATTGGGTTCTTCTCCCACTCCCAGATCCACAAATGAAATGAATTTCTTCCGTAATAACAAACTCTGGCCTGTTCCAATACAGAAATGGCACCAGTACAAGGTAGAAACGGATCCAAAGAAGATGGTCTTGAAATATCTGCTACTGCTTGTTATTAGATTTCCTGCAAAAACTACAATCTTTCATTAAAAGTTTTATATCAAGGAACAGCGGTCCGCCAGCAGCTGTTTACCTAGAGTGCAGTGAAACGCTCTAACCTGGCTTGCTTTCCTCAAAAAGGGGATTAAAACAGATGAGCAAATTCCTGTGATGCTGAATAATAGCTATGAGCAAAACAGCCTATGGCGGAATAGAGTCGCTCGTGTGATAGCCCAGGGCAGGAGCATATGAGGAGAGACAAACAAGCCTCACGTTTCATCACTCGTCCCTCTCCAATGTGGGACTCACTATTTCTATTCAGTCACTGGTAGGAGAAAGTGCAACAGCATCATCTGGACCTTAATAATATTTCCAGGACTAAGGGAAAACCCCAGGCCACTTGGAGAAGAAGCATCTGGCCACAATGGCACACTGGGAGAGCTGCTGGTGATGTGGTAATGGAAGAAAAGGTGTCTCCTTTTCCATCTGGAGGGTGGAGGTGGGTGAGAATGGGAAGAAATACCCCTCATGAATACCCACTTCTGAGAAGAATGGTTCTGTGCTGGCCACAAGTGATTGAGGTTGGGACAAGACCTTTTGGCAGCCTTAACACCTTCCAGTGGGCATGGTAGCAGCCTGGCTTTAGTTGTTGTGATGACTGGAGACCAACCCTTCTCTCATTTCCCATTCAGTGGGGGGAACCACCGCCACATGTCCCCCTGTCCTGTTACCCATCCTTGCATCTTGCCCTGAACCCAGCAGAGCAGGTACCACTTGCATAGCCTGGAGTCTTCCCAGCCAAACAGATGTAGCAACAAGGGGCTGAGGAAATGTGATAATCCAGCCAATTAGCAATCAAGGACAGAGCCCTGGCCCACCTACGGACTCACCACTGTCCAGCATCCAGCCTTGGATCTCTTTCCAGCTGATACCATACTCAGGCAGACTATTTAATAGCTTGACTTTTGGATAGAGCTTGCTGGAATCTGTACTGTTTTTACTACTTCTTCAGGCCAGTTTTTCTCAGTCTTGGCCGGCATCCCTCATTTCCAGCCTCATATCACACTGCAGTATCATTTTATTTTATTCTCAGCAGCTGCTTGAGCTTCCAGGCAGGACAGACTGGAACTGAGTCTTTTCTTGGAGAAGAACTGAGTACTTTCTGGAGTGGGTATTGGTTGGGCAGCCAGCCTGAGTTTCATTGGGAATGAAGAAATTAAAACTTCACACCAAGTTTTGTGTGGCTTCATCAACTAGCTAGCCACCTGACGTGAAGTAAGGGAAAAAAGTGGTTCCCTGAAGACAGTCCTTTGCTCTCCCCTTGCTACCTTACTTTCCTACCTCAACCAAGGTATCAGCCCTTCCTGGGCTGCTGTGATCCCCAGGGCTCTCTCTGGCCCAGAGGATGCATCTACACCACGTTGCTGAGCTGGTAGTGCCGCGCATGCCTGACACGCTGCCTTAACCCTCCAGTTAGAAACCTGCCTCTAAAAAACCTGCTGCTGCTTCCTCAGCTGGCATTTCATAATGTCCCCTCAGCCTGAGCACACATCAGGTTGTGGCAGCACTCCTACAAATCATGGGGAAGCATTGCATCAGAGCAAGATTCATCCTTTCCAAGTGAAGCTCGGCCTCCTTTGTCCATCCATTCACTTGCTTGCTGGCCAAGCCATGAGCTTGTGTACGTGTGAAGAGGGTCAAGAGAAAGGACAGCAGACCCTTAGTTGATGTGGTCACCATTTCAGTGGCCCATTGCTGTCCCCCCCCCATCCTAGCAAGCTTGTACCATGAGCCATGATGCGAGGCACAGACATCTCTGCCAGCTCCACTACACACATGGGGAAATGATCCCAGAAAAATTATGACCCCCCCCAGGAAGGAAACATGGAAGGTGAGCTCAAGATGTGGCATCTACAGGAGTGTTTTCGTCTTAGAAGGGAGAAAGGAAAAATGTCTCAAGGACTCTTAGACAAGAGAAACCACCCTTTGTTCCTTCAAGACATGGTACCTTAGGAATCTTGTGCCTTACCTGTGCTGGGAGATGCTTTCTGCTTAGCAGCAGTGGAGACAGTAGAAATAAAATACATAATCCTTGTTCCAGTTGCATCTGCAAGGGGAATTTGGTGCTTGGAGGATAAATACCTATTTCAGTTTTGGGAAGTAGACCAGGCTCACCCACAGACTCTGGCAAAGAGCTTCACAGGAGAGGGGAAGGGGGTCAGGGCTTTGGTTTCGCGTCTCGTTGGAAATATGGCACGCACCCCTCATTTCTTCCCCTAGCAACGTTTGGTTTCATGCTGACTTGGGGGAAGAGCGTGGCCCCTTCCAAGCCAGCCCCTCTTTTCCTGCAGCATTGAGGGTTCTCCGCGGAGGTCGGCTGCCCAAGAAGTGACAACAAGGCCAAATCTCAGTAGGGGCTGCTGAGAACACAGCTGGAGGTGGCAAGGCTCACAGACAAAAAGCAACTTGCTGACAACGTTTAGCTAAGGGGTTTGGGGTTTTTTCTGCCTTTTTTTTTTTAATTCCAGCTCCAAGGAACTCCCTGTTCTTTGCACTCCAGAAGCTTCTGGCATAATAAAGAAAAAATAGCCAAGAGCCATGCATTGGAGCTGGCAAACAGAGGAACAGAAAAGCAGGTGGGGTCCTGTGTGTCTATTCCTTTACCTTCCAGATAGTGCTTTCCACGTAGGGCCCTTGAGGGAGCTGCTGATGGTTGGGACTGAAGACAAGGCTGAGATGCCATTAGCAGCTCTTTGCTGCAGCCTGGGAGAATGAACCCTTTCCCTCGATCTGCTGCCATGAATGCTTCCCAGAATGGCTGTGCAGGACAGGCAGTCTGGGAGCAGGAGAAATCTGGAGCCATCTCTCCTGGTGTACAAGATCTGCTCCAGCAAACTTGAACCAAGTTTTCTCTGCTTCAGCTGCCATTGAGAGTAAGTTTTTCATGACTCAGTCACATTTTTTTCCCTACACTGCTTTTGCTTCTAGATAATCCTCATAAGCAAGGGGATTGTACTATAAAGAAGTGATTTTTAACCCTCACAATCAACAGGCTCCATAGCTTTGCATGTGAGCTGGAAGACATATGCCACACAGCCTCTTCCATCAGAGGACTTCTGGAGACCAGTGCCTTCAGGAAGGCATGGAGACCAATTTATCATACCTAAAGCTTCTTCTCTGCAGCAAAGGACCTCTGAAAATGAGCCAGTGTTGGTTTAGCCCCCCACAAATGCCAGTCCAAAAGCTGTTAAAATGTACAGTAAAAGTTCAAGTTGATGCCTTGTCTAAGTACAGGAGATGGAGAGCGTCATCGTGAATATTTTGTGAAGGTCTTCTAAATTCCGAGCTTTTTCATGGATGTACCATAAGGCTATACTATTATTTGCCTTTCACAGTTCTACCCAGGGAGCAGTCTGAGATCTCTGTGTGCATTCCAATTTCTTCTGTTAAAACTTTGAACCAAATCCCATTCTACGTGTGTTCATATGAAAGATTTCAGAGCAAAAAAAAAAATAGCATTGCCACTTTTTACTATCAGATCAACCTTTTTATTATTGTTCACAAATAAAGATCATTTTCTTGAAGTCCTGTTAAGTTTAGGCTTCTCTAATTTGTGTAATAATGTTCACCGAAAAAGAAACCCTGGATAGTCAGCTTTATTGTATATAACATCACTTCTTTACCTTTTTACTTGCTGAGAATTCCCAGGAAATCCAATAATTCAAATTTTAAAAAAAAAAAAAGAAAAAATCCACAAAAGATGTTTGCTGACAAAGCCATTTATCTCCAAGCAAATGAAATCTGACCTGCCCTAGCCTTACGTGAAAGCAGCCTTTGACTCCATAATGAAGACTAAAAGGGCTTTTGTTTAAAGAGCTACTTTTTCAAAGTGGTCTAGAAGGCTCATGTATCAGTGAATTGGCCTGAAAATTGCTGCAGTGCCTTTGTAGCTGAGGTGGGTCTTGTCCTGCAAATCTGGAGTCACTGTCTCTGGTGGGTTGGGACAGATCCTTCCCTAGTCTACACACTGGGTATTTCTGGCATCCAATTTTTACTACTTCTTCTCTAAAGCTGTAGACAAAACAAAATGGGTGGGACCCAACCCAAAAAATGAGATCATTGTCCTTCTCTGAGCTGGGGAGCGGCATGGGGAGCCTTCCCTGCTCATGGCAGTGTGAGAGTTCCCTTCTGGTTCCTTCAGGATGCTGCTGTGTCCAACATCTAGTGCACACTTATGGAGACATCTGAGTGGTTGAGGCACAGGTCTCTTCAGAGCTCTTTCAAAGCCATGCAGACATAGAAGGCCAAGCCTTGGGTACCACTGGTAAAACAGGCATGACCACCCCTCCCAAGCCTCTGAGTAGCACTGAACTTGTGTCCCAAGCTGCCAGGAGAAGAGATTCAATGCATAAAATCTACTTGTCCCTTGCATGCAGAGCCTGGAGTGAAGTCCCACCTCCAGGACTGGAGTTCAATGTGCCAGATCCCCACAGGCTGGGAGGAAAGCTCAGACTAGGGGCATCCAGGCGTTCAGGCAAAGCAAGATGAGCCAAATTTTTCTGGTTAAGAGGTCTTACACCCAAACTGACCTAATCTCTAGTCTTGTGATGGGGGAGGGGAGGATCTGCGGAGGTCAGGACATAAATCCATCCTGAGATCCTCTTGGTGTCCAGAGGGAAAAGCTTTAGGAGCCAGGGATATGGCAACAGTCAAGAAGCCACTCAACTGTTGAACCTCATGGAGATGACTGTTGATTCAATTTTGATTTTCAAACAAAAGTTTCCCGCTCTGTCCCAAGATAAAAGCAAATAAATAAGGAGAGAAGTACTGATCTTGCCCTCCAGCAGGGATTGAGTCACGAGGATGGTGAGCCACAAAGGGGATGGGGACACCACTCAGCTCCAGGAAGGCTCTTTTCCCAGCGAGGTGTGTGTCTGCTTCACAAGCACCAAGTAGCTTTGGCAGGATCTCCACTCTTGACAGCTTTAAACAGAGCACAAAGAAAAGTCTGTTTAAAAAAAAAAAAAAAAAAGAAAGAAAAAAAGTCCTTATTTTAAAAAAAGCAAGAAGAGAAAAAAAATTCTTCACATTTAAAACTCTTTTTATTGCCCTCATTGCTTAAGATAGCGTTACCATAAATCGACTCGACCATAACATTATTTGGAAACCAAAATGATTACCACATCTATTAGAATATTTAAACCATATGTCTGGGGTTCAGAGATCCCAGTCCCACAGTGCAAGCACACACTGGCCAGCAAGGGTTTCTGCTCCTGTTGGCAAGGAGCTGCTTGCTCTTCACAGAGAGGACGACCGTGTCCCTCTATTGATGTGTCAAATTGGGCATTTCTTTGTTCTTTTATGGCAGCATTTAGCCAGTGACCACCATAGGATTTATCAATAACATCAAAGCCACACCACTATACCAATCCATTTCCAGTAGCAGCATGAAGCCTGTTCTATCTTACAAGGTGTGGGGCTCCAAGTGGATAGGGGCAGGATGGGGAGAGACAACACAAATTTACCTGGTTCTTCCAGGCTCCAAAGTAGAACTGAGGTGGACCATTCCCTGATGTCCACCTTTAGGCATCCAAGTTATGAACAAAGTGACTTGTCCTAAGGGGAGACCAAATTGATTAAGAGTATAAAGCAGACAGAAGATCTCATAATGCATGTTTCCCCATGGCTAATGTTTTGGTTTGTTTGGGGTTTTTTGAGGGAGGTTTTTTTGGTCTCAAAGCCAGAAAAAATCTCCCAAACACCTCACTCTTCTCCCTCTTTGAATGCAGGTCATTGATGTGTAGGGGTTCTCCCAACAGAATGAGTGGATCTCCAGGAGACAGAGTCTGCATCTTCACCGTCAATTTCCTACCAACACAGGGGATTGTAAAGCTCCAGATCCACCCCTCTACAGGAGGATGGTAAATAGGCATAAATCCTCTGCCTGTCTGCAGTGGTTCTACATGGTGCCAGATCCAACAACAGCATGTGATGAGCAGACCCTTTGGAAAGATAACAAATCACTCATCAAGTCTTCTTCCCATAGCTGGTGCAAAGAAGTCACCACATTCAACAGGGGGTTTTTAGGCAGCCTGCAGTGCATATTTTAACCCATCCTCATTCAAAACTGGCTAACTGAATTATTTCACTTAAAAAATAGAAATCTACTTTCTTTTAGCAATGTTGTTTCTGAACTGTATCATTTTCTAGACTGACTTGAGGCCATGGCCATACAAACACCTTCATTGGCCTAGCCAGGGTAGGGAGGGAGCAAGGAGGGAGACCCAATGGCACATCAAGATGGAAATCCTTAGACAGGTTTGGTGAGGAAAGATTGGCATCGTGGCACCCAGGCACCCACTGTGAAAAACACTTGAACTACAGCAGCTTGTAGGACTCAAGTTACAATGATGTTCAGCAATGGTTGGAGGAAAGATGACACCACTGGACAGCAGGTAGGCAGTGAAAAGACAGTGAAACAGCAGATTAGGTGAACAATAATTGAGCTATAAACATTGAACTACAATCTGAATGAGGTGAGTTGGCACATCTCTGTTGAAGGCTCTGTTTTGATAGCTCATGAACCTGCCATTTTTCAGCTATCTGGTCTAACATTTTTCCTGTCATGTCTACCCAAAGCAGCATTTTTCTGGTCAGGTTCCAGCAAAAGTAGTTCTGCCATCTCTGAAAATAGGCTATCCTACACACCAGGAGGATCTTACCACAGTTTCCCCAAGAAATTCCAGCTGGAGGGAAATGACTCAAAGACCAGCTCACCCACCCCATCCGTAGCTACTTTGTGCTCCCCTAGTTCAGGATGGCCAAGCTATAAAACTGCCATTCATTCCTGATTAATAACGATGTCTCACAAGAAGAATCCTCCAAATCAGGGCCACCACAGCTTGTAGGGCTTCTCCAGGTGGGGTTGCTGTGACCTAATGCAGTTCCCAAGGTTCCATCGGCTCCCGGCATTCCTGCTGCAGCTGCCAGGGATGAGTGGGTCAAGGGAAGGCAGCTGGGTCTGAGGAGGGATTAAATAGGTGAGGAGTAGGGTATGGAAAAGAAAAACTGGGGTATGGGAAGTGATTGGGAAAGGACAGTGGACAGGGAAGAGGAGAAGGGCATTAAAACTATGTAGTTGGTGCTTTCAGGCACAGAGATAAGTCAAGGGCTTTAGCTTGAGATCGAGGATGGTCTCAAGGTGAAAGCAACTGAATATCACAGAGGAAAAAGATTTCTCTGATGGGAGGGATAGGTCCACACATGCTTTAACAGACTTGGGGGAAGGGGAGGGAGGGGGCTTGGCACATCTTAAACATGCGCTGAGTAAGGCTGTCAGAAGGTGGCTGGCCCACTGCAGCGCAGACAAGAGGGACAAGTCAGGATCCCCCCCCCATCCTTCTCTCCCCAGGCTGCTCCTTAAAAAGCACTTAGAAAAGTCTGTGAAATGGTCCCCAATGCTTGAGCATGTAGTAAAGCTGACTCCAGCCCACTTTGTCTGGGACTCAATATAGAACACAGTCATCCTCCCTCTTTTTTTTAGATCTGTCTTCACTTTAGCTTCTTGGAGACAAAACAGTCTCATCTGCAAGTACCTGGATGTCTGCGAAGTTGGGCTCAGAGAGGGAACCCCTGGAGAAGCTCTGAGGGGACAAAAGGCTCTGTATTCAACAGGGTCAGACTCAAACCGCCTGTCCAGCACCTGTGGACTGTCCTCTGTGCAGATACTGGATCTCTGAGGCATGGCCAGACATCCAGATCTCAGCAGGGGATGGCAAGTTGTGCCTCAAAGTCCTCTTGGCTCCATTTGTCCCCCCAGGGAGGATTTTTTCCAGGATTAACTGGAGGGGGTCTTCTCTCCCATCAGCCTCCGACTCTTTTTCCAGCCTTCCCTCCAGCCTGGCAAGGAAACCGAGAGTGTCCTACTGGGGTGGAAATTAGTCTTGAGCAGGCAAATGGAGAGGAGATGCTTGAACAGGCTGCAGTGGTGGGATTTTCCAGTCAGTGTATAAGCTAAGGATGGGGACAACACCGTATCAGGAGCTGTTTCATCTTCAGAAGCTTGGTGCCAGGCTGGTCTGTCCAATTCTGGCCAAGTTCTGGTTAATAGTGACAGCCCCGAACGGGGCTGGAGGAGTGGGGGGGGTCTGCCTGTTACGGTTAACGCAGGCTGGAAAGAGCTGGAAGGTAACCCCAGGGCTGCGGACCACATAGGGTTTAGCCTCCAGCTCCAGCCCAAGCCTGATTTCTGCCTCATCTGCAATGGAAGGGCTCCCTCTAGTGCAACCAGGAATCCTCTCTACCTCTTTCCCTCTTTTTTTTCTTTCTTTCTCCTCCAGGAAAGGCACCATCGCCTGCCACGTACAAGTCAGATCCAGAGGGAACGACAGGACCCGACCTGAACTTTTCTTCAGAGAAAAGAAGAAAACCCTGAAATTCCTTGTCCCCTGCCCACCACTGAAATATCCTCCCCGTTCCTGGCCACCCCAAGAAGGACCAAAACCCTAGGAAACCTTCCCCAGGAGAGCAGAGCAGTGATCATCCACCTCAGAGGGGGCAAGCAAGCCTTGCAGCCCTGTGCTCTGAAACCACCCAGCTAACTGTGGTTTTCTCCAGTGGGATACAAGCCCAAGTTAAGAAATGTCCCAGTGTGGGGGTACCAAATCTAGCACCCTCTGTCGATCCTCCATCCCTTTTCTAACTGGAGCCACACCACTTCCCTCTGTGCAAAGTGGGGAAAAAGCTCCATAGAGGATCTTTGGAATGGGGAAGGTCACAGAGCTGCTTCATTAGCCACAAGACCTCCACCAAGGACAATCTGCATCCTGAGGTGCTGCTTGCCTTCTGGACAAGCAGTTGTCCTAGGTTTTTATGGGCTGGAGGGCCATGAGAAGGGACTGAACTCGGCTTCCCTGGAACTGGCAAAGGTCATCAAGTAGATGTGGCCAGAGGATACCCAGGGGCTAGAAAGAATCAGGAACCAGCTCTCCTCTCCACCAGCTCTGTGCTGCTGCATATCACCACCACCACCCCCCTTATCTGAACAGAAATGAGACACTGCTGCCCTGACACCGATCCAGGCAGGCATCAGTCCTCAAGCTCTTCACCCATCCGACAGCTTGTCACAGCCAGGGCAGAGCCCTGCCTGCTGCCAAACACTTGCCTGCAGGTTTCCAGCCATCAGAACGTTGTGGGTCGTTCCCTCCTACTCGTAGGTCCTCCCTTCCCTGTGAATGGTGTCACTGCTTTGCTGAACACGGCCAGCACTGCAGCCAGAGGTGGCTGCACAGCAGTGCTGGGCAAAACAAACACACCCTCATGAAAGAGCAGTGAAAGGGGCCTGTGAGGCGACCGGGATCAAAGGTGTGCTCCAATATAGCAGCTGCAGTTGTGGATGTCTTACAGATGTGGAGGGACACAGCTCCATCCAGGGCCAATTCATCTCTTGCTCACAAAACTGATCTGGCAGGAGAGGATTTAAAAGTTCCCACATGAGGATTTTTTTGTTTGTTTGTTTCATCTTTTCCTCCTTTTTCTTTTTCTTTTCTTTTTATTATTTTTTTTTAATTAAGTTCCTCCTGCTGATTGCAAAACCAAATGTAAAAACCTGTAAGTCCGGATGGCCCTTAAGGGAAAAGGAGCACTCAGAAAGTTCTTGACAAAATTATAATTCCTGCTTCACTTGTGCAGTGAGAAAAATGTGCTGGATGTGAACAAGTTGCATGTATTAATTATGGCTATAGATGGCACCATGATTTAAAAGGACAGGAATGGAATAATTGCCATTAATGTTGTTGGCACGGAGCGTATGAGTCTGAGCATATGAGTGGATCCCACTGCAGTCACAAGAGGAAGAAAACTTACGTAACCTTAAATAATATTTAATAACTGTCTAATGAATTATTTAATAGTTATACATAAATATTTTTTAACCTGGTTTTGTAAGGAGCTGAATCTTAGGCTGTAGCTTGGAGTAATTCTGCATTTGCTGACTATTTGCCTGGGTGGGTGGAGGTGTGACAATATCGATTTGGCTATAGGCTAAGATAGCAGCTGTGTCCACCTCAGGAAAGGGAAGGAGAAGCCAGGTCAAGAGCTGTGTTGTGATCAGCTTGGGTCTTTTTTTTCATTTATTATTTTTTGCAAAAGGACAAGCAAATAACTCAAGCCTGGGCTGTCCACTCGTTCCCCTGTCCCACAGCACATCCCAGCTCTGTGCCTCTCTGTCTTCTTGTCTGCATTCACTATTCTCCTTGTTGCTAACCTTGGCAGAAAGAGCAGTGCTTGGCTGGGCCACGGTGCATGAACATCCTTACGTCTTGAATTCACCTCTCCAAAGCTACACAAGGGGGATGTGCTGGGAGACCTGAATGGGCGCTTGCTGTTCCATGGCCAAGGAGAGAGCTCCAGCTTGGCAGAGCTGAGTAGCCCATAACCAAACACAGTGGAAAACAGCAGTAGTGAAAGACCCAAAGCTCCCTCCAGATTCTGAAGCTCCTTTCTTGGCAGTATCCAGCCATCTCAGCATCCTTCCTGGGGAAATGGGCTTCACATTCCAGCCACGCATCTCTTGACTTGCAGGGATATTTTGGTTTTTCAGACACAGCTGTGCCTCTCCCCATTTTATGCACCCCTTTCCTCCTACCCCTTCCCTCTCAGACCTTCCTCATGCTGGAAAGCCCAATTTGCTGCAGGGAATGCAAACAGAAACTCACCACAGAGGTGGGTGATGTGTTACACAGGGGCTTTGAAGTTCCTTTTATTTCCTTTAATCAGGGAAAACCACCCCAAACAATGTCATAAAACGTGTCAGAATTTGGTATGGGACAGGCAGTGGAATAAGATATAAAATAGGGAAAATATGGGTGTGTGTAAAGAAAGAAAGAGGGGGAGAGAGAAATGGAGAGGAAGAAAATGAGAAAAATTAATGAAAGAACAAAAGAGAAAAAGAAATGGAAAGAAAAAGAAAGAGAAGGAGAAAGAGACAAGGAGAAAAGAAGGACAAAAGGAGAAAGAAAAAAGGAAAAAGGAAAGGGGGAAATGAAAAAACGGGGAAAAGAGGGGGAAATGGAGACTTTACAAGTAAATTCTGAATAGGAGAGGTTGGACATGCAGTTATTATTTGTGTTTGGGGGCAATACAAGTAGCCTGTGGGACCTCATGTGGAATCAGGTTGGGGTTAAAAGGCTCAGATCTGTGCTGAGAGACTCACAGTTACAAGGCAAGAGGCATGTGGCTCCCTGGCCTGTCAGTGGGTTTCTTTCCTTCCTACAGAAATGAGGGGAGAAGAGTTCACGTGGCCCCACCTCACCGTCCCAGGGCCACCTCCACCTGCCCTGTGCACCAAGGCAGGTGAGTGCAAGGAAGCAAACAGAGGAGAAGGAGGAAGCTTGCAGGGGACCCCAAGACAAAAAAAAAATAGCAAAGACAATCTGGATGTGCTGCACCCCACTTGGTTCTTCCTCCTTGAAGTCTGCTATGACTCACGTTTCGTGAGGGCACGGAAAAAGTGAAGTGATTAAACCAAAACCACTCAGGAAGTCAGTAGCAGAGGGTGAAATAAGCTGTCTGGATTCTTGTGTTTTGCATCTGTTCCTCCCAGCAGCCCACAAAGGTTGTTCCTTGTCTTAATTACAGGCATTGAGCATTTGTTATGCGACATGAACGTCAAGAGGTACCACCTGACCCCCAAAGTCCAAATCACAGCACGCAGAAGTGTGGAGTTTTGCATGTCTGATGGAATTCTCTTTGCAGTTCTGAAACCTGGGTTTGGGTCTTGAAATAGGGTCAAAACAGGGTGAAGTCACACCCAAGTCCTCAGACGTGCTGGTCTCGGCATCCAGACGGCGATGCATCACTCAATGATGCACACTGACTGGCAGTGATCTAGAGGCCATCAAACAAACAGGCTCTATCCGAACCAGATCATCTGTCCTTGGGATTGATTTGATCCAAATGTCCAACACTGACATCAGCTTTGTTAAAAAAAGAAAGAAAGAAGGAAAAAAAAAATCCAGATCCAAAAGTCTCAAACTTTGGATCTTGAACTTTGCGGCAACTTAGGGGTTAAATTCAGTCCACTGGGTAGGCAGAACCTTGAAGTATTTCTCCCTGCACGGTGCACCTGGAGTCATCACCCATCACAAGTTTTACAGCTGACAGACCACTGGATTAACCTTTCTAAGGCAGCCGATAGCCCCTCAGAGACCTCGCGCTCTGGCAAGGAGTATCTGCCAGGAAGGCTTCCAGTTGGACCGAGCACAGGATACGACCACGGTCCTCAGAGTGTTATGTTCTAATAGTTAATTGCTCTCACTGCTGGAAAAATGAAAAGTGCTTTATTTCCACACCGATTTTGCGGTGGGTGCTGGTGACCAGACTGATCCAGGGTAGCATGTATCTTTTTTATTTATCTGTTTCACACTCGCTCCGAGAAACTTCATCTGGGTTGGGGCCTCTCTGTGGTAGGCAGGCTAATAAATCCATCTCTCCCGTTGCTTAAAGCAAGGGCTAACCACCCACCAGACTGGATGGAAACTCGGTGACCTGCTCCCTCACACCTGCATAATTCCTCTGGCTTCGGAGCAGCCCGTCCCCGTTTCAAACAGCCGCCGGGACAAACGGAGGGACCTCTAAATCTTCAGTGCTTGCACCTAGCATGGCAGCCTTTACCAGCCATGAGGAAGGGGGAAAGGAGAGGTGAAGATGGAGGAGGAGAAATGAAAGTCAGGTCAGCAAACAGAGCTGTCGCTCCTCTGCACTTATCAGTTTTGCTCCGTATATTTCATTTATGGCTTTTTTTATTGACCAAAGGAAGCCCTGGAAACCTTGTTTTCCTTTATGCCGTGGTAACACCAACTCAGTGAGACGTGGGACTGACCACAGGCACATCTGAGCATAATTCACTAAAAATTCCAGTAAATGTTTTTCTGGTATGAAACTAATAGTAAGTAAGCAAACCCACCTCCCCCCGGGGAGCAACTAACCTTGCTGTTACCCGAGAACATTCTGCTGAACTCCACCAGCTACTCTGCCTCTCAAGTGGCACCTCTGGGCTTTGCTGGGCTCAGGTTATTGTTGGTGCTTGGTTTTTCAACTACCTCCCTGTGAGAAGCCAGGGATGGTCCCTGTAGCATGGGGACTTATTGCTGCTGGAGAAATAGGGAGTACCTTGGAGTTGGTGCCTCCACGGGTGTGTGGCGACCACATCTCTGTGTGCATTGGGTTTCCACTGGTGAAAAACAACCACCCTGTGGCACTACCTCCTGTATGGAGAAAGAGGAGTGTGCAAAGCTGGAGGGTAGAAAGAATAGAGACGCTAGATATAATGATGGATGAGATGGGAGAAGACAGTAAGGTGGCATCAAGCAAAGACAGACTCCCTTCGAGTGTCGAGATCCACCCCCATGTGATCCTCAGCCAATCCTTATCCCTTCCACCCAGGATTTTGATGGCTTTTCCTAGATACAGTAGAAAATTCTTTGGAGGAAACTGTCTGTGAGATGCTAATAAGTGTGTGTGTGGGGGGGGGGGATGTCTGACATCAAGCAGAAAATTTTGGAGGCTTTCTCTTTAACAAAACTCCTGATGAGAATCATCATCTACTAATAGAGGCATCTACAGTCTGGTTTTGGAACTTGTTGGTAAGGAGGCCTTCAGGGCCTTTCCCATCACCAAAGAAACCACACACAGAGCTAGTGCTAGGTGCAGACTCTTGAGCAGGACCTGTCCATCCGACTCCAGCCCAGGATGATGAAGCAGGGACTCAGGCAGTTTATCAGCAGAGAAAAGTGCTCAATGAGGCATCCTCAGAATGGTTTCTGCCCTACAAGGCAGGACCCATCCCTGAGCAGTGGGCACCATCCAGAGGGGTAAGCAGTTGGACTGAGATACACTTGGAGAAAGTTTTCAATGAGCTGCCCTTATTCATTTGGTTAAAAACAAATGCTGACAACACTGTCAAAAAGCTCTCAGGAGCTCACAGGTGCTTGGAGCTTTCTGGAAATTGCTTCTTTTCCATTTAACTAAAATAACAATCCACCCAGGCCAAGAAGCAGCTCTTGAACAAAAACCAATGGCTAAGGAGACATCCTTCTGTAGAGCTTCCACCTTTGACAAAATACCACTGATTGGCAGTTTCTTCCCCTGTTCTCCCTCTTGATCCGTATAAAAAGCATCTCATTTTTCTTGTTTGCCGATGAATCAGGAAGAGTGAATTAGTGAGCAGCCTTCTGAAATCATTTAGTAACGAGGGTCATCTCATTAGAGCAGAGGAATTATTTCAGAAGCAGCTTCCTCCTTCCTCTTAAGCTCATTAGTTTGCTTAGCGAGGTGAGTCAGTGTGCAGGAAGGATGTGTGTCCTCTCTTGTGGGGTCTGACAGCATCAGATGGATCCCTCAGCACCCTCACTGGGCAGCTGCATGGGACAACTGCAGAGTCAACAGTACAGGCAGTTGTAGGGCTACAAAAACACATCTGTCAACATTTTCTAAATTTCAAAGTAGCTCCCACTTCACCAGCTTCAAATTGAACCTGTCTCAGTGGTTTTAGGTGAATTTTTAACCAAAGCCTTTTTCTGAAATTAAGAATTTCAGAACCCAGGTTTTAGAGAAGAAAATGTGGGAGTGTTTCAGTTTGGGATGTTCTGGGAAAAAAAGATTTCAGTAATAAGATTTCCTCTTCATGAGGCATAATTCTTCAGAGGAAAGGAAAAATTTGTTATTACCCCTAAAGAAAAAATAAACCCTTGCTGAAAAACAATCTGAGCATTGCTATATGGGATGGCTTGCCATTTTGTCATCAAAAAGCAAGCAGTAGAAGAGAAGGGAAGTATATTTAGTTCTACAACTTTTTTTCTTGCGTGGATCAGAGGGCAGAAATCAGCACTCACTCTAGGACAAGGTAGACCAATGCTCAGAGAGGTGTAAGGATTTTTTTATTCATGACACTTCAACCATGGAGACCACTTAGAAACGCTGTGTCACTTGTGGAGGTGGCATCCATGGGACCCCACACACCCTTGGGGTGCCACTGAACTCGCCGCCCAAATTCAACCGAATTGGCTAGGAGGCTGGAAGCCTCAAAACCAGTTTTGTTTTGGAAAACCTTACAAAAATCAGTACCTGGGTAGAGGAGGAAGAGAGCCAAATGACAGTCCCAGTGAGGAAAGGCCGAAAAACGAGCTTCATGGGGCAGGTGAAGGGGAAGGGGAATGAGGAAGGACATGGAGCCCTCTAAGGGAGCACCCTCCTTCCTCTTGCATCCCTGTCATGCACTTGCTTCATCACCAGCATCTGGTTTGTGTTTTAACACACAAGCAGGAGACCATCTCGGAGCGGGTTTGCCCATGTGTGTGTGCCTCTGCTCCTGTGTGTTTGCGTGTTGTTTCTCTGTTTATGCAGAAAGGAAAATATTTTAAAAATGGTCAGGAGGCAAAAAAAAACCCCAACCATTCAGTTCCCATGACTTGTTCTTCTGGTGAAACACTTCACAGTTCAGGCACTGCACGTTTACTGCTTGTTCATTTGTGCCCCTGCATGTGTTTGTGCAGAGCTGTGTGCTCATGTGCATGGGTGTGTTCCCCACATGTATATAAGGCACAATACCCATGGTAAAAATACAACAGTGGGCTGCTAAACCCTTTCACATTGTGGTCAACTGCATTTCTTGTGGTCTGTTTCCCCAAAAAGGATGAAAAGACAGGAGTGGCTCATAGTGGTGGGACTTGGCACCAGTAGGGTGCCAATACAAAGCCATCGTACTCACCTGCAAGAGGCAAACCTGACAGACACAAAGCTTTTGCCTTCAGATTTCAAGGAGAAATCAGGGAGCTGTGATAAGATTGCAAGCCAAGAAAGAGCAGCAATCATTTGCAAAATGTTGGCATTTCCCTCAATCTGGGGTTCAAACCTCCTGCCTTTAAAGCAGAGATCCAAGACCCACACACTGGGACAGTCAGAGTTTTAAGACATCCAGCCTCTGTCCTGGAGTTTCTGGGTGTTTTTTCTGGCCTCCATTACATTGGGCAGGAGTTGCTGTGTCCTGCTGGACTTCTTGTCAGCAGAGAACAATAATCAATGTCTAGAGACTCTGGCTGCAGCCACAGCCCAGATGCACCCAGCAGTCCTTGTATTTTGGAAAGGGTCCTGCAGGGAGGAAAAATCCCCCACAGCCATGAGTCATCGACCAATGGCAGGAGATGTCACCAGGCATATGGAGTATACATGAACCTCTAATGATGGCATGCAAGCTCACTTAAAGCAGCTGCAGGCACTGAGACCATGCAGGCATGAAGTCAAACTCCATGAATGAACCCATTCAAGCTAGCCAAATATGGGGACAGGGACACCCTCCACTAGCCCATAGTGCCCAAAGCCCTATCCAACCTGGCCTTGAACACTGTCAGGGATCCAGGAGCAGCCACAGCTTCTCTGGGCAACCCCAGGCTGCAGCTGTGCTGGGGATTGCCTAGACCCATGTACAGGACCTTGCCCTTAGCCTTGTTGAACCTCACGCAGTTCACACAGCCCCACCTCTCCAGACTGTCCAGGTCCCTCTGGATGCCATCCCTTCGCCCAGCGTGTTGACCCACCACACAGCTCGTGTCATCAGCAAACTTGCTGAGGGAGTACTCAACCACATTGTCCATGTTGCTGACAAAGATGTTCAAAAGATTGTTTAAATAGATGATCTTTAACAGTGCCTTCCAACCCAAACCATGTTATGATTCTCCAATGATTTTATATGCCCTGGACATTCATCTGCATCACCATGTAAGAAAGCTCAGGCCCCCTCTACACTGCAGCCACCTCTTCTTTTGCAGTGGATTTTTCTTTCCCCTTTTGGTTTTTTTCCTATGCAGGAAGATGAGAGCTGAGGTGGGTTGGGGAAGGAGAGGAAGAGGGAAGCATGCTGACTTTTGTTTTCCAAGAAAATGTATGTAAAAGGGTTTATTAACCAAGTTATAAATATAGAAATGAAAGCAAAAGTGTCACCTCACTGAACAATGGGGGCATTTATGGGATAAAGTTACCGCAAATTAAGGGCTGGCACAAGCTGACTTGGGATCATAATTTATAGAGCAGCCTAAATCCTGGCTCGTAGACAAGTGGGATAAAGTTGAGTTCATTGTGAAAGTTTCTATTTTCGTACCACAGGCAGGGTGAGCCCAGGGAGAGGTGGAAGAAATGACTTGGGAGTCCCAGGGGAGGCAAATACTTTGCAGTATTTGTTAGTCCTACCTAGAACTTTTCTTGTAAAGAGGGAAGCCCCAGGCTGGATTAAGGTTGGATGACCTTCCTGACCAGCTGGTAGAGCTAGGATTTGAGGAACATTGAGTCCCTCTGTGCGTTCATCTGGGGTTTAACCCAAGGAAGTGCATTTAGGAGCAAGGAAATTCCTACCTGAGTTGACCACTGCTTACCGTGACAGATCTTCTCAGGGATGTTCACGGTGACATCACTCACAAGGGAAGGGATGGAAATGGGGCTGCAGGCTCAGCTCAGCAGAGTATTGCATGGATGTACAGCAAGAAACAAGAAACTGCTGTTTCAGGTGGAAATTCATTCAGCCCAAATTCCACCAGTGGAAGCAGTGATGGGGGTAGGATTGATCAGCAAGCACTAGACCAGAGGAATTAGATGAACAAAACTCCTTGCCCCTGACCTTTGTAAACTTCATGTAGTTCACACATTCCCACTTCTCCAGCCTGCCCAGGTCCCTCTGGATGGCAT
Source organism: Gallinula chloropus (assembly GCF_964237585.1). NCBI lineage: Eukaryota > Metazoa > Chordata > Aves > Gruiformes > Rallidae > Gallinula > Gallinula chloropus. The sequence goes on along the minus strand of NC_140088.1, from coordinate 82,785,510 downwards.
CCATTCCCTCCAGTGTGTTGACCCATCACACAGCTCAACATCATCACAAATTCACTGAGGGTACATTGCACCTCATCCAGATGTGATGGGATTGAAGGGCTGTGGCAATAAGATCACATCAGCAGTAGGAACATCAGTGCCTCCCCATGTTCCCTCCTGAGCTGAGCCCTGTGCCTCAGTTTCTCCTGCCTGCGACAAGAGAAGAGGAAGCAGAGTACTGAGTCTTCTGTGACAATTCAGGATACAGGTGCAAATAGCTCTCCATCATGGTTCACAGTTATTGCCTTTACCATCCAGAACAAATATGAGCAAAGACTTTTATATTATATAAACCATAAAGCACTAATAAAAGCAATTTTGTGGCTTTGCTTTTATTTTTTATAATGAAAAGGTAAAATCTTAACACAGATTTGTAGCAGCCAGATGTATTTGCGCAGTGATTTTATTCAGCTTAAAATCAAGACTGATTTAAGCATGGCTACTTGCCAGGGTTATTAAAAATACTAAAATCAAGCTCAGCTACTGTGCTCTAAAAATAGCATTTGCTGGTAAATTCCAAATTTAATACTAGCCTCCTAAGGGCTATTTCTAGGATGCTGTCTGCCTTGTGCCAGGGTGTATGGGGTTATCCAGGTGAGCAAGTTGTGGGCTGGTGAGGTGATGTCTCATGGCATGACCTTCTCACACACTGGGTTCCAGTAGCAGTTTCAAAGGTGGGTCTGCACTGATGTGAGTCCCAGCACTCCTGACGATGTCAGGCACGACTCCATCTGCGTGCAACAGCAGAAGCCAGGGTAGAGTTACAGTAAGTAATGTGTGCCCTCAGGGGTGGGGGAGAGGGAGGGGGAGAAAAAGCAAATTGTGTCTGGAACTTGACCTGACTGAGCAATTATAGTTTGTCAACCTCCATGGACATCCACTGCAGAGATAATGAGACTGGAGGTTCCTGTGGGAGCTGGGCTTCTTAGGGCTTCATCGATTTCATCTCTTAATGCTGCTTCAGGTTAGTATTCATACAGGCTTGAAGGATCCCACACACCTGGACAGAACTGTCCAGGAATCGTTAGTCAGGACAGAGAAGGAGGAAAAAAGAGGTGTTATCTCCTGAAGGCCTTCCCTTACTTGCTCTGCTAGCAAGATAAGAATGGGGCAATAATGGTTTGAACAAACTATTCGTCTCAGCCAGCATCCTTTTTCCTGCAGAGGTTGTAACAGATGGAAGGAGAGAGAATCTAAGAAAATACTGCATGGGTTGTCTTCTGGTTATGTCCTCCAAGCACCTGGCCCTCAGCAGGTGAGGGATTTGTGAAGAAACAGTTTCCATTTAGATCATGATCTAGTTTCCATTACTATTAACATACAGAAAATGGGCAAGATGACTGTTGGAAGTAGGAGGAAATTCAAAGCAAAGCAAGGGAGTGGCCCTTCACTCTTGGCATGGTCAAGCTGTACAGTGGAGCTGGAGCTGTGAAAGCCACAAGGTTACGTGGCTTCTGGGGATAACAGGATAAGTTCGTGGAAGAAAAACCCACGAAGGTCTGTCAAACACAAAGATGTAATCTCTCTTATAGGAATCCTTGCCTTGCACATCACTGGAGTCAAGAAGACTATTCTGCAGATATATTCCTCCATGCATACCCTGATGTTGCCCTGATATTACCCTGATATTTGCTGGTCTAACATGACACAGTTGTACTTCTGCCCTAATCTTCATGGCAATAAGAAATGCCATTGAGCTTGGCAAATCAGCCCTCCCAGCAGGTCCCATTCCTCACGTGTCGTCTCAGAGCTCTAACACTTCCTTGCCCAGGAACAGTGGTTTACTGGAGAATCCAGAAAGGGTGGTGACTCAAGGTTGGAGAAATGCACCTTGCATGGCCAGGAAAACTAAAAAAAAAAACCCAATCTCTTTAATTTGGTTAAAATGAGTGCTAAATTTTCAACTATTTTTAACTGTCAAAAATAGTTCAAATTAGCTGTCTGGCCTCCATCTACAGTCAGCGTGAGAGATCAGCAGCTTCAGAGGATCAAAGGCTTCAACTGGATCTGCAGCTTTTATTCTAGCCAAGAGGAACCAAGTATTGCATCGGGGCGGCTCAGAACCAGGACAAGGTCAGTCCTCTGCTCCTGACCTTTTGCAATGCATCACGCTCTTCTTTATGCTATTCCAAGATGGACAATTACATTCTGGTTACGCACACTGAATAAAGGTTTTCAAGCAGAGTTAGTTCCACAATCTGAGAAGGGAACTTTCTGTTTCAAGTCAAAACCTAACGTTGTGCTGCATTGCACAACATGTTGGTGTTTTTTTTTTCTTTTTTTTGGTTTGTTTCATTTGGTTGGTTCATTGGGTTTTTTTTTTTCCAAGGCTCAAAAACCCTGAAAAAGATTCTTTGTTTTCCACACCTGAAAATCAAATTTCCTAATCTACTCCAGCCCCAAATTTTTCAGGTCGCTTGCTGAAATGAAAGAGTCATTATTCGCCTATCTCTCTGTACTATAAATCAACTCCACCACTGCTGAGAAGAATATGAACATTCTCAAACTGCTTCAAAATTGGACATTTGCAGAAATCCTTTCACAGAACCCATGTGCCATGGATGCTTCCTCTGCAGTGTTCCTCCAGAAAAGCTAATATTTTCCTTCTTTTACTTGATTTTCAGGCAGAACTCCCCAAGCCAGACCAAGGCCCCCCTGTTACTAGGAGCCTGCAGACTCATTTTAAAACCATGGCAGAAGAGAGAAGCTCTGACAGCAGAGAACTAACCTGGGAGCACTGTGACCTCCTCTTTTGGCTCTTTACCCCACTGAGTGAGCAAATAAATCCACATATGATTGTGGTATCCAGGTGGAGTGGGACAGAGCGGGAGGAAACTGCTGGGAGGACAGTTGGGGAACTACGATGGGAGAGGAAGAAGCTGAGAGCTACAAAGATGTGAAAGGAAGGGGAGAACAGCTCAGAACAGGGTTTCAACAGCACATAAAGTATTCGAAGAAGTAATAAAAATAAGAAAATAATATTAAATTAGAGTGCTGATGGCTCTGTAATGTCAAAATTTGGACTTTATCTCTATTTAAAGTTCCCATTCAAGCCAGGGCTGCTGTTCTTGCTGTGATCCAAAGTGATAAAGTTGGATAAACTCCTCAGCCAAATTCCCTGGCTGGTACACCAGATCTAAACCACCAAAGAGGCAGAGAAGGGGAAAACATTATCAATATTTTCTCAGCGAGAACAAAATGAGATACAATGGTACAATGAGCATGAATGGCAACATTTTGGAGTCATTTTGGCAGTATAAAAGGTTGGTGTTTCTGTTTGTCATCTTTTGAGGGAACCCAACCCGGCTCCCAGTGAGGGAAGGTGAAACCTTCTTGCACCAGTTACCTGGACCCTGCTGGGGTCCACCATCCAGAGCCTTTGAACATGAGATCAGCGGCAGGTAGAACCCCACCCTGCAAGCCTAGCTGGAAATGCCCCTAGCTTACAGTGAGGCAGGATCATCCCTCTGCTCCATGTCGAGCTTGCTGTTCCTGCTCCTCGCTTCCCAAAAGCAGCCCTGAAATCTGGGATCGATTGGCCGCGTGGAACCGGTGATGGGGTTATTTCAAGGACCGCCGGACCCATCCAGTTGGGATCCCTCGGAGACCTAAGTGAGCTTTCCAGCTCCTTCCTCCTGCCAAAGCAGTGGGGAGCATCTGAACCTGGCTCAGCATCTTTCAGAGCCTCCCACCTCATACCTCTGTGACAGCGCAAGAGGCTCAGCATAGGGAGGCCAAGCACATGGAGCCGAGGTGCCTGGGATGCAGTTCTGCTCTCGATGACACGCTTCCCCCGACGGCACTGGGCCTCGTGCACAGCCTATTAACGTCGTCACTCAAGAGCTCTTGCATTACAGCAGGCAGAGCCCAAATGTGGTGCTGTAGTGTAAATGCCAAACCCTCCAGAAAGGGCAGGAATCATACGCAGATGAAATGTGAAAAGGGCTGTGGTTAGGCAGGAGATTCTTGGACGTACCAGTCACTCTGAAAAGCCTATTCAAGATGCTGTAACAGCAGCAAATGATGGATTTTTCCTTCTTTTTCTTTTTTTTCCCCTTTTCTTAACCCAGGCCATAGTACTGAAAATTCCCTTCCTGAAAGCTTTTGGATGGCAGCACGATGGGAGCTGAACGTGCTCTTTGTGTGACTCTACTGGTGATATTTCCACTACATTAAGTGGTGTTAAACTATGGCTAATCTAGCCTTTGTGTTTCGCTGTGGTGAACTGAACAGCATGTTCCTTGCACCGCAGGTTGGGAAAAGAGCAGGGATGGCAGAGCCAAGAGCTGAACCTATCTGGCCTCAAGGACAACCCAGAGCCTCTCTGTTTTTGGATGATGGAAAGCACTCATCTCTGCTAAACTCTTGTGCAAAAGGAGAACAGAAAGAAAGATATTCCACAGGAAAGGCAGAGAAAGGCTAGGAAGCCAAAGAAGGGAATTTGTGACTAACTCAGCTTGCTTATCACCTAGAATGGTTGGAGATGAGGTGGTCCTGATGATACTGAGTATTCCAGGCTCATTGCTCCCACACCAGTGATGGCACAGGCCACAGCTAGCAGGTGAACCCCTCCAAAATGTGGATATGTGCACCCAAAACAACCCTTTTTCCCCTTCTGTTCCACAAGCATACGTCTTGCCGGCACGCAGCACCAGCAAAGCATCGGAAATATTTCGGCATCAACGTCCCTTCCACATGGCCACGGGCCATGAGACAAACAGAAGCCAGGCTTGGAGGTAAAGAGTAAAACAGGAAGGGGGGGGTTGCTGTGGACTATATGGCAACAAATGTTATTTGTTTACCTTCCCAGCCAGTAAAATCCCAACATGGAAATAATGAATGGAGCTTGCAAATTAGTCACTAGAAATCACTTAACTCGTAAAAAATTATTAGCCCAGAAACAGAGGTTTGGAGGAAAAAAAGGTGAAAAAAGCCAGAGGAGCTCTTGTCTTCAGACAAACGTTTTTTTACACTGAAATTAATGGGGGTCGTGTCAGGGCATGGAAACCATATAAAACAGAGCAGAGAAGGGAAAACTCTTACTGAGGGAGCCAAGATGAAGTGAAGTTGGATTTGGGTCAAGTAAGCATTAAAACACTGTCAAGAAGCCTGCCTCTTTAGCCAAAAAATCAAATTCCAGATAGAAGCCCAGATAGAAAGAGGTTCTGGTTTTTTAAAGTCAAAACCCAGCATGCACATGTGATACTCAACCATGGCTGTGCTAGTGCAGGGCTAAAAATAGCTTCCTTGTTAAACACATCTCATCTCACAGATACATCAGTTTTGCTCAAGCACTGTTCGTATTGAAGGTTTGTTACACTCACAACCTATGGCTCTCTGTTATGTGCTCCTCTGTGTCTCTTGCCCCAAGTGATTTTGGGACCCTGCCTCTATTTTCAAGCATGATTTACATGCCTGAGCACCTCAGAGGGTCTGGAATGAGGAATGGATACAGGTTTGGCCGCTGGTAAGACTTCCACCAGTTGCCAAAGTCAGGTCCTAAAGTGAGATGTGGATTCATAACTCATGCTGAGAAATCTGAAACCCTGACTCTGCCTTCTCAAAGGGAAGAGGTGGAAGATACTTTGATTTCCAGCTCGTCCATTTAATTTCTTTGGGTTATTTAAGGCAGAGGCAGCACAGGGGGAAATATCAATACAGGAATGAGCAGACCTCAGATCCATTCTAAGCTCCACCAGTGATGAATGCAATCCTGTTCAGCCACCCTGGGGCTCTTCATTCAAATTTTTAGGAGCAAAGACCATGATTTAGAGTGGCTGTACAGGGCTTCCCATGACGGGGCTGCTCCCTCCTTTTGGGGCAGGGCACTGCCGACACCAGCCTGATCAAACCAGAGCCCTCAGTGCACAAGGACATGAAAACCAGGCAAAGCAAGGACTTCACCAGTGTCACCAGTTCCATTCCTGCTTCTCCCTTCAAGTTGCCATGAGGAAACCAGTGATGATGCAGCATCCTGGAGACTGCAGCGGCTCTCTTCCAGCTGTCAAGTATGGGTGCTCCCATCTCCTCCAGGAAACTTTAATGAGAAGAAAATCAACCATTATGATTCCAATATTATGATTTAACATTCACTCAATATTCAATCCCAATGATTTAATATTTCACTCCTCCTATTAGGATAGGAGCTGTTGGGTTTTTTTCTCTCTATTCTCCTTTTTTTCCTGTTTTTTTTCTTATTTCCTCTTTCTTCTTCCCAAAGGTCATCCTCGGGGCATGGGAAACAACCTAAAGGTGGGAATTATCTCAAAATGCCTCTTGAGCAAGTTTACACCATAATTTACTTTGCAACAGTAACGAAGCAGCAGGGAATGGCACCCAGGCTTGAAAAGGGACCAGATTCCCGTGGCATCCAACCGTGATTTTTCACAAGCTCTGACTCTTCAGGGAACAAGGAACTGGGGAGGGGTGGTGGGGGTTGGGGTGGGAATTTAAAACTGTATTACCACACACAGTTAAAGATACCAGTTGCCACAGGTTGTCTGGGCTGAATCTGGCCTCTTGTATGAAATCTCAATTAGGTTGAGAGTACATTCTTTTCTTTTTCTCTGGGAATGGGGTGGGGAGGGGGGGGGGGATAAAATTGCTAGCAGGCCTCCAAAGCTTGCTGCACCACAAGCCTGTTTTGAAACTTAAGTCCTCTACACCAGCAACTGCCTACTGTACCCAGAGTCGCAGATGCCTCGTTTGCCTTGCTTTAAATTAAAACCAGGCATTGCTTTTCATTCCTGTCTTAAGCCCCTGCTGCAAATTGACAAACAATGCCCTTTGCCAGCAGCTGCTAGCAATGCCGCTAAGGAACGCTCATCAGGAAGGAATAAACAGAGGATGATGAGAAAGCTTTGCGGGGGGAGAGGGTGTTTTCCCTGGGGTTACAGTTGTCTCTGCAGGAATTACTGGAGTTGATCGTTTTAACTCAAAATCAGCAGCTCTCCTTTGCAAGAACAAGCTGGACTAAGAGTGCAGCGGTGCTGAGGAGTCCTGTGGGCACTCAGTAGCTGTAATGACTTCCCCCATTACAGTCAGCCACCAGGATGATTTATCCAGGCTCATTTCCACAGGATTCACTTTGGATGCCACATGGATGCTCTTGCAGACACTTCAGGTGGCTGCCAAGGGATCTTTCTGGGTCCCAGACAGATTGAGAAGTGGTTTGATTCTGAATCAGGAAGACCAGCGTGGCTTTAGCACAGCACAGCTGACCCCCTGTGCAGCCACCCCTTTGACTGGTTTGGGGTGTCCTGCATGAAGGAAGAGGGATGAGATGGTCTAAGGACCCTGACGAATGGTGGGGCAGTGTGAGGCACGAGTAAACCTGCCCCGTGCAGGAGACCTGGGAGGTCTGTGGGTCAGTATGGCACTAGGCCTGATCGAAACACAATTGATATTCTGCTGAGAACAGAAGGTCTCCTGATGCTTTTAGAGGATGAGAAAATGAAGGCACCCCATGAACTAGGTTCAAGCTTTCAAAAAAATCCATAAGGCTCTTTTTAGAGAGCAGGAACTGAAGTACCACAAAGGCAAGTGTGGATGCGTTGGTCAAACTGCATGTCTCTTAGACCAGTGTTTCCTCTTTCATTGTGACCCAAATGAAAGTCCTGGGGTGACTGTAAAACCAGGGCAGGCATCAAAGATACCCCCACACAGACCCAAGGACAGGTCGACATGAATTCCCCCTGGGATCACCCTCAGGAGTCAGCTCTGGGGTTGTCTTTGGGAAGCCATAGGGCTGACGTGCAGTAAAGAGGATGGTCAAGTATTTCTTGCACTGAAATGAAAAGCAACCAACAAAACTTGAAATCTTATTGACACATCCAAAGACTGCTGTGGGATTTAGGCCATTAGGTCCATATTAGGTCTCGGTGCAAACAGCCTAGACAAACCCTGTGGATATCCTGGGGGATCAGCAACAGAAGAGCACTGGTCTCAAAAGGGTTAGTCCCTGGCATTTCAAGCACCACAACACAAAATCCCATCCCAGGTGTATGGGCCTCCAGCTTTCTAGCACCCAGTCTGTGCTTCCCCATGTGCCCTTTAAAGGGTCTTAATTCATCATTTGGGTGTTGCATGACCCAGAAGATCAGAGTCTATGGGGAGATATAACCAGCTAACTCTTACCAGTCTTGGGGTGCCTAAAAAGACTTTCAGAGGGCTCTTGGCAGATTATGTCTCCCAGAAGATACTACTGGCGTTCAGAAGCTCTGAGAGGGATTCTCCCAGAGCCTGAAGAGCTGAAACAAGCTCCTGGATGAAACCAAACTACTTCCAGTTGACACAGAGTGTCCTGCTAAAGTGCCAGATAGAGCTATTTTGGGGGGGTTTTATGGTCTGTTCAACACTAGAGGTGGGCTGTGCTTTATGGGGACTCCCAGTGAGTTTATCAGTACACCCAGGAGCCTTGCCTGGGATGTCTCCTCCCATGATTCCTGGGCGTTTCATTCTGGTGAAATCTATCTGCTACTCTTTTTCTCTGCAGAGAAGGATTTCTCCCTGTGTGCCATTTTCCCCATTCCTCTGGCAATATGTACCAAGCCACAGACTTTAAATGCCAGCTGGATTTTTTTTCTCATTTCCAGGACAAAAAAAAAAAAAAACAAACTGAAGAACTAGTAATTTCTCATCTTGGAGGATAATGATCTGAAGGGACATTTCTCTTGTGCTGCCTCCAGCAGCTATGTAACTATCAGCCCTTGGGGTAATGTAGGTCAGAAACATTTTGCACATTTTAATTTGCATTCCAATATTTGTATAAAATCCACTTATTGAGGATAATATTGCATTCCCCTTCCATGGATTCCTGTGTTGGCAGGAACACATTTTAAGAACAGCTACTAGGAAGTCTTGTCTGAAATTAGATTTCAGAATTTTCAATGCATTCCACCTAATTAGGTTACAACTCCCTCACTAGTTAATGGACTTGTGGCCCCCTGCATCAAGGTGACTACTGAATGACTGGGACTCAGGTCACAGAACTTAGGGAATATCTGAGCCTGGAAAGCCCTGGTCATATGTCACAGCCTTGGTGTGTAAACTGTCGGCACCTGACCAGCATACCAGCTCATCCTGACCAGCCCAATCCATCTTCCAAGACTATAAATTGGGGTATGGGCAGCAAGGTCATCACCCAAGCAACAGCAGAGGCTCCAAAAGATGTTCAGGATCATGCAGAGCTATTGCATAGTGTCACCAGGTAAAAGGCCAGCCCCACTGTTCCCCATGCCAATGTCAGAACCACAAGCAGACTAGACTGGGAGTTGGGGGTGGACATCCCATTTTCTGCATGAACAATGAGACTGTGGGCAGAAAGGGTTTGGAGACCATGCATCAGGAGAAATGCTATTTGTAAGCCAAAGATTTTGATGGCTAAGCTACTTTGCTGCAAGCTACAATCTTCACTTTGATGTCTGCCACCCTTAAACTGCTCTTCCACCACTCAGATGCTTTTCCCATCCATGCTGCAGTTTGGGGCAGAACAGCTCCATCTCCAAACTTGTACAGGGTATTGCTCTAGTGAGAGTCAGTGTTGGCTGTCCCTGAGGCCACTGCATTTAATTCATACACTCCACAATGAAATAAACCTCAAGAAAGGAGTCAGCTTAGCATGGCATGGGAGCAGAAGCAGGTAGCATTTCTTGGATGGCAGAAATCTCTAGAAATGACTACTTGATAGGCTCTTTTACTGTGTGTTTGTTTATCTTTAACCACAAAAATATTTGTAATCTCCTAAACACAGCCTTATTTCCACTGCTGTGTGGTAACTGCCCACCAGATGAGTTCATTCCTGTTACTCTACTGTAGCTCCTAGATGCTCTCACGCAAGCCAAAGCTCTCCCAGGTGTTAGCTGGAAGACTCCAGACCTCAAAGACCTTGCAGGTCTTCCCAGGGGAGACAGATGGAGAGGCACCAAGGCAATAGGGAGCAAGGTGGTTTGACAGGAGTCACTCAGCACAATTAGAAGCGAAGATTCAGGGAAAGGCTTCTGAAAACCTGGCCGGTTTCACGCTGGAGCAATAAGATAGCTGACGTTAGCACCATGACGCTGAGAAATGAGCTGTCAAAACGTTCCCGACACCCAAAAATATCACCTCTCCAGAGACTGGGACAAAGAAACAAGCCATTCGTCATGTCAGCACATCCAGTCCCAGGTTTCTTCTGGCACTGGGGGGCACAGTAAGAGTGGAAAGTTTCGTAGCTCTGGCCACAGCGTGTGTGGGGGGGGTGGCACATCTGGATGCACTCGGGGCTGGTGTGGTGGCAGCTGTTCTAGGCGCAGCTGTCAAACTGAGTAGGTCACCCCTTATCTGGAACCAATTTCTGAGAGATTTTTATGCATAAATTTGAGACCAAAGTCTGCTTGGCACCTTCTCTTCTGGTTTCCCCTTACAGCTGGGCTCCTCTTCCATACACAGGCTTGTCCTCAGAAGGCTTAAAAATAGATGCAGAGGCTGCGGTGCTGTAAAAAGAGCCACGCTGCTCTTCCAAGGGCTTTGCTGGAGGAAGGGAGGGGAAATCTGCTTTCCTTGGAGCAGGGACGGGCGTGAAGAGGAGCAGTCGCCGCAGGAAACCAGTGGGAACAGACGCTGAGCTGCGCCTGCCCGTGTAACCCTCCTGCCAGCTTGATCAGCGCTGGCGCTCCCTTGGTGTAACAGCTTGGAGAGACACCCAGAAGCGGGTGTATGGCCAGGAAGATTATGGCCCAGACACAGAAGAGCATCTTTGTTTGTGCACTGGGACTCGGGTAGGGTGGGGGGGTTATGTCACAATATTTGATTTACAAGATCTCTCATTGCAACTACTTTGGTTTCTCACACAGAGACCTCTTAGCATCAATACATAGGTTATTTCATGCAGTTTTAGACATCTACAGGGCAGATGGCCCCATGTGAACTAGTTGCTAGGGCTCCTTCTCCAGCCAGCAGAGACGAGATGCACCTCAATGTGGTTTTGAAAAGCCCCATCACCATCATATGAAGCTCATCAGAACTGTAGCACCAGCAAGCCCCAAGCATCATTTCAGGGCATACTTGTACCCAAGTATCATTTTAGGAGCAGGATTAGCTCTCTAGGTGGTACTTGCTCCTGTAGAGAGGTTCTATCCCAGAAGAAGAAAAGGTAGAAAGGGGAAGATCCTCCAGAGGGGCTGGCTTGGGTTTAACATCATCCCAAGCAGTAAGACAGAACAACTCACTGGGGCAGCAGCAGTAGAAGGTTGTAAGCTCTGCCCTCCCACAGTCTGGAAGAGTTCATTTGACACTAATCCACATATTTCTCACACACCATTATTTGAAAATCTGCTCACAGTACATGGGTTTGTTTCAGATGCTGCGGTGTGTGGAAAGCAGAGATGTCCCCAGGCTCCCTGCTTCTCCCTCATCACTTGGTTGGGTACATGGACCAAGGAAATGCTGGATTTGGTCCACTGGAGGACAAAGCATCACATACCAACCCAAGGGACTGGTTTGGGAGTTCGTTGGGTTTGTGGCAGAAGAGGTATGGAGCTAGAGAGAGCTGGCAGACAGGGTGGGTGCTGCATTTGTTTCCCAGACATTTTAGTAACTTCCCCGGTGCCTGGAGGGATCTGCCTGTTTGTTCTCTCACATCTTTTATATATCCACACATATGCAGACAGGGGGCTCACAGATTCAGTGCTTATGGTCGAGCTATGGATGAAAATATATTAAAAATATACATTTGGATTAAAATATTCTTGAAATATGTATGTGTGTATGTGTGTATGTGTGTATATATATATATATATATATATATATATATGTAACACCTGTTTCCCTACCTGGACTAAGAACATTTAATTCTGTAGGGAGCACACTGAAGGACTTTCACACACTTTAAAACTTCATTGCCCACAGACTGTGCCTCTTTTCACATTTCTCGCCCTCATGGCTGTGAAGGTACCTTGCAAATGTGAGCTGATGATCGTAAGCAGAGGGTACGACAGCCCAGAAACAGGATTTTAAGAGGTGTGAACCAACCCGCTCTGCTCCTTAGCATGGAAACCCAGTGAAGGCTGTTCACAGGTTGCTCGTACCCACTTTGTTACTGGTAGCTTGAGCAGAAAAGTCCAGCTTGCACATGTCCCCTGAGGCCTCAGCTTCTCCCCCACACCTTCTCAGGGGCCAAAATACACACCTTTTCACATCTCCACAATATTCACACAGCACTTCCAATTAAAACAGAGAGTCTGCAGCACATTCCAAAATGATGTGTGAGATATGCTGACTTTAATATCACACCAGCTAACACAGGGGCTGCGAGGCTGATTGCCACCACTCACAATTTACCCACCAGCGGGTGCAGAATTGCATTTCCCCTTGTGAATCCCCAAGGACCTCAACGAGGACATTCAGCTCCCTCACTTGGGAGAGACAGAGGAGCCTCCGTAGCAATTAATACTCTGTGTGTGTGTGTGTGTGTGTGTGTGTGTGTGTGTGTGTGTGTGTGTGTGTGTGTGAGGGTGTGTGCATGTGTGAGCAAGTCAGAAAATCAGCAGTGGCAAAGACTCCCAGAAAACCCAACTGTGGATGCTGAAACGAGCCACTGTAATTCATTAGAAATTAAGTGGCCCAGTGGGGGACAGTGGAGGCTTCCTTCTCCCAGGAGCATCATTATTTTCATTTTTTCTACAGGTAAATATATCTGAGTAGTGACAAGGTTAAGTCCAGGCTGCTCCCATGCTTGTTTTCACAGCCTAAGAGTAGCTTGATACACACTGAGCTTGCAGACACATGGCCGGATCAGAGGGGAGGTTTTTCCCATCAACATCCCAGAATTTGCCTCTCCAAAGTGCAAATCGTCCTTGAGGTAAATACTGACAGTGGCAGGACTCTGCTCCCACGCCAGCCCCACCGGACCCCAGCAGCTTGCAGTAGCTCTCCTGCTCTCATCAGCTTGACAAGGTTAACAAGGCAGCTTTGACCTCCTCGTCTTCACCATGTAATTAATTTGCTGTTTCACATTACCCACAGACTAAAGAAAGTCTGTCTGCTTTATCTGGGGAAAAACTGGTTTTTCCTCTGCTTTGCTCGCAAAGGATGGGAGGGGGGAGATGTGGGGTGCTGAGGGAGTGTCACAGTGTTAGGGGGGTCCTATCAAAGCTGTTAGAGGAGCTCAAGGAAACGTTCTGCAATGTGCTGCATGGTTCTGCTGAATTTTGGAACATCCCCACTGTCACACAAGACAAGGGCTGTCAATGTGATGATGATTATTCTGAGTTAGTGAACGGGATGGAAATAATTAACAGGTTTTAAAAATTCTCAGGATCCCTTTATTATTATTGGGGGTGTGTTATTATTATTATCATTATTATCATTATTATCATTCTTGTTGTTGTTGTTATTGTTGTTGTTGTTGTTGTTGTTGTTGTTATTATTATTATTATTATTGGCAAAGAATTGAAACCTACTACATTTCATACAACACAGCTTGACCTCCAGGCTTTGACTCTTCTCCTTGAACAGCTGGAGAGCAAGACATGGCAAAGCAGCCTGGTGCAGACGGCAGGATAAAGCCTCACCTCCTGGTTTAATACGTGGATCAAAAACGTGTGTTCCCAGCTAGTATATTTAACTAAAATTTGGACAGCACAAGTTCAAGTCCCAGCTCTGACAGTTGCTGGATAAATTGTTTCATGTCCCTGGACCGTGTTTTCCCACAGGGGCAACAACACGAGGCGAACAAATAATGAATTTTCCAGTTCACCAGCAATTCTAAAAAACCCACTCTTTAAAATTAATTCTACCAGAAATGAAATGTTTTCTTTCAATCTCAAGACAGTTGGGTTTTTTTTTTTTTTTTTTAGTGTTCTTAAAATAACTTGGAGGAAATTTCAAAACAGGGACTTGCTTCACATCAGGACACCAAAATGTTTTGTTCCCAGCAAGGTCTAAACAAAGTAATTCCACATTTTCAAATGAGCTTCTTTGTCTTTTCTTGGTCTATTTTTAAGTGTTTTTTCCCAAGTGAGAAGTCTGGTGACACCAAACTCTGTTTGGAGAAAGTCTGTGTTTCACCAAATTCTAATGTGCTACCGAAAAATCATTAAAATTTTTTTAAAAAAGAAAAACCCAAACAAATCCCAGTGTTTTGCCTGGAACTGGCTGAGACCTTCCCTCCAGGAGAGCTGGGGGATTCATCGTTTGTCAGCCTGAGCTGCTCCACAACCCGTGTCAGAGAAGCCATAAATGATCTCAAAGAGAAAGAGGCTCTTCTGTAAACTTCCATCTACTCTTTGACCTCTTCACTGTGGATATCCATGTGCTCCCCCTGAGTTTCCAGTGGGATAACACTAGGACTCCCTCTCCTCCTCTTCCTCACTGTATCCCAGAACCTTTCCCTCTTTTTCACCTCCCATTTTCCCCTCTTGTTCTGGGCCTTTGCTGGAACCTCCTCGTACATCATCTCCCAGCCTCTCATCTGCCTCCTTGTTCCAACACCTCTCCTTCAATCTGGAGAGCCCAAATCAGTACCCCAAGAAGATTTTATTATTCATTACCCACATTTCATGAGTGGAGTATCCACTCCATAGGGTACTGTGCACAGGACCATGGGAGGGGATGGACCATGCCAGCATGGTCAAGCCAGTAAGGGTGCTCTCTCAGCTGTAGTGATGGATTATGCACCTGCCACAAGCAGTGATCTACTGCATATTTGGGGTCAAGTCAAATTTGTTTCAGGAAGTATTTTGGAGATGGGGTACATCCAGGGTGAGCTGTCTCCCTGCCAGACCCAGATCACAGCTGTCAATGAGCAGCTTAGAGGCTGCTGGGCAGGATTTCAGTAGAACACAAGTTAATAGAGAGCCCCAGTGTCATACCAGGACAACTGAGCAGCTGTGATCACGCCGGATATGAAATGTTTTAGCACAGGCTTGACAAGCAAACCACCAACCCAGAGGGTAAAACATCATGAGTACAGGAGGGTCAGCAGTGGGGAAGACTGTCCACCTGCTCCAGATCACTTCCCTGGTGAGGAGGGGACTGTGATGGACATGCAAAACAAAACAAGCGGCCTACAGAAGCTGGTGAGGCTCTTGGAGTTACCGTGCCTGGCACGATGACACATTGCCTTCATCCCTTGGATGAAGTGATGAAGAGAAGTAACAAGGCAAAGAGGAAGAAGCCACCAGTGATGACTGGTGGAGCTACAGTTTCAGGAAAGTTGGAAAAACAGCAGAAACATCTTCAGCACATCACCAAAGCTGTGGTTCTTGTGCAATCACATGGCTCCAGGACCTGGAGCTTGAAACTTCACTGTGCCAAGAGGGTGGGTGGCGTCCACTTTGCTCTGCAGGGCCTGACCCTATGCCCATCACATCCTCCTTGAGTCTGGTCACCCAACCTGGTTCGCTCAAGCTGATCCAGAGATGTTCTCTTTGGGATACACATGTTGTGAGAGGGTCTGTCTGGAAAGCAGTTGCTTTAAAAAGAAGGGAAGAGGAAAGGGAAAATGAAGGAAATGGGGAAGAGGAGGAAATGGGGAAGGGAGAAAATAAAAACAAGAAAAGTAATTTTTTTTGTTGGAAATTAAAACACCCAGAAGTGCATTTGTTCTTATTAGAACATGGTGCAGCTAACGAGAATCAGATGTCCCACCTCTGGAACCATTTCAGACTGGGGATGGGAGCGCTGTGCCAAGCTGTGCTGCCGTCCTGAGTGAGCATCCCAGATGGCCTCCGTCTTGTGCCGTCTCCTGTTGTCTCTGCATCTCAGATGGCAGATCTGCCTCTCTCAAGAAAAGCTCAGACATCAGGAGAGGTACAGCCCAACTCCCTCTCGACGCAGTGGGAAGCCCCACAAAGTCTTTCCAGGGCTGCAGCCACAATCTGCTGCAGCAGGGTCTGTCTTGGGTCGTATCTGCCTCTTTTTGTCTTCCTCCAGAAAATATTTTGCTCCTCTTAACAGTAGCTGTTTGCTACCAAGGAACAAAACCCTTCCCTCCAGCAGCCCTGTAGTGGTTTCCCTCCCCACTGGTCCCCTTGTAAGAGCCATCAAGATGTGTGTGCGTGGCTTCCACATTGATCAAAGCAGTGAGTATATGTTTTCTTTTCTTCATTAGAGACTTTTATTGTTACTGTAAAACACACCAGGGTTTGTGGGGGCCTCCCCCAGCCCTCCTTTCAGAGGTCTGAGTGCCTGCAGTGTTGGCAGGCCATCAGCATGATCACGGACCTCATAAAGGCGCGCAGCGCAGATCTTCATTCATGCATTAACTTGGCATAACATTTATGTAAACCCAGACCCAACTTCCATTACCCCAAATCCCCAAACACAGCAACTGGACTCCTGTCGTGGAAATTAGTCTTTTGTCCAACTTGGCAACTCTTCTCCTGTCAAGGTCTGGATGATTTACTGTGCTGAAACGGTCTGGTGAGGACTTGGAAGGGAAGGTCCCAACTGTTTAACTCTGTCAGTGATGAACCTCTCCTTTCCTTGTCCTTCCTCATCCCCTCCTTCTCCTTGTTATCGCTTTCTTGCTGCTGATACAGATGAGGTTCTTTCCGTGGTACTGAGCTCCCTGGGTGGTTTTGGTGGGAAGGGGGTAAGCAAGCAAGATTAGCAAGAAGTTCACAGTGAGCCCATGCCTTCTTGCTCATGGGACAGGGACAGGAGGATGCCCTGTGCTGGATTTGGAAAGCAGATGGTGGGGTGAAAGCAGCCACTGAAACAACCTTGTGTCCCACTGCTGCCATTTCTCACCCTGGCTCTGGCTTTCAGATATTCTGCCCACTCAAGCAGCCCCAGGGTGACCTGTCCTTCACTGGGATCTGGTCCTACAGCCACAGTAGCCTTTTCTTTTTTTCTTTTTTTAACACCTCACACTGTTGGCATGGGATGGGACAGCCAGCTGGGTGCTGTCAGAGAGACACAAACAGTTCAAATGGCAGCAAATATCCAATTCATACGGATTTTAGGGAGCTTCAAGAGGCACTTTAACCTCAGTGTTTTTATTGACCGTGTTGCAGAAGGAGACCTTCACAGAACCTTACCCCACACACAGTCCTCTGCCTTACGCCCAAGGCACTTTCCAGGCCAACCCTCCTCTGCCATTGGGTTGTCATCACTCAGAATTAACCCTCACACCAGGCTAAAAGAAGTGTGAACACCGGATCCTTTTCTGGATAGCTCGATCATTTTCAAGACTGTTTCACCCTCCTGCTCCAGTGCCTGGGACTCTCTTACAGCCCACCCTCCCTGCAGAGGAAGGGTGCTGATATGGCCAAAATCTACCTTTTACAACTCATCCTCTGAGTTCTCCCAGGCTTTTCCCACTCCCTCTCCAGGCATTTCCTTCCCTCAGGTCCAGAAGGAAAGGAGATATATGGAGGCTGAGCTCTTCCTCCACACTTACACATCCATGTGGGGAAAAAAATAAATCACTGTATTTCTTTACTCATAAGGGCGTCCCCTTGCCATTGAAGTGTTGGAGCATCATTCCACTACCACTGGGTCCTCAGACATTATCCTAAGAAACACAGTCAGTCACAGCTTTAGCAAATGGGAGGGGAACAGTGAGAGTCAAAATATTTTAATAAAAAATGAAATTTTCTTTTGCTTCAGAGTTTGCCTGAAAGCAATTTTTTGAGGGGTTTTTTTTTTAAGTTTTGTTTTTAACTTCAGCATTTTGAGTCTATCTCTTTTAATGTTTACAATTGTTTAAACAATTTAATTTTAATTAAGTTTAAAGTGTAGCTATGTTTTTATTAAGGTGGGAGAATTTTATTTTTCCCTCAAATGCAGGGCAAAGGCACTTGAGAGGGTTTTTTCATTCCCTTTTTCACTTAACAAGTTTTCAATTTGGCCGGTCTGAAGAAAGGTTTAAAGTTCTTTATTTCATCAAGAAAAGAAAAAACAAAATCTCAGCCGTAGTTGGAAAGGCCTATCAAGTGCCATACAAAAACACAGCAACTACCTCAGCAAGACAGACACTTGGTCTGGCTGATTTATCCTTATTTTTAGGTGGGAAAACATATGATAGAAAACTATTAGTTTCAGTAAATAATAATAATAATAATAATAATAATAATAATAATAATAATAATAATAATAATAATAATAATAATAATAATAATAATAATAATAATAATAATAATAATAATATTATGCTAGTAGTGTGTTTGATGGGGAAAGTCCTCAATGCTTTGGCTAAAAAAAGAATAGCTGCTGACAATTCTTATTTGGTTGCATGTTTTCATTTTGAGTTTTGTTGTTTCTACAGCAGATGAGGAGACAAAATAAGGGTGACGTAAACCCACCAAGTGCGACTTTTTCTTACCCTGTTTTAAACCAGAACAGTTTGGTTTTGCTATCAGGAGCCTTCCAAATCCCTATGAGAACTTCTGAATGAAACAAGCATTTTTAAATGCTTTTTTTTCCACATATTTTTAGGGAAATCCCTTGCTTTTTCACCTGTTCCAGTGTTTGCTTCTATTTGCTCAGTCTGCCTGAGTGTGCTCCTGATTTTGTAGCAGCATGCTCCTCCCAGCAGAGCCAGCTTCTTGGGTTTAAGAAATGCTGCTTGGTTTAAAGATGATCCAGCTACCATTGTTGGAAAAGCAGGAGGAAGGGACCTGCTGCAACCTGGAGTCCTGGCACCCAGCCCTTCCCTGGCACTGCATCACCTATTCCCCTTTGATGGGCTACGGTTTATTTCATCCCTCTTAACCTTGTTGTGAGTCCTCATAGGTGGCAGGCTTGGATGAAGCCACTCACAGGTGGTGTTCCCAATAGTTTGGAGCTGGGGCTGGTTCTCTTTAGTATCTTTATCAATGATCTAGATGAAGGGATCTAGTGCACCCTCAAGTGAGTTTGCAGATGAGACTAAGTTAGGCTGGAATGTTGATCTGCTGGAGGGTAGGATGGCCCTACAGACTGATCTGGACATGCTGGATCTATGGTCAACTGTATGAGGTTCAACAGGGCCAAGTGCTGGGTCCTGTACTTGGCTCACAACCACCCCAGGCAGTGCCACAGGCTTGGGGCAGAGTGGCTGGAAAGCTGCCCAGCAGAAAAGGACTTGGGAGTATTGGTCACCAGCCGGCTGGACACGAGCCAGCAGCGTGCCCAGGTGGCCCAGCCTGTATCAGCACGAGTGTGGCCAGCAGGACCAGGGCAGTGACCGTACCCCTGCAGTGGCCACTGGTGAGGCTGCACCTCAAGTGTTGTGTTCAGATTGGGACCCCTCACTACAGGAAAGACACTGAGGTGCTGGAGTGGGTCCAGAGCTGGGCAATAAGGCTGGTGAGGGGACTGGAAGACAAATGTTATGAGGAGCATCTGAGGGAACTGGGGCTGTTTAGCCTGGAGAAAAGGAAGCTATTCTTTTTTTAGACAAAGCATCGAGGACTTTCCCCATCAAGACCTAATCACTCTCTACAACTGCCTGAAGGGAGGTTGTAGAGAGGTGGGGGCTGACATCTTCTCCCTAGTGACAGGTGATAGGACAAGAGGAAATGGCCTCAAGTTGTACAAGGGGAGGTACAGATCAGACGTTACAAAAAATTTCTTCACAGAGAGCATTGTTAGGCCTTGGAATGGGCTGCCCAAAGAGGTGCAGGAGCTGCCATCCCTGAAGGTATTTCAAGATGGACAGATGTGGTGCTGAGAGACATGGTTTAGTGGTGGTTTTGGCAGGTTAGGTTGATGGTTGGACTCAATGATGTGAAAGGTCCCTTCCAACCAAGACAATTCTTTGATTCTGTGATTCTATGAAAGATCCATATCCCTACTGTCAGTCATGCTCCAGGCAATCTTTTCCAAGCAAGCAAAAAAAACCCCACATTCCACCCTGCACAAGTTACTGACATTTCAACCGCAGAGTCTGGATACTCCATCGTCTCTAGTTGATGATGAAGCTGATATATCTTGTTGAGGGGCTTTCCACATTTGGGCTGTAAGAGAAAGGAAGATGTGTTTGATAGTCTGATGTTTTTCCATCCTGCAACCCACTAGCAGTTTTTTCTTTGCTTTTATTTCTTCTGCAGCATTCATTGCTCACCGTATATAAAAATAAACAGGCAGTTTCAAAAGCCTGTTCCTGAAAAGTAGCGTTTAATGGTCTCCAGTGCTTCAGCTGATCTCCTGCACTTTAACAGCAAGCAGACCTTGCTGAACCAGGCAGCCTGGCATGTCTCGTACACCCACCAGCGTACCAGAAATGGATTTCCTACTACAGACCCTCTCTAGTCTCTGCTTCTCCTTGGCAGGGTGGGGCTGGATAGGATTTGGACCAAAAAGCCTGCAGTTTCCACACAACCCAATATGATGGCTGTGCCTTTGCTTGGGTCCATGGAGCAGGAGCTCAGAGCTTAGCAAAAGGGAATTATGTCAATGCTATAGTGAAGGCAAGGAGAGAATGGACAATTGCCCTCACCACTGGAGCTCTGACCCGTCCAAACTCAGTTCTTCGTGAACTTTACTGGTGAGAAATTAGATGAACACTTCAACACCAGTCCCCTGTGGCCTTTCAGTCTGGGTGAAATAAGGACAGTAGGTCTAGTCCCAGTGCAATCACTCACAGCTACTTGGCCCTTCTGCGTGGTGGTTTAAAGACTGGAAGTATCTGATGGGTTCTGCTTTGATAGAAGGACCTGAGCACATAGTTAAACTTGCTTTTATCTAATCTTATTGCATGCTTGGAACCAGATTTATGGTGAGGGTGTCCATGTTTAGCAGAATTTCTTTCCTCTGGAGACAGTAATGAGCATCCTGGGAACATTGAAGAAAACTGACAACTGGAGCTGCTGAGCAGCAAAAAGCAGATCCTGTTCCACTGGGTGAATCCAGCAGGAGCTGAGGCTTTACAGATCACAGTTGAGCCTCAAGAAGCAAACTCTTGGTGGGAGGGAAGCCTGAGGCATGGGGAGATGAAGCATCATGGTGGAGGACCCAACCTTGAAGGAAGGTGAAGAGGCAGTACGACCTCAACTGATGCTCAAGCTGCAATTAAAGCCTGACACAGCTCTTCTCTCTCTATTCTATCTCTTCTGCCCACATTTTCTTTCAGCTCTTCTCCTTGGTTGGGGTTAACTCCAGTCTGTTTTGTGGTTGTGAGACACAGTCCGCTGAGTCTGCTCTTTGTTGGGCTAAACAAGCGTATGTCTTCTAATCTATCCCTAGAAGGAATCTCCACTCTCCCAGATACCTGATAGCTCTTCCCTACATTTGCCTCAAGCCCCTAGCAGACTCCCTCCCTTCCAGTTCTGTAGGAGGGCTGAAGTTGCCCTGAATGGATTACATTTGGGTCAGGTCCCCAGTTTGTACTAATTCTCCCCATCGCCTGGTCGAGATGGGTGGTGGAGGTAGGAAGGAGGGGATTATCCTTCCAAGGTTTCATTCTTTATGAACCATTTGAGGATTAGTAATGGTCTCCAACATTACTGTGTGGTTTCCCATGTTCGAGCCATGAGGAAGATGATACCAGCTGTCTCCATTCCCCACAGGATTTGTGTTTTCTGGTATTTCTGAAAAGAGCCAGTGCTGGAGTTGAAGGGAATGTCAGAATGGCAGTTTTTATATGAAAATGCGTGTATTTTTAGGTTTCTCACTTGCAAAGAAGATTGTGGAATTTCAAATCCCTGATTACTCAGACAGCTAGGAAAGAAAAAAAAAAGAAAGAAAAAAGAGGGGGGGAAGCAGCCTTTATATTATTATTCTTTCCATTTTCTTTTTTCAGATTGCATAACTTCTAAAGAAAAAAAAAGAAAGAAAGAAAGAAAAAAGTAATGATTTTCAGGAGCCTGACTCCAGATTGCTCACTGTCCTTGGGGTAACAGAGAAGGGATGGGCAGCAGTGTGCTACAGTGAGGGCAGCTCCACCAGAGCTCCACTGGGTGGCATCTTGACAGACTTCCAGCACTGAAGAGGTAGATGGCAAAGCCACACCGAAGAACTTGCTGTACCTCTGGAGTCACTGGACAGCTCCAAGTCTCCGGGCAGACCCAGTCCACCCCTCTGAGACACTGACTTCTGCTCCAGTGACTCATCCTGACAGGTGCCAATTGTTCTCTGTTGACTGCAGAGGAAGACAATCAATTCAGGCTTTGTTTTCCAGCCTACAGCCATCTACATTGCAAGCAGATGACTTGTCCCACTGTGTTTTCATTGGCAAACAGCAACCATAAATCTCTTGCTTGTTCAGGTTGTTGGTTTGGTTGTTTTTTTCCCCTTTTCCATATCCAACAAATCCTATTTGTCTATATTTGCTTCAGACAGAAGTACAACCTTGAGTCTGCTCCAAAGGACAAAAAAAGGGGGGATAAAGAGGCTGCTACCTCCTCCACCAGCTTCAGAGCCAGCCCCAGGCACTCAATCTGGTTTAAGTGCCCTGGCTTCATGCTTTTCATAAACATGGGATTATAGTGTTTCCAGAGAAAACCACCAAAAGGTCCGTTCATCAGGAGGTAGGAGAACAGATGAATTTCTTTCACACGTGTTCTGAGAAGGACAAAGAAGGAGAAGGAGGCTGGTGTTGCAAGAGCTGGGGCTTTCCTAATTTGAGGCTGTAATTCTCCACTCCTCCTGGGATGGTGGACTTTGATGAGGTCTGGACACAAATTGATTGGAAACCACAAGTGAAAAGGGAGGAGAGGATGGAGGAGAGAGGGGGAAAAGACCAAAGAGAGGGTGAAAGCAAAGGGAAGGTATAGCCTGGCCACACACAACTGAAACGAACACTTCTGTTGTCATGAACAAATTGGACGTGTGATTTGAAGGTGTCTCTACTGCTGCAGCATCCCTTAGACCAGACTCACCCTCCATCCACATTCTGACTCTTCAGACCCTTGCTAAATGTTGCCTGAGAACCACAGCACTCTGGTCATGGGGAGCTGAAACATGGGGAACTTCAGTCTCTTCCCCATGGACTGAGTGGATGTGGTTGAATGAGGACAAGCCTGGTTCATCCTCCCACAGGCACAGCATGGACCCTTTGTACTACCACTGGTGTGCCCAAAGTGTTACAGTCACCCTAATAAAATAGCTTAACTTCTAGGTGGTTCTGGTTTTAGTTTAGAATATGATTTTGATTTTAAAGGCATTATAGCAGCTATGAGAATATACAGCATGTTAAGGCTCTTAGGGACAAGACGGTGTGTGGCTTTATCACTATGGAAAATCTCTATGGACTCTGAATTAAAACAGTGGCTACTGGTTATGGACCTTGAGTTAAAACAATAAGTATATGAAGAAACTGGCTATGGTTATGAAACAGCAGCCGAAGACGAAGTGAGCTGGTGCAAGGATGGGGTTCACTCACGGACACAGTGAGGAAGACTATGGATGACCACCAGAGGATCCCCACTCAACTACACATGCATGGAGGACATTTATATATGATAATGATTTCCAGGAAGCAATATGAATATGGTAATCATTACCCTCCCTTCTTTGTATTTAAAACAATCAACATAGTTAACCAATGAATTTTATAGAATCAGAATGTAGATAAAGAGAAGCAATCAAAAGCCAATCATTGTAAAGGTGAAGCTAAGAAATGAGCATTTTTTGGGCAATGATCTTTGCTAAACATTGTATAAATATGTTGTGCTTTCTACCTTTGTGTGAACACATCTTGGGTGGAACTATCCCTCGTGTCCCCCAGCGCTGGAATAAAAGAAGTGCCTGCTTATCTGCTCTGGGTAGATAAGTTCTTCACGATTGCAACCGCTAACAGTGTCACCCCCCAAACATTAGCCCATCAGCAGAGTTAAGCCACCACAGCGTAACAGATGCCTGCCAATCTCATAGCTAAGCAAGCCACAGACTTCACCAGCAGCGCTGGAGAGCAGCTTCATGGATGTGCAAGCTGTTGCTGCTCTGGGAGCTGCAGGAGAAGAAGGTGTGACACCCGCTGCACAGTGCCAGGGGACACTGTTCGACATGCCTGGTAGTTGGTACACCTACACAGCATCCCTCCTGACAAACAAGGAGCCCTGACACCCCTCCATCCAGGTGCCAGGGAACAAAGCAGCCTGGGGGTCTACCCCAGAGTCATCCCCACGGCCAGAGCAGGTGCCAGCTTGCACTCAAAGGTAAAAGAGTTTCACGGCACTGAGCCGGCTCTGCGTGTTTAAAGCATTGGTTATTTGAGGAGGCTGGGCTGTGAATGAGAAAAGCAGACAGGAGGAAGAAAAAAAAAGAGCTCATTTGACCTCTGGAAGCTGATGCACGGTGGAGCTGAAGACACAGTGGTTTCACGCCTCATTGCTTGGGTGTCTCCATCCTCACTCAGCGCAGAGCAGAGCGCAGAAGGCACGATGCACCGACCACCACAAATCATCCCCCAAACGTGTGGTGTGTGGCTCGCTGGGGATGAAGAGAGACTGCAGCAGCACGGCTGGCAGCTGTCCCAGCAGCGATGGAACTATGCGGTCCATGACAGGGGCTGACAGAAAGCTCAGGCTATCAGCTTTGGAGCCAACAGAGCAGCCTTTATACTCCTCAGAACCCTCTCTAAGCTTGCCTCAACCAAGGAGGACATCACAGGACCAGCAAGCACCATTCTGTGAGTGTTTTAAGGGGTTAGACTTCAAGTTAAGGCTGAAATGAGCTGTGTCACTCAAAACCAGGGCTCTTTCTACCTTCCTATCTGAAGATTAATGGACCTTTGGGGCCAGGAGGCCACAATGGTCTTCTCTACAGATCATCCCATCGTTAGGTCAACTCTCCTGTCCTCTGTGCAGCAGGCATGTTCCCATCCTGTCAGCAGGCAATGAGCAAAACTGACCACAGGCCCATCCCCAGGGCTTAAACCAACAAATGCAACGGCAAGTGGCTTTGCACAGCGTTTTTATGGCAGCACCCTGGCCTAGTTCCCACCCTTTGTCCCCCTCACCCCAGCACCACGTCCCCCAAACCGCCTCATTGCAAGCTACCCTTCTGGGTGGGAACCTTTCTCTTCTGAACAAGTAAGACTGGGCAATGGATACAAAATTGTTATTATGGAAAGGAAAAATCAGTTCAGCTCTTCTGCTAGGGTTTTTTGGGTCAGTGAGCTGGAGATGGAGTTCAGCCCCTCTTTGGGACTGCAGCTTCCCAGCTCCTCGTCTTACAATAGGGTGTTGTCAGGGCATCCCCGAAGGGGTTGAGGCACTTCATAACTCCAGCCTTAAATTATACACAACATCAAGTTGGAGGCTGAGGAAATAACAGAAAAGTGAGCATTGGGAAAGTGTTTGAGCAGCAGAACGTTTTGCAATTAACCTTTGCACGCAGCCATGCACAGGCTGGCGCCGGCCCAACAGCAATACCTGTCCTCTCGTCTCCTGACACCTGCTCCTCCCCAGCAAGGGTCATCTCTCTCGTGCCTTCAGCACAGTGATGTGGTTTCTCCCTCTCCAGGTCTTCCCACTGAGGTGCCCTCTCCCCTTCCCTAGCCATCCATCTCCCCTCCAGCCACCCCTGGCTTTCAGTGGGAATATTTCAGGTGTTCAGGTTTGTAGATGAAGTGGACATCAACTTCTCTGCACGTCATTCACCAGGGGGATGCGGGAGGTTGTCCCCCCAAAGCCATGGACAGTAGGATGCTTCCCATGGCTTCCCATGGCTCCTACACATTCCCATGTATGTGACGACTCCTGACTCATGGGATGCTCCAGATCACGGAGCAGGCTTCTGAGCCAGCACACACGGCCTCCCAGCTCACGGGAGGAGGTGTGTGATCCCCACACTAAGCCAGCACGGTGTCACAGAGCGGGTGACGTGTGCGTTGTCATAGATGGGTCATTGCACAGTTCTGCAGTGCAGCATCTTGGGTGGAAAATGCAGCTAGCAAAGGTAGCTGCAACACCTAGGAGCTGCAACACCTAGGAGCTGCAATACCTAGGAGCTGCAATACCTAAGAGTATTGCAACCCTGGTCCTACATCCGTCCTCCCTTCTCCACACGTTCTGTGAAGCATTGCACCCCTTGCAACAGCAGCAAAGAACAGGGGAAACACGAGCAGAGCAACCACTGTTCCCTTGTCCTCCTCCTTCAGGCTGTGTTTTTGCATTCCCATGCCAAAGAGGAAAGGTGCTGTAGCTCTGCCAACACAACAAAACACACCAGGAAGCAGCAGGTTTCAGAGCATTTCAGTTGTAACCACAGTGTATTTTGCATTATTGTATATAAGGCATAGACAGAGGTGATGCATACATCTTCCAGCCACTTCCAACCCCTGGATAACAGGGAACCACAGGGAATACTTTATACAGCTCCTGCCTTCTGCCTGGCTTTGGTAGAGGTACAGAACTGAGCTACAGAGGACACAGAGTCCAGCAAACAGATGGATACGGCTGTGCCAGCCGCAACACAAACAGGACTGAGCCAGTGCTCTCATGCAACCAGACCTGCTTTTACCCACCACAGTCCCACAGTCTTCTTGGACTCTGCAACTTGTGCTGGGAGCACAAAGGATTGCATGGAGGGATGTAACACTTTCCTTTTCCTCCTGCACCCAGATGCCCTGGATCCTGCTCTCCCACCACTGATGACCCACTGGTTTTTCAGGGAAGAGCTGTTGATGGTTGCTGGAGAATAAAGTGTGGCTTATTACTGGTAGAAGTAATACAGGAGTGTGTTTTGGTAGGGCTTCTTGTTTCTACTGGGATAGACAGAGGTGGTTGTGATAGGGTGGGTGATGAGCACCCAGATACAAGCAGTGTTCTGCACTCAAGCATGGGTGACTCCTCTCTTTGGGGCTTTTGGCACCAGGGTTGTGTTTCTGAAGTTTGATAGGGGTCACAGAGCAATAATGCCAAGATGGGAAATTTCACAGTGTCTGCAAACCAAAGCAAGGAAGTGAAATGATGGGTCTGGTTTCCCACCACAGACAGGAGAGCAAGGGATGCACTCAGCAAGATACTCTGACACCTCACAGCAGAGCTGGTTCACGGTGGGAGAAGTGCAAGGGCCAACCCCACCAACATCTTTATGAAACATAAAACCCAAAACTCACGAAGAAAAGTGCAAGCACAGGAAATGTTTGTCCTCAGCTCATCAGGTCCTCAGGAAGAAAGCATTACAGAAAATTTGACCCAGACCTGGTAGTCTGATAGTGGCTAATAAATGGGAGTGTGGATACAAAGGAGGATGGGAGGCTTCTAGGGAAAAACTGGGAAAAAAATGCAAAAATGAAGCATGTAACTGTGCCAGTAAAATGAAACACCCGCCCTATGGTGTGCAAGGCCAGAGCTGGCTTCACCCCTCACGGTTTTGGGAACGGGATGCTGGGTGAGCCAACCCTCAGCAGCGAGGGCAGGGGTTATAGCTACACGTTCTCCATGTCAAAGACACCATCCTCACACGCAGCAGTGAGCTGCGCCGTGCAATGCGGGTGCTGTGACAGTACTGAGTAACAAGGGATTTAATGCTCAACCCATTCACATCCCAATCCAGCAAAGCAATTAGGCACATGCTTTCTCCCCTCCCAGCCCTCCCCCCACCCCAGCCTTCCGCTAAGCACAGGCTTAAGTGCCTTGCTGGAGCAGGCTGGGAGCTTAAGTTAGCACAGTTTGTCCTGAGAAACTCTGATCCCCCCGGGATCACTTTTCACTGCTACTTGCTCTCACATGTCACGCTGAGGAACAACAGCTCCAGGGGACAGATGAAACCGAGGAAGACATGTCTCGTGCTGATGAAGGGCAGCAGGCAAAGGTAAATTTGTCATAGCAAAAGCCATGCAGTGCCAGGACAGCAGGAGAGCTGTCTCTCAAGGGGATGTTGCTTTCATGCCTGGTGCCCCCAGTCTGGGAGATGGCTCCTTGCAGGGTGAGTGGATGCAAGATGAAAATTTGAGGCTCAGGCTGTTTCCATTAGCATCCTCTGGTGACACGAGCCAGCGCTACAAAGCACTAGAAACACCCTCAGTCCACACTGCTCCAATGGACTGCAGCAGCGGCGACACAGGCAGATGGGAGGAGGGAAACAGCAAATGGCAGAAACGTCCCAGTGCAGCCATCCCAGGCCCGTCACAGCTGCCATTTGCCCAGTGGGAGGCTGAGCAGGACCTGCAGGACGTGTCTCCTAACAACTTGTTTGCAAAGCAGAAGGCAAACAAGCCCACTTCCAAAGGCATGGGTCATCTGCCTCAGCAGCACGGATCAGCAGCGAGGCTGCAGCTCCCGTTGCACGCTGGCTTGTAGGGCTTTGCTGAAGCACATTGAGGGGCACAGCAGGAAAAGAGACTACTATCCTCACTGAGCTGCAGCTGCAAGGGGAGGAGAGGAGAAAAGCAAAGTCCACCTGCGCTGCTTTGCTCCTGGGGTTGCTCCAGGGCAGGGCTCAGCCAAGCTCCTCTCCCTACCACAGGCATGTGGGACAGCAGAGGTGAAAGAGCAGTTCAGAGGGAAAACAAGCACCAAAAAAAAAAAGCACGAGCCAGACTTGCATGGTCCTTCATGAGCCCAAAATACAACAGGCCTTTTGATTTAGTAATCACCACCAAGTCCCACCCAGTTTTTGCCTCTTCCCTGGGTCCCGTATCCTGTGGGCTCTACTCACTTTGGGAAGGCAACTTGTCAGCCCAGGGCTTCGGGCTGCACAAAGCACGTTTCATCTTCAGTAGATGTATAATATAAACCATATAATAACACACACTGCACAGCAAAGAACTGAGACGTGTTCAGAGTGCAAAGAAAGGCGTGCTCAGAACCTGAGAGATTTTGTCTTGCACGTGCTGCCTACACCAGCAGCCCCATGACTCTTCTGACAAGGTGTGCAACATCTTTGTATGCTCAAAGACTGTAATAAAAGAAAAAGACCTTTTCTCCCCCCCCACCCTCTTCAGTTTTTGCACTGGTATTCAAGCTTTACAAATCAGAGCAGCTTAACAAAAAAAAACCCCAACAAATGAACAAAGTAACAACAACAACAAAGAACAAAGCAAAATAAGAAATATGTCAGAATAGGTATTTTTTTTTTACATGCTGCTTCCAAGGTGGGTGCTGTAGGTGGGATTCTGCACACCACTTCAGGGTAAGTTGTATCTTCGTTTCAGCAGCAGTCTGCTTCTTCTCCATCTCCACCTCCTGATGTGATCCAGCACAGAATGGCACTTCTTTTCAAAATCCCTAGGCAGGCACCAAACTTTTCAGGCATTTTCCAGCACGGCTTCAGTTGAAAGGTTTCACCAGTTTCATAGCAGCATAGTTCTGCAGGGGTGGAAAAACAAGGGAAAGAAAAGCTAGTTGAAGCTGGTACAGCAGGGTGGCATGAACTTTAGACAGGACAAGCAAGCAGAAAGTGTGTCCCTGCTAGCAGGGATGGCAGAAAGCCCAAGAGACATAAGGACACAGGTCCTGTCTTCTTCCAGTACAGGCTATTGGTCAC
The DNA here is from genome assembly GCF_964237585.1 of Gallinula chloropus. NCBI lineage: Eukaryota > Metazoa > Chordata > Aves > Gruiformes > Rallidae > Gallinula > Gallinula chloropus. The sequence continues at coordinate 82,756,131 of NC_140088.1, read as the reverse complement.
AAGCAGTGAGCACCGGGAGTGCACTCCTGAACTTCAGTTGCTCTTTCCACCAGTTTTTAAGATAAATTTCCACTTCTTCATACCCTTGTATGAATTTTGGCAGCTGCCTACATGCCTTTCTTGCAGGAGAGGAGACACGTCTGGCTCTTTGCTCCATCCTCCCCCTCTTTTCTGGATCCCAGTACCCCTTCCTTACTGCTGCTTCTCCTCACAATCCCCCCCAAAACTGGTGACCCGATCTGCTCTGCCCATCAGGTTAGATCCTTTGGAAACGTGCCCCATCCCCAGTCCCTGAGCATCTGCCAAGCTGTCCCACAACGTTTTCTGGAGAGCGTGGCTTTCCACGGGCTAAAATCCACGCCCAGGATCACACCAACAATCATCCAGTGTGAACAGCAAGAGAACGGTCCTTGGGCCTTGCCCCATCCTGATTTAGTTTCTTAGTACAAACTTAGCCTGCAGGTCCATGGACTACCTCCAAAGGCAATCAAGAAAAGCAAAGCTATTGCTGATTTATTTTTCCTTCTCTGCCTCATCTGCGTCCCTTAACGCCTCAGCCATCTGTTTCAGCATCATCGTTTGGTGTGGTGCTTCTTCCTAAAAGCAGGCACCCCAGGAGAGACCTTCCTGTGCCCTTTTCCAGGGATCTCTCCTGTCCCTGTAGCTGCAGGGTGAATGAGGTGTCACAGTATCTTAGCCTATTATATGCACAATCCCTTCCTTGAAAGAAGATGACGGCGCTGAGAAAAAAAAGACGAAGGGGTGTAAACACTGCTTATCAAAACCACACTGAAAATACAGGCAAAGATGCATGCTTAGGTCATTTGGAAAGAGCTCTATTTAAAGTAGCTCTGATTCAAACCCCACGACCACATACTAGCTCGTTTGGAAGTCCATCCCAAGCATATTGAATTTAATTGGTACAGGATGTTCTACCACTCTGTCGCTTTTAAAAGAAACCCCAATTTTGGAAACAAAATGTAATGCTAGTTAGCAGCAAGATCTTTGGAGGAACAGGGAGGGGGGGGGGGGGGGGGGAAGGAGAGAAAGAAAAAAAAAAAATCCAAAACCAAACCCCAAAACACAACAGAAGTCAAGTCTGACCAAAGGCATCTTGATAAATTACAACGTGTAGCAAATTATAAGGCAGTTTGCCAACTGAGGATTTCTAATAATGCCATAAATCAAGCAAGGAAAGTTAGGGCAGTTTACCAGAAGTCATTAGAAAAGCCTCCAGTGACATATAACCTTTGAATCCATTATCCATCCATTTGTCTTTCAGAGTCTATCCTCCAAACTACTCCTATTTTTTATGAGTTGACTGGTTGCGTTCTGGAGGGTAGCAAGTTTTTCTGTCCAGCTATGAATTTGTATTAACGAAGTGTTGAAAGCCAAGCAGGATTATCAATCAGCGCAGAAAGCGAGCTGTAATTAGAATTAATGGCAATGGAAGCAACGCTGGGCTTGCAGAACACAAACAGAGCTTTAAAAGGTAGTAAACATTTTCATGGTGCTGCAAAGCAGAGCTGACTCTAGCTGGAAGTAGCCTTACATTTTTCTATGGTGGTAGGCACTAAAATATTTACAATAATCACTGCTTCAGGGAGATAACTTGCTCACAGTATTCCCTACACGTTACAGATGCACAAGTCCAGGCTGAGCTTTTATAACCTTTTCTCCTGACCTTATGTCTAACTCAAGATTTTCACTGGACCGTTCCCGTGGCAGAAGGAAGAGGTCCTCTCAGACACAGCAGTGTGGGATGAAAAGTCTATCAGAGTCATTAGACTTTTCCAAAAAGCCCCACAGCGTGCCATAAATGAGCACCGCTGGGCAGGGGCATGGGGTGGAACTAGAGCATATCTTGTAAAAAGACATCCAATCCCAAAATGTGGATGCCTCAAGCAAGGATGAATTTACCACAACCTTTGGCAAACTGTTCCAATGGTTAATTACCCCTCGTCTCAAAAATTAACATCCTATTTCCAGTGGAATAGTTCCTCTAACTTCAACATCCAGCTACTGGCTCTCATTATACTTTCGTCCGTTGTTTAAGGAGTCTTCTGATGTCAAGTTAAATCTAAGGACCGTCTAAGGAAATCATATAGGAAATGTCCAGGGAATGCTGTTCCCAGAGTCCTAGATTGGAGAGACCATAATGACAGCCACATCTGCAAAGCAAGCTGAGGCAAACCAGTGAGTAACCTGACACTAAGAGCAGGTGGAAGAGCCCAAGTGAAAAAAATTAAGAACCTCAGAATATCGGATTTTCAACATTTTTCCCCATTTTTGTAAAACTAGACAACTTTTTGTAGAAATTTGCAATACCATGCAGTTTTCTACCCAAACCCAAAAGGCTTTTCAGTTGGAAATGGCCTCTCACCCACTGAAACAAGTTGCTTTGCTAATGGTGACTGATTTCTTACAGACTTGTGCCTAAATTTCCTGTACTGCAGTACTCCCAGCTCCTCACATGTCCTGACGAATGTCTTCTTCATCCCAAAGCACTTGCAGACCCTTCCCCACTTTTGCATGTTTCCCCCTGCTCCTTCCAGAGACCACGATCCTCCTGGGACAGTCACAGAACACTCCCTGACTGGCAAACTATGATTGGTTGCACAATGTTCTCCTGGGAAAGGGTCTTTGAAGAGGACACAAGAGGAGGAATGGCAAGATCTTTATCACAGAATGACTAGATTGGAAAAGACCTTTAAGATCATCGAGTCCAACCATTCCTGTCCTCTACGATGATCCATCACATGTAGTCCGTGTCCTGAAGATGGGAGAAGTGCAAAGGTACCACATTTTTAGAGGTTTCTGATTCACTGAGGTACCTCTAAAGGCATATATGTCTTGCAGATGATTTCCATATAATGTTTTGGAGAATATTTTGTTTCTCACCTCAATGGGGAAAATACTCCCCTGAGGTGTGAAGTATCTCATGATGGGTATTCTGAATACGACCAAGACATCAGCTGCTTCTAAACTGGAGAGACACGGATTCGACAGATGGACCATAAGGAATTGGCTGGCAGCCCAGAAAGCCAACCATGTCCTGGGCTGCATCCCCAGCAGCATGACCAGCAGGTCTGGGGGGGATTCTGCCCCTCCCGTGGCAGAAAGTGACACTACAGGGGCCTTGAGGTCCCTTCCCACCCAAACCAGTCTGGGATTCTGTGATTCATTTTCATTAAGAATCCTGGGCTTTTGGGATATACTGGGTTTTGGGCACTCCTGCTGGGAACCACAGGCAGCCCTTTGCTGTTTCGGGTGACAGCACACAGCTTTCAAATGGGACATTTGCTCTTAGTCTCCAGCTACTCTGACCACAAAGCCAGGCCTGTGGTTGGAAGCTTTCAGCACCACGCGGGCAAGAGGAGTAAATACATTTTTTAAAATGCCATTTTTATACCAAATGCCCTGGGTTTGTTTTCAGGGGAGATTCCTGTCTGTCTGGGATGGAGGGTGACCTAGGCAGGGTTAGCTCACGGGGCCTCTAGTTTCCCAGGGCATATTATTGGCAGGACAAGGCCGGGGGAGAATGGATTGAAGCTGAAGGAAGGTTTAATTTAGATATTAGGGTGAACATTTTTACAGAGAGAGTGGTGAGGTGCTGGAACAGGCTGCCCAGAGAGGTGGTGGATGCCCCATCCCTGGAGGTGTTCAAGGCCAGGTTGGATGGGGCCCTGGGCAACCTTGTGTACATCCAGGCCTGGAGGTTGGTGGCCCTGCCTGTGGCAGGGGGGTTGAAGCTCTATGATCCTTGGGGTCCCTTCCAACCCATGCCATCCTATGATTCTATGATTCTGGATATATATTTCACAGGTAAAACATATTTTCCTTCTGTATCCTCAAGCAGAGTCCAAAGAAAGAATTGGAGCCAGGGCTGACCTCTGCAGCATCCGGTGCATGGTGGAGAGGCTGCGTGCAGACAGGGCACCCCTGTGCACTACTTAGCATCCCTGCATTCCTCACCCTCTGCCTGCTTGGACCAATGCTCCACATGCCCTAACAGCATTCCCTTGAGGTTCCTCTCCCATTTCCCGCCCCTTTTCCCAGGATGAGAGGGGCAGGATACACAAAACCCTCCACCTGGGACCTCAAAATTGTATGTGTAGTGGCGAGGTTACATACACAGCACTAAATACAGGATGGTCCTTATTTTAAATGGGACCTGATGGTGCCCCTGACGTACAAATCAGAACAGAAGTGTGGATGGATTGTTTTTCCATGCATTTCATCAGGGATGGAATGGTAAATCTTGCCAAAGGTCAGGATGCCAGGGGCATCCTTCACAGTAAACCATCACTAGCCCGATTGCCAAATTTAGTGCCTGATGAAATGGGAAAGGAACTAAATCTCCAAGTAGATACAGAACCAGTGACCTCAAAAATCTGGGGGAAGCTGGCCAAATGCATAAAAAACAGAAAAATTCCATGAAACATGGCCTTATTTTTTGAAATATGACTAAAAATTGACCCAACCAAAGTGAAATTAAATACAACAACATTTAGCTAGGAAACAGGGAAAAATCCCAAGTAATAATGAGTGTAAATCAATATTTATAGTTTGTGATTTTTTTTTCTCCTCCCAACATTTTTTTTACATGATACCACTGGAACGCATGTGAAGCCACTTGCAGCTTCAGGGAAACACTGCGTTCTTCTTGCTCAAAAAGAATCATAGAATCATAGAATGGCATGGGTTGGAAGGGACCCCAAGGATCACAGAGCTCCAACCCCCATGCCACAGGCAGGGCCACCAACCTCCAGGCCTGGATCTACACAAGATTGCCCAGGGCCCCATCCAACCTGGCCTAGAACACTTCCAGGGATGGGGCATCCACCACCTCTCTGGGCAGCCTGTTCCAGCCCCTCACCACTCTCTCTGTAAGAAATTTCCCCCTAATATCTAAATTAAACCTTCCTTCCTTTAGTTTTGATCCATTCCCCCTTGTCCTGCCATTGTCTACCCTTTTAAAAAGTTGATTCCCCTCCTGTTTGTATGTTCCCTTCAGGTACTGGAAGGCTGCAATGAGGTCCCCCCGCAGCCTTCTCTTCTCCAGGCTGAACAAGCCCAGCTCCCCCAGCCTCTCTTCATAGGGGAACTGCTCCAGCCCTCTGATCATCTTTGTGGCTCCTCTGAACCCTCTCCAACAGTTGGTTCCTGCTACTTGACCCAAAGCAGAGTCTCCATGAACAGCTCTGAGGACAGGGCAGGGAGGAGGCAACGCAGCAGAAATCTGCGCTCGTACAATTATTTCCTCCCTCGTACTACTTATCACCCCCAGAATCATTTCTCCAGCAGAAGTATTCCAGCTCTTCCCACGGATATGAGGACAGACAGACGGGGAGAGCCATGATATAATCCCTTTTTTTTCCCTTTTCTCAACAGGAACAACCAAGCGTGCACGACTTCAAATCATCTGAAAGTGATTACGGTGGCGAGGAGAAATTCCACACTTGGCTTTTTAGTTGCACATTGCAGGCACACAAAGCCATCTGCAAAAGGCAGCCACGTTCTCTCACATGAAGTTATAAATTACCCCAGTGAGTTCTTTGCTTCCAAAAAAAAAAAACCCAACAAAAAATAATCATATAGAAAAAGCAGAATTTGTTAACTGCTAGAAAGAGAGAAGCGGGTCATTTTTCTTATCAGTCTGAGAGGAGGGGAAATAGAATCCAAGAGCCAGCATGAATTATTCCAGTGCTGTAGAAACAGAGGAGGATACAAAAACCCATCCCAAGCCAAACTGGAAGGCTGGGGCTCCATTATTTATTTATTTTGTTTTGCCAGTGGAACTGACAGTAAGGTAAGAAAAAGCCACTTTTCTTGATTAATGAGGTGAAAACCCTGCCCCTCATTTCAGACATTACATTGGTATAACGTGCTCCAAGCCTTGATAACGAGAGATGGGGGCTGCCCGAGCGCCTATAAATTCCCCTGCACCTTTAAACAATTACAGTGGGGGTTTTGCCACAAAAAGAGGTGGAGGGGGGTGGTTGCCAACGCTCAGCCCTGTAAAATGGTCGCATTGCTAATTAGGCTGCATGCTTTTCCCACCAGCCCTGCTACATCTCAGACCTCAGCTGCTCGAAACTGCTGGAAAAGAATCAGTTAACCTCGGTGTTAGACGCTTATTAAAACGCAGGCACAAAGAGGTGAGCACCATGCAGTGAGTCTGCAGTGGAAACCAGAAGCACAGACTCTCTTTTTGACCCATCGTGGTCTACCAGGTTGTTCCCCAGGGACCAGCATGGTTTTATGAATCCACGTGCACTGGGACCACTTCTGCCAGCACAGAGACCTGGGAGAACACCTCAGTCAGCCCCCCTGTCCTCTCCTGCACCCATCGTACCGGGAAGGCGTAGATGAAGATCCCCAGGAAGAGCAGCAAAATGAAGAGCACGATGGCCAGGATCACCACCCACTTGTACCGCCGCCACAGGATGTACTTCAGGGTCTTGTATGGGGAGGTGAACCACAGGAAGGAGGTCTCTGGGCGCCTGGAGCCAAACAAAGTTGAGGTCTCTTCTGAGTTCAACAGTAGTTTCACCCCTCTGGATCCCCAACCCCATGAGCACGTTGTAACAAGCCGGCTGCTCACCCTGCCAACCCACTTCCCTCTGAGTGGACCATGTCAAATGCCCTCCTTGGTGGTCCAGACCAGCCTCCCAGCTACCCTGGACTGTCTCAGCTCTGAGCATCAGCAGTTCAGAAACCCAGCTTTCCAATTTGCTCCATTCAAGATACACTTACTTGGGGTCCTCCAGCTTGGGGTTCATATTTGGTTCATCCCGACCAATGCCAGCTGGTCGCTCTTCATGCTCTTGTTCTGCCACAATTTCCAAAGTCATTTCCAATTTCCCCTGTGTGGGATAAAAAACCCCAGTGTTATAAACAAACCAAACAAAACACCACAACAAAAAAAAAATGCATGCATTATGCAAAACACTGATTGAGGAAAGAGAAAGTACTTTGAGCATATCCCAACCACTACCAGCAAGGACCATGAGGAGCTCAGTAAGGGTGGACTTCACACCAATCCCTCACCTGCCTGCCGCAGTCTTCTCAGCAGATATCCCAGGACCTCTCAAATGTCACTAACATCCAAGTTTAGGCAACTGACTTGAGGGTCTTTGGTCAAATGATTTCACTCAGTGCCTGGACTCCCTTACCTCTAGTGAACAGTCGCCTTACATTTAAAAGTCTGACAGCTGAAACCCTTCCCTGGTACTCCTCACATGGAGATGTGATACAAAATGAAATTAGGTGGTGGCATGTTCCAAAAAAACACAGCATAAATCCCCACAGAACAAATAATTTCTTCTGATGTATTTGCATGGTGCTGAACCAATACTGTCCTGCTGACAAAAACTGGTCCAGTTTGTAAAAATTGTGGCCCAAGACTATGTTTCTTGCCCTGACCATGCCATCCTGCATGTGGTTGGCCCAGTCATGGTCCTCCTCAATGCTCTGAGTGAGTCTCCCAGAAGAACACACAAAGAGGACACCTTACCGCCAGGATCTTCTTTTGCTCCTGCTCAGCAACACAGGGCCACCATCCCTTGACAGTTTTCTGCTCAAAGAGCGACACAAAGCGACTTGAAGAGAGGGTCTCATCTACTAGCTCTAAGGAGCATTTCTCAGCCGTCTTGGCAGGTTTGGGCATCCTGTTGAGATCCATCTGAATGGAGCCTGCAAGGAGGAACATTACTGGCAAGACATCTCAGTGTAACAGGTCCTTAAAACATGGACTTTTTCCCTGAAGAAATATTCACTGTGGCACCCTCCTGACCTCGGGGAGCTCAGGCAGGCACCCACACAGCAATGTGGAGAGCAAGTTCAAGTGTAACCCTATTTTTCAAGCATAGTGCTAGTTTTAGCCAGTGACTCTGCCTAGGAATTTGGCACATGGTATGACCACTGAGCTATGAACTCCCAGAGGATAACACAAAATACCTGCTGACTTACACTGCTGTGATGTTGGATGATTTGCACTGGTCAGGCAGGCTGAGATTTTTATTGAAGGTGAAACTCAAACTGTACACACCCGGAGCCCAGGCAACATAAGGGCATTGGGCAGGAGACCTGCAGATCTCCAGATCGACCATTTTTGCCCCACCCAGGTTAAGAATTACAGCAGACTAAATATGAAGGCCATCCCACAAAATTGATAGCTTCCTATTGATAGCCAAGAACTCCCACAGGGTCTTGTCCTGTGGCTCAGCTGAGGGAGAGCAGCTTTTTCCACTGCTGTGGACAACTCCCGTTCACATATGTGTATGGTATGTGTAAGCTTTCCTGCACCACAGATTCTTACAACCAGTGACAATAACAGCACAGATCGGGGGGGGGGGGGGGGGGGGGGTTCTGCAACACTTCTGAAACCCATTGAAGAAAAGTGCTTTACAAAAGCCAAACACAACTTTTATGTGTTGGAATTTGCAAAGAATTAATGTTGGCACTCGAGAGCTCGTGATGTGCAGAGCCAGAACTGGGAAACACACCTTGGAGAGGTTAGTTGGGCACTCAGCCTATGTAATTAATCAAAGACAAGATCTGAAAGGATCTTGGTCACATACTTCCTCAGTGAAGCTTTCAACGTTTGGGGTGGGATTTTTAGTGGGTAAAACAAAGGTAGAACAAGATCCAACCAAAAAAAACTGTAGTGCTGAAGCCTCTACAGATAATCTACTGCACGGCTCTACTATTCTTCCTGTCAGAGATTTTTAGTATGTTTTTTGTCTTGGCTTAAGCCTAGGCTTCTGAGGATGATTAATGAGGTTAGTGTGGAAGAAGGCAAGTGTTGGATCAAGCTGTGTCCGTGTCGAAATACCCCAGGTAAGACAAGGCAGGAGGGTGATCCTGCATGGTGGTCTCAGCTCAGAGACGTGGTTAGCCCTGATGAGCACATTTCAGCACAGACTCAGCTGAGCCACAGAGAACTGGGGCTTTGCTGTTAGGTGGTGGCTCTGCTGGGTTTGATAATGCTCTCAACATTATGTCAGCCCAGGAACAGGCTTCTCCAGGCTGAGACTGGAAATCTGCTTAATACAAGACACTTACCGTCAGTCCTGAACTTATGCTGACACTGAATCCCATTTAAACTGGTCTTGTTACAATTTCTTTGTACCCTGAAAGGATTTCATAATTTTTTTTTTCCTTCCTGTCTGCATCAGCAGGAGTGGAGCCAAAACCCTCTCCTGACTTACCCAAATAGTCATCAAAAGAGAACTTGTCGTTGTCCCAGATCTGGAAGATAAGCTGCGGTGGAATCTTATTTTCTGTCTTGTCCAAGCTCCAGAAGTGCTCCTAAAATCAGACCGGAAAAAAAAAAAACCAAGGAAAAATAAAAGGCTCATTAGTAAAAGTGGGCAGAGCCTGTCTGCTCTCATGTCACAGTGGTAGAAATCCTGTTGCATAACCACCCTCGGTGTGTCCTGTTCCTGTTCTGCCAGGCCAGAGCCAGAGGAGGACACCACTGTCTGGGGACAGTTCTTGGACAAAGATGCTCAGTGGAAACCCCAAGATGCTTCTGGAAGTTGGGCTGGTATCAATTTGTGCCTTAGTGACTTTATCAAACGGGCACAATGAGCTGGCAAATAGGGTCTTTTGGAGCAACAGCATCATATTCATGTGATTTAGATGAGGGTGACTCTCCAAGGTGAAGAGAGCAATGAGTGTTGATTGCCAGTGATTCCACACCTCACCTTCCTCTTAATTAATGAAAAAATACTGGAATAACACTTAATTTAGGACTCGTGGTAGGCCATTCAAATACATCCCTTCCCCATCTGCCTGTCTCTCCCCACAGCCATGCTCTGTGAAAGTTTGGAGCCACTACTGCACCGATCTGCTGTGTGGTCCTCTGTAAGTAGTCTGTGTGCAGTTGGCCAACTTGCAACCTGCAAACACCTCTACCACCTCTAGGTAGCCCATGGCTCCTGAGTTTACTTCCTAAACATGAATGTGTGAAGCAAGCGACTGGGGCTTTTGTAGCAGCTCACTGCATGGTGGGTTCCTCAGTTCCCAAGAGACTTTGTTCATCTTTTCTGCACATCTCCTGGCTTTTCATTCTCAGGACAGGGGAATGCTAGAGTTGTACGTGCAGTTCTGCAGCCTGGCCACAGTAATAAGGAATAGCCACTGCCTGGGAGAAAAGCATCCATACAGGAGCTCAGCCACAGGATGATGCAGCAACTTCTGGTTTCTGGAGAGGAGGTGAGTTAAAAAACACTGACCCGTGAGAAGTCTGCATCTGCAGTGGCCAAGTTACTACAGTGGATAGGTCAACAACAAGGCAGACCGTCTGCTTTCCAGATAGTCAGACCAACAATCCCCAAAAAGCCAGCGGAGGGGAACATTTAAATTAGACTTCTCTAACAAGGAGGGCTTGAATCCCATTACTGTGACAATGAGCTTGTGGTCACATCGTTGTAATAAACGGTAGGTATGTGCCGATGCCACAAAATTTGCCATTTATGTGGTTGAAACCAGTAATATTTCCCAACAGGGATCTAATACCACTTTTGGGATGCCACAAGATGCCTGAGAGTTAGGACTAAGAAGTGGTAGGACAGAAGGAGAGAGATGGAGACGCTCAAGAAGCCAAGGCCTTGTTATTTCTGGCCTCAACCAACGCTTGCAAAGAGGAGGCAGAGTCACGACCGTGTCTACTGCCACGGGCTCTGAGGCGTGCCCTGCGGGCAATGCCTCCTGCTGCACTCTTGCAACATGGCAGTATCACAAACGGAACAGATTTAATTAAAACCAGGAAACTTCAGCATTATTCATGACACATATGTAGCACCATAAATTCACTGTGGTGGCTACAAGTCTCTGATTCATTATATCGTGCAATATTAAAAAAAAAAAAAAAAAAGAAAAGGAGAGAGAAAAAAAGAATGTGTCACACTCCATAAGAACATAAATATTCAAGCAGGGAGGCTGTGGGCACTTAAATCCCATTGAAACTGGTTTCATTTTAAGAGATCACCCTGGACGGTTATATTTCAATTTAGCTCCGTTCCCCGCCTTGCTTTGGAAAAACACGCCAGCATTTTTGCAATGGAGCATTTTATTTATGCATTTTAAATATTTTATAATCTAGAAAAATAAAATAAAATCAATGGAAACTTCCACCTCTCCCTCTCTGCTCACTGCAATGTATTAAAATGCCTGTTTATCCAAGGGCGGGGGGGGAGGGGATGTTTTCCCAGCTAATAAGTCATTTTAAATTAAAACTGCTAAAAAGGGAAAGAGCTTATGGGGACTCCTCCCTTCCCCACACATTGGTTGGGTCCTGCACTGCAGAAGGGTTGTTAGTCATCCAGAGGAGAAAGCCCCCTAAGAAACATGTACCAATACCTAAAGAAGAAGGTGTCCAGATGATCTCACCATGGGTTAGAAAGGTTCATCTAGGGTCTTTGAGATAGAGCCAGACCCACCTCCCATGGTGCAGACACCATGGGCTCCTTCCAAATTGACCCTTGCTGGAGTAATTAGGGCAGGTGATTATGCTCAGCTTGGGAGAGGATGAGATATGCATTTATATCTCATATATTGAGATATATATAATGAGATATATATGATGAGATATATGATGAGATATTCCTTGATATGGAAAGTAAGGTGCCTCTTCCTTTCCAGTGATAGCTAATGTCCCTGCTCAGAGGCTGATTTCACCACATCTGCACTCATCAGGCATGTCCATGCACCAAGAGTATTGCTATGCTGCTGCCTGGGTTGAAGCACCTCTTCAAGGATATGTTGGACCTTCTCTTTGCACCATCCCATCCACCTGGAGTTCAATGTGAGCAAATCCTGGGGCTTGAGCAGCCCCTCTGAAAGGGAGGTGGGTGATCACAGCTCTGAAAAGGTACTGCTGGAAGATCCATCCATGTTTCCCTTGATGGTGAAACAGCAGGAACCAGGAAAAGGAGCAAGTTGTTGCTAGACCCAAATTACTGCTCTGGCCCCTTGAGACGCTGTAGCCATTCCCCTCCTCTTGGTGGGTTCCTTCCACTTCTGTGGTGATGGTGGTTGTCCTCCTGGGACAGAGGGAGAGCACCTTGACCCCATGGGTGCTGCATTGCCTTACAGTCTTCTCCCACACAATAAAACACAACTGGATTTGTCCAGATTTTTTTGTTTGTTTGTTTGAGGGGGGTGAGGTGTCCAGTTTTTGTCCCTTGGGACTGGCCATGCAATTGCTGGCAAATGTAGAGGAATTCATCTTTCCACCTTCTCTCCCTCCCATTGCAATACCCACAGACTTGCCTGCACTCCAAGCAAACAAAACCCATGCCCTGGCCAAGTGGATGCTCGCTGCATCCTCCAGCCTTCCCAGCACCACTCCTACCCCTGAGAGCAATGCCCTGGCTCATCAGGGACTCCCTGCCTGATGAAGGATGACTCAGGTAGGACTCGACCCTTGCCGGGTGGCAACGTGGAGCTCGTAAGAGGCTAGCACACTCTGTACAGCTTTGGCCTTTCTTGTGGAAAAACACTGTAAATGTGGTTTGGCTGGTGGGGAAGCTTTCCTCCTCGGAGCCCCGTGAAGCTGGGGACACGGCAGATCAGAGCTGGAAGGGCAGGCTGGGGAAGGAGGAATTTGATGCTGGGAGAAGTTTATGAGTCCATTTCAAGGCAGTGTGAAATTTGCCTCCATGATTAAATCTAGCTACGAAAGTTCACTATAAAAACAACCCAAGGCAAGAAATTTATTTCCTAGCCTTTTGCAAGACATGGGTAGGAAGGGGGCTTGAATTATTGTTTGGGGGTTTGTTTTGCAGTGTGGGGGGGTGGGGAGAGGGGAGGCTGGCGAATATTTTACGGTCGTGAATAATGCAGCAGGGGAGGCAGGGAAAAAAATAAGCTCATATCACTGGGGAAGTGTTGACAGGGCTGCATTTCTTCGGGGTTGCTTATGTGCTATGGAATACAAAGTAAGGAGCAGTCGCCTGCTATTCCAGGGAGGCCCCAGCGTGTTCGCACCCAAGCAAGCCTGGCTCATTTCAGCACATGTCGGTGGGAGAGCATCAGGTCCCTCATCCCGCAGCAACTGGGGAGCCCCAGCCATGCAGGAGACTCCCTCGGACATCCACCAAGACAAGTGTCTTCTGCAAGAGGCAGGAAAAGCTGTCCTGAAGGGCCATCCTTCAAGGTGTTGAGAAACGGCTTGTCTGAACCTCGTCCCATCGGGACATTTCATCTGCTCAGAATAAGCAGAGAGCTGGGAGCACTCATTACTGCACTTTTAGTGGACTAACTTGCCTCTTCAATCTCCCTGCCATTGCCAAATCTGATAATTGCATCACAGATCTGATGGCACTTGGTTTTCTGTATCCTTCTTTGATGGCAGCTGAGCAAAATCCCAAGTGTGCAGCATCTGCTGCACATTCAGGCAATATCTGGAGGAAGATTCCTGGTGTCACCACACCATAAGTGTGAAATTACAATATTCACCTTGGGGCACATACTGGTCCCTGGAATCCCTCACTGCAGTACTATTCTCTCAGCCTCCCACACTTTCCTTCAGGCAGAGTTTATCAGGCTTTTTCCAGGGACATGGAGCCATCCCACTGCCCTTTAGGGAGCTCCAAGCCTTGGGGTCCCAGTCCTGGCCAGCTGGTGGACAGTACTCTTGGACCTTCGGTCCTCAACACAGCCATGATTTGCTCATCCCTCTCCATACATCCATCAGAAAACAAAATTCACAACAGTAACTCCTGTCTGGGTATCACAGAGGCATCCCAGGTCATGGCTGCTGCCCCTACCCTATTACAGAAGACCGTTGTGTCATCGTATCTGCTTGTCACAGCCCCATTAAAATACATAACACACGCCTGCTCTAACTCTGCCTTCCTCTGAAAAAAGAAAATGTACTTGGAGCCCATTCAGAATTTTGCATTTTGGCTAAATGTGGAAAGAAAAGGAACACTTTGTGTTTTGCTTTGCTTCCTGATGTCACCAAGATAAACAGGGAAGGACACGATAAAGCACAGGAAAGGGGAGAGGAAAAAGCCCAAAGTTAAAAGGCAGTGGCCGCCTTTTTTTTTTTTTAGCTGACATCAAAGAGGAATGAAAATACCATTCCAGTAAAACCTTAACTTTTTGTAACAAAAATCACTGCTTGATACTCAAAATTACAAACTAAAAACCAAGCAGAGCACGGAGACTTCTTCATACACCCTGGAGATCCGGCGACAACCGTAACAGAACAATGGGGTGACACTGGCATCCAACTGCAGAAGCCTCACACACATGGCTATTTCCTTTTTTTAATAAAAATGAAACAAGGCCACATGCTTACCTCTGGGGTAAAAGCTTGCCTTGCCTGACCTGATGAACACACCGAGCCCAGGCTGCCCATGAGCTCTCATGATGAGTGATACGAGCCATCACTGCACAGCATGAGCCTTCCCTCTGCAAAATCAATTGCAACGGGGATGTCCCCATGCATCCCATTGCTTCCTCGTCCCCAGTGGGTCCAAATCTGCTGTGTGTGCAGTGATGCATCGGCTCATCTGCCACTGGTGAGGGTTTTGCCCATTGCTGTCAGTATCAGGACAATGCCAGGAGACTGTAATGAACTTTCAGACAAAGCAACCAGAATCGATGAAACCAGGTGGAGCTGGGAAAGCTGCAGCACCAAGGAGGGAGGAATTTATTCTCAGCTGCCCCCAGCAACAGAACAAAACAAGCCGTGAGGTGCAGATCCTTCTTCCCTGCTTTATCACTCAAATGCCTTTGCACTTGTCTCTCTTCTAGGTGTGTTTAAGACCCCAACTTCCTCTTTCTCGTATCACTCCTGAAGACCTATCTCTAGCATGATTTCTGGCATGTCACCAGCTTACCATTACAGGAAAAAAACCCTTCCAAATGTCAGGTTTGCTGTTAAATTCAATGTCAAAGCCAGCAAACTTGGACATTTCAGCTGCACCTTGCAGAAGCAGGGTCTGGATTATTCAAAAAGATACAGGCTAGCATCATTTGTAGAATTATCCTATAGGACCACCTATTCTGGCCATGCTGACAGCAGGCACCCACCATTGCCAGGTGCCAAATGTCCAAAGACCTCCAACTCAACGCCAGTGTGGTTTTGTGCCCAGGAAGGTTACAATTCATCTGCTTAAAACTTGGACTGGCCCCTCCAGTTGAGAGCACTAAGTGGAAGAAATGAAACTAAAGTAAGAGTTGTTGAAAAAAGAGCCTCACCATGACTGCCCCAATTCTCCTACCGAGCAAACCAGGCAGTTGCTTCCAGTTTCTTCTACAGCAGTGGGATGGGTCTTCTTCCAGTGGCTCAATTTGTCTTTGCAAAACAGAGTATTTTGTGTCTTGGCATCAATACTTCATTTTCTTGGTGACACTTGACACTACATTCTAGTAGCAGAACAAGTATGAAGGCAACAGCTATGTTCCTAGGTCTGGTTTCTGCCAATGACATGGCATGACATGAACTTGAAATTGCTAACGATGCTCCCATACTCATTATGTTAATCTCCTGGAATTTCTTTTATGCAACACTTTTCAGATGGTACGTGAACAACCCAGCCACATCTTGCAAGCTCCAGCCCAGTGGTTTATTTCAAGGTTGACTCAAGCATGAATAGTTTTTAACTGGTACATTGAGATGTTCTTGAAATTCTATACCCCGAATGTTTATTTATGCAGATGACATGTGCTCAGACATTCAGTGTCAAGCTTTCTCTGCCCTAGAGGACTTCTAGAATTCAGATTTGGCAGCTACATTCAGCTACTGCTGTAACTGGTACTTGAAGCTGAACATTTCAAAATCAATTTCATGCATTTTCCACCTCTGCAGCGCCTGAGAGACGCGGGAGCTGAGCGTGTCTCTGAATGGGTGCCCAGTGAAACGTGATCCACACCCAGCCTATCTCAGCATTGCTCTCCGTAGACGCTGGTTGTACCATGACCATCTGATAACACTGTAAGAGTCAAGACCTGCCAAGCTTAGACCTGGGGTATCTAAAGTTTAAACCCCGCAGACATCTGCTCTTCTCTTTGCTGGTTGGCAGCAGAGCACTGGACTCATCTGGGACCTGGACCTGTTCCTCCCCTACATAAGTCAATATGCAATTTCATGCAAACATGTCAGGGGGTGCTGAATCTACCTCTCTACCCCAGGTCCCCCAGTGAAATAACAGTGCTCCAACACGCAATGTGTACCCATGCTCTCACCAAAACAACCTCATGGGTTGCAATCTAAGAAACTGTCCTCTCACACAACTTGACGAGCCACAAGGGTGCTGTGGGCAAGCAAACAACACAGCTTGGCTTGTCCGTGGCTGCTAGAGAAAGATGGCACAAAAAGGAGCAAGAGCAGAAGGAGGAAACTCTGGGTAAATGCTGGGAGAGGATGTTAAAGACACATGCATTTACATACACTCCAAAGAGCTGTCCCAGAGATGGACTCACTCTTTTGTGGGGAATTTTTTTGAAATTCAAAATGGGGTAAATTTCTTTCTCTGAAGCAGCAAGATCTTTATAGCATTACTGTAGCAAGAGGAGATCTGGATGGAAAAATAGTCTGAAACTGTTAAAATGTTTAGCAAAGCAGGAATGGGAGCCTACACTTCCAATCTCTAAGTTGAATTGATGCTTGCAGGATTTACAGACTCCCACATTCCTCTGGGGACTTGAAGCCTTGAAACCACTTGTAATTCCAACACATTGAAGCTTTGGAGATGAAGTTCCCAAAACCTCCAGTGCTTCAGCAAGGATTAAATAGTCCTGGCTACCACTGGCCATCCCAAGGCTACAAGGTCCAGTTCCAACGCATGGAACATGGGTTTTTCCCAGGTTTGCAGGCACACAGCCCCCTGAGATGCCAACACCAGGGGCATCCTCCCTCTTTTGGGAGAATATTGGGGATAACCCATTGCTGCAGTCCATCCTGCCTCAAAAAAGGGAGCAATGGTCTGTGAGGAGGCAAATGGAGCAAACAAAGGAAAGCAAATTGAAAGCTGCTTTCCTCCCAGCAGCGCTCTCTCCGAGGCCAACACCAGCAAGGCCGGGCGCAGGTGGCTTTTAGCAGCTCAGAATTTGCCATCTGACCGTTTTGATTTAAATTCCACTTTCCATGGCCTGCGTTTAAAGTTCGGTGCATGGGCTTTTACAGCAGCAGTAATGAACCTGGAGTTCAAACAGCACATGGCGAGATCAAAAATTGCCAGAGCGGAATGTGTCCCACAAATACAAAGCATGGCTTTTCATTCATTATTTTTTCCTTTACAGAGAGGTTTTACAAGCTGTTTATTTTCTGATACAGTGTTGGCAGACATGTGGTCGGAGGAGAATCAATATCAGCACAGTGGGATGTATTTTCTTAAACGGTTTATAGGGGGGTCTTTGCTTTTTCAAAGGGGGATAATTGAATGTAGTACACACTGTACTTTTGATTTGTTTAACATGAAGCGTGAAATGGGTAGAGCTATGATTCTGTCAGTCAGTTTAACTGCCCAGCGATTCATTTTGAAGCTAGGCCTCCTTGCAGGGATCATTTGGCTCAAGGGATGGGGAATTCACTCGGCATCTTCTCTGCCAAAGCATCGGTTCCATCCCAGGCTGTGCTGGGACCGTGCTGGCCCCACAAAACAAGCTGGGGTGGGGGGTCCCACATGAGCTTTGTGGATGCAGATGGTCCCACTGCAACGAGTTGTCTTATACTCAAACGAACACCAAGGCTGAGTTGACAGCGGGAAGGCAGGGAGCAGGGATGAAGATGTGGGGTTGGGTGGCTGAAGGGGTTTGAGCTTTCAGGGAGGTGTCACAAAACAGGATGGAGTTTCAAAAGCAGGGACTGTCCCTGGTGTTGTCACAGGCACACAGACCCACCAATACTCCTCTTAATCTCCAGGTGACAACCAGGAAATTCAAGTGAATAGATCTCCGTCCTCTAAGGCACTCCTTGAGAGCCAGTCTGACTTCCACCAGTGTTTTATCATGTGTGCACCCCATCTCCATCCCTGATGCCTTCCCTCTGTGCAACTCCCAGTCTACTTTTGATCACTGCATCACACTAACACATCTGGGGAACACCAGAAGCAAAAGCCAACTGCAGATGTAGGAATGAGGGGGCCAAAATCACAGCCACCTTTAACTCCCCAAGTACAGAGCACTCTTAGGAAACCAAAGGCGTCTTCACCCTGAATCCCAAGCCAAAGCTTTTCTTCCTATCTCTGCATCAGTGGGACATCCCCCCAACCCACATTCCCCTACATGCCCCTCCTGCTTACCCCTTCAGGCACTTGGAGGTAGCTCCTTCCTTTCAGCCACTCTGTGAAGTTACCATACAGCATGATGCCCATTATGCTGCGCTGGAGACCAGAGGTGCACACCTAGCCACCCCCATCTCCATCGTTGGAGTGACCCTGTTGTTGAGTAGGCATCTTGGAAGACCCATGCAGTAGAGTATTTCAACACCGCTGCACCAATATTCAGCTGCCTCCAATCCAGAGAGTCTTTCCTGGGGGGGTCAGTCACTCCAGACTCATTATACAAAGCCACCTCTAATTGTGAGCCCCATAGATGTTGTATTCAAAACGTGGATTTTTTTAAAACTGATGTCCTTGCCTGTCCACAACATTGTGTTTCAAATAATGGAACACTAAAGCTGAGCTTTGCATAGTTCTGTTTATGCTGCAGTTGTGAGGTCTTGATCTGGCAGCACCTTTCACCCCAGAGTTACTATGAGAAGGTAGAAACTGCACTTACCTTTTTGGCAATGTAACACATTTGCTCAGCAGGGAGATAGTCAAAGGGGAAGATAAATCTCCAGTTGAAGTTGCCCTCTCCTCCCAGAGACCTGTAGTGCACATCTGTCTTTTGCTTATTCTCCTCGTGGCCAACCAGCCAGCTGCAAAAATGCAAACACACTGCATGAAAAGGACTTTGGATTTAATTCCAAGGATTCTGGAGTTCATTCAGTGTCACACCAAGGATTTCAGAGTTCGTTCAACATCACAGAGGCTATGAGCAGGTACTAAAATGTCTCTCACCCCTGTGGATGCCTTGGGCTGCTATCTGTAGTGGTAACTTGAAGCCCATAGGAGGCTTGAGAGGGAATGTAAGAGTCCCTGTGGAGTTGGGAGATGAATCAATGCTGGTGGTTGAAGCCTGAGAAGCTCTGTAATCCCTTATCCTCCCTCCCCTGAGTTTTATGGATGTTTTAAAGACTCACCATTGCCTCTGGCTTGAAGGTGTCAGTTACCCACCCTTAAGCAGGTACCACCTTCTAACCTGCCTCGGTGAGACCTCCTTTCCCTTTGGCAGCCACTCAACAAACTGTCCTTATAGTAAGCCCCTAAAGCAGGTCCTATCGAGGCAACTTTGCTAAGGGACCAAAGGGACATTTTTCCCCCCTCTATTCTCTGTTGATTTCTCAAATATTATTATCTGAAAGTCCTAAATGGCCAAGAAATTCTTCCTCAGGAAAATCCCAGAATGGCCAGACCCTGATGTGGCCAGGGTGATCCTCAGCTGCTCCCCTTAGAGATGGGTCCTCAGAGCACAGTTCCTCTCCTGATCGAAAAGAGTTTGCTGTGGTCATTCTGCAACCAGTCCAGGGGCAAACTGAAAACTTTCCATAACAACTATTTTTCTTCCAGCTGTGAGTTTTGCAACTGTTGGGGTTTTCATTCTGCACTCTTTCCCTGTCCAACATTTTTCAGTCTTCAGCAATCAACGAAACAAAACAAAACAATAAAACACATCCATTTGTGTATTTAGAGCCCTTCTGGAGGAAAGCCAGAAGATTCAGAGAGAATCTCTAATGAAAACAATTATCTCGTTTGATTGTTTTCCACTTAAATTGAAAATAAGGAGTTTTCTGCCCAGCTATACAAATGACTCCCTTTACTCCAGTGCTTGAGGAGCTCACGACCCACCCCAAATGTGTTGTGGGAGACAGGGAAGGGAGGTCTGCTCAAGTTCATCCTACGGAACACATCACATGAACGTGCACTGCACGGCCAGCAAGGGCTTGGTGGCAGTGGGAATTGTGTGATGAGGTTATGCTAATACTTAAATTGTGGCTGGATTATTTTATTTTGATCTGATAGGATGCAAATGGCAAGCCTGCCTATTTATCCAGATCCTCCAAAGCTTGGCAGGGACCCTTGGAGATGCAGTGTTAGCTCCCTCTCCTTGCAGGCAAACAAAAGAACAAGTAACTGTTTGATTGGGATGCCTCTTTGGCACATTTTTGGGTTTGTTTTTTTCTTGCAGAATTTGCTGCAACCTCCCCACTGCAGGAAAGAGATGACAGAAATCAAAAGCTTTCAAGTCACAGAGCTCCAGAATTAAAAACATAAAGTAGGGATGGTGACCAACCAACAGCCCATCCCACCCAGTATCCTTCCTCTGATCAGATCCAACAGCAGACATCTTGGAAAGAGCATGGGACAGGGGCAAACACGTCCTGATACCCAGCCTACACACCTCTCCAGCCTCCAATAATTTGCAGGTCAGAGATTTCCTGATCTATAGATAATGTTTGTGTACGTAACAGGACTGGACAGATTTTTAGCTGATTAGTTCATCCAGTATTTTTTTAATCCATGTGATTAAACACATCTGCAATATCCAAAGACAAATTTAGGTTCTTAAATCCAAGAGGCAACTTTGTTCTCAACACTTGCACACCTCCCTTTTTGCTCAGCACAAATATAAGACCCTGGAGGACCCAGACCACCCTTCCACTTGGGAACCCAAAAGGAGATGCATAGGAATTTTAAAAGTGCCACATAACATCACATAAATTTTAGTAGTGGTGGTTGGTTGGAAGAGGACTCTGGAAATTTCTAGTCTGATTGGCTCAAAGCAGTACTGGTTTTACCTTGGAATACCTTGAAAAATTTGCAAACCTCCCACCTCCCATGTGACCTGGTTCAATGTTGGTCCATCCTCTTGATGAAGTAAACACTTTTATTGGAAATTTCACTATGAAAGCAATACAAAAATATATACCTCATCTACAACAGTGACAGAGGGCTGCTAACCAAAAAAACAACATCTTTGATTCCTAATTAATATGATTTCCCTACACTACCACTCTTTTGTCTACAAGTCTTTAGGAAGGGAAGGTCTCTCTGCACTCAGCATTGCACAACAAAAACTTGATTGAGATCTCTTAATGCTAGCTTAAGACTATCAATAAATATCTGATTAAATTAAATAAAATAAATGGCAACTGCCTCAGGCATAATAGAAAAGCTTCTATTTCATTTACCTGCTGTAAACAAACATTTACCTGTTATGTAAATGTACATAATGTCTAAGGGACTGAGATTCCAGCCCTAGCCTTGTCTAATGGGTAAAACGGAAGATAAACTGTCAATAGCCTCCTCAAAGAAGCACTGTGAAGTCTTCTGAATCACAGAATGACACATTCATTTTGGTTGGAAACGACCCTTAAGATCATCAAGACCAATGGTTAACCCTGCACTGCCAGAAGTCCAGCCACTGAACTATGTCCCTAAGCACCACAGCTACAAGCCTTTTCTCTCATCTCCTGGGATGGTGACTCCACCACCTCCCTGGGCAGCCTGTTCCAGTGCTTGACAAGCCTCTCAGTGAAGAAATGTTCCCTCATACCTCACCTAAAGGAAGGTAAGCCACACTGAGTTCACCTTAAAAGAATGGTGCCCACCAAGGCATCACCATGCCACGGTGGTGAAAGTCACTTTGCCCTCAGAATTCCCTGTCTGCAATGAAGATGCTTAAGTGCAAGAAGGACCACTGCCTCCCCTCCCAATAGGAGATCATTGAGAGATGCAACTGATGCAGCCATCTGGGGGAGCAGAAGAGGAAGTTGAGCAAGATTTTTAACTCACTTACAGCCCTGTGAGCTTTCCTTGGGGACTAAAAGCCAGGCAGGGATATCAGCAAGCGCTGGATGCCCTTGCTTTGCCAGTAAGACCCTGCAACCTCTGCTATGTCAGAGCCCCGAAGCGCACAGAGCAGCTTAGCTGGAGCTGATAACAATGCACTTGATGTGAATACCAGGTAAGCAGCGTGCATTCTGGATTTACAGGAGGAAAATTGGGATTGTAAAAAAGGGATTTACAGTCTGTTTCAAAATCCTACCTCTTCCTGTCCATAAATCCAAAGAACGCGCAAAATAAGTAAGTCCCTTGGCTGGGATTGCACCATTTTACACAAGATAAAACATAAATGGACTCAGGCAGGGAAGGGAATGTGCCAGAGGAGTTAGTGCTGGTTGCCACATTTTTGTGTGTTTCAAGTAAAAAAGGGAATTCCAAAAAAAAAAAAGCAGCTATGCAAACAAGCCAACCCGTGAGTATGGAACAAGCCTAAGGGCTGTGTTGGGAGAGGAGCCGGCAGTGGAAACACAGACAACATGCCCCTCTGTCCCATGGCCAGGCTCCTTCCCCACATCTTATCTCTCTCTAAAGGTAAATATTGTCATGTGAGCATCTAAGAGGTACAAAGAAAATCTTGATGTGGAGAAGTGGTTATGAGCCTAGCAGAGACTTGTCTGCCAAGTTGGTTCTGTAGCTGGAGAGGTGTGAATGACCCCTTCATCTCAGCAGGGGTTCTATCTACCTGGGCAATGTTGATGCAAGGATCACATTAACTCTTGCACTGCTGCTCTTGGGCCTTCAGGCTGTGGTACCCAGAGGGTGCAGAAGCAGGGTGGCTTACCCTTTGACATAGATGTCACTCATCTTCTCCCCAGTGATGCTGAGGTCATCGAGGATGACGTCCCTGGTGTTCCAGATGATGCAGCGCAAGAAGAATCTGGACAGCCCCAGGAACAAAAGCAATGTGAAACCTCAGATCAGAGCCCACCTAGACAGCCTGGTTGTGCTACTCAGCTATTTAGCTGAAGGTGAGCCCACATAGATGTCCCCCAGCTAGGCAGGTGAATCCCTCCCCATCTGACATCTCCTCTCCCCTCACAAACAGAAGGTGCTGGGACCAGCACTGCACTAAGTAAGGAAGGAAAAACAAGTTACCTCTTGGCTTTGCGTGGCGTGATGTTGAAAGGGGGGCCAGGCTGACCTAGAGATTTTGGAAACAGGTCCACCCACATCTGTAGCTTTCCCTGCATGGAAAGAAAGATACATGAAGCCTGGTGAGCATCCTAACTGGGTTATCTTCACTTCTTTAGTAAGACCTAGTAATGGAGAAAGGAAAATATTAGCTCCAGTGTTCTTTAGTTGAAAATTAGTTTCTTTAATGGAAAAGTGTAATGGAATTGTTTCGGTTGGCAAAGACCCTTAAGACCATCAAGTCCAACCATTAACCTAGCACTGACAAGTCCAACCCCTGAACCATGTCCCCAAGCACCACATCTACATGTGCTCTAAAGCCCTTCAGAGACGGTGACTCTACCACTTCCCTGGGCAGCCTGTTCCAGTGCTTGACAACCTTCTGTGTGAAGAAATTTTTGCTCATATCCCACCTAAACTTCCCCTGGTCCAACTTGATTAATTTAATAATTTAAAGTTAATTTAATAATTTTAAAATCTTTTAAAATATTTAAAACTAGTTTAGTGACCTGGATATATGCTAATGCCTTGTAATATATAAGTGGCTGGTGTAGATAAACTGAAGGGTACTCTGGCTTTACTCTCCATGGCTGACTATCTGTACCTAGGGATAGACTAAAGATGAGGTCTGTGGGAGGTACTGGAGAAGCAAGCTCACTTGTTTTCCATGGTGTCACCAGTTGTCACCGGCTGGACAGCTGGGTTATAGGTTTCTGATCATGGGATTGGAGGGTGGGATGAGGAGAGAGGAATCTAATTCCAGTTCCACAAAATCCTTCCAAGGAGAAAGCAGTGTTAGTGCAGCTAAAATCTCAGGGGAGGTGTTTTTTAGGTGGTCTCTTTTACTGTAAAACACCAATGGGTGCCAATAAAATATTTTATTGTGCAGTCTCAAGGGTTGAAGGAAAAAAAAAAGAAAAGAAAAAGAAAAAGCCACCCTTTGACAATCAGCCCATCACACAGGGGTTTGTGGTTTGCTTGCTTTTTGCCAAGAAAATCTTCCATTTCAGCAGAAAACTTTAAAAGGCCAACCTGACTTTTATACCCCACAGAGCCAGCCTGTTCTGTGGCTTTGCAGTGTTTCAGAGCAGCCGTGCTTTTGGGAACTGCCCTGAATGCAGCACGTACTGAGTCACACAGCATCACCCCAGACCCAGCATCACCCCTACGGATGCTCTTGATTAGAAGCACCGGTGCAGGGCAGACCCTTGATGGCACTGCCATAGGCAAGCCCATGAAATGAAGGAAGCACCCTTCCTAATCTCCACAGCTGGACCATGACACTTGTACCTGTAAGAACAGCATGGACCCACTGGTCATCCAACAGAAGCCATCTCCTGCCTCTACTCATCATTTTCACGTGGTGAATTAACACCAAAAGAAAGAGATGTTAAAGTAGTTCCCAGTGCATTTACTTCTTCCAAGAACTCTCCTCTCCCATCAGTGGTGAGGAGGTCTGGTTAAAAAGGAACCAGGGAAGGGAAAGGGCTGATGGGTTGCAGAGCCATGGCTGCACACGTTCACACCAGCTGCAGAACTGGTCTCTTGAAACTGCCTTTGCAATGCAGCTGGAACACGTATGACAGATGATAATTAATCATTTTGTCCTTTTTAGATCTAAATGCATAAACTGTGCATACGTGTTAATTACAGAAAAAGGGCTAGGCTAATTAGAGATACCTGGATTTGGACTGTTCTGGGATGGAAGCCCACTTAGCTTTGATTTGTCCAAAAAACATCCAGTCTGTAACAGTGCTACTGCTTTACATCTCCAAGGGAGGGAGGGGCTGTCACTGCAGAGACCACGCTGCTGCAGGGCCAGAGGAACCTGCAGTGTCACTGCATTACAGATCTCTGTATTAAGACTTTGGGGATCAGGAATGGCTTTCACACACACATTTTAAATTGTGAGCAAATGCTGATGAAAATTCACACAGGAGGCTGGAATCAATGTCCCCAACTCCCCTGACCAAGTCAGTCACCAAGCTGAGCTCCAGCGGGTGTTTCAGAGCGGGTGCCATGCTCTGCCCCATAAGGTGAGTCCCCTCCCTGGGAACAGCCTGTCTCCTGGGGCAGACATCCCAGCTGCCCAGTTAGCACTGGATTGAAAGGTGATGATGCTCCCAGTCCTGTCCTGGTCACGTCACACCACCCACCTGCTCGATTTCTGGCTGGAGAGGGCTGTAAAGGGATCTTGTCTCCACATGCTCCGGCACCAGCCCTTGCTTCCGCAGCGCGTACAGGGCGAGACGCTCCTCCACCGGCCCCAGGTGAGGGTTGAGGGGTTTGCCATCCTCTGCCACAGAGCAAAAAGCAGGGTTATACCACAGCCATGGCTCTGCAGAGCCAGATTCTCTCTCTCTCTCTCTCTATCTCTCTCTATCTCTCTCTCTCTCTCTCTCTCTCTCACACACACACACACACACACATACACACACACACCATAGAAGCTCTGCAAGGGAGCAAGCACAAACCCCCCAGCTTTGCTGCAGCCAGTAGTGAGCAGGAGGAGAGTAGCTCCTCAAATACAAACCCTCCAAGGCACAGAGCATCCTGTTCCCTGTAGGACCACCACAGGATGGAACAGGGACCTACAGGGAGTCTCCTGCAAGTCCCCACTCCGATCACGAGCGGAACTTTGCAGGGACCAAGCTGAGGCTCATGGAAAGGACAGTCCACTCTGATAAGGATTGATCTTGATAAGGATTCAGGGCCCCTGAAGTCAGTTGGGGCTGCCTCCAGCTGTGCTGCTGCCATTCCCACCCCAACAGAGGTGTGATAAAAGCTCTCAGATCTTCTCTGAGGAGAAGAAAGGGTCAGCTCTGGTGCAGTTTGCAAGCACTCATGTGATGGATAATGTTTAAACCCATATAGATCCTCAGCTGGGCTGAAAGGAGTGTGGTGAGAATGACCTTCCAACAGGGTCCTGCTTCTTCTCTACTGGGTTTGGGGTCAAAGAGAAATGATGGGAAAAGGATGGCCACACAGCCACTGCCAACATAGCTCAATGGCCAGTCCCAGTCCCTGTGCCAGTCCTCACCACACCAGACCTTAACCCCTCTGCAAACGAATTGGACAAGACCTACTCATAATGGACATTTCTGACTTCTCTGCTCCATCACTCGCTTGTTACATCCAGGTTTGGAGGCTTGGCCCTGGATGAGCCTGCTCCTGCCTCCCCATGCCCACATGCCACACCGGGACTGTTGGAAGGCATCACCCTGAGACGCTGCCTTCCAGCCACAGTGCTCCAAGGCCACGCACCTTGGAGGACGTTTGAAATGCAACGCGCTCCATAAATATTATTACAGCCCTGCAACTTTCAGGTGATATATCCCAGCTCCTTTCTTGGCAATATCTTGAAGCGGTTAACTTCAGGCATATGGGCTGTTTCCCAAGCAGTGGAAACCTGGCGTGCGTGTGTGTGTGTGTGTGTGGTGTGTGTGTGTGCACACAGGAAAAAGAAAAAGCCCCTCTCAGAAAACAACAAATGTGGGGGTTGTGGAATAATGGCCCGGGTGCAGTGCTTGTAAAAGCCATGCTCTCGTGTTTAATAGCTCCACTTTATACCGCCAGGTTCAGATCTGACGTTGCTCGGCGAACACAGCTGGTTTCCAGATCTCCTCGAGGTCAAGCATCAGACTTTGTTCTGGTTTTTGAACTGATTGCCATGAAAGCAGAGGAAGGTGAAAGGCAGGGGCTAGGAGAGGGGGGAAGACCCCGCTTGGTTTAACACCTTTCCAACCCTTGCTGAAAAACCTTTTGCATAACGAGAGGCTGCAAAGGAGCTGTTGCTTCCCCATTCCTCCTCCTAAGAGAAGAACCATGAATTTGTGCCTTAATTCCCCTGAGCAGGGATGGGAATCAGCCCTGGGTCATGTCCTCCTATGCTTCTGCAGGCCCAGTCCTCCTTGATGGCTCCACAATACTGAAGTGTCCTGAATAAAGTCAAACTGCAGCTCCTGGGATGTACAATGGGGTTTCACCTCCTCCCTGGGCCAAAACACCCCTCCCATGCTTTAAAGCAGAGTTTTCTGCAAAAGACACACTTCTGCCCCTGAGGATGCCAGTCAGGCAGGCACGAATTGATGCCCCAGGTATTTCAGGTGTCAGTGCTGGTGGCTTTTCTCATGCAAACAAGAAAATGCCTCCCCAGCTCCCGGTGATAGTTACTCCTTGCTGGCAAAGGCTGGGTTTGCACTTCCAGCAAGAGCACACCTTGCCTGCCAGGGCTTGTGCCGTGGGGTGATGCGCCGGGCGCTGTGTGCATGATATTGTCTCCCTCTAGTGACTCCAGCCCCGAAACGCAGAGAGGCAAACAGCACAAGTGCTCCTCCAGCCCAAGCAGCAGCTGGAAGACCAGGCTGGCGGCTCTCTGGCTGCAAAGGGCTTTGCCGCTCGCAGCCTGCGTGCGTTTGGTTCAGGGTGAGCTGCAAAGGGCGGTCACTCAGGGCTGAAGTTAAGGCGGCTGCGCTGCAGGTCTGGGCTCAGCCCCAGGGGCTGGTGCAGGGCCAACTGCAAGCTGCAGCCTTTGGGACCAGACTACGCTTGGGAAAGATGCAGGGCCAACTTGGGCAGCAAGGTGAGGAGGATGGGAACGTGCCCATCACCTTAGTCCTGACCTCCATGATAAGCTCCCACTGTGATACATTCATGCCACCCAACTCCATGCCTTGTTGCAGATAAAGGAACACTAATTGCAACCCTGAAGCAGCCTTGTCACCTCACCCAGTTCAGAGAGGATGTACTCATGCTCCCTGAAGATAAGCCGGTCAGACTTGTAAGTTGGAGCCTTGTAGTTGTGCTGCAAGGAGAAGAGGTGAAGCAGCTGGGAAGGACGGAGTTGGTCTCGCCACTGGTTGGGTCCAGAGCTGAAATCAAACAGGAGGGAAAACAGCAGCTCAGCAAGTGACAAAACTTCTCCCAGCCACAACAAGGGGACCACAGCATATTGCATCAGAGAGGGCAGCTCTGAAGGTGGTGTTCATTGGTGAACAGGTCTGCGTGTCCCACACCCACTCAGCTGCAACTTGCAGGGCTGGGATGTCCCAACAGTACCCCTAACCCCCAGACCCACCACGTCACCCTTCCACTGGCCCTGTGCATGGGGGTGTCCTCACCACGGTGTGCCCAAGAGGCATGAGGGATCTAACCGAGTCTCTCAGAGGAGGTTTCTGTTATCTGAAGCATTCCATGCTTCTGGAGAAGAGCCAGGGCTCAGGGTAACTCCTCAAATGTGGATCTTCTCTGGTGTGAACCTGTCTCTGGACAAATCTCTGCCATGAACTACACCACTGGTCAGGTCCCCCCGGCACAGCCCTGGACCAGCAAATGCACGGGCTGAGGCATCACCCAGGTGTCTGGTCCCCACATTCAGCTTGGCACTATTGCAGCCCTAGCAGCTACAGAGAGCCACCGCCCGGGGTACCTACACACAGTAGGTTTGGGGGAGGCCACAGCGCGCCCCATATTTCGACAGGAACCGGTTCTCTAGGTCTATGACAGTCTCCCCAATCTTCTCATCCTTCGACAAGAGGTCATAGTCGTAGAGCGTGATCTTCAAGTCCTTCTCCAAGGGCAGGGTGCAGTTCAGCTCAAACATCCTGGGCAACAGAAGCCAAGAAATACTCATGAGGTGGAGGCTCATGCTGCCGAGTGCCCCAAGGGAAACGGACCCACACACCATCCCCATGCCCACCAGTGCCAGGAAGGACACTGCACCCACTACGCATCTTTGCCACGTTAGTCCAGTACTATGGGTCATGTACTGCACTGGCTTCACTTGAGGATATGCAGCAAAGCAATCATGCCCTGGGTTTCTTTTGCTTGGTTGAATTAACCTCAAGCAAACTTGGCCCCTGCGTAGTTTCTCCACCAGCTAATTGGACATGTCAATGGTCACTGCAATATCCAGGGAAAAGAGCATCAGGGAAGCATCAGGAATCATCATCTCATCATGGAGTGAGAAAGGAGGAGACGTGACAGATTTGGAAAACAGTCTGCTCTTTGAGACCAAAGAGCAAATGTCCAAAAGAGGAGTCAAGACTACCTGGGACAAGTCTGTGGTCTGCATGAGACTGACTCCTCAAAGCCTCCTTGCCTTCTCTTCCCTGTTCTAAGTACCCTTCCTCCATGCTGTCTCCTCTGCCATCATTACACCACAGTCCCCAGACAGACATACACCAAAGCAAGAGCAAACCTTCCTCTCCCACTTCAAGTAAAGAGACCAAGCACCAAGACCCCACCAGAACACAACACCCTTATCCAGACTGGGCCAGTGCTGGCGGATGTTTGCCATGTGAAAGGTGGGTATGCAGGATGGTCCAGGGCCAACCCAGCACTACCAGGGACCCCTCCACCTGCTGCTGAAAGGCAAACAACACTGGGTGTTGCAACACCAATCCAGTTCCCACCACCAGCACCCACCCCGCCGCAGCTTTTAAGGAGGGGAAGTGAGTGATTATGCCACCAATTAAGAGTGCAGGAGGAACTGGGGTCAGCAGAAAGTAATTAGCTAAAGCTGGACGGCAGCCAGCCGCCCAGGGAAAAGCTCGTGAAACAGGAGGTTTAATAGCCGCCAGCAGCCAGGACCTCAGTTTTACATCTTGCTTTAAAGACGGGGTGGGAGGTGCAGCACGCTGTCTAGACGGCCTCTGGCCGGGAGCCAGGCTGGGCGCGGAGGGCTCACTCTGCCGCAGAGCTCACCGGGCTCTGGCTCTGTGAAAGGGCAGCAGGTCCTGGCCCACCAGTGGCTGGACCTCAGGCTAGACAGGGAGCGACCCCTTTGCGTTCACCATAGGAAAGGCAGAGCTGCCATCTTGATAGGGCAGAAGAGGTGGGAACAGCTTGTCTAACGCACGCTGTCCTCTGCCGTCCCACCAGCATCACTCTCACCATCCCTCTCCCTTTTCCTCCATCCTTGCAGATGTCCCCCTCTGTCTTGCTTAGTTGGGGAGGTGTCATGGTGTTGACATCCTGAGTTGGCGGGAGAACCAGCTGGATGTCTTGTGGGGGTACCGCTTGACCCCTGTCTGTGCTGAAGCGTAACCCCCCATGTCTAATCCCAGCTTTTCTGGGAGACTAAAGTCCTATCAGCATGTGGGGGTTGAGCAGCAGCTTTTCCTCCACCTCCCTCCACTTTGCTTTCTGACTCCAATGAATACATTTTTTTCTGAAAACGATGTTATTTTTTGCCTTTTGTAGAATGTTTGCATCCCTACTGCAAGGCAAACAGCTCAATCAGCCCATACTGTGCTCCTAGATAATTTTCAGAGCATCTGATATTGAGGTGTCCTGTGCCACAACCTAATTGACCAGTCCTCTATTCACCATCTTTTCCTCAGACTTCTAACCCAAGTGCCTAATTGAGGAGCAGTTTCCCCAGACTCTCTCTGCCATTGCTGGGATGAAGCAGATGTCCCCACAAGGCAGCCTCATGTCTAAACAACTCTCCTGGCAGAGCAGACTCAGTCCATGCTCCACAGCTCACAAATCCCAGGGAGAAGATGACCATGAGCCATGGTGGGTTGGACAGTGGTCAACCCAAGGCCAGACTCACTTCAGCAACATTGGCCATGAAAATCACAGAATGATTTGGGTTGGCAGGGACCTTGAAAGGTCATCTAGTCCAACCCTCCTCTAATGAGCAGGGACATCTTCAACGAGATCAAGATGCTTAGAGTCCAGTCTAACCTGCCCTTGAAGGTGGTTTGGAATGGGAAGCTCTGGCTGGCCCAGCCTTGTTCCCCCAATGTGACATGAAAAAAACCCACATGGACTCCTAAGTGAATCAAAACTTACTTTCCAAAGACAGGCTCCAGCGTGCAGGGGAGATAATTTTCTTGGTCATTTATGGATTTCTTTCCCACTGAAATCTTCACATAGGGATCACACTAAAGATGGTCATGAAAATAAATGCAAGAAAGGGTCATTGCACAGCAGCATCAACAGTGAAGGAATAACTCTACCTCCCCTTGTCCCTGCAAGCAGGATCTTCCACCACCCTTGACAAACACCTATTTTCAAGGATAGGACACTTTGACCATTATTAACTCCTCACTACAAATCTGTGACCATTGGCAGGAGCTACCTGCGCTGTAATTCCTTTTGAGGACGGACAAAGGACCAGTCAAAAGTGTGGCTCAGGACCTTCTGAGGTCCACAGGATGGAAAAGCAATAAAAGAACATGAAAAAAGAAAACCCACTTATGTCTTCTTTGATGGACTGGGCTTGCTCTGAAATCCTCAGGATGTTCCTGATCTCATCTGAGTCACCTATTTCAGGGTTCCATCAAAGTCATCATTTTTTCAGTTTGAGGTCTACTCAAAAATAGCTTTACAAATGTAGGGGACTAAAATGTCAAAGGAAAAGCATTTTGTTTCAAAATTTGTGGTTCAAACCCATTTATTTCCAAGATGCTGCAATAAATTTAAAAAAAAAATAATAAAAAAGGAGCACACTTGAACAGAAAGCCCCATTGTGCCTCTAAAAATCCTATCAGATATTTTTACATTTTTAGTGAGTTTTGAAGCTTCTCTCTCACAAGTAAAACTATTCTGGGAAACCAGCATAAATTTAAAAAGTGGTTAAATTAATTCAAGTCAGCATTTTGGCCAGGGGGAAATTTAAAAAGATAAATACATTAAAAAAACCTAACAACTTCACCTAAAAGATGTCACCCATCATGTCCAGTACCCAGAGGGACTCACCAACTTACTCAGCTCACATAAAGTTAAAAGAAAAAGACAAAAAAAAAACCCCAAAACAACAACAAAACCCACAAAAAACCCAACACAAATGGGAAAAAATATTGGCCAGTTACAGTCCCTGGAAAAAACACCCACCTCATCTCTTTCCCTTGACTTGTAGATTTTTTTTAAGCAGCAAAGTATGGAAAAGCAGTACTCAGGGAAGGACAGACTGGGCACACAGGGCTCTTCTTTTGTCTCCCCTTGGCTGTGATAAGCTTTAGGAGACATCACAGCACAGGGGGAAAGACCTTGGGTCAAATTTGAATTGGTTTCAGTTTTCAGTGTTAAAAAAAGCTATTTTTAATTATATTTTTTTTTAACTCCCCCTTTTTTGATCTGCAGGAGTCTCATGGAAGATTTCTAAGAAATCCAAAACTTTCATTCCAAGTCCATTTTCAAAAACTGGGCAGATTAAAAAGGAGGGGTAGGGGGAGATGTTCTTGTCAAAGTATTTGCCACGATTCTTTTAACTTTTTCCCTATTTTCCAGTGGCACAAAGAGAGTTAAGCAGTTTTTTTTTTTTCTCTGAGGTTTTGTTGCTTTTTTTTTTTCACAAAGTGAAACAAAACGAACATTTTCTTTTCAAACAAACACAATTTTCTTTTTGCACTGAATTTTTCTTCCAGACTGCCAAAGCTTTGCAAAGAGCAGTCATGTGAAAGACATGATTTTGTTTCCTTTGGCACCAAGGGTAAAAAAAAAAAAAACCCCACACACTCATTTAACTATTTTAACTAGCCCTACTGAAAAATCCCTCAGGGTGGAGGAAGAGTTGGCTCCTGGGATTCCCAAATATTGCAGTGGAGGCAGAAAGAAGGAGTAGATTTTCTCCTTTTTGCTGTCACCATTGTTGAGGAATTTTAAGCCATACATGCAACTTTTGATCCATTGGGGCTGACCCATTGAAAGACCCCCCCCACCCTACAAGGCAACATCGAGGTCTACCAGAGCTTTCCCCAGCAGGATACCTTTCCATTGGTGTCCTTGGGTTGGAGATCAAAGGCCCGGATGATGTAGACCCTGACAAGACACTCCTGGGGTCCTCTGGCCGGCAGCTGGTGGAACTGCCGAGGTGGGACGGGGACTCGCGGGTCATCTGGGAGAGGGTAAATTTTGAATGAACCCTGTAAAGGACAGACATGTTCAGCTGTGTTTGCACACACTCATGTGCAGATGGGTCTCATGTGAGCAGGCTTGCAACCAGAGTCTGGATGGTTGTATAGAATCACAGCATGGTTTGGGTTGGAAGGGGCCTTTGAAGGTCAATCTCAACTAGATCAGGTTACTCAGAGCTGCGTTCAACCTGACCTTGAACATTTCCAGGAATGGGGAATCTACAGCTGCTACAGTTCTAGGGACAGAGCCCAGATCCTGACCTTCTTCTACCTACTAGACCAGACCATGTCCTGTCAAGGCCTCTTCATGGATCCAGGAGCAGGGTGGTGTATCATTCACCCCTGAATGTCAACGCAAACTCTGCTGTAAGCCTGCACAGAGCCACTCCAGCCTGTTTGTCCTTTACATCCATCTCACTGTCCTTGGAGTTTTGATGCTACTAAAGAGGGGTGAAGGAGCCTTGCTACAAATCGGACCCCTGAAGGTTTAGGCTGAGACTTTCTCTGCTGGGACAGTTTTAAGGGTTCCTGAGTGGGGCAACTGGTTCCTGAGAGAGGGATAGCAGGAGGAGAAAGAAAATGCAAAAATTTCCAAGTGTTTTATTTACAAGAGCTGATTTCTTCCCAGCATGGTGGTGGGAATCATTATCTGGGTGCTGTTTGGGATAGGACAGTGCTGACTAAGAGCAGGAATTAAAACAAAAACCCAAATAAACCCCAACCTAGAAAAAAATTAATCCATCTTCTCCTGCAAACAGGCTCATGGTTAAAAAGAGCAAAAGATGCATCACATCATTCCTCTGCACTGGACAGGGAGGGCTCTGAGCACAGGCCTGGCAAGACCTCAGTGCCCATGTAGACTCCCAGCGCTCGCTGCTGGGAATGCAGCAGCTGGACCTGCCTGGGCAGGTTGTGCAGACTGGACCCAGTGGTCTGCTTTTACAGGCCACGTCTAAGTCCTACCCACAACCAGTCAATTGGCATCATCCTAGTCAGCAGCAAGACCTTCAGGATGCATTCCCAGCTACAGGTAGAAAGGCCATCATACCTTGAACTCCCCCACAACTGAAGGGTCATCATTTGAGTCCTGCAACCGGCCACGATACAGCTTGAAGGTGTGGCAGAAGTCAGAGAGATGCTCAAAGTCCTCCACGTTCTCCAGCTCCGTCTCATAGACCTGGGGAGAGAAAGATGGGGAGGGTGAGGGTAGGGACTGCTCCCAGGTAGAAGGGGACCAGCACCACGTCGCCACTGATTTGAGGCAAGACTCGACCCAAGCTCCTTGGTCTGGGGGAAGTACCATCCACTGGGACAGAGTCCTGGGACCCATCTCCCTTGTTGAACGCCCTCCCCACAAGACAGAGATGAAAAACAGACCTCTGGCAACCCTACAATAAACAACAGCACATTGCAGAAGACCCAGAGGGAGCCAAGGTCTCACAGAGAGTTTTTCATCAGAGACCTTTCTGCTGGGAACATTTTCCTTAAGACCAGGCAAGGTCTTCTCCTTTTCAGTGCTATTTGGGCTCCTGTGTTCATTTTAGCAGCTCTTGTAACAAGGTACTGAAATCTCCCTGTCCCTTAAGCAATCACTGGCATTCCTCGTTGCTCCCAAGCACTTCTCAGCATGACAGTTCCCCACCTCCTCTGGCACACAGAAAAGCCTTTTGAGGCTTCAGAGTGAAAAGTTACCAGAAAAGATTTTATAAAGAAAAGTGAATTTTTAAAATCATTATTTTTTTTAAAACAAAAGTACCTGCTCAGAGGAGAATTATCTTTTTTCTTTTCTTTTTTTTTTTGGTCCCAAAAGGGAAAAAAAAAAGCCTAAACACTCCAAAAACGAAAAATCAAAGCTTCTGGAAAGACATTATGTAGAGTGCAGGTCCAATGAGCCAGAACCATCCAAGGACACTTACCTTCAGG
The DNA here is from genome assembly GCF_964237585.1 of Gallinula chloropus. Lineage (NCBI taxonomy): Eukaryota > Metazoa > Chordata > Aves > Gruiformes > Rallidae > Gallinula > Gallinula chloropus. The sequence goes on along the minus strand of NC_140088.1, from coordinate 82,721,297 downwards.
GTGTCAAAGCCCTTCTCTAAATAGCAGCCACATTTTTCCCTCTCTCCTGTGGACGCATAGAACTTGCTCCACCAGTCGATGAATTCTTCCTCCTGGCAGCAAAGGATACCAAAGTCACACATCTCCACAAGCAAACCCCGACCATCCCTGACAGCCCTGCTGGAGGTGATCTTCTGTGTGCTAACCCCACGGCACAGCCTGGGTTTGGTGGGTCTCTGTCCTGAAGAGGCAAGGAAGGTCCCATGAACCCAACCTGCAGCTCCTCGCTCCCCGTTGTCAAGGTGCTTTTGGGATGCTTCTGCATCATTCCTATTTTTGGGATGCAGCCACAACAGCATCACGCACCTAGACCTGACAGCAGAGATCATGATTATCCATGGGAGGATGAGTTTGGGTGGTGGTCTTCTCAGGACCTCAGAGAAGGACCATAGAGGGTACAAGATGAGTTACCTCTGGTACTAACATCATCCTGACACCCTGAAATTCAGAGAGGATGTGAAAGCTGCTCCAAAAGTCAGCCCCCAGTTTAGGCCTTGCCTGGAAAAGGTTTGGGGTTTGTCTTTCTGGTTCATGTCCTGGCACCACCCAACCTCTCCATCCAAATAAATGCACAGATGCTACTTCCACTGAAACAAGGTGGTCCTCAGGTGCTGCAGCTCTCCCAGGAAGGACATACCTCTCTTCTCAAAGAAACAGGCACATCTCATACAACATCACACGTCTCATACAACGTCATACATTTCATACATCTCATACAACAACCACAAAATGCCACAGCCACAATGCCATTAAGGACCATTTGCCTCATCTGCTATGCAAACTGGATTTCAGCTCTGAGGATGCTCTTCCAAGAAGAAAGCTGGCTACTGGCTTCAGCAAATGTATATATTTTATAAGAGCACCATTTTTCAGATTTATACAAGCCAAGATGAAGGGGCTCTGACTGTGATTCATGAAACATTCCTGAAAAATAATGATGTCTTATTTTAGAAGTCCACAAAATTCCATCACACTGACCTAATGGAGGAATCATAATAGAGGTTTATTGGATTTATATTTTAAGCCAACGGTACAGGCTTTAAATTGCTGTCTTGAATAGACATTGTTTTTAATAGAAATATTACATAAATTAACTCTGAGGCCTCTGCTGCCTCCCTTTTTTTTTTTTTGAAAGGAAAAAAAAAATCCTTTCATCACTTCCCCTGTTTTATTGTTTAAAAAGCTCCACTCTGACCATCGTGGCTTTACTGCGACATTCCACAGGTGCTGAGTTACAAAGAAAGCACTTAAACTAATCTGATGACTTACCCACGGTATCTTCTGCAGCCCCAAGACAAAGAATCTGGTTAGACATTTCCACTGATTACCAAAAGAAGAAAAAAAGAAACCAACAAGGAGGCAGGGGGAGCAGATGGAATGTTAATAGTGAGGGACCCAAGGACACTAATCCATCTGCCTGCAAATGGGAAAGGCAGGGACAGCCACAGCTCCACCACGCAAGTGATGGGGTTCAGGGGTTTCACTGAGCAACCAGGTGACAGCCAAAACTGCCTGGACACGGTACAGGGTGGTCCTCACAGTTGGGATCCATGCCTTGAGCCCTGGTGGGATCTTCTGCAGATGGCTGAGGGAACTGCAGCACCCTGCACGTCCTCTCCAACTTCATCCTGGCCCCCACGGTGATGTGATGGGGCACAGAGCCACAGGGGAGCATCACTTGCAGATAGATTTCCCATCAAGTGACCAATGGATAACATTTTGGCTTATGGAGACGCTCACTCAGAGGCAGCAAGTCGCTGTCATGCTTATCAGAAGATCTGCTGCCTCCCCCACCACCCCAGCTCCCTCCCTCTTCCCTCATGTCCACCACTCCCACACAGCAGGGACCACCATAACATGGGCTGGCACCTGCATCCCCAGTGCCCTGAGACTGGAGCAGGATTGCAAAGACTTTCCCTCTCTGTGCTGACAGAGATGAGACCAGCTTTATGTCCGGCTTTGGCATTTTCTGCTGAAATGGGAAAGTCAGCACTTAACAAGAGAGCAGCAGAAGAGGATCCAGGGCCATTTCTCCAAGCAAGAGCCCAAATGGGACCGTTTCATCCATCTCATGAGCATCCGGGAAAGGGGGAGTAGGAGACCCCCTTCCAGGGGGGGCATCCCAGAAGAGAGGAATGTCTTGTGGCCAAATCACAGTGTTTCCAGCAATTCAGATTATTATTTTTTTAAAATTGCCTTTAAACCCCGAATTTCACCAGCAGGCTGCAGCTTCCCACTTGAAACATTTCTGGGATTATGGCTTGGACACAGCAAAAGCACCAAGACTTGTGCTTAGCTTCAGTCAAGTGTGCAAATCCTGCTGAATCTGGGTCTTCAGATGCAGCCTCAAGGCCATGCTGGATCCGGCTTTGGGTTCAGCAGAGCCAGCAGCCCCCCACATCTACTTACCACCTTCAGGTAGTAGGGGAGGAGGTTTAGGCTGTGCCTGAACACCACACAGGACTTTCACTCAGGGTTTGAACACTGCTGTTGAGACTGTTCCTTCCCCTGGACCCAAAAATGCAGAACTGTGTTGTTCAAGCAGTTCCTGGGATGTTTTCAGCCTCATTTTGTCTCACCCAGGGGAAAGTGCATCAATTTTAACCTCATTTTTGTCCTGAGACAGTTCTCTGACTCAGGAGGCTGAGACAGAGAACTTTTTTCCCCACCATCCAGGGTTTCCTGCGGCTCCAAGCCCATCCCATCCCAGACAGGGATAGCAGTGGTCTGGGCTCATCCAGGAAACCCATTCTTCACATCACAAGTCGAAACAGCCTGGAGCAAGGTGAACACATATTGACTTCTGGTGAACCTTAGTCCTTGCCATCACCTTACAGGTGAGGGAAACTGAGGCACTGACAGGTTACCATCCAGGAGACCACAGCAGGCATGAGACAACTGAAGTCTTAATACTTCTGCTTGCTCTCACAGTGATTAACACACCTTTCCCTGTGGGACTACAGATAATCACAGCAATAATGAATGCTGCCTCTAATGAAGCTAAATTCGCTGCCTCACTCCCAGATTTGCTTGCACCTCACATCTGGGAGGCAGATTTCTGCCCATGGGAAAGCTCTGTGGCTGGGACAAGAAGATCCCTCTGGAAACAGCTCGGACATTTATAGATGCAGCTCCCCAGCTGCTTGTTACCACACTTTTGTAGGAGATGGTGGCCTTGGAGAGGGTGGTATTAGCATCCTCATCTGTTCCAGCACAAAGGCAGCCAGCTCAGCTCAGCTCAGCTCAGCTCAGCTCAGCTCAGCTCAGCTCATTACCCGACTAAACTAACCCAGCCCAGCCCCGTCCTCCCACAGGCACAGAAAACTCCCGTGGAGAGGCCATAGCAAGCAGCTGGGGAACACAAAAATGTCTTTAAACACCACAGCTCTGCTCCTTGGGATTTCTCTGACCACATCCTAAATCCCTCCGCTGCTCTGCCTAGCGTTGCTCCACAGGTCAGCACGTCCAGGCAGGAAGCTGAGCTTCTCACTGCCACGGGAGGTATTTGCAATGAAACAACCACAGCGAAGCCCATCAAGTCGTCCACCACCCAAGCAAGGTGCCAGCTACCCCCACACTGGGGAAGGCACATCATGTTCTGCTGCCCAAGCTGAGGGGCTCCATCACTGACAAAATCAGATGTTCCTGCTCAGAGACCGTGTGACTGGGGTGGAATTGTCACAAACTGGGATTGGGACCTCCCGCCTGGCAGACCTCAAGAGCTGGGGGGAAGCCTTTTTCATGTTAACAACCTTCCCACATCCTTGAACTTCAGCCTCTCCCCAGGAGGGGTCTGTCTGTGGGGTTATCCTTGAGTTAGCCGTGGATCCTTCAGTCTGTCCCAGGGACCCACAGCAGTTCTGAGCAGCACCATGCAGAAGGCACTGCTGGAGAGAGGAGGGGAAAAACTACGTGTCCAGTGAGAGGACTTGGCTTATCCTTCTGCTAACCCTCAAGCTGTGAACTGTCAGATGTTCATAAAGAGAAATTATCCATTTCTGGCTGTTTCACCAGGTTTTTTTTTCTTTCAATGTGCTGTTCATTTTGCTCAGAAACAGACAAAACTGTTTGCAGTGGATTTTTTTCCCATCCTGTCCAATCCTTTAGCCAAATTCACCTGAAGGCAGCCACCCACACACCTTCTCACCACCGTTCTTCCTCTGGCTTATATTTGGGGATGGTTCCCCCACACCCCCAGCTGCTGGAAACCCAGCTTACCATGTAGATCATGCTTGCCATGGTCTCCTGGTTATGCTCTCTGGATGTTAACCTGTCCATGCCTCAGTTTCCCTCACCTGTAAGGTGATGATAAGGACTAAGTTTCACCAGAAGCCAGTATGTCCAAGTATGCACGAAACACCAGGAGTAAAAAAGACGCCAGGAACGTGCCAGGGCAATGCTGGGCTGCAGAGCGGGTTGGCGACTGTTGTCAGCAGGAGATATCCAACACCAAGAGCTGTTCCAACTCAAAGTAACAGGATAAGCCGTAAAATGTGCTCTCTGATTTGGAGCTAGCAAACACAGCAAATAACCAATTACTCCAAATAGTTTACAGATTCTGACTTTCTTGTTCTATTTTTCTTTTCTTTCCCTTTTTTTTTCCTTTGTCCCTTTGGCTTGGGTGAGCGTTACTAACTTGTCATTTGGTGGGTTATTTGTATTTCTTACAACCCAAGCATCACAAGCCAAAATCATGGTAGGAATAACAGCACCTTATAGTGCTTCTCCAGGGAGAACTGAGGGTTCCTCATTGCAGTTTCGTAGCTCAGAGGTGTCCAAGGGCTCCTCCTTTCTAGAGGATGCTCATGAACCACCTGACTCCTGCTACTGGTCCAGCAAGGAGACCTTGCTCACACCACTTGACAGCTGTGAAGGCAGGAGCTGCGTGGGCATTAACCATGCAGGAGGTCCTCTGCAAAGGATGTTCCTGCAAACCTGTGACCACTCTGCTCCCACCACCAACCACTAAAATCGGGGCTTTCACACACACCCCACATTTTCACTCAGCAGGACTTAAGAACTCATTTGGACTTGTCAGGAAAAGGACCCTGTCTGGCCCTTCTGTCCCAAACCTGAGCAGGTTGGAGGAGACATGGACAATCCCAAAGGGGATTAAGGCCCACAAAGCCCCTTGGTGACAAACAGGGGCTTTGCACAACACAGCATATCCTCCCCAAACATACCATGCTCATCCTTTGCTTGCACAAGCAGCTTTCTGGTAATTACAAGCTGCATCTGTTGACATGTTAAAGTTACTCCTCAGAAACATATCTGCATTTTCCTCTTGCCCTTAACAATCACATTTTATTATTATTTATTATCTGGCACATAGGGACCCTGCTTGGGATTCGTCTCCCCTCATATTATGCTCTGTAGAAAAGGAGAAGGATGGGAAACTGCCCCAAACAGTTTCCATTAAATCACAGACTCACAGGATGACCAGAATTGGAAAGCACCTCTGGAGATCATCTAGTCCAACACCCTGCCAGAGCAGGATCACCTCAAGCAGGCTGCACAGGACAGTGTCCAGGAGGGTTTTAAATGTCTCCAGAGATGGAGACTCCACAACCTCTCTGGGCAGCCTGTCCCAGGGCTCTGCCACCCTCACAGTAAAGAAGTTCAGGTGGAACTTCCTGTATTCAAATTTGTGCCCATGGCCTCTTGTCCTGTCCCTAGGCACCTCTGAAAAAAGACTGATCCCATCCTCCTGACACCCACCCCTGAAGTACTTATAAGCATTGATAGGATCCTCCTCAGTCTTCTCCCCTCTGGGCTAAAAAGTCCCAAGTCATAGAATCACAGAATATCCTGAGTTGGAAGGGACCCATAAGGGTCATCAAGTCCAGCTCCTGGCTCCACACAGGGACAAAGAAGTCAGAGCATGTGACTGAGAGCATCCATTAGACACTTCTTGAGCTCAGTCAAGCTCAGTACTGTGACCACTAAGTCCCTCAGCCTTTCTTTATAAGAGAGATGTTCTAGTCCTCCACCATCTTTGATATTGCTCTTGAGGCACATATCAAAAACAGACCAAAGGCATAAAGAGCTTCACAGTCCCTTGTTTATAAAGAGATACCAGTGTGACCAGCTCTGGTGGTGGCATTTATATTACTTCTACTTGAGCTTTAGTCTTTATTCAGCTGACTAAATACAGGCTCTGATCTTAGCAAGAGGCATCTTGCACCTTCTGCTGATGGTGTGCATAGGTCCTCCTCTGTCCTGCTGTCCCCCCCGCTCTCCCAAATTAAGGTCACCAGGATCTCATCCTGGTCACTCTCATGTCATCTGTGGCTGATCTGAGCATTTTAAAGGCTTTTCTCAGCACACACTGCTGGGGAAGCCAATAACCAACACGCTCGAGGTGAAGGGTTATCAAGTATCTCCTGCAGACTCCACCAAGGAGCTGGGCAGACCGGTGTGCGAGTTCAGCTCTCCATGAGAGGCAAGCCCACCATCTCCCATCGTGTTCACCCTCCTCCAGGTCATTAACACCACTCTTAAGAGGCAGAACCTGGGGAAGTTCAGGAGCTCCCTCACATACTCCACACCAGGCTGGAATTTTTTTGGCTGTAAAAGCTTTTTTCCTAACATTTCCCCAGCTGCAGTGCCTCTGCCTCATTCCACAGCTCCCGCTCTCGTGCGAAGCTCCCCAGCTATAAAGGAGAATGAGACTGGGAGGAAGACGTCTTGGTGACCTGCTTTCCAAAACAGGCTGGTTTCCCCCAGGAGGCATCAGCAGTTCTCTGCGACATGAGGTTTATTACATTTAATCACATTCTTGTAGGGTCCTGCTGAAGGCCAGGAGAATGGGTTTATTCCTGCCTAATATTCCATTGCTTTTAGTTTAAATTAATAGTTTGCAGCTTTTTTTTTCCCCTTTTCCTTTTCTTTTTTCTTTCCCCCCCCCCCCCAAAGTTTTATTTGAACTAAAACAAAAACATATTAATGTAAATTAAAGATGCTGATGAGTGGGGAGGGGAGTGTGAGGCTATTTATGGAGCTTTTGTTTCCATAGTCTGCATCCCAGCACCAGCCACCCATCTGTCTTCCCCGTGCTACGCCAATGAACAGTATTATGTGGGTACAGAGAATTAAGGGGGTACTGGAGAGATGCACGCAGTGACAACAAAGCACATACCTATAAATTACAGAGGGACAGGTTGGAGGCTAACATGCCTCCAACCCTATGCCAAACCTACAAAGATGCTCCTCAGGAGCTCCTACATACAAAAGGTACAACTACCATGAGCAGCCACAATCCATCTCTGACCCCACATGCTCAGCTTGCTCGATTTCTACTCTATTTTCTGCCAGCAAAAGCCAACTTTATCTTTCCTTCCATCCCACACAGTCAGACCTCAAAGGGAGAGACTATTCCTCCCAAAACCACAGTATAAATAACACCTTCAAGCTGACCTTCTTCCAAAGGTCTGGGCTGACTCACCGGTGGTTTACACCCCGGGGCTGAAGCACACGGGCACCGCTCCGGCTTCTGCCAGTTTATTGCAGTGAAGAAGTGGAAAGAAACACAATTAATTCTGCCCTGAAAGAGGTGAGAGGCTGGAACAGCCCATGTCTGTGACTCATGGACTGGTATCAAGAGGGATCTAAGAGGGGTGAAGAGCCCCAGGGTCACAACCCTGCTAGGGGTGAATTTGGGGTACCAGGAAGAGCTGGAGTCTCAGCCCTGAGAAGGCAAAGAAGCTTTGCTGCCCTTCTTACAACACCCAGGAACAGCCCAACATCTGGTTTTGGGATGAAAAATGCACAAAAAGCTCAGGAGGCACTTTGCAAGGAGGGAGCTGTCACTGCTTGGGCATTGCCTGGCATCTTCTTGTTTGTCCCCATGCTTTAAGGGCACCAGGCTATATACCTGCAAGAACCAGGACTGTGCAAAGTCCTGCCAATGAGAAGAAACCTTCCTTGGGGTGAAACCCTCCTCCTCGTCACAGGACACCACCTTCTTAGTTCACCTTACACCAACACAATGCCTAGGACCTGTGGTCCCTGAGCTAGCACATAGAGGAGCACAGAAATTCCACCAAGTCCTCTACAAGGCCACTGCAGTCATCTAGGATACACCATCTCCTCTGAACTACCAGGCTCTGCTGGCATGCACAGGAAAGCCATAGGATGTTGGGAAGACACATCTCAAGCACAGACATAAATCTGCTGGGTCCACAAGGATGAGAGGGGGGAGGCTTCCTCAGCCCTCCTCCCAAACCATGCTCTTTCACAAAACAAGCTGCTTCCATTTTTTCAGATCTTGAAAAAAATATATATGGATATATATAATTAAAAAAGAAAAACAAGACACATTAATCAAGCAAGTAAGTTAGAAATTAGGCAATACATACATGAGGCTGGGCCCAAGAAGCTGGTATGTTAATTAGTGCTGAGCTGGTCATACCCTCCGCAAGCTACAAATTAAAATGATTGGTTATCAATGAGGTTAGAGGAACAATGTTCAACATACATCAGCAAAAGCACAATTCAGGAGAAATAAAATGAACGAACCCAGAAGTGCTGCCTTTCCCCTCCCCTGGGCTGTGAGGTTGTGGTCTCCCTGGTCAAGGCATCCTTGGCACGAGAATGGGGTTTGGGATTTCATTGATCTTCATCAAAATGGGATATTAAAGGGAAACAGCAGCAAAACCTCACGTTACAGAAAAGCTGTTAATACTTCTCAGTGCAGGACAGCATCTCCTCCATGGGAAACGTCTCCTCCATGACAATTTTAGCAGAAGAAACAAAGACCTGCTCATCCCTTGGGGCTGCAGAGGGGTTGTCCTTCCTGCTCTGCATCCCATGGGGATGAGGACCCAGGAAAGAGCATGGAGAACCAGGTGCAGAGCAAGCAGGAATACAGGCAGATCCAGGCCTGGACCCCCCCCAAAAAATCCCACAGCCAACTTGTGAACACTCAGGCCCAACCAAATCCTGCTTGCTGTGCCTTTCCTAGAGAAGCTACATGGAAAGGCTTAGCCCAGGAAACCTTGCTACAGAGAAACTCCTGTTCTCTGAGCTTTATGAGCTGCTTTTCCGTGCACTGGGTGACCATGGTGTTTGCAGTTCATGTGCACACAGATTTGTTTCAAACAGACCTTGGGCTGAACTTCTCACCCCACTTGGACGAGGTGGACAGCGCACTCGGCAACCTCAGAGCAGAGGGGCTCTGCGTCTGCTTGTTTGCTCGACTTCAGATGAGGACAACAAAGTGATCCTTTGTTCCAGTCATCCGTCAGAGGAGGGACCAAAGCCAGGCTTGGCAAGGAGGGAGAAAGGCTTTGGAGCCACACAGTGAAACACACCCATGCACAGGCAGGAACAGTCCTGGCTCCTGCTTCCAAGGTCACCAGTGGAAGGGCAAGTGCTACAGAGGCTGCAGCCCCAGGCATGGGCTTCTGGCCTGGGATCCATCACCCTTCCCAGGAGGAAAGGGTAGGACGAGCTTTGAAACCTGGGACGACTCCTTCAGCCTCCCAACCTGGCCCCAGAGCAAGGCAGAGGAACCCCGATGTCTGTGGGGTGTCAGACCACCTGAAAGTCATCACAACTCATGCCCAGCACCAGGAGAGGGTGGGCATGGGAGGAACTGTACCCAAAGCTCAGAGGTTATGCAGGGAGATGTTGGAAATTTTGGTCTGGCTTTCCAGGAACAAGCTCCCTTCCCCTCCTCCTCCTCCACTCCCAAAACAAAGGGGGAAAGTGAAAGACAAACAAGCAAAGAGAGAAGCACTAATCTGGAGTCAAAGTGAATAACTCAGCTCATGGCAGGGTGTTGTGTTTGTGAAATGCTTGTTTCAGTAAAGAAATGTCCAAGTCTGAAACTGCTGCAAGTGATGTTTGGGCTTTGCCACGTCCCTCTCCCCTTCTCACCCTCTCACATCCCATTTAAACCATTCCCTGAGTTCGATCCGTGTCTGCAGATGCTTTCAGGAGGCTTCAAACTGCCCCAAGGGAACAAAGGATTTACTGCAGAGCTGGGGTCCCTCCAGCTGCAAACCTCTGTCTCACTCCTTCCTCTGACAGAGCCCAGAGCCCTGGGCAGCCGCAGGGACCTCTGCAGCCCCTGAGCAGCAAGTGCTGCATACAGCTGTGTACACATCTGCATGTCCCCATCCCCAGGTTTGGTCCCCAAATGGATGACCTGAGTGGGTTCCCCAACATCATGATGGAGTCCCAGCAAGGTCTGGCAGAGCTGCAGCCCCACAGAGCCCTGTTGAGCTCAGTGTCTCCCTGGAGGGATGAGCTGAGCTGCTCCACCCGTACCAGCCTCTGGAGCATCACAGGAAACCTGGATCATCACTTCTACTGACCACAGCTGGTTTTGGGGAAGAAGGACCTGCCTTCAGGGCTGGGGACACTGCAAGGGAAATATTTTTCTGACCTTTGCTGGACATTTAAGAAATAAAAATGACACAGTGTGACACGTGGTGTCATTTATTTTGGTTAAAGGAAAGTCAAATATGGGCTGGAGCTCACCTCATTTCACTCTGCGACCTAAGGCTGAGGGACCTAATTTTGGTGAGGCCAGAGGTGCTCCCCTTCACCTGCCCCTCCCTCACTCATTTCCACAGCCATCCTCTTCTTCACAGGCATCCTCAGGAGCCAGAAGGTTGCTCACCTCTCCCCTCTGCACCCACTGCCCATGAATGCCTTCCTGGATGTTCTGCTAATCCTTGGACCAAGCTTAATGATGAGGTCTGAACACAGGAATGGGAAGGTGGACTAGGGTTTTTTACACATTGACTTTGGCACACCTCAGCCAAAAGCTGCCTGGGAGAGCACATATCTAGAAGGGAAAAACACCCAGGACCACCTGCAGGCAATGCTCAGCAAGAGCTTTTGGACAGCCAGACCTTGGGCCAGCCTTGGGGATCTCACAGAGGATCCACCATCACCACCTTCTCCACCCCCAGACAAAACAAGACCATAGCTTCCTCCCTGCTGGGACTCAGACTGGGATGTTCCGTGCCCATGGATCCAGCAGCACAAAGAGAGGGACCAACGCTGGGGAAGATGCATCTTCCCCCATCTGTAGCTCCAAACCCAGTAACTGCTCTCCTCGCTCCACAGCATCTCCACTGAGAAGCAAAGAGTGACAGAGAAACACATCGAATTCAGATGCCAACAGCCCCCTGTTACCTGACAGGGACCCCATTTTCTGGTTGTCACTTTCCCAAAATGCTTCTTTTGCCTCCAGGTGAGTAGGAAACCTCTTTTCCTCCTGCCAGGCAAGACCCTGGCCACCAAGAGCCACCCCTGGGTTGCAGAGCTCTAATTCTAGCAGAGTTACAACCCCACTGCTGGGAGAACACGAGGTCCTTGTGATGGATCCCAACCTGCCACAGACACAACAGCAGTCCTGATTTTCAAAGCAAGTAGTAGATGAAGCAACAGCTGTACAGAGGACAGAGCATTGATCCATGTGTGTAAGGGTCTCCCCTGGGACAGGGAGCACCTCAAAGTCTTAAGGAAGAACTTCAAAGCCAAGGAAACAGCATTTTTCCATGAATTTGGATAGAAAGTAGACAAGTTTCCAAAGAAGAAGGAGTGGCAGGATGTAACTCAAAAGACAGGTAGACAGACCTGGATCTGGCACATCATCAGAAGTTCCTACACCTCCTGCAGGAGCACTCAGATACTGCACAGGCTTTAAAAACCGGGGGAAAAGCAGAAAGTGTCTTTGGACAAGAGCATCCCCAACAAAGCTTTGGAAGGGATGGGAGTTGGAGGAGGGTGAGGGACGACTCCTTCCCCTCCTCCCATCACAACCTGCTCACCAGGAACCCACCAGCCTGGCCCTGAGTGGCTGCAGGCATCTGAAACGGGCCCCCATGGCCTTTGGTGCGTTTCTTCCTCACTACCCTCCTGCCAGAAGCTGCTTGTGCTGGGGTGGGAGGAGATGGGGGGGGAGCAGGGCCAGATCCTGCGGCGCCTGCGGTGACGGGGCGCGGCTCACGGAGCGACAGCTTTCCCGCGATGCCCCGCCACATCTGAGGAGGGGATTAATTCTTGTTTGCAATTTAAACAGCCCTGCTGTGCCAGGGCATGGCGTACACACAGCAACAGAGCCGCCGGCCTCGCTCCAAATTAGCCTAATGAGGAGCAGGTTTCGGGACTGGCTTGGAGAAGAAGCGGGCTGTCCCCCTTCTCCCACCTCTCCTGTCACCTTCTGCCACCTTTGACCACTCCAGGGACGTGGATCAACACTCAGCGTGGTGCTGAGCTGCATTTGCAAGAGGTCCCAGCACCCCACAATCCTGCTCGGCCTCCAAAAGTGCCCCAAAACACCCTGCACAGCTGCCATCGCCTTTGGGTCAGCATGCCCAAGAGGTGCCCCAAAGACAGAGAACACCAGAGCACTCTGACCCTCACCCCAGCAGCGAGGGAAGTTTGCAGGTGTAAATGGGATGAGCCAGCACAGAGAACCGATAGGAAAAGCCACCAGCAGCAACAGGAATAGTTTTGTGCTTCCAGGGCCATGCCTGGTGCCTGCTGTTAGCTGTACCCCAAACACAGTGGCCTGGCAACAGTCATATGTGGACATCAAGTGGGCACTCACAGCCCAGAAGGTTGATCACATCCTAGACTGCATCACAAGAGGTGTGGCCAGCCCATGAGAGAGGGGATTCTGCCCCTCTGCTCTACTCAGGTGAGACCCCAGCTGCATCCAGCTCTGAAGCCCTCAGCACAAGAAGGATATGGATTTCTTGGAGTGTGTCCAGAGGAGGCCACGAGGATGATCCAAGGGCTGGAGCACCTCTTCTACAAAGACAGGCTGAGAGAGTTGGGCTGGTTCAGCCTGGAGAAGAGAAGGCTCTGGGGAGACCTTAGAGCCCCTGCCAGTACCTGAAGAGACCTACAGGAAAGCTGTGGAGGGATGTTTGTAAGGGCATGTAGTGATAGGATGAGGGGCAATGGATTTAAAATGGAGCAGGGGAGGTTTAGAATAGACATTAGGAAGAAGCTCTTCACTGTGAGTGTGATGAGACACTGGCACAGGTTGCCCAGAGAGTTGGTGGAGGCCCCATCACTGGAGACATCCAAGGTCAGGTCTGATGAAGCTCTGAGCATCCTGAACTAGTTACAGGTGTCCCTGGTCCCTGCAAGGGGGTTGGACTAGACGGCCTTTAGAGGTCCTTTCCAACCCAAGACAGTCTGTGATCCAATGATCCTCAGTCAATCCAGACATCTACATCTTGGCTCGTTGAGTGCACAGGATTCTACACAGCACCTCCAATCTCTGCCTTGCACACCCCATGCCACCAACAAGCAAATCTTTTCTCATTTTCTTTTCCAAAGTAACTGCAGTAAAAAAGGTGGAAGCCAAAGGAAATTTGAAATCCTGCCATTCTTGCAGAGCAAACCTAAGAAGAGTGTGAGCTCTGGGTTTCTCTTCCATGCCTTGCCCTCACCTCCAGGTGCACCAAAACCCAGGGAAAACAGGGAAACAGAGCGTGGGTCTGGGGGGAAGCCCTGGAAGTAAATCAGCTGCTGCAGAATTCACATGGGAAACAACCTTGGGTTTTCTGTGCTAGAAAATATGAGAGAAGTACCTAAAGACAAGAAAAACCTCTAAATTATCTCTTCATTAGAAAACCCTGGCCATCTGATCAGAGCATTTCAAGCAGCAGAGCATCCCTGCAGGCAGGGAGTCCCCCCCCAGCCTGTGCCATGGCAGGGGAGGACCCCAGGGTGCTGCCCCATCCTGCCCACAGAGCAAAAGCAGTGGCAGTAGTGCAAACTGGGAGTCCCACCAGTCCCACATTGCTCAGATATCCAACGCAACTTCAGCCAGGCACCTTCAGCATCAGTTCATAGAGGACCCCAACTCCACGTCGAGCCCCCAAACTGGGGTCCTGTGGTATCCGCAGCCCCCTCTCTGTGCCCAGCAGATCCTTCGCCTGTGGCTCTCGTAAAGGATATTTATGGGAGGAAATTTTCCTCCCCTCACCTCCCTCAAAAAGGCAGCCTCTGGGTTAATAAACCGCTGGCAAAACAAAGCAGGGGAATTTCCATTAAGCAGAGTACGAGGGTAATTAGCATCCTCGTCCCATGTCGCGGCAGCCAGCCCAAGCCCCCGCCGTGCTGGCTGCCTGCAAGAAAGCAAATTTGGGTCAAAACCCTGGTTTCCCAGAGGGAATTTGCATTTCTCTCTTGTTGCCCCCACCAAAGTCACAGGAGAAGGTCTCACGAGCCACAGGGTCTGGAGCGACCCTGGCAAAGGCACAGAAAATTCAGAGGAGGGAAAAGGCACTCACAGGTGAGGGTCAGAGGAAAGGAATAGTTTTATAAAGTGCCTTGTGTTTGGCAAATGGGTTTTCTATCAGAAAAAGGTAGCAGAGGGCCAGCATGAAGATGGGTGCTCTCAAAGAGCACTGCAGCACGTCAGAAGTGCTGCAGGTTATTCTTTTGCTACACACCGTTTTCACTGAAAACTGACCCAAAAGGACATGAGTTTAAGCTGTAGATTTCAGAATATGTCAGAAAAACCCCACCTCAACAATTAGGTAAGCCAAAAGGAAAGTTGGAGAGATTTTTCTATGAAAAAAATAAGAAATGATGCCTTCACAGCTTGCTGGAGCTGCAGCAGCAAAACCAGTCCACCCATTGCTGCCCCGGTCTGTGGTCGTGGTTCAGGAGGTGGCAGAAAGACCCTCTGTTGGGATCTCAGCCAGTGAGCTGAAGAAAACTCCTCCTGGCCTCTCCCATCAAGCAGCACCTTCCCGTCCTTCCTGCTCCCAGCCCTTGAATTAGGTCTGCAACCACCAGCACAAGAGCAGCAAACCCACCCTTTGGTGCTCTGACCCTTCCATGGGGATCCATCCCACCTGCAGCTGTCTCTGCAGAGGGACTTGTAGCCTTTGGGGAGGCACCCAGTGCCACCAGCCCCCTTGGAACAGCAAATGCCCAGCACTTGCCCAGCATCATGCAGCTCATCAGAGGTAAAGGCATGACCTGCACTCCAGCCCTCCTACACACGTTATCATACATAGAATCCTAGAATGGCATGGGTTGGAAGGGACCCCAAGGATCACAGAGCTCCAACCCCCCTGCCACAGGCAGGGACACCAACCTCCAGGCCTGGATCTACACAAGGCTGCCCAGGGCCCCATCCAACCTGGCCTTGAACACCTCCAGGGATGGGGCATCCACCTCCTCTCTGGGCAGCTTGTTCCAGCCCCTCACCACTCTTTCTGTAAAAAACTTCCCCCTAATATCCAATCTAAACCTTCCTTCCTTTAGTTTTAATCCATTCCCCCTTGTTATTCCCTGAGCCCTCACTTTCCTTCCCAGTGCTTCCTGCACTAGGCCAGGAAAAGGGACTTTTATTTGCAGCAGTGAAGGTTCCTGCTCCAGGACTCTGCAGTGTGGGTTTTTTTGCAGACACGCTCCAGTTATTTTACTGATACAAGATGAAGCACAATTGTAAATTATTAAGACCAACCACAAATGGCAGGAGAACAGAAAGTCAATTAGGGTGTCAGAGGTATTTTCTGTCTGGAGTTTCCCTTTTAATGACACTTGTTCACTTGGGCCAACGTTTTCAAACTCTGGTGTCCAGCTCCTAATCGATACTGAAGCATTGCAGGAGAAAATGGCAGCATCCCAGGGAGCTGAGTGTATGAAGGTCCCACCTCTTGGCTGGTGGGGAACCCGACAGACCACGCTGCTTCATGGAGTCACAGAATCATTTAGGTTGGAAAAGGCCCTTAAGGTCATCGACTCCAACCACAAACTCAACAGTGCTGAGTCCAGGGCTAAACCATGTCCCTGTTTGATGTCCCTTCCTGTGAGGACTGCAGGGTGACTTTGTCTGAGAGCACTAACCTGGAGCTCAGCACAGGTAAGGCATGAGCAGGGCCAGTCGCGGTCAAGGCCGGAGCCCCACAGCCACAGCTTTTGCTGAGCACCAGCCAAACCTTGATGTTTTCCTCAGCCCAAAGCCTGAAAGGCTTCAACTGGACAGAGGCTGCAGCACACAATGAGCACGCCTGCTTAAGCAATGCCTGCTTGGCCACAGGAAGGACTTGGATGGCACCAACCTAAGCAGGAAACCTCGTGTGAGAGATGGAGCAAGAGGTGCAGCTCCAGCTCTGAAGCTCCAGGGGACAGCCTGACGCTAGGACCCCAGTCTGAGCCCACCCTGGGACACAAACACAGATAACTGATGACACGGATCAGTGGATCCTAAAGTCCTCATGAATAGAAACACTGAGGTGCCACAAAGGAGGTGAATGAAGAACAATAGAAGTTGTCCAAATTATTCATCAAAGCAAAGCCAGAGGCATGCCTGAGAGGCAGATCCCTTACAGAAAGCTCAGGCTTTTTGAGCCTGAGGTACCATGCAGCACCCACAGCCTTTAAAACAGGGGGCAGGAAATTTCAGCACATGTTAAATACACCAAGTGGAATAAGAGACCACAAAAAGCTCCACCAAGGGCCTCTGACAGCGCTTTCAGCTGCTCCTGAGCAATCAGGGTCAGATTTGTGCATCACACATGCACATCAGCACTGTCCAGTCTCTGCCACAAAGAAAACACACCTGCTGGCAGAGAAACCCATGGGCTACATAAACACAAAGCACCAGCACAGCCAGTGTCACCAGGGACCTTCCAGGTGTGCTTCAGGAAGGAGGGACAGCAAACTCGGTGGCCTGCCCAACCTGGTCCCTCTACAAAGGACAGCTGAGACCCCTCAATCTCATGGCACAGAGAAATCCGCTTTCTGCAACAGCAGAAACACATTCTTCCTTCCCCACCAAAGCATGTCCTGTTCCCACCACTGTGGGATATTCTGCAGTCACCGTGTCCACCGTGACCATCTGCAGAGTAACCGGAGCTGCTGACAGTGGGTTTGGAAGCAGCAAAGAATCCTGCAAACACAGAGCAAAACTGGGGAAAGGAGGCCCTGGCCGTGGGGTTGTGGTAAGGATGAGTGAGTCTCAGGGAACATCTGCTTCCAGTGTGGCCTTGGGCAAACCGTCCCAGCATCAGTTCACCTTCCCCAGTGCTGGGCTAAGTGCCTTCAAGGCCAGCAGCTCTTTGGGGCAGCGACCCTTATTTCCTAAACAGCACCCTCCACGGCAGAGCCCTAAGGGGGTGAGAGCAAACTAAATGATACAGCTGAGGGAGAGATGCTAGAAGCAAGAGCCTGACTTGGAGGAAGTCCATTGCCTCTCCCCCAGAAAAGCAGCTCTGGCACCCCATATTAAAGGCAGGGCAGAAGGATGAGTTTGTGGGTGTTAATGGTGTGATGGAGGAGAGGGCATGAAAACAGAGGTGGATGTTGCAAAAGGGAGGTTACAACCAGACGTGACCTCACATCAGGGACCTGCATCGATCTCCACCCCAGCCTTGTACCTGCACGTTTCCCCATATCACACTCAGTAAGACACACGATTTAAGGTGTATTCCCACTGTTGGAATTTTTTCCATACCTGGACAGGAAGAAGAGGCTCTTTGTCATCGATGTCAATTAGGACATCATCCCTGGGTGTGAGGCTCACATCATCTGCAATCAGAGCAAGCACGAGCATGATGAGGACATCCAGCTGGTAGAAAACCCAAAGCTGAGATGTCTTGGCATCTCCTGGAGCGATCTCAACCTCACCCAGAGCCTTCACACCAGCCAAAGCTCACGTTCATGATGCATGCTGAACAGTTTGGCCAAGGGACAGCCCATCACACCCACCAACCCCAGAGCTAAACTCTTCCTTGGCACCTCTCCTTTTTCTATCAGACCTACAGCTGGGCTGAGCTAAAAGCAATGCCTACAGTGACCCACAGCTCCTGGAGAAGGACATGGGCGTGCAGCCAGCATGGTCCTCATGGCAGCATGTACCTGCTTGCTCCTGGGGACCGTCCGTCTCCTCTCGGTAGGGGTCACAGTAGAAGTCCTCCAATGAGCGGATGGTGCACTGTCCCACCACAGGCCTTCGGCCAAACGGCCTGTTGTCAATGATTTTGATGATGATGGGAGGGCTGTACAGGCTCTCCTTGGGTAAACGCTGTGGGCAGAGGAGAGGGAACACATAACTAAGCAGGGCAGGGAGGGCAGCTGCACTGCATCTCCTCAAAGAGAACCAAGGCAGAGCAGGACAGCATTAGCTTTACCATAGGACGCTGTTTTTACCGGACCTCCAGAGGTCCATCCAACCAATTATGACCCCATCACTGCAGGGTGGGGAGAAGATCCTCACCACTTCCATGAAGAGCACGCAGACATCAAAGTTGGGGTTCTTCTTGACGTTCTTGATGACACAGGACTGCACAAGCTGGCCTCCACACTCCACCAGCAGGCTAGGCGAGGTGACACTGGCCAGCTGGTAGCTCTTGAGGTTCCTCAGCCCCCAGGCCAGGATCTGAAGGGTGAGGGAAACAGACAGAAAAAACCTGAGATGAAGATCTACCTCCAGGGCTCTCACTGAGCTTCTCAGCAATGGAGGTAAACCAGAAGCTTGGCCCACCATGAAGAAGAGATGAATCAACCATGTTGGACAGTCAGTGCTAGGAGAGGCCAGGTCATACAGCAAGTGTTTTTCTGTATGCACCAACACACAAGGTCCACAACTGCTTATCTATTAATGGAGCATCTCTGGTTTGGGCAAATACCATTCTGCTGTGAGGCAGACTGTCCTTCTAAAAAGCAAGAGTGGTCCAGGGGTGACTGTTTGGTGAGACCTGTTTTCCCAGCAAGATAACACTTTTTGACAGATAACCCATGAGTGGGACTCCAGATCCACAGCCTGGCTTAGATCCCATTTTGGGGTCCCATCTCCACCTCCTGCTACAGATGTGTTCAGGGTGTTATTCTATGAGGAGGCTCCCTGTCACTCACCTCAATGGCTGTGCGCTGCAGGACCGGCTTGATCCCTTGGGGGACCATGTAAATGTTGGGCTCCCGCTGGGGTGGGGGGTATGGCAGGTCGGAGTCCTCAGACTGTGGGGGAGCAGAGGTGTGAAGAGCACATCAGGTCATGCCACGATGGGACACCAACCCCACTGTTACCCCTTCCCACGCTGCCTCCCACCCAGAGTCTCGTTCTCCCCACAAATCTCACCCAGGACACCCCGATAAGAGGCCATGATAGGCAGGGGGGTGAATGTACTTGCAAACTGTTTCTCTCCTTTTATCTGACCCTGGAAAAGATCAAACATCTGCTGCTGGGAGCAATCCCTGAGCCTTTCCCAAGGAACTAGGAGGGATCTGCCCCCCATCAGTGTTCAGCCTCCTTTAAGGGAGGAGGGTATGAAAGAGCATGTCCCACACCAGGACCATCAGTGAGACAGTTAAGCAAAGTGATGAGATGAAGCAGCAGCAAGGGGTTAATTAGTTAGCTCAGCCATAGACCTCTGGCAGCTGCCAAGCTGCAGGCCACAGGACAGGACCCAGATAAATCCATGTGCACCATGTATAGCGACAGAGAGGGTGAGACCATATCTAGATGGCAAGGGAGGGATTCAAAATTCACCCTCACAGAGGAGGAAAGCAGAGAGCCAGACTTTCCTGGCTGCTCACAGAGGACGGGCTCTGAGCCCTCCCAGCATTCGGGTTCTTCTTAACCTGCATCTTCATGCTTGGAGTCACCAAAAAGGCAGGAATGAAAGCAAAACCTCTAAAAATGCAGCTCTCAACCAAGGGCAGTTGGAACCAATTTAGGAGACCGGCATTCTTTTCAGGCTGGGGTATTATTGCATTAGATTAAGTGTGTGTGTGTGTGTGTATTTCAATTATAGGATTGGGTCAGGTTTATATATGCATGTATATAACTGCTCTACAAAGGGATTTTTCACAGTGGCATGTTGGATATACTAGATGCTAAGCTTTCATTTTCATTGGCAGTTGCTGGTGGCTGCTGAATCAAGCTGCTTCTTAGCTGAAGACTTTTGGTAACTCCATTTCAGGAAAGATGTCTGGGTTCTCACACGGGGCAGACAGTAAATCTGGGTCAGGCAGTCCCACCTCTCACAGAAATGGTTAATGCTAGCAGGGAAAGGGAAGGTTATCCAGGAGATGAGTGCCAGAGGAGAGCAGGGAGAGGTGCTGAGCATCCCCAGCATCGCTCAGATGCTCAGTGCTTCTGGTAACCTGTTGACCCAGAGCCTTAATTTCAGATTCTTAAATGAGACATTGCACCACCAACATGAGTTGGTCCATCCTTGGGGCAGGGGAACAGACTGAATGGCCCTCAAAGAACTATCACCAGCTCTGGTTTGTCACCCATAGCACTTGGAGCACATCAAGGTGCCCAAGCATGGACCGAACCAAGAAGAGCCTCAGCCTTCCCTTGTTTAATGAGCTATGTTCATTTCTAGCTTTAAATGTGCTTAAGTTGCCTTTTAAGTTGCATAACAGAGGTGCAGGAGGCACATGGCCCATCTCCAACTTTCAGGGGAGGCTCAACCCCCACCCAGACCCTGTGAGATGACGTACAGTCTGTTCCCAAAAAAAGCAAATGCAAATATCATGTGTTGGGGTTCCTTAGAGCCATTGGATCATTTCAATCCTTTATCCTCTGGCAAATCAGTATGGGAAAAGGGGAAAGCTTTGGGGTTCAACAGCAGCTTTGAAAGCAAACAGCGCACCCTTGGCTCCTAACACTGCAACACCATCAGCTAGCACCAGCTATTGCCAAGTCCTTCTCAATCCCTGCTGCTCTCCAGGTTGTTTTGCCATCCTTCTTCCAGGCCTCAGCTGAAATCACCAGCATTAAACATTTTACCAGTTGGGACAGAAATGAGCAGTGAGTCCTGGGGACGAGGCAGGAGCAGGGTGGTAGCGAGGAACAAGCAAATCCCAGAAACAACTCTCAACCCAGACACAGCAGGCTGGGTGGAGAAGAGATCTGTGAAAAGACCTGATGGGTCTGCTGGTAGTTGGGGTGGTTTGAACAAGACAAGTCAGAGGGAACCGGGGTGGAAGGGAGCTGCAGAGATCTTCTAATGCCAACTCTGATGCAGGGTTGGAAGAGACATGAGTGAAAGTCAACACAGATCAGCCCAGTCAAAACAGTGGCTGGAAGCATCTCCCATGTTGAGTATGAAGCTGGGCTATGTTGTTTCAAGAGGGGCATAAAATTCCAGTGCTTGAGGGGATCTAGCCCAAACAGAAACACAGTAGAAGGAAGGCTGGTGCCAGCCCAGTCGTTCAGATACATCTGAGGCCAAATGACACATGTATGAGCCAGATTCCCCATAAAGCTTGTTATTTACTGCTAAGGGCACTGGACACCTCAGGCTGGCATCACTCTTTTGGACGCAGCCTCAGTGGGTTTGTCTGGATGGGGTTCCTGAAGGGCAGGTGGGTCAGGCCATGTCTGAAGGAGATGGTCTCTCTGAGAGTCTCTGTTGGGACTTTGCTTGGTTTCTGGGCAAAGGCAGAGGAGCAGAGGAGATGCAAGTGTTTGAGCATAAAAGGTACCCATTGGAGGAGCCCCTCGGAGAACAAGGCAGGGCTGCAGAGCTGTGGAGTGCCCCATCCAGAAATGGCAGTGGCAAGAAATGGAGGAGAAAGAGCAGAGACATGGTTATGTTTCCAGGAGCTCATCCATCTCAGCCCCCATGGAGCACAAAGACAAGCCCCATGCTGTCAGGAAAGGCTGCTTGGGTGGAAGAAGCCAATCTCCCAAAAATGTGGTTATCCCATCCAACCTTTCAGTGAAATGTATCCAGGCTCTTTGCATGTCCCAGGACCCTTCCAGCTCATCTCCCAGACTTCAGGGTTACCTGACTCCCAGGGTCACCACAACCCTTAAATAGACATGCTCCTTATTCATCCCCATGCCCTGGTTTTTCCAAGACACCAGCCTATCCCAGCAGTGCCTCTTTCAGCCAGAGATCTGCTCTGTAGGATGCACAAAGCCTGGATAGCAGCTTTAAAGGGTTGCCCAAGGAGCAACTTGGGACCCTGGTGAGAGTACTTCCTTCAGAGCAACTGGAACAGTCCAACACATGCCCCAGTTCATGGTGCAAACTTTTCAACTGGGATTTCAGCTGAGGTCCAGCCAAGGGTCAGCCCAGCATTCCAGCTTTCACATGCTTTGTTTGGAAGGGTTGAACACCAGCAGACCCCATGCACACGCATCCCACAGAGGTTTAACATTACCCAACATGCTCTGCCATGTGAAACACTTTTTGGGCTAAGCACAGAGCCCATCTACCCTGTCCTGCTGGCGATCACTCTGGTCACTAAAATCCTGGTGCTATTTTGACTCATCAGAGCAGAAGTGGTTGCCCTGCAGAGGTAAAATTTTAACAACCTCCAAGATGAAGAGACAACTAAATCTTACAGACTCACCTCATCCAGGCTGGAGGAAAGCTCACTCTGGAGAAGAGAAGAGAAATATGGGGTTAGAGCACTTCTCATCCATAAACCCAGCCTATTCATTGTGGCTGATAACAGAACAAGAGATGCTTTCCAAGTTCCCACCCAGCACCCCCCGAGGTTGGAGAAGAAATCAGTGCAGGTAACTTAGAACCATCTAAAATCCAGCACCAGTAAATGTCTTTTCTCAGCTGGGATGCAGGGCAGGAAAGGTGCTGGAGCAGCTGGGAAGCACAGCCCTTCATGGTGGGAATGCTGAAATTATCACAGGGCAGAAAAGTAACGGTGTGTTTGAGCCCTGAAGAACTCTATCTGGAATGGGAAACCCTGTCTTATAGGTTAGAAGTGAGCTGTCCTGCTCGTGGCAGCTCTTCACCATCAGCTGAAGGACACTCTGCCTTCTCTACATGGGAATTCCTTCCCCCTAAAATAAATCACCGAGACGGGATGGACAAACGAAGCAGGGGTGCAACCAGAGTCCACTGCAAACCTCTGCGAGAGCAGCTGATGGTGCTGAGACCCAGCAGCTCTGTAGGGGCAGGGAAGGGGGTGGTTTGAGGGGTGCAGAGCCCAGGAGCTGCAAGCAGGGTAATGGCATTACCTCGAAGCCAGGGATGTGATGGACGGCCGGCTGTGGAGAAAAAAACACACACGTTGCCTTTGCACTCCTGGTGCTAACTCAGCTTTCTGAGTCAGCTGATGTTTCTGATGTTTCCCTCATCAGCAGAAGAGGCTGCGTGAAGATGATGAGGTGCCCCACCCTGACTGCAGAGACATCCCCTCACCCCCTCACTGGTGCCGCAAAGCTCGTACCCACCCACCCACTGCAGCGGCTCCGTGCACAGAGCGCAGCATCCCTCCAGGAGGATGGAGAACCACGTTGGACACAGGGAGGAGGGAGCCAATTAGCACTTCAGGGAGCTTCATCCACCCAGCCTGGCGTAGAGGCACCTCTGGGCTGCAGCCGGGTGCCTCGGCCAGTGGCAAAGCCAAAGAGGAGAAGAGGGGAGGGGGTGGCACATGCAGGGGGACCAAGAGGGTGGTAAAGCACACAGGAGTGTGCTGGGGCATGACAAGGAGCCTCTCCCACCCAGGCTGGCTCTGAAGCAAAGCCTCCTTCCCCCCTGGCTTGTTAGATGAGCGGCCAACACCAAGCTTGCTGCAAGAGTAACCTCCCACTTCAGCTCTCATAAACCCCCCTCCAGAAATTAACTCTGAGCAGAGGGCAGCGATCTGTGGCCAAATGCACCAGGCTCTTCCTGTGGTGTGAAGTTCTGACCTCAGCCCCCACAGCAGGATGAGCTCAGTACCAGGATGGAAGGGCATGAGTGGTGCTTCCTGGCAGCCCAGGCTTCAGTCTAGCACTGAGCCCCTTCCCATTGACACCCTCCACCATGTCACTGAGGTGCAGCCAGTGCTAAACATCACAGCCAGCTCTGCTCAGAGTAGTTGTGATGGTGAAACTGAGGACAGGCATCTGCTGGGCCCACGTGGACATAGCTCAGTGCCATGAAAGGGTTGGATCCTGCCAGGTGCTGAGAGGCTCCAAGGCAAGAGCCCAGCACTGCTGTTAGAGACAGGATCAGGTCTGAATGGGGAACTCACCTTCTCCCTCTGAATCAGCTCAAAGGCAGCCAGGAGCTCCCCAACGTTCCTGTTCCCCTTGATGACCGGGTGCCAGGAGAGCCGCGGCGAGTGTGCCAGGCTGGGCTTGCAAATGCAGCGCCCCATGAACTCATCCGCTCCCTGAAAGGCAATCACAGGCATGGGGAGCTTTCTTCCCACCCTGCTTCCCAGTGGAATCCATCACCAGGCATCCAAAGCTCAGCCAAGACCTTGTTACTCAAAAATCAGGTTGAATCTCAACCATCATGGGACCAGTTCAGGAAAAAAGATGGTTCTGATGTCCACAGAGACTCAAATTTTCAAACTCTTTCCTGTAACTACTAGAGCTAGAAACACACTCTTTCTTATGCAGCTTGGCTTAAACAGGAGGTGAAATACCTATGGTATCACACAGTTTCCAGAGCAGGAGCTCCAAGAATAGCATTAAGTATCAGCAGCTCTTAAAAAGCTCATTCACTGGTCTGCAATGGGACCTTCAGCTGCCTTCACTGCTTCCTGTTGGCCTCTCTGGAGGAGGGAGAGCAGAAGGGTTCCTGAGAGGTTCCTGAGGTGTATTCTAAGTGCTTTTCACTTACTCCCTCCTCTTACACACAGTCTGAAATCCCTTGTGCTCTGCTGACCTGTTGCTCTAGGAAGAAGTACCCACAGTTATCTCACCAGCCCCCCAAATGCCATCACTAGAAGGCACTTTAGCTGACATTGGGCTGCTGGGCAAATGACAGTGCATCAACCCCTGCTTGCAAGACTGCTTTAAACCCTGCCCAAAGCTTTTTCTACAATGAAATAGAGGTAACTTGGCTACTCTGCAAAACACAATGTAGATGCCACCTTGATAACAGGAGCAGGGCCACCAAGGACATCACTCAGAGAGCTGCTTGCTGAAATTTTGTCTTCTGAGCATCCACATCAATGTCTGAGCCACCCTGAGATGTTACAGCACTGCACTCCAGAAGGCAGGAGCAGTGCCATGCATTTGTCCCATCTATACCAGCACACTCACAGCAGGAAGGTCCAGCTCATGCCAACACACTTACATAGGTGTCATGGTCATAAATTTCCACCACGATGTTGGGAGGGGAGTCAGACACATTCTGGGGGTCTCCAAAGATCTCTATCTCATAGAAGATGAGTGTCTGGTCCCAGGTGGGGTTCAAGGTGTTCTTGATCACCACTGTTTTCTGGCTTTGGTGGAGGAAGGAGACAATGGCATAAGGATCTGCAAGGGATGTTAGACAAGAAGCAAAGGATGAATTAGAGCTACCAGTCCACAAAGGAGAAAACAATTCAGTCATTCAAGGGCCAACAGGATGGGCAGGGAAGACTGTGAACAAGCTGAAGGAGCTTGCAGACCTTTTAGAAACAGTGATGATGTTCCCATCATGATGCAGGGAATTCTAAGTGAGAAGAGAATGAGGTTAAGTTCTCCAACACTTATCCCTGTACACCAGATATTCACAGCTCAGGTACTTCCCAAGCTAGATGAGGTGTCTGCACGTTTAGCAGTCCTGCAAAGGGGTTGTCTTCCACAGACCTGCCCTGTGTCTCCCTTGAACATTACCATTGTATTGTCCAGTGAGGACTCAAAACTGCCTGAAGAATCATCCTCTCGTGGTTTTTTGCAGTACCCAGCTCTTTCTATCTCCCCAGTTCTTGCATTAGGAGAGAAGGAGCAGCCCACCCTTGCCCACCTGCACTGACACTTGGGGTTCTGCAGGTTTCTATCATGCCAACCCTAAATCATCTCTTTTTCAAGCTGAAGAGTCTTGGCCTATTTATTCCTCACAAAGGCCCAATCCTGACCCCTGCTTGTTGCAGTTCTTTTAGAGACAAGACAACCACAATGGTCCACATAACTCAGCTGTCTATCTACACAAAGACTTTCCTTCTTATCCCACAGCAGCCTCCTTTCCTTGAAAACCTTTGATAAAGGATTTTTTTGACAAAAACCTTTTGGACATCCAATGAGACCATGTTAATGAGAGCAACCTTATCCTCTGGCTTGTGGTAGCTCCAGCTGGTGGAGACGCCGTGACCTTCCCTGGCCTCATCTCCCAGCTGTCCACTGCTGTAGCAGTAGAAATGTCCTCACTGTTTAGCCTGATGTGTCCTGGTTCAGGTTATCCCCATGACTCCTCACCCTGTCCACCAGCAGTGAGGGGGCACAAATGATTCACTTACTGCCCTAAGGTGTGGGCTTTCCCCCCAAAAGATGACTCTACAAGGATGAGTGTTCAAGTGGTGATAGAATGTCCCTCCTCTGGCACAGACATGGTGCAAATGGTCTCCCAGGGAGATGCAAGAGGTGTCAGCACTGCACATATGGGTGACCAGCTCCTTCAGGTCACCCCCTTCTGTGAAGACCAGCCCATGAAGAAGGTGGCTGGGACATCACTGCCTGTCTTTAGCCCCTCCAGAAGGGACAGGAGCTGAGGATGTAACCAGCAACCAGCCAGAGCCATCCTCTCAGTCCCTTTGCATGAGCTTTGGTAACCTTCCATGTCTTGCAGAGGGTTTTGGGTTCGCCACACTCTGGATTATCCCACCTGGCCTCCAGCTGCCCCACCAGACAGCTCTGTGTTTCCCTTAGGGCTGCAGCATGACATCTGCCAGCCCCACACAGATGTCTCCAGTACTCCAGCATCTCACCAGACTCCCATACTTAGGCACTGAGCTGGGACCAAGGTGTCTTACCCCCAACTTGGGGCAGAGCCAGAGGTTTCTCACTGCAAGGCAGCAGCAAAGGGTGAGTAGCCTCCCTTAACAACCAAAGCAATTAACACAGGAAGCCTGAGATCAATTAACAACGGAAACATGAAACCTGAGCCCTCTCTAACACCTTCCCTTCCAGACAGCTTCAAAGAGCACGTGGCCCAAACCTGCTGTGGACATCCAGCACTGCCCATGGTGGCACCAGGGATGGGGACAGGATGGGCAGTGGCAGAACAGGCTCAAAACACGCCGCAGGACCCCGTTATATGACCCTGTGGAAACTGAACACCTTTCATGACCTGATAGCATCTACTGGTCCTACACAAGGATGAGAGCTCCAACATTGCTGCATCCCACCTGGCCAGTCCCAGGTGGATCCCCGAGCTCTGGTTACCCACAAAGCCCACAGTGGTAGGACACATCACAAGCCTTTTTGGAAGGACAAAGGCTACTTCCTGTGCTTGGCACCCAGCATGATGGGCCACCACAAGACACCGATGCACCAGATAGTGTATGGGGATCCACCAGCACACTGTGGGTACCACTTGGGTCACCTCCAAAGCCAGTCCCAAGAGACCTACCAGCATCCAGGAGTATATCAAACCTTACACATGCAACACATAGTGCACCATGCAAACCCCCACAGTCCCAGGAAGGGTCCCCCTAACCTGCAGAACAGCACGTGCACCCCCACACCAGCACTGAGAGGAGACTGTGAGCCGATGCTGGGACCAAAACATGTCTTGCCTACCCTGGAGGTGGAGGACCAATCCCCAGACACCTGAACTTAGGGCCAGCAGAGCAGGGCAGCATCCCTCACCCTCCCTCCCCTCTCCAGGGATGGCAGGGGGGGTGGTCAAAGGGGGTGTATTTCTTTCTTGGTGTCCAGAGCACAGCAGACGTGTTTAATGAGCCGGGGCTGCTTGCGAGGTGGCCGGCTGGAGAGAGCACTATTCACGCTGGGAAGAACCTTTTCCACTTACACACTTTTTTCCAGTAAGAGGAAAGCAGAATGCGTTACAATAAACAAAAAAACCATGGATTTGGATTTGCATTTTTGCTCTTTTTTTTTTTCTTCTTCCCCCCCCCCCCTTTCCCTTCTTCTTTTTTAAAGGAGGCCTCCATAAAGCCCCTTTGTTTAGACCCTGGTGTGCACAGAAGGTTTATTTTTATAACTGTGTAAAGCCCCCTTAATGAACTCCTTTATGCTTTGTTAAGGCAGCAGAGATCACAATTCCACATTGTGGCATGTTGTTACTCATGTTGTCCTTGGCCGGGTTTTTCCAAAGGAAGGGACTCCCCTCCCCGCTCCGCCGATCGGGGCCATGAGATCACCCCGGTCCCTACCACCTCGAACAACAAACCCTTTGTGGAGGTGGAGGGGAGACGGGACCTCGGTGGCCACAGACACTGGATGATTGTTTGGGTGCCCTGCACCTCTCCGGGGTGTTCCTGCCCCCCTCAAGCCCCTCTAGTTTAACATACTGGGGGAAGCAAGAACCCCTTGGGACTGTGGTCCTGCTACTTGATATGGTGATGCCCAGGTGCCCCTCCCTGTCCCCACAAAGCATCCTCACACCACACCACGTTCAGGGGCTGTCCCCATGTCCCATCCAAGGTCTGTCACAGCTGTGCCAACACTGGTGGGCAATCCCATGCCCAGCCCCTCCACAAAACCTCCCAGCAGACAGTCAGGGACAGCCTCAGAGGGATGCTGGGTGTGTCCTGCCCACAGGCATCACTGCAGGGGGGTGTGGATGCTCTGGGGATGCCTGCCCTGGGACCTGCTCCCATCTCAGATGTGGCCCCCACCACACAACAATGAACTGACGGGGGGGCTTCTTGCTTTGCCCCAGCTCTGACTCAGAGGTAGACAGTAACATCCCTGCTGTCCTGCTTTCCCACCTCAAAATGACACCCCAAAGCATTAACGGGTGTGGGCAAAGGCAGCTTTGGGCACAAGCACCAAAAAGCTGCAGGGACACCTGGCTGGGATGGCCCAGCCCATGGGGAAGAGGACGTGGGACCCTCTTGATGCCAGGAGCCAGTCCTTGATCAGGTCAAACACAAAGGACCATCCCTGGCCCATCCTCCCACCTCCACAGCCACACTTCAGCCTCTGCTGCAAACACAATGATGCCAAAATGAAGCTGCCTACACCCAAGCACCCTTCAGCACCAAAACATAACAGAGCTGCCCAACAGATGAAGTGGCATCTCTTATTCTGACTCGACCTCCTAACCCAGAAAACACGAGTTTAGCACAAAAACATCCCAAGCACACCAATGCACATCTGGCGAGTTCAGAAATGCCTGAAGCTGCTGTGCTGGGCACGTGTTGAGCAGCAGCACATGGAAAGTTCAAAGCCCAGGACAACCTTTTATCTACCTTTATCCACACTTTACTTCCCATGAAGGGGAATTTTTTTAGAGTTCAGTCTGGAGGATGCCCAGTTCAGGCATCAGCTCCTCCAAGGAAGCCCCCGAGCCGCTGTCTCCCAGCCCCCTTGCAAAGTTTCCAGGGTACACTGTGGAGGAGCAGCAGCTCAATTTAATATTTGGTCCTGAAAACAAACACAAACCATTCTGTAGATTTGCCACTGTTAGATATTTTCCTTTTCAGCCATAATTTCAATTAATTCTTTCATTCCTAACAAACAGGGTCTCCCTTCTACAGCTTCAACCCCTTCCCCAAACCACAGGACAAGTCCCCGCACAGACCCCAAATCCAGGAGACTTGAAAGGACAGGCAAGAGCCCAGCCAGGATTCGACTAGCTGGGAGCAAGCTGGATGCTGAGGGCATGTAAATCTGACCAGAAACTCCACAAGGATGCTGGAAAAGAAGAGACCTGTCTGCTCCAAGGTCCTAATTACACCCTTGCACCCTTTCTAATTTTTCTGAGCACACCTCCCAGAGGTTTCTGCCCCGTGCTCCATCATCTTGACACCATCCCAGAGCCTTCTGCCATCCCCTAGTTCGCAGGGGGGGATAGGGGAGCAGCTCAGGGCAATGTAAACAAACATCCCTGCCCTCTACCCTGAGTCACCTGCTACCCAGCCTCAACACCAGCTTTCAGCATCCCCTCAGCTCGAGGAGAAGGAGCTGTCAGCAAAGCAAACAGCTCTGACTCACGGCTGCCCTGGGCAACCTGTGGTTTCTGGTTGGTTCCCCACACAAGAGTTCTTGAATCTCTGATGGTTTTGCTGATGGGAAATGAAGCTGCCAGGCTGGTCGCCTCAAGAAAGCCTCATGCCACAGTCCTTTATGGTGTGGCTGCCACATCACTGAATACCCCCAAAAATAGCCCCTGGCTAATTACAGGCACAAACCCCACCTGAAAAGCTGTCCTTATCCATGGCGATCAGATCCCGAGCTTGGTACATGTAGCAGCGGAGGTGGTATCTGTTCCCACCTGTGAGGAGGAATAGGAAACAGAGTCCAGGGATCAGCACAGGGCATGGGGAACAGCTATGGTTTTAACCAGCCCTGCTCCCATCTGAGGGCAGCGTGCCTTAACCCTGCCCGTGGCTTCCCACCACAGCACTGAACCCTGGCAGTGCTCCCAGGGGGACAAGCCATGCCCCATCCTTACCCACCCCCCTCCTTCCATCCGCCTGCACTCAGGGTGGGTGAGAGGAAGATGATGGGAAATTCTCAGCTATGGGGTCCCCACAGAAAAAACACCCCCCAACCAGGTCTCACTGCAGGGGAATCTCCCCCACACACCCCCAACCCTCAGGATCTTACAGTCAAATATGCATGAAATGGTGGGTCTGTTGACACCAAAACTGAGGGTGGAGATGGATTTGCCATCATCACTCTTGTCGTCTGTCACTCCCCCCTGCAAGAGAAAGCAAGGTGAGGTCAGTCATGCCAGGACCCCCTTTGCAGTCAGGGCTCCTCACGGGATAGGGTTCTCCAGGACATCATCCACACGTGTCCAAGAGGACTTCGGGCTTCCCTGTGGAGGGACCCTCAGGTTCTTCTGCCCCAGGAGGGCAGAGAGGACCCAGCTCCTGACCCATGCTGTGCTGGGAGAGAAAACAGGACCCAACACCAAAAGCAGCCCCAGGGTCTCCAATACACACCCCACCTCCCAGCGTCCCACCAGCACAGAAGAGCCTCTCCACAAAGGGCATCATTCCTGGAGCAGCAGTTGAAGCAACCTCAGTAAGTTGCCTTGCAAGCAAAATTAATGGAGTACAAACGTTGTGAACAGGGATACAGACGGTGTCCCAGGCAGCCAACTGCCCCATTCGCTGCCCAGGAGAAGCCTCAGCCATGGCTCCTCCCTCTCCTTGTGCTCCCCAGCACTTCACCACCTCCTGATTGCCACATTCACCCTGAAATATTTAGCTGCAGGAAAAGGAGCGTGGAGGTAGCTTCCTGGCAAAAGTAAAGCTGATCTTTAAATATTTTTCAATCCCCAGATGCTGGGGAGAGAGAAGGTTAGAGAGGAAAAGGAAAAGAAAGAAGGAAACACCCCACACCCCCTCCCCAAAAAAAAAAAAAGCAGGTCCGGGATGGAGTTTCCAGAGGCTGGAGCTGCCTGATCCCAAAAACACTTCAGGAGCTTAGGTGGTCTGCAGCGCCATCCTTGCCTTTCCAGGCAGGAATGGCAATTACTGTGCCGCTGTCTGCAGAGGAAGCCCCGGGGTTTGCTGTGTATTTACGGCGGCAAAGGTCTGCAAGCCTTCCCCTCCTCGCCCTCCTCCCTACGGGAGCTGAATAGCTCCTCAGTTATTTTTAAGACCTTTCTGCCCACCCGTCCCCCCCCCCCCCCCCATCCCAACCTGCATCCGCGGCCAGGCTGGGGAAAGGCGAGTGGAGGAGGCAGGGGTTGCTCTCTGAACCTCTCAGCAAGGGTTTGGGGACCCCCCCCCAAGCCTGTCCATCACAGGGAAGGGGGGCTCCTCACACACCATGGGAAGCACACCGTGGGGAGGTGCAGAGCCCAAGCTGGGCTGTAAGAGCTGGCAGAAGCAAGGGAGATTTTCCAGCCTGGCATGGAAAAGCTCCCCAAAGGATTCCCTGGGCTGATTTTTGGAGGAGGATGGGAGGAAATGGGGCTTGGGGGTTGGGAGGGCTGCTCACAGCTCCGGGGTAGAGCTGCTGGACTTTCCATCAGAAACCAGAGACATGCCCAGGGGTCACACTGTGTCCTGTGGCCCTTCTCTTTCAGTGCCTCCCAGTGATGAGTGAGCTGCCAAATGGCAGGTCCCAAAAAAAAAACAGGGGCACAGAGAGGGACCCCAAAACCAAGGTGAGGTGATGGAGGTGATGGCCAAGCCAGCAAGCCCGAAGGAAAGGAAGGCAGCCCAGCTTCTATGGGGAAGATGCAGGGGTGAAATACAGGCAAGAAGAGAGGAAATGGCAGGGTGGTGCTGCAAGGAACAGTTTACCCTGGCTTCACGATTCATGTACTGGTGGGAGCACCAAAAGCCTTCCACATCACCAGCCTCTTGGCCTCAAGCACCCTCTATCAGTCATCTGGAACCCACCACAAGCAGAACAAGCGCATCTTGGGTGTCCCTGGGCGTAATTATGGGGGGTGCCGAGGGATTGGTGATGGAGAGGACAGGGTGGTCATGGCAAGGGCAAAGGCAGGGAGATGGAAGATGGGGTGCTTCACTCATGGGCTCACCATGGATCTACTCCCCTGAGCCCTGCCCAGAGCCACCCAGGGACTGTCCCATGATGTGGGTGGCTGCAGGATGGTTCCAATGATTGCCAAGAAAACAGGGTACACTGGGAAGGCCAGAGCATCCTTCTGTATTGGAGAGCCCAGGGCTGTGGGCAGCAGGAGAGAGCAGGAGAGTCCATGGGAAGCAATACCTGGGGTGGCATGGCCCACCCCAAATTACCCATCAGGGTAACTGCAGCCAAGAGCCCAGCACCGTGCAGCAGCACAAGCCCTCACAGCAGCATGTGGCCCAGCTGCAGGCAGCACTATCCTGTGAGCAGCTGCACTGCCCAGCCCTGATGCTGTTCCCCATGGGACAGGGATCAGGGAATGTCCCCCCTCCCCATTGTTTGGGGCCAGGGGAAGGATGGAACAGGAGTGAGCAGTGAAATAAGTCTCTGAGCAGAAGTGGGGGTAAAAGTGTGCTTGGGGAGAGTGAGTGTGCAAAAGAAATCGTGTGTGCAAGTACACGTGGGGCTGGGGGATGGCTGTGACACAGCAGTGCCAGGTGAGGGGCTCAGACTGGTGTGACGTGGGCACATAGCAGGCACCCCCCCAGTTCTTCCCACTGCTGGGAGCCAGGCTGGCTGCTCACACCCTGCGGTGTCCATCCAAACAGGCGCTGAGCTCACCCTGCAAAGGTGCTGGGCCCCATGCACAGCCCTGGGGCTGCAGCTGCCAAGGTCTACAGGGGCAGCACTGCCAGAGTGGTGGCATTTTGTGGGGGGGGAAGCTTCCTCCAAGGGGTACCCAGCTCCTACAAAACCCACATCAGGAGCCGGGCAACTCACTTGGGGCTCAGCTTTCCAGCTGCTGGCCCCAATGTTTTGGGGTTCCTACATCCCAGGCACGTTCCTCCTGGCCATGTTCGGTATTATGGTCCCGTTGGGAAGGGAGTTAGTGCCTGGGGGGCTGCCTTGTTCTGCCTGATTTTGCGCTTTAGAGCCCCCCCATCCCACCGCCGTACGGGTGCTTTGCTGGACGGGTCCGGACTGCCCACGCCAGAACCATCCCCCAAACTCTAAAGGGTAAAAAGCTGCGCTGGGGAGCGCTGCAGGCTCCCTCTCCTGGCAGCATCTCCGCTCTGCTTCAGCGTGGTCTGAGCTGGCCGCAGAAGCTCAGGCTCCAGCTGCTGCCTCATCCAGGTGCCCTTCTTGGATTTCACGCCCCTGCCGCCCCAGTCTTCAAATGCTGCCCCCCCTCTGCCTGCCTTAAAAACGCACTGGAAATGGATACAGCAGAAAATCAGCGCCCACCCTTCCCAGCCTTCAGCACCCGCTCGTATGTTCCCATCCTTGGCATCACTTCACCCCATCACCCTGATCCCATCAGCATCATGCCCGAGTCCCTGCCCCAGGAGAGGTCAGCCCTGTGCAGGTCTGGAGGCTCTGGGGTTACTGGATGGGACAAGCTATGGAAGCCTAAGTATTATTTTGGGATGGAATGTCCTGGAAAAGTATGCAAGTCATTCAAGCTGGAAATGTGTGAAGCTGCAAAACCAGGGAGCATGGCAAGACCCTTTATAAAGCCAGCTGCAGAAAACCCAGCAGCCACAGAAAGGGCAGCCAGTAACCCCAAAATAGGAAGGCACCAAGGAGAGCCAGTGACCGACTGTGGAGGGGAATAGGATGAGCAGCGCCCAAAGGGCTGAAGAGGGATGGGCCTGCTGCTGTCCCAGGCTGCTCCCTCCTGAGCTGCCACCCTGCAGGGACAGCTTTCCCAAAATCTCCACTCCTGGAGTACATCCTACACCTTGCCAGACAGCATCGCACTGCCTGGGTGACAGTTGCACTCTCAGGAGCAGCACAGTCCCAGGGTAACAGGCCGTGGTGCTCCCCAGGACCTTGGCTGGGGGTTTCCTTGTGTCCTGCTGACAGTCAAAAAATTCATGGGTCAGGGGTTTGCTTGGAGTAAGGGATGCCTGTGGTGGGGGGTGCAGGAGCAACAGGGACAGTTAGGGGACAGTGTGCTGGGGGGGAGGGAAAAGGAAAGTAGGGAACAGCAAGGCATGGCATGGCATGGCATGGCATGGCATGGCATGGCATGGCATGGCATGGCATGGCATGGTATGACACGACACAATATGGCAAGGCATGGCACAGCATGGCATGGCATGGCATGGCATGGTATGGTATGGTATGGTATGGTATGGTATGGTATGGTATGGTATGGCATGGCATGGCATGGCATGGCAAGGCACGGCACCATATGGCAAGGCATGGCACAGCATGGCAAGGTATGGCATGGCAAGGTATGGCACAGCCCAGCACAGCATGGCACAGCACAACATGGCAAGGCATGGCACAGCACAGCATGGCACACACAGCATGGCACAGCACAGCAGAGAATGGCATGGCAAGGCATGGCACAGCACAGCACAGCATGGCACACAGCATGGCATGGCAAAACAACAGCTTTTTCTTGCCAGAATGTGTTTTCAGTTGGCAAATAAGCAGGTGCTGAACTGGATGTGCTGCATGTAAGTAAATGGAAGTTGCAGTCGTCAGCCTGGCACAAGACAAATGAGAGATCCAAGGGCTGGGCACTCCTCCCATGCTGCCTGGCATGGCCAGGGTGTGCTTGGGAAATAAATCTGGAGAGTAGGTAGCAACAGGTCGAGCAGGCTGCTCAGGGGGTGCAGGGCTGGAAGGGGCAGCCCCTGCAGCTGGGGAGGGTTCATCAGCACATCAGCGACCCTGAAATCAACCCCCTGCCACCACGTCACTGGGAGCATGAGGTGGCTCCCCGCCCCATTGCCACTTCACTGAGGCATTTTTCTCCTCTTGCCCTTTGCTTCAGTCCCTGCCCTGTGCACACAGGGAGGGAGGTTCCTCCCTGGGTCTCCCCTGCACACCCTGATCCTCCCCCCTTGTATCTGTCAGCCCCAGCTTCCCCAGCCCAGCAGCCAAACCCACAAACCCGTCTCATCTGCAAGCTAACAAAGGCAAGATGAGGGCACAGCTGCGCCTCTTGGAAAACTGCACAACCAAGCCAAGACCTAAGGCACCTCACCAGACACCCCTGCACCCACCCTGGTGCCAAGGGAGGGCAGGGGGCATGGGGGGGGTTCCTGCACAGCCACATGTGATGCCCACACACACCCACACACTTATGTCATAGGGCTTTCTAGCTAAACCCTCCTGGACTGTCTCTGCTGAGAAGCAGAGTGATGAAATATCTGACCAAAACACCTCCCATCAAGGGCCCCCAGGGTGATGGGGGAGAAGGGTCCCACTGGCAGGCAGGACACCCCCCACACACACACCAGATGATGCCAGCGTGAGTTTGGGACTGATGCATGTGAAAGTCACAGAGCTGCTGCTGTCACAAAGAGGAATTTGCTGGGTTCAGATACTGGACAGGGGGGAGGACAGAGCAGGAAGAGGAAGGGGAAAAGCCAAAATGGGGGGCAAAATAAAAAAGCAAAGCCCCCTAACAGGGGCTTTGTGCTGTTGGGTCGGTTCTTGTCCAATTATTGGAAAAGCCAAAGGGTTATGAAATCAGCCCATTAAGAAAGCCAGAGTATCAGCTAAACCAACAGCAGCGAGTGCGGGCAGCAGGTAACGAGCAGGAGGTAATGAGCTTTACTCCAGGTCTGCTCCCTGGAAAGGGACAAAGGGTGGGAGCCGACCCAACCAGGCTCCCCCCAGAGATTTTTGGCAAGGGTGGGGAAAGCCGTGTACCTACCAGGGCCCCTTCCAAGGCGAAGACAGCAGCGGCCCCGGTGCGCTCCAGCGGCTCCATCCTTCGCCTCCAGCGGCGCCGGCGGAAGGTGTCGGTCCGGCGGTGCTTCAGGTGGAAGCGCCAGCCGAAGAGCGAGGCGTACTCCCAGCCCTCCCCGTCCAGCTCCTCCTGCTTGTGCTGCCAGGCAGAGACACAAAGGGACTCAGGGGTCCCACCAACCCCATCGTCCCCTCTCAGGGGCAAAGCTGCTCGTGTATGGGGGTTTCCACGGGTAGGGAGGGTTCAGCCTCTTCCAGGTGTTGCTTGTCACAGTTGCTCCATCCCGTGTCCTCCCCATATCTCTCCAGCTTAGCTGGGGAGTCAGCCCTGCATTCAGTCACCAGGGTGAACCCCACTTGAAGAAGGGTCCTACTGGGCTGGGGGCTGCCTGTGCTGAGCAAGGAGGGGGCCGCATCCTGCCCGGGTCTGGGTAACACCAATGCCTCCATCTCCCCAGCTTTTGCCATCTCCTCTTTGCCACCACCTCTGATCCCTCCAGAGGCCACCACAACTCTGCTACCACGGGACATCCTCCTGGGGCATTTGATCACAAGCCTCTAAAGGCTTTCCCCCCCCAACCCTAATAAAAAGCTGCATCACCTCTCTGTGACACTTTCTTCCCCTTGGAAAATGGGGTGCCAGGGGTTCCCAATGCTCCCCATCCACAATTAGCCAGAAAAAGTGCTGGAGTGGGAGGGAGATGTCATGGGAAACGTGCTGGAGTGGCGGGGAGGAAGAGCAGGAGTGCTGCGGTGATATTTGCAGCCCAATTGCACCACCTAGAGGGAAGCAGGACTGGGACAGACCGGGGACCTCTACCAGCCCCGATCCCACGAGCTGCTCGATGGCGCCGTGGAGGTCCCTATCCCACGCCAGAACCCAACCAAAGCAGCTCTGGAGTGGTCTACCCCCCTCCTGTGAGATGTTGACCCCCATGGTGGAAACCACAGAGACTGCTGCTGCTGCTGCTCCAACCCAGGGGCACCACGCTCCAAGTTTCTGCAGAAAGCCAAGGCGCCTCCAACTCCACACAGAGAGACAAGGACATGGCCCCAACCCAATTCCAGCCTCTTCTCCCCAGTCCTGGCCTGGCCTGGCCTGTCCTACCTTCCTCATGGACTCCATCTGTGCCAGGTCCCTCCGCCGCAGCCGCACCCAGCGCCGGCGCCGGTTGGTGTGGTACATTTTCTCCGCCGGCACCCAGGCCTTGGGCTTGCGGTCCGGTGGGATGGTGATGCCATACTCCCAGCCTTGGAGAGAAGGGGACAGCAAGGTGAGGGAGGGATGGAGAAGAGCACCCCCCCCACCCTTGCATCCCACCAGGGACCTCTCTTCACCTACATCCAGGTTAGAACAGCAAAAGGCTGTCCCAACACAACGCACCGTCCCAGTTTTTGGTTCATGATGCAGATAAGGACCTATTCATGCTCTACCCTGCCCAGGCAATGGGCTCATGGTGTCCCACCAGCCTTTGGCTCAAAGTCTGGGGACTCTCCTGCCTGTTCTTCCTTCTTCAGGCAACCCTGACACTTGTGACTGCTTTGGATGTTCCCTGGCCTGATGCTTTCATTTGTTCTTTCACCAGAAGACAGCTAAGATCTTGCAGAAGAACAGCTTGGCCTTTCCCTAGCTCCAAGGGAAGCACCACCTTTGTGGCTGCCCATCCCACAGCTTCAGCCTCAGCCAGAGCAAGGAGCAGAAGGTATCCCCAGGACCTGATCCCCTTTCTCTTGAAGCCTGTGGGGCACCTCACACAGCCATGAAGGGCAAGTTAGCATCCCTGGTGCTGATGGGAACAGGGAAGGAAACACCACCATGGGCAGAGTCAGGGGGAATGAAAATAGGACAGAGGTCCCCAAACTGGTTCCTGATACCTTTTTCATCCACAGCTCTGTTGAGGTCTGTGTCCCACTCCACATCTTCCCATTTCCAGCCCGGAGGACACTCAATCTCATCCTTGTGCAGGACCTTCTCTCCATTCTGCGGGACACAAGAGTGTTTTCAACTAGGCAGTGCCCAGCAGATGCCATGGGACACCATGAGCACCTGGGGGCTTCCTGCCACTGCAGCTCGTGGGGGTGCTCAGCCCTTAGCTGCCCACTCTCCCCTTACCACATCAGTGTAGGCATCTGTCATGTGGATCCACTGGCCTCCAGGCAGCCGGACCTGGTTCTCAAACACCTCCTCCACAAAGCTCAAGTGCCCGGCGTCCACGTCGTGCAGCAACCTGCCCCCCACCAAGGACATACAGAGCGTCAGGGGCTCCCCACTCCTGCCCTCCCAGCCCTGCACTGGCAGCAGGACAGCACTGTGCCCTCCCTCCTCTCACACCACCCCAGCACACACCTTCCCTCAAGAGCCTCTTCTACCCCAGAGGCACCAAGCAAAGCTCCCAACGAGACCTCGGCGACCCTCAGGCCAAGCCCAAGACACAGCTCAAACCAGATGCAAGAAGGCAACTGAGCTGTGCTGAGCACCCACCATCTCCTCCCATCCCCTCAGCGCCCAGCTGGGATCCCACCTCCAAAGCTCCTGGGCATGGGACTTGCAGGAGGCACCCCAGGGAGCCAGGCATTGAGGCTGTTATGTCCCTGAGTACCTGTGCAGCACCCACCACCCCAGGGACATCCTCCAGCGCAGAGACAACGCACGTTGCTTTAATGCTGCTGCCTACCAAGGGCAGGGCAGGCAGGAAAGGAACCCCCATGGGCTCCTCAGACCTCCATCCAGCTTTCTGGGTGAGCTTGCCACCAGCTTAGCATCTGCTTGGGTTTTTGGGGTGCCCACAACAACCCACCCAGGCCCTGCTCTTTGCAGAAAACCCATTGCTCACGTCTTCTCTGGGCAGATGAACCAGTCTCCAGCCCAGGTCCAGCCTGTGGAGGGGCGAAAGCTGTCCTTGGGCAGCTTGATCTTGCCTGTGACATCTGAGTATTTGGGGTAGGTCAGGCCAGTCGTGCCCCAGTTCCCCACCAGCGCCAGCTTGGTCTGGTTCTCATACTGGGGGAGCAAAAGCAGAGAGGTTTTTGCAATTGGAGGCACATGAATAATCTTTTTGCAATCCCATGAATAATCCCTTCCTTCCCAGAGAGCTCCATCCAGACAACAGATCTCCTGGGAAGAGCCTAGCCCCTCTACCAGCCCCTGCCCCAGAGGGACCCCCAGATTTCACACACACACCCCCCCACCATCAGGCAGAAGGAGGTGTGAAGCCATGATGCAGCTTTCTGACCCATTCCAGACCATTCTGCCCAGCCTTTTGGGCTGGATGCTGGTAGAAACAGACCCTTCTTCACTGGATGGGAGGGGCTGATGTGACCCCCACCTGGCAGTGCCCTCACCCACAGCCCAGTCCACCCCCTCCACACCATGGTGGACTTGTTCTGCTGTGAGATGCTCACAGTTTCAGCAAAGACAGAGAGCTTCCCCTCAGCATACTGGTTGAACTCCTTCTCATCGACCGACAGCCCAAACCAGAGCTGGACCCGGATCTGGGCTGGGATCCTTGGACCCATCGCCTCCTCCTGGGGGTACTGCCAAAGACAGAGAGCAATTAATATGTTAATGATATTAATGAAGGGTGATCGGCATGTGAGGCTGGGGGTGGTGGGTACAAAGCCCCTGTAGCCCTGGATGAGGACGTGGGAGGGGTGGGTGAGACACAGAGCATCGCTGGGAATTGGGACAAGCTCCACGAGGTGCAGAGGCCTTTGGGGATGACCTTGGAGACAGCCTCCAAGGCCAGGACACCAAACCCAGCAAGGAACTTCAGCAAACCCAGAAAGAAGAGACAGGGGGGCATCTCACCACCCTTCCTCCTCCCCCTCCATCACTTTTTCCCCCCTTCCAAGCAACACTAACTTTCCATCCAGAGCTCAGCTACAGGGGAAAAAGAACCCCAGCCCCACCAATGTATTTCAATTCACCCTGTGGTGCCAGCTGAGCGTGGTGCTTTGGGGTTTGGTCCATTTATTTGACTTCACTTTAGTTTTTCAGAGCTGGCTGCTTGTCTGCTCCCAGGCTGGCACACCAGGAGAGGCCAGAGGAACACCATGCCAGATCCCAGCAGCTCAGGAAGTGCCTGGCATAAGAGGCTGCAGCTTAAACTTCCTGGGGTGGCAGAGGGTCAGGAATTTGGAAAAACATAAAATAACATTGGAAAATTACCCTTTTATGACTTTTTTTTTAAAAAAAGAAGCCCCACCTGGGCCGAGGTGCACCCAGCTTCACTCCCCAGAGCCGTGCAGAAGGTATGAAGGTATTCACAGGGATCTGCTGTAAGGAGGAGCTGGATTCTCCCAGAAGCACAACCAGGTTCTCACCGTGCAGGAACCAGCTCAACAGAGTTGAAACCAGGGCTGATGGTCCCCAGACCCCACCCCCAACCCTGCGGGGATGCTCGTGGGTTGTGTCAGGCATTCAGGCTTCCCTACAGCCCTTTTTGGGGTATTTTTGAGGGGAAAAGGCTTTAGAGATGAATCCCACAGCCAAGCATTCACAGCCCAGGTACCTTCAGGAAGATGGTCTGCAGCTTGCCGCAGTTCTTGCCGCAGCAGCTGGAGATGCCCCTGGAGAAGAGGACCTCGTGGGCTGGCAGGCGGGCGTACCCCACGCGCTTGTCCCCTTGCAGCATCCAGATCACTATGTCAGGCAGGCTGTTTTGGGGCTGGAAAACACAAAAGCCACAATGTCCAGCTGGAGGGTTCTGAACTTGAGCATCGGATGTGGAGGGATGCAGGAGTCTGGAGGGCAGCTGTGTCCCGAGTCCCGCTGCCAACCCAAGGCCATGGAGTGAGACCACTCAACCCAAACCCCTTCTCAGCAGCTCTGGATCTCATCTGGGTCTGGTCAGGGCAGAGCAGCTCCCCGTGTTTCCCCAAGCCCCACCCTCCACAGCCAGCCTGGGTCACTGGACCTTCAGTTGAGGGTTTGCACAGAATCACAGGATGACCGGGACTGGAAAGCACCTCTGGAGATTATCTAGTCAACTCCCCTGCCAGATCCTGCAGGATCATCTTGAGTAGGTTACACAGCACAGAATTCAGGCAGGTTTTGAGTCTCTCCAGAGATGGAGACTCCACAACCACCTTGGGCAGCCTGTCCCAGGGCTCTGCCACTCTCCCAGTAAAGAAGTTCCTTATATCTAGGTGGAACTTCCTATATTCAAATTTATGCCCATGGCCTCTTGTCCTGTCACTGGGCACCACTGGAAAAAGATTGACCCCGTCCTCCTGACCCACACTCCTTGAGTGTTTACAAGCATTGATAAGATCCCCCCTGTCTTCTCTGGGCTAAAAAGTCCCAAGTCCCTTCTTTGTAAGAGAGATGTTCTAGTCCCCTCATCATCTCCACAGCCCTTTTCTGTTAACCCTCTCCAGTAGCTGCCTGTCCTCCTTGACCCAGGAAGCCCAGCACTGCACTCAATATTCTTGATGAGGCCTCACCAGGGCAGAGTAGAGGGGGAGGAGAACCTCCCTTGACCTGCTGGCCATGCTTTTCTTGATACACCCTGGGGTGCCACTGGCTTTCTTGGCCATGAGGGCACACTGCTGGCTCATGGTCAGCCTCTTGTTCACCAGGACTCCCAGGTCTTTTTCCACAGAGCTGCTTCCAAGCAGGACAACCCCTACTTTGTACTGGTGCATGGGGTTATTCTTCCTTAGGGGCAGGACCCTACACTTGTCCTTGTTGAATGTCATCAGAGCACTCTCTGCCCAACTCTCCAGCCTGTCCAGATCTCGCTGGACGGCAGCACAGGCTTCTGGTGTGTCAGCCATTCCTCCCAGTTTGGTATCATCACAGACTGGCTGAGGGCACACTCTGTCCCTTCAACCAACTCATTGAAGAACATATTGAACAGCACTGGACCCAGGACTGAGCCCTGAGGGTTACAGGCCTCCAACTAGTCTCTGTGCCACTGCTTTACAGTTGCTAGCCATGCTGTAGAGCTCTGCCATGAACACAGCTCAACAGCCAGCTGCCAAACCTGGTGCAGAGCTGAAAGCAGGCCTGGCTCCCTCAATCCTCCCCAGCCAACGATTCCTCTCTTGCAGCAGCCTTACTTCCTCAGCCATGGCCTTCAGCCTGGAGAGCCAGTCCTCTGCCTGCTCCAGGGCTGCTGACAGGCTCGAGTCTTCGTGCTTGAGCTTCAGGGCTGCCTTCACTATCTGCTCCAGGTTGGTGCTGCGATATCTGTACATGTTCTGGTCCAGGTGGGTGCTGGCTGGCTTCCCCAGGACATCAGGCAGGGTCAGGCTGTGGGGATGGGCAGAGAAATGGCATTAGCAGCTCGCTCAGCCTCTAACCAAGTTTTGCTGTCTTCTTTTTATTATTTTTTTTCTCCTCTTTTTCAGCAACTTTCCAAAGAATTAACAACATTCGAGGGGGACACGGCAGTGCCAAGAGCAAAGGAGCTTCCAACCACACTAGCAGCCCCACGTATCACCCGCAGCAGCCAGGACAGAGCACCACACCACACACATGGTTTAATATAAATCGATTCAAGCTGATGGATAAAACGTTTCAGGAGTCTGGGATGCTCTTCATGGTGCTGAGCCACTTCAGGCTTTCCTGTGAAATGCAGTGATTTACGGCGCTGATGTCACCAACGCCCTTCTTGCTCCCAGCTCCTGACCCACAGCACCCCGCCAGCTGCAGCCTTCCCCCCTTGGGCCACAATCAGACACCATAAGCCCCCTTTGAATTGCTTCATAAATAAACAGGACAACACTTCTCACCCAGCTATGCTCAGCAAGATGCACCACAGGCAGATGCAGGTGGTGGGACCTGCCCAGGATGGTGTCGGTGTAGGTTGTCCAAGGATAATGAGGATTCCTTTAACCACTGGCTTAGGAAGAAACTTAGGGGGGAAACTTCCTCCTTTCATTTCTCTTACAGGGAATTGGGTTTGATGCTTTTCCCAAAAGGAGACGGAGCACCACGGGCGCTGCTAATTAACCCAGCTGCTCAGTGGCATCCCATGTAATGAGCTAAATTAAAAGGCCGTGCTGGTGCTACAGCCCAAGCCCCCCTTGCTTAGAGTGACCACGCTCCATGACCTCCACTTTGTGTGTCCACGTTTCCTTTGTCTCCTCATTAGGAGGGAGCTGCTAACGAGGTGACCCCCTACTCATTTTCCGTGGCTTGCCTTGTCGCCTGTGCAGGGGGGGACAGTGGTCACCTAACCAAGCAAACACCACTCTGCAGCAGAAAGTGGGATGTGGTTTCATTTCAGAAAGATAAACTAGAAAGCTACCCAAAAAGGGGGTGGGGGAATGTGTTAAAGGAGCTGTGAAAAGAAGCAGCAGAAAGGGTTCAATCTTATGGGCAGCGTGGGGATGGTCTGAAGAGCATCAGTTCCCAGCAACATGCTGCATGTCAGACACCACTAACAACCACAGTGGTTTAAAAAAGATGGAGGTTTAAAAGCCTAAAACCTAACAAACTATCCCTATTCAAGGGGGAAAATGATACAAGGGACGTCTGCTGATGAACCAGAGCTGGAAGCAGCATTTTTCATGGCTGGGAACTAGGAGGATGTCAGAGCAGAGCCCCTCATTGGGGTCCATCCTGCCTTGGTGGCCGGGAGGAGATCACCAGGTGGAAATCTGTCTGCAATTCAGGTAGGAAAGGGCTGGATGGTTGGCTGGGATCTGTAGCTTCACACTTAATATCTCCTCTGGAGGAGGTAGGACAGGAAGGAGCGCATGATGGCAAACTCAGAGAAACCTTGTGTCTGGGGGAACCCAGCAAGTCTGACCCTTGTATCCAACAAACCACCAGAAACCACATCCAAGACGAGAGGAGCAGAGAGTTGGTCAAACCAGACCCAAGGGGGTCACAGGCAGAGGGACGCTGGGTCATGCAGGGCTGACACCATCCCCTGAAGGACTTGCTGAAAGTCCTTCCCCATGGGCTTTGCCACTCTGAAGCAAGAAGGTGGTCATCTCCTGGGCAAAGAGATGGTTATATGGCAGGTGGCAAAAGATGGGAGCGTTGGGGCGGGTCCCACGCTGGCTGTTACCATGTCAGGCATGAATTGTTAGGAAAAAAGCAAAAGGGCTGAG
This sequence comes from Gallinula chloropus, assembly GCF_964237585.1. Taxonomy (NCBI): domain Eukaryota; kingdom Metazoa; phylum Chordata; class Aves; order Gruiformes; family Rallidae; genus Gallinula; species Gallinula chloropus. Next base: position 82,677,118 of record NC_140088.1, on the reverse strand, counting down.
CTGAGAACATCACAGTGGCAGCACACAAACACGTGGTGCACCTTCATGTGAAGAAAGTCCAGAAGTACAAGAACAATCAAAACCACTGGCCAGGAGCAGAAGGACAAATCCTTCCACCCATCAGCATGAAGGAGCCACCTGAATCCAGCTGCAATTTAGTGTTTTGGGTACTTGGTTTTGCCACAGCTCATCTTTCCCTAACTCTCCCCATTTGTATGCTACTCCCAATTCTTTTCTCCTCCAGAGAGCAGCAGTCTGGCACCTCTTCGTGCAGAGGTCTGGAAAGCAGACATGGACAGGGCAATGCCAGCAGCATGTCATTGCTTTCCTAATGGGAACAAGAGGTGGGGAGACCCCCCTTGTGCTGGGACTCTTTCACTGGAGAGGTTCAGACCCAGAGGAGAATGGGAAGGCACTGGAGAGTAGCAGGGGGTTGTGTCCTCCCTCCAAAATCCTGATGGAAAGGAGCTCAGCCCTGGCTATGGAGACCAGGAGCATCATGGAGAGGTCCAGCTGCACGACCCAGCTGCCCCCACTGTGGGTACCACCCTCACAACTGGACCCAGTGCCTGTGCCAAGCCCCTCAAAGAGATGGAGGAGCTGCATCCCATGGGCACCGAGCACAGAGCGGGGCCAGGAGCAAGTGGGAACCACGGAACCATGGGCTTGGCACATCCCACTGCCACATTTTTCCCCCTCCCAATTAATTGAGTTTGTTTTGGAGGGTACAGCACCACTGGAAAGGCCAAAGCCATGGCTAATCCCAAAGGTCCCATCCCACATACCCAGGGGGGTATCAACAGGCAGCTGGTTGGCTCTGACCTTTCCAGCAGAGCCAGAGCATGTGGGGGGCAAAGCACATCTCCTTTACAAGGCTCAAAAGCAAATCAACATGGAGGTTTTGGGGGGGTGTTCAGCATGTCCTCCAGCAGGTCGTGAGCAGGGTCAGCTCATTTGAGATCTTGTTTGAGGGAAGAAGGTGTCTGCTCCCACACTGGTGTCAGGGGAGGGCCCAGAGGGGCTGCATCCCCCATGCCCACTGCACCTCCAAGCAAGGGTTTACCAGGGCTAAAAACACACCAAGGAACCTATCATTACCCTTCCCCAAACTGACAGCATGGAGCTGCTGTCAGGTGTGGGATGGGACTTGGAGATCATCTTCATGGGCACACCTGGAGAGGAACCACAGTCCCAAGGCCCTGGTGAGGTCAGTCCCTGAAACACCATCCTGAAGGCTGAGCTGTCCTTAGGATAAACACCCTGGTCCTACCACTGCAATGCTCCAGCCCAAAAAAGAAACCAGGGAAAGCCTGTGGCACCCTGCCAGCCTGCCCAGAATGGCAAAGCAGCAGCACACGCCAGTGGTGCTGCCCATGGGGGATGGTGGGACAGCCCAACCCTGCCACATCCCATACAGCCATCAGACAGACAGCAGAACAACCCCTTTGGGTGCTCTGCATGGGTACCTCCTACACAGCACACACCAGACTCAACCAGGAATCCCCACTGGTGGTTCCTCACCCCACAAGTCCCACCATCCTTCTGGTGGGGCTGGCCTGGCTCTGGCTCCTGCCCTGACACAATGCTGCTCATTCAGGTGAGCCCTTGCATGAAGGCTGGAAATTTATGACTTGCCTTAAGCATCACCTTTTCAACCCCCTGCCTTGGCTCTGCACCCTCTGAAGCAAACATTCGCTTAGCCAACCATCAGCCTCTTTCAGAAGGGGGAAAAGAAAAGGTCCCTTCCAAGATAAACACGTGTTCTTACAATAAACAGCATGAAAAGGCTCCCAGCCAAAACTGGCAGAAAATACCTGCAGTCAGCGATGATGTCATCCATCAGCTGGGCACCCAGGGTGTCCAGCTCACTCGGCGAGCGGTTGGCCTTGAGAGCAAGGTGGATCTTCTCCAGGTTTGCTTCCTGCACAGTGGAGAAGAGGAGCTGCACAGCAGGGACCACCCACCACCACCTGCACCCCATTCCACCCCCTGGCCAGGAGTCTCTCAGTGAGTGCCTGGGGCTGTTCCCCCATGACCAGAAACTCCAGCCTGGGTGCCACCAAATCACAAACCTGACCCAGCCTGGAGATGGCATCTGTCCCCTCCTTGTCCCCCCAGACAGGATGCAGAATGGAGATAGACAATGTTCCTTGCCATCAGGCACTCACCAGCCTGTCTGCAGCGTGGTAGAGAAGGTTTTGGGCATCAGTCCGATAGCTGATATCTTCCCAGTAGGATGACAACACGACCACAGGCTTCACGTTGCCCCAGGGCAGGTAGTAATACTGACAACCTGGAGGGAACGGGGTGTGTGTGACCCTGGGACTGGGACAACGGGGACCCCACTCCTCAGGACCAGAGCAGAGATGAAGGGGAGCAGCTCAACATTTGGCTTTGGGCAGATGCCCATCTCTGAGGCTTTTCTGGGGCAGGAGGATGGGTAGTATGCTCCCCAAACCCACATATGACAGCTCAGTGCACACTGAGGTCCAAAGGGATGTGCATTGACCTCCACAGCTGCAGCAGCTCCTGCAGAGCAGTGAGGCCAGAAACCAGCAGAACCCCAGTGGTGTAGAATTTCCTCACAGAGCAAGAGCCCCACAGGACCCAGGGAGAAGCCACCCCAAAGCACTGGCTTCTCCTTGAATTAAAATGGGCCACAAAAAACGCTGCTCAGAAACGACTTCGAGCCAGCACAGAGCCAAATATTCCTCTCTCACAGCACACTTGAGCTGGGCAAGAAGCTCTGGAGGTCACCAGATCCAAGCCCTGCTCAAAACAGGGTCACCTCAGGCAGGCTGTCCAGGACCATGTCCAGCTGCGTGTGGAGTACCGCTGAGGATGGAGACTCCCCAACCCTTCCCTGGGCAGCCCATTGCGGCGCTCGCTCCCCCCCACCCAGTGTTGCTCACCATCAAAGACAGCCCGGCTGTACTGGGTGGTGGAGGCCAGGGGCAGGCAGGTGTTGTCAAACTTGTTGCCGTAGTTGCCGATGCTGACCTCGAACTGGATGGCGTCGTCCACGTCTTGCAGCATGGTGGCCGAGTAGAAGGCAGCAAAGAGGGAGTACTTCCGGCGGCGCAGGTGCTTCTGCAAGAGGCACAGGACCGTGTCTGTAGAGGAGGAGGCACCACAAACCTCTCTCCTGCACACAGACTCTCCCTTACCCCAGCCCACGCCAGTGAGGCCAGGCCTCCAAACTGGGAAGGTTTACTGCAGGGAAGAAAGGCATATGTTGCTGCAAGGGAGTTTTGGGGTGAAATGCTTAGGGAAAACCCAGCAAAGGAGAAGGCTAGGAGTTTCCATTAAAAAAAAACCACAGTTTAAACCTGAAGAAACAAGCAAAGCACATCTGCAACAGCGCCCGAGGTGAGGCAGATGTCCCACCCCCCCCCTCCACCTTCACCAGGGTCTTCTCTCTACCATGCAGCAGCTCAGACAGGGCAAGCTGGATCCCGTGGGTTGGAAGTGCAGCTGGAGACACCCTCCAGGAGTTCCCCAACCGCTCAGGGGGCATCACCCACCCAGGACTAACACCCACACCCCTTCCCTAGTGCCTCACATGCCGTGTCACCGGAGGGCTGATCCCAGAGCCCAGAGGGTTGCATGGCCCGTGGAGACCCCGTTACCTCCACCCGTAGGATGTCATCGGCAGAGATATCCTCCACCTTCTGCTCCACGTGCTCCACCAGTTTGGTCTCCAGCTCCACCAGCATCCTGCCGCGATAGGCGACTCCCTCGCCCTTGGGGTAGACCAGGGACAGGCATCAGGACCCCCCGGTGCCCCCTCCCCACCAGCTAGCTCTGCCTTTGCTTTCAGTGGGCTTCACTGCAGAGGGGTGAGAGCAGGCAAAGTGCTTCTGCAAGAGCTTCAAAGGTAGAGAGCGTTTGGGCAGCAGAGCGGCATCGGGAGGAGTTTAGCCAGAGGGAACAGCCAGGGAGAGAAAATGCAGTGCAGGCTCCTGGTAACAAAGCTGGTTGGGGGTTAGTAGCAGCTTCCTGTTGGCAAGGAGTTGTAGTTTATTTTAAGGTTGTGCTGGAAAGAAGCCGACGTCACCTTTCCTAAATTGAGCGTCTCGTAAGGGTCGGGGAAGCCGGTGAACTCCCGGGGGCTGCCGTAGAGGTTGATATAGCAGGGACCAAAGGTCGGCAGGAACCCGAGCCCATCATCCGCTGGGGACCGTGGAGAAGGGGGGAAAGAGCCATTAGAGAGTCCTGAAAGCACCCTGGGGATGTGTCCCACGGGGCTTCGCTGCAGGAACCATGGGGACCACATGCATGTGGCTGGAGGCCACCAAAATACTACAGGTTTCAACCCATTTGAATCCTACGACCGCTTACCTTCACCTAGGACAAAGACAAGGCAGGTGGGAGGCTGTGCTGGGAGCACAGAGCTTCCCAGTCCCAGGAGGAGTCCCCAGAGAAGGAGAGCATCGCTTTGCTGGTGTGGACCAGCGTAGGGGATTTACACCAGCCAAGGAGCTGGCCCTGCGCTCCCCCCAGGGCAGTAGGAGGGTGCTGGGAAGACACCAGCTCGGTTTTACAGAACCTCCAGCAGAAGGAGCAGCGAGGGGACAGGGATGGTTTGAGGGCTCCTGCTTGCAGCTCCCCACACGCAGCCACCTCAGCACACAGCACACACTGCGCCACGGACACGTCGCCACCCAACAAGGACACCCCAAACCCACCACAGGGAAGGGCAGCAGAGCCCCTTCCCCACTCCCACAGGGCTGGGGCAGGGACGACAGCACACAGGAGCTGTCCCCCTTCTCCCACCCAGGTGTCCAGGTGTGAGGCAACCGATGCTGTAGCCAGTGGCCTGGCCCTGCCAGCAGCTGAGCTGGCAGCACGATTACCAAGCGGCGCTGCAAAGAGAGAGGCTGAGGGCACGTACGCTCTGAGGCTTTCAGGGGCTTGGAGAGAGCAGGAAACTCATCTGAGGCACAAAGAAACGGAGAGAGGTTAGGAAGAGGAGCGAGGAAGGAGGGTGGAGGGTTATGGGAGGAGAGGGTGGATGCTCTCCTGGGCTTCTGGTGCTCATAAACACTGGAGAGACAGCGAGAGAAGGGGGAGGGGGTTGCACAGCCCTGTGGTCCCCACCACCCCCTCCCTTTCCCCTGCCTCCCCAGCCCAGAGGCTGTAGGATTGGTGTGAAACAGGAGGATCCCAGCACCCTAAAGGATGCTGTGTGTTGTAAGGGCTGGGTGGAGCCACTGATCCCCAGCAACTCCTGGGGATCAAACAGGTCTCAGCGGTGGGGTGTGCCGGTGCCGGTCTGACCCCTCACAGCCTCCCCCTCTCTCCTCCCTCCCTAGCCTCTCCCTCTCTCTCCAGACCAGCCCAGGAGCTCCATTTTCAACTGGGGAAGGGAGGGGGCAGGACACTCAAGCACCACAGTGGAGAACAGCACTGCACCCCAACTCCATGCCTACACACACGGCCAGGCAGCACAGAGAGGGGGTAACACGGGCTGTGGGGTGTGTGGCTGCAGCTTTGCACAGTGTTCAGGGCCCCCGGGGGGTGCTGCCAGCCCCGTCCCACACCCCTCTGGCACAGGGATGCTCATGATGGCGGGGGCTGGCAGGGCACCTGAGAGCCTCAGAGCTGGGTGAGCAGAGTCCCACTGAGGCCACAGGTGCCACCAAAGCTCAGCAGCAGCAGGAGATGCTCGTGCAGGTTGGGGCACTCTCTCAGCAGCCCCATAAGCGTGTCCCAGTCCCCCACCCGCTCAGCATAGATGACACATTCAGTGCCACCCAACTGATCCCTGCAAGCACCTCCTCAGCGGTCCTTTGCTTCAGAAAGCCCCCGGGACTTCAAACAGCAGCCTCAACACAAGCTGGACCCGAATCCCTGCCCCGCAGCAACCCCTAAAGGCCACTGAAGGAGCAGCCACACGCAGGGACACGTGCAGGGACAAGCAGCACCTTCCAGCACTGGTGACACGGGTGGCACCACTGCCAGTCACCAGTCATAGAATCACAGAATCGTAGGGGTTGGAAGGGACCTCGAGAGATCATCGGGTCCAACCCCCCTGCCAAAGCAGCTCCCCAGGACAGTCACACAGGGGACAGCAGCTGCCCCCGTGCAGTAGCAAAGAGAGGAAACTAAACCTCAGGCACACCACGGCCCTGCAGCCCCCCAGTCCCACACCCACACCTTCAGAACCACAAACCAGGAGAGGCCAGGTCCAAGCGCAGGACAAAGTGACCCCTGACCCCCCATCCCACCTCTCCCCCATGACTTGATGGGGACCATCAGGACTGTGACATCCTCCAAGCCAACACCAACCTCCAGCCATGAGCATGCAGTGCTCCCCCATGGCCATGCACCCCAAATTCTGTCCTGCTGCCCCTCTCCTGCACCCTCCTTACCCTCCAGCTCCCCACCAGGGGCTGAGATCTTGGACATGCAGAGGTAGGCTGTGCCAATGATGTCATTGTGCGTCAGACGGTCCCTGCAACACAACCCATGATACCATCACACTGAGGGCCCAGGGAGGAGGCAGAGGGTGTTGCCTGGGGGTGGTCTGATGCTGCCCATGGCACTCCTCCAGCTCAGACAGCTCCTCCAGCGAGCCCCCTCCCTGCTCACCAGTCAGTCACCCGGATCCTCAGCTTCTCACACATGGAAGGGAACTGGGAAAAGAGGCAGGGAGAGCAGCAGTGAGCACCGTAGGGTGGGGTGGGCAGGTGCAGGGGGGCTGCAGCAGACACTGGCGCTCACCATTGCTGGCAGTGTCAGGCACTGGTTCCACTGTGGGTTGGCATTCTTCTCCAGGATCCTCGAGTAGAGCTGGAGGTGCAAGATGGGCACACAAAGTCAGTGCCACCCTGGTGCTGGCAGCTCACCACTGCACCCCACTGAAGTGGGAGCCACCACAAGCCACAGTAATGGAGCTGGGGGGGTCTCAGGCTCCCCAAAACACAGACAGCACTCAATGGGTGGCCTGGAGGGGCTCTGCACCGTGTGGGTGAACCCCAGTGTGTTGGAGGCAGAGGATGCTATGGACTGCTCAGAGATCTCACCCCCTGGGACTGACCAAAACTCGCCCCCCTTCCTGCTGGAGGTGTTCAGAACAATGTCCTACACCCAGACACTGTCCCCAGGGGAAGATCTGTGGGGCAGAGGAAGCTTTCAGCCCTTTAGTGCTGCTGTGGACTGAAGGACAAGTGGCATATTGTTTGGAGAAGGCACCGGAGGGGACCCAGCAGCAACGGGAGCAGGATGGGGCTCTGCAAAGCCACCAGAGCTGGCCACGGGGGACATTCAGTGGTGTGGGGACATCCTGCCACTCACTCCCATCAGCTCCAAGAAGAGCAGCACAACCCCTTACTGCTGCCCCATCCCGCTCCCCCCAGGAGCTCAGCCCCTCCATCCCCACCTCCAGTGCTGCGGCACCACCAAGAGCCCAGCAAGGAAACCAACTCAGGTGCAGCATGGTGGCACCTCTCAACCCTGAGCATGCCACACACACAGGGACAGGCCTGGGGACATCCACAGTGCTGTGGGACATCGCAGCACACAGGGAAACACGACACAGTGTGACAAGGGCTGGTGGGACCTTTGCAAGTGCTCCAGCAAAGCCAAGGACCAAATCTTCCCCGTGCACGGCCAAGGGACCGGGGCAGCTGCCCAGCTCTGGCTGCTCACCGTCTTGCCTGCAAAGCTGACTTCCACAAAGGGATCCACCAGGTTCTTCTTGTTGCTCTCAAAGCCAAAGATCTGCCGGACGTTGTCCATGACGGCGTCATCCACTGGGAGGAGAAGGAGATGCTGAAAGCCCACGGAAGCACACGGCGTCCAGACAGCCCCGGCTCTCCGGGCAGGCTGAGCACCTCCACTGAGCAAGGTGGGGAGGAGGAGGAGGGCAAATCCAGTTTGCACCAGTGAAATGACTTATCTCCCAGTACGCTACGACTGACCAGTATCTGCAAAGTCTCTGGACCAAGACTATGGATAAAGTTCACAGAATCACAAGGTTGGAAAAGACCTTTAAGATCATAGAGTCCAACCATTCCCATCCCATGCTAAACCATATCCCTAAGTACCTGTTCTACCCTTTCTTTAAACACATCCAGGGATGGTGACTCAACCCCCTCCCTGGGCAACCTGTTCCAGGCCTCAACAACTCTTTCAGGGAAGAACTTTTTCCAAACATCTAATCTGCCCCTGCCCTGGCCCAGCTTCTTGCCATTTCCCCTTGTCCCATCTCCTGTCCCCTGGCTGACGAGGCCATTGCCCACCTCTCTGCAACCTCCCTTCAGGTAGCTGTAGGTGCTGATAAGGTCTCCCCTCAGCCTCCTCTTCTCCAGGCTGAACACCCCCAGCTCCCTCAGCCGCTCCTCATAGGATTTACCCTCCAGCCCCTTCTCCAGCCTGGTTGCCCTTCTCTGAACTCGCTCCAGGACATCAATGCCCTTCTTATGGTGAGGAGCCCAGAACTGCACACAGTACTCGAAGTGCAGCCTCACCAATGCCAAGTACAGGGGCACAATCACCTCCCCAGACCTACTGGCCACTCTATTGCTGATACAAGCCAGGATGCCATTGGCCTTCCTGGCCACCTGGTCACACTGCTGGCTCATGTTCAGCCTGCAGCTCCTTTGTCTGTGTCCTCACTCCTCTCCGGCACGTTGCTACCTGCTGCCACGCCAAGGACCCGACGCTCTCCAGCCCCACAAGGCAACACTTACTCTGTGGCAAGTCTTCAGCTTTGAAGATTTTCAGGCAGAAGTGAGCCCCTCTCAAGGTGACCCCCGTGGGGCGCAGGAGGTTGCCCTCGATGTCCTCCTTGTCTTCAGAGACTTCCTTCTTCTCCAGCTGCAGGGCAATGGGACAAGAGGAAAAGAGAACCAAGCTTCCCAAAAGTCCTGAAATGAGCAGCAAAACCCCAGCACTTCTCCTCCAGAATGGAGGAAGATCAAAGCTGCAGCTTCCCTGTGAAGCGTGCTGGAACACCATGTGGTGGAGCACCACGGTTGGAAGGTTCCCCCCATCGTGGCCAGGACAATACTCACAGGAGCTTCATCTCCAGGGCCCAGCACGAACAGGCTGACTTTCAGATAGCCCTTGGCCCCCGCAGAGAAGTCCTCAGGGTCAGAGAGTAACAGCCACTTTCTGAGGAAAGCATGTTCTAGGGGAGAAAAGAGACTGAGAGCCACGCACTGGCCCCCAGACACACAGGGAGGTGGTTCCAAGGATGCTGTTGGGTGGTGGTTTCATAATAAATATTGCATTCCTTTTGTATAGGGAAAGGGAAGGAGAAAGGAAAGGCAGACTATTTCAGTTGGATGGACCTACAACGATCACCAGGTCCAGCTGCCTGACCACTTCAGTGCCAAAACGTGCCATTAAGGGATTTGCCTCACAGGTCTTGAATCTTTATAGCTGAAGTCAGTGAGCTTTTCTCCTCAGTGATTAGGGTAGGAGAATATTTAGGAGGATTATTTTATCTTCCTTGGGATAAATTAAAAAACAAAAGACAAGAGAATGAGCTGGGCTGAGCTGGTGGGGCTTCCTGCCCCTGAGCTGGTGGCACAACGATGTGAAAGCCTCCAAGGATGTGTGTCTTGGGAAAGGGAAGGGAAAGAGGGTGTGATGGTGGTGGATACCAGGGACACATCTGGGTTCATACACAGACAGCTGTAATTCCTCTCTGTGTGTGTCTGTCCCCGAGGTTTGGCCCAAAAAAGGGTTCCCAGAGTGACCTCCCCCCCACCAGCCCACAGGAGGTGACCCCAGCCCGGACTCCGACCACCCGCTGGGCTCACTTGGCTCGGAGTAAATGGTCTCGACGTCCATCTGTGCAACCAAAGGAGAAAGAAATGCCAGAGGTCACCCTGTGGGTCAGCGTGGCAGCAAACAGGGGGAAAGGAGGAGAGGGGTGTCCCTACCCGAAACTCCCCGATCACCGAGTCTGTCCGGAAAGACCGAGAGTCCACAACCTGGGGAAGGAAAACAAGGAAAAGGGGTAAATCCAGCCCAAACCTTCCCAGGGTGGAGGAATCCCCCCTCCATGTGCCCTCCTGGGATCCAGGAGGGATGTTTCCCTGGATGTGGTGGGGAAGGGGATGGGATGATGGCCCCGAGCATCGCTCCAGCCACACCGTGGGGCAGGGAGGTGCAGCTCACCTTGATGAAGATGGGCATGTCGAACAGCTCCGCCGGCGACTCGAAGACGTTGAAGAAGAAGGTCTGTAGGGAAGAGGGGTGGTTCAAATAAAGCACAGGGGTGGGTTGAACCAGGCTTTGGGGACATCCCAAAAAGGGGGCTTGGGGCACCTACTGTGGGGGCTGAGGGGACAAGTAGCCTGCGGCTGTCTGAGCACACCCAGCCTGCACCCCTGGCTCTGCTGCCCTCCCCGGACCGTGCACAGCCCAGGACAGGCTAGCAGGATAGCTCTAGCACCTCTGGACATGAGACACCTTGGGAAGGTGGCTAAGATGAGCCCTGCATGAAGGCAGGGGATGCCAGACCTGCCAAAGGGTCCCCTGGGGCCATCTCAGCTTCTCTGCTGTCAAAGTCCCCATTGCCACATCCCAGCCTCTGGGCTGCACTGGGGTTTCCAGTCCCCAGCACCCCAACTTCAACCCTTCCTGACACCCCCAGGCACTCCTGGGGGAGCAGAGACCCCCCCTCCCTTCTCACCTCATCAAAAAAGGGGCTGTTGCCTTTGCGTATCCTGGTCCTCTTGGTCTGCCCAGCAGCTGTCACCTTCACCACGGGCCTGATGTTGACTCCAGGGAGCTGCCGGCCCTCGATGACCTTCACCCTGATCTGGGATGGGAGGACGGATGGAGCAGTGACTCACTGGGGTTGGTCCAACCCTGGGATGGACACCCAAGGGGGCACCTCTGAGGCAATGAACCCCCCCATAGGGACAGCTTGGGGGGCTCCGGGGAGGTGGGATCAGGAGAGTGGCTCATCCCCACCAGCCTCATCCCACCTGGAAGTCCTGCGGCTTGTTGGATAGAGGCTTTTTGGGTGAGGTCCTCCTCCTCCGCCTCACCCCCTGGACGTGGTGCACGGGGGGCTTGCGGGGCAGTGAGGGGGGCTCAGACCCCGGCGGCCCCGAGGAGGACGAGGGCTCCGTCTCATCCCCTGTCACAGCCTGATCCTCTGTCTCCTCCTCTCCAGCCGTCTCTGCGTGGGACGAGAAAGGAGATGGAGGGTGTGGGCAAGGTGGGACCAGGCAGGGTGGGGGGTCTAACTGGGAAAATGTGGTGCTGGTGGGGGGGGACACACATCCCACCCAGTGCTGCAGGTGGAGGTTTCTGGTTACCGGTGACCGTGTCGGGCTCAGCAGCAGCCGGTGCCGGCTCAGGGGGAGTTGGAGGGGGGAAGATGGGGGCAGCTCCCGGCGGGGGGATGTAGGACACTTGCAGGATGAGGAAAGCCTGGAAAAAAAAGGAAATCCCCATGATATGGGCATCCAGAAATGCTCTCGGTGCCAGATGCCACCACCCACACTGTCCTGCCCTGTCCTGCCCAGGCGCAGGGGGAGCAGCTGAAAAAGCAGGAGCGACCCAGCAAATGTAGGGGAAAAGGGGCAGAGCTGGGGCATGTCAGGGAGAGGAGTCCCAGAGGGGGGACCAGGGACATGCAGGGTCCCAGTGGGATGATCTCCCCCACCAGCTCCCACCCCCAGAACAGGCTGAGCCAAGGCCGGGCACTGGGAGGGGAGTGGGAGGGAAGGGGATGCTGAGGCAGAGCTGGGGGAAGCCCTGGGGAGAGAGGAGGGAAGGGAGGTGTGAGATGGAACTGGCCATGAGGGATGTGCCCAGTACCCCCCCAGAGCCTGGCATGGCATTACAGCCCCTGCCCACATCTGCCTGGCACAGAGGTTTGACCCATCTGCTGCTGGGGGGATCCCCAGCAAAGCACCAGGGGGTCCCCAGTAAAGCTCTGCCCAGGTTCCAGGATGAGGAGGAGAGGGGGACACACAGGATGCGGGGACATGAGCCCACCACCACCACCCAGGAGCACAGACTGAGTGGCTTCCCACTGCCCCCCTCCCCAAGCCAAGTTTTGCTCCTTGGAAGGTAAATCTCAACACCAAAGAGCCCAGGATGGGACGACCAGCCGGGAGCTGCAACTGGCAGGGAAGGGATTTAGACTGGTCTCCAACTGGGAGTGGTGCTCATACCGGTCCCCACGCAGGGACTCACCCCGGTGATCTGCTTCTTGTTGTCCACCAAGGGGACGTTGTAGGAGGCTGCCAGGCTGGGGGAGGACAGGACCTCTCGCAGGGGCACCCGTGCTTCTCCCAAAAACCTGGGGGGGAAGAGCAAGGAGCTTGTCAGCAGGGGAAAGGGCCAAGGAGCCACGGCTAATGCAAACACCCAGGCACCAGTGACCAACCTGGACGGTGGAGGTGGGGGACACAGCTGCCAGCATCCCCATGGGGGCAGAGGATAGGAACAGGCACCTGGTGACTCAGACCCAGACAGGTGAGACAACCAGGGCGAGCATCTCTGGGGACTTTGTCCCCTTTTTATCAAGGAAAAGCACCTACAAGCCCAGGCTGAGGAACTGGGAGCCATAAACACAAGTGATGACCGATTTTTCTTTGCCAGCAGAAGAAACAGAGACAGAAAGGTTTCATCAGAGCGGGGTGAGAGCAGGGCTGGCAGCCAAGGCCGGTGTCTCTGTGCCACCAGGCTCCCTCTGGGTAGATTCTAAACCACCATGAAGCTCATTTTTCCCTGTGGAGTTTCAGCACCTCCTTGGGGCTTGGCTGCTGGTTAACCCTTCCTGCACCACGCCACCTCCCACCCCAGCCAGCAGCACCAGGGCTGGCTGGGGAGCAGGTCTGATGCTGCCACCCAACTGCTCCCCACCCAGAGCCAGGAAAGCCCTCAAACTGCTCTGCCCTGCCCTAACAGCACGATGAGGTCATGGAGCAGATGCTCCTGGAAGCCATGTCAGAACACATGGGAGGTGGGGAGGTGACTTGAGACAGCCAGCGTGCCTTCAGCATGGGCAAAGTGACCGATGTGGTGGCCTTCTATGGTGGAGCAAGTGCATCAGGGGACAAGGGAAGAGCTACAGATGTCATCTACCTGGACCTCTGTAAGGCCTTTGATAGAGCCTTCAGCAACATTCACAGGTCAAACTTAGAGATATGGGTTTGATGGAGGGACTGCAAGATGGATGAGGAATCAGATGGGTGGAGGTGTCCAAAGAGTTACAGGCAGCAGCTCAACACTCAGGTGGAAACCAGAAACCTCAACGGGTTTGTACTGGGATCATGACCACCAACACACACAGTGGGGCTCAGTGCACTCCTGGCACATTTGCAGATGAGAGCAAGCTGAGTGGGGCATTAATATGCCAGAGGGATGGGATGGTGTCCAGAGGGACCTGGACAGGCTGGAAGAGTTCACCAAGGCCCAGGGTAAGGTCCTGCATGTGGGTCAGGGCAATCCCCACCACAGCTATAGGCTCAGGATGGATGGAGAGCAGCCCTCAGGAGAAGGTTTTGGGGATGTTGACTGATGAGAAGCTCAGCATGACCCAGCAATGTGCACTGGCAGCCCAGAAAGCCAACTCTGCCCCAGGCTGTGTCCCCAGCAGTGTGACCAGCAGGGTGAGGGAGGGGATTCTGCCCCTCTGCTCTGCTCTGGGACAGAGAAGCCCCTGCAGTGCTGCATCCAGCTCAGGGGTCTCCAGGACAAGAAGGACATGGAGCTGTTGAATCAAGTCCAGAGGAAGCCACAGAGATGATCTGAGGGCTGGAGCACCTCTGCTGTGAGACACTGGGGCAGGCTGCCCAGGGCAGCTGTGGTTGTCCCTGGATCCCTGACAGGGTTCAAGGCCAGGCTGGATGGGGCTTTGGGCACCCTGGGCTAGTGGAGGGTGTCCCTGCCCATGGCAGGGGAAGCACTGGGGGGGGTCTGAGGACCCCGCCCACCCAAACCATGACTTTGATTTGAGACAGCAACAGCATGACAGGGCATTAATTGCTTGTCACCATTAATTGCCCTGTTTGCCCTCTGGATGGGCAGGAGGGTGTTTTCTCCCAAGGGCAGGAAAAGCAAACACCCCCTTGTCATCTTTGTGGTGAAGAGGGGACCACGCACGGCGGCACCACAGACCCCACAGGTTGTGGCAGAGCGGCTGAGGATGAAACATCCCTGTGCCAAGAACCAGGACCCTTCTCCCCACCTCCCACCACTATTTATAGACACACACGCCGCCGCCAAGCTGGACCAGACCCAATTTCCACCTCCCTTGGCCTCCAGCCCGAGAGCAAATCCAGCATCGGCTCCAGCCCTGGACACGGGATCCCTCACACCGGGGCCGTCCTTCCCGTCCCAGCCAGAGCACGACAGCAGGTTCCCATCCCCCTCTGCCCCAAAATAAATGACTTCCTAGCATTTTTCCCCTGTTCAAGCAGCGATTCAGGCTAAAGGAGCCCCGCACGCACATGTGGTGTTCCGGGAGGGGGGCAGGGGGGGGATGGCTGGGTTGGGTGTCCTGGGATGGAGGCAGCATCACTGTCAGCTCTCACCCTCCTTCCCAACGCAGCCGTGGTGAGCGGGGAGACCCCGACCCCACAGGGGAACCTCCACTGTCCCAGAGCAAGGGGCACAGCGAGCGCTGCTGTGAGAGAGGAAGCACCACCCTCACCGGCAAAGGAGCGTGTCTGGGAGAGGAGCTTGGCCCTCATCTCACAGCTCCCCAGCCAAGTGCCCATCACCGCGGCCTCGCGGCGCCACATCTCTCCCAGGGCAGGAGGCCGTGCTGGTGCGGCAGGCGGGGGAGGCGGCCGGCACAAGGGTCCCTGTGTCCTCCCTGCCCCCAGAAGATGGTTTTTCTCCCCGGCCAGTGGAGTGAAGCAGCCCAGAAATGTGGCACTCACCTCCCACCAGCCGCCCCCGCTGCAAAGGGCAGCCAGCACCGGGCAGGAATACCCAGGGCCCTGGCAGAACCCAAAACTCCTCATCCCCCCCTCACCCTGGCCCCATTGTGCAAAGCCTTGGGTGCACGTGGGCTGAGAGGGTGACAGGAGCAGGGTGAAGGGCTCACCCCCCACAGCCGAAGCTTCTCCTACCTGTTTCTCCCCACGGTCTCATGGTCTTTCACGACGACTGTGAGCTCAGCGCCTGGGTCCAGGGGAGCTCCCTTCAGGTCCCACTCAAAGCCCTGGGAGGGGAGAGAGGAGCCAGGATCAGTCCCCCTGGGGCCGTGATGCTCACACCGGCATCAGTCAGCTCCGGCATCAGCGGCTCTTGGGGATGGAGAACCGAAACACCAGACCCACTTCACCATCACGGCACCAACCTCAGCCCCACACGTGTCCTGAGCAACATTTCCCAGCCAACCCATGGGAAAAACAGGCCCTGGGCAAAGGCTGTCGCCTCACCAGGCATCAACAGGGATGGGGAACAGCAGGGGAGCTGCATCCCTGCACCAGCACAGCACCGATGTGCTCACCAAAACACTCCTCTTCGGTCTCTTACTGGTGACCCGTGGAAGCACAGGTCAGCGTTAGAAGGAAGAAGGTGCTGGAACAAAAATGCCCTCCCCAAGGCAGGGTGAGGAGCAAAACACACTTGTTTTCCCCTCAGGCCACAATATTTTTAAACAGCTTCTCTTAATGTGCGTGCTTGGCCACGATAAGATCTTGATGAAAGGGGAAGCAGCCGGAGCCGCGCGGAGCCAGCTCACTCTGGTGATGCCGGTGCCGGGAATCTCACATCCGAAGCCACCCCTGATGGGGAACATCCCAAAGCCCTCGACAAGGTGGAAGCCCCCTGCCCCTTGCTGGGCTCCCACCTGAGCTCTACCACCCCCTCCATGCCCAGGTTGCTCCCCATGGGGACGGGGACACACTCACCTCGTTCCATACAGGGTTCACGTTGTTCTTGATGACTTTAGTCCTCTTCTTCACCCCTGCAGAGAGCAAGGCACATGGATCAGCCCCCCGTCCAACCGTGGGGCAAGACCCCCAAAATTAAGCTCCATGCTCTGTGCACAGGTGGGGTTCAGAGCCTCCAGTGATGCCCACAGCCCCCAGGACCAGGTTGGGGTCCTGCTTCTTGCACGCAGGTGAGGCTGTGATGTGTGCAGACCACCCTGAGACCCCACTTGGGCAAGTCATCACGACGTCTCGTGCCTCAGTCTCCCCAGGAGCAGGGCAGAGGGGCTGCTGGGTGGAGTTTTGGGTGCCATGGGGGGCAGAGACATCCTCCTCCCCACACCCTAACCTCAGTATGGTCCCCAGAGCTCCACAACAGCACACTGAATGGGGGGCAAGGGGGCAAGGGTTGGCCCACTGACGCCCCCAAAAGACATGGGTGGGGATCCAGGGATGCAGGTGGTCCCTGGGGATGGGACTCCAGCCATCCTGCACCATGGAGTCAGGCGGTGGAAGGTAGAAGCAGCCCAAAACTTAAGTGGCGGAGCCCCCAGCCCTGCCCAAGGCAGCGCTGCCCCCCACCCTCACCCCAAAACCACAACCCTCGCGTCACACCAAAAACCAGCCAAGTGCCTGCCAGGCCCCGAGGGGCTGCGTCACAGGAGGGTAAGTGGGGGGGGGGAAGAGGAAAAGGAAGAGCCGAACAATAGCGGTGACTCAAACCTCAGGGGACACCGGGCGGGCGCCCTGCGGGGCCGAGAGATTCACAGAGGCACAAATACCTCTATGGATAGATATATATATAGGTACCCCAGGGTGGGGACACGGCCAGGGCGCTGGCGGGGAGCCCGAGCCACTCACCCGAAATATTCTCCTCTTTTCTTTCCCGTTTTTGTTTCAGCACTGCTAAATTTGTCTTTAGCCTGACTTGGGGCCAGGAAGGGTCCCTGCCAAACCTCCCAGCCCTGAGCCGAACCCCCCCCCCGCCGCACGGGACGGAGCCGGGAGGGTGGCAGAGAGGTCGTCCCCCTGACAACAGCACCTCTGGACAAGGCTGCTGAGATGGAGAGACATCGAGCACCCTGGATTTTGGGCATGGCTCCTGCTCACACCGCGCCTTCATGGGACACCCAGCCCGGTAATTGCCCCCACGCACCCCCGGGACTGGGACTGGGATGGTGGCAGCTCCTTTCCATCTCAGCAGCAGATGGAAGGAGCCCACCCTGGGTGAGCACCCAGCACCTGCTGAGGGATGAGCACGAGGGGTCCCGGAGCTGGCAGGGGCCGGCAGCAGCGCCGTTCCCCCCACCCTCACAGGAAAGGCCGGGTCAGAAGCCACTCATCCCTTTCCTTATTTTTTTTCTTTTCTAAAAATGGGACATTTTTCCACCGCCAGGAAACGGCTGCCAAAAAAAAAACAACCCCAAGCAACATCCTCCAGCAAATGCTTTCGAGGTGCAAAGTCCCTTCCCAGGACCTCCATCCTCAGCAGTGCAATGACCCCCCTGGGTAAGGGGCTCTTCCTATCCATCACGGATTAGTAATTAAATACCCCTTAATAAGAGCCAAGCACCTGAGCAACCAAGAGCACCCAAGGGTGCTGTGCGCTGCGGCTCAGCCCACTCCTGCCTTTTGCCAGGGCTCACTCCCCTCACCCCATTGCTTTCCAGTGCCGTGACACTGGGTGACAGCGCTAAACAACCACCCCCAGGGTGTGCCCCCCACCCAGGGAAGATCCCCAGTATCACTGAGGTCACAGCACTTCTCACCATCCCCACCACCCCACGCACCCCAAACTCCTGGAGGAAGAGCAATAAACTTTACAGCCCACCCCAAGGACCCGTGGAGATACAGGGATGCATCAGAGGGTGGGGGCGGAGGGGTCCGCAGCGCACTCAGCAGTGGGGTAGCCGGGGTGGATCTTGCAAGGATTTAGGACAAGGATAGAGCTTAGCAAAGCCCAGCTTCTGTGGGATGTACGTGCTGGCCGGGGTGCCCTGCAGAAGCCGGGCTGTGCTGGAGTGGGACTGCAAAAGCAGGGGAGAGTCTGGCAAAGCGATACCCCTGCCCCTGGCGCGGATTTGGGGTGCCCTCACCTCGGAAAGTCAGGCTGGCCACGGGGTCCTTTTGCCTGTCCCCCTTCTCCAAGGCGGAGAGGTGGGTGGCTCCCTGGAGCAGGCAGCGCAGCATGGCTGGGCGGCGGAGCAGCGCACGGCGAGGCCAAGCCGGGCTGAGACCCGGGCAGGATCCGCTCCCCCCATCGCCACCTCCTCCCGTCCCGGCCCTCCCCGGCGGACGGAGGAGGTGCCCGGGAGGGACGCGGAGCGCCTCGGCGCGGCGGCTCCGCAGGTTGCAGGACCCGGGATGCCGGGAGCCCCCGCGGGTGCCAAAGACGCGGGACTCAGGGATGCTGCGAGCTCCGGGGATGGTGAATTGAATCATCGGGACCCGGGGGTGCTGCTCATCCCGGGAGTGTTAAATAAAGCGCTGGGACCTGGGGATGCTGCGAGCTCTAGGGATGCTCGAGCACTGGGCTCCAGGGATGCTGCAAGCGCCAGAGAGGATAAATTAAATCGTTGGGATGCAGGGATGCTGCAAACCTCGAGGATGCCCCAACATCAGAATCTGGGGACGCTGCAAGTCCCGGGAGTGGTAAATTCAATCACTGGGACCCAGGGATATTAAATAAACCCTGGGGACTCCAGGATGCTGCCAGGTCCAAGGGTGCCCAAGCACCGAGATGGGGGGATGATGCAAGTCCCAGGGAGGGTAAATGAAATCATCAGAATCCAAAGATGCTGCAGCTCTCCAGGATGGCAAATACATCACCTGGCCACAGGTACGTCTGGGGGTGGTAAATCACCACGACTGGGGATGCTGGGAGCCCCAAGGGTGCAAAAGCATGGGGACCTGGGATGCTGCACATCCAGGGGGACAAAGTGCCCA
This sequence comes from Gallinula chloropus, assembly GCF_964237585.1. Classification (NCBI taxonomy): domain Eukaryota; kingdom Metazoa; phylum Chordata; class Aves; order Gruiformes; family Rallidae; genus Gallinula; species Gallinula chloropus. The sequence goes on along the minus strand of NC_140088.1, from coordinate 82,658,306 downwards.
GACCTGGTGGTGCTGGAGCAGAGGACCCCAGGGATGAACCACTGCCAGGGATGCTGGAGCTGTAGGACACGGGATATGCCACACGCACGTGACCCCAGTGCTGCCAGAGCACCGGGACCCCAGGGGTGACACAGCACCTGCACAGGGAGCATCAGAGCCCCCAGGACTGGTGCAAGATGGGGAGATCCCAGACCTGGGGATGCCACAGCACTGGGCACATGTCTGCACGGGGACCACAGAGGGGTCCCGCTGCCGTAGCAGGGGGCCCAGCACCCTGCAGCACCCGAGCCCCAGCTGGGCTCTCACCACAAACCAGTCTACAGGGCAAGGTGTGGCCAGCACCACCCTGAGCCCCCAGCACCCACTGCCACCCCCTTCCCCGTCCCCTCATCACCACCCCTCCACACTGCTGGCTGGCGAGGATGAGGAGGGACAGTGAGGATGAGGAGGAGGGAAGGCCGAAGCCGCTGCTCAGACCCAGCAGGCGAGGGGCTCCCCACGAGCAGGATCACACAGGGGGTCCCCCTGGCTGCGGGAGGGGAGGGTGCACGCGCAGGGTGCTGACACGGCTTCTCTCGTCTCACCCCGCAGCCAGCCCCAAAAGGATGCTTTTTCATCCCAGGGATGCCCGGGGTGATGCAAACAAGCTGCGACATGTCACACGCTGCCTCATGGAACCCATCATCACCCCCTTGGAAGGCGGGGGGGAGGGGGGGGGGCAGTTGGGAGCCAGGCCGTGTCACCACCCAGGTGATGACAGAAGCCCAGCACGGCCCCCCCACCCGCCCCCCCCCAAAGCCCCTGGCACGGCTCAGCCGCGGGGTGCTGCCAAGCCGGGGGGCGGGGGAGTTGGGGTGACACCGCAACAAAATTCACCCCCCGGCCGAAGGAAACGGCCCCCGGCTGATGGACGGGGCGGGGGGCGGCAGGCGGCAGGGGGAGGGGTGCGGAGAAGGGGTGTCCGGCAGGACCCCAACACCCGGGGGAGCTGGCGTAGGGTCCCCGTGTCCCCCACCCCGGGGGTCACCGGGGAGGGAGGCGGCATCGGCCCCCCCCCCCCCCTTCCCCGCGATGGCCGTCCCCCCAGAGCGGAGCAGAGGCCAGAAATAGGCCGGGCTGCCGCTGGTGTGTCACCGCTCAGCTATGTCCCCCCGGGCCTCCCCCCGCGGGAAGGAGGGAGCCTGGAGGGGGGAGCAGGAGGGTCCCAGGCGCCCCCAGGGAGGAGTGGAAGGGGTGCGGGAGCAGCAACGGGACTCACAGAGGTGGGGACCTGCGTGGACAACCTACATCAGGGAGCGTGTGTGGGGCGGGGGGCATCAAACAGAGCGGGGGGACCCAGGGGATGGATGGGTGGGGGGCTGGAGGTGCAGGGGGGACACACAGACCCCCACACACCCCTCCGCTTTCAAGCGCCGGCGGGGCAGAGCCCGGCACAACCCTCCCCGGTGCAGACACCACCTCCCCCCGGTGCAGCTCCCCCCCCAGCCCCCCCGCCCCCCTTACCCCCGAAGCTGGCGGAGCAGTACGCGTCGCTGATGTCCGTGTCCGGCGTGCGGACGTTTTCCGCGTGGAGGATGAAGACGCGGAGCATCGCTCCGGCCCGGCGGCTCCCGCCGCCCCACGCTGTGTGCCCCCCCCTCCTCCTCCCCCCCTGAACCGGCACCGCACCCCCCTCCCAGGCCGGTACCCGCCTCTCTTAAAGGGGAACGGCTGCGGCCGCCGCAGTCCTGCGGCCCGGGGCGGGGCAGGGTGGGAGACACACACACACACACATACACACCCCCTCCAGGGCATTGGGGGGCTGACAAAGCCCGGGGGGTAGGGGGCGGCTGGCATGCTGCCTGCAGCAAAGAGACAGAGCCCCCATCCCCCCTAAACCCCAGATGGGGTTGGGCCCACAGCAGGAAGGAGGTGGAAGGCCCCTGGATGCAGCCCCTGCCCCCCATCGTGATGCCAGGGCCAGGCTTGAGGGTCAGCACTACCCCAGGGAGGGGGACAGGACACTGAGCTAGAGCAGGGTGAACCCTACAGCACCCCATGCCAGCCCCCACACAGGGGTCCCCCTGAGTTGCTGCAGAGGGTGGTGGGGGCCCATGCTGCTGCCCCTGCCTCAGTTTCCCCAGCTGGGGGAGGGGACGAGGCCTCAAGCCAGGGCAGAGCAGTGACCAGCAGCAGGGTGACAGGTGGGGATGGCCACGGCTATTTCAGGGATGTTATTTTTACCCCTGGGTTTCCCAGCAAGCAGCCCAGTGACAGCAATCCCAGCCAGGCCAGGGTCCTGCTATCCCCCAGCTCCTGGGGGCTGCTCCACTTCCTCGCTCCTCTTCAGCTCTAACCCCATTTCTCGCTCCTCCAGCCAGGCCCAAACCCACCACCCCAAAACGCGCTGGGCTATGATCCCCAACCCCCCACCCCAGCTCCCTCTACTTCACACCCCAGCTATGTCCCCCATATTTTGCACAACTCCCCACCCTGTCCACCCAAGGGGGAGCAGCCCAGGCCCAGCACATCCCAAGAGACCTACAGACCCCTCTGGAGACCATGTGTTGCAAAACCCTTAAATAGTCATCCTGGGGACAGGATGATGATGATGATGATGATGATGATGATGATGACTCATCACGAGGACAGAGGAGCAGCCCTGGTAAAGCTCCCTGGATTTTCTGTGACCCCACAGCTGTAGGCAGAGGGGGGCAGCATCCCTGCAGCCCTGCCACGGGAATTACTGGCAGCTCTGAAACTGACCCTGGCTGCAGCCTGGCCAGTCACAGCACCAGCACCACACATTTGAGGGGAAACCAAGAACAACTCATTCCATAACAGTGTGTGAGGCATTTTACACCTCGTTTTTCCCAGATTTTCTTTCCCCACACCACCCTGGGGGGCACAGGGCATCTCTTCCCCTCCAAAAGTGACGTCCCTGGCTGACTGCAGCAGGCTCAGCTCCCCTCCACGGCCTCAGCTTCATCGTGTGGCTGCGGAGGCCAAAGGAAACTGAAACCAGCAGCAGGAGGGTCACAGCCCTGGGGCCGCAGGGAGCCTGTGGAGGCGCTGAGATTCCTCCCACAGAGAGCAGAAGGAGAACTGAAATTCCCTGAGATTCCTCATGCAGAGAGCAGGAGGGGAACTGAAATTCCTCAGGCAGAGAGTGCCAGAGCCCTGGAAGGAATTCCCTCCCACTACTGCGGACCAGCGGGTTACCACAGCAATAACTCACACCAAGAGCAAGGCCCAGGTGTTACCTATACAGTAAGAACATTTATTTTCTGTGGACACGTGTAAAAGAAGTCTCTTCTTCCCCGTGAGATGATTTGTTACACAAATCAAAGCCACCAGACGTTTCTCTTTTAGCCAGTCCGTGCTGAGCTCAGCCTCACACCGCGGCGGATGAATGCTTGTTTCCCAAACAAAGTTACAAATCAAATCATAACAAAATACACAAAATCGACTGGACCCTAAGTTTAATTCACTGGAAGGATTCTTCTTTCTCCTCCCATCACCTCGAGCTCCGCTCTTGCCCGTTGTTACCCTCCTCCTTCTGCTTGGCCATGAACTTCTGTGGAAATAAGGGCAGCCGGGGTTATTCCTCAGACCACGCTCTGGAAACAGCCGTGGGTTTCGTAAATGAAGCCCCAGAAGTCAGCCCACCCCTTATCCTGTGTGATCTCCATCAAAACCCCATGGTTCTGCTCATGAGCCCACGTACATGGAGTCACCATGCAGGGAAGCTTCTGAGTGGAATGGGACAAAAACCAGGATGTCAGGATTTCCTGTGATGATGGGCGCCCACATCCCATGGAGAAACACAACACACTCACTCGTCCCCATGGGACTGCAGGGTTGCTGCGCCCACCTTACAGAAGTCTACAGTGATAAGGATGGGTAAATCCTGTGAGGAGCAGCTGAGGGAGCTGGGGATGTTTAGGCTGGAGAAGAGGAGGCTGAAGGGAGACCTTATCACCACCTACAACTACCTGAAGGGAGGTTGTAGAGAGGTGGGCAATGGTCTTGTCAGCCATGTGACAGGAGACAGGACAAGGGGAAATGGCAAGAAGCTGCCCCAGGGCAGGGGCAGATTAGATGGTAGGAAAAAGTTCTTCCCTGGAAGAGCTTTAAGGGCCTGGAACAGGCTGCCCAGGGAGGGAGCTTAGTCACCAACCCTAGATGTGTTCAGAAAAAGGGTAGATGAGGTACTTAGGGAATGGTTGGACTTGATGATCTTAAAGGTCTTTTCCAACCTTGTGATTCAGCGATTCCCACCCCTCGTGTCAGCACTTTGCTGGGCAAGGGGTGCCCTCACAAGATGAACTCTTAAGGGGTGGAGTGTGGGGTGACCCAAGACAGAAGTTTGGGTCATTTTATATCAACGTGGTGTTTCAGCAAGACAGAGAAGCCCATGTGCTGGGGCACACCATGGGTTTTAAAAACCACTTCTTGAAAGGGAAGGCAACAGCTGCCCCCAGGCAGGGCAGCTCGACCCATTTAACACCACCCATGTCCCAGCTTAAGCCTGAAATCCCTTCAGGCCTTAGCACCAGCTCTCTGTGACACACTCATCTGTCATTACCTCCAAATTTTGCTGGTGAAGCGGCGTCTTACAGTGATTTTTCACAGAAGTCTCATTGACATAGAACAGTGAGCAGATCTGGCAGAAGAAGCCAGCCTTTGGAACCAGGTAATCCAGATCTGAAAGAGACAGCACACGTCAACATCACATGGCTCAGGATTTATAAAGTAACGAGTTAAATCAGATTCCTTTGGCCAAATCTGCAAAGTTTGTTCTTACTGGAAGGAAGTTAAGGCTTTTGGGTATTTAAAAAAAATCAGGTTTCTCATCTCTTCACTAAACAGAGGAGGAGGGGACACACTTTTCCATCAGCAGGACAGCTGGCCTTCGGGTCTGACACTCACTGCAACCCCCTCAGCACCTTCAGGCCTTGGAAGTGTTTTACACACAGCTCCCTCAGCAAGTTTAACCTCTGTCCTGCAGCATGTTACACACATTTCCTGTCACAGAAGTATGGCAGAGGCCATCAGAGCTATGTTTTACTGAGCAGCTTCTTTTACAGTTCAAGTGTTACCAATAGTTTCAGAGAAAAGTGCTTTAGATGATGGTATCTTGGGGAAAAATAAAGTATGTACACACAATAAAGTATATACCCCCCTTTAAAACTACAGAAGCAGTTCCCTCCTTCCTGCACATCACAGGATTAGGACAAAGAGGTATCACACTGTGCAGTGCTAATTTCTAAATAAATTAGGTGATCTTTGTGAATCTCAGGGGAAAAAAAAGAACTTGCCACATATTATGGGCTGCGACTTCCAAGTGAAACGTGGTTAAAGGACACAAAGGCCAGATTTTCAGAGGGGAGAGCAAGCCATCAGCCAGCAGAACAGCACAGAGCCTTTGGGGCAGGCTGTTTGGTTTTACCTTTTGGAGCACTCTGCGTCTTCGATGCCTCTGAAGAAACCGTTTTCTTCCGCTTGGACTCTGGTACTTTATCACCCGATCCTGGCTCTTTATCTCCTGATCCCAGCTGATCTACTGGAGGTCACAGGTGCACATTAAAAGGAGGAATCACTAGCTTCAGTGTTTCAGGCTCTTTGCTACACTGTTCTTTCAATGGAGCCATTTTCAGGAACTCCTGACACCAACCCCATGGGTGAGACTTCCAAATACAGCCCTGGCACTGCCATCAATGCCCACGTGACTGCAATCACAGCCCCTCTATAAAACAAGCTACCAAGCTTCCCTGAATAAATCTAGCTGGAGGTCCAGGGACAGTATTTCAGCTTCCTTACAGAGAACCAACGCCCACAGAGTAGGTTACTGCATTAGCCAGCTCTAAGCAGAGATGAAAATCACCTTTTAAAGGCTTTTCTGGAGACAACAGGGAGTTTGGCAGTTTCCTCTGTTAGGAGATAAACAGGTTGTTTGTGTTTTACACTAGCAATGCAGTCCAACTGGCAGGTGAAGAGTCACACATCAAAAACCATCTGTTTTCCTTCTAACTCTACACTCAAAGAATCTATTTACCCACACATCCTAACCAAGGTTAACACAATAAACCCTCTCCCTTTGTAATGAAGCCCAGGAGGCTGTTAGAGGTGCAGAGGCATCCCTCGTGTGTCCCCCCAACGTTTCAGCTTGCTGTGAGCATCCTCTCTCCCAGCAGCAGTCCCACTGCCACCTCTCAGCCTGAGGCAATCAACAAACTGTTTTTCTCCCCCCAAATCAGATTTTTAAGACTTGAGTAACAGGGTTTTACTTGCTTTAACCTCTCTTCCCCGGTTTTCTTGTTCCACTTCTCACTCAGAAAGAACTAGTCCTTTCCTACACCCACCTCTTTTGCCTGAGGTTTTTATTATCCAGAAAGCAACTAAAAAAATCCCTTATCTATTGTGTGTCAAATGTATTTAATTTGTTGCTACCAGTTAGATCAGAAACCAGTTCAAGGGCTTGGATGTTTTAAGAGGTCTCTGTGCAGCTCATTTGATAAGGGAATACAGAAAATACTTAGTTGGGTACAGCTCTCCCTCTTGGCTGCCAGACTCTGACCCTTTGCTAGCTCCATGCTACAGGTGTTCTCTGCTTTGCCCTCCAGGCCCTGCTGAGCAGCTTTTAGTTACATCCTCCTGTCTGTGCACTCACTTCATTTCACTTGCCCGTTTTAATGAGATTTGGCCCCGTGATTAAAGACCACAGATCATCTGTACAGCATCAGGCAGCCTACCAGGCCTTGCATTAAGGGTGAGGAATGAAACTGTTTTCCCCAATTTTAGGCATCATAAACTCCAAGAGAACACTCTAAATCACTGATTACAGTCATATTTTCTAATGCCCCTCTGGAAACTATGATAGGTTCCTTACCTTTTGACTTGGAGACCGCAGTGATTTCTTTGTCTGGATTTACATCTCCTAGAATTTCCATTTCTTCTGGTCCTGCAACAGCAACAATGTCCTCCTCTTCTGGCCCTGCAATGGCAGCGATTTTTTCTTCTTCTGGCCCTGCAATGGCAACAATATCTTCACAGTGTTCATCCTCACTCGGATTTTTCCCTGGGAAAGCATTTTCATCTTCCTCGTCCTCCTCTCCAACTTCATCTACTGTGACAAAGTTTAGTTCCTCTTTTAGAGAATGAAAATCAGCCAGGAATTCATCTTCCTCCTCGTTAACTTCATCCAAAGTCACCAGAGGGTTATCTTCATTGTCCTCTTGTATTTCATCCACTGTCACTAAAGCGCTGGGATCATCGGGCAGCTGGGAAGAAGCACAGTCCCCCCCATCCTCAGCAGCCACCCTACTGTCCTTCTGCTTCAGCACATCGATGTTCAAGTCTGTCGGCTCATTCAGAGGCAGCTCCTCTACCTCACCGATTTCATCTACGGTTACCAAGGGTTCAGCCTTCAAATCCGGCTCCTCAAACACCAACCTAGGGACATCTTTATGAGCAGCAAGGTCCTCCTGCTCAGAGATCTCATCCAACGTCACAAGCGACTGTGGATCCTTCACTGCTTCTGCCATGAGTTCCTCCTCTTCAATCACTTCATCCACTACCACCAGGCCCTGAGGGTCACTGAGGGCTTCTAAATTAGCAACCCCCATTAGCTGTGCGGCGACATCCTCCTCCTCACCGATTTCATCCAGAGTGACGAAAGAGAGATCGCTCTCAGCAAGGTGAGTGACAGAGCTCTTCCCCTTCCTTCTCTTGGAACTCAGCTCACAGGAGAAGTGGGGTTTAGCACCATCTTTTCTCTTTCCCCTCGGCGGATTTCGTCGCGTCTTAACGGGAGACTCGATTTCCTCTACGACCTCATCCACAGTAACAAATTCATCCAGGTTAAATGGAAACAGCTCTTCCTCCTAGGAAGGATCAAAATGTGAATGTGACAGAGTTTAACACTCACCCAGTGACAAAAAAAAAACCCCTCCTCTTGTCCACAGGGTGCTTAATGACAAATGTCTACACACTGAAGCTTCCTGAGGGGAAAAGAAAGCAACTTACTGGTAGAGAAACATTTCAGGCATTCAAATCTTGTGGGAGAGTTTCTACTGTCAGCATTTACATCAGGTAGCAGATCTAACTCAGAAATCCAAAGTGTTTTCCAAAAACACAGTTGGCTGAATAGAGAAAATTTACATCTATTAAAAGGGACCAGGCTGATGCCCTGATTACTCCTGTATATTTTTGCACTGCCTTGCAGGAAGGCTCATGAAAGCCCGAGCACCTCCAGATCATCCTTCACAGACCCTATGATGTCCTGTCCTTCCCTTCCCTAAGCACAGGCTGTTAGCTGCTGCTATGAAACAGGAGGCTACATTAGATGTGTTGACCCAGCAAAGTCCTTCCCTGTCCCAATGACTCATTGATTTCTCTCTCCTCTCTGGTTTCGACCCCCATAAAAAGCATCTCAGCTGCAGGAAGTTCCTCTGACAGTCCTACACCCCAGCCCAGAAAAGGGGTCCCAGGACTGAACCTCCCCATGTTCCTCCATGACCAACACATACAAGAATTCAAACAAGTTCTCCCCCCTTTTAAGCCCCACAGAGGCTCTGGCAGACCTGCTGCTCCTCCTCTGCCAGAGGAGCCTCTATGTCTCTTGTTCACTGCTATGCTTTTCTAATCAGGATGGTAGGGTAAGGTGGGTAAGACAGATACCTGAACTCAAGCATACTTTAATTTTAGAAAGTAAAATGCATCCAAATATCCATTCCACCCCAAATCACACATTCAATTTTTTCAATTTTTTTTTTTCCCAAAGAGAAAAAAAAACCATATTCCATCCTACCACTAACCCCTGGTCAGTATCTAACACAAGAAAAGTGAACAATGGTCTGCTTTGACAGGAGTTAAGGCCAAGGCATAATGAACATTCCTCTGGTAAAGAGCAAGACTGCTGCCAAGAAATACTAAGAACAGTCCTCCAGCAGAACAATCATCTGAAATTTGAAGGTTATGGGCTTTTCCTTCCCTTTCTCATTTGAAAAGCTGACAAGTACTAGGAATAACATGTACTGCCACCACATTCTGACAGAGTAACTGAAAGAATATTTAATGTGAGGTAACATTCCAACTGAGATCAAACCTTTTTGTAGTATGTATGTATCCCTTTTCCAGAGGGACCCATTGCTTACCTGGGAGACCTCTGATCTCATCCTGCAACGCTACTTTGAACAAACTCATCAAGAGTTTAATCACCTTCCCTCCCAAAGCCCAAGCAATTTAAGAAAGAGAGAGTGCCCTTAGGCTCCCAAGCTGCTCTTCCAACCAATGCTGCCCCAAAAATGTACAGCAATCCTTGCTTTGCAGAATAAGGCACTGGAAAAACATTTGCATGGAAGAGGCACCACAGATGATGATGTTCTGGCTACCTCCTGCTGTATGAAATCATTTCTAAAGAGTGAGAAGACTTCAGCCTTCCTTCCTCTTCTCACAAGTGTGATGATGACTCAAGGGCTCACACAGGCAAGGGGCAAACAAATTACATCAGAGGCCAAAAGACACCACCTCTTAACACTCCCCTCCTGAATTCAATTTCTCTTCCAAATTGCTTGGCTCTTCAGCTTTATGCTTGTAGTCTCTAACAATTAGTCATACAACAAATTCCTTGGGGAAAGACTAAAGGTTCTCAGTAGGCACACACACGCTTTCAAGACCAGCTGATGTGTCCATTCACAGTTACAGCCTTACCTCCTTCAGTTTCACGCTGCTAGTGCTGCTTTTGGAAGCCTTAGCATTGCCACCAAGAGAAGCCTGCAAAACGAGACAGTAAACCACAAGAGATCAGTTCAGCTGACCCACCTGTCCACAAGAGAAAAAAACTATTTTTTAAAAATCAGCTATTTTATTCCCTTATTGATTTTCTTTTTGTTGTTTTTTTTTTACTTTTTTTAAAAAAGTTTTCCAGATTGCTGCTTCTGATCCCATGCTTGGCAAATACAGACCTAAGACACCTGTCAGCGGTACAGTCCAGGCATACAGTCTCTAGCAACAAGTCACAGGTAACACCTTGCTGAGGAACCTCTTTTCAGTAACCGGTGTCTGTGCAGGACTTGACAAAGCAAATACCAGCTCACAAGAGGACTGAAAGCTTATTAATTCCCATTCAGAACTAATCCAAGAACATAAAAGTTATGACACTCAATAAAGACTCGCTTCAAAAATACCTTCCTGCAATTTTCTCCAAGTAGCATTTCCAAACCAGTTACATACTTGCGTTGCACACACTGCATCTAAAAGCAACTGGTTGCCCACCATCTCTCTACTCCAACTTGTGTGTTGGCCCAAATCAGCTGGGTGATTTACAGAAAAGGGATGGGGAAACATAACCTCAGCGTCCCATACTCAACATGTGAGAGAAGCATGGAGTTAGTTACTGATCAGGCACACTGAACCGGCCTTCCTGCCCTCCTCACCTTATTGCTGCTGTTGTCTGTCTTCATGCTGGATGATCTACTCTCTCCCTCTTGAGACTGTTTTGAACTAGCCCTAGAATCCACTCGCGAGTCCTTCTCTTGCTGAGATGAGTTCCTCCCACTGCCTGCCTTGCCATCCACAACAGAGCTTCTGCTGGCTTTGCACTGGCCGCCGCCATCGCCCAGGCTTGTTCGGCTGCTCCCAGGGCGCAGGTGACCTGCTTCTTTTGACGCGATTTTCTTCACCGCCGCTGCTTGGCTCCGGGTCTCGGGTTTCGAAGGAGCTTTCTGCTCCCCTCCTTTACACAGGGGAGGCTCGTTTCTCTGTAGAGGAACCCTCGACTTTGATATGTCCAGAAGAGACACCACTGCCTTTAAATTCACTTTACCAACAGAGGAAGATAGAGAGGAGTTTAGCGTAACGGCTTTGCAGGTTTCGTCGGGTTTTGCTGGTCCTGTCCCTTTATTTTGATGTCCTTTGATTAAACTTCCCTCATTCACAGCATTTGCAGCACTGTCCACAGCAGCTCCAACCTTGGCCACGAATTTTTCAAGTTTCTTCTCTGTCTCTGCCCTGGTCTTGACCAAAAGCTTTACAGGGTTCTCCTCTGCAGCTCTTCCAGCCTGGAGCACAGACTCTTCTGGTTTCAGCTCTGCACCTGCTCCAGCTACATCCAGCTTCTTCTCGAGGGCTGCCCCAGTTCTCAGAACAGGCTTCTTATCTGTTATCTGAGTTACAGGCGTTTCACATTCAGGTTTCACAGCATCAGAAAGGGGATTCTTCCCAGAGGAGTACAACCTGTCGTTCGTTAGTGTGACGATGGATGATGTCACCTCCACCGAAGGTGCATCAGAACCAGGGGGCATCACCAATTCCCCTGCTGCCAGCTTCGCAGCACAAGCTGGCGGCACCACTTTGCCCGTGCCCACCTTGGACAGCGCTTCTGGCCGTTTAATGGCTGGAACAGACAGCTCTTCATCTTCCTTTTTGATGTCCTTCTCTGATGCAGACACAACAGCAGGTTCAAACAACTCTGGTTCAGCACTACCTCTACCCGCCTCTCCTTTCTCCACGCCGGAAGGCGGCGGCAGCATCTGCTCTGACTTCACTTCAGATTCAGCGGATCTGATGGATGCCACAGTAGCTTCAATCCCAGCCTCCGCTTTCTCCACAGGCGCTTCTGCCGGTCTCTGAGCAGACTCCCTGACTGCTCTTTCAAGATGGGGCTCAGAGGGCTCTATCTGCACTGACGACATCTTGTCTTTGCCATTAGAGATGGAAACGGGTCCTTTCTTTGCCACACTAGGCTCTACTGGAGGATTAGCAGCTGCTGTTTGCACCACTCCTGATCCCTCTGGATATTTTGTCAAGCCAGAGCTAAATGCATTTAAAAAAAACAGAAGAAATCAAACTATGTTGAGAATTCTACAGTTACCAGTAACCTCTTGATGCCAATGGTGGGGGGCTTCCTGATGCATTAGTGCTCAGCATTTGGAAATCTAGCCTATCCAGGTTAAAATGGTTAAAAATATGGAGGCAAATAGCTGATTAGTTTTATGCCTCTGTTAACTCCACCTCGATGCTGCTGCCCATTATGTGACTCGCAGCCAGACCTCTCGAGGCAGCGCTGGCTACAGACGCACCCCCTGACCTCAGCACCCACACAGGCTCCTAAAATTTAGATCCCCCGATGCGAGGCAGACTGTGAATGTGAAAATAAAGCTTCTGTCTCCCTGTGTTAGAGGAATCACCATAGTGTGATGTCTGAAGACAGCGGACTCCACAGTGAAGTCTGGTCTTTTGTTTTGGATCAGGTTTGGGGGGAGAGGAGGGGCTGCTTTGATTTTAAACTGCACTGAGCCCAGGAGCATGATACATGCAGAGTATCCTTATGGCCAGGCTCTGTTTCACTGCATAATCCCACCTCTGGCTCCCAGGATAATAAAGCCCAAGATGACGCTGCAGAGGACAGCACTTCTCAGAGACCCCAAGTTACACTAAGTGCCTGATTCTTAAGGAAAGAATCCCCCACAGATGATGTTGGGAGACACTGAGACGAGACACGTCTGGGCCCCTTCTCCCACAAAGCTCGAGAAGATGAGCATCCCACCACCTCACACATCTCTGGATGGAAAGGTGCCAAAATAACAGCCCTCATGGAAACAGAGAAGAGCAGGGGTGTCTGCCAGTTTGGTCGTGCTCCCAGCACAATGCCAGCCAGATGTGGAAGGCTAGATCAAACGGGAGGGAGAAGCCAAATCTCAAGGTGGCCGGACATGAGGGTTAACGAGATGAAGACACAATGCTTGGAGTCAACTGGAAGATGAAAGCAGCCAAACTGCACCACCAGAGCGCAGCAAAAGCCCTGATCTCGAAGATCTCCAAAGCAGAGGGCACTGTCCACTGCTAGAAAACAGGAGAGGACAGAAGAAGGGATACAAATTCTGCCTAAAAATCTTTCACAAGACCAATTTAAAACGAGCGCAGATGAAATGCATCATGACAAGGCATCAGATGGATGCCTGCAGCACACTAGGGCGTTCACTCCCTAGCAAAGCAGCAAACCCCTCAAAATCCTGTGATCCCAGAGCCCAAGTGGCAAAGCTCACAGTAACAGGCCTTGTGAAAGAAAAGCAGCCTCACTCAAACATCCCACTCTTGCCCAACAGGCTTCTTCGACCTATGATCCCCTCAAACTAGGTACTACCAAGTGTTTTGGGTGAGCGTGCCTCCTGTGTGGTTAAGCGGTCAGGTCTGATCTGCTCTTTATGCCAGAGTCACAAGACAGAAGATGCTTTGATAATAAACACTGTTTATATTCCTCTTCCATTTGAGCATCCTACAGACCACTGAGATTTACATCTCAGCAAAGCACCACCTGGGTAACCGTGAGCACAAAGCCCAGGTCTGTCACTGGTACACAGAAAGCCTCATTAAACACAAGCTCCAATGCCTCATTAAACTGTACCACACAGCCTCTGTTGTTATTTGCAGGGAATGGAAAACCATCAGTGAACACCTGAACCACATGCTAACTATGAAGGTTACAGTGAGTAGCCCACGGGTATTATCCTCTGCACAATTCAAATGAGGTATCAGTCTCTGAATCCTCAGGACTTTGTGTCTCGTTTCACACCAACACCCACCCTGTGCCTTCCACAAAGCCACGGTGGTCTCCAAAATACTCTGAGAGATTCAAACCAGACTGGGAAGCAGTGGAAGGGGAGCTCTGCTGAGGCTGCAATGCACAGAGGTAAAGAGGAGTGAACCTGATGAAGCACCAAAGTGCTCAAAGAAACATTTAAAAAGACCTACAAGACAGATTTTCCTGTACAGGAATTCATGTAGAGGGCAAAATCAACAATACCTGGTGCCCAGGTCCTGCACCAACATCCCTGAATTAGCAGCCATTCCTGCCAGAGTTAGCAAGGGAAAGGCTCTGAGTTCAATCCTAGAAACACCAGCTCAGAGGCTGCATCACAACAGAGACACAACCTGCTTCCCACATGCCAGAGCAGTGGGATGGCCCTTGAGCTTCAACCCAGACAAGAGAGGTTTCAGCTGGCTTAGCAGAGGAAAACAAATCCCAACAGAACGCATCAGCACCCTTGAAGGGCAGAGGCATTCAGGTAAACACGTCAGTCGCCTCAGCTGGAAAGTGGGATGAACTACTGACTCCCAAAAGGTTTTCAAGATCACCTGCAACCGAGAGGGCAGCCCCTTCTGCTCCCCACGTTTTGCTGCTCCTGTCCTCCCCAGAAAGATGTGGCAAGGTCTTCCCAGATATAATAATACGGAAGATATTTTCTGATGCTTAGAGAACGTAACTCAGAAGAGTAACTGGTCCGGTCACAGAGGCTCACAAGGAGAAGGCAGCTGCCTCAGGCAAGGAGAACGCTTGTGCTGTTAGCTGCAGGGGAGAACATCCCATTTCCCACCCGTTGGGCAGCCACAGCAGGACGCAGGGCACTACCTGGGGCTCACATAAGTCACTTGCTTTGATCTAACACCCACCAGTCTGTGATCAGAAGTGTCACCTGCGTGTCTGCCTACCTACCCGAGTCAGTTTAGAAACTAAATGCTTCCAAAACAGACTAGAACCCAAGGAGAAGTTTTGTGACATCAGGAATGCCTAACTTTACTTTGGAAAGAAGCAGGTTTTGGAAATACAAGAACAGTCCATGGTAGTATAATGGCATTACCTGAAACTGAAGTTTTAGGAGCATTATTACAGAGTTTTGTTTGGTTTTTTAATTATAAAACTTAGTGATAAATATGGACTTGAGTCACAGAAGGCGTTTTAAGTCACATTTGTTAACAAGAGCTCTTATCACCATCTATCCATTTATAAAACATAATCAAGTCTCTAAAACCAACAAATAGTTACTCCACAATTTGTAATTTTACTACAAGCAACGTCCATAAAACAGTTTTAAATTCAACATAGGAAAACCATAATTTCCCATTTCTAGGTCCTGATGTTAATATATCATCTTAACATTTTTAACTCAATTCAGGGACCTGTACCACAGCATAAAGTTACCGTTAATAAGTTAAACAAGGAAGTCTCAAGTTTATTTTTAGCATTTGGGAACAGAAACAGTAGAGCCAGGTGCTCTGACAGAGGAAAGCACTGTAGGATGAAAGAAAAGCAGTCATTTCATGGTTAAATATGACAAAAGATTGTCTTACCAACATCTATTTCCAAACATACTTTCCAGGACCTGTGGTAAAATCCCGCCCATAGTTAGTAGAACAGTAACAACTCGACAAGCTACACAGAGAACAGGATTTCACCCCTTTTGTCCACATTCTTTGAAAGCCCCAGATTTCAAAGAAATCACAAACATTACAGCAACAGACATCACTTCCTGCACACACAGAACACACAGAAGCTCAAAAGCAGCAACAGCAGGTAACAGCTGAGTGGGTCTCGCAGTGGGGAACAGCTGGCGGATCTCACAGCGAGCCTTTGCCTCAAGCTTAGGTACAGAGACAGCTCAGCAATCTGCTCAGTCTTGAGACACATCCCATAAACAATACAGAGATACAAACCCCCCGATCTACTGGAAAGGCATACCTTCCTTTGCTTGCATCCTCCTTCTTTGCTTTCTTCCCAGCTTCAGCCTGAAAGCCAAAAAGAAAATACCCAAATCAGGGTTCAGTAGTTACAACTGAAGAAGCATCAGCATAAAATTGGTATAACCCAGCTAATTAGTAACACCACGACCCCAAATTTAGGTATGTATCACCTGAAAGATCAAATGCCAGTAAACCACTCCCCCCAGGACCCACTATTCCATAAACTGACCAATAAAAGCACACAGCAGCAGAAGGTATTTTACTAATTGAGAGACAGACCACACCATGCCACTGGTTTTCTCTCATCTTCCCAGCAGACGTGGGTTTTGAGCAGCATTTGCTGTTTGCCCCCTGTACCGGTGAGGATGCTACGGGCTGCAGAGCTCAGGGGGAACACAGTTCATTTGGCAGTATCACACCTTTTCTAAAGGCACCTTACATCCCAAGCAAGTATCTACAGAAAACCCAATGCCAGTTTCTATTCCTTAAAACCTGCCTTCACTTCTTGTAGGAGGACTGCACATTTGTTTTCTGTTCTGTGAAACAAACTGTGGTATAAAGACTATACAAGGTAATGTCTTCCCCAAAAAAAGGCAACTACAGACCAATCCTCTGCAGTTATCACAGTTAGTACTGTGTGTGTCCAAGCAATACAAAAAAAAACCACCACCCCTTTGAAAACTCAGCATTGAAATCCCAATCTCTTTTCTGAAGGTAATCCATAAGCTAACTTTAAAGAGTAGCACTATCAAAAAGAATGTCAGATAAATTCACTGCAGGTATAATTCCCTTTAATATGTTAGTTATGCCCATAATTCCAAAGCTTTCAGTTTTCCCTTTCTAGTAACGTCTACTCCAGAGGAAAGCACCAAAAGCAATTTGAGCACATTATGATGTCAACACTATTTCCTTTCTTCCTCCAGACTAGCTTCTGAACAAAAGGCTTCTAGAAAAAATTACTCAGGACGAACATAACTACAGGTCTAATGATCCTACGGTACCGAGCCATGTGACTCAGACACTGGCACCATCACCGAGGATGGACAAGAGGTGACTGGCTCAAAATGACAAGTGGAAAACCACCTCTGTTCTCCCTCTCATCAGCACAACCAGGCATTTGCCTCCCCACCTCAGAGCTAAAACCACAGCTGAGGAGTTTATCTCCAAGGACAGAGTGACTTTTGTGCAAGAGCTGCGACAGTCGTGCTGACAAGGACTGGAACAGCCTTGGTTGCAGCCACGCTCTATGACTCTGCATTCTAGCTGTACATCCTCCTTCACCATTCCAGGAGTTTCCCCCATAATGGTTATTTCAGCAGCACTAAATTCAGGCACAATCAGTAGAGTTACAGAAACAGAACTGGAACGTGATTAAGTGAGCACTTACATTATTGCTGTCATGTTGCCACTAGCATCAGCTACTGCTATCTGGCTGGACACCCTCTCTAACTCTGTATCACCCTAAGTGTGCAGCTGGAAAGAGATATTATTTTGAAAACAGAGTGTGAATGCCACCCTTTGTCAGCACTGACCTCTGCCCTGATGGAACGTTTATAGTGACAAAGGCACATTATTTGGCTGCTACACAAGATATAGGCAACAGCCATAAAAAGCAGATTCGAATCACCCACTGTTCCCAGAATGCATCCTTGACAGACGTTCCTTAGCAAGAGCACTTTAATGAATGATAACTTGCTTATTTTTCAGGGCTAAGGGAACTCATTTACATAAACTAGACAAGGAAAAAAAATCTCATAAGCCTGAATATTCTGTCATTTTCTTCAGCTACAAAGTTGGTCTAACAAAAGGTAGTACTCTTAAATGCATCTAACACCAAGCACAATTATCATGCAATGTTCTTTAAAACAATATGAAGTTCACTAAACCAACTGAAACACAAAATAAAGGGGCTGGGAAAAAGACAATTTTTTGTCCCATACAAAGTGTCAGCAATAGGGAGAATCATCCCTGCAGTAGGGAGACAAACTCCTGGAATATCTAATCCAGGCTCTTACATGTAGCAGAAAAGAGCACCCTGTGCACTGGCGCTCACCCGATTTCAGCCATCAGCTCTCAGAGGGAAAGTGATACCAGTTCTCTGGATCAAATAGGTGATTAAAAAGCACTTTCAGTGCTGTTACGGTGACTCCAGGCTGGCAGAAACTTTAACAGGCTCCTCGTGAACAAACTGTGCCCCCTCAGGCCTGGGCAGGGTGGGAAGAGCTGGGAAGACAGGCTGGCGATTGCATCCCCGTAGAGTCGCAGGAAGGTAGGAAGCTAATTGATTTTACACAGACTGGGCCCTGCACACACACAGTAACTCAGGATTTACTTGGAAAGGAGCACTATCAGCCCATTTAAAAGACATCTGTGTGCCAAATTCACATCTGGTTGGGTATCGTTGTAAGCTCTAAACCATCATGGATGCCACTCTCAGGAGAGCCCCACCAGAAACGTGCTGCTGCTGCCACACTGTGGTTTACAAACGGGAATCCTGAACACCACACGGAGACCCCACAGGCTTCCTAAGTCAGGATGCTTTCCAATAGAGCAGGAGAATCAGGGAACAGACTACAATACAAGGTGATGGCCAGCACACAGCCTGTTCCAGCCCAAAGCCACTGAAATGCATTGTGATGCTCGGCACAGATGACGCCGACAGCTGCGGCAGCTCGCTAAGTAGGACACGTCTGGATGACCTTTTCTGTTGAAGTAACAGAGTTCTCTTTAGGCACCCCAAGTTAAAACCTTCCCCAAGGATGAATAAAAGGGAAAAAAAACCCCTAAGGCATCCAGCCCCTCTGGGCACATCCTCTTGTTCCAATGCTAGCCCAAAGCCACGCCACGGCAAAGGAACAGCAACACACAGGGAGGGAGAGCTCCAAGAACAGAATTCACATGGATAATCACTGAAAAAATTCCACAAACACCCCAACAAACCAAGAAAAAAAAGCCCTCTATACACATTTTGGTCTCAACCTGGGCAGTGTGCAGTTTGTGTTGAGCTGGTTAGCTGGGCCTTGTTCTCTCAGACATGAGCTCTGAAGAACAAACCCAGCTGGAATTCTGAGGAATAAAAGCCAACCTATGTATCCCCTAACATAAACAGAGTTGGGCAGATGTGTCAAGAGACAGAATAATCACTGGACAAGTGATTAGGATTATAGTGTTGGGTCAGGACACGAGGGAGGAGCTGAAAAATGCAGAAGCCAGAGCACACAGAACTGGTGAAACAGAAGAACCCATTGCCCAAGCACAGAGTAAGCAGCGCTTCGCCTCCGCGCTGTGAGGGGGACTGCAGCTGGGTTTGTGTTCTCTGCACATGACTAGCTGATGTTCCCAAAGTGAAGGGGGAGCTGCTCGGTACCACAAGTAATTTAGTTTCCACAAAGAAGCTGGAAACCAGCTGTGGATGGCCACACCAAACCTGACACAGCCACTAAGCCTGGAAGCACGTGAACTAAAGCAGATGAACTGCTAGAGATGAGTCAAACTTCATCAGAAAAACAAACCTCACTTCAACTACCAATCCTTTCTTAACCAGTTTTCTAATGCAGCTGCTTTCCTCCTTTCTCCCTTCATCCAGAAATACTTTCACCAGCAAGAGAGATGCCACACAGGGAGAGACAAAAGGCAGACAAAGAGCACCACGTGCTTTCACCCCATGCCACATCCCAGAATACAGACTGGTGGATCCCATCGCTGCACATCTTTCACTCTGCCCCTCAACGCCAGCAAAGGGTGAAGGGGATACTGATGTCATCACCAGCAGCTGCACTTCATGGAAAGGTGGTTCTAGTCCACAAAAATCACGTCCTATTGAAAAGAAGGAATCTTACCTCAGCAGACTCTCCATTGGGTGACAAGGTACAGGTCAAGGTACGCTCACCCAAATTGTAGGGGTACTGCTGCAGGAAGCTGTACATTGACCTGGCTGACTTGGGACTATCCAGCTGCAGAATTGCCTACAACAAAAACAAGCACAAGCTCTATATGACCATTATTTCACCTTATTTCTGTGCTGCAGTGTGAGCTCAGTACATTCAGCTGGGACAGCACAGGATATCTAGTATCCCTGAAGGGTTTTTGTTTTCTTTGCTTAGAATTAGCTATAAGCAGCATTAGTTTATTAAAGCCCACGTCACTACATTTCAAAGTGTCCCAAAACCAAAAGTAATTTCAGCAGTTCTGACACCTTCACTTCTTATATCAAAATAAAAAGTCTCTGACCAAGTTTCCTACAGACCAGCAGCTCATTTTCCCCCACTAACACCTCTAACATCAAAGGGCAGTAACTTCTCCAGCCATGTGGGAAGCTTTACACTCAGAGCTCACCCAACTGTTCTTGTATAGTTCAGCCTAGGCAACCGCCCAAAGTTTGGTTGGACGTTTTTTTCCCATTCCCACTATCAGACAAACTGTTTTCTTGCTCAGGACAAGTGAGTAAGTGTCAGAAATTTTGATTTCTCATTAGCAGAATGTTCTTGGTACTGGGAGATTTTAAAAATCCTTTTTTTTTTTTAAATATTTTTTTTTCCTAACATGGTTCTTTGTACCACAGGAAGGGAGAAAAAAAACCCCAAAACCCACAAAAACAAGAACTTACCTTGTTTTTATTTTTCAGTACAACGTAGTGATAGACTTTTCCAAATCGGAGTCCCACACAGACTACTTCAAGGTCTCTGTATCCATCATCTGGCAAGTTCCCAAGATGTACAAACTGATTATGTATACTTTCAGTATTTGCCTAAAGAAAAGCAGTGACAACACTCACTTTATCTCTGTAATGCACTGTATTAGTGACTGTTGAACTCCAAAAAGCTTTGCAGAAAGCTTCTGCAAAGAGATTTCACACATATCCAATGTTCACATTCCCATGTTCATACCAGATTCTCCACTTCTCTGTGCAGATCAAAAGCAACAGCTATATCCCCCCCAGTAAAGAAAGACAAATTCAAAAGGTTCAAGTTGGGTGTCTGATTTTAAATCATCCTTTAAATCTTGTAACTACCTAGTAAAAGTCTCTTTAAAGAACACTGCAAAACCTAGCTGAAGTGTAAATACAATCTGGTGTTTTGAAAAGCAGCTGCTGTCTAGTCAGTTATAAATTGGTCAAGGCACAGAAACCTATCCCAAATACTCCAATCCTCATTTTTAAGTTGGAGTTTGGTTTATTTGATCAGCTTGTAATAAGGAATTTTGAAGGATTTTCCTGTTGTAGTTCTTTGTTTTCAAACAGTTACCACCACCCCCCTAGAGAGAAGCAACCAGCAAGTCTCTTCTGACTGGGAGGAATGCTGTTGCAGAGGGTAGGAGCGGGCTGAGAGCCAACAGAACCCACCACTGGCACCACCACAGACAACCCTGGCACCAACCTCTTTGCGGTGGATCAAGGGATACAAAGCTCAAAGGTACTGGGGGGACTTCTGAAACCTTAAACAAATCACAGAACATTAGGAGTTGGAAGGGACCTCAAAAGATCATCTAGTCCAACCCCCCTGCCAGAGCAGGATCTCCCAGACTAAATCACACAGGAACAAATCCAGGCAGGTTTAATCTTGGCTACTTGAAAGCTGCACATCTTAAAAACACAACAAGCAAGAGCTTCCCCCACTCCCAGTCTGGTATGTTTTTTCTTCCATTATTCATCACTCTCCCAGGACCAGAAGAGAGGGAGATGGCACAACCGTAAGGAGGAGCATATAGTCCCTGGACACATTTGTGAGTGAAAATTCAAGCCTTTTGGGGTTTGTTTTTCCACAGAAGAGACAACTCCAGTGACCACTGCCCACCTACAGAGCATAAATATGCCTTGTACGTCAGCTGCCTACTTGCAGTGTGTGTGGGTGAAGGAAGAGGAGGGACAATAAGGGACACCGGCTCCTCCAAACAAAGCACAGAGGTGGTCTGGATAGTTAAACTAAAATATCCTCTATAAATATCATCTATATCATCAAATCAAAATATCATCTATAAAACACACCAGGAAAACAGGTGGCATCACATACAGGCAAACACTGTGTGTTCTCTGAGCTACGGTGGGCAGCAGCTTGCTGTTAGCACGTGAAAAAACCCTAACAGAAGGGGAGGGTCTCAAAGGACTCCTACAAAGTGTTTAATTCCTTGCACTTCATGCATCACAGAGCTAAATAAGTGAACATTACTCATTCTATTCCCTGCTCATTCACCCGTGACAACATAGATAAACACTGAAATCAAGGGAGCACTTCAGTAACAATACAATTAGCTAACATTTCAGCATGAAGGATACTAATTCCAGTTTAAAATACGGTATTTTCATAGCATGTGAAGGGCAAGTTAGACTGCTAGCAACTTACCTTAGGGTCAGAATCTTTAATTACAGCAGTAAATATTGCTTCCTTTAAAATAAAAAAAAAAAAGACATTGTAAGATGTGTAAAATACAGCTTTGCTAGCAGCAGCTAGCTGACAGCCACTGACTCCCAACAACATTTAAGTTTCTGCTTTATTAATAAAATCAATAGCAGCAACACTTCTGACATCAGTGGTGTTACTTTATCATAAGACCAGGACCCAAAAAGACATTTAACACAAAGAATGGTGTACAAAAGCCAGCTTAAATATAAAACCCTGCCCTGCACTGAAATGTTATCTCCTAGCCTGGGATTTCAGAAGGCTTTATTACTTACTTCATCTTTTATGGTCTTATACTGAGGCACCAAGTTGATGCAGAGTTGATTTCCATCCAGTGATATTGGAAAGCAGGTGTAAAACTTAACCATGGAATCTGCAGATTTTCTGTTTATTTCGAGATATGCCTTTTAAAATTAAAAAAAAATATATTTTTTAAGCAGTTATTTCCCAACAGGATCTCACATCCCTCTTTGCACACTACATTAACCCGTCTGCATGGGTTAAAAATGCATTCCCTGCTTCTCTGGGTGGAAGCACTACCAAAACCCAATGAGAATACCTTTTTATGAGAGGATAAAATCAGCACATCCCTCAGGCCTCCAAATGGCTTTGCTAGGTTCGAAACTTCCTCAACAGAATAGCCTTTCTCTGGCAGGTTTGAAACCAGAACCACGCACATATCATCAAGCTCCTGTAAACAAAGGGAAGTAAACATCACATTTCTGACCCCAAACTTGGCAGGGAGCATTTATTTTCACTGTGTAACCCACCCTTAAAGCATGTTGTAATACTTGTGATTACATCAAAACCAAAGATCACTGAAACCTCTGTAGGATTTAGCAGCAAAGTATATTAAACAGGCTTTTTAACCCTTTTGTCTAATTATGTCAGGTAATCACCTAAATTAGTGCTTAATTGTGGATGTACCTACACCTAAGCTAATTCTGCACAAACCTGAGGTTGTCTCATGCTACCTCATTAAACACAAAGGCCATCCAAACCCCTACAACCAGGTCACTACTTTACATCCACACGTCCAATGTCACAGCCCATCCGTGCAAACACCGCACACCCAAAGAGGAGAAACCCACAGAAGGGCAACGTAAGTGACCTGAGCACAGAGGAGCTTGGTGCACAGAGCCAACACCAAGGGGGAAAAGCAAAGCCCAACACCAGAAGAGCAGAGTGAAGCAGGTGGTGTCCATCACATCACAAACAGCAAGGAGAAAAGAAACTGTCTGGGGTTTCAAACAGGAATCAAAGGGCAGGGGATGTCAGTCGGAGGTTTTCAGGCTGCACACCAACACTCAGACACCGTACTCACAACTCCCAGGGGTGTGAGCACCTTTACACTCACCTTGCCAGCTGGTTCTGTTGACTCCTCACTGTTTGTAGTCACTGTCACAGCTTCTGAAAAAGAAAAAACAGGGGGAGCTCAAGGTTTGGCAGATTTCTGAAAATACTGGAGAGCTTTAAGAGCTTCTGGCACTACTTTTTCTCACCTCTGTGGCTGTGATAAAAGGAAATGCTCCTTCATTTCACTTACACTGACCAATGACATTGGAAAGGCACATGTGCTGTTGTGTGAAAACTTCCAGAAAGAATAGGTTCAAGTAAGGACAAAAAACCCCCAAGCAATTAAACCCCCTTAATTAATATGTGAACACTTTGCTGACATCAAAGCCTTATCACTTGACTAGTCACAACCACAAGACTTTCTTGTGGGCACACAGGGACTAGCTGGTGCCAGTGTGCAGCCACACAATCTTTCTTCTTCCTGGGACAAGTCCACGGTGGTTTGTAAGAGGGTAAGAAAACTTCAGAGGGCAGCAGGTCAAAGGAAGCGATTCTGCCCCCCTACTCCCTCTATCCTGAGACCCCACCTGGAGTACTGTGTCCAGTTCTGGAGTCCCCAATATAAGAAGGGCATGGAACTGTTGGAACAGGTCCAGAGGAGGCCACAAAGATGACTGGAGGGCTGGAGAACCTCTCCTATGAAGGCAGGCTGAGAGTTGGGCTTGTTCAGCCTGGAGAAGAGAAGGCTCAGGGGAGACCTTATGGCAGCCCAGTACCTAAGGGGGGCCTACAGGAAACCTGCAGAGGGACTGCTTACAAGGGCATGTAGGGATAGGACAAGGGGGAATGGTTTTAAATTGGAAGGGGTAGATTTATATTGGATATTAGGAAGAAATTCTTCACTACAAGGGTGGTGAGGCACTGGAAAACAGGTTGCCCAGAAAGGTGGTGGATGACCCCTTCCCTGGAGATGTTGAAGGCCAGGTTGGATGGGGCCTTAAGCAGCCTGGTCTAGTGAGAGGTGTCCCTACCCGTGACAGGGGGTTGGAACTTGGTGATCTTTAAGGTCCCTTCCAACCCAAAACATTCTACGATTCTATGATAGAGGAAAAGAGCAAATCAGAGAGGACCTGCAGGTGTGGGGAGAGGGGGATCTCTCCATTTTTATCTACTACTAACAGGTTCAGTGACAGCAACGTATGTCCACTCTCACATCCATAGTACCCAAGTATTAGCAGCCCCTTATAATTAGTAACAGGCCTTGTTTTAAACACAGCAGCTATAAACCAGGGAAAGCAGCATCTATTGAGCCAGCTCTGGCAAGCAGTGTGAAGCATGGAGGTTAAAAGAATTGGCAGTAGGGCTGTGAACAGAACGTAGAGAAAACCTGAGTCCTCTGCTTTAAGGAGTTACAAATACAAGTCCCTGTGTTGCACTGAGAAGGTCCAAGGAAAAGTATTATGTCCACTGAAAAAAAGAGTAGATGGTGAGTGGGTTCAGCCACTTCAGTCATCACAATGAACTGCTGCTTTATGTTTCAGTCAGCAAACTTATTTTAATAATTTCCTTTTCTGATACCTTGTATCATCCTCATTTCCCAGCCCCAAAAGCTTTCTCATCTAGTTCACAGTAACAGAGAGGGTTAGGACAGAAATGAGAACAACCAGTTTGCCATTTGCCTTGGTCAGTTAAAGCTTCCTGAAACCCATCCAAGTCCAACGCCACCACCTGAGGCATGAGTGCATGTTTCTCTAAAAATTAAGTAAGTTCAAGATGACATCACTATGTCAAACATCCTGTGACTTACAACCAGCCAAGTAACTTGAAACTGGCATTATCATACCAGAACTGTCGGGTAGAGGCGCAGGATCAGTCACTCCTTCAGGCTGAGCCTCCGCCGTCTCCAGGGGCTCTGGGACTGTGTCCCCTTCTGCAGGGTCCTTTGGGTCTGACAGCTTAGCTTCCCCAGCTTCTGGTTTGGATTCTGCTGAGATCTGAAGGTCTTCCTCTGCAGACTTTGCTGATAGGGGACAGCAGGAAAAAAGCATTCCTCATGTCAGTCCATGAAACCAATCCATTTGTAAAAGCACAAACTGGAATTTCTTCTGTCAGACATTCAGAGGCCTCCAGACTCACCAATTCCTGCTCCCCCCTTACAAACAACACACAAACACAGGAAAAGCTCATTCCAGCTTTGTGTGGCTGTGGTGATGTGAAAGGGTCTGTTTCCCCCAACTCCTCTGCTCCCCCTGGTTTGACACTATCCTAGTTTTACAGAAGATACTAATTTTCACTACCTTAGCAAAGTCACAAGGAGAAAGAAGGGTGCTTGCCTCTCTCAGTCTGCTGCATCCAAGCCCAGGAAAGGGGTGAAAACTCGGGACTCACTACCTTAAACATCTGTTCTAGAAAAGCAGGGGGATGGACAAGCACCTGCCTGTGCTTTTCAATTAAAGAGTAAAAGTTCCTATTTGCCTTACCCACAGTATTTGAAGTTTTCTTAATTTTACTTTCTCCAGTCCCAGCTGATTTCTTGGTCTTTTCTTTTTTACCTACAAAAAATATGCAAACCCAAGTGCTTATTACTGGAGTTACTTGGAAAGAAAATGCAAATACATACAAAAATAACTTAATCAGCAGCAATTCAACTGATCTGACAAAAAAAAACCCAAACCATGAAGGAAAGCCACAAAGCAGAGTATCTGTCAGGAACGTAGCTAGGACAACAGTGCCAAAACCTTGCTCCTGCAGAACAGTTAGTGTTCCCTTTCCCTCAGATGATTATAACAGTTCATGGTTTCTGTCTCTGAGACATCTAAGAGACAGACCATGAGAGGAATCTTAACCCCTCTCTGGGAACTGGATTCAGAAGTTACCACACTGACAAATGAATCATGACCAAGACATCCTTAAGAAGTACAATTTCCCATTAAAATAACATCTAGCCCCTAACTTTGCTCAGAAAAATTGCTCATGAAAGCCACTATGATAAGCAACAAAAAAAAATATGGTGGTTATTTCCAATGTCTTAGCAATACCAAATTTAGTATAAAGTCTTCTCAGCTTTTAATGTATTGATTGTACTTTGCCCTATTTTTATGAAAGTACTATGAAAAAACCCAAAAGAACTCTCTAACAGCATGACATACGAGTTTTTCTGCCAGCCAAGTAGTAACAGCAACAAGAATAATTTCCATCTGCTCCATAAGAAGATCAGGACAGAAAATGTAAAGCATTTGGAACATACAGGGAATATAAGGCACAGAGAGGCACTAAACTCTGAACAAGAAGTATAAACTGGAGTTTTTCCTGCAGTGCTCTGAATTGCTTACGAGTTACTTGCTCACACATAAAAGTAGACATGGGAACAAAGAGGGAAGGCAATAACAGAGCTATCAGATAAAGGCAGCCAAAACCCTTACCCACAACGGATTTAGCTGTCTTAGTGGTGGAATTTGGATCTTTTCTGAGAAAAAGAAAGAAATAAAGAAAAATCTGTTTTAAAGACAGTTAATGAATATTAAAATAGCTTAAAAAAAAGCTCAAAAGCACCAAAATACAAGAAAGCAAACAGAGATAAGAGATAGTTTCTGATTGTTGTAACAGTAACAGACTGATGGCAGCACTTACTTGGTACTTCGTGCAACTTTTTTAACATTCTGAGCCCGCTTTTTAACACTCGTTTTGACCTGGAACAGAAAGTAAAACTTTTACTGCACCATTTATACTTTATTTATGGTAAAGCTACACATGTAAAAATGGTATTCATGATTATTAATATTAATTAAGTATATATATCGATATAGGTCGTACCTTGCACTGTGTTAAACTGATGCTATTCCCAAATACCAAATGTAACCAAGGAAAATGGGAAACTGGAATTGGGAAGTGCATTTCTACTTTAGACTGCTGTTTATGAAAAGGAAGCTTAAAATATATTAAAACTAATGAAGTTTTTCTGGAGAACATCAAGTTTTGGAGCAAAATACAGAAGCACACACAAGGGATCACATGGTTACCTGGGCAGAAGTCGCTTTCGGCTTCTCCGCGATGCTGATTTTCACCCGTTTGCCATTCAGCAGCACTGGCACCGTCTCACTGTACTTCACAGCTGCTATCACAGCTTCTTTGTAGTTCATTTCCAAGAAAGCCTAAAATAAAACAGCACTTTCAGTTTATATAGATTACAGAGACATGAAACAATCCACTGCAGTTTCTCCCTTAGCGCACCTGCTCCAGACAGAACTGTGTGTATTTCTCTCTCTGACTGCATGTGGAGTTTGAGGAAAAACATCTGGATTTCAGCATTCTACAAAAAGCATCCCACTTCCTCTGACATTAAAGACTTCAGTAGCAAGCAATACTGAACTTACAAAGGAGATTCCCAGCTATTCCAACGTTACATATGTGAATTTTAGTGACAAACCGCTCCAGAAGCCTTCCTCTGTGTTCAGCCAAGGATCCACATATTACACTTTTTCCACAGTTTGACAGTTTCTTTTGCATTTCCCACATAAAAACCTTCTTCAGGAAAGCTTACCTCATTTCTAGAGCGAAGCACAACGAGGTCGCTGACCTTGCCAAACGGCTGAACTATCTTCTTAATGTCTTGATCTGAGAAGCCATCGTCCGGCAGATCGGATATTTGAAGGACTGTCCCACAGTTCAGCAATTCCTCTCTCAACAGCTACAAATTGATATCAAAATAGAAATTAAATACTTTCCATGTCCAGAAAAAAGGGAGAAAAAAAAGAATCTGTAATAAAAATCACCTGAAGTAGACAGGCAGCTTGGTTCACAGTGGAATTTTGAAGTCTTTACTTTTTAACACAAAGATAGAGCCACAGTTTTGTTGTTCTGCCACTCTGCCTCAATCCACTTAGCAGGCACAGCAAAGGGTTACCAAGTACCACAGTAAAACCTTTTGGGTTCTATCAAGTACTACAGACCTACAGAAGACTGGTTGTCTGGGCTGTAGGGGTGAGGAGCTGCACAATCCCCCTACTTTCCTCTCTGAACGACCTACCAGCTCTCACCAGCACCAGGCAACACTGTTCTCTTTGCTCCTTGCTCAGAGGCCAAAATCCAGAGGACTGCTGCACCCCCACCACCTTCCTATAGTACCATGGTACAGATCTGGTTTACAGGCAGCATGTCCAGGAGGACCAGTACAGTGGACTAAGACAACACCAGTTTAAGGTGGTTCTTACAAGAAGAGTACTAAATTTCTCCTCCCCATCTGTTTTGCTGGACAATACAAACTGGATGCTTTCTGCTACCTGTCCATTACTTCTACTTACATGCTAAGCTCTTCCAAACAGAGCTCACCACTGACACTCAGACAGGCAAGTGCCCAGTAAAATGAGGACCCAAATTTAATGGGCTTTTCTTTCTGCTGTTGGGAAGCACTAGAGAGGTTTTCCTTCATGTTCATTAAAAACAAAAACCTTGCTCTTTAAACTACTTTGCTTATGTGCAGCCAGAAAACCTTTGCATTAAGACGGGAGCATCTATCACACAGAATCAGTAAACAGAAGGGTTAATCTTCCTCCAAGTGACCCCCTGAAACAAGACACTAATAAAACACAAATTCTTAAAAATCACAGAAAAAAGCATTCATCAACTCACCCTATTATAAGAAGTAGGACGAGGTCCACTGGCTCCCGTGGGTAAGTCTTCCTCATCTTCCCCCATCTCTTTGCTTTGGTCATCAGCTTCTGGAGATGAAGAACTTGACCCAGGCACGTCCTTCTTCGAAGTCTTTGTTAAAGCACTTGTCTTCAGCGGCTTCTTGGTGCTCCCAGACATCTTCCGTAGGAGCCCACGAGAGGGTGGCGATTTTCCCGATCCCGAAGATCCTTGTCCAGCTGCTTGAAGTGATTTATGTTTACTGAATTTTGCTACAAAGCCAGGCCCCACACTTTTCACTACTGCCTCCAGAGCTGCCTTCCTGTCTGCGAGCGGGAGGGAAAACAAACCGGGTTTGGTTGGTTTGTTGTTCAAAGGAAACCTCTGTGTGGTGCTGCTCGCTCTTCTACTGCCTCCAGCTCACCACCCACTCCTGATTCACTCACTGAAGCTGGAGAGCCTTTAGTCCCAGCCTAATAGAGACAGACTTAAGTAACAACAAACCTCTGTCCCTCTCTCGCTGTAAGAGCTGACAGTGCGACACCAGCAACGGTACCTACAAAAATCCTAGTGGCTGGAGCAGAAGAATTCCTGTTGGATTGGGTGTGTCAGGGGAGGTGAGAAAAGGAAGGAAGTTTTCAAGACTTTGATCCTCCTTTCACACACTGATGCGCAGCAGTACTTACTAGCCTGATGCCTTCTGCTAAATCCTGTAGCCTCCTCTGTTTTGCTCTTTGTCCTACAGACTTGTTTTAAACTAGTCCTTACTGGTCCATTCATTTCCTCTACACTCGCTTTCTAGGGAAGATTTGTATTTTGGTTATTAATTGCTTCTTCCCCTCATTTTCCACATTAAAATCGTTTGCCTTAAGATCTCCCCCAAGCTGCATGTTCCCTCACAGCTTTTCCCCTAGGCTTCTTTCCCACAAGAGCTCAGCATCTCTGAATTTTCTGAAAGCATACAAGTCACAGCATACAGATCAAAGGGCAGGGAGGGGGGGAAAATCAACCTTTTAAAATTCTTTCTTTTTAAGTTCTAAAGAGGGGGGAAAAAAAGGAACAAAAACTCCAAATAAACTGGTATCTCAGCCAGAGACTGAACTCAAAACACACCACAAGGAACTGACTGAGTGTATATAAGATTTCCTAGAACTGCCAACTGGAAGAAGCTGAAGGAGGAGTCACACAACGGTGCGACAAACTTCACTGCTTCGAAGGATGTTTTCACTGCAAGCCTTTCATGCTCTTATCCCAACAAAATTATTTCAGGACACTATGCTTCCCTTTTGAGTCACACCTCTAGCCACTGCTGTCTGAGCATTGTGTTCTCTCTCTCCTCCATCTATACAGCCTTTGCAGAACACTACTGTTCTGATGCCCAAGGAAGAACAGCTTTCAGATGGTTTTAATACTTGACTATACTTAGACTTAAAAGCTGAGTATGCTTGAACAGACCCTTGTCTGGCAGTTATGGTATATGATTACTGAATTCCTAAGTCAGAGCCTGCAGAATGCCTGTCTGCTTCTAAGCATACTTCTCACAAAGCAACAGCAAAAGGAAAAGCTGGGTTTAGACACAGCATTTTGCTATGAAAATTCCCTAGGTTGACAGCTGGACAGAAAAAACCTCTTGAAATCAACTCAACCTTTCCCAAAATTCAAGGAGGTTTCAACTGGGCAGTGTGTACCCAGCCTTTACCTTCGGATCGGGATGACCTCCTTGGTGACCAGTCGTTGCTGGAAGACCTCTGAGGTCGCCGACTAGTCCTCAGCGGATTCCTCGAGCGCTGCGGTGACCTTGACCTGTGCCTGGGGCTAAGCTGTCGCATCTGTCGCGGGCTCCGGCTTCTTGGCCTCGTTGGCCGGAAGCGACCAGGGCTCCTGGATCTCGATCGTGACCGGCGAAGAACATAGCTGGAGCCTGTGACCCTGGAACGCCTCGGGCTGGGGCTGGCAGAGTTGGAGCGACGCTTGGGGGTCTGGTTTTCTTTTCTGTCACCAGCATTTCTAACAGAATAAAGGCACAGGATGAGTTTTGACAAGGCAGAAGAGAGTGATTAACCCAAGTCTGTCCAAACAGACTTTCTGCAAAAAAGAACCAGAACTGACAAAGTTGAGAGTGTAATTTGTTAACAAACTTACTTTAAATACAGGTATCACGGTTGCTATGTGGATTTAGGACAGGTAGGGAGAACTGAAAAGCAGCAAGTGGGAGAGAACAACCTGCACAGATCCAGAGAGAGCTGCAAAGAAAGCTCTGAAGTCAGGAGCTGCAGTGCTACGAAAAAATAACAGGAAGAGGAAAAGGATGCATGAAAGTGTAATGAAGCAAGATGCTTTCCTTGCTTCTTCCAAATCTAGTTTGGAAGTAAGCAACATTCAGACATTATGTCTGAAAGGGAGATTGAGAGGACTCCATACACACACATCCACTGAAAACATGTGCTTCCTAGAGATGCCAAATTGATGAAGGACATGAGAAGAAGTAACAGTGAAGAGATCCATGAGAGAAGCAGTCCCTCTTAGAGACAGGGATGTAGGAAAACCCTGACAGGACAGATCACAGAGTAAGAGGAAAAACCTGAAAATGCAGAGCATATACACTATGGAAGCCAAAACATTTATGATGAGCTTGTGAGGTAACAGGCCAGTGTGTTACAGCCAAGCTCTTGCCCAGCTTTTCAGCCCACAGGGATTTCTTTAACGCCAAAGACATGCTGCACCAGCACTGAAAACTGGGTGGAGCAGACCCAGTGCCTTTGAGACCTGAAACTGGAAGAAGCTCCTACAGCTGACTCACCAGTAATTCTAGTAGCAGAACTAAAAGTAACACCAGGCAGTAACTGATGTTGCAGTTGCATCCAGCACAAGCAGACTTACTGGGAAGATTGCATGCTGGACAACTGAAATACACGAGGTTCTTAACACAGAAAAGAAGTTCAGGTTTCAACTCACAAGTGTCTGTGTGTGTTAAAGGTAACATAAAGCATCAGCACCTAAATGAACAACCACATTGAGCCCTATTATTACTGTCTGGGACTTGGAATGGACCAAGTTCCTCTGAGATGAAACAGGTTAAGGAGAGAAGGCTGACAGCAGGTAGACAGAAGGGATGGACAGGCAAGGCAGCTGCCACCCGACCTTTCCAGCCAGCACTAGATGAGGACAGCAGAACAACCCTCAGGTCTCTTAATGTTCCAACCCACCTCATGTACCAACATCTCACAACGGTACCTAATTAACAAGTTTTAAACATCATTAAAAATCTATATGAACCCCATGGATCCTGTCCTCACTACAAACATGTGAATGTACTAACAAACCACTGCAATTTATAAAAAGCAAAGTCTCCACCTGGCCCTGAGGCTGCTCTGGGCCAGTCAACCTGGCCCCTAGTCAGCCTTGCCCCCAGTCACTCCAGACATCTGTGAGCACTCAAAGCCTACGCAGTACTTGAGCTCTCCCAGCCTGAGATGCTGTTGTCAGGAAGCATTTAAGAAAGAACCACTCTAAAAGACAACTTTTGCCCCACCTGCAAGCACAGAAGGTCACTCACTCCAAAAAAGTGCTATTAATCATTTCTCCAGTTAATTAAGACCCTCCAGCTAAGAGACACTTCCTGCACCCCAGGTTTTATGTAACATCTGCAGCACTGGACAGCAATTTCAGTTTGAGGTTCTGAAACATAGTTATTCTCTGCAAAGCTTCATCAGCTTGTTTGGTTTCTCTCTGAAGTTCTAGTTCTCCTTGTTTAACACAGAGACCTCAGATGCACTCTGCAAATTAACCTGACCTACATATTGAAGCAAGCCAGACTAATTAACAGAAAGTTACAGGAAAAATCTAACAAAAATTAAAGTCATATCACTCCCATTGCACTGTCCTGTATGTGAGCTGGAATACGTACAAGCATGGAACTGAGATGCAAGAGCAATTCATCCACAGGGTGTGTTTTTAAAACACTAGTCACAAACAGCACCATTTCAAAGTACAGAACATGAGTTCATGAATTCCAGTGTTTTGTCAGCTTTGATCACGTAGCTTCCCCAGGGATCTATGGGCTGAAGAGCCTGTGACAGAAGAGCTAACGCCACCACGCCTATTGTCAAATGGGTTTCAAGTTGCAAACAAGAATGGTTTAACTGGGAAAAAGATTAAGACTACAAGTCAGAAATCACTCATGCTGTTTAATCAATGAGCTAAGTCACAGTTTTGCTTGGTAATTACTGTATCACATCCAGTAACTCCCTTGTATCATTAAATGAACTTAGGACAAAACCCCCAAAAGCACACCACCCAGTTTTGTAACAAAAACACAACGTGGCTAACAGATTGCCTATGAGCAAAACAGGAAAATTAATTGCATCAATTACCACTCATTTACAATAGCAACAAATCAAAAGCAACCTGTAATTAAAAGAGCAGTTACCTCTTTGAGGAATGAGACTCAGGGTTCCAATCAGGGTACCTGTTAATGTCAAAAAACACAATGGTCAGTGAAAAAGCTTGATTTGCCACCCCAACAGAGTTTTTGCTGACATGCAGTAGCTTTTAGAGGTCAAGGCTCCCATTCAGGACTCCAGAACCACCAAGTGTCAGTTTATCTTTTACCCTAAAGGCCTAAAGCCGGTTTGGAACAGAGCTCAGATACCCACAAACCTCAGTTAAGAAATCCAGGAAGTACATTTTCACAGAGGAGGGGCATGCACAGGAAACACCTCTTACACTAAGGGAACTTTTTAAACAGGTTCCTTACTGTTGGCGTAACTGGCGGCAGCTTTCAATGTGAGAAGGAGTGTTCTGATGCAGAATCCAGTCCTGGTTGGAGAAAAGACATCCAGAGAAGTCTGATCAGCATGTAAACTGTTAGTGTTTCACCACAGCTTCCAGCTCCGCGTTGCCATGCTTTGCTTTCCATCAGATTTTACCTAACCAATGTTCTTACATCAAGGTCAGATTTCTCACTTTAGAAGACTAAATACTTCTTGATTACCAAAAGCTGTTAAAGAACACGCAGGAATCTGAGTGGAAGTTGAACAAAATGCATCACATTACAAGAATCTACTACTGCCAGCACCACACTGGGTTGTTGTCACCACACTTCTGATGCAAGAGGTTGATCCAGTAGCCAGCTATATTAAAAGAAAGAGAACTATTAGCAGTCTTCACAGATTGCTAGAGATGAACACACACACAGCACATTAAGCTGAATACATCACAGAGCCCGACACAACATGGTACCTTTAAGCCAAACATCATTTCTACAGAGGCATAACTTCTCCAGCCCTAAGCTCAAGAACATTTGCACTTAATAATGTTACAGGTAAAGGTCAGTCAGAAAAACTGATGAAATGTTTCAGGAACACACAAAAATATTGTTTTAAAATATTAAAAAAAACCCCAACCCTTAACCAAACTTTTGCTTGGAGAACACCTGGTGGGTTAAGCACGAGTCAAATCCAGACGTACAATGCAAACCCTTGATCTTGGAAATTACTTAAGTACAGGTTTAACTAAGCACAGAGTCAGTCTCCAGCACAGGAAAATATGCCTGAAGACTTCATTCTAATATATTCTTGCCACAAAAGTAAACTGACCTGCTAGTAAAAGCAAGTGCAGCAGTCAAGCTTGCTACTGAGAAGAGGCATTAGACACGTTACATGGTCTGCAGTTGTAAGGAACTAGATGTCATCAACAATAATAATATTAAGTGTCCTTAAAAACACCAACAAACAACTTCTTGCTGCTTTAATATTTTAGAATAGATAGAAGTGGCTGAATAACGCAACTGACAGTCAAGGCTTCATAAAACAATTTGCAGCTGTGACATTACATACAGGGTTTTCTAAGCACAGGCTGGTTTATAACCACAAAAGATTATAAAACGCATTGTTGGCAGGATCAGACTCCCTTGTTTATTGACAAAAGCGCTGAACACACTGGTGCAGAGAAAAGCTTGGGATGGTTTACCCAAAGCCTATGAGGCAGAAGAATTAACATGGCCAGGGGTGAGTTAGTTTCCTGTAGTTTGGCAGCACAGAGAAGAGCTGTTCTTGCACTTACCACATCAGCCTATCAACACTGAAATGTGCTATTGGAGAACTACCCAAACCATTTAACACCCCACACATAAAAAACCAAGGGGTATAGAGACATTAAAACACCCCTTACATACAAAACTTATTTCCTGAAGAAACAGATGCCCTAGTCAACCAACCTCAGCCAGGCACTGAAAGATTTTACTAACTGCATCCAGAAAACCAGATTCTAACATTTGGAACAGAGTCAGCAGAGTATGACTCAGAAGACCCTCTGCACTGGTCTCGCTCCCTGAGCCGCAGCACACGAGGAGCTGAAGAGCAGACTGACAGGACAAGCTGCAGCTGCAGAGCTGCACGTGCAGCGAACGCGCAGCACGCACGGAGAGCAACTCACCTACGCTCTGTCTGTCTTAGTAACTGGCCACTATTGAGCAGTCCCATTCTTAGCAATGGCATTTATCTAGAGTCTCCAAATTAGACAAGAAAAATCATTACTTGACAAATTAGCTCAGAGAAACAAAGGAAAATTTGGGTTCAAGTATCCCGCTTCCATGGTTCCAAATGAAGAAAGCACACCCGGTGTCTGTGAGGGCCAAGGGGGGAATTTTGCTTCCAAGTGGCTTTAGCTACTGGTCCCACAAGCCTTAATGAGACTGGCAGGCCTACAAAGAGATATTCTCCTCCCTGACACAGCATTCTTTTCTTCAAGCCTTCATTATGCCAATGCCCTCTTGCATTTCCTACTGCCACAGGGGTCTCAATTCATGCAGGTTTCTCCTCTTTGAACTAATTCCTCGCCTTTCTCATTCTTCAGAAATAATCCACTCCTCCTGGCGAGCCTGTCCCCCAAGAGTCATCCTTCCCCCTCCCAGCACACGCACTCCATCACGTCCTGGTGAGAGGAGAACTTGCAGCCATCAGAAAGGTCCTGAAGCACAGAGCCTCCAGTCTTCAAGCTCTCATCTTCTGCCAGCAGTGAGGTAACAGCCACGCAAAGGGCAAGGCCTGCAACTGTGCTGGTTTCACAACGAGCCATTATGTAGAAAAACGAGGAGTAAAGTTGAGCAGACCCACATTTTGTCCCCTTACTTGTGATCCTTTGTAGGAAGCACTGAGTCCACTTCACACAGTTGAAGACATCCTCCACTTAAGGCAGGAAACAAGAACTGTGATACACAGTGAGCACGAGCCCTCACGCTGGCAATACTGCAAATCCACCTTGTTCCAAAAGTGACAGGTTTGGAGACAGAGAAACCCCAACTTAATAATATTCCAACATATCCACAATTCCAAGGTGAAAACGAAGCTTCTCTGTGAAATATTTATACTGGGCAGCCTTCCCTGAAAAGTGGAACAGGCTGCCCAGGGAGGGGGGTTAAGTCACCGACCCTGTATGTGTTTAACAGACAGGTAGATGAGGTACTTAGGGATAAGGTTTAGCATGGGACAGGAATGGTTGGACTTGATGATCCTAAAGGTCTTTTCTGTGACACAAACACACAACTTTTTGAGAAAACCTTCCACCAGACCATCAAGTCAGCTTATAGTATCAAT
The DNA here is from genome assembly GCF_964237585.1 of Gallinula chloropus. Lineage (NCBI taxonomy): Eukaryota > Metazoa > Chordata > Aves > Gruiformes > Rallidae > Gallinula > Gallinula chloropus. The sequence goes on along the minus strand of NC_140088.1, from coordinate 82,621,891 downwards.
TAATTTTCAAAATTCATTGTTTCAAAGCTCAGAAAGCTCACCTTTCTTGAGTATACCTTTTCTTCCACCACAGTACCACATACGGCCATCTCCGACAAAGCTGCAGAAACCTTCCTGACACCAGATAAAAACAAGGACACAATGCTGCTCCAACACCTATGAGCTTTCAAACCCACATCAGTCATCATTTACCACAAACCCATGGTATTTCAGACAGCTAGGCAGTCTCTCAGAGAGCTGACACCTGACTGAAGGGGCACAGATGGCCAACCTGAAGCTGCACTTTTGATTCAAAAAGCGACACCTCTCACCTCTGAATATCTAGTCAAGAACCAACCGAGATGGCTGGAGGCATGGTAATCATCAAGGCTCAGGCCACCTATTGCTAAAGGTCCAGGGAAGGGCTTTGTAAGGAAGAGAAATGATGAACAGGGTCTTTCCAAAGGCCACTGCATGAAACAGATGGAATGTTCTTCATATTCAGCCCCTCATGCAGCTGCTGACCTGCCCAGTATCACTGCACGTGAGGAGGATGATCAAAGTCCCAGAGCTCTTTTTCTTCCTCCCCTCCCATGGACAGACCTACAATATCAATGCTATGCAGATGGAAGAGATTTAACTTTTGACTTCTGAACATGCATTTAGAAAAAGGGAAAAATCCCAAAAAAACCCACAACCCACCTTCAAATATATAAAAATAGTCCTGTAGGTGTTCAGACTTTCTGATAAGAAAAAAAAACCAAACAGAACAGCACCAGAAAATATATTTACTTGCTTAGCTGTATGACACAAAACAGAACTCTGTATTCTGGTATACCGGAGGCATCTCAAGGCCATCTTCAGCTTCAATACTGGAGTCTTCACAAGGTCATCTTCAGCTTTGATTTCACCAAACCTCATGAATTAAGAGGAAAAACCTACAGGGAGAACCGATCTGATGCTATTGGGAAACAGAAGCATTTTTCACTCCAAGACAAAGCTCAGCCAGGATTCCACAGATGCTATGGGAGAGCCAAGCCAGAAGAACCCAGGAGATAGGGTTCAGCTGATGCAAACAGAAGATTTAGCCACTAGCAGTTGCTGTAGTCTGAGAGTCAGAACGGGTGCAGGAGTTTGGTGTCACATCCAGCCATCACCCTGACATCTTAATAACCTAATGCCAGGCAACTAACACACTTGAATTGTCTTCCAATAGACAACGTGGCTTCTGCTTCAACGTGGGCAAGAAAATTAATCCTAGATGAGGCTGAACTTCAGTACAAGACTGGATTAAAAGAACTTACAAAAAAGGCATCACCATGAACAATCAGCATTTGAAATCCATCATTCTAACATCGTGGGAATTTGAGTTTTCAGATATCCAGTATATTTGAGCGTCAGATAAAGCAATTGCTTTCCTCATTTGGTGTTTTTCATCTTCATCTGTTCTTGTTCCACATTATCTTCACTTGCCTTTCTTCCCAGTTTGACGCATTAGAGACATCTGTTTATAACACAGCATCCTTAAATCACTTGTTACAACTTGATACTACACCCCAGAAATCACCATGTAATAATTTTGACCTAGAACCAACTCTGAAGGTCCAGTTGATCTACAGGTGCACTGTGGAGACCACAGATCCTACATAACACCACGCAAGAAGGGATGGCTTGGGAGGTAAATAAGCAGGCAGAGCCACCTCCAGTCATCTGCTTGCCAAGGACCTCCTGAGCCACAGAGGGTCTTCACATGGACTCAGATGATTTCCTTCTAATTCTTTCAGTTCCGTGTGAAACAACCACTTCCTACTGCAAGTTGCACAACGCATGGCTATCAACTTCTGGTATGGCAAAAACCCAAATATCTGCATCATCTTTAGATGCACAACTGAGACAGAGAAACTTTATTTGCAAAACCAAACTGCAAAACAAGAGGAATTCTTCAGAACTCACAAATACACAAGGCTGACACTTCTTAACACAAACTTTAATTTTCTTTGCAGTTAAAAAAAGAAAAGGAAAACCTCTTTTGGTTATTTTGCAACACTGTTGTCTAAGCATGTCCTGCCCCATAAGGTCTGAACTGCCTACACAGCTGCAGGTATACATACAGGAAACACTCTTCAGAAGGAAGTGAACATATGCCAGTGCTAGAAGCAGCTACAACAGGGAGAAACGCAGCTGAGTAGCTGCAGCCGGATCAGAACGCTACACCATAGTGCATGAAGTTATAACCTTTAACTGCCCCAAAACACTTCATAGCTAAGTTTTCATGAAGTATTCTCTAGTAATAACATTTGCTTTGTTTTTAGAAAGCACCAGTAAGCAAGCCACTGAATCATTTGCATTCCAACAGGTCACACTATTCCAAAGGGCTTCATCTGTTTATTAACACAAACCCAAACCGGTTGCCCTGCTCAATTTTACACATTTTGATGTTAAATCAGCCCTCCCTTTGAGTTTCCAAGTCCACCCAAAGAGCTGCACCTCTCCCTGGCCTTCAGTGCTTCCAAGTGCAAAAAGCACTTGCAATCTTACTGTCACTGGGAAGCCCCTAAAGGCAGCTGCCACTGTCTGAGCTGTGCCTTCCCAGTCTCAGCAGGCAGCACAAACAGGGCCCAGCATCCCACTGGATTCTGCCAACAGGCACAGCAGCGCGCTACCCCACGCCTCAGGCTTTCCACATGGTTGCTGAAGACCATGTAAAATTTAAACACACTAAAAACGAATTATTCCCTTTTTGTAAAGAAAAAGGGATCACTGTCTCCTGTATTTTGACATATCAAGCCTATGTCTTTCAAGAAAAATCCACAGCTTTCGGAATGTTTTCCCCTCTCCCAGTATTCACCAGTTCCTTCCTTTTTTCTCCTTCAAGAGCTGAAACTCTTATTTGCTTCACGGCTGCAAGCACAGGCAGATGAATGAAAGCACTTTGTGCATCCCTCAGAGCTAGTCTTCAGCCTCTGGAATAGTCACAGTGACCACATTTGGAAGGTTACATTTTTTGCAGATAAATAGGCTGCTTTGTTTTAATGAAGACTTTGGGGGGGTTAGGGGGGGGAAGGGCTGAATACATAAACATCTCCTCTACCTTACCAAGAGATTTCAGCATACAATTTTTGCACCCATTTTAGCCACCCGGGTGACATTAGTCCTTTACTCCACTGAGAAAGGGTCTGTTTCATCATTGGCAGGAGATATAAATCATCTTTAACATTAAAAAACAAAAGTCAACGAGCATGGCAGTTTTGAAATGCAATCTGGAGCAGAACACGCTGCGCAGCAGGTACAGCAATTTACTATCACTCCTCCTAGCACTGTGCAACGTGTATGTAAGCACTCACCCTGGCGAACCGCATCGCAGCTCGTTCAACGCACGGTAAAAACTTAGTTCAGAAAACAGTGCAGCAGGTAAGGTGCTGAGTACAAGTTTATGCAATAATCTTGGAAAGACACTCACCTTCATATGAGTGCATTCAATGTTACACAGAGAACACATATGTGGGAATATTCTCGGAGATGTAGCATAGTAGTCATTCATCATTGATGGGGTGGGCAATCTTTTGATCTTCTGGGCACCAGACTGCAGAAACACGGGAAGCCACGATGCCTTCACGATACCAAAAGGTGATCTAATTGGCCCCTCAGCCTGGGGCTGGAAGGGCTTCTGTCCTGCTCCTGAGGCACTCTGGGCGTTAGACGCGCTCGTCCCGGATGTACGCTGATTTCTTTCGTGCTGGCTTATAGCTGCGAGAAGTTCAGCTGAAAAGGGTGGCTGGGTCATCAGCGGCATTACATGCTGGGTCACAGACTGCTGGACGAGCGGCGGCATGAGGGGTGGCATCATCGGCGGCATGATGGGTGGCATCATCGGCGGCATCATCGGCGGCATGGCGGGCTGGGACACAGGTTTCACCACGGGGAGCGGCGCGGGTGTTGCGCACAAACTGGACACCTTCCCCGGAGCCTCAGCGGGAAAAAACGGTCGAGCGTTTGAGGACTCGTTCTGGAAACCCGTTGGCTTTGCTAACTCTTCCCCTGGAAACACCGGGTTGCGCGTCACGCTCGACGGTGGGACGCCCATTGACATGTTCTGCTCTCGCTGGAATTCTTCCCTGTTCTCTCCACTCGAGGCTTCGGGATTATAGACACGTGTTTCCAGAGGCTCTTCTGCCAGCGCCTCCCGGTTATAACCACGCACTTCGAGGGGATCTTCAGTGTAACCGTATTTGCTTGCGTGCCCATAATCGATCACTTTGCCCTTGACTGCTGCACCACTCGTACCACCCATCGTTTCTTCTCCTTGGCTCTGGGTAGGAGCACCAGGCAAAGGATGACCCATCTTACGAATCCGTATTTCTCTCAAGATCAGCGGCATGTTTTCAGGCGTTAACTGATCATCCGGGTAGCGACTGAGTTCCTCCAGATCTTCATTAGACAGCCCAAAACTCGCCAAAATGCTGGAAGCGCTTTCTGGTGTGTAGCGGTTCTGGGCATTTGAATTCTGCTCCGAGGCCTGTGCTGAGGCAGGTGGCTTTTGCCCAGTTGTCACAGCTGAGCACGGGCTGCTATACCAGCGATTTGTGTGAGGTTCTCTCTTCTGCTCCTGGTACAGGTTCGTCTTTTCCTTTACCTGCCTCGGATCAGTCCTGTGCAGAGTTACCCGAACGTTTATCCTCTGTGAACCCGTCCACTGAAACGTTTCCTGTCCCGAAAATCTTTGTGACCCTCCTTGAGGTGTTCCAGGCACAGGCTTTCTCTGAAGACCTGCGGCACCTCCTCCCCTAAAGGATCCCGGAGGCTTTGCGCCAGCTGGATTAGGTCCTCTCGGCCTCGGAGGTAAAGTTCCTCTGGGGCTAAACATCGCGCTTTTCAGAAATGCCTGATTTAACCAAGCATGAGGAGGTGCAGAACTGTTGGTAGCAACTGAGGTCAATTGCTGAAGAGCCAACTGTGTCTTAATTTGTGCAAGCTGTAAAGGAGGAGGGCCCAACAGAAGTGGGCTTGCAATGCCAAGGTTCAAGGAATTCACAAGTGGTGCGAAACTTTCCAAGAATAACACAAAGCTGAAAGTTAAAAGACAAGTATTAGATTATTTTATCTTTTCACCTACTTTAAGCAGTGGATTCTATAACCGCTGAGAAAAACAACTGAAGTCACAAAACAGTGTTTTAATGACAGTTTAAAAATGGTACTTCTGAATTCGAGACTCTGATGAACAAGATCATTTTCTTTCGCTGGATAAACTCTTAATATGCAGCGAAGAGGTAACAGGCAATTAAGGAAATGAGCTTTACCCAACCAGTTCAGTGTCACAGGTAACATCCCTAGAGATGACGCTCTTTCTACAGCGTTTTCCAAAGCTCCACATTTCAGTTCTCAATGACAACACAGTCTGGATTTATTTACAATTAGAGTTATTTTATGAGCAATAAGCCAAAGTATTAAATCCCTCTCCAAATGTTTACGAGGTATGAATTTTAAGTGAAACCATTACATGGAGAATTCAGAACAGCTGGACATCAAGTCATCATGGAATCGCTCTGAAGACAGCACAACGGTTTAGAGGAGGGACACTCCCAACGCCGCTCTCGTGGGTAAACTACTATACCCTGAAAGTATTCAAAGGGCGTGACATCTGAATTCTGTGCCTAGCAAATTTCCATGTCCCAGGCATTAAAGGCAAGATCTGATATTGGAACAACTGTAAACAGAAAAGTGTGAAATCATACAAAAACTGAAGCCATCTACATGGAAGAAGCACTTTAAAAAAGCACAATGGCAATGGAAACTGCCATCTTTTATTTGAGCTGAAACCATCGAGAACTCAATCCTGTAAGGCAGTAAAAGAATGTACAGACATAGGCAGAATAACACAAAGCACTGCTCACACTAACAAATCAAATACCAGAGAGTTTTGGAAATGTTTCTTGCAGTGTACTCAAAGCAAGGTACCCCATCTGCCCCGCTCTGCCTGCCCTCCACAGCTGCGGGATCAGCACAGCCAGAAGGATCCCAAGTGATCCTCCCTCCACCCCTTGTCAGTCTGCCATCCCTCAGAACTGGACAGCCTGATGTTTTTGTTCTTCTTGCAGCAATACATTAGGCTTGAATCAGCTTTACTGGCAGATTCTCACTAAGCAGAACTACAGTAGGGATTGCAGACAGTCACAGTTGTTTCTGAACTCGCGTGCTGTATTTCTGCAGCATTGAGGCCCTTGTCTCACTAATGCCATCGCAGGTTTTGGTTTAGAACCTCACTTGAGTTGACTCCAAACTGAAGGATTTGAGTAAATGGAAGTGCCTCTCTCATGTTTGCCATCTGTAAGGACTGAGGTTCTGAAGCCTGAGAACCACAACTCAAAAAATATATATTATACAGAGCTATAGCTTGAGGTATCAAGTTATCATGTGCAAACTGCAGGAGACTCAGATGTTAAGGTTGAATTCTTGTGACTTATTACTGTCTGGATGTTAAGCATTCTTTTTAATTTCTAACAGCAATTATTTAATTTTAACTAAGTAAAAACTGAAGTCAGGCCAAGGAGGAACAGTAGGTACAGAAACATTACAAGGATCTCTTTTCCATTACAAAAACATACAGAGTCATCATAAAGAAAAGATTCCCACCAGACAACAATCCCAGAACTCTGGCCTCTAATCCAGGACTCCTTTCCCAATACCCCTCCTCCCCCAGTAAATTAAACTGTATTTAAATGGCAACTGCATGTTAGGCCAAGTTTGCTCAAGACCATTTCAAAACAGTTTATTAAGCAAACATCCACAAAGTAATCTCTTGCCTTTCAGTTCTGCTCTCTGGAACTCTCATCACTGGAGGGCAAAAAAACCTCTCAGCACATTAATTTGGAAACTAGTTGGAAGAGAGAACAATATCAAAGCCACACAGAACAAGAACAAATAAGAATATATTAGCTGAGCACATTTTAAAAATAAACATGCTGGTTTGCAAACTGAACCTTAGTTCAGCAGATTAGGAAACTCACAGGGCATCTGTTCAGGAGCCAAACCAGAACCTCAACAGCGAGAATTGTTAAATGAAGCAGTTTCTGGGCAGCACAGACCAGCACGCCCCAACTGGGTATGTCCTACAAGCTTCTTGTGACACCATCAGCCTCATCAGAGAGGGTGATCTGGGAAGGAGCAGGGAGAGAAAGCCAACTGACACATTGCTTGGTCAGTCCAGTACCAGAACACCACGGTGAGATGTCCTGTTACATGGGCTGGTTCATGGGGGTTTTACAGCTACCACTGCAGCAAGCTCTCAAGGTTCAATGGGGAACATGGGAATGCACTCAGTTTACACCACAGAGTTCACTACTGGAATAATCTAAGCAACACAAATTACATTTTTTTTGCTTTTCCCACTTTGTAACCACTCCAAAACAAGGAAAACACATCTGCTGTTTTGGATACTAAAACCCCCAGAACAGCCTTACTGAAGTAGATCAGCTCTGATACCCTGTGTTCAAGAGTAATCACTACCTGGTGCTACAGAGCACGCTGTGAGTTACCACACTGCCCCCCAAGTCCCAAAACTTTCTTCCCTTAACAGGCAAAAGGCCACAATGTCATTTGACCTGAGATGTTAATTAAGCAAAACAGCCAGAGACTTCTCTCAGAAGCAACAAAGGAGAGGCACTGCCATCCATACCGGACATGGCAATACTGCACCTGCTAACTAACCCTGCAGAAATGCTCAAAACCAAACAGCCTCACAAGCAGATGCTGCTTAACTAACAGTACCCTGAGAGCCACCTTCTCAGCCACTGTGATGTTGAAAGACACACACCAGGAGCAGCCTCTTCAGGTAGACAGAGATGTGGCACTAGCATTTAAAACTACCTCCCTAGGTCAGGAAAATAAAGACAACAGATATTAACAGTTGAAGAAACACGGAAGACAGCTCTGTGATTCCTGCCATCAAAAAAGTGCAAAGTAACCTTCAAGCCAAGGTTTTAAGACACCCACATTTGTGCTGTACAGCCCTCTGTGCCTCTGAAACTCACCTGCAGTGAAACACTGAGGACTTCACCCAGACCCACAGCACCACAAATGTATTTGAGTACATCCAAGACGTTAAGTTTCCATATCACCCACCCCCAATTACGTCTGAAGTCGTAGGAAATAAGAGGCCAAACATTCAAACTGCATTCCCCCCCCCCCATGGAATTCCCATGCTCAAATTCTCCCCTGACATCCAGTCGAGTGCTGTACAGCAGCAAGCTCACCACAAAGCTTTAATCAGCTGGGTCTCATGACTGACCTTTTCAAAAGAAATGCTGGAAATGACAGGTGAAAGATAAAGTGATGCCAAGGCTATGGAAATAACAGTCTGGACATTTGAGGGTAGATTCTCACCTTCCTCTTCAAAAGAAGATGTCTGGAGTTTGTCTGCAAGCCTCTGCACTGCTGTTTCTGGTGCAGTGGCATCCTGCCACATCATACTTGTGAAATGAAAAACAGGTGGAATTCCCCAAAGACCCTACTCCTGGAAAAATTAGTCCATGAAACAGCATTTCAGATTACCACAAAACAGTCAAATTACACCCTTCCTGCTTTCTGTTCAGCCTCAGCAGGCCATTTTGCCAAGCTTCCCAAGACAGGTGGATAAATTAAAAAGCCTGGCTACCTGCTTACATATCTGAGAGCCTTAACAACTACATTTGTTTATGTGGTGAGTCAGGGTGGTCTTACACCTTCCCTAGCTCAAGGATACAGCTAGAACACTACCTCTCCCTGTACCCTTCCTTCCCACAGGCCCACCTGCCTGTGTTTCAAGGATCCAATGTCCACCTCTGGTGCAGCTCACCTGTATAACCTCAGGCAGGCTGCTGAGGAAACTGCTAGACCAGCAGGAAAGATTTCTCATGAAGTGTGTAGAGTGCATCAGAAAAAAACAAGGGATGGGGGGCATGCAGAACTACAGGCAGAGACAGAGGGGTGCCATTTGCAGCTCAGGGATTCAATAGGAAAAACACCAACTGAGAATGTTTTTTAAAAATCCTAAAGAAAAACACACCAGGGAGGTGGTGTTGATGGATGGATGGATGGATGGATGGATGGATGGATGGATGGATGGATGGATGGATGGATGGATGGATGGATGACATCAGTGATGACAGCAACCTAACAACACTGAGGAGCCCTTTCAGGGAGCAGCAAGGCCTTTTCTTCTCTATGCCCATGTGGTCAGCAAATACCCTTTGGCTGTCCTGCTGTGGGCAGCCAGCACACTAGTGCTTACACTAGCACTCTGCTAAACCCCACCAGCCCTAGCGCCTGCTTAGCAATAAACAACTGGTTTGCACTGCTAAACTCTCTCTAGCCTGCCTGCAGAGTCTCTTTGTGCAAGGTTAAAGCCACCTAAGCCAAGAGATACCTAACACCCAAAGAGAGGTGTTAACAAAGCTGACAATTTCCCAAAACCAACCTGGAGGCAAGCCAGTAAAAATCCACAGAAAACTCCTCTCTCACACAGGCACAGGGAGCAAAGCTCAAAAGCAGCAGGTCCTAGCAGATAGGAAGCAAAGAGAAGTCCTGCAAGGGGAAAAAGGGGAGTGCAGCTCTGGCAGGCAAGCTCTCTGAGTTCAAGTCCTCATTGTTGAAGGTGGAACAAAACAAAAAATAGGCACCTACCATCTCAGGAGCCATTTAAATGGTCAGCAATCAACAAGAGAAACACCTTCAAGTCAGCTGTGCAGTACTGTTGTGGTTTTACCCCAGCTGAAAGCCGAGATCCATGCAGCTGCCTGCTCTTTAAAGGAAAAGAGGAAGGGGAGGAGGGAGGGGTGAGGCAAGGGAAGGGAAAAGGAAGGGGCAAATAACAACCCCAAAACCAAGAAACCAAAAGCCCATGGGTTGGGATAAGGATAGTTTACTAAAATAGCAGAAAGATACAATATAACAATGCTGACAGGACTTTAGAGCAAAAAATATATGAAGCTGTTGATACAGGATGCAGTTTCTCACCAAACCCACAGCTCAGGCCGTGCCACCCAGAGCCGTCCCGGAACCCAACTGTCCCCCAAAAACCACGTGTCCTGGAGCCACCCCTGCTCCTCCTCCCATCAGCCCCCTTTATACTGAGCACGAGGTGATTGGCATGGAGTACTCTCTTTGGCCTGTTTGGGTCACCTGTCCTGGCTTCGTCCCCTCCTTTCTCATCAATAGAGAGATATGAAGAGCTGAGAAAGTCCTTGACTGTCTGACAGCAACTAAACCCATCAGGGTGTTATCAGCACTGCTTCCATTTTAACACCCAAACACAGCATTCCATCCACTGCTAGAAAAGTACTTAACTCCATCCTGACCGAAACCAGGACAAGTACAAGAGTCAATCACAAACCCAAGAGGAGGATTAAGTTACAGGTTTGGCAAGGAGACCTCCTAGGTCCGAAAAAGTTGCTTTCTTTAGTCACAAGAGAAGGCTTTATCTGAAGACACAGTCTTGCACAGGGTAATTTTCTGTTGATTCATCTCTATAATACATGGCATTAGATTTTCTGGACACCTGCTAATTACCGAGCAGCCAAACATAGACCACACTTCAACACAAGCACTCAGGGAGCCCAGAGGCAGCGCAGACACTAACACTGCTGCTTACCAAACATTCACCCTCAGCAGACATCTTCAGGCCACTAAGGCAGAGGAACAGCAAGCCCAGGAACCCCAAAGCATCACACTGTTTGCCCTGACAGCTGAGTGACTTGGAAAGCGCAGAGGGACAACCCCAGCCGGCAGCCAAGCACCCACAGAGCCACCCACTCCCACACCCCCTCCCCAGTGGGACAGGAAAATGGATAAAGCTCACAGGATGAGACAGAGATGGTATGAAAAGTGCAATGAGGGAACCAAGCAAAGGCTATCACTCACCACCTCCTGCCTGCAGACCTGTGCCCAGCCAGGCTCCAAGCAACCAGCACCTTGGAAGCCAAAAGTCTCCTTCTTTCTCCAGCCCATTTAAACTGCTGAGCCTGACATTACAGGGTATAGAACATCCCCTTGGCCAGTTCCAGCCTTCCCAGCAGTATCCCCTCCCAGCCTCTTGGCCACCCCAGCCTACTCTTAGGAACACAGAGCAGGAAAAACTAAAAGCCTGGACACTGTGCAAGCACTGCCCAAAACACTGGGGCGTGACAAACAGCAGTTTAGTGAAGACAGCTAACTCCTCTTCACAGGAGTTAACTAATTCCTAATTCCTAACTACTCAGAAGGGTAAAATTGAGAAAACTTGTGGGTTGAGATAACAAGATGATGATGATGAAGAAATGGAAAATAACAAAGAGAGATAGAAATATAACCCAAGACAGACAAGTGATGCAAATGAATAACAACTGCTCATCACCAACTGGCCCATACCCAGCCAGTCCCCAAGCACCAACCCCTCCCAGACCACTTTCCCCCTAGTTTATTGTCGTGGTTTCACCTCGGCTGAGAGCCGAGATCCACACAGCTGCCTGCTCCTTAAAGGAAAAGAGCAGGGAAAAAGGGAAGGGGGGTGGGGGGGAGAGGTAAGGGAAGGGAAGGGAAAAGGAAGGGGCAAATAACCCCAAAACCAAGAAATTAAGAGGCCCGTGGGTTGGGATAAGGAGTTTACTAAGATAACAGAAAGATACAATGTAACAATGCTAACAGGACTTAAGAGCAAAAGGATATGAAGCTGTTGATACAGGATGCAGTTTCTCACCAAACCACACAGCTCAGGCCGTGCCACCCAGAGCCGTCCCAGAACCCGACCGTCCCCCCAGAACCGCGCGTCCCGGAGCCGCCCCAGGCCTTCCTCCCATCAGCCCCCCAAAATCCTGGGCAGGACGTAACTGGCATGGAATACTCTCTTTGGTCAGTTGGGTCACCTGTCCTGGCTTTGCCCCTCCTTTCTCATGAAGAGCTGAGAAGGTCCTTGACTGTCTGACAGCAATTAACAACATCAGGGTGTTATCACCCTGATACTCCCATTTTAACTCTCAAACACAGCATTCCATCCGCTGCTACAAATGAAGTTAACTCCATCCTGACCTAAACCAGGACATTTACACACCAAGTACTATGTCATATGTATTATCCCTTTGGTCACAGCTCTGTGTGTGTCCAACTCCTTGTGCAACTCCAGCCTGGTGGAGAGATGCGAGGGGCAGAACAGCCCTTGGCTCTGTGTAAGCACAGCTCAGCAGGAACGAAACCCTCCCCGTGTTACCAGCACTGTTTTCAGCACAAATCCAAACCACCACCCCATACCAGCTACTGCAGAGAAAATTAACTCTATCCCAGCCAAAACCAGCACAGCAATTTTAGGAAAAAAGTCCTAGAGCTGGAGCACCATTGTTACAAGGCAGCTAACCAAGTTAACCAAGACATTTATCACTGCCTGGCTACAAGAAGTGAGGACTGAACCCACACCCCACCCCTCAGAGTCAGTAATACTTGTTCTTGCTGCTCAGGCTGAATTCAGTGACAAAAAAATCACCACATCGTTCCTACCTCTCACACTGTGCAGCCACCACAAGCCAGCTCGCTCAGAGCACCCCAGTTCCAAGCAACTGCCCCCAAGTTCTGCCCCCCTCACTGTTAACTGCAGTGAAATCAGCAGTGAGCTCCACGTGTGTGTATGAACTGATTACATAAACCTGGTACACAAAAGGACAACTGCTGGAGCTAAACATGAAAGTTAAACATGAAACCAATGTTGTTAAGCATTAGTAAGACACTAACATAAACCATTACATAGCTGTATCAAATAGGAAAGCGCCTAGGAAAAAGTAACAGAAGCTTAAGTTTCCTTAATGTAAACAACTTATGTGGTGGGCTGACCCCAGCCAGCAGCCAAGCACACAGTAGCAGGACAGGGAGAGTAGGAAGCAGAAGCAAGAAAACCATGGATTAAAATAAAGACAGTCTAACAGATTGTTAAACCACGCAGCTCCCCTCCCCCAAAAGGGGGCAAAACAGCAAGGAGCAGAGCAAAACAAAGGCAGTCACTCGCCTCCTCCCACAGGCAGATAGATGCTCAGCCAAGCTCAAAAAACACTGGGCTCTGGAAGTCAAAACCACCCTTTTCTTCCTCCTCTAGCCCAGCTTTTACTGCCAAGCATGACGATATACAGCATGGACAGCTCTGGCTGTCCCAGCTGTGTCCCCTCCCAGCCCACTTGCTTGAGGGGGGAGCAAGGAAGACAAAAAGACTCTGTCGTGTTTCAGCCCCCAGCAGCAGCAAAGTGCTGCTGGCTCACCTGGTGGGATAGGAGGAAGGCAGGAAGGCAAAGGTTGGGATAAGGATGGGTTGGGATAAGGATGATCTACTGGAACAGCAAAGGGAGAGGAAAAGAACAAAATCAGTGCTAATAACAGAATATACACAGCAGGAGACACCAATGCAATTTGCTCAGCACCTGACCCCAAGCAGCCTGTCCCCAGCTCCCCTCTCATCTGCAAAGCATGACATCATACAGTATTCCTCTGGCCATTTTGGGTCACCTGTCCTGGTGACAGTTTGCATCACTCTGTTCCCTCCCAGCTTCTGGTGGAAGCCAACTATCCCAGCCCAAAACCAGGACAGCTTTGATGCTGTGTGAGCACCACCCAGCAACAGTCAGATGATCAGTGCTGACCTCCACGGGTTCAGCCACATCCCAAACACAGCAGCACACTCCAGCCCAGCCAGGCCCAGGGGTACTGAGCAACACAAGCCACTGAAATACTCCAGCAGCCAGGTGGGCTCAGGTTTCCACAGCACGTAGTAAGCGCTCAGAGCCAGTGCTGCCAGCCTGGCCCATGGACAGCCACACCAACCATCTCCCACTGGATCCATCTGAAGGCCTGCTGCAAGGCTCCACTGAAAGAGTTCTTCCTTGGGGTAATCCAACAGAAAGGACTCACAAGCTGGCTGCAACCCAGAACACAGGTTCTGCAGGAAGCCACAATGCCTAGGAAGGCTGCAGTTTCTTCTGTGTTAGCTGGTGGGGACGTGGTGCTCATACTACTGACCATGTATCCATAGGGATGTGATGATGTCAATCTTTCCACTTCAGTCCCAGGAACTAGATCTCTTACATGGGTCCATTGTCTTGCTTCACTTTGCAGCAAAACCAGCCTTGGGAAGGATCTGGATCATTCTTTTCCCCTCTGAAGCTCTTCCTCTGCTGTGCAGCCCACCACAATGATGCTGTCAGCGTAAGATGGGTGTTCAGGGGCTTCACCAGCACCACCTGTATAGGTCCATAGCAAAAGGCAGAGCTGAGCTTCCACCACAGGTTCGCCAGCTCCATGTGAAAGCAGCCCGTGGCCTGCACTTCACTGCCAAGGGATGGGGCACACATGGGCAGCACCAGCAGCGCCAAATCACCCAGCTGCCCCAGGGTCCTGCTCACAGTAGAGTGGCATGTCCAGCACAGCAGCACGACCTCCCTCAGGCCATGACAGCCCACCTTCAGGCTCCACCCTCCAGCAGACTCTGGCGCTGACACACAGGACTACCACAGGGTAAAGTCATCCCCAAAATCCTGGCAGGTTCCTTCCCTGGACCCTTGATGGCATCTGGGTACTGTGCACCAGAGTCCACCCAAGCCTTGTGTCCCCATGTGGCTGACCTGCCAGGCCACTGAATCCATGTTGTTGAGTCAAGCCTGCTGTCTTTTTCCTCTGCCCGGCCAGAGACTGAGAGCCACCTTGTTCCTGGCCAGAGCACTCATCTGATTCCTGCCACAGCAGACCAGACATGCCTTCACCAAGATCAGGACACAGAGAGGTGTCAGCTCTTCTACTGCATCGGGGGACTTGCTCAGCAGCACCTGGAGCAGCAGTCCTCCTGGCTTCCCAGCTGCTGCTTCCCACCCAGCTCACAAACGCAGGATGTAGGTCTGAAACCACTCACCACCCAGCTTCCTCAAGTTCTCCCCACAGCCACAGAGAAGGAATCAGCAGGTGACACAGAGCACATGCCCACAGGTCCCTTCCCCCCAGGCTGGGAAAGGCTGACCCCGTGGCACCCTTCACAGCTGAGACATCAGCCTGTACAAGTGAGGAGGGTGAGATTCTCTTCCGAGCACTGGAGCTGACAGGACAGTTTCTCCACAGCCGGTGCCCTGATGCCTGTCTGCCAGCCCACCATTGCTCGGGTGGGCACTGCTGTGCAACACCAGTGTGTTCAGTACCAACCTCTGCCACACAGCTCCCACACACTGATGTCATCCGGATTTCTGGAGGCCTGGTTACTGTGCAGGTTGCTGTGGACTTACCCCACCCCTTGCCTCAGGTAACAAAAGGCCCCCTGGCCTTTGAAGTCTACCAGATCATCCTCAAGGGGACATCCCACCTTCAACAGCAGATGTCTCCATTTGTATACCCTCAAATCCAGAGGCTCTCCAGCTCTCCTGAGGCTGCTGAAGACAGACCTGGTAAGCATCAGCCAGGTCCTAACACTAGAAGCCGCTCTCTCTGTCCGGGAGAGACAGGGCACCCCTCCTTCAGGCAGCCTGAAATTTCAGCAGGATTACATGTTTCTTCAGGTGAAAGCTCATGGGCTATTGGAGGTAAAAAACCAATCTAAGCACCTGCCCAAATCCTCCCACACATCATGCCATCCAGTAGCCAGCTGCCACAGGGCATGTTCCCATCTGCCATTGCCAGGTGGTTGCTGGAAGATCCACCAAGACCCAAATTTGGTTCAGTGGTTCAGAATCTGACATGGTGGCAGTGTGCACAGGGCACCAGTGGCAGGAGGGCACTATTGTTACCACTATAAGCAACAATCAAAATCAAACCCATGTTCACAGTACGCACCATTGTGAACATTTCGGTTACTCCAAGATGTTCAAGAAACTGAGGGGCCATTGCAACAAAGTAGTCAGGATCTGTCCCAGAGGAGAAGAGGAAGAAGGTCCAACTTCCATTTGTCTTCAGGGGATGGTTCCAGGAACAGTGAGATGCCAGCAACCAGAGGCCAAATGCCAGACCAGGCTCAAAGCACTGCTTTTATCGTAAGTTCCCCAGGCAAAACAAAGCGCCACAGTAAACAGCAGAGCTGAAAGCTGCGATTTCAAACCCTTCAAAGCAGCAGCTGAACAGCAATGAACTCAGCCCAGTACACTCCCATCAAGTCTGCCCTCTCTCAACTCCCTCCCACCCCTCGCTGGGCTCCAAACAGGGGCTACACAGCCAGCAGCCAAACACCCACTGGGCTGCTCACTCACCCCCGCTCCCCACCCCAGCAGGACAGAGGAAGAAAGGGAAGCAGAAATGTGAGAAAACCCACTGATTAATATAGAAACAATCTGGCAGGTGAAGGGAGAAAATAAAAGCAGCAGCAAAGAGCCAGCAGTGTGCCTGTGTGGCCAGGAAGGCCAATGGCATCCTGGCTTGTATCAAAAACAGTGTGGCCAGTAGGTCTGGAGGAGGTGATTGTGCCCCTGTACTCAGCACTGGTGAGGCTGCACCTTGAGTACTGTGTCCAGTTCTAGGCTCCTCACCATAAGAAGGACATTGAGGTCCTGGAGCGAGTCCAGAGAAGGGCAACCAGGCTGGGGAAGGGGCTGGAGGGCAAATACTGTGAGGAGCGGCTGAGGGAGCTGGGGGTGTTCAGCCTGGAGAAGAGGAGGCTGAGGGGAGACCTTATCATCACCTACAACTACCTGAAGGGAGGTTGCAGAGAGGTGGACGATGGTCTCTTCAGCCAGGTGACAGAAGATAGCACAAGGGGAAATGGCAAGAAGCTGCCCCAGGGCAGGTTTAGATTGGATATTAGGAAAAAAATTTTTACTGAAAGAGTTGTCAGGGCCTGGAACAGGCTGCCCAGGGAGGGGGTTGAGTCACCATCCCTGGATGTGTTCAAGAAAGGGTTGATGAGGTACTTAGGGATATGGTTTAGCATGGGATGGGAACAGTTGGACTCGATCTTCAAAGGTCTCTTCCAACCTTGTGATTCTGTAAAGGCAGCCGCTACTTGCCACCTCCCACAGGCAGGCCAGTGCCCAGCCAGGCTCCAAGCAACAGACAAATCCACTTTCTTCTTCTTCCTCTACCTGGGATTTTACTGCTGAGTAGGACACTACCTGGTGTGGAACATTCCTTTAACCATTGCAGCCTCTTGTCCACACCAGCCTGCTCAGGGGTGCAGGGGGGAAAAGCCTTGACACTGTGCAAGCACAGTTCAGCAACAGCCTCAACACCAGTTTAGCCACAAATCCAGAACACAGCTCATGGGCTGCCATGCAGACAGTCAGCTCCACCCCAGAAATGTAATTTACTGAAATTTTCCAAGGAGATCCCATACCATTCCAGCATTCACTGGGGTCAATGCACCAAGTTTACACACACACACAATCTGCACAAGTCTTTCAGCAAGTAGTTTTTAAAACAAGACACAAAGTCACTTCATCACCTCTGTGGGTTATTAGCAGCTGACATCTTCTAGTCTTTCAGTTTTCACTTTCCAGGTCAAATTTTAGGGTAGTACAAATCCCCCACACTGTTTCATGAGTCCTTTTACGTGCACGTGCAGCTCTGAGGTGTCGTGGTTTCACTCCAGCTGCTGGGGGCAGGGGGCAGGTGTGGGTGGAGAAAACCCAAGGCAAACCACACAGGCTGGGATAAGGACAGCTTACTGGCACAGCAGAGAGAGAAATAACAGTAACAGGACTTTACAGCAAAACCTGCTAAACTGGTGATACACTAGATGATCCTTCAGTGGTCCTTTCCAACCTATATTATTCCATGATTCTGTGATTCTATGATTCTGAACAATGCAGTTTCTCACCAAACTGCAGAACTCAGACCGTGCAGTTCAGAGCTGCCCCAAAGCCAGACTGACCCCAAACTCCTTCCCCACCAGCCCCCCTTTAGGCTGAGCACGACGTCATTGGTACAGAATAGCCCCTTTGGGATCACCTGCCTATGAAAAGCTGAAAAGTCCTTGACTGCTTGGCAACCACTAAAATCATCAGGGTGGTATGAGCACTGCTCTCACCCCAACTCCCAAACAGCACCACACCAGCTGCTAGAAAGACAGGTAACTATCCTAGCCAAAACCTGCATGGAGGCATATGGAGCTCTGCACGCCTGAGGAGGAGAGAGATGTGCTTGACAGCACTGTAGACAAAAAGATTAATAGTTCTACCTAAAACTTACTAAAAAAACCCCCAAACTCCATTCAAAATACTTAACTCAACAGCAGAGAAATTAAAAAACCCCACCTTCTAGCATAAAACACAGACAAAAAAGTCTCAGTGTTAATCCCAATTCACACACAGTGAAGCTCCATGTTTGGTGCCACAGTTTGACCCCAGAACTGAGCACCACGCTGCTACTCACCCCTCAAGGAAGCAGGAAGAATGGGAAAGAAAGAAATCATGGGTTGAGATAAAAGCTACTTAACAGGACAACAAAGGAAGATAATTATTATTTTATAAAAATAAATCTACAGAGATAGATACCTAAGTAATGCACAAATGCAATTGCTCACTACCTGCAAGATCAACCTGAACAGCGAATCCTCCCATTCCATCAGGAGCACCACACAACACAGCAGGAATATCCCTCTGCCAGCCTGGGCCAGCTGTCCTGGCTCTGCTCTCCCAGCTGCTTGGGCACCAGGCAGGGACATTACAACAACACAACAACCAAAACCATCAAGTGTGTCACCCATTCTCATACTAAATCCAAAACACGTCACTCTACCAGCTACCAGAAGGAAAACTAACTCCATCCCAGCTGAAACTAGCACGTTTGGTAAGGACCAACAGGAGCAGAATCAAGCTTTCACTGAGCTCAACCCCAAAACCAAACTGCAAGATACTGGGGGAAAAAAAGGGAAGAAAAGGAACCCAGCAGTATAACAGGGAACAGTGAGTTTTGTAACCACGTGGAACCCCTCCCCTGCATAAACATCCCTCAGCTGCATCAACTGTCATAGAAGCTGGAGAAGAGATCTGTCCCAGCCCTTACATCCTCCACCCTTTCAGCCAGTGTGGTATTTCCCTTAGTTCTGGCAGAGGATTTCTCTTTTGTTTTTGTTTTTTTTTTTTAAATCAGACAAAAATACAATTAAAAGGTACTTGTTGTCCTTGAAAACTGTTTTCTCAACAGGAAAAATAATTACATCACTTGTATACCCACCCTTCTTGAAGATCTCACAATGTAGCTGCAGATTAATGTTTTACATGTCTAGCAAATAATCACATGCCAGAGAGAAAGAGCATTACCCCAAACTAAACACACATTTCGACATCAATTCTGGGCTCTAAGCTAGGATAGATGATAGAGTGATGGTTTTTTGTTTTTTTTAAAGGAAGAAAAAAACCATAAGATATTTTAACTGGTTAGATACCTTTGAAAATAATCCTATAGAAAAATAAATTTTAAAAGTTATCAACCTATATTACGTTACCATATTAAAAGAACTCTGAACAAAAATACCAAAGCCCTACAGGTCTAACACAGGGAGGAAACAAAAAAGAAGTCAAATCAAATCAATAGCAAGGAAAAAACCCATCAAAATCTCTGAAATACGTGAGGTTCCAGGGCAAGCACCAGGAAGCAGGTCATGGCACGCTGCTAAAACACTTTGCCTCAAGGAAAGTTATTTTTGTTGTTGTTTTGGTATTTCTGACCAACCACAAATGCCTTTCCGAGTCAAGGAATGGGGAAGTTGCCTCCTGTACCCCAGCAGACACATATGTGGTGCCAGAAGCTGTGTGTAGGTTCTGAGCGCTGGGAGGACAGAGCGATGCAAACCACCCTCTCCAGCTAAACCAGAGTACATATTACTTCATTCAGCGGCCGATTTTAAAGCCAAAACCACTAATCCCAAGCTGCCAACGAGCTTTGTTTCAGTGTAATGGGCTGGGTGTATGGATTCGAAGGTCTGAGCTTTCCCTGCGAGCTGGACAGAGGCAGAACCCGACGGCAAACGGTGCATCTCCCCCTCTTAACACCCGCGTCGAAGCTGAGATTGAGTAGGCGCTTTGTACCACCAACCTCGCTAAACCACAGCGACTGGGGCTCGGCTGCAGTGCAGGTAAACACCATTCCGGTGCTCACAAGCGGCTGTTTGATTCGCTTGCCGGTTACAGCGCCGGGAAACACAGCCCGGTGCGGGGTGGCTGGGGCCCGCCGGCGCTTACCGCGCTCCGCAGCCCTACCGCCGCCCTGGGCCCCTCAGAGACGGGGCGGGGGGGGGGGGGCGGGAAGCCGCAAGCCCAGACGCACCGCTGGGCCTGCACCCGGCCGCTACCCCCCGCTACCAACCGGCGCAGGGAGGCGACGAGGCCGCTACGTCGCGTGTGGCTGCTGTTCGCTCCCGCTCCCCCATCCACCGCACCGCCCAGGGGACAGCCCGCAGCGGCGAGGCTCGCAGGGCCCGACCGGGAGCTGACGGGAGGGAGAGGGGGGGGGGGGGGGCCCGGCCGCGGGGAGCTGCCGTGGGGGCTGATGGAGGTGCCGTCCCCACCCGCCGCCATTTTGTGCGTCCCCTCGGTCCCTGCTGCGCCACACAGAGGCTGAGGGCGGCCGGCGAGGAGCTCCTACCTCCGGCGGGGCCCAGCCGAGCCGCGCTGCTCGCAGCCGCCCTTCCCTCTGCTTCCTCCGCCGTCCGCCCCTACCGCCGCTCCGCTCAGCACCCGCCCCCCCTCCCCAGGCCGGGCGCCGCGGCCGCGGCGATGCAGCCGTGAGGAGAGACAGCGGGCACCGCGCCTGCGCGGGAAAGGGGGGGCGGCACCGAAGGGGGGCAGGACATGCCCAGCGACGCGCAGGCACAAATGAAGCCTGCGACGCGCGCGGCCCAGCACGCAGGCGCGCTGAGACCCGCGAGGCCGCGGCAGGTCAGCTCCGGCTCGCTGAGCGCGGTACCGGCACTGCGCATGCGCAGTGGCTTGTCCCGGCTTCGAGGGGAAACTGCCGTTGCCGTGTGCTGCTCCTGGGGCTGCCTCTCTCCCTCTGGGCGGTAGCGCTGGCTCCCCCTCTTGTACACGCTCCACACACACACGATTCTCCGGATCAGCCCTTCACCCCGCTTGCCGCCTTCCTCTCAGAGAGCCACAGAGCCACAGAATGGTCTGGGTTGGAAGGGACCCCAAGGGTCACAGAGCTCCAACCCCCCTGCCACAGGCAGGGACACCAACCTCCAGGCCTGGAGCTACACAAGGCTGCCCAGGGCTTCATCCAACCTGGCCTTGAACACCTCCAGGGATGGGGCATCATCCACCACCTCTCTGGGCAGCCTGTTCCAGGCCCTCACCTCTCTCTCTGTAAAGAACTTCCCCCTAATACCTGTCCTTCTTCCCCTGCTGAGGGTCCAGCGCAACTGCCAAGCTGCTTTCCTACCTTCCCACCACTGCTTGCCGACTGGCAACTGTTGAAATGGGAGACACAAGGGTGCCAAGCAGCCGCCCAGCTTCTCCCTCTCCTGGCTTCCCCCTCAGGGCACTGCCAGCCTGTGGAGCTGTCCCCTTGGGTGGCTCCTGCCATATGCCTGCCTGGTGTGCATTCAGCCTCCTCGTGTGTGGCCCTGGCTGAGCGTGTGGATCCCTTTGAGTTCCTCTTCAAGGTGCCTGGAGCTTGACTGGGAGCCAGTGGCAGCCCCGGGTTTTTTCCCAGTGGAACAGGGCTTCAGACCCTACAGGACTTATCCGCTATCCGTACAACTGATTATGGAGCAGCAGCCTTAATATCTGGTACCCCTGGCGCTTACTTCCTTGGGGGTGCAGTGAGTTCCCCAAATACTGGCTTCCCCCATTACCTGTGACCTCTGGAGCCAGTGCTGACCTGAGGAAGAGAGCTTGAAAAGCTCCATCACCTGGGGTGGCCCTGCCAGGCTTCAGCCCAGGGAGCTCATGTGGCTCCTGCATCCCCTGCACACCCTCCGTGACATACCCTCACAGAGTCACCGGTTCCCTCTGAGAAGACACAGGATGCCTTTAAGAACTGCCACATTATTTCCTGAAAATACCAAAGCAGATGCCAAACCTAACCACAGAGTCAGCCAGAACCGCTGCTGCTCTATCGCAGCGCCTGTCCCCCCCACCCCCAAACCCACGTGTGGTATAAAACTGGCCTGTGACCAGCCTTGCCCTGAAACCCACGCAGTTTCCCTGTGAGGTGGAGCCTGTTTCAGAGCTGCTGAAAGCCCCGTGGCTTGCTACAAATGTGGCAGACGGCAGACACCCACTCAGCTGCTTTTTTTAGCAGACTGGGAGTGGGCTGAGCCACGCCAGCGGAATGGCCGTGGCACGGATCTGTCCGGCTGTTACCAAAGTTGTTTGGGCATTCTGTCTTTCTTCCTCGTGTCTGACATCCCACAGATGCTTTGTGTACATCCAGAAAAAAAAAAATGATTTGCCAGTGCTGGATCTTCTGACAAAGCTGGGCTGACACAGAAATACATCGCCAGGCTTTGTTTCCAAACCTGGCTTGGTTTCTCTCCAGAAAATCATAGAATGCCTTCGGTTGGAAGGGACCTTTAGAGGCCATTTAGTCCAACATCTTCACTAGATCAGGTTGCTCCAAGCCCCATCAAGCCTGACCTTGAATATCTCCAGGGATGGGGAGGGGACTCCATCACATCCCTGAGAAACCTTTGCCACTGTCTAACCACCCTCATATTGAAGAACTTTTTCCTAATATCCAACCTAAATCTGCCCTTTTCTAGTTTAAAATCATTACCCCTCATCCTACTGCTACATGCCCCCATAAACAGTCCTTCCCCAGCTTTCTTATAGGCACTTATTTGGGTACTGGAAGGCAGCTGTAAGGTCCCCTAGGAGCCTTCTCTTCTCCAAGCTGAACAAGCCCAACTCCCTCAGCCTAAATCAAAGTCTTAGAAACTGAAAATATTTAAAGAGTTAAGACATCCACTTATTCTTGGGTTTTGAAACCTGCTTAGAGCCATCTGGTCCTGCAACCCCTGACTTCAGCAGACCACAGGCATCCCTTACTTCTACCACAGCACAGCAAAGGGAAATAAGAAGCTACAATCATTTGGGAGAGTTGGAAGCTGTTGTTTCCTAGACTCCAGGGTCAGCTTTACAGCTAAATGCGATGATCCCTCCCTGGGTCTGTTTTGTTGTTCTCAGGCCAGCTTGAAGATCTTCGCTGACAAGATAGTCAGGGAAGGAAAATCCCTTGGGGGAATTAAAAGACGAGATCAGCTTTTATGGTGACACCACAGGACTGCAGTTTTAGGAGCACCCCGAGGGTGGGCTCAGCCCGGCACCTGCTGCGGAGACTTTAACGTGTCGTCAGGAAAGAATTGTTTGGGTCAGAGGCTTTATAAAAAGAAAGATGAGATGAGCACTCTGCCTATGTGGAGCTTGAACCACCACCCTATCCTGCTCCCCTGGTGCTGCCCCAAAAGCTGTCATGGGTGAGAGCTAAAAACCAGCAACTCAAATGGCGCTGAGGGCCAAGGCTGGAATCACACCCACGGTCTCGTTTGTTAAATACCCAGCAGCAGCGGCAGTGGCACCGTCTTGAAAGTGAGATGGTAAAATGAAACAAATTAAGCTCTAAGGCCTTTGGAAATGTAAACACTTGGGCTGCTTGTGCCACCTGATCCATCCGACAGTGCCGGACACAGTCTCCCATTAGGTGATATGGCGCTTGAGGCCCAGCAGCTCTGCTGTGGGAGCGGGGCTGGGCCCCTGTGGGGCCTGTCTGCCACAGGACTTTCTGCCCCGCTTCTTGCAAAACCTGGGAGATGCGAAGGGATTGAAAGACAGGTCTTCTCCTTTCGTAAGAGCGTCAGCCAGAGTCAGGCCCTGTGCAGAAATCCTCATGGGATGCTGGACAGGTCCCTTAATCCAGCTTGGTTTTGGTGTTTGCTGGTTCTCTGCCAAACTCCCCGTGCTCCTGACATGGTTCTGGGTACAGTGTGGGGTGCTGAGCCGTGGCTAAAGTCACAGAGCTGTGGCAGCACTCACTCTTCGAAATGGCTTTGGTCATTCTAACTGTGAGGTGACACGGATGACAAGCACATACAGTTTCATTACATTCCCTCGTGTGAGAACACAATGAAGGGTCTCTCGCTCCAAGACTGCTTAGAAATCCCAAAGTGTCTTTTACCCCATTAGCTCTTAGATGAGCTGCTCCGGGTCAAAATAAGGGAAGGTCCCTCAAAAGAGACATCTGTGTGACCACAGCACAAAACCTGCTGCCAGAACAACTCCAGGAGGTGTTGCAGAATGGCTTGAGAAGCAAGGCCATGAGCCTATGGAGCAGTTCTTCAAGCAGTCGCCTGTGTAGCTTAGTAAGACTAGGCCAGACGCTGTCTTGGTGAGAACAGAAGGGTCAGCAATCGGTCAGCATATTCTTGTGTATCGTGCAGCAAGGCCACAAGATGTGGAGTTCCTGGGACTGAGAAAGAGACATGATTCCCAGGCTGCAAGATGGCTGGAGTATGTAAATGTAACCTTTAGTTAAGAGCCAATTACAATATGACAAGTATAACCCCTGGTAGGAACAGTATAATAGGAAGTGTGTGCTTGCAATAAAGTTGAAGCTTGCTTTATCAGTCACATTGATTGTCTGCATCTTCCCTCTCGTCGCAGCAGTGAGGCACCAGCAAGCTCATCCCAGCAGCTCAGCACGTGGGAAACCTGAGTCCCTTCTCTGATGCTGGCCCTGAAGCTCACCACGAACCACCCTGAATTTCACCAGGGTGGTGGGGCTGCAGGGACCAGACCCACGGTGTGGAGCCACGAAGTGAGAAGCAAGGATTTGTCAGATCTCTGATAACACAGGGTGCCGGCTACGCCTGGTACGAGAGATGTAAGTCGTGGAGTCAGGAAGGAGCCGATGCAGCCAGCGTCTCCTTGTGTGAAGGACTTCACTCAGGCAGGTTTTTGGCTGCTCAACAACATTATCTGGCGCCCAGCTGCTCTCCTGTCGCCATGATGTTGTCAGGCCTTGCCCAAAGTCTCTGTTTTCCATCCGATCTGGTCCTGGTCCAGGCTGACGGGTATTAATAGCCCTTCAGGCTGTGAACTCGGGGGCCTGGCTGGTGGCTGCAGAGCCCCACGGATGTTTTACCCAACACATCGGTGTTTGGCAGCTGGCCCTGCTCCCCGTGACAGCGTGGGCTGTCACAGCCTGCAGCCAGCTCTGGGAACAGTTTGGATCCAATTAACTGGTTTTACATCTTCAGATGTCCAGTCCCTCTGCCCAACGTGGGAATTTGGGTGCAGAAGATACCTGCCACTTCCCTCTAAAGCACCCTGGGTGAGTCGTTTGCCATTATGCTGCGTAGGAGAAGTGTGTCACACCCCCAAAACTGGGCTCAGAGCCAGGGATGGGGTCAGAGGAGTGGGAGAGCACTCCAGATATGACTTGGTAAGCTTTGGGCATCTTCTGTGCCACCACAATCACCCCAGATGTGCTCCCGTCGACTGCAAAGACGAGGAGGTGGCTGTGAATGGGTGCTGCACACCTCAGAGCTGTGAGAGCCCCAGCTGATGGGGAGAGCCCATGTCGAGGAGCTCTGGACATAATCTGATTTGCCAGCTCATGTCTTGCTGTGCCCTGGGGCCCGGGCTGTACATTTGGAAGAGCCAAGCTTGGGATCACAGCTACCCAGAGCCTGCAGCCCCATTTTCCTCATCATCCATGTGAGCAAGTCCCTGGGCTTCCCAGGAGAAGAGCCTGCAGCCCCTGGGAGTGTGCTGGATCCATGTCCCACTCAAAAGAGCTCTAAAAATGACCACAGTTTCTCCTGCCCCAGCCAAAAAAAAAAAAAGAATCTTCACAGCATGCTGTGTTTGCGAGCTGGGGCTTAGCAGATGCTTTCAAAGCAGCTTAAAAAGGACCCAAGCAGTAGCAGGGCAGCCAAGTCCTTCTGTCGGGGGTGTTTATGGATGCTGGAGACTTGAGGACGTGTTTGTTCACTGGGCTTCCCTTTCCAGCTGCTGCTCTGCAGGGCAGGAGCTGAGCTTGACCCAGGGAATATGTTTCCTTCACGCTTTGCTGGCACATCCATCCCCCTTGGAGCTGGGAGCTTTCCCAGCAGATGGGACCTCTGAGCCAGTAGCTGGGCTGGACTCCTGCACCACCAACCAGGCTCTGGCTGCTTCAGTGACTGGCTTCCCAACCAGGCATCCCAGGGCTTGAAATTCCCGCTCTCCCCCCCACCTGGAACTGCCCCCGGAGATCCATTTTTGCTATGACAGTGCTCCCTGCTCCCCTATCTTTTGCCACAGGTTGTTCATGGAAACCATGGAAAAGCAAAGCGGGGGCGGGCCAGGGGCCATGGGAATACAACAGGAGCAGTGAGCGGGGTGAGATGCAAAGGTGGGTTTGGAGCCCGAGCAGCATCATGCAGAGGCACAGAGCGGGGCAGGGGGAGCCCAGCTGCACGGGGTGGGGTGTGGGGGTCCCTCCGCTTCTTTGCAGGTGGCTCTGAGGAGCAGGAATGACGGGGAGGAATGGAGCGGGGTGGCCGTTAATTTATTAATTAATTGGCAAGGCCACATGAGGGGAACAATTTAGGATGGCACAGGGAAGCTTTGGGCTTGCTGTCACCTCCCCAGGCATGTGACAGCCTGAAGGCAGGCACCAGTCCCTGGGTGTGTCCGTGGTGTGTGACAGCCTCCAGCCACCTCTGTACCACGCCAGCCCTGCTGCACCACTTTACAGCCTGGGGAGATGATGTGTGGCTCCTCAGCTGGGACACTGGGAGGACTGGGAGCCCCGATGCTGTCAGTGCCCCACACCATCACGCCAGGCTCAAAATTCCCAGCAGCTGATGTGGTTTGAAAGTGCTGAGCCCTGGGGCTGCATACCCTGCGACAAGGACCACAGACACACCAGTGTCCCCTCTGTGCCATCTCTGGGGCACCCCAGCCAAGAAAAGGCATGTCCCCCAGCCCACAGGCCCTTTGCCCTCCCTCTCCCCCAGCATGTGGGGTGAGCAGCCCTGGTGGTGATGGAGGTGTCCCTTGGTGTAGGAGAGCAGTTTGGGGGGAGAAGGAACATTTCTGGGGCTGGAAGTTTGTCAGGATTTGAAATGACCAGTGCACAGGAATGGGGGAAAGACAGAGAATGCCAGATGTCACCCCACCAGCCACAAGACTCTCCCCTCCTGAATTGCCTCCTCTAGCTCCAAAAGGGGACCCAGACAGGGCCTTCTGATGTTGCTTTGGCACGCAATACCCCCAAAATGGCACAAATCCACCCCAAAACAGCAGCAAGATGGCTAGGAAATTCGATGGAGAGGGCACATCTGGGGAGGTGCAGGCACAGGGCTGGTTGGATGAGCGCTGGAGGATGGGGCTGGTGATCTGGAGGGGGATGTGCAGCCCCGTGTCCCCGTCCCTGCAGAGGCATCCCCACGCCCAGGGCCACGTACGCTACCAAGGGAGGACATGTGTGACATTCCCCTGTCGGCGGCTGGGGCCGGGACGGTGTGTGACTGCGCGTCGGTGGCATTCCTGGGCTAACTCGGGTGCTCGGTGGCCTTCACTGACCTTGTGGGGCTGCCCTCACCCCCCACCCCCTGTTACCTATCCCATTCACCCCAGAGGGTCCAGCGACAGAGCTGGGGGACAGAGCCCTCACCCCCCACCCCCTGTTACCTATCCCATTCACCCCAGAGGGTCCAGCGACAGAGCTGGGGGACAGAGCCCTCACCCCCCACCCCCTGTTACCTATCCCATTCACCCCAGAGGGTCCAGGGACAGAGCTGGGGGCAGAGCCCTGCTTGCTTGCACCATCACTCAGGTCAGTGCCAAGACCTCCCGTATCCCAAAGTGACCTGGGAGCCCCCAAACTGTGAGCATGGGGGTCCCTGCACCCCCCAACACCCAAAGATGATCCATGGTGGGGATCCAGGGGGCAGGTGTGTGTCAACTACAAATCAATCTAAGCCATAGTGTGGGGCCAGACCCATGCAGCAGTAAGGACAGTGGTCCCCACACCCCAGGGACATCGCATTCCTGCCCCAGCTCTGCCCTTCCCTGTGCTGACAGATGCCCAGCAGCACCCCCAGACTCCCACCAACATCTCCCCACACCCCAAAACCCACACAGGCAAGACCCGACACACCATCCCCTTATGCCAGGATCAGGCCCTTTGGCCACAGGCAGCTATTTTTACCCTGCCTGGTGGCAGAGCCCCATCCTCAGCCATACAAGGAGCCATCAGCTGCCTTGGGGAGGGGGTCATTTGTCCCCAGGGTGCCACATTTCAGGTCGCCCAAGTAGATGGCAATGACCCAGGAGCCAGGGTGGGGGGGGAGATTGTCACCTCCCCAAACCAACCCGCTCATCTTACATCCCCGAACGGCTGCAGAGGACACCCCGCTCTGCTCTTGGGGACACCTTGTGATGTTTGTGTCATGCCCCCGCCCCCCCCAGCTCCCCTGACACCCAGTCCCTGTTTCTCAGCTCGCCCCGAATTAGCACCTAGTGATGAGCAGGTTCCCGAGGGATGAGGGCACGCGGTTAGAAATAGCTCGCCAGCCCGTGGTGGCCGCGGGGCCGGTGCAACCATCTCGGTCCTGGGCTGGGGGACAAGGGACAAGGGGGGAGCTAGAAGCTAGATCTGAGGCCGCCCATACCTGTCCCTGTCCCCTCTGTTCCCCAGCCCAGCTGATTGCGTTTTGATCTGTAGCAAGGGGCAGGAGAGCTAAGTGACATGGCCAGGGACGTTCAGGACATTGGTGGCAGAGCCACAGGATTTTGGGGCAGGGGCAGCCTACCCCAAGGCAGGGGGGTGTCACGCTACACTTGGAGGGAGTCAAACCTGAAGGCTTGGCACAAGTTGGGGCGGGGGGGGGGGTGTCTTTGGGTTCACTCTGTATCCCCCAGGATGGGGATCCTCCTCCTCAGAGAGGGGAGGTCTCAACTCTCCGCAGTGTGGAGACCCCCCTGACTATCACGACCCCCCCGCCCCCAGCTCGGAGGGTGGAAGGGGTTAGGGGTCACCCCAATGGCTGTGAGATTTTGGGTTACCGCCTTCTGTCCTGGGGCTCCCCACGGGGATGCAGCCCCTTCCCACTGGCATCCACCTGCCAGAGCCCCGTCCCCGTGCAGGGGAGAGGGGCTGCTTCTCCCCCCACCATCTCCTCCGCACCCCAGTGCGGGATCCAGGGGTGGCAATCGCGGTTGGGCTGAGGGGCACCGAGGGGTCGGGAAAGGCTCCACCCGCCCCAAACCCACCCCGCGCAGGGGCTCGGACCCGGGCGTAGAGACCCCGGGGGCCGTGGGGACCCCGCAGGGTCGCAGCACTCACCGTCCAAGCGAGTCGAGGGGCAGCGGGCCGGGGGCCGGGGGGCGCTGGGGGCCCCGCTTTCGGGGCGCAGAGCCCCCGTTGCCGCCGACCGGCATCTCGGGGGGCCGGGGCGCGGGTGGCCGGCGCCGCCCCGGCTCGGTCCTGGCAGCCGGCCCGGGCTCGTCACGGAGTGGGGGACGGACGGGACACGGGTACGGGGGAGGGGGGTGTGTGCACGCCCTGGGGGGGGGTTCAGGGGCGGCGCTGGGAGACCCGGGGGCAGCGGGGGCAGCCGGGACGGGTCCCCACCCCCGAGGTAGCCCCAAAACTAGGGGTGCAAGCCTGGTGCCCCCCAGCTGCCCCTAATACGGGGTCTCCTTGGGTGATCTCCCCAGCCTGGAGGTGGGGGGCTGAGTACTCCCCAGCACAGGGGGTGCAGGGCTGGGTGCCCCCCCCAAGAGGTACCCCCAAATCTGGGGGGATGAGCTGGGCTCCCCAACACTGGGGCGGCCCCAGGACTGGGGGTGCGGGGCTGGGAGCCCCGCCAGGTGCCGGGAGCCCCGCCAGGTGCCCTCAAGACCCCCCGCAGTCCCCCGATAGTAGAGGTCTTGGGGGGGTGTCCCCCCGGAGCCACGCGCCCGCCACGTGACTGCCTCCCCCCCCCCCGCCCGCAGGTGCCCCGGGAGTCCCCTCCCCTCCGGTGTGTTTACATCAACCCGCCAATCAGCGGCTCCCTAGCAGCACTCCCTCGCGGTGGGGCGGGCGGTTTGTGACGCCTCCCCTCATTGGGCGTCGCTCCCGCCAATCAGAATCTGGGCGAAGGGGCGGGGTGACGGGTTATTTACATCGCGGGCGGCCACGCCCACCCCTTCCCACGGCCGCGCCCCCGAGTCTTGCCTCTCGGGCCCCACGTGGGCTACGCGTGAGCCCGGCCAATCCGACCCTTCGAGGTCAACCAATCCGAAGCCTAATCAGGGCACCGGGGGTACCCAATCAGACGGTGGCAGGGTGGGTGGGAGTAGAAGCCGGAGTGGCACCGCACCCGCTCCCCACCGACCAACCAGGCTTAGAGCCGAGCGCAGAGGGGCGGGGACGAGTGCTGAGTCTGGCCAATGGGATGCCGGGGCGGGCCGGGTGGGCGTGTCCCCGCCGCGCGGGGCGGGCGGCCTGACTGGCAGCGGGGGTCCGGCGGCGGCGGCGGGCGCGCGCCCGTGGAGTGGCACCGGCCCGGCGCGGCCCGCAGGTACGGGCGCGTGCGGGGGGCGGCTCCGGCGCGAGGCCGAGGCGCGGCCCCCCCCCGGGTCCCGCAGCCCGCCCGCCTCTCGGTTCGAATCCCGGCGGGGGCGGCGGCTGCGGGCGGGGAGGGGGGTGGGGGGGCGCGGGCCGGGCGAGGCCCCGGCCGGGCCCGGCTGGAATTAAAGCCCCGCCGGGCGCGGCCCGCCCGCCAGGCCCCGTCCCGGCCGCGCCTTGCACCTCGTACCTCTGCCCGCGCCGCTGCGGGGCTCCGGCAGCATCCTGCGGGGAGCGCGGGGTGGCTCCGGCCTGCGCGGGGGGCGGGGGGTCGGTCTGTGCCCTCCGCGGGATGGCGGGGGCCGCGTTGTGCCGGGGGAGCTGCTTGCCCCGGGACAGGAGGGCCGGGGAGACCGGCAGAAGCCCCCGCCGGCCCTTCCCCCCGGGTGCTTTCAGCAAAGCAGCCGGCGCTGGTGGCTGGGGTGCAGCCAGGCTCCAGTCAGCCTGCCCCTCATCCCTCCCCCTGCCTCGGGAACGGGCTCCCAAAATGGTCCCCGGTCTCCACTCTGCGTGGGCCAGGGTCCCCCCACCCGCGGGACGAGGCAGGGGGGGCTGTCACGGGTCCCACCGGCCCGCCGTGCGGGGATGGGGTGCGTGCACTATGGGGACATCGGCTTCTCCCTCCTACGCCCGCTCAGACCCGCTCACACAGGGTGATCCCTGCTCCAGCAGAGCAGCAGTGGGCTGAGGCCAGGCGCAGTGGTCCCACATGCTGCCATTGCCTCAGGAGGGATGGCCAAGGCAGAGGCCGGTGGCACAACCTGCCCTCTTTGCAGGCAGCAGCCACCAAAAACCCCAATTTCTCATAACAGGCCTAAAATAACCCCTCACCCAGCCCGTGCCACAGGGGCTCAGGATGCGGCACATGGGTTGCTTTGGGTTGGGAGCAGTTTGCCCTCCCCAGCCGTGTTTACAGGGGATGGGATGCGGCGTAGCCGGCTCCTGCCTTGTGCCCTTTGGATATTTTGTTACGTGCTGGCTGTTCAGGTTTCAGCCCAGCGTGCAGTGACAGGCCAGGTATTGCTACAGGAGCATTGCTGCCAGGTAGGACGACTTCCTTCTGCGTCTGACGCGGTGACTGCTCGATGGGATGCACGCTGCCTTCTGCGTCGCTTTGGAGTGTGGCTGACCTAGATCCTTGTTTCTCTGTTGGGCTTGGCCGTAGAGGCCTCAGGAAGGGCAGTGTGATGCCCTGGGTGCCGTTTGCTTGGTTCCTAATAGCTCAAGACAAAAAAAAGCGTGTTAGGATCCCACGTTGCAAACTTCCAACTCTCCTTTCTGTGGTTTTTCCCCTCTGGAGAGCGACAGGCTGAGGGAACAGCCCTTTTCCAGGCTGAGTGAAGAAGAGCCAGGCGTGTGCTTGTGCTGTTTGGGAGACACACACGTGTCTTTGAGGGATCCCCCCACTTACTGACCTCAGACAGGCAGAGAACACCACCCGCCTGCAGCGGGGAGCATACCGAGCGCTGGGATAGAGGCAGCTGGACTTCCACACAAACTTCCAGGCTTTTGTTCAGAGTTCCACACGTAGTGAATGGCTGAGGAGGGAAGCATCCTTGTTCCCTCCCCTTGAAGCTGGACTTTGTTTTCCCCCCGGGAGGATGGTGAAGCGAGACCCTCGGCCGTTCACCTCGGGGTCATCCATCACCCGCTGGGCTGGCTGGTCCACGGCGTCCTGGGGGCTGCAGCAGGACAGCATCCGTCCCCGGACCTGTCATCACGCCGGCCTCTGCCCTGGCGTTAATTTGATCCACGCCAGTGTTGTCAGCAGCCGAAATCCAGGCTGCTGAAAGGCAGCCAGCTGCCTGCCAGCCTGCCCAGCACCCCTTGGTTTGCTGTTGACAGCACACATGTTGTCGGGTTTTGGTGGCCGGGAGGAGGGTGCTGAGCCCTGGCAGCAGAGACCACGCTGCCATCTGAGGGAGGGAGCAGCAAAAGCCAGCACGGTCCAGCTGCCAAGGTGCAGACCCCAGCTCCCAACATACAGGTTTGCTTCACAGTCCCTGCTCAGAGCGATGGCGTGGGGGACCTGCCCAGCACCAGAACAGGCAAATCCCGGGATGTGAGTACGGAGCACACACTGCAAAGTGCCTGGAGAGGTACCTCCGTGTCGGGCCTCCTGTGCAAACAGAGATAAAGCTGCTCCTGCAGATCCGGAGAGCCCTGGCAAAGCGTTTGGTTTGCTGCAGAAATAGCCCCACTGGTTTTTCCTGCTCTCTGTTCTCTCTGCCCGCAGCCAGGCAGGCAGGGAACGCCGGGAATGCCATCCCTGCCTTGCCCCGTGGACGTCCCTGTGGGAAGAGCATCAGGAGGTTTCCCCTCCTAGATGAGAAGTGGCTGCGACTGCCCAGGGGAGCTGGAAGGTGCTGCTTGCTGGGTGCTCTGTTTTGAAGTCCTTTAAAATTTTTACCATCCATCCCCTAAAAGCAGTGAGCTCACTGGCACACGTGCAACACCTCTCAGCTGTACCGCTGCTGCGGCGCGTCACGGCGCTGTCCCAGTGAGCAGCAGGCCCTGTTTGGGAGCTGTTGAGCTCAGGACGTGTTGCCTTTGCCTGGGATTAAAAGGAGCTGGAGGAAGAGCAGGGTTCAGGCTGAATTTGAAAAGAGATTCCTGAGCGTCTCTTGGACGGGGCTCAAGAGCGGCATTGGGTGTTTCTGGCGCTGTCAGAGCGTCGGGGGCATCTGGCAGCCCTTGGCTTTGTGTGTGAGCGAAGTGGGGGGATTGTTCTTGGTTGGATGCGGATTAAAATAGTGCAGGATGAGATTATCCCCCGGATCGGGGATGGAAATAGGATGCAGTTCCTCAGCAACTGAGAGAGCTCAAAATGGAAAGCTCCACATCTGCTGTGAGCAGGGACTGGCAACCCCCCACCCCCCCCCAACCCCAGTAGCCCAGCGAGCATGAGACGGGGAGTAGCAGGAGTCCAGCCTAACATTAGAAGTCCAGACTAACCTAGAAGACTTCACGCCCTCTAATTACAGAGGGCTGAAGGTGGCGGGGAGCCCTGGCTGACTCCTGAAGGTCTGCAGCAGCTCACCAGCTCAGCGCGTCAGCGGTAGGGAATAAAACCTGAAGCACCAGTATAATGGGAAGGAGAAGCCTGGGGAGGAGGGGGAGAAAATACTTGAAAGCCGTGCCGGGGCGGTGATGGAGCGTGGGCTGAGCCTGAGCTGGATTGCAGCCTGGCAGAAAAAAGCCAGACCCAGTCACGCTGGGTTCCCTGGAGAGCCCTGGGAACGCCGCAAGTGCCATGCGGGACAGCTGGCAGCGCCCCGGGGCCGCTGGAAACATCTACACAGCCAGGAGATAAAGCACACAGGGGCGTGGAGACCTTATCTGCAAACGGAGGCTGGAGCAAGGTAATCTCAGCCTTTGCTGTGCCAGGGGACGCGGCGGGGGAGCTGGGGAAGGAGCTGGAGGGTGTTGGATGTGGACCCGTGGAGCGGGAGGAGAACCTGTGTGAGCTGCAATGGGAGAACTTGCTCTTGGGAAACGAGGTGAACGAGCTGCCCTGCTCGAATTGCTGCTTCGGAGGAGATGAAAGGGGCTGGAAAACACATCCAGCCCTCTCCTCCCTTCCTTGGCCCCACGCTGCCTGGGCACGGATCAGCCCTGGGCTCTGGGCGAGGACTTCAAACCAAATTTGCTCATGCTCCAGTAAGCGTTTCTGCACTGGTTGAGGAGGAACAACAGCGAGTTTCTTTCTATGAACTCCCTACAAGTTGAAATATGAGTGTAGTTAAACCCAGAGTGCGGCGGGTTCAGGGGTGCAGCATGGGTCTGGGGGTGCAGCCTTCCCCCGCGGGCCAGCCTTTGTGAACCCGCCCGTGCACCAAAGCACTTGCAGGGCAGCTGGGAAGGAGAGGAGCCCTGCAAGTGCACGGAGAAAGGAGGGCTTGGGGGTTTGCTTTTGGGTTATTTTCTTGAAAGTTGGGTGGGTTTTCCTCCTGAAAGACCAGCCCGTCTGCAAACACCACGATTCCCAAAGTTATTTATAGAGCTGGGAGCCCTGGCTGCCCAGCCTCCTCCGGCACGTAACCCGGCGCTCCCCGCTGAAGCAGCCTCTGCTGAGGTTTTGGCTCTGGCTGAGCCAGCCGGGGAGGGGAAGGAGGACCATATGTCCCTGCCTTGAGCCAAGCACGCAGCTGCGCTCGGTTCTCCGTCTGGTGCTGACTCGTTAACTCTTTGGGGCGAAGGGCAGGAACGTGGGAGTCTCGGGAAGGGTTTTGTGTCCCAGGAGTTCCTCTGTCCCGCCATGACTACGCCTGGTTTGTCCTGCCCTGTGTTATCCCCCCCTCAATTAGGTAAGGATACAGTGGAGTGGCCTGCCTGGAAGGAGCAGGTAACCCTGTGTGTAATTCCAGGGTGTAGCAGTGCGCTATCCGGGTTATTAATAACTCGCCGTGCCTTATACAGCCCCGTCGCAGGAGCCCAAAGCATTCCTGGCACACGCTCTCCTCCCAGGACAGCTCACTGCAGCCACAGCACGATCTCACTGTCTGCCACCTCCTGTCCTCGCCCCTCCTGATGGTGCTACAGCCCACCAACCCGCAGCCCTGCTCACCCTTCCCTCCGCACGCTGCTCACCACTGGAAGCAAAACGCTTGCCTGTGGGATCGGCTTGCTCCCCCGACCACGTTGCCCTGTGTCATCTCCTGCTCTGCACGGGGCTCTCTCCTCCCATGCCCCTCTTGCAGCTGCTTTGGAGCACGGTGGGCACCTACCTGTGCCTTTGCGCTCGCCGTCCTCTCGCTCCTCTCCCAGCCTTGTCTTCCTCGGGCTCAGACATCCTTTTTGCACCGCACTGGGATGCTGCCTGCTCCGAGGAGCCCTTCCCCACCATGAAGCTTCTGCCCTTCCTGCATCAAATGTCTCAGCACCACCTTGCTCTTGCAAGGAGGAGGTGGTGGTGGGACGAGACAGCCCGCGTGGCCCCGCAGCGTCCGCTCCGGAGCGAGGGCAGCGTGTCTCTCCCAGCACAGCCCGGCCTCCTTGGTGGGGTTTGCACCAGCACGGTGCCCACAGGATCAGGCCATGGCTGTGGATGTGCAGCAGGGAGGTGGGCAGAGGGTGGTTACCTGCGGTGCTTGCCCACTGCTGCCACTGAAGGGGGGCAGGTGAGGGGCTGGGAGCAGAGGAATCGCATCCGTTGACTCCTGCATCGTGCCTCCTGCTCCTCCCCATTGGCTCCCGAGGCTAGGTGATGCTCGTAGCACCTCGGTGAGCTTGGCAGAGGGCTAGAGGATGCCCAGACCTCCCAGACCTGGGTGCTGTCTCTGTGTCACAGTGTGGGGGTGAAGGGCTGTGTCCACACAGAAACCTGGACATTTCCTCCCCAAAAGGCCCATCCGCTTTAGATGCTGGTGCTGCTGCATTGGCTGCTTCCCACATGAGCCACACTGTTTGGTTTGCCCTCAGATGTCTTGGACACTTGTGCTGACTTGCATCTATGACTTATTTTGGTGTAATGGCCCCAGGACCACCTGGTAGCCTGGTTGGCATCGTATCAAAGGCGACCCATTTCTGTTTCCCAATCTGTGTTGTCCGGGTACCTTTTCCAAAGGAAAAGCCACCTCACCAGGCAGCTGTTCCAGCCCTGGGGGGCGGTTAATTAGGAGCATTAATTGTGCCAGGATGTTTGTGAAGACCAGCAGGGACCTCCTGGGCTGCCTCACAACACAGTGTAGCTCCTCAGTGTTCACCACACTCCACTTCAGGAGGTGGTTTGTGTGCTCTGGATGTGTTTCCCGAGCTCTCAGTCCCCAGGTTGAAGGTTACTTTTGGGGTTTTTTTTATAAAAAAGCCTACTTAATTTTTCAGGGGAAAGGAAAAATAAATCCAAGAAGCCTTCATTATACGAAAGCAGGCTTTTTATATTTTAATTCTAATCTTAGTTTTAACAGAGGGCAGCAGTCAGCTCGCTGAGCAATAGATGAAAATTACCCTGGCTGGGTGCAGCATCTCGGGCTGAGGGTTAGAGCTCTGCTCTGGTGACTCAGATAAATAACACGCAGACCAAAACATACATTGAGCCTGGCTCGGCCAGGCTGGAAAATGCACCCTTGGAAGGCTTTTTCCAGGCAGGGATGGCTCTGTGCAGCCAGGGCTGCTCCGAGGGACGGCTGGCACGCTCCGAGGGACGGCTGCTGAGGGAAAACCCCGTGACCGTGGGTCCTTCAGACCCAGCTGTGAGAAGTGGGAGATAAGAAACCACCTAGTTTGGGTTTGGGGGTTGTTTTTCTCGGTGTTTGAGTTAGGGAAGTGGTGCAATGGTGTAGGTCGCTCCTGTGCTGCCACCGTCTGTGCACGTACCCCCAGCCCGGGTCTCCCCTTCACACCAGCCAGCACCCGCCTCAGATTTGGGTGCCCGTCCTGGGTGAGTTGTTCTTTCAGCTGGGGGGTTGTGCAGGCAGGAGGTTGTTCTTTCAGGCAGGAGGGCTGCATCGAGCTGTGGTGGCAGCCTGCCTGTCCTGCCAGCGGCTTGCTGCCTGCTGTTTCTCCCAGCCAGGCACAGGGAATGTCTCTCTGCAGAGGGGTTCCAGGGAGATGGCTGGGGGAGCTTTGGGATGGCTTATGTGGAACAAAAGAGGTGGGAATGGCGTGGTAGAGAAAGGGGAGAGCCACGGTGATCGTGGGGGGCACTGAGTGGGGCTGGGAGTGGGGCTTTGGACACCTGGGTGTTAAAAAAAACTAACACAACCTAAAGGAACTAAAACCACCCAAACACACAGAGGGTTTGTTGGTGACAGTGAACGAGTAGCACTGACTGTAGTGTGGAGGTACAGCCACTTCTGCGCTCTCATTCTGCTGACGCAGCCCTGGGACTGCTGGAGACATGCCCAGGGCTGCTGGCAGTGGGGTCCCTTCCCAGGGCTCCCTCTGCCCCTTGGGGGATGGTGCAGGCCAGAGCTGGGAAGTCAAGCTTGGCCAGCACCTCTGGGCCGTGCCTTGTGCCATGGGTGCCCTTTGGTTTGCTCCCGAAGCTGGAGCGGGATGTGGGGAGGAAGCTGGAGTGGGATATGGGGAGTTGGTGGTGCTCAGGGCCATCCTGCTGCTTCGGTCTGTGTGTGCTGGGAGCTTTTGCTCCCTGTCTGCCTGAAAAACCTGTCCCAGCCCTGGGAACCACAGGGAGAGTCCTGCTGCTGCCTTACACCCCCGGGATGGAAACTAGGCACAAGTCATCCTTTCATGTCCCCAGATCCTTTCACATCCCTGCTCCCAAACCACAACACGCCGCCCTCTCAGCCATGCCACAGGTCCTGAGTCACCCACACCAGAGACTTGGGTGGGGGCAAAAAACTCTTTGCTGCTCTAGAAAGAGCTCTGAAGCTCTGAGAGCTGGCACCATGGGAGCCAGGGCTCTTTGTATCTGGATTAGTGAGGAGCTCTGGGGAAGGAGAGGAAGCTTGGTGGTTTGTTTGGGGTATTTTTAATTTACCAAAACACCTAGAATTAAACACTGCAGAACCTGTACCCCCTCTTTCTTGCTGCTTCTCCAGCTAAGCTGTCCCTGGCAGCACCTGGTTCAGGGCAGCCATACACAAGCAATGAACCCCACCAGCACCTCCAAACCCATGTCCTTCAGCTCTGGGCTCAGAGACCTGCCCTGCTCCCCTTACCCCAGCTCCATGACTTTCCTGCCAGACTCGAGCTCTCCATCCTCAGTAAACCTCATCAATCCCAGCAGAGATGCCCTGCTGGATTTCAGCATGGTTGGAGTTTCCCTGCTCAGCCTGGAGCCTTTCTTGCTCCTCTACAGACAACCAAGGCAGCCTGTGCTGCATCCTGAGGCTGCAGCCAGCCTGAGGACCTTACTGCTCTTTTCCTTCCCCTTTTTTTCCACCCCCACCCCCCTTTTTCCTTTGCCCAGGAGCAGCCACGTTAAAGCTCTGCTGCTCTGGGGGACCCGAGAGTGATGGGGCACGAGGGCAGGACGCTGTTCAGAGCAATACCTGTCGTGTACTTGCCTGTGCTTCCAATTCCTCCCAAAAAGTAGGGAAAAAACCCTTGGCCCCTGGAGCAGGATGTGTTTAGTGAGTGCCATGGGACCGGAGCAGCTGCTGGGACCTGTGCAGAGGCAGAAAGGACGGGGCTGTGGCAGGGACGTCCTTGGCTCTCCCAGCCTCCCCGGAGCTCGTGGGCACTCAGACAGCATCTGATGTGTCTCAGGGTTCCTCCTGAAGTAGGGTTGGGCATCCTTGGGCTGCCTATCCATGGTGCACTTCACTAACTGTTCCCTGAACAGGGAGAAGGTTGTCCCCTTGCAAAGGGGGTTGATTCCCATTGTCCCATGTTCCCCCACCCCCCACCCCCGAATCCAGCCCCACTCCAAACCCCTCCGTATCCATGAGGATGATTTTTCTGCAGCCCCCCTCAGTACCCAAAGGGCTGTGACACAGGGCTCACCAGCTCTCCTCCTCCTCCTCCTCTTTGAGACCAAACCAACCCTCTCCCACCAGTCTTCCCAAGTCACCAATGTTTTCCAGCCCCTGCTCGTGCAGGATGCTTCCCGGTGCATCCCAGTGCTGCGCTGGAGCTGGATGGAGCTCAGCTCCAGACAAAGCCTGTACCAGGGGAGATTAAAACATACAGCTGGGGTCTCATTAAGTGATGTGTGGATCATGCAGGGTTGTGCTTTGCCTTCCATAGGGTTTTGCTATGGAATGATTGTCCTGTTTGTCTGTCCGGGTGTCCTTCTGTCTGTCTGCTCTGGGGAATGTTGCAGACATGGAGGTTTGGGCCTCCCTGAGGCCTGCCTTGCCTGGAGCCATGCTCCTGGGACTCTGGAGTGACCCTGCTGCTTTAGAAAATGCAGCCTTTGTGTTGCAAACCGAGAGGCTTTTGTGAAATAACCTCTAAAAATAAAGAAACTGTGGCAGAGATAAAGGGACACGAAGCAGCACAGGTATCTTCTGCCAAAAAACATGGTGTTTCGGGTGGGGGACTGTCCATTCCTGTGGTGTTGGTGTGTTGGCTGCAGTGATAACAACCCTGTGCTGGGGCTTGGGTGGGTTTTTGTGGGAGATTTATTTTAAATCAGATGATAGGATGGGGTGTGGGGTGCTGGTGTCCATCCAGGCCCTGTTCACAGCTTCTCTGGGAGCTGCTGCTCAGGTTGCCCCTTGCTCTAAGTCCAGACCAAGGATGTTCAGACTCTCCCTAATGAGTCATTACCCCAAAAAAACGAGTGTTGCTCCTGCCAGGGAGGTGTCATGCTGCTTCCAGGGTGTTGGAGGAGAGGAGTTGGGAATAGGGTCATCAAATCATAGGCTGTGTTAGGTTGACAGGGACGTTTTAAAGGCCACCTAGTCCAACCCCCTGCAGTGAGCAGGGACACCTTTAACTAGATCAGGTTGCTCAGAGCTTCATCCATCCTGCCCTTGGATGTCTCCAGGGATGGGGCCTCCACCTCTCCAGGCAACCTGTGCCAGTGTCTCACCACCCTCATAGTGAAGAGCTTCTTCATTAGGTCTAATCTAATCCTACCCTGCACTAGTTTAAAACCATCTCCCCTTGTCCTATCACTACCTGCCCCTACAGCTTTTCTGTAGCCCCCCTCAGGTACTGGCAGGGGCTTAATGTCTCCCCAGAGCCTTCTCTTCTCCAGGCTGAACAAGCCCAGCTCTCTCAGCCTGTCTTCACAGGAGAGGAGCTCCAGCCCTTTGATAACTTCTGTGGCCTCCTCTGGACTCGCTGCAAGAGCTCCATGTCCTCCTTGTGCTGGGGGCTCCAGAGCTGGACACAGCACTGCAGGTGGGGTCTCTACCCGAGCAGAGCAGAGCAGAGCAGAGGGGTAGAATCCCCTCTCTCATCTGCTGGCCACACTCCTGGTGATGCAGCCCAGGATGCAATCAGCCTTCTGGGCTGTGAGTGCACATTGGTGGCTCATGGGCAACTTTGCATCCATCAGGACCCCCAGGTCCTTTTCCACAGGGCTGCTCTCTGTGACATCATCCTCCAGCCTGTATTAGTAACAAGGATTATCCCAACCCAAATGCAGGGCCTTGCACTTGTCCTTGTTGAACTGTATGAGCTTTGCATGGGCTCACCTTTCTAGCTGGTCCAGGGCCCTCTGGATGACATCCTGTCCCTCTGGATGGCATCCCATCCCTCTGGATGGCATCCCATCCCTCTGGCTTGTCAACCCACCACTCAGCTTGGTGTCACCTACAGGCTTGCAGAGGGTGCCCTTGATAATGCCATGAAAAAAAAAGCAGCCTGGAAGCAGTGGGAATCCTGAGCTGTCACCCATCAGCACAGCCAGCAGTGCGTGTCTGGCTGAGAGATGATGTGGGTTGGGGGACGTGGGGGTCCTAAGCAGCTCCCTCACACCCCCTACCCCCCACCCCACTTTGTTTCTCTTCCCAGAGTCAGTAATGATGAATGGCCCCGACCTCGCCAGCACCACGGCAGCCAGTCCCAAAGCCAAAGAGGACCAAGTGGTGAATGGCCACGATGAGAAGGAAAACAACCCCTTTGCAGAGTACATGTGGATGGAGAACGAGGAGGACTTCAACAGACAGGTAAGACTGGCAGGGTGGTTGCCAGGGCCCTGTTTCTGCAGCTAAAATCAAGGTTTCCTTTGAGGGGCACCCTCAGCAAGGTGAGCCACAGCCAGCACGGGCCCTGGCATGGAGATGGTGGCTCAGAGGAAGAGTCATCTTGTTGGTGTTGGATCTGCCTGTAAGGACCTGGGATGGATGAAGTCTGAAAATAAAGCCCTCACCATGCTTTTGAACCTCTCAGGATCCATCCCAGAGGGAGGGTGCTGGCACTGTTGTCTTCTCCTGTGCTTTGTTGTGATAAAAGAGACCTTCTCTTGCCACGTGCTCAGCAGGAAGGGGAGGGCCAGCACAAAACTCAGCACTCAAAGTTTGATTGCATCCTTAGCTGGGCTGTCTCAGCAGTGAGCTCCTGCAATTAGAGCCTCTCATTTCAGGTAGAATCTCCATTTCAGTGAAACAGCCCCAAAAACACTTGGAGCAGCCAGACCACTTGGTAGGAGCCCTGATAATGCTGCATCTGTCACAGCCAGGTGATCTCTTGAGAGCTTCTGGCAGATCATGGTGGGATTTGAATGGCTCTTGTGGAAGAGTGATGCAGCCCCACGAGCTGGAGCGGAGGGAGCAGCTGCACATCATCCTGCTCATGCTTCTGCTTTGGGGCTTCACCATGAGGCAGCAGGGACAACCTTGCTGGTGGCTTGCTGGTCATCCCAGCAATGGGAGACAAGTCAGATGCCTTGAACTGGGCAAGGAAGGAGTTTGCCCCATCATCTGGCTGAGCTGTGCTA
Organism: Gallinula chloropus; assembly: GCF_964237585.1. NCBI lineage: Eukaryota > Metazoa > Chordata > Aves > Gruiformes > Rallidae > Gallinula > Gallinula chloropus. The sequence goes on along the minus strand of NC_140088.1, from coordinate 82,580,121 downwards.
CATGCCAAAACCCCAAGCCCTCTTGGAAGCTTGTCCCCCTCCTTAAAACATCCCCATGAGCACTGGATCCCCATTTCCAGGGTGTGGGGAGACTGGCAGGGAAGGAGTGCCAGAGCTGCTGGGAGAGCTGGGCTGGAGGGATTTCATGTCCCCACCGCACCCCTGGTCACCGAGGGAGGATTTCATCAGTGATGGGCAACTCTGCTCCAGACACAGGCTGAGGGAGGCACACAGTGTTAATTCCTTAATGAAGGGGCTGGAGGGCAAATGCTGTGAGGAGCAGCTGAGGGAGCTGGGGATGTTCAGCCTGGAGAAGAGGAGGCTGAGGGGAGACCTTATCACCACGTACAACTACCTGAAGGGAGGGTGTAGAGAGGTGGGCAATGGTCTCTTCAGCCAGGGGACAGGAGATGGGACAAGGGGAAATGGCAAGAAGCTGCCCCAGGGCAGGGGCAGATTAGATGGTAGGAAAAAAAAGTTCTTCCTTGAAAGAGTTGTCAGGATGTGGAACAGGCTGCCCAGGGAGGGGGTTGAGTCACCTTCCCTGGATGTGTTTAAAGAAAGGGTAGGTGAGGTACTTAGGGATCTGGTTTAGCATGGGATGGGAATGGTTGGACTTGATGATCTTAAAGGTCTTTTCCAACCTGGTGATTCTGTGGATGTCTGTAAAGCACTGCCTTGGTTACTAGTGCAGAGCAAACCCTCCTGCAGATCCTTGCCAGAGGCAGCACCCCCAGGCTGAGGGAGAGGGAGGAGGATGGAACAGACCCCTCAGGGCTTCCCTGTGTCGCTGAGACACTCACCCCTGTGTGTCCTGCTCTGCCAGCCCTCGGTCCTTAGCCATGCCCCAGGAGCTCAGCCTTGGTGGAATGTTGCTCTGGGCAGGGGAAAAAAGGCTTTGTGCAGGAGCTGGAGTCGCTCTGTACGGGCTGTGAAGTCCGTGTGTCTGCAGGTGGAGCTGTCCTGTGCTGGGATCTGTGTCTGAGGGAGGGCAGCACTCCTGGAAGGAGCCAGAGCCATCCCCGGGCTGGCGAGGGGGCTCGTGGGGTCCGGTGTGGGATGCCATTGCCTCCTGCCCCTTGGGTGCTCTGTTCTGCTGCCTGGCTGGAGTCATCCTGAGTGCCCCAGGAGAGGATGAGACCCTGGTGATGGGGAGATGGGCCAGGCACATCCCTTTCAGTGGCAGTTGTGGCTTCTGCTGTCATCACGTGTGTCCTGACAGCTTGGGGCTGCTGTATGGTCTGGGACTCAATCTTCCTCCAGACCCATAATCACTTCCATCTCCCTCAGCTTTCCAAAGCCACACTCTCTCCCCCTTCAAGGGTCCCTGCCACCCAGCCACTGCAAGGGAAACAGGCAGCTGGTTTTGGGACTCCACAAGCTTCTTGGCACAGTTGTCCCCTATTTATGTTCCTTTTCCCACGGAGCTGGCACATCCCAGAGGGCAAAAAGGGAGCAGCAGGGATGCAGGAGGACCCGAGGGGGGCAGTGACAGAGCTGCCTTAAATGCCACAGGGAGCCAAAGAAGAGCCCTGAGCAAACAGTCAGCCCTTTCCCTCCTGGTTTGGGTTGTCACAGTGGCGGTACAAAGGAGTGGCAGCAGGCAGGAACAGGCATGAGTGTGCCAGGATTGCTCCCTCCCCATCCCCTGGTCTGGGACCAACGTTGTCACCGCATCCCTGGCTCACAACCAGCACTGGCATCGTCCCCTCGTGACCATCTGCCTGCAGTGACCTGGCCCTGCTGCAGGAAGGGGAGTGGGCTGCTGCTGGGCTGTGGTCAGAGCACAGCTGAGGCTCACAGCAGAGGGAATATGCACCTAGGTGTGATGTGCTGGGAGAAGCTGGGCTTGGTCTGGCTGCATCCCATGGGAGGTGCAGGGTCCCAGGGCAGACATCGTTATCACCACTTACTGGGGCGATCCATCAGGCCTGGGCTGCCTTGCTTTTAAATGCCCTTCTCACACGGCAGTGCCAGCTTGTGGTTTCAAGGACAGCCTCCAGAGAGCCGGTTGGGATAGCCGTGGTTTCCTGGCCAGACCAGGCTCTGAGGCTGGCAGAGGGCGGCTCTCCAGCACCCCCTGTGTTTTGGATACTGCCGGGAGCTTTCCTCAGTCCCCATGAGGAGCTTTCCCCCGTGTGATGCAAAACGGGGTCTGGCTGGCAGAGGCCTGAAAGCTGATGGTGCTGTGGGCTTCCCAGGCTGGTTTTGGCAGACAGGTCTCTGCAAAGGCTGCAGGGACACAGCAGCACCGACCCCAGTACCCACCCAGTCACCGGGGCTGCGGCAGGGCACGGTGGGTTGCAGAGCTCCCTTTTCCTCCCCCTTTCTAGCTGGTGTCAGTTGTGGTTTGTTTTCCTCCAGTGTGATGGGAGGGTTTGAGCCTTTCAGAGCGTTTTGGGGCTCTTGGGTTCACTCAGCCCTCTGGGACTCAATAACAGCCGCTCAGCATCGTGCCCTTTCCTGGCTGTTGCCCTGGCTGCTGGTGTTGGGGTGGAGATGAGAGCCGCTGGCTAAGGTGACCCACTGGTGGTACATGCTCGAGGGCAAGGACAGGACCCCAGCCACCCCCTTCCCACCCATCTCTCCTGCCCAGCTCTGCCTGCACAGCCCCCCTGCACGAGCAGCTTTCTGCTCCCAGGAGCCCAAGACGTGTCCCCTGGTTTTCCTCGGCCCCGGGAGGAGTTTCACTGCAGCCGAGACGGCGGCATCCGCAGTGCGCTTGACAGGAGCCGACTGCCACCCTGTGTCGGTGCTTGCAGAGCACCCGTCTGCCCAGGGCCCCAGCAGAGCCACGCTGCTCGGCTGGAGAAGCGCAGGAAGCAGAAGAGACAAGGTCCAGAGCAGAGGATCCGGCAGCACCGCGTGTCTCCAGCACGGCTTCCCGGTCATGAGTGTTATTAGCCATGTTATTGTGCTGCAGGAGCTCCACTGGCACCTGGCAGCCTGAAATCCAGAGCATCTGGATTTCAGGCTGAGGTGTTCAAGGCCAGGTTGGCTGGGGCCCTGGGCAGCCTTGTGTAGCTCCAGGCCTGGAGGTTGGTGGCCCTGCCTGTGGCAGGGGGGTTGGAGCTCTATGATCCTTGGGGTCCCTTCCAACCCAGACCATTCTATGATTCTATGATCTGGGTACCACCCCTTAAATCCTGTCCTGGGTTTGCTTGCTGCCACATCCTTACAAGCTGCATCTCCCCACCCTGGCAGCCCACAGCAGCCAGGGGAGCGATGCCTGAGCACGGCTTTGCTCCACTCCAAACTTCCCAGGATTTCCAGGGAAGCTGATGCAGCTGTGTTCATCCTGGTTTCAATTTTAGCCCTGGCTCTATCCTCTGTTGTCCCCAAGGCACAGCCAGGTACCGAGGTGAGGTGGGCATGTTGCAGACTTGGCTTGTGTCAGGCATGGATGGAAAAGGCCAAGGTGCATCGTTTGTTCCTCTCTGGGCAGGTGGAGGAGGAGCTGCAGGAGCAGGAGTTCCTGGATCGCTGCTTCCAGGAGATGCTGGAGGAGGAAGACCAGGACTGGTTCATTCCCTCGCGCGACCTGCCCCAGGGCATGGGGCAGCTGCAGCAGCAGCTCAACGGGCTCTCCGTTGGCGATGGCCACAGTTCAGAGGACATCCTGGTAAGGACCTTGGAGACCCCATGCTGTGAGGAGGTCTGGTGAAGAGCAGAGGACCTGTGCTGGGAAGGGGGGGGTGGATCACCTGAGTGGTGGTGGGCTGGCAGTGCCAGAGCTGGTGCTGACACCCAGGTGACGATGCGTTTTGGAGTTTGCTGCGAGGGTGGTTTGTTTTTAGCCATGAATCCTGGAGACCAGAGCAGCCAGCTTTGCTCAGCTTGCTCTCCAGGAGCTGTGGAAACGGGGCTGCAGCTTACAGGTCAGCTGGGCTCTGGTCCTGGGTCAAGCTGGGACCGTTCTTGCCAGGCAGAGCCAGGGTGTTGTGGCAGGCTGGAGAGGTACGAGAGGACCAGCCGGGTCTGCTCCAGGGGTGCCCAGCACCCCAAGCTTCTGTTTAGAGTGGTGCAGTCCTGCTGGGTGGCTGGCTGAGCAGCAGCATTAGGTCAGTTCCCATTCCCACCCCTAGAAGCAGGAATATGCTGCAGGACTGCACGGGCCGGTGCAGTGGGAGCTGTTCTGGCCCAGCCCTGCTGACTGTGCTGAGGCTGAGCTGCATTACCACAGGCAGGGACAAAACAGCTGCTCTCAGCTCATCCAACTCCCTGTGCCAGCTGCAAACAGGGAGAAAGGGTGTTTCTCTCCCCCCCCCCACCCTCAAAAAATACCCAGTCTGGATGCTTGGTGGCGGGTTTTGGACCACTGATGTACCCACACACACACACACTTTTTCTCTTCCAGAGTAAAAGCAACTTGAATCCAGATGCCAAGGAGTTTGTGCCCGGCGTGAAGTACTGACCATCCAGGCAGGCTGTGGGAAGACTGTGTCCCTGCACCGGGGGAGGTGGCGGGGGGGGGAAGGAGGGGGGGGACTGGCCCCCGGCCGGACACTGCGCCGTAGGGGGGTTGCTGCACCGTGGCGAAATCTTGCTCTACGCTTCAAGTACCTTTCTCTTGGGTTGGTTTTTTTTTTTTCCCCCTTTCTTTTCTTTTTTTTTCTGTTTTCAACTCTCCCTTTGTATCATCTGTCACCTTTTGGGGCGGGTGGGGGGGTGGTTTTTCCTTTCTAGGCCCTTTCAATCTGCCCCAGAGTCCAGCACTCCCCCGCTTCAGAGCCCCTTTTCCATGTGCACTTCAAAACCAGCTAGTGGGAAAGTCCAGTTTTCTTGTTTAAGTAGGATTTGTAGGGACCCCCCCCTCCCCACCCCCTCACCCCCCAGCAGCCAGCCTGGGCCAGGAGCCACGCTGGCTCTCCTCATTTCCGTTAAACACGATTTCTTTTGCTGAAGGAAAAGTGAAGTGTAACAAGACTGTAAACCCTGAATCCCTCCAAGCAGCAGCCTGGCCAGCTCCCTGGTAGGTGCCCAACACTAATGTAACGCTTCTCTGTGGGTAGGTGATGAGTTCTCCCTGCTTAACCCACTGTGGGAGCACTGAGGGGAGAGCAGACCCACGGCCCCAGCTGTCCTTCAAGGGCTGCTCCTACAAACCACATCTTCTCCTTAAAGGATATTCCCCCCCCATCAACTCTGGAGCTTGTCCAGCACCGCTCAGTGAGCAGGATCCGTGCCTCCGTTGGCTGAACTTCCTCTGGGGGATCTCCATCCCCCTCGGTAGGAGTTGGCTGGGCTTCAGCTCCCCAAACCATGGCCCTGGGTGCTTCTGGCATTTCAGGTCCCATCCTTACAGGCTCCTTTGGAGAATCTATATCTGGAGAAGGCAGCAGCTTCTCCATGAGGGGCACGCCCCGACGATTAAAATAGTTCCTGCCTTGAGTAACCTGGGAGGGGGGAGGGTGAGGAGTCCTTGTTCACCCGTGTAAATCTCACCTCCCAGGTGCAGTTACTTCCAGTGTTCCCTTTACTTATACGAGGTAGTAAATGGAGAGGGGGTTACAGCTCCCCATGGGGATTGCAGAGCTGGAAGCTAATGGCCACTTGATAAAGGAGGGCGTGCTCCATCCCCATTAGCTCGGCACAGCAACGCCTGTGGGTGCCTGGGGTGAGCCTGGCAGGGGGGGGCTGGGGGTTGTCAGACCACAAACACTACAGGCAAGCAGAGGTTGGAGCTGATTTCACTCTGTATGTCCACACCTTCACTCAGCAGCTCTCCCAGCTCCAGCTGCTGGTGTTCAAACCAGCAGGAAACCCTAATGCTGCCACAGCTGGAGCTGGTGCCCCTCTTCAGTCTTTCTGCCCAGAGGTGGTGGTGGCTTTGGGATGAGTTCTCCCGATTCCCAGTATGATCCATGCCTTCAGCACCTGCACAGTCCCCTCCAGCTGCCGGAGCCTCCCTCAGCTCTGGGGCCGGAGCTCAGGCTGTGCCCAGGGCTGTGCCAGATGCACTCCAGGGCAGCTGTACGCTGGGCAAACTTCTTCTGTAGGGGTAGCACAGCTGTTTATCCCCCTCCTCTCCCTGGTTTCCGTTTGATTTCTTACCAAAACCCACTCCCAGCCCTTGACATGCTGTAAATTTCAGACAAGGCGTTATTAAAAATAAACATTTTTTGGAACTGAGCTGTGCAGAAGTCTTGCCTGGAGAAAGGGGGGGTGAGGTGGGTGAGGTTTCTGGTCAGCACCAGCTCTTCTGCTGTTCTGGTGCCAGCAGGAACCTTGGGGGATGTCGAATCCCAGCGCCAATGCCCTGAGCAGAGATCGTTTCCCCTCTGCTGCTCCTTCCCCCAGCTAGTCCCAGGCTGGGGCAAACCACACTGTCATGGCCCCTCGCTGCTTATTTCACACACACAGAGGCAAAAAGGGCTCTTACTTTCTGCTGAGTCCTTCCCCCAGCTCACTGGGCAGCAGCAGGGTGCCACCATCGCTCCTCGCTGCTGGGGCTGAGCTCAGGCTGTGCCTCACCATCCTCCCTGTGCCACTGGCAGGGGGGGTACCTGCACCCCCTGACTTCACACACCCCGCGTATTGAAGCCTAAAAGTACTGTCCTCCCTCCTCCTCCCTAGCAGCTCCATCCTCTTCTGCTGGGGCTGGACCCCTGCCCTGCCCTGCCCGTGTCAGGCACCGAAACAGGAACCCTCAAGGTCTGTTCCTCTCCATTTTCCAAGGAGCAGCCCCAGCACAGCTCGGAGCTTCCTCCCACAGCCAGGCAGCTCTGGGGCTGGTTCCTCCTCCAGTGCCTGCTGAGCCATGCTCCTTGCCCCACACTGCCCTGGGCCCCATCTCCCTTTGGGCTGTGCAACCATTTTATTGACAAACTACAAAACCCATTGGTCAAAAACCCCCCCTGCCACCACCTGTGGAGGGTCCCTCCATACCAGGGAGGCATGGGGCAGGAGTCAGGGAAGGGGAAAGAGCACGACTAGAAGACGTGGGTGTAGAAGACGTCCACGTTGCTGGCGTAGTCCAGGGGCAGAACCTGGCCGATGCTTCTGGCACCCAGACGGGCCCCCCCCAGCGCCGAGGAGTGTTTCAGCTTCAGCAGGCTGAAGCGGGAGAAGGGGCAGCCAGGGGCCTCCTCCCGCGCCTGCGCCAGCACACGGATGAACCCTGGGGAGGAGGGGGGGACACAGGCAGGGTCAAGGTTATGGGGGACCACAGGCACCCCCCCCTCATAGCCCCCATCCCTCTGCTCACCTGCCCGCATCCTCTCCCAGCTGTTCCAGACAGAGCCCACGCAGACGATGGGCAGCCCCAGCTCACCCAGGAACAGGCTCTGTGAGGGGGGGGGGGGGCAGGCAGTGGGTGAGAGCTGGCATTGGGACCTTCCCCCCCACCCTGCACAACCCCTCCCCATTGCCACTGGCTCTCACCCTGTCAATTTTGGGCAGCACAGCAACAACATGGCGAGCCAGGACCTCGCCAGCTTTGTTGAAGACATGGCAGCAGAGTGGGTCCCCAGCCTGGGCACCTGGAGACAGGGACAGGAGGGAGTGGGGATGGGGACCTGGGATACCCCTCCTTGCAACCCCTGTGCCCACCAGGACTCACACCCAGCTGCCACAAGCCAGGCTGGGCTGTGTGTGGGGAGTGGCACGTCCCTGTGTCGCTCCCTGCCCCCCTGCAACAGGGGCAGAGGGTGCTCAGGGCGTAGGGTGTGCCGGGGGCAGAGATCGGGGCCAGGGAGCCGTTGCGGGGAGGGAGGGTGGCAGGGATGGGCAGCCCCAGTCACCCCTGGGGCCTGCTGGCCCCCTCCCCCCCCTCACTGGGAAGGGGCTTCCCTACCCTCTGCCAGCTTCTGGCAAAATCCTGCAAACTTGGACTTCTCAAAGGTGCGGTAGAGGTGTGTCAGGAGCCCCATCCTGTCAGAGATCTGCGGGTGGGGAGACCCTCCGGTGAGCCCCCCCATGCCAGCTGCCAGCACAGGGGACCCCGCTGTCCCAGTGTGCAGCCTGGAACCCTCCCCAAAACCCACTGTGTGCAGCCCGCAGTCCCCCAGGACCCAGGCTCAGAGCCCAGCACCCCCCCAGACCCCCCCAGCAGCACCTGGAAGTAGTCGAACATGGCCTGCTTGATGTAGCCCACGTCGTGGGGCGGCACCTCCAGGTTGTCCATGCAGTCAAACACTATCTTCACGGCCTGATGCGCAATCCAGTAGGCTGCAGAGAGAGAGAGACAAGCCAGGTCAGCAGCCCCCTCAGTGCCTGCCACCCACCCCCCCCCCCCCAAACCCACAGGCCTCTACCTGAGCCTTCGTCACCCATCATGTGTCCCCAGCCGCCGCAGCCTGTCTCCGACCCATCGGGGTTGATGAGTTTGCAGTTGGAGCCGGTACCCGAGATCAGGACGATGCCACCTGAGCAGCAGAGAAAGGAGGTGGGATGGAAACACACAGTTGTCCCCCCCACCTCCCTGCACTGGGACACCCCCCTCGCTGTCACCCTGAGGCCACCTGTCCCCTACCATGGTCAGTGGCGGTGGCCATGGCCCCGACAGCATCGGTGGTGATGTAGTAGCTCTGGCTCAGGTGGGGGTAGCGCTGGTGTAGCTCCTCCATCAGCTTGCCAACGGCGTCCTTCTGGTCACCACCACTCAAGGACAGACCCTGTCCCATGCCAAAGGGTCCCCGTCACAGCCAGGGGGAACACACACAGAGCCAGAGCATCCCCAGGGAGCATGGGGGGGAGGGGACGGGGTGCTCACCAGTGAGCGGAGGGGGACGTTGGGGTCAACCCCAGCTTTGCTCTTGGCCTCGCTGACCATCCTCTCGATCCTCTCCAGGCACTTCTCAGAGCCGATGAGCTGGGAGCCAAGGGGAGGCTGCGATGAAGCCCCCCATCCCCAACCCCAGGCTCCATGCCCGGGGTGCTGCACGGCTGAAGACCGAAGACCAGCCACTGGCAATGCCCCAGCACCTTCTCTGTCGGCTGCCCCCCACCCAAGGGCCCTGGGAGATCGGGGACAAGCAGGGCCAGCACCCACCCCATCTCCCATCCCCTCAACAGGCAGGGTACGGGGGTCTCCCCCAGCTCACCCAGTGGTTCGTGCAGGGTCCCTCGGTCTCAGCCAGGACCTGGCCATCTCCAGAGACCAGCACCACCCTGGAGTGGGTGCCCCCGCTGCGGAGAGAGGGGGTGGGTTGGGGTAGGTGTTGGCAGTGCCCCCTGCAACCCCCACCCCACATACCCTCGCTCAACCCCAACACCCCAGCTCTGCATCTCCCTGGGGACCCCCTGCAGACCCGAAACCAGCCCAGGGGTGTGCTGAGGATGGGTGCCACCAGGACGGGGGTCCCCTGGTGGGGCCATCATAAAATGAGGGTCCCTGAATGGGGCGCTGCTGCCCCCCCCCCCCCCCCCCCCAGCCCTCCCCATGCTGCCTTAGTGCCCGCAGCCCCTGGCCCAACCCTGCACCGGGCAGGAGGGGCGGGTGGCTGCGGGGCTGGGGATACCCGGCAGGAGCCGCAGAGCTCGGGGAGCGCGGTGCCCGGCGGCAGCGCCCACCCAGCTGGGGGTACGCGGGGGGATCGGGGTACGGGGAGCGCAGAGCCCCGCGGGGACCGACAACACCCTCCCACACCCCTTCCCCCCCCCGGAGCAGCCCCTCACCCCTCCACGCCTCCGAAGAGCGCCGCCATCGCGGCCGCGAGCCGCCCCGCCCTGGCCACGCCCCCGCCCCAGGCCACGCCCCCACCCCTCAGGCCACGCCCCCGCCCCTCAGGCCACGCCCCCCCCCTCCCGCCCCCCCCTCCCCGCTCCTCATTGGCCCCGCCCCGTCTCTCCGCCCGCCCCGGGTCCCTGTGCCCCCCCCCCCGCCCCGCCCCGCAGCCCCGGCGCGCCCCGCGGGATGGGGATGGAGGAGGGAAGGGTGGGGGGGGCGATACAACCCGGCCTACCTGCCCCACACAGCAGAGCCCCCCCCCAGGCACCCAGCCAGGACACGGCCCCGCACGGGCACCCCAGCCCCAGAGAGTCCCAGGCACCCACCCGCCCACTCAGGACACCCCCACACAGGGGACACAGCCCCCCCCTCCAGGCAGCCACATCCCCCCCCCCCCCTCCCGGGACCTTGGATCCCACCAAAAATGGGGACGAACCCAAGCACGGGGGGGATGTCCCCACTCCAGCCCCCATTGCCCTCCCCCCCCGCTCCCGCAGGTGGGGTGGGAGCTGCAGGACGTGTCTGTGAGGCAGGAGCCACCGCGGCTCCCGAGTCCTCCCCTGCCCGCTCTGTGACCCCCCCCCTCCCGTGCGTGGACACCCCTTCCCCTCGCTGGAGCATCGCTGGCGAGCGTGGGAGCGGCTGTCAGCTCCCATCGGCTGCGGCCCGGCCGAGTGGCAGACGGGGGGGCGCGGGAGCAGCTGAGCCCCTCCTCGGGGCCGCAGTCCCTTCTGTGGGTGACAGCGGGTGACAGCCGCTGTGCCCTGCCGCTGCCCCCGCGCTGGGGGCTGGCGGGGGTAGGGGGGTCACGGAGAGGATGGTGGGGGGGGCAGAGGGGGATGGAGGGAAGGCCACATGCAGGGAGGGAGGGAGGGAGGGAGGGATGAAGGGATGGATGGATGGATGGATGGATGGATGGATGGATGGATGGATGGATGGATGGATGGATGGATGGGCATATCATGGAGAGAGGAGTTGGGGGAAGCCAGGGCAGGCAGGGGGAGGTGTATGTAGACGGGTCTGTAGATGTACACGCAGATGGGGATGGTGGGACAGTGCCTGGGTGGAGGGGAGAGGTGGCCAGGTGCAGGCAGGGGGTTGGTGCCAGACCAGACCATGCCTCGTGTGACCCAGAATCACTGCTGCCGGGGGTTCCCTGCTCTGGGGTGCTGGGGCAGGGACACCAGCAGAGCAGCCAGCCCGGGACTAGGGTCAGCTACACACACACACACCCCCCATCCACCTCCATCCCTTCCAGAGCTCCTCTGTGCTGTGAGCTGTGAGCCGAGTGAGACACTCAGAGACCCAGGTCTGGGGGGTGCATCGGGACCCCAGGGTGCTGTGGAAGGACCTGGTGAGATGGGGACTGTGGCCACCCTGCTCTGCATGGCTCAGGAGACAGAGATGCTTGGGGGTATTCTTATTGTCCCCAAGTATTTTGCAGGGTAGAGAACCCCAGGGGGCTGTTGCTGGGACCCCCTGAAGCCACTACCATGAGGACACAGTGCTGGGGGCACAGGGGAACCCCAAAAAAAGTCTCCTGGCTACCCAAAGATGGGGTGGAGAGGAGTGGCAGGGGAAGGGTTAAGCTGCAGTGTGTGTGTGTGTGCAGCCCCCAAGCCCACCGCCCTCGTGCCCTCATTAAATCCTGGTGGCACCAGGCTGTCTGGGGACAGCGGGGACAGGGGACAGGGAACGGGACCCGCTGCCTTTGTCTCAACTTGTGGCAAAGTTGGAGCGGAGCCGGCGGTGGCTGCCGAGGGGCCGGGAGATGCTGCTGAGTCCCTGGAAGGTGTCACACGATGCGCCGTGGGACGGGACAGCAACACGTCCCCACGTCGCAGATGCCACCCTCGGTGGCAGGGAGCCAGTGGGATAACGCTGGGAGCCCCCCAACTGCATCCCGACACCCCGCTCGGGGACGAGGACCAGAGCGCAGCTCCCAAGCCTGTCCCCAGCCCCAGCAGCGGTGGCTTCTCCCACCTCGGATCCAGCCAGGGTGGCACCAGCCAGATACCTGGGGTAAGACAGCTTGGGGTAAGACACAGCGATTTGGGGGTTGCAGGCAAACAGGCAGCGAATCCTCACGGCGCCTCCACCGCGCCCCTCCGCAGACCCCGCAGAAATGGGGTGCGGGAGCCGGGAACCCAGGGGATACCCCATCCCACTGGAACCCGGCCATCCCCAAGGGGCACCAGCCCTGAAGACGCTGTGGATCTTGGATAGGTGTGGGGAGGGTGAGGGGTTGAGGGGACACTGGGGCAGAGGGAGGACGTCGGCGCAGGGGGACGTGGGCTGAGCCCCGCTTCGTCATTCGAGCATCCCGCGGACGCCAGCATCGCCTGCTGCCGTGCAGGACCCAGCTCAGAGGCAGAGGAGGGAGAGAAGCAGGAGGAAGGCCCTGCTGTGGGGGCAGGGAGTGGGTTTATTCTGCCCTGCCAGCCCCAGCACCGGCGTGGATGTCCCTGTCTTGTAGGGACTGAGATACGTTCTGGGGTCTGGGTCCATCCTGCCGCTGGTGGGTTGGGAGATGGGCTGCGGCAGTGGGCGGGCTGGATGCGGTGCTGAGCTGGGGACTGAAGCCCGTTTCGGGTCCATCCCAGGGACACTCTGCATGGAGGAAGAGGCTGGTGAGCAGTGAAATGGGGCTTGGGGCGGTGGGACAGGGGTGGCGGTGGGACAGGGGTGGTGGTGGGACAGGGGCGGCAGTGGGATGGAGGCGGCGGCTGCCCAGCTCTGGGGGGATACAGAGGGACTGGACGCTGCCTCATGGCCAGGCAGCCCTTGGGGTCAGATTAGGGGTGACCTGGAGCGCTCCCCCCGAGCAGCCAACTCCTTGAACCTGTTCCCATCCTGGCACTGGGGCTGTGGTGCATCCCAGTCTGGTGCGGAACAGCACGGGGCCACCGCTGTGCCGCTGGTACCAGGAGCAGCTGGACGAGGTGCTGGCCAGAAGAGCTCTGGGAGAGCAGAGCCATGGACATGCAGGTGAAGCAGGCACCGTCCATCTCTCCTTCCTCATGCCTGGGCGTCTTCTTCTTCCTCTCTGTAGCTGCTCTCCATTCCCAAAGATTCCGTCTGTGCGGTAGGTTCTGTGTCTGTCCCAGCATCCATCCAGCTGTCTGTCTGTCCTCTCTCCCATCCGCCCATCCATCCATCCATCCATCCATCCATCCATCCATCCATCCATCCATCCATCCGTCCATCCGTCCATACATCCATCCATGCATCCAACTATCTGTCCCTCCCTCCTACCCTTCCTCCCTGCCTCCATCCGTCCGTCCATCCATCCATCCATCCATCCATCCATCCATCCATCCATCCATCCATCCATCCATCCATCCATTCATCCATCCGTCCACCCCCAATATCTCCAGCGCCCTGTGCCTGCCCAGGGGACAGCTCAGTGTGGGGTATTGTGACCAGCCAGACCATGGCTGCGCCTGACCAGGGTGGGGGGTCCCCTGACCTGTCCTCCCTGGAAGGGGATCATCTGGGTTGGAAGAGACATCCAAAACTGGCCCCAGGCTGGCAGAATGGGTATCAGGGCTGCAGCTCCCCAGCACCAGGGGAGGACGACAGTGTGGCGGCCACCCCAGGGGGCTGGTCCCCAGCACAGCCCAGTGCCGCTGGCTGGTGCGGGGGCTTTTGTGCTCATGTCCCAGCCCCCTTCCACCTGGACATGTTCAGGGGATGTGGACGTGAGCCCTGTAGGGGTCCAGGAGGCAGTGGGGGGCATGGTGAGGTGGTGGTGGGGGGACACATGGAGATAGCTGGGGCCATGTGGGAGCCAGCATCAGGGACTGAGCTCAGGGCGCTGCATGATCGCGGTGCTGGGGATGCCCAGGTGGTCCTGCCAGAGTTTGGGCCAACCACCCTGACACTGGCCTGTGCTGGGTGTACTGCTGCACATTTCGGGGAGCAGGGGCATCTCCAAGGGCTGGTGCTGCATCTGAGGCCAGTCCTCTGTGACCTTTTGCGGGGCAACGTCCCCCATGTCCATCAGCCCCAGACCCCAGCCTGCCTGCCCACCCTGTGTTGTGGAGAGGGACGGGGAAGGGGCCAGATCCTGTCTCTCCCTGGGCAGTGGGAGATGCCCCAACAGCTGGATGCTGAGCTGGTGCCCATCACCATCAGATCAGACCTTCAGCCCCTCTCCTAAACCAACACCCCCCCCTTCCACCCTCCATGCAGGTTTGCAGACTCGGCATTTCCCAACCTGGCCCCCTTCCACCCTACTCAGCCCCCAGCACAGGGGTCCTAGTGCTGATGGGGGCTGGGGAGGGTTGGGGGAGTTGGGGCCATGGAGCTGCTTCACGAGAGGGCAGAGAGCATTAGTGGGGGCAGAGGGCAGTGGAGCTGCTGGACGCCGCTCGTTAAAGCTGATCTGTGCATCTCTAATTGATATTATTGCAGGGCAGGGCGGGTGGGGGGAGGGGGGGGGGAGGATCCCCCAGGACAGGGGCACCCCAAGCCCACCCTGTCTCTGGGGTGCACCATTTCCCCTCCCCTCCTCCCCCGTGCCTCAGTTTCCCCCTCCATAGGAAGGCGCATGTGCTGGGCCGCACGCGGCTGCCTACGTGCGTGGGGTCCGCACTGCAGACCCCAGGGTGGGTGTTGGCTGCGGGGTGCTGGCTGCAGGGGTGCTGCCGTGACCCCCTGGGCCCCCAGGGCCCCATCGGGCCGGAGGGAGGGTGGCTGGGGGCCGGCCTGGCCGTGTTGGCCGGCGGCAGCGGCACACGCCTGACCTACTTCTCTCCCGTGCCGGCGGCCTGGAGGGGGGGGCGGGCCCTGAAAATGAGTTAATAAACTCCAAAGGAGGGGTTTTTCCGGCTCACAGGAGGGATTTAGAGCCGGGCTGGCGGCCCCCGGGGTTTGGTGGTGTGGCCAAGCTGCATCCCGGGAGGATGAGCCGCCATGGCCGTGGCACTCAGGGTGTCCCCTTGGGTGTCCCTGGGGCCGTGCCGGGCACTTCCCAGGGCTCCCCGGGGAGCCCGGGCTGAGGGGTTGAGGTTTTGGGGTGCGATGCTGAGGTGCAAGGGGGTGTCCCCCTAGAAAAGCCCCTTTTAAACCGGGGGGGGGGGGGCGCCGCTGAACCCCTTGTAGCCACCCGCGAACCCCTCGCCTCCCCACGGCCGGGGGTCCCCAGCACCTGGCACGGCTGGAGCGGGAGGGGGATCAGCCCGTGTAGACCGGAGCCCACGGGTGATGCTGTTTCTGCCACCTCCCCCCTTTTGTGGCCCCACGGGGGATCCGGTGACACTTCGGGTGGCGTCAGGGGCCACTAAGCCCCGGCGGGGGCCCGGGCCCGGGTGTTAAGCGGGATCAGGGGCTCAGGCGGATCCCGGCCCCGTTAATCCCCGGCTGACGCAGCCCGAGCCCCCCCGGCCACACCCCCGGCCCCTCCCGGCCCCTCACCACCCTGGCACCCAGCGGCCGGAGCTGCCCACGGGCTGCCGGGTCACCCGTGGGTCCCTTGGTCCTCTCGCAGCCCCCAGGTTGTGTCCTTGCCACCCCCCCCACCTCCGCCAAGACCGCACAGGGCAGCATCCCCCTGCCCCCCTCCCGCTCACCGGGGTACTATGGGATGCCGAGGGGCAGGGGGATGCGGTGGGGGCTGCGCCGGCACCCTGACGCCTGGGGGCTGGTGAGCTGAGTGGGTGCTGGATGGTGGGAGGGGGCTGTTCTGCCAGGGGGGGTGCTGGTGGGTGAAGTGGGTGCTGAGGGACGCTGTGCCCTGGGGGTGGTGGTCAGGGGATGGGAGATGGTCGGTGGTGATGCCCTGGTGATGCTGGGACCCCCCTCAATGTGGGCATCCTGGGTGTCCTGCAGAGAACCACCTCAGGAGCTGCGTGTCCCCACCAGCTGGGAAACTGGAGGGCAGCCCAGGCTCCGAAAAGCCCTGACAGCAAGTGGCAGCTCTGCGTGTTCCACCCAGGGGAGACGGGACCCCCGACCCCTGGCTGAAGGCAAGAGGCTTGGCGTGAACACCCCGTGATCCACAGGGGTGGAGCAGATTGAGAGTGAGAGCTGTGAGGGACGGGAAGCACCCCAGCTCCAGGGAGCCACCTAAACACAAGTGGGAACCCCAGGACCTTCCCCAAATGCAGGGGAGCTCCCCACATAAAGGTGGGAACTCCAGGGCCAGGAAAGCACCCCAATACTTTTCCCCAGGTCCAAACGAGCACCCCAGGTTCAGGGGAGCACCCCAAATCCAGACGGGCATCCTGAGGCCAAGGGAGCATCCAAAGCCACAGATTTTGTCACTGCCAGGCAGCTGGGGACTGCGAGGCAATGGGGATCTGGGGCCACAGTGGGGGCCCCTTGCACCCCCTGATGGCTGAGCCCCCCAGGGGCCCAGCACCCCACAGCACCCTGTCAAGGTGGGGGTCCCTGAGGCATCTCACCAGCCCTGTCAGACTTTTGGCCACCCCCCAACTCTTCCCCACAGTGCATCCAAGAGGAGCCTCCAGAGGCTGGGGACCTTGGTGTCACTGCATGGGACCAGTGTGGGGCAGGGGCATGGGGGGAGCTCCTGTACCACCTCACAGGGACGTGCTGGGGTACCCTAGAACCCGGTGGAAATGTGCTGGGGTCTCCTGCTACCCCATGGGGACACACTGGGCTCCCCTAAAATACCGCAAGGACATTCTGGGCTCCCCTGCCACCCCACAGGGACATGCTGGGGTGCACTGGCGTGGTGCTGGTGTACACTGGAGTGATGCTGGGGTACACTGGTGTGATGCTGGGGTGCACTGGTGAGATGCTGGGGTGCACTGATGTGATGCTGGGGTACACTGGTGAGATGCTGGGGTCCACTGATGCGATGCTGGAGTGCACTGGCTTGGTGCTGGGGTACACTAGTGAGATGCTGGGGTGCACTGATGTGATGCTGGGGTACACTGGTGAGATGCTGGAGTGCACTGGTGAGATGCTGGAGTGCACTGATGTGATGCTGGGGTACACTGGCGTGATGCTGGGGTGTGCTGATGTGATGCTGGGGTACACTGGCTTGGTGCTGGGGCCGGGGAGCAGGTGGCTGCGGGGGGTAAATCACACAGGTACCCTCACTCCCTCCACACATCCCCACTGCCCAGCGGGGCTCCTACCACCCTCCCTCCCTAATCCCCTCACCCATCTGGGAGCAGGGAGCATCGGGGTGCCCCCCACCCTGGGGGAAGTGGGGAGGGGGGGCGAGTGGAGCCGCCAAGCTCACATGGCCCCGGTCCCCAACTGCGTTGCATTCACAGTTCGGGGAGCACGTCAGGGCTAAGGGGAGCTGACAGCAGAACCTTTCCCGGCACAGACGGGAATATAGTATCAGGCAGGGCTGACCGGAGCCTGAACCGCCGCCCAACACGGAGCAAATTAGCGTCAACCGGAATAGCGGCAGCGCCGGCCGCGGGTGTGCGAGGGCCCGAGCGCAACCGGGCTGTCAGCCTGCATCAGGGCAGGGATGCATAAGGGATGGGCTCGGCCCCGCGCAGCCGCTGCTCACCCCCTCGGGGGGGTGTGTGGGGGGGGTTGAGATGTGGGGGTGGGGTAGGGTGGGGATGGAGGGGTTTGAGGATGATGGAGCTGGGATTTGGGGATCCTGTCGGGGGGTGCTTGGGGTTGGGAGGGTGGGGGGGGGAATCCTGTCCGTGGGATGCTTGGAGGTTGGGGGGGGCAAAATTTCATCCTGAGGGATGGTTGGGGTTGGGGGGGTAAAATTGCATCCGAGGGATGCTGGGGTGGGGGTGGTGGGGGGGCGCAAAATCCTGTCCGGGGGATGGTTGGGGTTGGGGGGGGGCAAAATCGCATCCAGGGGATGCTGGGGTGGGGGGGTTGGGGGGGGGCAAAATCCTGTCCAGGGGATGGTTGGTGTTGGGGGGGGCAAAATCGCATCCAAGGGATGCTGGGGTGGGGGGGTTGGGGGGGGGCAAAATCCTGTCCGGGGGATGGTTGGTGTTGGGGGGGGGGCAAAATCGCATCCAAGGGATGCTGGGGTGGGGGTGGGGGTGTGCAAAATCCTGTCCAGGGGATGGTTGGTTGGGGGGGGGGGGGGGGGGCGGAAATCGCATCCAGGGGATGGTTGGGGGTGCAAAATCCCATCCAGGGGGGAAGAGCGGGGCTAGGGGAGCAAGAAGCCCCAGCCCATGGCTGGGGAGGTGGCAGACAGGATCCGTGGGGATCCACGGTGGGGAAAACACCCCCAGCCTGGTCCATGAGGATGCAGAGGGAGAAACACAGATACCTGGGAATGCCCGGGGATATAGGGGGTGGGTGGAGGCGGGGGGGGATGAGTGGAACAGGAGTCAGGGTGCCCTGTGTGATGCGGGCAGGGATGGGGCGGGGTGCGGGGTGTGGGGGGGGGGCACAGAAAGAGCAGGGAGGGGAGCAGCCAAAAGCTCTGTCAAATACATAAAGAGCTCGAAAAGAGAAAGGCAAAAGCCGGTCGCACCTCCTCCCGGGGTGCTCTGACACATTACTCGTGCCTGGGTGCCCCGGCAGCGCGGGCAGGGGAGGCAGCTCCCAGCGGGGCGCGGGCCTGAGCTCCGCAGCCATTTTGTTGTTGGGTTGAAGTAGAGGAAATAAAAAAGGGAGGGGGAAAAAATCCCCTAAAATAGCCTCCCCCCCGGAGCAACTCAGCCCCACAGAGAGTGTGGGGCTGTGCCCACCCACCCATTGCAGCTCCCAACCCCCTAGAAGGAACCCCAGGGCCTGTCCAGGCCTGATCCTGCACCTGCAGGCCCCCAGCACAGCAGGGACGTGTGTCCCCCCCCGAGGTTTGGGGGATGCTGGTGCAAGTGGGGTGGGGAGTGGGGTGATGTGGGTGCTTTGCTGGGGTGCTGCCTCCTGCCTCTTCCCCAGGCGGAGGGGATGGGGTGGGGTGGGGTGGGGGGGCTGCAGGGGGTGAGGATTGATGTGTTCGGGGCCTGGGGTGCTCAGCTTGGCTGCAGTGCCTGAGGTGTTTGGGATGCCTGGGGTGTTTGGGGTGCCCAGGATGCCTGGGGTGTATTTGGGGTTCTCGTGGTGCCCAGCATCCAGGCAGTGTCGAGGGGTGCTGATGCTCATGGGGGTTGCACATCAGGGTGCAACAGGCAAAACTCCCCATCACACACACACATCCCACTCCCCCACCCCCCCAGCGCTCACTGCTGCTTCCAGCCCGAGTTTGGGGGTCCCTCTCCAGCTTCTTCCCAGTGGGGGCAGCTCCTGGCTGAGCACGTGAGCAGAGACCCTCCAGCAGCTCCCCAAAGCGGGAGAAAACGGGGCGGGGGCTGCAGGGAAACGGAAACCTCAGGCTGGGGGGACACGGGCGGCAGCCAGCAGCCCAGGAAGGGCACCCCCAGCTCTGTCGACCCCCCCCTCCAGGCACGACCTCCCCCAAAACGCTGGCTGCCGTCTCTCCGAAGAGCTGCCGGGCAGCGGGCAGCCTGCAGCCGCCGCTCCGCACCGGGGCCGGTGGGCGAGCATCCCGGGCACCGTCTTGGGCAGCAGGAACCGTGCCACGGGGAAGGCACGGCGGGCTGTGCGGGGACCGGGAAGAGACCGGGCCGGGACCGGGAAGAGACCGGACGGGGACCGGGAAGAGACCGGGCCGGGACCGGGCCGGGGCCGAGCAGGGGAGGGAGGGAGGGCGGAGGCTCGGCCGAGGGATGCTGCAGCCAGCGGGGCAGGAATTCTCGGGAGAAGAGGAGCAGAAGGGGCTTCCCGGGGGCTCACCCGCACCCACACCCGCACCCACAGGGGCTGTGCCCCGGCGCCGCAGCCCCTTTCCCTCTCACGGGTGCCTGGGGCAGCCCCGGGGCCGGGGTCCCCGCACGGGCATCAGCGCTCGGTCACCCTTCCCCATCCCCGGGGTCACGCCGGGACCGGCAAGCGCTGCCGGGGTGCATTAGCAAACCGGGGTGCCTCCGCCACGGCGGTTTGGGGGCACACGCACCGCCCCCCCTCCCCTCCCCCGGGGATGTGCACCCCATACACCCTCCCCAACCCCGTAACCCCCTCCCCCTCCCTCCCACCCGGGCGGGAGCCCGTCGCTGTGCCCGGGGTGCTTTCAGGGCAGAACCAGCAAATTCACTGGCACCCCCCGGGGGTCGGGGAGGAGAGGGGGGGGCGGCACAGGGGCGAAGCCTTCGTGGGACCCACCCCCCCCCAGGGGAACCTACCAGCACCGGCCCCCTGCTCCCCCCCATCGCCCCCCTTTTGCTTGCTCTGCGCCCCCCCCCCCCCCCCAGTCTCCCCTGGGATATCCCTGGTCCTGCCCAGCCTGGTGGGTGCTGAGCTGTCCCCTCCTGTCCCCTGGGTGTTTGGGGCAGCAGCAGCTCCGGCCCGGGGGAGGGGGGAGGTGATGGGGAGGGGGCAACGCCTGCGGAGGCGGGGGGAGATGGGGAGCGGGGGGTGCAGGGATTGCAGGGGGTGTGGGGAGGTGCGGGGGGGTGCAGGAGGGATGCAGGGGTTGCGGGGAGGGGGGTGCAGGGAGATACAGAGGAGTGCGGGGGTGTGTGGAGGGGTGCACGGGGTGGGGGGGTCAGGGGGTGTAGGGGGGCGCAGAGGGGTTCAAGAAGATGCCGGGGGGAGGGGTGGGGGGTGGGGGCAGGAGTGATGCAGGGAGGTGAGGGGTGGGCAGGAGGGATGCGGGATCTGTCCGGGATGGGGGTTGCTGGGGGAGGCCCCAGGCACCCTGGTGCGGGGAAAGGAGGGGATGCCACCAGTAATGCGCAGCCCAGTGGCACCCAGTGCAACCCAGTACGGACCAGCACACCCCAGTGACACCCAGTGCAACCCAGTACGGACCAGCACACCCCAGTGACACCCAGTGTAGCCCTGTATGGACCAGCACATCCCAGTGACACCCAGTGTAGCCCTGTACGGACCAGCACATCCCAGTACAGCCTGGTGACACCCAGTGCAGCCCAGTGCAGCCCCACCGCAGCTGCAGGGGAGGGAAAAGGCCCACAGGGGTCCTCAAGCTTTGGGGTGGGGAGGGGTTGGTCCCAGACACCCAGTGGGTCAGGATCCGACCTGGTGTGAGGGTGGGAGTCCCAACTAGGTCCCTGGGGGCACCAGTTTGGGTTCCCCATGTGGGTGCAAGGATCCCTGTGTGGGTGCTGGCAGGTCCTGGTGTCACTGTGTGGCTTCTGGGTCCCTGTATGGTTGTGAGGTCCCTATATGGGTGCAGGAGGTACCCACAGACAGATTTAGGTACAGCTTGGGGGGGGGGTGCCAGCGTGGGTCAGGACCCCTATATGGATTTGGGGGTCCCTGTACAGTTGGGGTATCTCTGTCCAATTTGGGGGGTCCCTATACAGCATGAGAGGTCCCTGTATAGCTCGGGGTCCCTGTGCAGTTTTGGAGGTCCCTGTATGTTTTGGGGCCACCTTCCAGTTGGTAGTCCCTGCACAGGTTGAGGGAGGACAGATGGACCTGTATGGTTTGGAATCCTGTACAGTTAGGGGTGTTCCAGGGAGCTTTGGGGTCACACACACCTCTCCCCCCTCCCCCCCCCCCCCCCCCCCCCCCGGTTTGGGCTCCCTCTACAATTTTGGGAATCCTTGTATGTTTCAGGGTCCCTGTAAGGGGACAATTTGGGGGGGTTCCATAAGGCTTGGGGGTGTTCCAGTCCGGGCTCCCTGTACAGTTTTGGGGGCCCCTGCACATTTTGGGGGTACCCCCCCCCCCCCAAATTCGGGGTGCCTATACGGTTTGGGGGTCCCTGTACAGTTTTAGGGGCCCCTGTACCTTTTGAGCTCCCTCCCCGAAGCTGGAGGCCCCTGTACGTTTCGGGCTCCCTGTACAGTTTGGGGGTGTCCCCCCCCCTCCCCTCCCACTCCCTCCGGCCCCAGCAGCAGGGCAGGAGCCCTCCTCTCCAGCAGGGGTCGCTGTCGCGCAGGGTGTCGCCCGAGCCGGACGCGTCTCGCTTGTTCCGGCGCCGCGTGGTCAGCGCCGCTGCGCCGCCGCCGCCGCGGGAGGAGGAAGCGGTCGCGGCGGGTCCGTCCCGCTCCGGCCCGGCCCCGGCCATGTGGTTCATCTACGTGCTGAGCTGGCTGTCCCTGCTCATCCAGGTGGCCTTCGTCACCCTGGCGATCGGTGAGCCCGCTGCCGGGGCCCGGCCGGGGCTGTGGGGCCCGGCGGCGCCTTCCCCCGCGGCACTGTCGCGATATGTCGGGGTGGGGGTGGGGGTGGCTGAGGGGAGCCGGCAGGCTGAGGGCCTCCTGGGACCGGGGTGGGCAGCACCTTCCGTGGGCCCCCCGGGGGCCTGCGGGGCGCCCAGAGCCCGGGGAGGGGGGTGGGGGTTGGGGGGGGGGGGTCGGTAGTCCCGTGGGTGCCCGTTAGGCCCCAGGGTTTGGGGGTGCCCCGCAGAGCGGTGGGGGACGGAGGGGGCACCCTGGCCTTGTGCCTCTGCCAGGGCGGGTGAAGGTGCCGGTGTTGGTCCCCTCCCGGCCCCCCTGGGGCTGAGCCGGGCGTCTCTTCCGCAGCGGCCGGGCTGTACTACCTGGCGGAGCTGATCGAGGAGTACACGGTTGTCACCAGGAGGATCATCAAGTACATGATCTGGGTAAGTCCCCGTGCCCGCAGGGTCCTTGCTGGAATGGCCCCTGGGCCCACGGCAGGGCTGGTGGAGGAGGGAGGTTGGCAGAGGCAGCTTCAGGCAGCACCTGGCTAAGCTGGGAGGGCAGGGGTCCTGGCAAACCTTTCCTGGGCCACACCTCGCCCTGCTGGCTGGGGAAACTGAGGCTTGGCCATGGTGTGACCTGCCAGGAGCCACGGCAGCAAGGTGGGATTCATAGAATCATAGAATCACAGACTGGGCTGGGTTGGGAGGGACCCCAAGGATCACAGAGCTCCAACCCCCTGCCACAGGCAGGGACACCAACCTCCAGGCCTGGAGCTACACAAGGCTGCCCAGGGCCCCATCCAACCCAGTCTTGAACACCTCCAGGGACGGGGATTCCTGTTTGGGCTTTTCCCAAGGGGCCAACGCCGAGTGGAAAGTGGGTGGGGAGACACGGTGCTGCCGTTGGAGCTCCCAGAAACCCCCCCTGATGCCAGCAGGATTCCTGCTGGCAGCACCCTGTGGTTTCCCCCCAGCACCCTCCGTTCTCTCTTCCAGTTCTCCTCTGCCGTGCTGGTCGGCCTCTACCTCTTCGAACACTTCCCCGGTTTCCTGGTGGGCGTGGGGCTCTTCACCAACTTGGTCTACTTCGGGTTGCTGCAGACCTTCCCCTTCATCGTCCTGACCTCCTCCAATTTCATACTGTCCTGCGGTGAGTGGCGCCCTCCTCACCTTCCCGGCGGGAGGAAACCTCCTCACCCCCACCGCCGGGCGGGCTCTGGGTGGCAGCAAAGGTTTGGGTTTTGCTCTTGCAGCCCCTGCGGCTCCGGGAAGGACTTCGAGCTTTGTGTGGTGGTTTTTAATTGCTCTTTGCACGATGTGGCTGAGATAACCGTGGGCTGGGCCCTGGGTGGGAAGTGCCTTTGGTTTTGGGCCAGGCTTTTCCTGGACAGCCTCTGCTTAGTGCTCTGGGCAGCTCTGCTCCAAACTTGGGCAGCAGCACTAGGAAAATGGGATTGTGGTCAGCCCAAAGCTCAGCATCCTTCCTGCAGGAAGCAAACTGAAAAACCCAGTGTGTGTAGTTACAGCCTGATGTCATGCTGGGCTGTGTGTGATGGTGTGTGTGACAGAGTCATCATAAGGAGCTGAGAAAAGTTGAAGCTTTGAGCCAAAGTTCCACAGTCGAAGTGGAAGTTCACCAGGAGGAGAACAGCACATTGCCAAGCTTAAATTGGGGATTTTTATTCTTTCCTGTGGTATTTCATAGAATCATAGACTGGTCTGGGTTCGAAGGGACCCCAAGGATCATAGAGCTCCAACCCCCCTGCCACAGGCAGGGACACCAGCCTCCAGGTCTGGAGCTACACAAGGTTGCTCAGGGCCCCATCCAACCTGGCCTTGAACACCTCCAGGGATGGGGCATCCACCCCCTCTCTGGGCAGCCTGTTCCAGCACCTCACCACTCTCTCTGTAAAAAACTTCCCCCTAATATCTAATCTAAACCTTCCTTCCTTTAGCTTTAATCCATCCCCCTTGTCCTGCCATTATCTACCCTTTGAACAAGCTGATTCCCCTCCTGTTTCTCTGCTCCCTTCAGGGACTGGAAGGCTGCAATGAGGTCCCCCCACAGCCTTCTCTTCTCCAGGCTGAACCAGCCCAGCTCCCTCAGCCTCTCTTTGTAGGGGAGCTGCTCCAGCCCTCTAATCATCCTTGTGGCTCCTCTGACCCCTCTCCAGCAGTTCCCCATCTTCCTTGTATTGGGGACCCCAGCTCTGGACACAGGACTCCAGCTGGGGCCTCAGGAGGGCAGAGCCTGTGCCTGTGGCCTCCACAGCTCCATCCCCAGCACTGCCTGGGCCAGGCCTGGTGGGAGACAGTTGCAAGGGTCTCCCCTCTCTTGTGAGGGCCAGGCCCAGGGCTGGGCTGTGGGGTCACTGATGTTAGTGGCACTGGTATTGTGGCCAGCACAGGTGGCTTAAGCCATTGGTTCAGCTGATGAGCAGCCCGAGCTGTGTCGCAGGCTGAACCCAGGAGGAGCAGGGCTGCTGCTGGGTCTCAGCAGTGGGCTGGTAGCTCTGCCAGTTAACACCAGGTTTTGGCTGCTGGGGACATGGCCTCCCTTCCACGGGGAGCTGATGAGTCTCCTGTGTGTTTTAGCATCCTTTGCACAGATCTGGCTTCTCTGAGTGATTCACAGTGTCACCTTAAGTAGCAAACGGGCAAAACTCCTTCCAGCACGACGTTCTGGAGCCTTTCTGCGTATTTCAGGCTGCTCCCTGCGTGTGACTGAAACACTTTGGCTCCTCCAGGTGCTCACACAGGCAGGGTTTTATATGATCATGGAATCATAGGGGTTGGAAGGGACCTCGAGAGATCATCGGGTCCAACCCCCCTGCCAAAGCAGCTCCCCAGGACATATCACTCAGACAGGCGTCCAGACGGGTCTGGAATATCTCCAGAGAAGGAGACTCCACCACTTCCCTGGGCAGCCTGTCCCAGGGCTCTGGCACCCTCACTGGGGAAAAGTTCTTCCCCATGTTGGTGCTGAACTTCCTGTGCTCCAACTTGCAGCCATTGCCCCCTGTCCTGTCCCCACAGACCACTGAGAAGGGGCTGGCTGATTCCCCCTGCATCTCCTGCTTCAGATAATTATAGACTTTAATTAGGTCCCCCCTTAGTCTTCTCAAGGCTGAACAGTCCCAACTTACTCAGCCTTTCCTCATAGGGGAGATGCTCCAGGCCCTTAATCATCTTCATAGCCCTTCTCTGGGCTCTCTGCAGGAGATCCCTGTCCTTTTTATACCAAGGAGCCCAGAACTGGACACAACACTCCAGGTGGGGCCTGACCAGGGCAGAGTAGAGGGGGAGGATCCCCTCCTGTGACCTGCTGGCCACACTCCTCTGGATGCCCCCCAGGATCCCATTGGCTCTCTCAGCCCCCAGGGCACGCTGCTGGCTCATGGCCACCCTGTCACCAACCAGGACCCCCAGGTCCTTCTCCACAGAGCTCCTCTCCAGCAGCTCATCCCCCAGCCTGTACTGATACAAACAGTTATTCCTTCCCAGGTGCCAGACTCTACATGATGCTGGAAGAAGGAGTGTAGCTCTTCCCCCGGGTGTGTTTTCTGGCAGAGCTGGGCTCTGGGTGCCTGCTGGGACGTGGAGAAGCAGAGAGATGAGGGATTCACCCGGATTCCAGGCGCAGGGAATGGGGGGAGGTGTCCCTCGCGGGGGGGCGCTGTGGAGGTGGATATCCTCTTTTGGGGGCCGGGCAGTGAGCTGGCAGTGTGGGTCACAGGCCAGGGACTGACTCTGCCGTGTTTTCCTTTGCCAGTGCTGGTTATATTCAATCACTACTTGGCGTTCCAGTACTTTGCCGAGGAGTATTACCTGTTCTCAGAGGTGAGACACGTTGGGAAGGAGCTGCTGGTGGGAGGGGTGGGGGTGGAGAAGGAGGAACATGGCTTTTTTTGACTGGTGTTTTTTGCAAACCTGCCCTGGGGGTTCCAGTGCTGGTTCCCCCACTCATCCCAGGGAAGCTGCAGTTTCTTTTCCCATCTGAACTCAACGGCTTTCTCAGCCAGCTGAAGGGCAGAAGAAATGCTGAACCTTAACTGCAACTTGCTGGGGTTTTTATTTTCCCTGAAATGTTGAGAATTAGGTAAAATAGAAAATAATGCTGCCTTAAATCCAGTTTTATTTTACCAGCTACCTGCAAATCACTTCCCTTTTGGAATTCTTGCTCCTCACTGTCCTTGTGCCTCTGAGGCACTGACTTTTCTGTCTCACCCCCACAGCAGCTGCCACTTAGTGCAAATTTTAAAAACAAACAAACAAACAAACAACCCTCCCCCTCTGCCAAAATAAACAGACCCAGAAGCTTTCTGTGAAGCCTAAGGCTTCCCCAGCATTTGTGTTGGCACAGCAGCCCCACCAACTCCTCAGGCTGCACCCGTGTCCTGCTCTAGGGCAGGAGGAAGGAGCCCAGGTCTTGTCTCTTCCCTTTAGTCCTGGGAAGGTGTGAAAGGGATTTAATTAGTCCTAATGGCCCAGCCAATTTCCTGCCTGGTTATTTGTGCTCTTTATGTTCTGGCTGTTGGGAGCAGTAAAGGTTTTCAGGCACCTGGACAGGAGCAAGAGCTTTTCCTGTGCCCCCTGCCCTTCCATGGAAGTCGCTGGAGGAATTTCACCCCCTTAGCAGCAGCCCAGAGACTCAGGAAAGGTTGAGTGGCAGCTCTTGCCCTTCCCAGCCCTTTCTTTCAAGGGGTTCAGGTGGAAATTTGGGGTGTACTGTAGGGAGGTTTGGCTGGTGCTGGGGCAGCTCTGGTGGCTGTCAGCCAGGGAGGAGTCAGCACGTGAAAAGCCACCGAGCGCGTTGTGACTTGGCTCTCACTGCCTCTCTGGCTCTCACTGCCTCTCTGGCTCTCACTGCCTCTCTGGCTCTCACTGCCTCTCTTGCTCTGCCCACAGGTTCTTGCCTACTTCACCTTCTGCCTGTGGTTGATCCCTGTGGCTTTCTTCGTCTCCTTGTCGGCTGGAGAGAACGTCCTGCCTTCCACGGTGCAGCCTGGAGGTGAGGCTGGGACAGACCCCTTCTGGGCAGGGTGGAGGTCCACGTTCAGCACACCACAGAGCAGGGAAAAGAGGGTGGTGGGTCAGGTAAACCCTTCCAAAAGCCGAGGTGGGAAAAGGTGGGGGGCTTCTGCAGAGTGGAGGGCTGCTCCGGCTTTACATCCTGCACCTCTCCTGACCCAGGAGCCACTCGCTTAAAGCCTGAGACAACAGACTCTCCCTCTGGCTGAAGAGGGGCAGCTCAGGATTTGGGCTGAGGGGAAGGCCTGGCTAGGCTAGCTGTGAGCAGACTCTTGTGCTTTGAAGGCAGCTCCCTGAGGCCAGCCCACCCATCGAGCCCACCCATCGCGGGGCCGTCACCCCTTTGTGTTTGACTCTTCTTCCCTTCCCTCCACAGATGACGTGGTCTCCAACTACTTCACCAAGGGCAAGAGGGGTAAACGCTCTGGTATCCTCCTCATCTTCTCTTTCATCAAGGAAGCCATCCTGCCCAGCAGACAGAAGATTTACTGAGCCCCAGATGCAGCCAGCTGCGGCGAAGGAGCAGGCGGGCCCCGAACTGCGCGGAGGGCTGCGAGGCAGCGCTGGCCCTGGCCCCCACCCTGACCCCCCTCAGCATCTTTCAGAGGGATTTTACTAGGAACATACAGACTGGGTGATGGCCAGAGGTGCCAGTGGTGCCCAACTGATGCCCAGGAAGGGTTTGTGCCTGTTCATACAGCTCTGCTGATCCCCGGGACTGCGTGCGAGAGGATGTTTGGCTGCAGACGAGCGCCAGGAGGGCTCAGCTCTCCCTTCATCCTGGTGCTGCCTACCCTGCTTGGGGACCTGGACAGTGCTGTCACCTGCTGGGGTTTAAAGCCAGGAGAACTGGGGTAGTGTGGCTGTGGGGAGCTGTTCCCCCTGTGCAGCAGCAGAACGGGTGTGGTGTTTCACTGAGGGTTACACACAGCCCTACTAAAACACAGGAGAAAAAGAATAAAGCAGCCAAACTGTCCAATTCCTGCTGGGAACCCACCAGTGCTGGAGGATGCTGGCGTGTGTCCCCCCCTCCAGCTGTGGGGAGGTGACCTGGAAGGAAGGAAGGACTCAATGTTGGTTTTTTCCTTTGATTTCCACGTTAGAAATACCCACTTTTTGCCTTTTTTTTCCCCCCTGGTTTTGCTGTAACCCTCCCTGTGTGACTGGGATGCTGTGGTAGTGCTGGCTGGCTGAGCAAGCCCTGGGAAGGTGCTTCACAGAGGGTTGGTTCCCCTCCCACAAGAGGGGAGCGAGGTGCTGAGTGTGTCTGCACTTCCATTGCACTGAGAAAGAGCTGAACCCCATGTTCTTGTTCCTTCTAAAGAGACCCCCACCTTTCTCCCCCCACCCTTTTTCACTTCACCGTTGGGTCAAACTAGTTCCATCCCCACCACCCAGGAGCTGTGTGTGGCCGTAGCATGGGAACACCCCAGTTCTGGCAGCGTAGTTTCACAGTTCAGGAAAGCTTTTTTTGGGGAGATTCTGAGGAAATTGGCTCATATTGTGGCCAGAAGACCGAGGTGAGGTGCTGAGCCCCACCGCTCCCCACCCCACCCCAGCCCAGGCTTGTTCAGGGCCCGGTGGCACAGTTTGATGCTGGTTTAATAGAAGAGTCTGGTTTCTGTCTGAGAGCTGCTCAGCTAATAAAGGCTCAAGGTGGAGTTTGCTGCTGTTGGAGGGGCTGGGAGTGATGCTGCTCCTCTGCCTCACAAGCGTTTGGCATGGGGAAGCCAGTCGCCCTCTGGCCGTGCTGGTTATTCCTCATTTTATTAGCGGGATGGTGGAGGGGGAGGGAGCTCAGGAGGGGAGCTGAGGGCTGCAGAAGGCCCATCCGAGATTGGATGGGGGTTAGCTGGAGGGGTATGTTTGGGGTATGGAGCTCTGTGTTCTCAGGGAGCAAGGGAAATGCAGGGAGAAGCGCTGAAAGCGAAGCAGAGAGGCCAGTGGAGATGCACAGGCACCGTGGGAGAAAACCATTGGCTGTGCCCTTATATCACAGGGAAGCTCCTGGAAAAGCTGCTCCATGCTCTCCTTTTGCTTTAAGGCCACAGGGTGAGGGACACTGAGCCCATGTCCTATCCCCTGGCTGGGTGAGCAGCCAGACACCCCGGATGCTTTTGCTCCCTCCCCTGACTGATGGGTTTAAACTTGACCAAATTTAGGCTTGAAAAATAACTTTCCAGCTGTGGAGGAGGGACACACACAGACACCAGCAGAGCTGGGGTGGCACAGCGAGGAGGGGGAAGCTCTGGGCTGTGTGTGGGCAGCTGGGCTCCCAGCTTTCCATCACCTTGGGTGCAGCCAGGTGGGCCAGACCAGATGAGATTCAGATGAGGTGAGGCAGAACCCTCCTGGGCTGTGGCTGTGTGACACGTGGGGGTGCAGCTGAAGGCAGTGGGGTGCTCACCAGCCTCGGGTGAGCTGTTAAATGGAGTTTTGTCTCTGTGAACACAATGCAGGAGGGATGGAAATCTCAAGAGCCGGCACTGCTGTGACAGGGAGAGCAGGGCAGGACAGAGGGCTCTGTCCTCAGGGCGCGGCGGTGAAAGCAGAGCCCCGAATCACTGGCTAGGGTGGAAATGGAGATGATCAGTAGCTCTAATGTCCCTTCTGCTGAGCCTTTTGAATCCTCCTGTTCCCACTCACTCAGCCAGAAAGCCAGGGTAGATTGCTTTGTATTTTTCCAGATGACAAGCCCATTTTTCCCCCCAGTGCTGCCCGCGATCGCCGGGTGTTTAAGATGTTAACGACACGCTTTTTCCTCCAGCTGAACCAGGCTCTGGTAAGTCGTGTAGCTGGATGATAAAGAGAGAAACCCTATAAATATTTCAAAGGTGAGCATCAGAAAAAGCCCCCTCCCCACCCCCCCCAAACCCCTCCCCAAAGGCTATGGCTGCGTGGGGAGAAGGTTAAGGCCGTGGGGGTTGTGGGGACGGTGCTTGGCTCCTGCTGTCAGCAGAGAGCTTTGAGACTGGCTCCCCAAACGCACCCACTCGGGCAACACACCCCATTCCCTGCCCTGAAATACCACGATGCCAGGAAATCTGGTGAGCAGGAGAGGAAACAAGATGCCAAACAAGACGTTATCCCTAAGGATGAGGCAAAGGGGGTCTGGAGCGCAGCCACAGAGGGTTTGCCAGAAGCTCCAGCTCTAAAAAAGAAGTGTGAATTTAACCTCTGTGAGGGGGTGTTTGAGAGTCACTGTGTGTATAAACACACAGCCACCCTCCCAGGTGTCTCTGCCAGGCAGCTCTCCCCTTCCCGGGGTGGCGGTGGCTCCGGTGGCTTTGGGGGACGGTGGCAGGCGGTGGGGCAGGGCTTTCCCAGTCCCAGGGGAGCAGAACCTGCATTGATTTTCATGGCTGTTTGGAGGGTGCAATCAGGGGAGAGGAATCCACTCGATACGGAGCGGGCAGAGCGCGGAGGGAAAGGGCAGAGCTGCCGATGAGTAACCCCCGCGTCTCCCTCCACGGCGCCGGGTGGGCGCGCGGGGTGGGGTGTTGGGGGGGGGGGACACACATACTGAATTTGTCATGGATCAAAACGGATGCCTGGTGATGGGAATCACCTGGAAAGCTGCTGTTTGGAGAAGTGGGGGGGATGGGGAGAAGCTCCCTGGGCTTTCTGAACTGGTCTGGCTGGTCCCAGTGGCTCTCCTAGAAGGATCCGTGCGCTGAGGTGATGTTGGTGCTTTAGTGTGAGCTGGTGCATCCCTGGAGCAGCCTTGCCTTGTCTGCTTTCCACATGGCAGCCCTCGGGTGCCTGGAGAATCCAAAGGCCAGGATGAGAAACGCTTGGTAATGAGATAAGCTCCTTGCCTTAAATATTTCAGTTCAAGTCATCTGCGCCTTCCAGAAGGAGAAAGAAAATGTATTAAAGGCAAAAAAACCCCAACGACCCCAACAATCCAAACCCAACCCAAAAGAGAGGGCTGGAGTGGTGTCAGGCAGGAATCCATCCATGGGGAATGGGGGAATGGCAGCTGCCCCCCCCCCCCCCCCCCCCCAGGAGGGGACTTGTCCCCTCACCTCTTCCCCGATGGCCCCAGGGCCAGTGGAGCAGGTTTCTGGCACGTCCTTTCGTGCTTTGGGCTGTTCAGTCCCATCCCAGCCGGCTTCTTCCTTGGCTCAAAAAGGTGCCCTGAGATGGGTGCCTGGAAGCAGAAGGCTGCAGCCACAGCCGGTGATACTAACGGGGAGAATAATTAACTCCTGGAAGAAGGAACATGGGAAGGGGATGCTGGGGAGCAGCCTCAGTCCTGCCCCCCCTCGCTGCCCTGATTCACAGCTGGCAGAAAAGAAAGGAAGGGTCCTGCCCACACCCCACCTGCCCCCCTCTCGGGGATGCTGGGTGTACCTCCTGCTTCCACAGGGGCCTGAGCCCCCACGAGTGCCCAGCAGCACAAACTTCCCCCCCATGCGCTCCACATCCCTGTGGCACCCTCTGAAGGAAGGGGTGACCCCTCCACCCGGGCAAGGGACCTCTGAGCACTCACCCCCCCCGTCCCAGCACCCGGCTTTTCCCCCCCCAAAACCACGTTCAGGAGTGGGGGGATGCTCATAGCTGGGAGCTTCATTTTCTCCTGGGTTTTAGCACAGCCCCAGCCCCTCCTCCTGCCCCAAGTCCAGGATCTGAGCTGTACGATGTATCTCCCATAAATCAGGCTGGGGAAGGGGAAGGGAAAAGGGAAGAGCCAAGGCCAAGGCTGGGTCTGGCCCCGGGGCTGTGGCTGCCCTCACGTGCTTTCCCCCCTGAGCTGGGGAAGCCACAGCCACTGAGTGCTTCTGCTCTCCGTGTTGGAATGGAAGAGCGGTGGCTGGAGAGCTCCTTGGGACCAGGGAATGGCCAGGCAGGGTTTGGGGGCTGCTGCCACTTACACCCTGTGCCCCAGCAATGCTGGTTCCCCCCTCCCCCCCTCCCAGCCCCGTATGTTCAGAGCTGTAAGGGAAAGCCAGCTCCTCTGCACCCAGCGCTTCCCAACAAGCAGGGGCATCATCCCCAAGAGTAACTGAGGGTCTGCTGGCTCTTGGAGAATTGGGGTGACACAGACCCTGGAGGGATCCTTCACCTCCAAGCTGCTGCTGGGTGAAGCCCTGGGGCTGGATCATGGCCATTTTCCCCCTGTGAGGGTATGGGGAGGCATGGATTTGACTGGACCATGCTCCCCCAAGGAAAGGCCAACTGAACCCCCCCCACAACAAGGCAAGTGTGGAGTGTGGCCCCACAAGTCCCCCAAAGCTGGGGTTGCCTGTGGGCATGGGAGGCACTGGGGAGAACTAGGGACACTGGGACAGTGCAGCTGCCCCCCAAAAGAAAAGTGGAGACCTTCAGGTGTTGTGGGGGTGGATCCCTTCCCCACAGGTTTAGCTCTCACTCTTTGGCATCCCCTTGTGTCGGGGTCTGGGTGCCGTTTACATCCTTAAACTGGGGACTTCAGATCACAAAGTGGAGAGAGGTCGGGGCACAGATGTGTCCTCACAGTGGCAAGTGCCCCATTATGTGTGTCCTGCCTGGCTGCACCGGACCCCTGGGGTGGGGGGTCCCTGCTCCCATCCCACAAGGGCTCCTGGCAGGACCAGTTTGCAGCAGCCCCCCACCCCCCCCCCCCCCAGCCCCATCCCGCCGCCACCCCCTGTCCCAGCAGGCGATGCCCCTCCGGTGCCACCAATGCACACGGGGACATAATGCTGCCTGGGTTTAATTTAAGCACAAGAAGATGCGAGCTGCCAGAAAACGAGGGTGAAAGCTTGCTGCAGCCTCCTCCCCGCCTCGCCGGGGCCCTGCGGGTCCGGCAGCGCGGTGCCAGCTGCCCCTAGCCCGGGTCTCCCCTGCCCCAGGCCACGCAGGCGACGGGACGGGTCCTGGAGACGCTGCCGGCTGCCCGGGGTCTGAACGGGACCCTGTCCCCGCTCCCTGGCGAGCCCCCGGATGGAGTCGTGGCCGTATCTTTGTCCCCTGGGAACAGACAGACAGACAGACGTGGAGCAGGGTAAGAGCCAGCGCAGCCCCCGTGGCAACAGGTCACTGGGAAGGGTGGCAGGAGGGGACCACAGAGCATCAGTCGTGCTCGCAGTGGGGTGATGCGGGGACACGTGGTGGTGGTGGTGGGGGGGGGGGGTCCTTGGGGACCTTATCCCTCTGTCGGGAGTTCACCCAGCCCAAGCCCCCCGCATCCCATCCCCGCCAAGCCCGACGCCGTACCAGGAGCCGCCTTCCCCGCAGCCCCGCGGTCCTGCTGCGGGGGGCCGGGGGCGTGTGTCGGGGCGGGCAGGGAAGCGTCCACGGCCCGTCGCCTCCGCTGCAGGATGGACTCCAGCTGCCGGTCCCGGCCCTTCTGGCTGCTTCTCCGCCCGCTTTGCCGTCGACTCGCCCCTCTCCTCGTGGCACTCTAAGGAACACCGCACCCAGCCCAGACGCTGAGCGACCACCTTCAGGTGTCGTGTCCCCCACACCCCACCACCACCGGACCCACGCTCCCAGCCAGCCAGGACGGCCACGATGCAGCCCCACGCGGGACGGCCGCGGCTTGGGACATCCCCACGGGACACCCCCTTTCCCCCCAGGGGCAGGGCTGCTCACCAGGATGCCCTGCAGCTCCAGAGCCCTGCTCCTCCGCTTGATGCTCGCTGCCGCCAGACCCTGCGGGAGGGGAGGGAGGGGATGTGGCTGCATCCTGCCGGCTCCCCGGGGGTGTTGCCACTCTCCAAACTCATCCTGGGGCTGCCCGGGGACGTTCCGACAGGGGCGCGTGGCAGCAGCTGAGCCCACGTCCCTGTATTACCTTGTCTGGGGGCGCCCGGTCCTTCGCGGGTCTCAGGACCACCCCGTTCTTTATCCTCTCCATCATCTCCTGCACAGCGCGAGCTTTAGCATCGTCAGCATCTGGCTTGCCTGTGTGGGGAGCACCGTGCTGAGACCCCACGCACTCGTGACAAGGCTCGGTCCCTGCAGCCCCCACCCCACCAACGTCCAGGGTTCTTCCCACGAGGCCAAGCCTGACCATGACCTAGAGCTCATCTCCCCACCTTTGCTGGGCAGGACAGGGGTGCTGGGGTCCGAACACCCTCCTTTGGGGAGCAGGGGGCTGGCAGGGTGTCTGTCTCCCCACAACAGGAGCTTGGGAACGGGAGATACCTGAACAAGTGCAGTGTTGGCAGAGAAACCCCCACCCATGGGGGCCCTCCCACCCTAGTGGCACTGCCAGAGATGCTCCCCCTCCCCAAAAGCGCCTTCCCCATGCCCCTTCACCCGCCCCGGGGTGCAGTGTTGGGGTACTTACTGCGCTGGGCGCTTGCCAGCCCCTTCCTCTGCCTGATCGCGGAGAGCGGGCTGCAAGGGAGAGGGGAGGTGGGAGCCTGGGCACACAGCGCCCTTCGCCCACAAAAAAAGCCAGGGGTGACACCCAGTGTCTCTCACCGAGGAGCTGCCCCCATCCCCTGGCACGGAGCTGTGTCCACCTCACCCTCCCCAACCTCCCAGTGGGGTCTGGCCCCTGCAGCCGGCTTTGCCCCCTCGCCCTGGGGCGATGCCCAGACACAGCGTGGGGACAGCCTGGCACAGCAGGGGAGAGCCGTGGGGTTGGCAGGGGGGAGGAGGGTTTCCCCCCAGCCAAGACAGACACAAGCTGGAAGCCCCTGTTGCTGCTTCCAGGTGACGGGGACACCCGGCGGTGTCACTTACTCCACGGGGACTGTGGGTGCGGGTGGTGGCAGCGGCGGTGGTGGCGGCGGCGGCGCGGGCGCAGCCAGCTCTGGGGCCTGGCTCTCCGGCAGCGTGTCCTGGGCCAGCTTCTTCTGCAGCATCCCCACTGCAAGCAGGGGCAGGGTGGGGGTGCTGTGCAGGGGGATGGTGCCCCAAAGACACCCCCCCCCACCCCGGCCACGGGCAAGCAGTGCCATGGGCATCCCTCTGGCACCGTGGTGGGCTCCTGTCCACGTCAGGCAAGGGGGGAGAGCACCCACCTTCCTCCTCCAGCCCCACCAGCCGCTTCTCAGCCTCCTGCAGCCGCTTCTTCAGCTGCACCTTCTCATCCTCTGCTGTGGCCAGAGCAGCCTGGGCCAGCTCCAGCTCCTTTGGCTCTGGCCGCTTCCCCAGCTGCTCCTCCAGCTCCTTCACCTGCAGGACGGTGGGGATGGAGTGGAGGGGGAGCTGGGTACAGCCCAGGAGGCAGGGATCCCCAGTGCCACCCCTGCCAGGGGTGTGGGTGCTTGAGCATCCACAACCAGCCAGTGGCAGGGATCTTCAAGGGCAATTCAGGGCTGGGTGAGGGCAGCCAGATGGGATGGGGGTTGGGGACGTCTCATCGCAGGGAATCCCAGTCATGGGGCTCAAAATGCAGGAAAGCCACAGAAAAAGGACTGTGGGATGGGTGTGGAGGGGCCCGATCCTGACCCCAGCTGGTTCCCACACCCCGGGAAGCCACCACCAGCCCTGGAGCCCCAGCCACACTCCCTGCCCTGTGTCACCCACCCTCAGGGACAGGTCCTTACCTGCTTCTGCTGCTCCTGCCTGGCCTCCTCCAGAGCCCGTGTCAGGTTCCCCACCTCCTGCAGAGCTGCCAGCAGCTGGGCGCTGGGCCCCACGCTCTGCAGCAGGATTGTGCTCTGCCTGTTCGCCTCCTTCTTCTGCACCAGCATCTGCCCACGAAGGCAGGGGTCAGGGAGGGACTGAGGCCCCCCTCCAACCCCAGATCGCCCAGGGAGAGAAAATAAACCCCTTTTCAGAGAGGCTGGGAGCAAACCCAACTGGTCCTGAGCCCAGGGGACCGTGGCAGGAGCCCCTTCCACCTTTGGGAGGCCTAAGCCAGCAGTGGGCTGAGCATCAGGGGGTCTGCATCAAGGCACACCGAGAGCAAGCAGCCCCCCAACCCTGCCCTGCTCTCCCACCCCCCCTATAGGTGTCCAGGTCCCCTCCCAGCACCCAGGGGCAGGGTGAGCCCCATCCTGGCCGCACCTCGTGGGCGAAGGCTTCGGCGTGCAGGCGCAGGTCCTGCTCCATCTCCAGCTGCTGCATCGCCTCACAGTAATCCTGGGTGACGATCTGGGACACTGTCAGGGAGGGTGGAAGGGTGACACCAGCATGAGGAGGGGTGTGTGACACCCCGGGGGCCCAGCACAGCCACCTCCCATGGACAGGGACACCAGCACACCCTCAACCCAGCTGCAGCTCCCAGTGCCGCACCGTCACCTTTGGCTTCACTGGACTGGGTGGCACTGGGGAGCTGCCAGATGGTCCTGGTGAGACAGGGGTGGGGACATGGAAGGGGGACACACAACCTGCACCCCACTCACCTTTCTTGAAGGACTTCAGTGCCCGCTGGCTGGTGCCCAGGGCTGCCCGCAGGTGCTGACACTCCTCCTGCTCTGCCTCCAGCTGCAGCCAGACACATCCCCCCACTCAGCCCCAGGTTCAGCTGGGGGGGTCCCACCATGACCAGCACACCCCCCACCCCACCCAGGACATCAGGGAGATGGCGAGGGGCTGCAAAGGGGAGTCTTTCCTCCCAAAAATACCCCTAGCCTGAGCTGGGCAAGGAGCTACAAGGGTGAGTAGGAGCTGGAGAAGAAGGAGGGGGGCATCCTGCTTGTCCAGGGCATACCAAAGGGGGTCCCAGGAGGTACCTGGTCCTGCAGGTCCTGGTTCTGCCTCTGCAGCTCCTGGACCTGGATGGTAAGGTCCTTCCTCTGTTCCAGCAGCCAGCAGATCTTCTCCTGCAGGTCTGGGAGCAAATCATGGAGCTGGGGGTGGGGGGTGGGAAAGGGCAACACAACCTTCACAGAGTGGGGCTCCAGCAGCCCCCTCCCTGGCTCAGCCCTGTCCCAGACGTGTCACCAGTGATGCTGTTGGAAGCTGAGAGGTGACACAGAGGGACAGATGCATGGCAATGGGGTGAAACAGCAGCTCACAGGACCCCGGGGGTCACCCTCAGCACCCTTCTCCCTGCCCAGACCTGCCCAAGAGCATCCCCCATGGGTCAACCCATGGGCAAACTCACAGCATCACCTGAATATGGGGGGGGGGGTTAGCTGAAGTGGGACCTCCCCAAGGGCTGCATGTCCCCCAAGGTGCATCCCCCAAAGCTGCATTCCCCAAAGGCGCATCCCCCACACCGATGAGGCAAATGCAGCATCAGGCTGCAAACGCAGGCAAAACTGTCCACATGGGAAAACAGGATGGGAAAGGAGGAAGCGGGAGCGGCATCGCTCTCATTTCCACCTTCCCCTTTCCAGTATCACTTTCTCACTGCTTAAGCAGAACAAGGCGCAGGCGCAACCCCAGTCTGCAGGGCCACGCTGAGCTTAAGGGCTGTTGGGATGGAGCAGCCAGGGTGGAAGACAATTTGCTGCTGGCTCCCCTCTTTCTGGCTGGGGCTTAGGCAGGACCCCCTCCACCAAACTGACTCACCCTCGAGCTGCCGCCGGTAGCGCTCGGCGGGGTCGGGGTCCTCCTCGGGGGGCTCGTTCTCCGGCAGGGCCAGGGGGGCTGTGGGGGCCATGCTGAGCCGCTTCAGTTGCTTGTTCTCCTGCTTCACCTGGGGTGGGATGGAGACCCCCCCAAACCCCATCCAGCATCAGGGCTTCTGCTGCACCACCAAGCTGGACGCATGGGGGAGATGCGCCGGCACCCTTGGACCCACAGTGAGGGGCTTCTGGATGTGGGGGTGCTGGGGGGGGGAGGGAGGGGAGGCCATCAGGGTGCTGCCCACCCCTACCTGGGCTGCGTAGGCTTCGGCTTGCTGCCGGCACGTCCTCTCGATCTCAAACTCTGCCTCCAGTGCTGAGAGCTCAGCCAGCAGCGCCTGCGACACTGGTGGCAGCAGAGGCTGGATTCAGGCACCCATCCAGTGCTGGGGGCCCGGTGGGGGGTCCCAGCCAGCACCCTCCCCCCCCTCACTGCCCACAGCCACTGCGGCTGGCAGAGCCCTACCAGGTCACCCGTCACCCAGCTCGGCACCGCAACAAGGAGGTCCCCCCAGATGTGTCGCCCCCCTGGGCTTCTCCCCATCACCGCTGGCTCCAGCAAGGTGGCTGATGGGGCTGAAGCTGCCTCTGGGAAGCAGGATGTGACAGTAGGATTGGGAGAGGACTCACCTTGCTGGAGCTCAGCCAGCCGCTCCTCCGCTTTGCCCACGTCCTGGCCGAGGGGCAGAGAAACGTGTACAGCGTTGGGGTGGTACGACATGGCAGTGTGTTGGCACTGTGAGCCCTGAGCCACCCACATGCTGCCAGCCACACTGGGGACACCATGACAGTGACACCCCCACGACCAGCAGCCTGGTGTCAGGGCACACTGCCGTGGCTGGAGGTGAGGGTATGGGGGGGGAGCGAGCGCTTTGTCACGTCAGAGGTACGTGGTAGGAGCAAATGAAAACACAGCATGAGCCTGTGAGTGGTACCTGCACCATAGCTGCCTCTTCACCCTCGTCTTCCTCTTCTTCCTCGTCCTCGTCCTCGCTTCCTGACTCCAGGATGGCTACAGAAGAACCAAAAATGACAGAGCCCTCACCTGCAGCCCACCCCAGCGGTGCCACCATAGAGCTGTGACCTTGTGAGGCTCACAGGTGTGGGGGGACACCATGGTGAGCCAGCCCTGGGGGTGACCAACAAGTCTGGGTGGGGGACACCCCCTCCACACACACATCCCTGGGGACGGTCACAGACAGGAGCTGGTGGTCTCCAGCAATTGGGGCTGGGCAGGTCTGCAGGGGACAAAGCCGGGGGGGACAGCTCCGTGAGGGGCAGCGGGACAGGACTCCAGCACCTGCCTCCCCTCACCCCGTAACAAACCTAATCTGGTGGGGAATGCACTCAGGAATCTAAAGTACCCCCCAGGTTGTAACCCAGCCTCTGCTGCTGGGACCTCACAACACCTGGAAGGGCTGGGGTTCCCCAAGGGACAGGTGTCCTGCCCAGCAAAGAGCCCAGGACCTTCTCCGGGACCCCCATGCCAGGACCCCCATGCTGGGACCCCCCATGCTAGCTATGGGGTTGTGCAAAGGGTGTTGCTGCCTGTGGCCCCAGGTCTCACAAGGTGAAGCCACACGAGTCCATGGACACCAGCAAGAGCCCCTCAACCGCGTCCAGCAGCTGGGACAGGCCCCTACCGCAGCCCCCAGCCCATCTGGGGGCAACCTACCAGTCACTTGCCCCTCTGCTCACAGGTCTGAGCAACCAAAATAACCCCCCTCCAAACCTGTTGCAGGGCTGGTTTTGCCTGCTGCAAACCACCTTTTCAGCTCGTGGTGCCCAGAGGCCACGGTGATGGTGACAGGGGCTGGCCACAGCCACTCTCCCTACACCCTGCCACAGGCATGCAAGGACACCCAGCCACATGAGCCTCCCGAACCCATCGTGTCCTCAAAATGCACATGGGGGGCCTTACCTGAGAGCTGTGCAGCACCTTCCCCAGCCCAGGTCATGGCGGCGGGGCTGGCGGCACTCAGCACCCCGAGCTCAGCAGGGTGCCTGTCCCCGGCCCCAGCGCTCGCCTCACCCTCCCCACCCTGGGGAAGTGAAACTGCATCTTCCCGGCGCAAGCTCGGTTGGCTGCACCTCCGTCAACAGCTGCGGTGGGGCTGAGCACCCCCAGCCAGGCAGCACCGGTACTCCTCCGTGTTGATGGAAAACCAGAGCTCACTGAGCCCTCAGTGTCAATGCAAAGCCAGGCCTAGCTGAGCCATGAGCGTGCGCGAAGAGCCAGGCCTAGCTGAGCCATGTGTGTGTGTGCAGAGCCAGGCCTAGCTGAGCCATGTGCGTACACACAGAGCCAGGCCTAGCTGAGCCATGTGTGTGCGTGCAGAGCCAGGCCTAGCTGAGCCATGCATCTGCACGCAGAGCCAGGCCTAGCTGAGCCATGAGCATGCACGCAGAGCCAGGCCTAGCTGAGCCATGTGTCTGCACACAGAGCCAGGCCTAGCTGAGCCATGCGTGTACACACAGAGCCAGGCCTAGCTGAGCCATGTGTGTGTGTGCAGAGCCAGGCCTAGCTGAGCCATGCGTGTGCACAGAGAGCCAGGCCTAGCTGAGCCATGTATGTGTGTGCAGAGCCAGGCCTAGCTGAGCCATGCGTGTGCACAGAGAGCCAGGCCTAGCTGAGCCATGTGTGTGTGTGCAGAGCCAGGCCTAGCTGAGCCATGCGCATGCGCACAGAGCCAGGCCTAGCTGAGCCCTTGGTGTCTGCACACAGAGCCAGGCCTAGCTGAGCCATGCGTGTGCACAGAGAGCCAGGCCTAGCTGAGCCATGCGCGTGCACACAGAGCCAGGCCTAGCTGAGCCATGTGTGTGCACGCAGAGCCAGGCCTAGCTGAGCCCTTGGTGTCTGCACACAGAGTCAGGCCTAGCTGAGCCATGCGCGTGCACGCAGAGCCAGGCCTAGCTGAGCCATGCGTGTGCGCGCAAAGCCAGGCCTAGCTGAGCCCTTGGTGCCTAAGCAAAGCCAGACCCAGGCGAGGGGATGGCTTTTGGAGCAGGGCAGAAGTGCTGGGGCAAGGCACTGGGAACCCAGACTCGCTCTGTGCTGGTTGCAAGTCACTTTGGCCCCGGGAGACACACAGGTCACAGGAGAAAAGACCCTTTTTTGGGGAGAAAAGACCCTTGAGATGCATCACCGAGTCCAAACATGAACCGGACTCGGACAAGACCCCCGCTGGTCCCTCCCCCGT
Organism: Gallinula chloropus; assembly: GCF_964237585.1. Lineage (NCBI taxonomy): Eukaryota > Metazoa > Chordata > Aves > Gruiformes > Rallidae > Gallinula > Gallinula chloropus. Next base: position 82,539,657 of record NC_140088.1, on the reverse strand, counting down.
CTGCAGCAAACACCGCCATCCTCCCCCCCAGCTGCCTTTCTGCCTTAAAATAAAATGAATAACCCCAAAAGCTTCAGATGGAGATGCCAGCTCTATCAGTGGGTGCTGCCTGCACCTCTGCCCACACCGGGCAGCCTGGGCTGGGCTGGGAGCACCGCTCCCATGCCAGCAGGATGGGACCGGGCAGCGGGAAGGAAACAGCCGCAGTGGGGAGCACAGGAGCACAGTTTGGGGGTTGGTTTTATTGAGCCTCATCACTTTGGGATGCCTGAGTCCTCTGCTCTGCCCTCCCCCCAGCAGCTGACCCCAACCAGCCCCTTGAGATATATTGGGGGGTTGGTAAGGCTGCTCCCCGAAGCTCCTATCAGCCTGGGGGGGTTAGAGGGCTGTGCTGGTCGTCCCCTGGCCCTGTGCCTTGGCATCCCGTGGGTAGTACTCGGCCAGGATGCTCTCGGGGATGCGCTTCAGCAGCTGCTTGGGGAAGATGCGCAGCAGCTGCCACCCGATGTCCAGGGACTCGAAGATGCTCCGGTTCTCGTAGGGACCTGGAAGAAGATGCAGGTGCAGGAACGGGGAGATGCTGGGGGAATCTGGTGCGGTCCCAAAAACCCCCTCCTGGCTCCAGGGCTGGGGTTGGGGCGCCAGCTCACCCTGGGTGATGAATTGCTTCTCAAACTTCTGCAGGAACTCCAGGTAGAGCAGGTCATCGGCGGAGAGCGCCTCTTCCCCCACCACCGCCTTCATCGCCTGCACGTCCTTCCCGATGGCATAGCAGGCGTACTGCGGGATGAGCAGGCGGCCGTCAGGACAGACGGACACTCTGGACAACCCACCAGGCTGGTGAAGCAGGGGCAGCAGCGCAGGGTCCCCCCCTACCCAGCTTTGGAGTGGCTGTGCTCAGCCGTTCGCTGCCCCGGTTGTGCGCCGTGTGCCCTGGGGACACCCCAAGCGGGGTTTGAGGGATGGGTGACCCCACCTCCACCACCCCCTCCCTCGCCCAGTCCTTACCAGCTGGTTGGAGACATCCCCGTGGTCTTTCCTGGTCATGCCCTCCCCAATGGCCGACTTCATCAGGCGGGAGAGGGAGGGCAGCACGTTGATGGGGGGGTAGATCTGCAGGGCGAGAGGGACCCCCCCCAAACCACATTTGCCTGCTGCCAGCCCTGCCAAGCACCCCCATGAAGGCAAGGGGACCACTGACCTCATTTTGAGCTCTCCCCTGTCCTCAGAACCCCCACCCTGGTGCTCTGGGGGCATTCCCAGCACCAGGCAATGCTGGCGGGCGCAGCGGTGCCAGATCCATCCCCGCTCGGCTGCGGAACGGGAACGAACCTGCCTGTTGTGGAGCTGCCGGTCCACGTAGATCTGTCCCTCGGTGATGAAGCCCGTCAGGTCAGGGATGGGGTGGGTGATGTCTGGGGGAAGGCAGGGAGCTGTGAGCCCCGCAAAGCAGGTCTGCCTGCTCAGTGGGGCTGGCAGGGGGGTCACCGGAGCTGCTGGAGGGGGTGATGGAGCAGCACAGCCCCGGGGAAGCTGCATTGGTCCGTGGTTGGACCCCAAGTCTGAGTTTCCCCAGTCTGAATCCCTTGGCTGAAACCCAGCACTTCACTCCAGCTTGGTGGGGGGAAATAACTCCAAAGCACCCCAGCAAGCTCCAGAACCCCAACTGGACCCAGAACCCCCCCAAAAACTTGTTAAAACAAAACAACTGGGCATTTCCCAGCCCCACAGTTTCCGAGCGGTAGCACCACACCCTCCCTCCTTGGGGACCCCATCATCTCCCAGGGCCACTGACCGTCATTGGGCATGGTGAGGATGGGGATCTGTGTGATGGAGCCGTTCCTGCCCTCCACGCGCCCGGCTCGCTCGTAGATGGTGGCCAGGTCAGTGTACATGTAGCCAGGGAAGCCACGGCGGCCAGGCACCTCCTCCCTGGCTGCTGACACCTGCGAGCCACCAGAACAGCATCAGCACCCCATGGCAACCCAACAGGGCTGTCCTCATCCCCTACCCACCCAGGGAGGACACAGGGGAGCTGGAGAGGGGTTCGGGGGGGGTCCCAGGGGACACACACTGACCTCCCGCAGGGCCTCGGCGTAGGAGCTCATGTCGGTCAGGATCACCAGCACGTGCTTCTCGCACTGGTAAGCGAGGAACTCAGCGGTGGTCAGGGCCAGGCGGGGGGTTATGATCCGCTCGATCCTGCGAGGGGGACAGGGTGGGCACCCCCAGATACCCACCACCCCCCCCCATCCCAGAGAGCATCCCTGGAGACCAGCCCCTGCACATCAATCCACCTGAGATGGATCAGGTGGGGGTAGGAGAGGTAAAAGGAGAAGAAGAAAGAGAGAGGAGGAGGAAGAGGAGGGGGAAGAGGAGGAGGAGGAGAGCCATGAGCCAGGGTGCTGACTCACGTGGGGTCATTGGCCAGGTTGAGGAAGAGGCACACGTTCTCCATGGAGCCGTTCTCCTCAAAGTCCGACTTGAAGAAGCGAGCTGTCTCCATGTTCACCTGCCCGGGTGGGAGAAGAGCGCGCTCAGCAGGAGTGGGATGGCTTCATGCATGGGGAAACTGAGGCAGGAGAGGGACGAGGCGGTGCCAGGAGGTGGCAGCGAGGCTGCTGGCACGACCTGCACACATTGGGCCCCCAGCAGCAGGATCTGCTGAGGTGCTGGGGCTGGTCCTGTCCCGGGGCTGACTCACCCCCATGGCAGCGAAGACGATGGCGAAGTTGTCCTCGTGGTAGTCCACCACGTCCTTGGACTTCTTCACCAGGCCAGCTTGCCGGCAGATCTGGGCAGCAATCTGCAGCAGGACATCAATGGGTGGGTAGCATGGGGCCAGCACCCACAGTCAGGGACCCCCCAGAGCTGCCACAGCCCCCCTGCAACCAGACTACAGCCTCTGTGGCAGCAAGGGGTGGGCGTGCCAGGGATGGAGACGGGATGAATGGGAACCAGCAGAAGAGAGAGCAACCCAGGATGGGCACCAGCACCCCCAGCTGCCCACTCAGCCCCCCGGGTCGGGAGGAGCCCCTGCTCCCCCCTGCTCTAACCAGCCGTGTCTCCTTGCCGTGGCACGGTGCCTGATGTGACCATGGTCACCCTCCTCTCTTGCTCCTGATCTGTCAGGGACAGTTTTCCATCCCATTGCATCACCATCTGTGCTGGGGTCAGGGGGGCCCGGGGCAGCACTGCCCACCCGCCACACCAGTGCAGCCGTGGATCGGGTTGGTACACCTGGCATGGCTATGCTCACAGTGCCATTGGGTGCACCCCCTCCACCCCCAGGATTGGGGAGTCCATGGTGGACAAGCTCAGGTCACCTCTCCCCCCCCCCCCCAGCTCTTGGCACATCAGGATTTGCTTCCCCCCTCGCTGTGCAGGTGGGGAAACTGAGGCACAACGTAACATTAGCTTCCCTCTTTGCACGCACCAGACTGTCAACCTGCATGGCTGGGGGTGGGTCTGGTCTCAGCAGACCCCAGGCCCCTCAACTCCCCTGTGCTCCATCCTCCTCCAGCTGCCCCAGGCTGTGGAGACCCACCTCGTTGTGGGGCAGACCGGCAGCGGAGAAGATGGGGATCTTCTGGCCCCGCGCGATGCTGTTCATCACGTCGATGGGCGAGATCCCGGTCTGGATCATCTCCTCAGGGTAGATGCGGCCGTGGGGGTTGATGGGCTGGCCTGGAGCGTGAAGAGAATGAGGCACCCCCCCTCCCCAAAATGAGGCACCAGTGGGACACCCCACAAGGGAGGAATCGCCCCATTGGTGCCAAGAATGAGACAAGAGCTGCTGGTGATAAGGAAGAACTGGAGGTTTTGACCTGTGTGACCACCCCACACCAGCCCTGGGGAGGGAGGGGCTCACCAAGCACCCCCTCAACCTGCACCTCCACCCAGGGGTGCCCTGATGGGGCTGGATGGGCTCCCCCAGGAGCTGGTCCCCGAGACCCTCCCATATCACCCATGGCCAGGAAAGCCAGGCCATGCCCAGAGCTGTCACCGTTAATGTCCAGGAAATCCTCGGCCATCACGGGGGGGCCGCTGTCGATGGGCTTGGCAGAGCCATTGAAGACCCGACCTGTGAGGAGAGAACCAGAGGGCACCTCAGCTGCCTGAGCTGTCCCACGGGCATGTGGGTACCCACACTGGGTGTCTGTGGGTTGTAGGCACCCCCAGACTCGGTGTGTGGGGGGGTGCATCTCACAGCCCCTCCCTGGGATGGGGAACAAGGTGTTCCCATGTCACCGCACAGGCAGGGCAAGGAGCACCCAAGGCTGATGCAGTGAAATGTAACAATGCTGAATAGATTGATGTAGATGCAGCTTGAGACAATTAATATAACTTTAATTTGTGTATTTTAAGAATATATTTGTTTTGATTCCAGCTTTCCAAGGCATTAAGCTGATGCCATCAGTGCGCGGGGCCAGGTTCCACCCCCTCATCCAAGGCACCTGCCATCACCTCCCCCTTGGGCTCCCCAGCCCCCTTTTAGGTGGGGTGACAGCAACAACCCCCCCCCATCCCCAAGGTGGGGGGGTACTGTGCTCCCAGCGAGCCGCTGCATCACCACCGGCGCTCAGCCCCATCGACCGGCTCTGAGATGCGGGATCAATAGTGGTGAAGCCGGCCATGCCAGCCCCCAGCCCCCACCCCCTGGCACCCCCACATGCTGCTGCTGCCCCGGTGAGACTTTCTGCGGGTCCCCACGGGGCCGGGGAAGCATCGCCCTTGTCAGAGCAGATCAAGCTGATGGCGGGGCCGGGGCGCGGGAGCACGGAGCATGAAAGGTCAGTAACCTTGGTGCTCGCTGGGCACCCGCGTCTCGCCGGCACGCAGCGGCTCCCTTCAGCGTCACGGCACTGAAGGGAGGGAAGGGGCGATGCGGCTGAGCACCCAGGAGACCCCAGCCCCGTTTCAGGGGGGGAAGGAAGGGGAAAATCCTCCCCATATCCACCTGTCGGAGATGGGGCAGGGAGGCTTGGAGGGGAAGCACCCCGGATTGGACTCCACACCCTTGTGGATGGACTGTGGCCAGTCCTGGGTGGGAAGGGGGGATCCCATCTGGACCCTGCCTGGGGAAGGAGTGGGGAGCTCCCTCCCTGCTGCTGGGGAGCTGGGACCTGTCTGTCCGTCACCGCACGCTGCCGTATGGCGCTCGACGCCTGCCCGCTGCCAGCCCCGCTGCCCTTTACCGCTGCCCTTTGCAGGCAGGGCTCTGCCCGTGTCCCACGCTCCTGGCACGGATGGGAAGGAGATCACAGGAGACACTCAGCCCCTGACTGGGGACAATGCCCTGTGTCAGCTCCACTGGGACCCCAAGTGACACTGTCACTGGCTGTAGGACCCCCTGAGAGCCTCTAACATGGCTTGGGGCAGGGAGCGTGGGGTGCAAGGGGCTGGGGCTGAGCTGGAATTGCCCTGGGGGAGGCTGTGGGGGGCTGCTGGCACCCAGTCCCCGGTGGGTTGGTGTCCCCGTGGGGGTCTGGTCACCCCATGCCTGACTCACTGCAGACAGGGAAGATGTGGGCCAGCCCCCAGCTCGCCTCTGGCCAAGGTAATGGGAACACCAGCGGCACAGCCATGGGCTGGAGTTCTCCCCAGAAGCCTCCTCCCAGTCCAGCCCGAGGGTTTTCTCCTGGGATAACTGGGCAGGGTGGGCCCAGGGGTGGGGGGTGCTTCATCCCTGCACGAAGGTGACCGTTACCATGCTGGATGTGACTCTCCTGGAAACAGAGAGTGTGCAGAGACACCGCCTGAATTAAACCCCGAAGCCTCAACACCCCCCAAACTGCCTTGTGTCCCCCTCCACCCATGCACCGAGGTGCGTCAGGGCTCAGCAGTGGGCTGGGCTTACCCAGCATGTCCTCAGAAACGGGTGTCCGGAGGATGTCCCCAGTAAACTCGCAGGAGGTCTTCTTGGCGTCGATCCCAGATGTTCCTTCAAACACCTGCGGAGACCCCGGGGGCAAGAGGCGGGTGGGTGGCAATTAGTGGGGATTAAGGGGCGGGGAGGGGGGAGGCTGGGGGTGGGGGGGGGCGGCCGGGCTCTCTGCGGGGAGGTGACGTGATCCGCGTTCACCCGAAAAAAATCGTCAGGGAGAGGTGATAAAAGAGGGGGAGAGACCCCCGAGGTTAAGAAAACTCCCTTCTGAGGGGCTTCAGCTCGGGGATGGGGGGGGGGGCGGGGAGAGGGGGGGGGGGCACCACGATGAGAGCAGCAGAAGGGCCTCGGGCAGGGCAGCGGAACCAAAAGGCATTTTGATCCGTATAATATTTGACACCATTTGTATTAATTAACCTCCAGACCACGGCTTTAATTAGAGCCGTGCAGCCCCCGGGGGGAAGGGCCAGCTTGGGAAATCCAGGGGCTCCCGGCCGGCGGGGATGCCGCAGGCACCAGGGCAGGTGACGGCCGCAGCACCCGGCTGCGTGCAGGTGTGTGGGGGTCAGCCCCAGGCAGAGCTGCTTCTACAGAGGGCTCCTTTCTTCTTCATTTAGGGTCACTTTTTTACCCTTTTTTCCCCCCTTTTTCCCCCTTATTTCCTTTTTTTCCCCCCTTGTTCCCCCTCCCCAGCCCCGATGCTGACTCCCTAATAGGATTAAAAGGGCGCTGCAGAGGTCCTGCAGGCATTAGAGGAGCCAAGTTGGGCAGCTCGCCAGCCAGGACCCAGCCAGATCGCTGGTGCAGCCCCCCCCAAACCCTGGGCTGGCTGATTAGAGGAGGACCCAGAGTGGGGACCCAGCTTAATTGGGCAGGACAACCCCAAACAGCCCCGATGAAACCCCACTGTTTGGCTGGGCTGGTTTGGGGGTGCAGGAACCCCTTTGGTCATGGCCCCACACAGAAGCAGCCCAGGGAGAGGATGCAGGGGTGGTGGTCTGAGGGGGTTGTGGCATCACCCAGATAGGGACACATTGTGGGGGGCAGCTCAGGGGGAGGCCGGGCACAGCAGGATGGAGACCCAGGATGGGGCCATGCCAAGTCTGCTGAAGCTGTGCAGGGGTCATCACCTTGAACTTGGCACCCAGACACTCCTGCCCAGCGCTGCTGGCCCTACTACCCACTCTATCACCCCCAATGCAGCACCATCACCTGCTCCATCACCCCCCCCAGTGCAGAACCACCCCCCCACGCTCTGGCCACACACTCTATGTGTGGGCCAGCACAGAGTCACACTGTGGGACACTGCCTGGCCCTGCAGCCTGCAGGACAAGAGTCAATGCTGCTGGAGCAGGACAGAGCCCCGTGCCATACAGCACCCATACAGCCCCCACACAGCCCCCATCCCATCGCCTGTGTCCCCATCCCACCGTGTGTGTCCCCACCACACCAGGCTCACCTGGACGATGGCCTTGGAGCCCATCACCTCCAGGACCTGCCCGCTGCGGCTGGTGCCGTTGGGCAGCATGAAGTTCACGATCTCAGCATACTGGGCAAACTGCAGGGACAAGGTCAGGGTGAGATGGTTTGGGGGGGGGGCTTCTCTCCCCTGCCCCACACTACCCCTTGCCCCTGCCCGCCAGCCCTGCCTGCACGCACCTGTCCACCAGCACTGCCTCAGTTTCCCCTCCTGTGGTGGTGGTTTGTGCTCCCCAAAGCCACCAAATACGGGAGGGGGCACCCAGCAGCTTGATGCCAGCACCACACCAGGCAGGCGCAGGCAGAGCTGCCAGCCCACACAGGAGAAGTTTGGGTGGAGAGGGGGGAAAGGCACTGAATGCCCCCAGCCCTGCCCCATCCTGGAGCATACCCCAGGCTGTGGCACTGCTCCATGCCTCAGTTTCCCCAACAATGCAGGGTGCCCCCTTCCCCAAAGGGCTGCCTGTGCTTCTCAAGACCCCACAACCCCCTCCGAGCTGTGAGAGGTAAAGTCGGGCATCCTGCTGCCACCACCTCGCATCGGGCAGAGGAGTGAGTGGGACCCCACACCCACGGGGGGCCAAGAGCCACAGCCCCCCCTGGGACTCAGCCAGCCCTCCCCACCCAGCCAGGACCCTCGAGGTGGATGGAGGGGACTTGTCAGCTGAGAGACAGTGTCCACAAGGATGTGTGCCCAGCCCTGCCTGCTCTGGCCTCTCTTCCTCCTCCTCCTCCTCCTCCTCCTCCTCCTCCTCCTCCTCCTCCTCCTCCTCCTCCTCCTCCTCCTCCTCCTCGCTCTCAGCCACCGGGCTGGCTCTGGCACCGTGAACTTTGGACTTTCAATCCTGGGTAAAGACCTTTGCATAAAGGACAACAAAGCAGAGGAAACACCCGCCAGGGGCTGGCTCTTTAATTGAGCTTATTAATTTCCATCCCGCCGGGCTCGGCGTGACAGGGGCCATGGTAACGAGCCAGCGGGCAACAAAGCCCCTCGGAGGGTCCCGGGCCACGTGGGGCTGCGAGACACCCGGCGCCCACCCAAGTGAACCCAGCTCCAGGGATGGGTGGGATGCCACTGAGGTGCCACCCAGGTGCTGGATGGGGAGGGAATGACAATGGCAGGGGCTGAGCTGGGGGTTGTGGCACGGCGTGGCTCAGAGCTGGATGGAGCCCAGCTTGGGTGGGGGGCACAGGGGGTAGAAGGGGGTAGAAGGGATGGTGGGTGCCCACATATGTGTGCAGGATGGCACGTGGGGTCTGCTGCTGGATGTGTGTGGAGGGAGGGGGGAGCTCGGAGCTGACTGATGGACCCTGGACAAGCAACAACCCAGGGCAGGCAATGCTCCCCCACTGCACCCTCCCTGCCCAGGGACGAGGGTTGGCAGCTGGGTCCCCACACTGCCCAGAGTGGCACCATCACGGGGTCCTCTCATCACCCCCCCTGCAGACAGGCTCCTACCTTCACATTGTCCAGCACCACCAAGGGCCCGTTGACACCACACACCGTCTTGTAGGCTGTGGATAGAGGGAGAGAGGGCACGCTGTCAGCCCTCAGAGCCAGGGATGCTCCCACCCAGCTCCCAGCATCACCACCCCAAACACCACCAGGGGACTATGGCCTCGGCAGGGCAGGATGTGTCCCACCCGGGAGCATCGGGTCCCACAACCCCCTTCCTTATCCCAACCATGGAGCAAACAAGCAGCAGCTGCTGAGCTGGAGAGCCAGCACCTCCATCCTGCCAGAGACAACGTCACCTTTACCAAACTGGGGGAGTTTCTACCCAAACTGCCCAGCTCTGGACCCAGGATGAGCAATGCCCCCCATCCCTAAACCCCCCATCCCTGCTCAGCCTCAGGTACCCCACTACAACCAAGGCAGCACCATGGCATCCCCCCATCTCGCCAGGCTTTTCCCTGTCCACCCTCATCTGGCAGTGTGTGGGCAGACCTGCCCCCACAGCACAGCAGCCTGGGATGGGAAGTCACCCCTTGTCCCCTGGGATGGACAACTCTCCCCTCCCCAGTCCAATGCAGTGGAACAAGGGGGCAAGCTTTTGGGACCATGGTTGCCAAGGGTGATGTCCAAGCAGCCTGCTTGGTCCTGTCTCCAGTGTGATGCCATGGGATGCTGGCCTGGGACACCAAGAGTCAGGATGGGACCTCAGGGCACCCAGGACTTGCCCAGCACAGCATTTGGGCAAGGAAAGGAGGGTGCCAGGGATGTGATGTCTCCAAAGTGACCACAAAGCCCCCTCAGGACAACCACAGGGTGCAGAGACACCCGAGATGTCAAACACGGGGATGACAAAGTGGGCTGAGGCAGGGTACAAGCCCAGGCAGGGTGAGGATCCGGGGCAGGTGCAGGTGCTGGGGAACTGATCCAGCTCTAAGTTGTTCCTTGATCATTTTACCCATGTGTCAATGGCTGTAACACCTGCCAGGGCAGGGCCTGGCTTCCCTGACCCCGCCGGGCCCTTTCATCCCCTGCCCTCTCCTCTCGCACTGGGCTCTCCGATTTACTCATGATCCTAATAGGATTGGAGAGGCCAGACCAGCTCGCCAGCATCCCCCCCGCCGGCTACAGGGATGGGTGGTCCACGTCACGGCAGCGGGATGCAGGTCCCCACGCCGTGGCATCCCGGGGGCCCCTTTTGGTGACAGCGGCACCGGTGCAGCTTCCTTGGTATGGGAGCTGGTGCCACACAGGTGCTCAGGAATTTTGCTCCTGGGAGACAGGTGCCCTTCACCCCCTTGCCAGCCACACCCCATGTGAGGGAGCATCCATCCCTGGCCACCCTGCAGCCCAGCACGGGGTCACACACACACACCCCCCACCCCAGCACCACCGGGTCCCTGGCATCCCCCTTCCCTCGCCCAGGCTGTTCCGACGCCGGCGGTGCCGGTAATCCCCATGGTCTCTGCAATTAGCCTTCTCCCCGTTACCCAATTATGCCCAGTTCCTGCTGGTCCCCCATTCAGCAGCCTGGGGGGCTGGCACGCCGGGAGCCAGCTCTCCACCACCGACCTCCCTGCCTTTTGTCTCCTTTATTCCCCAAGTGACCATTCTGCCTTTTATTTCCCCTTCCAATTCCCTCACAAATATCTGCCGCCGCCTCGCCTGCTTCCCTTCCCTTCCCTTTCCTTTGTTGGGCTCTGCTCTCCCCACGTCTCCTCCGCAGCCCCAGCTGCTGGGCAGCCACCCACGTAGGACAGGGCCATGGGGATCGTCCCTCTTCCCCAGCATGGTGGTCTCCAGCCCAATCCTGATGGCTGCCAGACCCTCGGGACCCTCCTGGCTGCCTTCCCAATGCACCAGGACATCTCTTCCCACCGTGGGCATTGGATCCTCTGGCAGCTCTGCTCAGTAGTCTGTGGCTGGGACACCGGATCACCGGCCAAGCTCTCTGCCTGCCCATCATCCACCCAACTGTCCGTCCATCCATCCATCCATCCATCCATCCATCCATCCATCCATCCATCCATCCATCCATCCATCCATCTTTGTGTCTGTCCCTCCCTTCCTTCCTTCCTTCCTTCCTTCCTTCCTTCCTTCCTTCCTTCCTTCCTTCCTTCCTTCCTTCCTTCCTTCCTTCCTTCCTTCCTTCCTTCCTTCCTTCCTTCCTTCCTTCCTTCCTTCCTTCCTTCCTTCCTTCCTTCCTTCCTTCCTTCCTTCCTTCCTTCCTTCCTTCCTTCCTTCCTTCCTTCCTTCCTTCCTTCCTTCCTTCCTCCCTCCCTCCCTCCCTCCCTCCCTCCCTCCCTCCCTCCCTCCCTTCCTTCCTTCCTTCCTTCCTTCCTTCCTTCCTTCCTTCCTTCCTTCCTTCCTTCCTTCCTTCCTTCCCTCCTTCCCTGCATCAATCCATCTCTGCATCACTCTATCCATCTGTCCACCTGTCTATCCCCCCACCATCACCTATCTTCAGGCTGTCCTTTGCTGAAGGGGGTCACCAGACGCCCTTTTTCCCCCACCGTGACATTGGTTTGGGGATGGGCTGTGCGCTGGTGGTATTACCAGCACAGAGGGTGACACACAACCCAGAGGTCTGGGCTGACTCATGGAGTCACCACACGGTGGAGGTGGATAGGGACCTCTGGAGAACTTCTGCTGAAGTAGGGTCACCTGGAGCTGCCCCCAAAGTCCTGGACAGGTGGGTTTGAAGACCTCTGGAGACAGAGGGTTGGGTGCTTGGCCACCTTCCCAGCAAGAAGAGGCTTTTTTGGAGATGTGGCCTCCCACGGATGGACAGATGGACAGACTTGCTGGTGGAGAAATGAGCAGGGATGCGATGAAAAGTGTTGCTCCAAAGCCCTCCATTCTTCCACCAAAAAGCCCAGAGGGGCTTCACCTCCCCAGCCACCCTGGGGGTGGGGGACTTCCCACTGGGCTTGGCTTGCCCCCTCCCCTCCAAAGCAGAGCACGGCCCCCATCCACACGGGAAAAGCAGCGCTTCCCACTGAAGTGTCCACCTTGTGTGGGGGAACGTCCCACAGAAACGTCACCCCCAGGTCCCAGCTTCACAAACAGGGAGGGGGGCCCCAGGGCTGCCCCCCCCCCCCAACCCCCAGACCCCTCCTGCCCCAAATCTGGCTGCTGTGCCCATGTGAGTGCCTGGCTGACCCAATGCTTGTTGCACCTGCTCATCTCTGGGGCGCAAAGGGCTCTGTCGCGATGGAGAGGGACATCCCGACAGTAACGCTGAGTGACAGCCCCCAAAACGGGTGTGAAGCAGGGGGTGGGGGCACCGAGGAGGAGGAGGAGGAGAAGGAGGCGGAGGAGAGGGATGGGGAGGGACCGAGGAGGAGGGGGAGCCCTGCTACCGGAAAGCACTAATTCAGATAATTAAGACGTTGAGCTGTTATGAACAAGCTGGGGCGGGAAGGAGTGGGGGGGGGATGGATGGGGACGGGGTGGGTGGGCTGCAGCGGCCGGCTGGGCTGGGAGGGGGGGTTGGAGGGGGGGGGGGAAGGCGTGAGGCAGGGGGAGAGGGGGCCAAGAGAAAAGAAAAGTCTTTCAACCTGGTCTTTGCACACCCCCAGCCCCAAATTCACAGCTCCTGTCAGATGCAATCTCCGTTAGCCCTGACACTCACGCACTAGTAACCACCGCGGCGGCCGAAGGGGGGGGAAAGGGCCCCCGGTGACAAAGGGGACCCGACCCAGCTACACCCGCCGCTAATTGCTCCCAGTCACCCTCGCTGCCCTCCCCAGCCCCCTGCCCCTGCCCGGGCATCGCCGCCTGCTCCCCCTGCCCGACACCCGCCTTAGGGCTCAGCTCCAAAGTGCGACGGGGGCTTGGCCTGACCTCCCAAGGGTCAGTGGTCCTGGGGCCCTCCGTCTGCTGTGGCCAGGGGACAGATGCAGCCTTGGCCTCATCTTCCTCTTCTGGCTGCAGCGTAGAGGCTGCCAAGGAGGGGGGTTGCTTGATTTTGGGCAAGTGGATCAGTGATGGCCACCTTGGACCCTAGGATGGTGGGGAGATGCTCATCCCCATCACGCCACCTGTCCCCTACCCCCAGATTACCCACCCGGGGTGTGCATGGACCCCTCTTTTTCATCTTGACCCCAGATGCAGGCTGCAGCATGCACAGAGAGGGGCTGATGAACAGCCCCCACCCCCCAAGCATCTCCTTTCCAGCCCGGGCAGCTCAGGAGGTCCAGAGCTGGTCCTGAGCCACCCTACAGCACCAGAATGGGTTTCTGGCATCCCTCAGCTCACAGAGGAACAGAGGTCCCACTGAGCTGCCCCACACTCAGCACACAGAGCAGAAGGGTCCGGGTGGCTGTGGGCAGCTCTGGACCACTCTGAATGCATCCTGAACCACCCAGGGCAGAGGGGTCCGGGTGGCTGTGGGCAGCTCCGGACCACTCTGAATGCATCCTGAACCACCCAGGGCAGAGGGGTCCGGGTGGCTGTGGGCAGCTCCGGACCACTCTGAATGCATCCTGAACCACCCAGGGCAGAGGGGTCCGGGTGGCTGTGGGCAGCTCTGGACCACTCTGAATGCATCCTGAACCACCCAGGGCAGAGGGGTCCGGGTGGCTGTGGGCAGCTCTGGACCACTCTGAATGCATCCTGCACCACCACCCCCAGATGCCATTCACCATGCTGGCACACACAGACCTGGGTTTGAACCGAAATGCTGAGCCACACCGATGCTCACAGTACCACAGCCCAGCTCCCAGGACCGGGTATGGATCTGACCCTGATGGTGGCAACGAGGAGCTCAAAACCCTTCTCAACCCCATCCCCATCCCCACAGCAGTGACCCCATCCTCCAGGCACAGCCAGAGCCACCACCATCACCCCACAAGCCTCATCCTGCCCCACGGTGCCAAACGCGGCGTCCGCCCTGGGACTTTTCTGACAGTCCCTAAGTGACCGCTTTTCACTGCCTTCCCCCCACCCCCCCACAACTCCCCTCCCCACAAAAAAAAACCTGCCCATTGTGCCATGTGTCACTTTGTGCCGCGCTGTCAAACCCACCGGCCTGTCCCAGCCCGTGAAAAGCCCGGCGGGGGGTCACACTCTATGCCACTAATTAGGGCCCCGGCGGCCGAGGGTTCCCATACACACCTGCACGTCATGTGAGGGGAGGCAAAGAATGGCCAGCCCAGCCGAGCGTGAACCCAACAAGCTCAACCCAAGGGAAGAAGGAGGGAAAAAAAAAGAAAAAACATTAAAAAAATATAATTTGCTGGGCTGGAGGTTGTGTTTTCTGCCAGACAAAACAAGGGCAGGGGGGAGTGGGTGGTGAGGAGTGGGGCTGATGGACCCCCCCAGACCCAGGCAGGCCATGCAGGCAATGGCTGGGGGGAGGATTTTTGAGAGGTTGAATGGGAGAAGATGCACCCCCCCTCTCCATCCTCCTTCCAAGGAAAGAAGTGAGGGAGGGATGAAGGGGGGGCTGTGGGACCCCGCCATGGGGTGCTGGGGTTGCTGCTACTAGAATGGGAGGATGGAGGGGTCTTAGAGTGCAGGGAACTTGCCCCCCTCCTTCTCCAGCCTCCAGCCCCACAAATGCACTGTGCCCCCCAGGCATGCTAAGCCCAGCTCTGCTCCCAAGCACAGAGGGATAAGGGCATCCTGGTGTCTTCTCCAACATCATGGTTCCCATCAACAGCACCATGGGTGATGTCCCAGCAGTGCTGGTCAGTGGTGAGATGGGAACAGGAGTGACAGGCACATGCAGGGGAAAATCAGGTCTCTGCTCAGTGCCTCCTTGCCATGGCACCGTCCCCTCCCTGCCCAGGCCCAGCAAACAGCCAAATGTGGCCCTGCTAGGCTTAGCACCCAGCTCCTGCCCTGCAGTGTCCCTCAAGGAGAGACACATTGGGGTACCCAGGACTTGGGCATTTCCCTGACTCCTCTCCTCCTGCGTCCCACATCCCCATGGGGCAATGCCACATCCCAAACAGCACCGGCCATGGCTCCCAAAGGCACCACTGCCTGGCTGGGACCAGCCCAGTGACGGCACTGCACCCGCACAGTACAACCCTTGTGTCACTGGGCTTGCTGACAGTGACATCCTGGTTCTCTGTCATCCACATATCCATGATCCATCCATCCATCTCTGGATCCACCCATCCATCCATCCATCCATCCATCCATCCATCCATCCATCCATCTATCCTGGATCCACCCATCCATCTCTGGACCCATCCATCCATCCACCCATCTATCCATCCATCTATCCTGGATCCATCCATCCATCCATCCATCTATCCTGGATCCACCCATCCATCTCTGGATCCATCCATCCATCCATCCTGGATCCACCCATCCATCTCTGGACCCATCTATCCATCCATCCATCCTGGATCCACCCATCCATCTCTGGACCCATCCATCCATCCATCCACCCATCCACCCATCCATCCATCCATCCATCCATCCATCCATCCATCCATCCTGGATCCACCCATCCATCTCTGGACCCATCCATCCATCCATCCACCCATCCACCCATCCATCCATCCATCCATCCATCCATCCATCCTGGATCCACCCATCCATCTCTGGACCCATCCATCCATCCACCCATCCATCCATCCATCCCTCAAGTCCATCCCAGGCTGTGCTTGCTGAGCTCTATGCATGCCGTGGGGCCATGCCAGGCTGCGGGGCAGGGCGTGGGGTGCCCCACTCAGTGCAAGCAGGCGTGGGGCCCACGTGCAGGCAGCACCCCCGAGCCCACGTGTGGGCAGCGGCATCGTTCGCTGGGTTGTTTTTCGTGCGGCTGGGTCGAGCCAAAGGCCGGGAGGTGATAAGAGCTTCTTCTGCTCACTCGTGCTAATGGATTCGCAGCGCCAGGAAGCAGCTGCTAATACCTCTCTCCCGCCTCTCAGGAGAGCCAGCCCCAGCAGAGCAGTGCTGGCTGTGCTCTCCCTGCCAGCCAGCCCTGCTCGCCCACTGCCCTGCTCAGCACACCCCTCCCCACAGCTTCCCCCAGCTCTGGGTGCTGGGGTGGAATTGGGGCTCCTGCTCCACGCAGGGACCCCCATGCAGCAGCACCCAGCTGTGGGGCTGGGGAGCAGCAGGGACATCACCTCCCTGGCACAGGCTCAGCCTGGCTCCTGTATGGGCAGCCTACGACCCTCATCCCACCCAGACCTGGCACGCTGTGCCCACATGGCATAGCACTGTCTGGCAGCTCAGCTCCCCTTGGGTACTTAGGGCCCTGTGCTCCTCTCCCACCTCTCACCATCGTACAACGGTGATGGGACACCCAGGGGAGGACCCAGCCCCAGCCTGGATGTGGCTCCTGAGGGGTAAGGGGTGGGTCTGGCTTTGCAGAGCCAGCCTGGCAAAGCTGGCACTACCCATCCAGCAGCACAGGGGTGAAACGTGGCTCCCTCCAAAATGAAAGCAGCTGCAGCAGGCAGAAGAAACTTGGAAAGGAGTGAGAGAGAACACGGAAGCCTCGTGCCAGGGCACTGGGTCAGGATGGGTCCAGCTGAGAGCTCCAGTGACAGGGAAGACCACCGAGACCCCAGAGCTTGGCCACACGCTGTGCTTGGGAAGGACGACCCAGCACCCCAGGGGTGCCAGCCCTGGGTCCCTGCCCCATCCCCTCCCAGGTGCACAGACACTCATGGGGGCTGCGCTGGGGTGGTGGGGGGGAACACACTGGTCCAGGCCAGGACCCTCTGGACCAGTAATGGGGGCAGCCACTCTCCCAGCCCACTAAACTGTCTGGCACGGGTGCCCCTTGTCCCTCACCCAGAGCGAGCCAGGGCCACCCACGGGTGGCTGCTCCCTGCTCTGTGTTGACAGCAAACACCGTGAGGGGGTGGCTGGGCAGAGCCGGCTGCGCTCAGCCGTGCCGGATGGGTGCAGTCGGGGCCATGCCAGCCCGGTGCCACCTGGCTCGGGGCGAGGGAGGTGACATCAAAGCTACGTCCGGCTGTCCTGACCCAGCGCGGCTGCTCGAAGGTCACACGAATGTCCTTGACGGCTCAGAGCCTTGGGGTGCTGAGGGACGGGGTGGGGTGGTCACAGCCCCAGCCCTTGGTGTGGCTCCCTGAGCTTGGGGTGGGATGGGGCCCGGGGGGTGGTCAGAGCTGCCAGCACCCACGGGTGCAGCACAGAGGAGACCTGCAGGACAGCGCACAGCCCTGGGGGTCCGGACACATGGACACCCCCCCGACAGACACAGCCGTCTGCGTGGGCTGCAGCAAACACGCATGTGGGGTGAGGCCATGGGAAATGCCACCCCTCGGCCCCGTTGCCCTGCCCGGGGATGCAGCACATGGTGCCCCCTGCACGGCAGCACCCACGGTGCCCACATGCATGGGTGCCCCCAGGGACACCCCATCAGGGCCCAGCATGGCATCACTGTGGGGCTGGGAGGGGGGTCATCCTGCAGAGGTGCAGACCCAAAGGGGGTAATGGGGCTGGGGGACAGCAACAGGGTGCAGGGGTGCCCTTCACGCCACATCTTGAGGCTGCCAACCCCATTTGCCCCACCCCACAGCGCCCTCCATGGGTCAGCACAGGCTCTATTGCCTGGGGGGGATCCAGTGCAGGGTCAGCCACACACCCCACAGCCCCGGGGGGCCATGACACCTCCACCAGCCCCCCCCCCACACACAGGGAAGGGTCACAGCCGCCCACCAGTGGTCATGTCCTCCTGAAAGGGGTCACAGCCCCGCAGCCCCCCACCAACCCGTGTCCCCCGGGAGCCCCACGCAGCTCCCACGCTCCCCCCGAGGCTCCCGGACAGGGATGGGAAGGTCCCTGCCCGTCCTGGTGCCGCCCCCCGCCCCTGCCCAGCGTGACCACCACCCCCCCCCACCCCTTATCTCGGAGGATACCCCGTGCCGTGCCCCCTCCCCACTCACTCAGCCTGGGGGTGCTGCTGTAGTCGCGGGTGACGGCCAGGGCGGCCGCTGCCTGCACCTCCGTGGCGGCCATGGCCGGGGCAGGGGCCGGGCTGGGTGCGGGCCCGGCAGCGCCCGCGCTTTGTACCCCCCCGGCCCGGCCCGAGCCGGTCCCGGCCGCCCCGCCCGCAGCACCGACAGCCCCAGGGGCGGCCCCAGCCCCGTGTTGGCTGTAAACAGCGGCAGGGAGCGGCAGGAGCTGCGGGAGCAGCACAGACACCCACCCCCCCACGCACCCCCCCCCCCGCTGCCTCCCAGCACCCCCCAGGACCCGGGCTGGTAGTGGGCAGCGGGGAGGGGGGAAATGAAGGGGGTGAACCCAAAGGTAATGGGAGGAGTGGTAGGGATGGGGATAGGGATGGGGATGGGGATGGGATGGGATGGGGATGGGGATGGGATGGGATGGGATGGGATGGGATGGGATGGGATGGGATGGGATGGGATGGGATGGGAATGGGGATGGGGATGGGATGGGGATGGGATGGGGTTGGGATGGGGATGGGATGGGGATAGGGATGGGGATGGGGATTGGATGGGGATGGGATGGGATGGGATGGGATGGGATGGGATGGGATGGGATGGGATGGGATGGGATGGGGATGGGAATGGGATGGGGATAGGATGGGGATGGGGATGGGGATAGGGATGGGAATGGGATGGGGATAGGATGGGGATGGGGATGGGGATGGGGATTGGATGGGGATGGGATGAGATGGGGATGGGGACGGGGATGGGATGGGGATGGGGATGGGGATGGGGATGGGGATGGGGATGGGGATGGGATGGTTCGGCATGGGATGGGGACAAGGTTTGGGCAGGTGTGGGAACAGGGTTGGAGTAAAGGTGGAGTTTGGGCAGCGTTAAGGGCAGAGTAAGAGTGGGGCTATGGGGACAGGTAGGGATGAAAGGTCCATACCCCACCACCACCACAGGCTCTGGGTACCTGTGCAGAGGCAGAGCAGAGCTGGGATCAGGCAGGGGGTGGGCAAGGAGTTATATTGGGTGTGATGAGTGGGTTTGTGGCATGTGGGATGGAGCTTTTGCCCAGGGCAGCCCTGTGCCTGCTGGGGAAGGGGAAAGCGGGGGGCACAGGGTGCTACTGGGGGACTGTAGTGCTGATATCTCTGAGCATGCTGGGGGCTCTGGCAATGCACAGGGCTAAGGATGAGCAGGCCATGGTGGGCTACACCCCACCTCCCTGCAGAGACCCCACTGAAGGCTGCTGGTACCCGGAGAGCTGCAGTGGAGCGGTGCAGGAGGAGGCAGGACATAACTTTTATTAACCATTAGAAACCATAAGAAATCACAATATTTGATAAAATTTTACATCCAGTACTTTTTTTTTTTAAACTTTCCCCCACACACACACCCAGTTGTACAAGTGAGGAGCTGCTGGAAGAGCGGGGGGGCACTGGGGGCCAGCCAGCTTCCCTGCTGAACGTTCCTGACCCCTCTGGGACAGCTGCACTGGGGAGAAGAGCCTTTGCTTTGGGAGAAGAGCCTTTGGAGAAGCAGCAGCTTTGGATCAGACCTGGGGCCTCTGTGAAAGCAGCAGTCAGGTTGAACTTTGCTGTCTCATCGCAGGGCATCCCCTGGCCTCACCCCCCCTCCCCTCACCCCACCTCTCCCCTCCATTGGTGGGATGAGGATGCAGGAGACCACTGAGCTGGGCAGACACGCTGGGGATGCCCCCAGAGCTCCCAGGCTTTGGGAGGGTCTTTTCAGAATGCCATAGGGTCTTGCTTTTCCTGAAATGCCCAAAACCTCCTCTACCTGCAAAGGTGCAGGGTGAGGGTGGGGGGGGTGTTACTGTTCTGCCAAACTGGACCTCCCAGGGAGCCCAGTGTGGGAGGGACTGGGGTGCAGTAACCTTGGAAAATCCCCGTGGTTCAGCTGCTCCCAGCAGGGGGGAAGAGAATGGGGAAATGAAGCAGTGCAAGTCCCTGGGGGAGGTTTGCAGGCTGGATCCCCCCCAGCCCCTCTCAGTTCAGCTCTGCCCACCTCAGCTCAAGGTCTCCAGAAGCCACATCTGCAGAGCAGGGAAGGATGAGGAGCAGGGATATAAATATAAATGAAGTGACCCAGGGAAGGGAGAAGGTCTTTGTCCAGTCAAAATCCAAATCTCAGTCACACATGCCATCAGGGTGCCGGGGTTTGAGCACCCCAGGAGGGTCTGGTAATGACATTTAGGGAGGGGTACGGAGGTGTTGGCAGCGAGCTGTGGTCTGAACAGGGCCAGGAGAGGCAGGGGGTCGTCACCGTGAACTGAAAACTCTGTCCCTGCTTTGTGCATCCCTGGGCAGACCCTGCCTCAGTTTCCCCACCTGCAGCTGGGGAGTACCAACTCCCCCCCACCCCGCAGGGCAGCCTGAGACCCAGGGGCTCGCTGCCATAAAGTGCTGCAGGCGTGCAGTGCTGGCTAAGTGCTCCTTCATAGAAACACTCAGTTCAAGGGGAAAATCAACCTCACAGGAACCTTTTCATAAAATCATTTATTTTAAATATTTCCCTGCAAAATCCCGGGGGGTGGGGGGGGAGGGGGAGGCAGGGTGGGGGCTTGTGTCCCCCTTAGGGACCGGTCCCTACGGAGCAGTGGCCGGGGGGGGGGGGGGATGTTCAGTGGTAATTATTGTCATTGTACACTAAACACAGCAGGAGGATGCAGGGGTCCCTCGGTTTGGGGGTGGGGATGGGGGGAATGACCCCAATGGTAGCTCTGGGGTGCTGGGAGGGGGCTGAGGGCATCACCCTGCTCTTTGCCACAGTGCTGTTCCTGCAGGGGCTGTGTCACTGGAGCATCCACAGGGTACCCTGCTGAGGTGATGTCACTGCAGGGTACCCCACTGAGGTGATGTCACTGTAGGGTAACCCACTGAGGTGGCATCACTGCAGGGTACCCCGCTGAGGTGATGTCACTGCAGGGTAACCCACTGAGGTGGCATCACTGCAGGGTACCCCGCTGAGGTGATGTCACTGCAGGGTACCCCGCTGAGGTGGCATCACTGCAGGGTACCCCACTGAGGTGATGTCACTGCAGGGTAACCCACTGAGGTGATGTCACTGCAGGGTACCCCGCTGAGGTGATGTCACATCAAAGTGGGGCCAGAGCCTGCCCAGCACACAACCCTCAGCAGATGCTGGGAGGGGGGATGACATGCTGTCCCCTTCCCCAAGGGCCACCTCATGCAACGTCCCCTTTGGCTTTTTGCCACCCCACAGAGCCCCTTTCCCGTCCCACGCAGTATCCCCAAGCCATGCCCCACTTGGGAACAGCCCCCACCCAGCACCACACCCCCGAGGCCAAATCCTGCTCTGGGAGGAGCAGCTGAGGCTGCCCCAAAGTGGGTGCTCAGCACCTCCCAGGATTGGGCCAGGCTATTGGGGTGGGGGAGGGCGGAGGGCAGCGCTCTGGCTTGGGGGGTCACTGCAGAGCCAGTGCTGAGCACCCAGCACCCTGGGACAGGGCTGGGGGTGCTTCAGGCTCCCGCTGACAGGTAAGAGCCCCCATTGGCCCAACCCCAAGGGACACATCCCAGTGCCACAACTGCCTGTGGCCTTGTGCTCCCCCTGCTGTGGGGTGTCCCTGATGGGGGGCAGAACAGTGGCCTGGCTCTGTCCCACCACAGCCTCCCCAGGGAGGTCAGAGGCTCCTCCAGCAGCCCCCCAGGGGAGGCAGGGAGAGTTACAGGGTGGGACAGCAGCACAGAGGGGTCTGGGACAGCGCTTTGGCTCCACAGGAGCTGGCACAGGGAGCCTGGGGTTGCCCTGCGAATTGGGGCAGCCACTCCTGAGTGCAGGGTGGGAGGTTCAAGGGGGGGCAGAGACATAACTGGCACCATCAGGTCCCCCAGACTGGGGGGGTCTGGCAGGACAAACATCCCGTGGAGGGATGCAGACCCCACCCCCACCTCAGCCAGAACACAAAGCCCTTTGCAGGTGGGGAAACTGAGGCACGAGGCCACCACAGCCAGAGAGATGGAGCACGGCACTGCCCACGCCCTGCCTTTCGGGGTGCCCTCCCACTCCTTGGGGCTTTGTCATTGACCCCAGCACCAAAGGTGGTAAAAGACCACAGGGCACCAGCAAACCCCCAATACACCCCCAATCCCCCCAGGGAGCTTCTGCTCGCCCAGCACAGACCACAGCATCATCTTCCAAACCCTGGAGGGGGAACCTGGCCCTGGCAGATCCAGCGGTGTTGGTGACACGGGACACGCAGGGACCCCTCCCAAGGCGTGACAGGGTTCCACGCCAGCCCCAGGGTGAGGGGTTACAGGGGGGTCATCCACAGCTGTCTGGGTGCATCAGGGGCAGGGCCAGGCGTGCACCCTCACACACACAGCCGGGTGGGTGTCTGGCACTCTGCTGCACCCCACTAGCCGAATGGAACCCCAGTGTGGAGCGTGGGGCGGGTGGTGGGGGGGGGTGGGGGTTGGGGGATGGGAGGGTAGGGGGGGGAGACCTTTTGACACTCATTTCGATTTAAGGGCTCGGTTTCTTGCTGGGTATAGAATTGTCTTTCCTTTCCAGCCGTGTGTAAGGCTCAAAAGCAGAAGTGCCCAGTCCGTAAGTGCCCGGGAGGTCGTGCAGGCTGCCCAGGAGCGGCCCCCCAAAACACAGCGGGGCGGCCGGCAGCCTGGGCGAGGAAGAGGAGGAGGAGGATGAGGAGGCAAGAGTAGGGACCTGCAGGCTGAAGGCTCCGGGTCCCGGGGGGCTGCTCCCACCGCTGATGCCGGGGGAGGTGGTTCCCGGGGTGGCCAAGCTGGATCCGTTGCCCGTAGGACTGCCCATAGGGTTGGAGGTGGGAGAAAGGAGGCTGGGGGGGGCCGGGACGGAGAGGAGCCGGCCTTGCTCCAGCAGCCGGAGGATGTTGCAGGTGGCAAAGGACTCGGAGGTGGCGGTGGAGCGTTTCTCAGAGTCCCTGCTCTGGTCCTTCTTCTGCTTGGTGCGGCGGTTCTGGAACCAGACCTTGACCTGGGGGAGGGTTGGGGGGGGGGGGAGGAAAGGGGAGGAGGGGATGGGGGAGAAGGGGGCAGGGGGGACAGAAAGGCACGGACGGAAAGAGAGCGCGGGGGGGCCGGGGAAAGAGAGGCGAGAACCAGGAGAGAGTGAGAGATACGAGAGAGAGACGTATTAACATAAACGCCCAAGCGAGATCCATCCCCCCGCCGCAGGGACTGCGGGGAAGCTGCTCCCGCCTGCCGCTCCCAGGGGAGTGGGAAGTTCTGCATGGGGGCAGGAGGGAGCAGAACTACAGCCCCGGGACGGGAGCCCTGGGACAGGAGCTTTGGGATGGCAGCCTGAGGATGGGAACTCCGGCATGGAAGCCTGGGGATGGGAGCCCTGATATGGGAGTCACAGGGTGAGAGCCCAGGGACAGAAGCCCCAGGATGGGAGCTCTGGGATGAGGGCCCAGGGACGGTAATCCCAGGACAGGGGCCCCAGGCATGGATGGCCCCTGGGATGGAAACTCTGGGATAGGAGCTCCAGAGATGCAAGCCTGGGGATGGGAGCACAGGGTACAACCCTAGGGTAGGAGCCCAGAGCTGGGAGCCTGGGGCTAAGCCCCCTGGCCACTGTGCTGGCCCTCCCCTGGGGAGCTGAGCTACGGGCTGTACTGGGCTCTCCTCTGGGACCGTCATCGAGCCCAAGTTCGTGTGCCCACCTGCGGACCCTTCCCTCACCAGGCTGGGACAAGGGGTGGGCTGGAAGCTCCCTGGCATGGCTGTAGTGCAGGGGAACACATAGGGGACAGGATGGCCTTGGTAGCTGGAGGTCTCTGGGCACAGACCCCCCTTCCAGCGTCAGGAGTGGGCCAGGCTGATGCCCCGTGGGACCCCCAGTGCCGCTGGCTCGCCCGGTGGGATGCGGTCCCTGGTCCCCATCCCGCAGCTCCCATCACTCTGCGGCTGCCCCCGCACCCCCTAACCTCTCCCCTGGGAGGGCAGCCACCCCCCCTGTGTGTCCCTCCCTGGCAGAGCAGAGGGGTAGGAGAGGCAGAGAGAGAGACAGAGAGAGGGTGGAGGGACAGACGGACGGATGGAGATGGAGGTGAGGGAAGGAGACGGATGGGAAGACACTCGCATTAGAGCGTGGCGGGTGGGAGGGGACAAGTGGGGTGCTGGTCAGGACCCCGGGACTAAAGCGGCACCGGCTCTGTCCCCATCTGCTCCGGGGCCAGCGGGTCTCCAACCCATCCGGGTCATCGGAAGCTCCCTGGGGCAGGGCAGTCGCCTGCTGACACGACCCCCGCGCGTCCCCCCGGCACAATAGACCCACAGTACAGAGCTAATGGAGCGTGGGGGATGTCTGATCCCCCCCCCACCCCCGCCCACGGCCCCTTTCTGGGGACAGACAGTGGAGACGATGGCCAGGCAAAGCTGGGGAATGCTTGGGAAGGAGCGGTGGCAGGTGCTGCCAGGCGATGGGGGGGACACCAGGACCCACAGCTGAAACCTCCTGGCACCGCACGCCACGGCCAACCCACGTCCTTCCCCACATCATCCCATGTGGAAGCTCTTGGGGATGTTCCCTGCCCACACATGCCTCGGACCCCAGGCCCCTCATTTTCACTGTGATGGCTGGACCCATGTCACGTCCCAACCAGATCCCCAGGGCTGCCACCCCCTCCCTGTTGGTCCCCCTGCGTGGGGTTGGGCAGGGCTGTGTACCCCCATCCCAGGGTATGGAAACCAGGCACAGAATTAGCAGCCCACCAGCTTTTCTGGTGGGCACCTCCTAGAGCTGCCAAATTCTGGGAAGGACAGAGACCCCCCCTCGGGGTCTTCCTTGGCCCCACAATGTTGCCTCATTACTGACATCCTAACGAAAGGCCAGCCTAAATCCCTGCAGGAACACACAGCCCCACCACACTCTGCTCCAAAGCATCCTCCAGCCGGGCAGCTCTGGGGGAGTGAAAGCTCAACCCCCCCCAGCAGCATGACTGTGTTCCTAAGGATGTACCCTGAGTGCCCGGGAGCTGCTTGTGCTGAGATTGAGGGATGGATCAGAGCTCATCCCCAGGACCACATCCACCCCTGAGCCTGAAGCAGGGTGCTGCAGAGCCTCACACCCTACCCAAACCCTGCTGGCATCTACCTGCCCCTCTTGCTGGCATCTGCACCCTCCTGGGTTGCGTGCATCGCCCTCCAGGTATGCTGAGATGCTGATGGGTCTGAGAGACTGACTGCAGACGGGCTGCACACGGGTTTCAGTGTGAAGGGAACCTGAGGCACGGTAGCCCCTGCAAAGGTCTCTGCATCACAGCCCTCAGAGGCACCCCCATGGACACCTTCTGCTACACTAGGGTGCCCAAAGCCCCATCCAGCCTGGCCTTGAATCCTGCCAGGGACCCAGGGGCAGCCACAGCTGCTCTGGGCAGCCTGTGCCAGGG
Source organism: Gallinula chloropus (assembly GCF_964237585.1). Classification (NCBI taxonomy): domain Eukaryota; kingdom Metazoa; phylum Chordata; class Aves; order Gruiformes; family Rallidae; genus Gallinula; species Gallinula chloropus. The sequence continues at coordinate 82,514,521 of NC_140088.1, read as the reverse complement.
CCTCCCCACCCTCTCAGTAGAAAAATCTCTTCCTTACACCCACTCTGCCATCCCAGTGAAGCAGCGAAGCCGGGGCAGGGTGTCAGTCCATCGGCCACTGCTCCTACTGACTTTGGGGCAGCTCCTGAGCGGAGCACAGCCCCATCACCGCACAGCAGAGACATCACAGCGTCCTACGGACAGACAGACGGACGAAGCAGGCACAGCAGGGTCCCACTCTGCACCAAACCCCCATGGGAAGCTGGGATGTACCATGGTCACCTGGGTACATCCCTGTGGCGAGCGCTCCATACGCCGCTGGAAACCCAGGGCAGGGACGGGGACCATTTTACACCCTCCCAGTGACTTCTCCACTCGGGTGCTGAGAGCCAGAGCCAGCCCCACCCCACCGGGGACACGAGGGGAAACACCAAAGGACAGGAGGGACACAGGGCGGAGGCAACACCCATCTTGAACGTCCCAACGTGGGGCTCAGCTGGTGGCAACATGGTCGTTGGGGAGAAGAGGACCCACAGAGTCCCTCCTGGCCAGTGCTGCTGGGTGACCCCTCCAGCACCAAGCCTCTTCCCATCTGGAGCATCCCAGGCTCTCGCTCCTCCTTTCCAGGGCTGGCTGATGCTCTCAGCGCTGACCACTAACGCTACAGAGACAAACCTTCAGCCCTGGCTGCTTTCAGGTGGGATGCTCTGGCAGGAGGTCCACCCATCCCGACCTGCCTCTCAGCCCCTCTCTGTGCCATTGCCCTTGGACACCACCACCCAAGCTGGGTGTGCTACGCCAACCACGGACCCCTCACGCCTCGTAGAGTGACGCGAGCCCGTCCCCATCTGCGTCGCTGACATCTCAGAGAAGCAGGATCACATTCGCCTTCGTGGCTAAAGCTCATATACGGCTTGTCATTAATTAGTAGATCCGTGTCCTTTTCACCCTCCATTATGATCAAGCCCAGAGTTCCCATCACCGGAGACGTAAATAAGCTCAGCCAGACACAGTCCCTGACATGTCCGTGAGTCATTTCCCTCCGGCCTCCATCCTTCGTCTTGCAGCAGCATCCTCCATCTCCCCTCTGTCATGGGTTCTCCTCCTGCAAGTTCTCAAGTCAGCTCCTGCTCTGGTCTCACCCCGAGTCCCCATCAGCCACTGCAGTGAGGGCATTGCCCAACTCTTCCATGAGCTTGGCCGACCTGGTGAGCTGGAGTGTGGCAGTGACACCCTTCCCAGCTGGGAGTGGAGGCAAGGCAGGGAGGAGCAGACTGGCACGTCCCCACTGGGCACATCTCTACAGAGGAGGTGATGTGGCCCCCGTCTCTGATGTTTAATAGCTCAGGTACCAACCCAACCACGGGCTGCAGGAGGAAAGCAGCCACCCCCACCCCCAGCTCTCCTGGGTCACGGATGTGGCACTCTGGAGACAGCCAGGACAGCCGGCTGGGGAGCCCACAGGAAGGGGGGAGAAGACCCCCTTGCCCCAGAGTTGCCCCAGGAGTTGCCCGTGGCTCCCCACCCTGCCCAGGACTAGGTGGACAGACACCAATATACCCGCAGCGCGCTCGCCATCACACCGAGCTGTCCGGTTAGCGCAGGAGGTTTTCCCAAGAGGCAGCTCCTGGCTCAACTGGAGTGAGGAGGAAAATCCTACAAGCTGGGGGAGGGGCTTTTTGAGGCCACTTGAGCTTGGAAGCGTACGGCTTCTCCAGGTCCTGCGGTGGGAAAAGCTGTTCTGTCCCAGGCTGGGTGTTTCCATCTGAAATTCAGGGCAGAGATCTCCACCCAAGCACTGGGAGAGCCACATGTGTGCTCACCAGGGAGGGACCTGTAGCTCTCACTGCATCTGTCCACGTTGACTCACAGGTTTGGGGTCGCAGACACAGCGACACCATCGTGCATCCCACCCCCACCCCTCTGCTAACACCAGGGATGTGTTGAGCCCTGGCCGAGATGGGACGGCTCGATGCTGACGCAGCAACGTGCTCGTCCTGGAGGAGAGGCCTCTAACCCCTGGCTAAAACCACATCCTCCTTCCTAGAAGACTTAGCCAGGACTAAGCCTGCCACGTTGTAGGGCAAGACAAGGTCCGAAGGTACCCAGCTGGGACATGGGCATGGTCCCACCTCTGACACTGACTGGATGGAACTCTGGTGCCTCTTGCTCCTCTGGTTTCAGCCCAGCCCTGCATGGGAACGTGCCATTTACAGACAGGAACCATTCTACTGCAGCATTGGCGCACTGAGGATGATGGATCCCTGTCTCCCCTGAGTTCTGTGAGTGCCACCACGTCCCCACGGTTCTATAGGTGCAAACCACAGTAACCACCAGCAGAAAGGGGACAGCCCCAGTGCTGGAACAAGGTCTATCCAGTCTGTCCCAGGCTGGCAGAGTCCCCCCCCAGGCCTTCACAACACCCCCCAACAGTCCTCAACACGCAACCACAACCACCACCACCCCCCACTAACCATGGCTGCAGGTCCCAAACACTCTTTTCCTGCCCCCCACACAAGATTTCCTTTCCACCACACCAGAAGCTGAAGCCACCGACTCCCTGGAGCCAGGCCAACCCTCTTCTCGCTGGCAGGGGGGCTGGATGTGGTGTCCCAACTCCCGACGACCACGGGTAGGAAGCCCCAACCACACCTCACGTGGAAAAGCAGTTTTGGAAGGTTGGGATCTGCTGAAACCCTTTCAGGAGATGCTTCCCAGCGCGCGGTGTGAAAGGCAGCGGGTCGCCCTCCCTGTGGTACCCCACAGACCCTCTCCCCCTCTCCCTGCTGTCACCCAGCAGGGCGGGAGCGGGGCTGGACCCCCCGAGGACCTGGGGTTGCAAGTTCATCGTCACCGGCTACGTGACTCCCATCACATTCCCCTTCACGGGGAGCGCGGCAAAAAGAAACCGCGGGCAGCGACCCCCAGACCGCAGGCAGAAGCTCTCTGGGGGGGAGCGGGCAGCGGCTCGGGAGCTGGGATGGAGAGGAGAGAGATATTCCTTACTCCCTGATTCCCCCCCCAAAACCCACCTACCCCGGCCCATAGGGTCCTACCACTGCCCAGACACGGAGCCCTGCAAGAGGAAAGGCGGGGGCAGTGCAGCGGCGGCGCGGGTCGCCCATGGGGAAGCCCGGCTCCGATTCCCTCTGCTCCCAAGCAGCTTCCACTGCAGCCAGCGTCCATGGGGACACCGGCCGGCTCGGAAACAGGAGCCCTCGAGAGCCTGGGGAGAGCTGCCCGAGACCCCCAGCCCTGCCACCGGGTCCTGAGGCTATCTGGGACTGGGCTGGTTTATTTTATCTTATTTTATTTTATTTTATTTTATTTTATTTTATTTTATTTTATTTTATTTTATTTTATTTTATTTTATTTTATTTTATTTTATTTTATTTCATTTCATTTCATTTTATTTTATTTTTATTTTGTTTTGTTTTAATTTATTTTTACTCTATTTTACTTTATTTCCCTTTATTTCACTTTAATTTTAATTTTTTAATTTATTTTATTTTCCTTTTAAAATATTATTTTGTCATACTTTAATTTTACTTTAATTTTATTTTACATCTTTACTATTTTATTTTCATTTTTCATTTTTGTTTTAGCTTTATTCCGTTCCATTCCCTCCCGGTTTATCCCAATTGGTTTCATTTTGCCCTCTCCTGCTCCATTTTTATTTCGTTCTATTTGATGATCTTACTTAAACATTATTTTGCTTTAAGTTTCACATCCGCTTCCTCACGGACACGCACCCCCAGACCTCTCCACACGCTGGCTTTGCCCACAGTGAGGAAGGACTCAGCCCCTGGGAAGGGGGCCCAGAAGTCCCCCAGACCCCCTGGCCTGTCCCCGTTCCTCCCTGCGTGCCTCGGGGTGCCACCGCCGGGGAGGAAGGCAGGACAACCGCCAGCTTGGGCGTCCCCTGCTTCCCTCACCAAGGGAAAGCCGCTCAAAATGTCACCAAGCATCCGGACTTCTTGGGGCTCCGCCATGGGGGCGTCATGTGAAGGCACCGTCTGTCTGTCTGTCCGCCTGCCAAGTCACAGGAGGGCCATGCGGACAGCCACCGCCAGCGCACCCCATCCTGCGCCGAGGGGTCCGAGCCCTTGCCTGGTGTGCAAACGCCGAGCAACCAACCGCGTGCAGGCGTGTGCTCACACGTGCCAGAGAGTACCCAGATACCCCCCCAAAACCCGCACGGGGCGAGCAGGGCTTGCTGAGCACCCCAATTCCCACACAGGGGGCAAGGGGGAAGGCAGCGACGTGGGCAGAGCTCAGGGAAGGGGACGGACACAGGCAGCATGGACATGGCGTCTCGCTGGCAGGCGGCACAGCCGGGGCGTACAGCCCCATGCCACGGCATGGTGGCAGCGTACGGCACCTGTGGGGTGCTCCGTGCCGCCAGCGTGGCGTTCCATGGCAGCACCGGGATCAAGCGCCCGAGGAGTTGAGTGCCCAGCGTCCTGCCCCACAAACTCAGGGAGTGCTGGAGCCCCGGCTTCACCGCCGCCAGCCCCTTCTCCATCGGCTGCGCCGATCCTCATCCCCCACCCACTACCCCCCGAGCCGCAACACCGCCTGACTTCCAACCGGTGAATGCTGATAGACCCTCCCCCACCATCACGCCGAGCTCCCGGTGTGCTACAGCGATGGGAAGGCATGGGGAAGGAGGGAGGGAGCCCATCACCATCACTCAGCACCAGCCCAAAGCCCCCCGTCCCTGCCCACCCCGCACATCAGACCCTGCTCCCGTTCCACCAGCGTCCCCAACCACCCCCTGAAAACAACCGACCCCCTCGGCCTCCCCGCGCGCGGCAGCCAAACGCCAAGACACATGAGCATCACCCCGCACCCCTGCACCCACACGGGCAGGGCTGGGGGGGGGTTTCTTAGGGGTGTTTATTATTTGGCAGCCCTGCCCTGCGGCTGACCCCGCCGCCGTCATGCGCCCCGCGCCGTGCGCACCTCCGGCACGCCGGCCATCCGACCTATTCATAGCTGCCGGACGAGGCCATTTTCCTCACCAGGATTAGCTCCCCGCCGCCATCAGCTGATGCCCGACGCCATACGGGGGAAGGTGGGACCCAGCCTCTTGCACCGCCATCTCCACACACACCCCGGCCACCCTTCCTTCCTCCTCCTCCTCCCTCCATCCCCAGTGGGACCGTGGGCTCACAGAACCATTGATGTGGGGGCAGGCGGAGGCTCGGACCCCCAGCGTTGCGTAAGCCAGCGGGCTTGCTGCCCAAAGCTGCCTCAGCCAGAGGTTTCATAACAGCGCGGCAGCCGCACAACCCATCTGCCTCTCCGCCGCCGTGGCGGGGACGCGGAACCGGCACTGCGTGGGGACGGACGTGTCCCGTGCAGCCCCAAGCCCCCGCCACATCCCAGAGCAGACACATGTGGGGCCGACCACACCAGCTCCCGCCTGCATAGGAGGGGAGAAGGGTCTCCACTGGAAACCACCGGGGTCAGGAAGCCCCCTGAGGGTACGCTGAGGGAGCCACGGAGATGGCTTGGGCAAACACCCAGCCCTGGCATGGCGCTTCCACCTGAACTTTTCAATCCCAGACACCCCAAAATCGTTGGGTTTTGGTTTCACTGTGCAGGCGCTTTCCATCCGAAAGGCTTCCTGGTAACAATTTCAATTAATTACTCCACTGGTAATTTCCTTCCAGTAGTGTTTTGGCCTCGTGCTAGCGGAGCCCCCGGACCCGCAGCCCTACCCAGATATCTGGGTTATCTGACTTATCATGGGAAACGCTGTCCTGCAGAAGAGGGTCCCCGTGTCATGTTCCCCCCACACCTTTCCTCTCCTTACAAATGACCAATCCCAACCCCCAAAAAAGCCGTCATTCATCACTCAACCCTCTCCCCCACCCTCCTGCCAAGCTTTGGAATCAAACCACCCATAAGGTGCACCGTGGAGGAAGCTGGGGGGTGGTTATAACCCAGTTATAACACAGGTTGCCTGCCAGCAGCCCGGGCACTTGCTGGCCCCAGGGTAAACCCCACCACGTGCCCCTGTCGCGAGGAGGGGATGGGATTAGCTCATCCACGTGAGCAGGTTTACTCCAGGAGCGTGTTGTGACACGGGGACCCAGGAGGTACTGGAGGTGGCTGGTTTCTCCCAGGGTGACCCCAGGGAACTTCTAGGTCAGTGGAAGCCAGATGCCTTCAAGCATCCAGATGTGACCCGGGAGTCAGGACAGAAGCACCAAGCACTGAGGGTGGGAGCAGCACCCCAGGAAGTGGGATGGATCATGAGGGGGGACCGTAAGCCACAACACGGCACCAGCAAGGCTGCAGCTTCCCCACAGGGAGAACTGGAAGAGTAAGCACCCACGGCAAGGAGCAGCAATGTGACAAAAGCAGCTGGGTGGAGGCAAGGCAAACCGTGACCATGTTGGAGACACTTCTGTTATGCACTGGATGGATGGATGGATGGATGGATGGATGGATGGATGGATCAACGAGCAGATGGATGGATGGGTGGATGATGCACGGATGGGTAGATGGCCAGCTATCTCCTCAGAGAAGAACACACTTGGCCACGACACATATTTCTGCATGGTGTAGAAGAGGGGTTGCCAACAGAGCTCTGCAGACTCACAGAGCCTCTCCACAGCAAGCAGAGCAGCATTACGTCCTACCTGCCCCATGGGCCTTGGGGAAGCCCCACCCGAAGCTCTGGGTGATTCTCCCCCTCTGCAGACCACAGCTTTCCTGCACTTCTCTCCAGGAGAAGACAACTTGTGCTGGCACCGACCCCAGTTTCATTGTTCTCTCGCTGTGGGGACCGATAGTTGTTAATGACTCTAGGTGTGATTAATTTTTAACGGCATCATCTTAATTGCCAGGCTATAAATAGACCTCCCCACCCTCTCCCTGGCTCAGCTGCTTTCTCACGTGTTTTACTCCACGTCAGGGGGGATCGCGGTCCCGAAAACCCTCCGCGACTGAGGACATCCCTGTCGCCCACTGCTCCTGCTGTTGGGAAGGGATGTGCTACCCCCTCAGCAGAGGGACAGGGCTTGGAGCTGGGAGTCATGTGGAGAACACCTGATCCAACCAGCCCTGTTCTGACCTCCTGGGTGCCCAGGTCTCCAAAGGGACCCTTGTTTGACGCAATGCCACCGCTCCTCCTCCAACCCTCACTCTAATGAGGGCAGGAAGAGCCAACGAATACTCAGGGTCACTTGAACCTGAGCCTGGCATTGAACTCCTGCCCCAGAAAGCAAAGCCTCCTGGCCTGGGCAAATCCCCTCGGCCAGCCCATCCCGCCTCTCCTCGAGCCGGGGGATTTGTGGGAATTATCCTCCCTCCACCGTCCCCCCAGGGTCCTTCTGCCTCGCAGCCTCCCCTCTGCCTTGCATTTTCTATCCCTTAATGACAGTAAGAAGGGGCACTTTTCCTGTAATGCCGTGGGGATGGGTTGCCTGGAGAAAGCCCGATGCACGGACATATGGGCTACTGCCTGCTCGGAGCACGGGGACAGGTTCTGGGTGGGTCGTGCCAGGGTGGGCTTGGGCAGTCCCTCCGCAGCTCTCTGCACCCCAGGGATGCAGGATCTCACTTGGGATGCAGATCCACATCTTCAGGCCGCTGCTTGGCAAATTAACGTAAATATTCTACTGGCTAATTAAACTTGATTAAGCAAAAGCACAGAGGGCATTGGGCTGGAGTCCGAGCAGCTCCCGGTGAGGCAGAACCGGGACATGGCTCTTGGGAGGGAGGAGGTGAATTCCCTGGGCTGGAGCACCCTGGAAGCTTCCTCATTCTCACTTGAGTGTGGGTGGCTCCAAAACTCTCCCCAGCATCACCCTCCATCCATCCAAGGTGTGGGGCTGGCTCCAGAGGGGTGGCAAGGCAGCCAGGAGCCCGGCGAGATGCTGGCAGGCAGCTCTGCAGGCAGAGGGGATGACAGGCTCATTGACAGGCACCACCACTGCTCCACATTGACACGAGGGGCTCTGAGCCTCACCCCAGCACGGAGGGGCTGCTAAGCCCCCCTCTCCCCTGCATCAGCCCCCCCACCCTCCTGCCAGAGATAAGAAAGGAAGAAGATCCCCAACATGGAGGCGAGCCGTCCGTCCCCTCCCGCGAGGCGCAACAACAGCCTCCTGCCTCCAAGCCTACCAGCAAGCAGGATCAGGCGCCAGGAAAGTAAAATAAGAGCCTAAAAGAGGGTTGTGGGGTTGGCTTTCTCCCTCCCCGGCAGGATTTCTCAGGGGCGCAGCCTGATCAGCGGCCCCACTTACGGGGACGCTTGGCTGCAGCTCTCCAGCTGCGATGACATCGTGTCTCTTCCTATCTCATCACGCTGTTTGCACCACTCTCTCTTCGCAGAGGAGTGGAGCTGAATCATTCTTCCTCCCCCAAACATTCCCAGGCACAAAACAACCTTCCTAGGCGGCCCCTTCCTTCGTGCCCCCCGTCTTTGCTCTCCACTCCTGTGGTGGGATGATGCGATGGGCACCCATCGCACCCAGGGGTCCCTGCACAGAGCAAAGTCTGGAGCAGCTGAGGGGGGAACACAATATGGGGGGGCTTCTTCATCGTGAAACCTGGGTGTCATTGGATGAGAGGAGGGAAAGGATCTGTCCCCATGTCCTAAGCACCAGCACAACGCAAACATCAACCAAGAAGGAGCCACAAGATGCTGCTGGTTGGGAATCCACCAGCAGAACTCGCAGTGGGGCCATTACACCATGGGTTGCCTGAAAGTCCTGGGACCTGTAGCCAGGTGATACTGGGAGGAAAGTGCCCAAAAGTGCCCTGAATTGTCACAAATATGGGGCCCTGTAAAACCCTGCGGACACACAGCTCTTGCAGCAAGCGAGGGAACCTCCCGGCCATGAACAGCGAGGTGTGTGTGGGGGGGGGGTGATGCCTGAGTGTGCAGAGAGCCTGAAACCATGACCCAAGCTGACCTGCACCCTGATAACGAGCAGGGGAAGCCGGGCACCGAGCCTGGCACTGCCACCCCTGGGCACGGTGGTGGCTGCAGAGGGCCAGACAGCGGAGGGAAGCCAGGAAGGTAGGACTGGGAGTTTGCTGCGGGGAAAGAAATGCTGTGAAAAGCACGGAAAGGGATTAAAAAAGACAGAGACGAAGGAGAGCGATGGGAAAAAGAGGATGCAGGAGGGAGAACAGAGGAGAGAAGACAGCCGTGGCCTACAGGGTGTGAATTTTCTCACCGAGCGATGAAGGCAGCGACGAGGCACCAAGCAGAGCAGCGCAAAGCAAGCGGGTATCGGTCCCTACGGAGAGGCTGCGCCCTCCCAGCCCTGGGCTACAGCAGCCAGCACCCCACACAGCACAGCCCCCTGCCCCACATTCCCACTGGCCACACAGGCTGCCCGTCCCTTCCCTTCGGCCGGGGAGACGAAGCTATTCCCCCCAGCATGACCAAGCCCACCCGCGTCCCACCGCACTCCGTGGAGGTGACGCTGGGACCAGAGCTTCGGCTGGGACCCCAGGAAGGGGGAACCCCCTGCACAGTGCCCAGCTCAGCGGGCTGCTTTGCTCCCAGCCACGGCATAGCCGTGCCAGCCACCACGTACGTCTCCCACCGACAGGAACCCGCCCCTTGACGAAAATAGCCCGTTCCACCACCAAAAAAGAGGCAAGAGTCACGGTTTTTTTGCAGGCTGAGGCTCTGCTCCCCCAACCACGACCGTGCCACAGCCACACAGCGTGTGCTGAAGCACCTTGTTCTGCAAGGGGCTTGGAAAAACCAACGTTATTTCCTATCTGAACCAACAGAACCACGGTGCTGTCTCCAAGCGTGCCTCACCGGCCCAAGAAGGGGACAGACGGGGCCGACCGATTTCCCTCCTGCAGTTTCCCCCCTGCAACCTTCAGCAGTTTTATTATTTTTACTATTTCTGTGTAAATCTTCAATGCCAAGACCACCCCAAGCCCAGCAGCTGCGCTTCCCCCTCAGCGACATCCACACCGACGGCTGAGCAACGTGCCAGCTCGCACACCTCTGCTTGCCCAGCCTACACCGGGCCCCCCCTGCACCCCACAAACCTCACTGGAGGAGAACTGGGGAAAATCCCTTCCAGGGTACCAGGGGAGAGGTGCCCAGGCCTTGCTGCAGCTCAGAGGACAGCTTTGCTGGACCATCTCAGGGTATGGTGCCCATGGGAGAGCAGTGTGGAGGCCTGGTGGGGGTGTTGTCCCTGCAGATCCTGATCAGGGCTACCCCCAGCCCCCCGAACCCTAAATTAACTGCTCCTTGTGCTCAAGGGAAAGGGGTGGCCAAGAGCCATCACCTGCACCCCAACACACGCTTTGCCCCAGTTCCCAAGTGAAACACCAGCCAGCGCCCCTCTGCCCTGGCAAGCACTGAGCCCCTCCGCACAGGTTTGGGACCGCGGGCTCAGCTCAGCCCGTGTTCCACCCTTCCCAAGGACAGCTCGCATCCACCCCTGCCCCACGTTCTGCCCTGCATCCCTCCTTGCTCTCACCACCCCGGGGTAGCCAGCACGCCTGTCCCCAAAGGGGCTCCCTGCAGCCAGGCCACCGGAACGTCCCCACCGTACAAGAGCCCCCACAACCCTTACCTGGGTCTCGGAGAGGTTGAGCTGCCGCGCTAGCTCCGTCCTCTCCCTGCCCACCACGTACTGGCAGCGCTGGAACTCCAGCTCCAGGCGATAGAGCTGCTCCGCCGTGAAGGACGTCCGCGTCCGCTTGGGTCGGTCCAGGTCCAGACCTTTGGGGAGCACAATCTCCCGGATCGTCCCTTTGGCATCTGGGAGGGAAGCAAGGAGAAGGACCGTCAGGAAGAAGTCTCCGGAGAGAGGAGAAAAATTAGACTGGTGAAGAAAGGGACTGGGGGAACTGGTGCAAAAATGGGCATTGCTGGGGGAGGAAAAGCTGCAGGAAATACTGGCTGCGCCCCGGGGGGTGAGCAAGGGGGCTCACTGCAGCAGGGGGGGGGTGAAAATCCCCCAAGCCACAGCTAAGAGAGGCGACAGCCCCCACTTGGGTTGTCCCCCCCAGCCCCAACCGCTGCAGGTTTATAAACCTCCATGGCAGGGTAACAAGTCTTCATGAGTTTTGGGGCTGGGGGGGAGAGGGAAATACAAACCAAAAAGCACTGGAGGAAAACAGGGCGATTAATCACCGAAACAGATCCCAAGAGCCAGAAGCAGAAAACAGCTTTATCACGAGGAAGAGTTCAAATTAAATCTTAATTTATTTTTAATTAAAATATTTTTTTTTTTGGTGCTTCCTTGGGAATACTGGGGAGAATTTCTCTCTCTGAAAATTCCCTTCTTTCCCAAGTTATTCTCACTGACAGAGTATTTTATGAAAAGCTCCTACTTTGGGTCAGCTCTCAGGGCGAGTTTGGGAAGTGCTGCACGCCCCGAGCCGCTCATGGCCGTGGATTTTACAAGGCTGGGGCTATGGCTGCCTATGGCTGGATGTGGGGAAACAGAAGCTCCCACATTACCCCCTTCCACGCCACGGGACACCACTTACAGCCCCTCCAAAGGAGCCATGGTTTTCCCACTGACAAAGGATGAGCTCTCCCAGAAAAACCCACGGAGCCCCAAGGGGCCCCGAAATCTGTCCCAGCTCTGTGGGTTGGGATGTGCCCCGACAGGCTCCGTGTGTCAGTTGTGGCACTGGGAAAATGGGGAATTGCCCTCCAAGTTCCTGCTGGACCCCAAACCCTTCATGTGAAGAGCCTGGTTTGGGTAACCCCAGGCACAGAGCTCCCCTTTTCTGCCCAGCAGCTTAAAAAACGGTCACAGAAACCACACTGGATGACTGGCCCCGGTGCCAGACACTGGTTTCGGGACCGCTCATTCCGTGCTAGGAAGAACCCCAGGTCCCCCCACAGCCCTGGCTGGAGGTAAGTTGGGTTTTCCTCTTTCTGGCTGACTCAGGCATGAAAGGATTATAAAACTGCTGGGGTAGGAAGGGGGTAAATAAGGAGGAGCAGTGCAGGAGGGGATGATGGAGCTGGGGATGGCAGGAGAAAGGGAGCAAGCGCAGACTTGGAAGAAGGACCCCCACTCCTGAAGCCGCTTTCCCACTGCTCTGCCATGGTACATGGCAGAGGTGCCATCCTGGGAGCACTGGGGCCACAGAGGGAGGACCAGGGTGGGAGAGGGTCCGGTGGGCTCTGCTCTACACCATGTCCCACAGGCGGGCACTGGGCTGTTGGAAAAGAAGGGATTGTAGGTGTCTTGGAGGGATCTTTGGCAGGGCATCTTTGGGGAGAGCGGGACACCAGCCTGGGAATCATTTTGCGAGGGAAAGATGGAGATGATGCCCCAGCCCACGTCCACACTCCCGCATCCACGCTATGGCCCCCCGACACAACAACAGCCGGGGCTGCCAGCAAGGAGCAGCGAACAGACGCTCATGCTTCCCAGCCGCAGCTGCAAGGATCTGCCCCTCCACCCTCGCCGCTCCGTACGGCGCTGCCAGCCTTATTCCGGGTATTATTTATTGTTATTCCCCCCCTGGCAGCTGGGGAATGGGGCCGGGGGGGTGAAGCAGCACAGCACAGGGGGAAAGGGGTGCAGCCCGTGGTGCCAGCTTGGCAGGACAGAGGAAAAACCCCGAGCCCCAGCCCCGGCTGCTGCGGCACAGGCAGGTCGCAGTCCCTACTGCATGCTGCAGACCATCCGTGTAGGGTTTGGGGGGCCTTTGGGTCTCTCCCCCCAGCATGCCAAGAAGGGCACAACACCATCCTGTATCGGGAACCCACTCCAAAGAGCCTTTCCCCATCAACTGATGGATCCCAGAGCCACAACACCTGCCAGGTCCTGCCACGGCTTCCCCGGGGTTTGCCATCCCCAGGGGGACCGAGGTGCCAGGTTCAGCTCTCAGGGACCAGGCTACGCCCCATGTCCCAGATGAGGTCGGGGGCTGAAATAAGAGGTCTAGTGCTGAGGATCGGCATCTTCCCTGCCTCAGCACCTAAATACAACAAGGAGGGACAGGCAGACCCGAGCGAGGGGGTGCAAGAGAGAAAAAGGGAGCAGGCAGCAGCTTTGGGGTGCCAACCCCCAAGCTGGAAAACAGGGATTTTACATCCCATAGTCGCCGCAGCACAGCACAGGCGGCCCGGAGGGACGCATCCTGCACAGCAAGGCAGGCAGCAGAGCCAGGCACACGCCAATACACCCTGTGCACGCTCGTGTGTGTGTGTGTGGGGGGTGTTGTCCTGCACCGACATGGCTGCCAGGCCGCTTGTGGGGCGCACAGCCATAGCCAGCCCCAAACACGGTAACACCCATGTGCCCCCGCCCTGCCGCAGAGGCTGCTGCGGCCACGGTGGCATGCACGCCCCACGCTCGCTTGGGGAGCACAGGGCTCCGCAGCCCTTCTCAGTGCACCCCAAACAGCACCAGCCCCCCTCCTCCTGCCCCGAGCTCCCTGCACCCACATTCACCCCCCAGGGAACAGCACCAGGGCAGCCCCTGGAAGGTGATGGGCAGGAGGGGGCTGAGCACCCCGGGATCTGCACACCCCCCCCCTTTTCCAGCCGCTCCCGGGGCTGCAGCGGGACCAGCGCCGGCGCAGCCTGGGTCTTCTACCCACCGGCGGCGACTCCTTGTCCCGTTAATCCCCGCTAAGGACCGACCGGTCTGCACCCCCCACCACCCCACGGCTGTACCCGTGGCCGACGGACCCCGCCAGCACCGCGGCCTCGACGGGACGAGGATGCCCGGCGTTGGCAAAGCCGCCCCATCGCTTCGGCCGGAGGCTCCGTCCCGCAGCACCGGGCTGAGCCCGGCCGGACAACCGGGCACCAAGCCTCCCAGGGGGGCCAGGGCACGAAGGACCCCGCCGCTTCCCAACCGGCTCCCGACACTCCCGAGAGCCCCGTCCCCACCCAAAGCACGGGGGAAGGAGGCAGCACCGGGGAAGGAGGCAGCCCCGCGGCACCGGCTCCGCTCCCGGTCCCTGGTCAGAGGGGGAAGACGGGGCGCAGATGGCGGGCGGGGGGTGATGCGGCCCGGGGCCGGCTGCGAGATGACGAGGAGGGGAGGGGGAGCGGTTCGTGCGGCACCCACAGCCGGCTCCCCCTCCCTGAGCTGGGGGAGGCATTCAAAAATATTTTTAAAATACCTAATTTATAAAATAAATACACATTGACAGGCCCCCCCCCCCCCCCCCGCACCTTGCGGAAACATCAGCCGGAGGCGCTTCCCCGGCACCGACCCCTACCCCAGGAGCGGGACCCCGGCCGGGGAGGGTCGGCAGCCGGCGGGTGGGTGGCCCCGCAGACCGGGTCTGTCCCTCCCCACGTCCCCCCGCTCTGTTTCGGTGCCGTTCCCGTTTATTTGCGGCCTTTCTCCCCGCCACCATTTTGTCCGCGCCGTGGCGGCTGTGGCAAGATGGTGAGACCGGCCGCTCTCGGGCGAGGGTCCCCGGGGTGGGGAGATGGGGGGACCCTGCCCCAAGCCAGGGTACCAACCCCCGCGTCGCTGCCAGTCCCGGGCCCGTCGGGGCAGCCACGGTAGGGCCGAGGCCGGGCGGAGGAGAGGCCTGACCCCGGCCTGACCCCCGCCGGGGCTGCGGCAGCCAAGACCGGCCTCGGCGACCACCGAGGAGCGGGGAACGCATCGGGCGAGACCCCGGGACCGGGTCCCGAGTGCTGCCCGCTTCCCCCGCAGAGGTGCCCGGGGAGGGCTCGGGCTGCCACAGCCGGGCTGTCGGCGATAGGTGCCTATCGCGACAACCGCCAGAGAGGCTTCGCTGGACAGCGGGGCTGTTGGCGACCCGGCCGCCAAACCGCTCCGCAGCCCCGGGCGCGCCAGGATGCCCGAACCGAGCCGTGCCAGGCCGCGCTCACGGTGAACGGGCAGGACTCGGCTCAGGCCCCGCAAAGGCCGAGCGAACGAGCGAGGGCACGGCCGAGCCAGGGCCGCGGCCCCGGTCCCCACCGCCCTTGCCCGGGCGCTGAGCTCCAGCCGGGGCGAAGGCCGGGCGGCCTCGGCCCCGCTCACCGAGCGGCCGCCGAGCTTCTCGGGGCTCCGGTTTTGGGGGCGGCGGAGGAAGGGAGCGGGGAGACACACACGACACGCTGAGCATCACCAGCGCGGCCCCGGGGAGGGCCCGGGATGGAGCCGCGCTGCCGCCCCGGGAGCCCCGAGCCGGGGAGCGCACGGTCCCTGCCCGCCTGCCGCACCCCCGCCGAGGCAGCCCGAACTTTGGGGGTTCGGTAACAACCCGGCTTATCCCGGAGAGCCCCGGGCCGGCAGCGGGGAGGGATACACTGGCTCCGGGTCCCGCCGTGCCCCGAGCCCGGGGCGAGCCCGCCGCGTCCCCGCATCCCGGGCGGGTGACGTTGTTGTTATAAAGGGGGGAAAATAAAGCGGAAAAAAAAAATAAATAGGAAAAAAATAACTAGCCCCTCACTCGCCGCCGCTCCGTGACGCTTTTCTCCTGCGACAACGCTCTAGCAGCGAAGCCGATGCCTTTTCGCCCCTCTCCCGCCGCCTCCGCGTCCCCCCGCCGGGGCTCAGCCGGACCGGGAAGGTCCGTCACCCCGCGGCTGCTTCCCCGGACCCCCGCTCGTCCCGGCCGGGCACGCACGGCAAACCCGGCTGCGCTTCCGACCCCGTTCCCGGGAGCCGCACGGCGGAACGGGCTGGGGGACCGGGCCCGGTGCCCTGCCGCACGGAGAGGAGCCGGGGGAAGCCGCGGCGGCGGGGCCGGGAGGACGGAGCTCGCCGCCGGCCAGCGCCCGGGAGCGGTCGGGGATGCGCTGGAAGCGGTGCCGGGGAAGGGGGACGGGGGAATAAAGCATCCTTCTCCCCCAGCCCGCTGCCACCCGGCCTCGGGGCGCGGAGCGGGGACCCGGCAGGCGGTGGCGAGCGCAGCCGGGAAGTGCCCCGGTGGGGGAAGCGGAGAGCGGGGCCCGAGGACCCTTGTCCGTACCTCGCACCAGGATGCGGCGGCAGTAGTCCGCCTCGCCGGCTCCCGACGGACTCTCGCTGTCCGGGGCGCACTCCTTGGAGGAGCCGGGGCTGACCGCCGACGTTCCCGGGATGTCCTTGAAGCCGCTGCCGCCGCCTCCGCCGCGCAGAGCGCTCTCCAGCTCCGCCCGGGTCGGCGCCTTCTCCCGGGCCCGCCCGGTGGCTGCGGGCTCGGCCAGCAGTACGGGGCTCCCGCCGGGCTCGGCCCCTCCATCGCTCATCCCTGCGGGCGCCGCGGCGGGATCAAACATCAGGAGGGAGAGAGAGACAGAGAGAGGGAGAGAGGAGGCAAGACTAGGCGGGGGGGAGGGGAGCCCCCCCCACCTTCCCCAGACCCCTTCCCCTCCCCGCCCCTCCCCGGCTCCCCCCCCCCGCCCCCCCCCGCGAACACCCCCCCCCGGGGCTCAGCGCCCCAGCTCACCCCCATGGCCGGAGACCGCCCGGGGGCCGTCGCCCTTCCGCCTTTCCGCGGCGGAGCCAGCCTTCTCCCACCCGGGGGGCTGGCATTTAAAACGCAGCCCCCCCCCCCCCCTCCCCGGCCCTGCTCTACCGGCCGGGGGTGGTGCCGGGGTGGGGGGTGCTGAGGAGGAGGGGGGACGGCGGGACCCGTCGGGGCGTCCCGAGAGGGTGGGAGAGGGGTAAAAAGGAGTTAAAAACTTTGACAGGCGGCTGAGCTGCCCCCCGGCACCCCGCTATCCCTCCGTGCCCTCCCCAGCTCCACCTCCCGCGGCACCTCGCTCCGGGCAAACTTCAGGCGCTCCGGCCGCCGCCGCTGCCCTTCCATGGAGCGCCGGTCCCGGCGGGGAGGAGAGCGGCGGGGAGGCGGCGGGAGCGGGCGAAGGAGCCGCCGGTGCCCGGGCTCGCCGCGCTGTGCTGGGATTCGCGTGCGGGGAAATCAATACCGAGAGAAGGAGGGATGGGGTGGGGGGGAGATGTGATTTTAGGGGAGGGGGAGCGGAGGGGGAAAGGGAGGCCGAGGGGAGGGAGATGCGGAGGAAGCAGGCGGGGGTGGGACCGGGGAAGAAGACGGGGCCCGTATTCCTCCGGCCCGGCCCTCCCCCGCGCCGCCGCCGCCGCCGCTCTCTGCGCATCCCCCGGCCGCCGCCGGAGCCGGGAGCGGGCGGCCGAGCCCCCGCCGCGGCGGGGAGCGGCTCGGGATGCGTGTGGGGGAGGCGGTGGGAGGAAAAGAGCGATTTTAAATTAACGGCCCGGCACAGACGCAATTTCCTGCTCTCCCGGTCCGTGATACCGATTGGTAAACAAAGAGCCCCTCGGCGGCCGCTGCCCGGCCCCGGGAGTGCGGGCAGCGCGGCGGCAGGGCCGGGGGCGGCGGCTCGGGGTCCCGTTCCCGCGGCGGGGGTGCCTTCTTCTCGGGGGGCTCTCCCGCGGGGACCCCGCCTCGGCGCAGAAGGGCCCGCCGAGATGGAAAAATAAAGAAATAACCCGGCCCGGTCCTATCGCTCCCTCTTCTCCAGCCAGCCCCTCTTCGCCATGGTACCCCGCACCCTGCTAGTCCGGGGGTCTTCGCTGCTATCGGAGTTACCCCACCGCCTCCCCGGTATCAGGAAGCGGGGGACCCCCACAAACACTCCTGCTTCGGTACAGTTGACGACCCCCATTATCCCCCCGGTGCTGACTCTGGATCCGACACCCTCACCGGGACCGGGGCGAGAGAGGGACGGGGTCCCGGGCGGCCTTCCCAGGCCGGGGGTCCTGGATAGCTCCCCCGCCTCGGGGGACTCTGTGTCCGCCGTTCTCTGCAAAACCCGGTAGAAAAGCGGCGGCGATGCCTCACCCCGGTGGAGCGGGCGGGGGCGGGCGGCACCCCTCTTCTTCTCGCCCCGAATCCCCTCAAATCGAAGCGGTTGTAATGACGGTGGATTAAAAATAAATAAATTAGCTGTTAATCCAATTGCTGAGAGCCCAGCGTCCCCGAGAGCTCAATCCCCGGCGACCGGGACCTCACGAAGGACACACCGGGGCTCCGAACCCCCCGACACCCACCCGGGCTCCGCCGCATCCGTAGCGCGGGGCTGTGGCGGGCTCGGTCGGCGCTGGACCGTCCCGGAGGGGTCTTGGTTCGTCCCGGTTCTCCGAAGGGAGATCCCGGCCGAGGCAAGAGGAACGGGGAGTTCAAGGCCTCCGGTTTGCCCTTGGGCTGGGGTGGGCCCCGAGGGTCCGTGCCTGCGGCAGCCGGTGCCCATCCATCCCCGAAACAACCGGAGCAGCGCGGGGCAAATAGAAATAGCTTAGCGGGGAAAAGAAAATAAAATAAAAAAGAGAAAAAAATTATATTATTAAAAAAAAAAGCAGAGAAGGAGGGAGAAAATAAAATGCAGCAAACGAATAACGCGGAGCAGGGGCGGAGCGGGGAGCCGGGACGCGGCCGGGCGGGTGCGGAACAAGGGCCGAACCGGCTCCGCGGAGGGCCGGTGGCCCCGTCCCGGACCCTCGGCTCTGTGGGGCCGGGAGGGGCGAGCGGGGCCCGGCGGCGGGATGGAGCCCCGGTTCGGGTGGACGCTGAAAAGTGGCAACCGGCTCCGCGCTCCCGGAGCTGCGGCGGGGCCGGGCCGGGCTAAGGCCGGGCAACCGGGATCCGCTCTCCTCGGCAGCCGGGCCGGGCTGGAGGCTGGTTCATTCATGTCGTGACATTGGCAAACGATTTTTAACGAAAATCAGGGAAAACACCCCCGACCTAAACCCACCGTCCGCCCCGCAGAGGCGATGCCCGGCGGCCACGCGTGGGGAAGGGCTCCGGGCCAGTCTCCAGGGGGGAAAGGCGAGGGCAGCCGCCCTTTGGGACATATTCTAACGAAACATCTTCCCTCCGCCCAGCCTCGGCACCGGGCGGCAGCTCGGGACGCGGTATAACCGGGCGAGAAGCGTCCCCGGAGCCCGGTCAGCCGCCGCCGCGCCCCACGTCCCTCACCCGCGGCTGCTGCTCTCTTACTGCTATTTCCCTCGTTTCGGCCAATGCTAAAGTTAATAATAATAATAATAATAATTAATATTGATAATAATACATCTGCTGCGGGCGGGTCTGAGCTTGCGGGGGAGCGGAGGAAGGAGATACGCGGGTGCGAGTCGGCGCCGCCGCCGCCGCTCCCGAGAAGCAGAACCGAAGGGCTCGGCGCTGCTCCGCGGGCTGCGCAGGGTGGAGCGGAGCCGCCGCAGCCTCTGCCTGCCCTGCCTTGTCACGACACATCGCCATAGTCGCGATAGGAATCCAAAATTATGCTGCTTGTCGTGACGATACGGTAACGACCGTTGGTGCCTTTGTGTTCCCGCCGCTGTCAGTGCCGTTAGCGATGGGTTCAGTGTTTATTGTTGCTGCTGTTGTTTCTCTCCCGCCCGGGCCGTGCGGGGCAGACCTCAGCCCGGGGAAGCCCGGCCCGACCCCGTTTCCACCCGCTCCCCATACCGCTGCCGGGCCCTCCCTGAGCCGCCGCCCCGCTTCCGCTCCGGGGGTGCGGTGAAGGGGCAAACATCATCCCCCCACATCCCCCCGAAAAAAAAAGGGAGAGAAAAATTCCTTCATTTTCCCGTTTTACGCCGGGGCGAAGGGCCCCGTTCTGCCGCCCAGAGCTCCGCGGGCCCGGCTGGAAATGAAGGTAACGCGGGGCCGGCCCGGTGCCCGCCCTGTTCCGCACGGCTGGGCTGGGCTCGGCTCGGTGGGATCGCGATTTTCCGCTCCCACGGCCCACGCAGGCGGCCTGCGGGTCCCGGTGCCGGGCTGCGGGCGGGGATGTCGCCCGGGAGCGGAGCCGGGGCTTCCCCGCACCCGCCAGCCCCGGAGAGTCCCGGCCCGCCGGGCTCATGCCAAGCACAACAGCGGGGACCCTCCTCTACCGTTCCCACCCCACAAACGAACGTTCTTCTCCGGGAAGACCCCCGGGGCCCTGCTCCCGGCTCGGGGACGCAGGGCGTCCCGGGCGCGGCCGAGCCTGTCGTGTTCCTCCGGCCCCGGTGCCGGAGCAGCGAGGCCGCGGCTGGAGGAGACCGGAGAGCCGGGCCCAGGCCAGGGCAGCGCGGCGGAGCACGGTAACCGCTTGCGGGGCATCCGCGGACACAGGGAAGGGGTGTGAAAACACGGGGAAGGGGCGGGGGGGGGTGGGCACGGGTAAGTGTGCAGAGACACGGGGGAAATGGGGAGGGGGGGGGGCTGTGCGTGGACACCGGGTGGACACGGGTGGATACGGGGGAACCATGCAAAGAGACGGGGAAAACGTGGGTGGACACGGGGAAAAACGTACAAGGGACTCGGGGGAAATGTGCGCGGACGCGGGTGAAGGTGGATGGATACGGGGAAGATGTGCACGGCACGGGGAACCGCACACGGGCACGGCGGGGGGAGGTGGAGAGGGGGGGAGACGTGTAGGGACGCGGGGGAGATGCGCACGGACACGGGCGAACGTGCAAGGACACGGGGAGCCGTGTGAGGACACCGGGTCAGTGTGCGTGGACGCGGGATAAACGCGCAAGGGAACGAATGAAACGTGCCACGGACGCGGGGGGAGGGGGGTCTGGGGGAACCGGTGAGCGGGCGCTGGGAACATGCGTGGGTACAGCGGGGGTGTGCGCGGGGAGTGTGACACGGCGTGACCCTGCCCGCCGTTGCGGGGACACGGGGCAGCCCCGCGTGGGGACAGCGCGGCCGAGCACCTCTCCCTTCTTGTGGGAGGGGGGTAGAGGGTGTTTGGAGGGGGGGGGAGGGGTGTTGGCTGTTCGCCCGTTTGTTTTGTTTTCACAGCCAATTAGGTATCCAATTACCCGACACGGCGGCGCGCAGACACGCGTGAACGTGCGTGGACACACCGGAGCGGAGCACTGGAACGGGTGAGCGCGCACGGCCGCCGTGCCACCGCGCACGGCCGCGGGTGGGTGCGCAGGACCACGGTGCCACCGCGCACGGCCGCGGGTGGGTGCGCAGGACCACGGTGCCACCGCGCACAGCCGCGGGTGGGTGCCAGGGCCACGGGTGTGGGTGCGCAGGACCACGGTGCCACCGCGCACGGCCGCGGGTGGGTGCGCAAGAGCACGGTGCCACCGCGCACAGCCGCGGGTGGGTGCCAGGGCCACGGGTGTGGGTGCGCAGGGCCACGGGTGTGGGTGCGCAGGACCACGGTGCCACCGCGCACGGCCGCGGGTGGGTGCGCAGGGCCACGGTGCCACCGCGCACGGCCGCGGGTGGGTGCGCGCAGCCCCGCCGTGCCCGCGCACACGCTTTACACGCGTGGGTGTGCGGGGCTTGCACACCGTGCCCGGGTGGAACTTCCCGCGGGCAGAGCCGCGGGCAGGGCTGCGGCGTGTCCCCGGGCGCGGGCACGGGTGGGTGCAGGAGGACACGGTGCCACTGAGCACGGGCCCAAACAGCCGCGCGTGGGCACGATGGCACCGTGCGCGGGCACGGGTTGGCGGCCACGGACGGAGTGTGACGGGCTGCAGACAGGGCTGTACGTGTGCGCCGTGCCCTGACAGGGTGCCCAGCCCGTGGGGTCCCCCAGCTGCACCCCTCTGCAGCGCTGCGGGGCATTTTTGCCGCGGATGGGTGCGTGTCGCTCTCCCCGGGGCTACCCCCGCCGGTCCGGGACCGGGCCCCGGGGCTGCTCGCCGAGACACGCGTGGACTGGCGTCCACCCACCCCGGGCTCCGGAGGCTGCTCCTGGGGCTCCGCAGAGCGCTGGGGGTCCTGGGGGCACCCACCCCGTCCCGGGCCCTCCTGGGGGTGCCCAGTCAAGACGTGTCCCCCTCTCCGGTTCCCCGGCAGCGCTGATTTCGTTAGAGGAGCCGACTGTCCCGGGCAGCCCAGGGTGGCCCCGGGAGCGGGCGGGCGGGGGACACCCTTCCTCGGGTGGGGGGTCACCTGTACCCGGTCCACAACCGCTCCCACACCCCGCCGGCTTTCCCCGCGGGTGGGTGCGCTTCCCTCCGCCCGGCCCCGCGCATCCGCTCTGATACAACGAAATCTAAAGAAATCAAACGAAATCAAACGAAATCAGGGCGGGCCGGTACCACAGCACCACCGGCACGGCTGGTTCCATTCCCCACCAGCGCCCCAGCCCGTCGGCACCGGGGATTCCGGTCCAGCACCCCGTCCCGGGCGGCAGCACCTCCTTCCGCCGGGCACCCCACCCCAAACGAGTCCACGGCGGCGGGGCCACCTCCACACGGGGAGTGGCTGGGGCCGGGGACCCCAGACCCTTCCTTGCTCCTGGGATCCTCTCCCCCAACATCCTGGTTTCTGGGGTTCCTGTCCCTCCTCATGATCCCAGCTCCCGCCGTTCCCACTTCAGGGATTTCAGCTCCGGGGACCCTGGTCCAGGCAGCACAGTGGTCCTGGCAGAGGTCTGGCCCCGCGGAGCCCCGCAGCCTGGCCCAGCCCCAGTCCCGAGCATCCTGCCAGCGGCTGGAATTGAGAGAAAAATAAATCACGGGTGTGGGGAGTGAAGAGCTCAGACGGACACGGGGCAGAGTGAGGTGCTGAAGGAAACGACACTAGCACCCACAGACACCCCGCCCAGGTCCCCAGGATCCCATGGGGCAGGATGGACCCTCAGACCGTAGCATGTGGGGTGGGGGAGGTGCGATGGCTTGTCTGTGTCCTCCAGCTGCACCACACGCAGAGGCTGCGTTATCGGTGCCTCAGTTTCCCCTCTCCAAGACCACTCAAGACCCGTGGGGAAGGTGATGCAGCCACAAGCCCCCCTGCCTACCCTCAGCTCCAGCCACATCCTCCTGCTAGGGAGCCTGGCACAGTCGGTGCCACCCCACCCCACCCCCCTCCAACGAAGGCTGGAGGCACATGGTGTCCACAGATCAGCATCATTGCTGGAAACATCCCCAACAGAGCCCAGACCAACACAGGATGTGGAGTCACAAGCTATGGGCACTGGGAAGGCATCCAAAAGCGGGGAGCAGCAAGGCAAAGGAGCACAGACAGGTCTCGGGGCTCAGCTTGTCCCAGGGCAGCCACAGGTTCTTTTGCACCAGAAGATGCTGCTCAGCGTTTTGTCGCGGTTTCTGGTTCACCTGCTGCCCTGCACATCACCCTCTGCCCTTCAGCTGCACCCAGCCCGGGGGGCTTACCCCCCACCCTGGCCAAGGCAGACATGCAGTGAGGGGGAGTGGGGCTGCAGGGACCCACGGGTGACAGGGTGTCAGTGCTGCTGGCACACCGCGTGACACCAGATGCACAGAGGAGGGTGTGATCGCAGCCCCGGGGATCTGCCACCCCGTTTTCATAACCTTGATCTTTCAGGTTTCCCCAGCTCTGCTGGAAATCTCACCCCCCTCTCCCCCAAACCCCCAGGGTCCCCCAAGGATGCTCACTGTGGGGCCCCAGGACACTCACTGTAGGTCCAGTGCCTGCCCACCCCCCCCGCCCCCCCCACCCTCCCCAGCCTGCACACAGAGCTGCTCTCAGCCGCAGTAGCCAACATGTGTCCCACTCTCCAGGACCCAGTCCTGCCCCACAAGCCCCCATAACCACTGCACACAGGCAATGCTGGTTAATGAGCATCACATTAATGTAGTTTGGGACCTTGATGCACCTCATCCATGGACCCCTGGGGTGCTCCTGGGGGTTCCCACAGTGGCCCTGGCTGTGCCAACTATCCCAGCAGTCATGGGGAGGCCCCAAGGGACCCCCATAAATCTCCACTGCTGTCAGGGGGAGCAGTGGGGTCCCCCCACAGTGGTGGGGCTGGGTGGGACAGACAGTGCCAGGGTCCCCTGGGTTTGCAGGGTGACAAAATCCCGGGCAGAGAAAGGAGAGGAGGGGTGCTGGGCAGGACTCATGGGAGCTCCCACAGCGTGTGGGGGTTTGGTGTGGGCACCGCAGAGGGGCCATGCGGCTTATCGGGGCTGGGGGTGGTGAGCACCATCCCCTCTACCCCACTGGTCCCAGCCCAGCCCCCGCGTGACCTCAGCCACGAGGTGCAGCCACGTGCCAGGAACCGGGCAGCGTGCGTGACACGGGGATGGGGAGGGGGGTGGGGGATGGGGGGCACACACGGGGTGTTCTTCCCCACCCACGCCCATTGCCACTGACTCGGGCCCCATCAGGTCCCACCGCAGGACGAGCCTCGCCGCCCCCCAGCCCGCAGCTAGCGGTGACCTACAGCTCCCGATGAGGATGGCGGGGAAGAAGCGGGATGGGCTCAGCAGATGCTGTGGAGAGCGCTAAACCTCGCCGCGGGAGGACGTGAGAAGCGCCGGCGCTGGGATGGAGGAGAGGTGGCCCTGGCAGGGGGGACCCTCAGGGTGGGCTCTGAGCAGGGTGGGGGCTCAGCTGCCGGGGTAGATGCTGGGAAGCACAGAGGCATCCCAAGGTGGGTGGCACGGCATTACCCCCCACACCTCTTGTTTTGGCGTAGCGGTGGCACCCCCCATCCCACGCCACTGGCACCGACCCGCTGGGTTGGTGCTGATGAGAGCTGATGCTGCTGGCAGGGACCAGGACGCGGGGCAGGATGAGGCCACATCCGCACCGGGGCCATCACATGGAACGGGGTGGGCTCACAGCCCACCGTGCTGGCAATAACCATCACAAGAGCCATCAGCATCACTGCCACATGGAGTCCAGCCAGGCTCACGCTAGGGGACAGCTCTGCCAGCGCTGGGTGAGGGCAGGGAGCCCAGCCCCACGTCCCCCTCCGCCGTCCCCGGGATTACTGCAAACAGTAAATCACAGCGCGGTAATTTATCCGAGGAGAAATGCCTGGCACATTTCTGCAAAGTCCTCTGCCCGATGGCAAATCCGTGGCCCCCGGTTCACCTTCCGACCTGCCCTTATTCCCTCGCTCTGCCTTTACACCATGTGACGGGGGGATTTGGCTTAACGTGTGTGTCGCCGCGCAGAAGGGAAGGAGGAGAAGGAGCTCAGAGGGCCGGGAGGTAATCGCTGGCTCCCTGCCCACGGTGTGGGGCTGCTCCCGCGCCCGTGGGGATGGATTAAGGCATGTGTGCACCCCAGTCCCCTCCAGAGCCCTCCCCACATCCCCAAGTCCCTCCCGTGGGGGTCAGGCTCAGGTTCGGCGTTACAGCCACAATCCTTCGCCTCTCCCTCTGCACCGCCTGCTCCCTCCTGCCCCTGCACTGCTCTCCTTCCCGGTGGGATGTATGTCTTGTAACTGGTGGGACCTTCCCCTCACCCTCTTCCCTCCAACCCCCCCGGGACCAGCCTGCACCAGTTGCGTTGCCGGGAAGAGCCGGCATCTGGCACGGCCGGCCGGCGGCAACTCACGGGGCCAGACGTGTGCATGTCAGCCAGCAACATCTGCCCCAGCCCCCCCCCCCCCAGCAGGACACTGTCAGGAGGGGCCAGCTGGAGCAGCCCGGATGCCCTGGGAAGAAGGGAGGCGGGGGGGTGGGCAAGAAGTAATTAACTTCAGGCTGGGGAGAAGCGGGAGGGAGGGAAGGGATGCGCATGGGGACCCTTCTCCAGGCCAAGGACTCGGCTGGGAGGCCGTGAGCAGCGTGGGCGCAGGTGGTGGAGGAGGAGGAGGGTTCCTCAGCGGTGGGGTCAGAGGGCTCAGCCATGGAGATACCGTGAAAAGGTGATTTCCAGCCAGAGGGAGGGACCTGCCCAGGTCACCCAGCTCCATCGCAGCTCATCTGTCTGGGCTTGTAGTTTGGCAGACGACAGAGGTTTAACCTCGCTGCTGCCAGATGCTCCGAGGGATCTCGGCGAGGAAACAGTGGCTGCTGCTATGGGCTGAGGAGGGGGATACCTGCCCACCACCCTGCCTGACACCTGTGGGTTCAGAGATGCTCCCATCCCTATCCTATCAGATACCCCAATGTCCCCCAAAACTGGTGTCTCCATCTCCCAGTGCAGGAAATCAGCTGCATGAGCCCCTGACTGGTGTAAACTGGGGTGCTGATACCTGCTGGCAGGAATTGCTGAGTGCTTCCAGCAATAAACCTGGGTGACTGCTCCAAAGCCGGGGACCTGGTCACTGTTGGGGTTCCCCACTGTTGTCCCCTCCAGCCCGACTGTGTCCCTCAGCTCTCTGTCCCAATGCTGCAAGTGGGAGCAGTTCTGCAGGGTCACTCCTGCCCGGTGCCAGGTCTGAGCCCCCCCAGTTCTGCTTCCCCCTATGTCAGCACTGCCCCTCACCACAGACCTGGGGGTGGGCTGGGGACCTCCTGAGGTCTCTGCTCCAAGGACAAACCACCCAGATCAGCTTGTTCAGGTCCCTGTCCTGCCCTGTGTGGGTACCCCTTTGGCCCCCAGGTCCTGGGCCATCATGCCACAGCAAAGCCTTATTTTTCCTTATATCAAGGCAGCCTTTTGATTTCTGCCTCCTTTGCCCCAGCCCTGCCACCGGGCTCCCCAGGGAAGGGTTTGGTTCCAATGCAGCAGGGTGGCTGCAAGGTCCCCAGTTGTCCCCACTGTGGCTCAGCACCCCCCTGCCCAGTCTCTCCACCGACCTCAGGGCACTTTGTGGGCATTTCTCGGGCGTCCGGAGCACCAGCAGGACAGGGAACCATGGTGCTGGTCCCAGTGCTGGGCAAGGGGAACCATCGCTGCCTGGTGCTCCCATGGGGGACACCAGCCTTGTCCCTCCTCCCTGAATGCACCCAGTGAGCACCAGTGAGCTGTTGTGGGGGGGTGTCTCTGAATCCCTTCCCACTGTGCCATGTCCAGCTGCCACCTTGCCTGGAGACTGTGGGAGGAATGGGGACAGGGACAGGGATGGGAATGGGGTGGGGATGGGATGAGGATGGAGACAGGGATGGGATGGGGATAGAAAGGAATGGGGATGGGAATAGGGATGGGGACACGGATGAGGACAGAGACAAGGATGGGGACAGGGATAGGGGTGGCAATGGGACAGAGGCAGGAACAACCTCCCCACACGCAGTCCTGTGAGCTGAGGGGGCCCTGCTCTTCTTTTGGGGACATCGCCCCCTGTTCTCACTCTGGGGAGATTGCCTATCTGCTGACAAACCTTTCCTGCAGCTGTCCCACCAGCCCGCACCCACAGGACCATCCTGGGCAGGATGCTCACGCAGGGCAGGAGGCAGCACCACCAGTGGGATGCGGCACTGGGAGCTGCAGGACCAGGAGGACTCCCCCGAGGAGGATGAGGGTCTGTGCCACCCTGAGAGCTGAGCAGGAGGGAGATCAGCTGGAAACACGGCTGGCAGCTCGGGAGGTCGGAGCACAGGAGGAGGGGCTGGCTGCCTCTCCCACGCCCCGGCACAGCAGCTCGCTGCCTCGGTGCATCACGAGGAGCAGCGGAACAGGCAGGTAAGGGGGGGATTAACCTCCCCCCAGCCCCCAGCCCCCGAGCCGTGCTCTGGAAGCTGCAGCCCCCCGTTCCCAAGCGCCGTCTGAGCTCCCGGCCGAGGCGCTGGCCGGTGGTGTCCGGCAGCCAGGTGGCCGCAGGGTGACATCTAACGGCAGCGGGCCGGGAGGGGACACGTCTGGGGGCTGCAGCTTGTGCAGGCGAAGCCCACCCAGCCCCAGCTCCTTGTCACCCACTGCCTCTGCCCAGGAGCCGAGGGGACAGGCGTTTGGCCGGGGGGCACCTCTGCCCTCTTGCGAGCGGCCTGATGAGACACACGCTGGGAAGATGGGGTGCAGTGACCGTGGGGGGCTCTGAGCATCACGTTCCCCCACCCCCTGCCAGTCCGAGCCATCGCTCCATGGTTGCCACAGGCTTTGAGGGATTGCATGAAGGGAACAGGGACACCATCACACCCCCAACACGACAGAGTGCTCGGGGTGAGCCAGCCCTGCCCAGCCCCACGGCTACCCAGTTCCCCTCTGCCTCTCCCTTCCCAAAGCTCATCCCAACAGACATTGCTCTGGTTTTACAGCACACAGGGAGATCCCGGCAGGCAGGGGGTGGTGGTCGTGGTAGGGGGGTGGGACAGTGGTGATGGAGATGCTGCCCCCCAGCTCACATCGCCACCAGGAGAGTTTATTTCATTTGCTTTCTGGGCTTTTGCTGCTGGAGAGCTTGCCAGTGCCTGGCAAGCAGGGAGCATGCCCAGTGTGAGAACAACATCCACAGCAGGGAACAGGGGGGCAGAGGGGTTGAGGGGGTATGGGGACCAGACAGTTATCCCCGAGCTGGTGGCTGCCATCTCGACCATGGGATGGGAGTGATGGCACCGGCTGCCTGGCTCCAGCCAGACCTGGGCTGCTACAGTTGCTCTGGGCTAAAGAGCCACATGCTTAAGAAGCTGCATTCATCTGGAAAAGGTGGGGACTAGTTGGGGACGCCCTGCCCACAGTGGGGCCAAAGGAGCACCCAGAGCATTGTCCAGAGGGGCCAGCACCATGTGCACTGTGAAGCCCCTCCGGGATGAGGGTCCCCACGAGGCTCTGCCTGCTCCTCCGGCCCGATCCCCAGCTCCAGCAACGATGGCCAAGCATTCCAGCCAGACCCATGTCCCCCACCCAGGTGCTGGAGCAGTGCTGGGATGCTGTCCAGCCCAATGCACCCTGCAGACCCCCCACGGAGATCCTCTGGGAGCTTGGGGTGGGTGGTCCTTACAGCTAACCCCAACTGAGGGCACCCACCTGCTCCTGCTCCCGTTCGCTCCTCAGCTCGAAGGTCTCCTCAGCATCAGACCAGCCCCAAAACTTCCTCATCCTGGAGTTGGGGAGAGAACTGGCATCCCCACTGCCCACCATGGGCCAGCTCAGCCTGGGGGTCCCCATCCCCCCCTGCCCACCCTAGGCGGGGACTTTACCTGGGCCACAGCTTCAGAGCCAGGAGGGCCAGGGCGGCCACAAAGATGACAGCGGTGAGCAGCCCCCCCAGGATGGTAAAGGCCAGGAGGTGGGAGAGAGCTGCAGGCAGAGGGGAGCCAGGGCAGACCCCTGCTGGCACCGGGGCTGCCGGCTCCTCAAGACCCTGTGCCCTGCGAGGGGGTGCTCCCCTTGCCCCAGCCCTTTGCCCTGTGGTTTCAAGCACAGCACAGCTCTGGGGACAGGTACGTGGGACTCCCCCTGGACTTGGGGTGAAGGGAACCCTGGGGAGGTGACTGTGACCACCAAGATCCCTGGGGCTGGGGATGAGGATGCTGTGGGGGGATATGGCACTGCGCTGGGACTCGTAGGGAACCTCACAGGGACACACATGCAGTGGGCTGTGCCTGCCCACCTCGCTGTTCCCTGCACCTGCACATCACCCCGGGCTGTGTGCTGTGTGCTGCCCTGGGATGGGCAGGGAGCGGGCAAGGGGGGGGTCACCTAGCACACCCACAAGCACCATCACCCCGAAGGGCCAAACCCAAGCCCACCTCCCATCGCTTTGCTTGTTGCTCAGTCTGCAGCGTTTGACTCAACTTTTACCCCTTTAACCCACGCAGAGCCCCCACTGCCCCCCTCACCCCCCAGCACGTGACACCCCATGGCGTGGGGGGGAGGCGGGGGGGCAACCCCACTCACTGTGCACATCGAAGTAGGTGCTGGCCGTGGCGTTGCCCAGGGGGTTGGCAGCCACGCAGGTGTATTCCCCCGAGTGCTCCGTGCCCAGAGCCCCCAGCTCCACGCGGAGGCTGTTGTGGGAGGGGGAGGCGCGGACCCCCGCTGCAGTGGCAGGGGCCAGGCTGGAGGCCAGGAGCTGTCCGCGGTGGTAGAGGGTGATGGTGGAGGCCGGGTGGCTGCTGGCCCTGCACATCACGATGCCCGCCCGCCCGCTGCGGTTCTCCAGGAAGGTGCTGATGGATACATCCCGGGGGGAGTCTGTGTGGGGGAGATGATGGGGCTGATGGTGGGACCCCCTCCATGGGCTGTTCAGTGCATCCCTCCCCCGGGCCCGATCAGCTCCAGTCACAAAGCCTTTTGCTTCCAACCCCTGGCTGGAGATGTGTCCCCCCCCCGGCTGGGAGCACAATGGCTTTAAATCTGATTTTGGGGAGGTATCTGCTGCCAGGTAACACCCCGACATCCTCTTCCTCTGAGCCAAAGGGCAGGGAGAAGAGGAAGAAGAGGAGAAAGCCCCCCCCCCCTTGCTATGGCAGGACAGCACGGATGGGATGCAGGTGATGCTGGGCTGACTGTGCCCCACATACTAGGGGTTCCACACCCCATCCTGCCCGGGTCTGGGGGGACACTCACAGAGCACGCTGAGGCTGAGTGGGGGTGATGTGGCACTGCCCCGTGTCCCGCTCGCCTGGCAGTGGTAGGAGCCAGCGTCAGTGCTGGAGACGTGGGCAAGGACCAGGGATGCAGCCTGTCCATCCTGCAGCCACTGTCCGTCCTTGTACCAGGTGTAGTTGGCCTCTTCCCCCACCCAAGGGACCCCGGAGCAGGTCACGGTGGCTGCGCTGCCCTCGGGGACTTCTGGTGAGGGCTTGACCGTGACTGTGACCCCTGAGAAGGAGAAGAAGGGAGGCTGGGGGTGCTCAGGGTTTGCACCAGGACCACCCCCACGGCTCCCAAAAGGCTCCCAAGAGCCTTGGGTTCCGATGGGGCCCCGACACCGGGCTCGCTGTGGCCGTGACCCCTCACCTCCCACGTCCAGGTGCAGGGATGAGGACGTGGCACCGTAGCTGTTGTTGGCTGAGCAGATGTAGACCCCTGCGTCCCGCAGCTCCAGCGCCCCCATCCCCACCCGCAGCGAGTTGGGGGCCACCTGGACGGCGAAGCGTGGGTCAGCTGGACCGCGAGTGGAGACCAGGGGGGTCCGGCCGGGCCCCCGGAGCAGGGCGATGTCGGAGGGCGGGTAGCTGTCCACGGTGCAGAGCAGGACGGCCTGCCGCCCTCCCCGGGGCTCCACCAAGGCGACGAAGGCTGGCTCCTGCGGTGCGTCTGCAGGGACCGGGACAGCGTTCCCCCCACCGCCCCTCCAGCCAGGGGACCGACGGTCGGGGCTGAGGGGGCTGGCTGAGCCGAGCAGGGGGGGCGGTGGAGAGCTGTGCGAAAGCCGGGAGCACTTGGGACCCCCACCCCCGCCGGGCCAGGGGCTGTGATGTCACTACATGTCGCGAGATGGCACCAGGTGGCGACATAGACCGTCCTCCCGACCGCTGAGCCCGCGACGTCCCTCCCGGGCTGCCCTCCGCCCGCTGTGTCCGTGTCTGTCCCCTGTGTGTGCCCCCCCTCCCCGCCCCCGCCGCCGCCCCTCACTCACACAGCACCCTCAGGGCGGCGGGGGGGGCCCGGCGTCCGCGCTGCCCCCTCCCCACCTGGCAGGAGTAGGTCCCCGCGTCCGCACGCTGGGCGCTGGGCAGAGCGAAGGAGGAGTCGGGTCCCTGGGCCATCCACCGCCCGTTCTTGTACCACGTGTAGCCGGTGCCGGGGCGCCCGCCCGTGTCGCGACAGGTCAGAGTCACGTCGGTCCCCTCGGGCACCTCGACAGAGGGTCGCACCTCCACCCTGACAGCTGTGGAGAGCGGGATGGAGCTGGGCCATGGTGGGAAAAGCCTTTCCCAGCTCCAGAGCTGCTGGCACATGTCCTCAGGGTGCGACGTGGGGCACGATGTGGAGCCAGCGCCCACCCGAGCGGGCAGCAGCATCTCCCTGCCCTCCCTCCAGCCCCACACTGATGCTCTGCTGCCCAACACAACAAGACCCCCTCAACACCGCATCCAGCAGCCCCTCGTGCCCCCCAGCCATGGTGCCTCTGGACTCACCCCGCACGCTGAGGGGCAGGGATGTGTGGGTGCTGCCGAGGGGACTGTGTGCCTGGCACTCATACTCCCCCTCATCTTCCTCAGAGGCATCCCGGAGCTCCAGCCGCAGCGTGTTGGGAGTGAGGGGGATGCTCCCGCTCTGCCCGGGGTGGTGGTCTCCTGCAGCGGGGCTGGCAGCCACCAGCTGCCCCTCCTTGAGCAGCGTGATCTGGGATGGGGGGTTGCTCTCCACCGTGCAGAGAAGGATGACTGCCGTCCCCTCGCCGCTCTCCGTGAAGGCCTTCATCCACAGGTTCCTGGGAGGGTCTGCAGGAAGGAAACGGGGGGTGGGTTGGACCACCCCCATCTGAAAGTGAGGTGAGGGAGAGGGGCTGCAGGTTTGCTGCCGGGGTCTGAGGCTCAGAGGGGAACCTGGCCAGCATTTACTATATAAAACAATCCTGCAACGGTTCTTGAAAGCCAAAGGTTTCTCTGCTTCAGTTTGGTGCAAAGCAGGAGGACAAACTTGGGGTGCTTGGAGGTGCATCACCAAATCTCCTGCCGCAGCCGGGGAGGCTGTTTGGCTGGGGGCAGGACTAGGAGTAAAGCTCAGCTTAGTTCTGAGAGTTCCCAGGGATGATAACCCCTGAGGGACACACCCTTGCCCCATGTGGGTGCTGAGGACCACCCCCCCCCAATTGTGGTGTGAAGGCCCCCCGGCCACAGGAACTCACAGAGCACGTTGAGGGTGGCAGGGGCAGAGCTGCGGGTCCGCGCCGGGGTCCGCACGGTGCAGTGGTAGGAGGCGGCGTCGGTGACAGCGACACTGGGGAAGGTGAGGGACGGGGACGAGCCGCTGCTCAGCCAGACCTTGTTCTTGTACCACACGTAGCCCAGCGCCTCGCCACCTCCCGTCTTGACTGCACAGGTCAGGTTGACAGCGTCACCTTCCCGGACGTCTGGGGATGGGGAGATCCAGACCCCGATGGCTGCGACAGGAGGGGATGCAGGTGATGCTCAGGGGGAGCTGCTCTCAGCCATCATGGCACCTGGGAGCTTCCTTCCCCTTTCTCCAATGAAGACACAGCAGCCATAGGGTGACGCGGGGTGACACCGTCTTAGCCCTCCATCCCCATAACCACATGTCTTCCTCCTCTTCCCCACCATTTCTGTGCTGCCCATCCTCTTCCAGCTTCCCTCCCCTCTCATCCCCACCAGCATCCTCCAGCAGCCTTATCACCAACCCACCCCTTCCACCTCTACTGCTCCCCACCGCTGCTTGTGGACCCCCATCCATGGCCTCCCCCTGCCTGCGCTCCCCAGGGCAACACCAGCCCGGCACTGACCGCTGGTGGTGAAGTTGGCGGTGGTGCTGGCGTTGCCGTAGGCGTTGCTGGCAGAGCAGACGTACTCGCCCTCATCCTCCAGCAGCACGGGCCGGATGCTGACCCGCAGCGTGTTGAAGGCCGAGGTGACGCTGAGCCGTGGTGGGATGAGGGGCCAGGGCTGCGCTGTGGAGGCCACCAGCGCCTGGTCCTTGAAGAGAGACAACTCTGCCCCCGGGCTGCTGTCCACCATGCATTGCAGGACCCCCCCACGCCCCTCGGGGGTCTCCAGGAAGGAGGTCAGCACTGGCGCCCGCGGAGGGTCTTCCCAGGGCAGGTGTTACACACAGGGTAGGTGAGAGAACCCCAATGTCCCTTGGGATGGGACACTTGGGCCTGGTCCTGGGGGGTCCTGTTCCCCCCAGGTGCCAGGTGACATTGCCCCCCCAAGGCTCCTCGCCCCCCCCAGGTGTTTGTGGCAGCCCCTGGCACCCCCCAGCCTTTCCAGGGGGGTGAAAACACGGTGCAAAAGAACCCAGATGTTTGTTCCTTCTAACAGTCCCCTTTAATGGGGGGGGGGGTGACCCTGCTTCCCCCCAGGACTCTCTACTCAACAGAGGACAAGCTCCACTGGCTGGGTCACTCACGAGGGGTGTAGGGAAGAGACACCCCCTGAACCACCTCTGGGGCAGGGGAGATCCTACTGCTAATGGTGCAGAGCTATGGGCCAGGTGCTCTCTGCATGCCAACCACAACCATGCTCAGCACCATGCCTCAGCACCATCACACCTTGGCACCATGACGCCTCAGCACCATCCCAATCCCAGCTCCAGCCCAATCCCAGCAACATCCTACCTCAGCACCATCCTGGCCCAGCACAATCCCACCCCACCCCAGTACCATCCCACCCCAGCACCATCCCAATTTCAGCACCATCCCAATCCCAGCAACATCCCACCCCAGCAATATCCTGACCCAGCACCACCCCATCCTCATCCCCATCTCATTACCAGCACCATCCCACCCCAGCACCGTCCCACCCCCAGGACCATCCTGGCCCAGCATCATCCCACCCCAGCCCCCTGCTCCCCCTGCCTGGCTCCTCAGCAGGGTTA
The DNA here is from genome assembly GCF_964237585.1 of Gallinula chloropus. Taxonomy (NCBI): domain Eukaryota; kingdom Metazoa; phylum Chordata; class Aves; order Gruiformes; family Rallidae; genus Gallinula; species Gallinula chloropus. Next base: position 82,480,567 of record NC_140088.1, on the reverse strand, counting down.
CCCACTCACAGGCGACGTGCAGGGCGACGGCTGGGGAGATGCTGGTCCCCGAGGGGCTGCGGGCCTGGCAGTGGTAGGACCCAGCGGCGGTGCTGGCGATGTGGGGCAGCGCGAGGAGCTTGTCAGAGCCCTCCTGGAGCCGCACACTGTTCTTGTACCAGGAGTAGACGGTGTCGTCCTGCGGCTCCCCCACCACTTGGCACGTCAGGGACACGTCGTCTCCTTCCCGCAGCTCCGCGGACGGCGAGACGAGGACTCGGGCAGCTGGAGCACAGGGAGACGATGAGATGATGGCTCCAGCTCGCAGAGTGCTGCAGCAGAGTGCGGCACTGCCGGCTGCTGAGCATCCCTGACAGCACAGGATGGGAACAACCCCCCCCCCCCGGCACCACTTCCATAGCGTGTGTCATAGCATGGAGCATTCTGGTGCTCTTGTCCTGGCCAGGGAAAACATGTCACTCCCTGTCCCCATTAGCTGCACCACCCCCACCCCCAAATCCATTACTGGTGGTGCCCAGAACTGATGGGTTTGAATATGGGTGTCTTGGGGCAGGGAGGGTGAGCCCAGGTGGGATCCAGCGCTGACACCGTCTCCCATGGGGATGCCTCCGCAGGAATGCATTGACATTGATCAGGGCCAGGCACTGATGCCCACCCCTGGGGATCACACCCCTCTGCCACAGCCTGGAAGCTTTTGGGGGGTCTCAAGCTGTCTGGCAGCACTCACTCTGCACGCGGAAGTACAGGCGTCGGGACGCGGCGCCGTGCGCGTTGGTAGCGGTGCAGCTGTAGGAGCCTTCGTCTGCCAGCGTCACCTCCTGGATCTCCACCCTGAGGGTGTTGGGGGTGGCCGAGACCCCAACCCGTGGGCTGGGGCTGCTCCACCCATCGCTGGCAGCCAGCAGCTGGTGGTCCCGGCTCAGGGCCAGCCGGGCTGGGGGGTTGCTGGCCACCGAGCACTGGAAGATGGCCAGGCGGCCGCTCTCTGTCTCCAGGAAGGCTGTCAGGTGGGGGTCCCGTGGTGGGTCTGTGCAGGGCAGGAGAGGGCGGCTGAGCAGGGGAAGGGGAAGGGGAAGGGGAAGGGGAAGGGGAAGGGGAAGGGGAAGGGGAAGGGGAAGGGGAAAGGGAAGGGGAAGGGGAAGGGGAAGGGGAAGAGGAAAGGAAACTGGAAGGGGATCTCTGCAAGCCAGAGCCCTGCCAGCACAAGTTAAGGGTGCGTTTGCTCCACAGGAAAGCAAAGAGGCTGCAGTTGGTGGCCTGGAAGGACAAATGCCCATGGAAGAAGCACCAGGACATCTAAATGTTCCCAAAGATCCACACATACACCCTCATCACCTCTGCCCAGACACCACCTCCCCGCAACCTGGAGACACTGGCCCCCCAGCTAAGCTGAGCATCCCCCAGCAGCCCCTGCGTACACATCACATCCAGGGTGACGTCGGGCGAGCTCCGGCTGCTGCCGTCAGCGGTGGCTTCGCAGCGGTAGAGCCCGGCGTCCGTGCTGGCCACTTGCTGAAACATCAGCGAGGCGCTGGAGCCCTCAGCGAGCTGCTGCCCGTTTCGGTACCAGGTGAAGATGGGCAGAGCTGGGGAGTCGCTGCTCAGCCGGCAGGTCAGGTTGGCGGCGTGACCTTCCAGCACGTGGGAGGACGGAGCCACGGTGATGCTGGCAGCTACGGGCAGGGGCAGGAGGGAAAACAGGCTGTGGCATGGGCTGCGGTTCCTTCCCACCCTCCCCTCTCCCAGGATCTTCCCAGATGCCGCAGGGATCTGGCTCCATCCTCCCCACCACCCCTTCCCCACTCTCAGTCTCAGCCCTGAAGTCCACGGCCGCGCTGGCATTGCCCTGCGTGTTCCCAGCCCAGCACACCTATGTCCCCTCATCCTCCAGCACCACATCCTGCTCAGCTGGCAGGTCAGGTTGGCAGTGTGACCTTCCAGCACATGGGAGGATGGAGCCACTGTGATGCTGGCAGCTACGGGCAGGGGCAGGAGGGAAAACAGGCTGTGGCATGGGCTGCGGTTCCTCCCAAGCCTGGCCAGCTTGCGTGTGGCTTTGCAGCTATTGCAGGAGAAAGCGAACCCCAACTTGTCTCCTTCCCACCCTCCCCTCTCCCAGGATCTTCCCAGATGCCGCAGGGATCTGGCTCCATCCTCCCCACCACCCCTTCCCCACTCTCACTCTCAGCCCTGAAGTCCAGGGCCGCGCTGGCATTGCCCTGCGTGTTCCCAGCCCAGCACACGTAGGTCCCTTCATCCTCCAGCACCACGTCCTGCACCTCCACCTTCACGCTGTTGTACGACACGGTGGTGTGGAGCCTGGGGCTGGGGGCTGTGGGGCAGCCCCATGTGCAGGCTATCACTTCTTCTCCTCTCCATAGGGTCATGTTGGCCTCTGGGTCGCTCTCAACAGTGCACTGGATGATGCCCCGGCGCCCACCCTGTGTCTCCAGGAAGGAGCTCATCACCGGTCGCCTCGGTGGGTCTGCAGGGTTAAAACACTGCCAGTGAGAACACTTTGGGTTCCTGAGGTGGGGAGAAGTACAGGAACCCAAGGGCTTGCTGCTTTCCAGCACAGCTCCTGGGCAGCACTGCCTCCAGCTGCCAGCCCACAGGGTCCTACATCTGTCCCAGACAACTCCGATGCCACCTCTGCTGTCACCCAGCTTGAGCTTGGGGACAGAGTGCCTGGGCCCGGCCCTACGCCAGACGCCAGGGTGGGTGTGCTGAAGGGTTTGGGCAGTGCTGTTTCCTCCCATGACTACGGAAGAGCCCTGTTTGGGCAGGACGGGAAGTGGCTCTCTCTGCTCTTCCTGGGTTGGCATCAAGGGAGGATGTGATTTTTACAGCCAGGAGAGCGATTGGGAAGGCAAAATCCAACCAAGATATATGTTTTCTTTCACAGGGATCATTCATTGCTCTGAGGGATTGAATGTAGTTGGTTGGGACTTTTAAAAACTCTTTTGGGTCTTAGGTATTTGGGGATTCTTTGGATTTCTCCCTGAATTCAAAGCTTTAAGGGAGGTTTCCACCCTCCCCACATTCCAAGAGCTCCTTGGCCTTGGGGTGTGAGCAGCAGAGGGGCTTCCCAGTGGGACCACCCAGCGCAGAGCCCAGGACTCCCTCTCTGGCCTGGGGGTTTGCAGGATGACCCCCCCCACCCCATACACACATACTCTGGCAGCACTTACAGAGCACGCGGAGCAGGACGGCTGCCGACGTGTCGCTGCTGTTGCTGCTGCGGACGCTGCACTGGAAAGCGCCCGTGTCCTCCCCATGGACGGAGGGGAAGCGCAGGGTGGGCTCTGAGCTTTCCTGCAGCCACTTGCTGTTCCTGTACCAGGTGTAGAGGGGCTCCTCCACTGCAGCCTGAGCCCCCAGGCAGGTCAGGGTGACGGCAGCCCCTTCTCGCACCTCCGCCGAGGGGTGGATCAGGACCTCTGTGGCTGTAGGAGGGAGGGGAGAGGGATGTCAAGGAGAGAGGGGAAACCTCTGCTGCAGACCTCAGCCCTTCCTTGGCTCCGTCCAGCCAAAGTTCTGTGCTCAACATCCCTTTATGGCAGGACCTGAGCCTCCCCTTCCCTCGCAGGTCCTGGCAGCAGCCACATCCTGGGTGGGAAATGATCCCTGGGGACACTGGGCATCAGCCAGTATGTCTGTCCCCATATCTCCAACCTTTCCCAAGCCTTCACTCCCTGCCTTGCTCCCAGCACAGCTCCATCCCCTCTGCCCACAGTGGCCAGAGGCATCTTGACAGACACCCCCACTAACTGCCATGGCACCCAACTCAAGTCTGTTTTCAGGTCTGTTGAACTCTGAGGTCCGTCTCGGTTTCTCCGGACACCCTAAGGGAAGTCCCTCTCTTGGGGGTCTGTCTTCTGGTGGATTTTGGGGCATTCTGAAAAACAAGACTTAGGGCTGCCACCGACTCAGTGAACAGCATTGACCCCTCACTGTGAGGAAGGATTGCAGGGGGGGGCGGGGGGCACCATCACTGCATGGCCCCTGAGGCACTGATGTGTCACTGTCGTGTCCCCCCACCAGTGTCCCAGCAGTCCCTCCAGCTCCGGGGGCTGTGTGGGGCCCTCCAGAAACAACGCATGGGGGGGTTCATCGATCCCCAAGCCCCCAAGGCTGGGCAACCCCCTTTGTGCCAGGACGGGCCAGACTTACCACGGACAACGAAGAGCTTGTCGGCGCTGGCGTTGCCGTAGGCGTTGGTGGCGACGCAGCGGTACTCCCCGCTGTCCTGCGGCCCCGTGCCCTGGATCTCCAGCCGCAGGGCGTTGCGGGACGCGGTGACGCTGAACCGCTGCTCCGGGGCCGCCTGCAAGCCGCTGGCTGCCAGCAAGGTGCCGTCGCGGTAGAGAGCCACGGTGGCTGGGGGGTGGCTGTCCACGGCGCAGCGGACGATGGCCAACCTGCCCCCCTGTGTCTCCTGGAAGAGCGTCACGGTGGGGGTTCGGGGGGGGTCTGTGGGAGGGGAGAGGATGCTGCAGCTGAGGGCTGAACCCCTCTTGAATTTGCAACTGAACCCAAGGTGTCTGGGTCGAACACTTTGTTCCGGCCCAGCGGGGTTTTGGGCAGCCTCTGGCACAAAGGGACCCTTGTCCTGAGAGGGGACAAGCCCACCCCCCCATCCCCTGGCAGAGCCATGGGCACTCACACGTCACGCTCAGGCTGATGGCTTGGGAAGTGTCGCTGCCCCAGTCATTGGTCACCTTGCAGATATAGTAGCCGGCGTCGCTGGCGGATGCGGGGTGGAAGAGCAGGTGGTGGGCAGTGCTGTCCTGGAGCCAGGCACCGTTCTTGTACCAGGTGTAGCTGAGGTCCTGATCCACCCTGCCAGGGACGTCACAGGACAAGGTGGTGGCTGTCCCCTCCTGCACCTCAGCTGCAGGGCTCACTGAGATCTTGGCAGCTGATGGAGATGGCGGCGTGGTCAGGATGACACAGGAGGCAGGAGGATGGACCCTGGCTGCAGACCCTCTCCCCAGCCCCTGAAGTCTCAGGGACAGGTGGGAGCTCCTCTTCCCCCCCCCCCCCCCCCAAAGGATGGGAGGGGTTTGGGGTGGTGTCCCCCCACTAGGCAGATTGGGTTGAGGGTCTAGCTGCAACAAAAAGCCCTGGGGACCAAGCGCATAGTGGGTGCAGCAGCATCCTCATGCCCTCATGCTCTGGGGGATGTCTGCAAGGACAAGAGTGGGCCCACAGACCACCCTGGCTGCAAATTCTCGTGAGCTCTGACAACAGCCTTGCAGCCAGCTCTGCTCCCCAGGCCTGGCCGAACCTCCCCACACCCCCTCTATGGGGGCACCCCTGGGCCACAGAGGATGAAGGACATGAGTACGGCACGATGGAGGCATCACAGTCCTCCCCCACGGCCCTCCCCAGCTCCCAGAGCTCTGGCTGGTCCCAGCCACCTCGGTGCCAGCCCCTGCCCACCCCGCTCTGCTCTGCCCCAGGCACACACAGAAGATGTAGAGCGTCACGGCAGGTGCTGCCCCGGTCCCGACGGCGTTTTCGGCTTCACAGTGGTACTGCCCGTAGTCCTCGCGGCGAATCTCCCGGAGGGTCAGGATCTGCTCGCTGCCCACGGCCACCCCGTCCTTGTACCAGCGGTATGCTGAGATGGCAGGGTAGCTGCTGCCCACCTTGCAGCTGAGGGACACTGTGTCACCCACGCGGATGTTCTGCCCTGTCGGGGAGCTGACCGAGACCTGGATGTCCTTAGGAACGTCTGTGGGGGGACACAGACAGACACGGCAGGGGCGGTGGTGAGGATGGGACACCCCTGCAGTCCCATCCCACTGTTTAGATGTGAGGGTCTGGCGCAGGAAAAGGGGAGCTGGGGGGAAGGGGAGCAGCTGTGGGTGCCAGGATGTGCCATGGAGCTGGAGCCAGCACTTGGGCAGCGGTTATGGCACCGATGCCAGCTCCAGCCACGGAGAGCCCATGGCACAGGGAGGGGGAAGCAGGAGGAAGCTCTGCCCTGGATTTTCACAGGGAGGAAGGCAAAAAGAGCCGGGGTGCCCCCATCTCCCTGCACAGAGCCGCCCCACGTACGTCTCACCCGCAGGACCACTTCCCCAGCCGCTCTCCTGGAGCCGTAAGAGGCTTCGCAGAGCAGTCTTTTGGAGTGGTCCTTCCAGGTGAAGGAGGTGGTGAGGGTCAAGCTGTGGCTGACCCCCTTTGTGTCCATCTGGAACTGGCTGGCCACTGTTGAGACCTGGGGGTCGTAGCCCTCCCAGCGCAGCGCGACGTCTCCCGGCGGGCAGACGTAGGGTATGGAACACACCAACGTGGACGTTTGCCCCTCGGTTTCCTCCTCGTTGGCGGAAACACTCGGGTGCTCGAGGTCGTCTGGGGATGGAGAGCAGAGGTGGTGGGATGCCAAGGGAGGGCTGGCATTGGTGGTGGTTGGGGGGGTATCTCACCGCCGTACCCACCCAAAACGCTCAGCATCACATCCCGCTCCGCCGACCAGCGGTCACCGTTGATGATCTCAAAGCGGAACCTGTACGAGCCACTGTCCTCCAGCGTCAGCCCCCGCAGCAGCAGGGTGCAGTTACGAGCAGCGGGGTCCCCCAGGAGCTGAGCGCGGCCCCTGAAGCTGGCGTCCACCTCCTGGGCTGCCGAGTGGAACACCACTGTCTTCCTGTCCTTGTAGACCTTGTACCAGATGGCCACGATGCCGTCGTTGGCCGTCACGTCGTCGGGGTAGCTCAGGGTGCAAGGGAAAACCACGCAGGACTCCCTGACACCCTGCAGAGACTCTGGGTAGGTGATCCCCCATGAGCCAAGTGCTGTGGTGGAGAGGGGAGGCAGCAGAGGGGTGTCAGGGGTGAGCCATGCTGGGGGCCACTGCGGTCTGCAGCCCCCTGCTCCCCTCCTGGCACCCACTGGCATCTCCTGAGCTGCTTGAACTGGCAGGGGCTCAGAGGGGAGGATGTGGGAAAGGAGAAGAGGGGTGTGGGGTAAACACCCCTCCCAAAAAGTAATTTTCCAGGTGGAGGAGGGGAAGAGCCAGCTCTGGGTGCTACGTTCAGCCCTTGCTGGCCCCTTGTCCTTTCATGCTCCCTCCACCCCCTGCCCACTCCGTTCCAGAGCCCAGCACCATCAGTGCCGTAGCACTGTGCCCCCTGGGAGCTCTGCCCCACGGGAGCATAGCACAATGTGGTACATGATGGCACACCCCCTCAGACCATCTGCTGCACCCATCCCACCTGTCCCTTGGGCTCCCACCCCTCCCAGTGCAGAGCCAGGGCACTGGGCTGTACTGGCAGCGCAGGAGGGAGAAGGTCTCTCAGTGGCACCGTACCTGGTGGGACGAGGCTGGCCAGGAGGACAACCCACCATGTCAGGGGCATGGCAGCGCCGGGGGGGTCCCTGGGGGTGGAGGCAGGGTGGGAGGTGGCCAGTCTTTGGCAGAGAGGACCCTGACAGCAAGAAGAGGGGGTCACAGGCTTTCATGCACACTGTAAGGCAGCGTGGGCCAGCGTTTCCCCCTGCCCCAGTACCAGCTGAGGGCAATTCCTTCTGCACCCAGTGGGAAACCTGGGTCCCAGCTCATCCACATGTCAAAATTCATCCAGTGACCCACACAGGACGAATCCCGCTTGCACCCATGCCCATGTTGCTTGGGATGCTGGGAGCAGTGGCACCATCTCCAACCAGCTGGGTTGGGAGACGGATGGCACGGGCTGGGGGATGGGGAGGCCCAGCCTTGCTGAGTTCTGACTGGAGTTTAAGGAGCTGGGCTGGGTTTTCCAGCGGGGCGACGAGGTTTCCGCATCCGTGCAACGTGGGGAGCACATGAAGGACGATGTAATACAGGGAAGGTGCTCACGGAGCGGGATGGGGCCCTGCAAATGCCTCCTGTGGGACTCTGGGATGCGAAGGGAATCAGGTGGGAACTTGGGATTAAGAGGAGAGGGGTCCCCAGAAGGAAGTGCTTCCCACAACGGCAGGAATCCCATCAGCTGTGCTCAGCCGGGCTCCAGAGGTGTGGAGCCTCAGCACGGCCCTGGGTTTTCCCTGATTATTTTTTGCTTCCATTATCAGAGAAATCAGTTCACAGACTGATTCCAGCTCAGGCCACAAACAGGCGGCTCAGCAACGCTTCCAGCTGACCCAGGCAGCTCCTTGCTCCCCCAGCTCCTCTGCTAAGAAACACCTTCCCCCCGCTCCCCTCCTCAGTCTGTTCGGGATTGCCTAGCTGTCCTTTGATTTGGGGAGGTATTTTCACCCCAAAGAAAGCACCCTGGAGAGGTTTCAGCTTTGCCCAGGATTGTCCCAGGTCGACCTGAAGCCCCAAAGGGGGACTGCACACATGGCAGGGGGTCCCAGAACCCAACTGTGTCCCCATCCTGAGCTGCCAGCAGGAAGCCAGGGACTGTGCCAGGGCCAGAAATAGCCGTGGGACCAGCAGGGGCAGCTGGGCTCAGGGTGAAGGAGGAAGGAAGCGCCGGCTCAGCGCTGGGGTCCGCACCCCAGCCCCCCACTCCTGCTGACACTGAGTTTCGTTTCTTCTGCCAGGCTTCGCCCGGTTTCGGTTTCGGGGCCGCGTGGCCTCAACGGGACCCTACAGAGACCCCAGCCTCCCACGGGGTTGGGGGTCCTGCTGCTCCTCAGCTCCACAAAACCAATGTGCTCATCAACTTTTCCTCGACAGACATGTCAGGAAAAGCCTCTGTGCTGTGGGAGTCAGGGACATTCTGGGTTATTCCTAATACCAACTGGGCATGGGGTTGGAAAATGGTGGGGGGTGGTGGGGGGAGGCTGTTCGGAGCGATCACCAGGTCTCCACTGCACCCACAGTCCTGCTCAGCCAGAGCTGCCAGCAAACCCCCCCCGGGGAGGACTCTCATTAAAAAAATAATCACCTTTTGGCATAAAAATACAGCAAGAGGGACAGAGCATGAGGGGAAATGCTGGGTGTCCTCCACCACCAGCACGTCCTCACGGATGGGGAGCACAGGGTGGTCAGGTATTGTCCCCCACCATCACCAGCCCCTCTCTTTGCCCGAGCTCTATCACCCAGGGACGAGGGGTGCAGGTCGGGTGCATCCACAGCTCCAAACCCAGCCCCCAGCCTGGACCCCAGTCTCAGCGGCCACCAGATCTGGCTCAGCCCTGCAGAGATGTGCTCAGGACCAGCCGCTCTCACCTCCAAGGCGAGGTGTCTGTGAGGAGCCCATGCCACCCTGACAGCCCCGCAGAGCATCACACCCAACACCTGGTCCCAGCACAGCAGAGTGACCCCCAGGACCAGTGGTCACTGTCCCCAGCATCCCCATCCCAGTGCCTTTGCCAGCCCCAGGCAGCAGTGGCATTACCTGGGAGCACCCGTGTCAAGGCAGGGTCCTGAGCCGCAATGTCCCTGGACGATGCCTGGCCCCCTCGCTGCTCAGGGAGAGCTATTTATCCAGCGTGGGTGGTGAGTAGCCCAAAACCACATCACTTCCCTGTTGAGGGTTTTGTCCCTCTGGCTACTTTTGGGAAGTGGTTGCCTCTGTCAGCCCTTTCTCGCTGTCTGCTGATCCGGGGCTGCCTTGGGGCAGGGGTCACAGTGGTCTCCACAGGAGGGTTTTGTGGCATCCCTCTGATGGGTGCTACAAGGGTCTGTGTTTCCTTCACAGCACTACAGGCTGGTTGGCATCACTCTCCCAGCACCCCAAGAGCCCCTTGGGGCATCCTGGGTGATACCCCGGCCCTGGGGGCACCCACCCACCCACAGACCCTCTGGGGTTGGGGACTCTGGGTATGCTGATCCCGGGGCAGGGAGAGCCCACGTTCCACGCTGGTGGTGCAGGGATGGGGATGCAGCTGCAGCCAAGCATGTCCATCGGCCCCCCCAGTCCACCCTGGGTGACCAGTCAGATTTTATTTTCCTTGTGAACTCCTGGGCTTTGACTGCAGCGTGTGCAAGGCGTGGGGAGGGCCTCACCAGCCCTCCCAAAGCAGGTCCTGAGCTCGTGGCTATGGCAAGATGGGGCAATGCAGAGAGGCTGCTGGACGAGCCCGGGGTGGTCTGTGCAGAACCCAGGGTACCGTGTGCTTGGATGTTTTGGGCAGAGGCTCTGGAGGCACCTGCACGACCAGGAGCAAACCAGCACAGCCATGCTGAACCTGGTGCTGCAGCACGAGGCCAGAGCAGGGGCTGGGCTGGTCTTTTTCACTTTGGGGGCAAGATCCAGGTCCAGCTTCTGCTGCTGGTGCCTGTGTCAAAAGTAAAGGACCCCGGCACCATGGCATGAGCCTGTTGGCACCCAGATTTGGTGGCTGGGGGTCACCACTTGTGTAAGTGGAGAGGGAGTGTGGGAAACTGGCTCTTTCTGTGCCTGTGGCAGGCTTGACTCTGCCAGGTCCGGTGTGGAGCCAGCAGCCATGGCACAGCAGCTGCCCACAGCCCCCCTTGAGCCCCTCCATCCGTGCTGCCTGCCACCCAGCAGCGCTGAAGGGAAACGATGGGAAACCAGTCCCAACCCACACTGGGAGGAAGCTGGGCTGCGGGTGTGGGGACGCCATGCCAAGCCCACACCCCCAGCTCCTGGCTGGGCTGGGCAGGGAGCTGAGCTGCCTTTTCCTGACGCAACGCTGAGTAAAGAAACCCTGACATAGGCAAACGCAGCCAGATGGCATCTGGGCTGCAACCAGCTGGTGCCAGGGCACCCACAAAGGGCCAGAGTGGGACATCTGGCCCTGAGGAAGGACAGCCCAAGGCAGCTCAACCCAGGTCCTGCCCTCTTTCTGCTCCAGCTTCCTGCTTGCTGCTTCCCTTCCCATCCCTTTGCTCCGCTGCAGCCGCAGCAGAGACCCTCTCTGCTCAGCAGGGCTTTGGGTGCTGCTGTCCCCGTGCCAGGGTTGGGTGCTGGGAGCAGGGGGGTGAAGGGGACACACACACACACACCACCCTTTGCTCTGGTGTGAATGCATCCCCATGGTGAGCAGCGTGTGATGGAGTTGGTACAAGGTCCAGGCTAGAGCAGCCGGTTGTCCCCGCACCGGGTCTTGGGAAGGATGGAGCCCGGCTGGGACTGGGCAGCTCTCCTGAGCATGGTGGACAGACCCAGCCCAGGCTTCCCACCGTGAGTCCCTCTCGAAGGACCTGCCAAAACCCACACCCAGCTCTGGACCAGCCAGGCTGGGTGAGCCCCAGCTTGGCTCCAGCTCCACAAGCCCTGCAGCAGCTCAGGACCCTGACAGACACATCTGAAGCGAGGTGCTGGTCCTGCTCCCACTCAGCATCCCCCCCCCATTCTGGCTCACAGCACGTGCTCTGCGTGTCCCCCACCCAGATGGGTGGGCTCGATGCCCCTGCAGCTCACAGGACACCGGGCACACAGGGGCTGCCTGTCCCCCCAGGCTCGGTGTGGGCAGCAGGCAGCACCCAGCACAGAGCCCTGTCTGGTTCCTCTTTCCAGGTCCCCAGGCGTGATCCTACAGGGTGGTGGCATCTGCAAAGGAGAACCTTGGACAGATGGAGAAAATCAGGGGAGTGTGTCTGAAGGAGCCATGCCCTGCACCCCAGGGGCATCCTCCTGGGGGGCAAAGCTCTGCCCACCTTCTCCTGTGGGGGTTACCCTCCCCCTCCCACCCCATGATGTCTGGGTGGCTCTGCATACCCTGCTGTGTTTTCCAGGGTGGAAGAGGGATGAGGGCCAGGTTGCAGATGGTGGGAGGGGTGGGTCGTGTCCAAGGGGGAGGTGTGGGAGGCATCTTGCTCCTTCCCCAGGAGGAATGTGGGCCAGCAGCCACGCCAAGATAAGGGGCGGCAGGGGCATCCCAGGAATTTGAGGTGTGGGCTGTCAGGAGGAAGAGAGAGGGGAACATGGATGGATGAGCTAGCATAAGTCCACCATGCTGTCCTGGCTAGCAGGGATGTGCCAAGCACCCATCCCGGGACCCCCCCGACCCTCGCTCACCACAGTCCCCACTAGCACCCCAAAATAAGCATGGGAACAGAGGCAAAGCCCTGCTTCCCCCTGCAAGGTTTGCCTTTCTGGCATGGGGTGGGTGGGGGGAACAGTGGGGAGAGGAGGCTGCTGGGGAGGATGGGACCCAATGTCCCTGCACCCCCAACACCCCAAAGCCTCACCCTGACCTTCCTGGGGCGAAAGGACAAACAAAATGAAGACCTGCTCTGGTGGGAGCTGCAACAGCAGCTGAGCCCTGGCGTCACCGCGCTCGGTGCTGGCACCTGAGTCAACAGAGAGTATTATTCTTTGGGAGGGGAGACCAGGAAGCAGTGGGGGTGGTGGGGTGGGGTGTGGAGCAGCGCTGTGCTGGCTTGGAGGGTCCTAGGGGCTGCTCTGGGGGCGGTGGGACACCCCTTGGGGCTCTGTCCCCGTGCTTGGAGTCAGATGTCAGGGACCTCCTGCACACCCCTCACCTCCCTCAGCACCCCCACCTCACCGAGCACAGACACCCCCAAGCCACAGCGCTGCAGAGCCAGGCACATACAGACCCCCCCACTCTGCTCATGGACTCCCCCTGAGCATGGAGCCCCTCTCTGGAATGTGCTGGGGAGCGGGTGGGGGGCAGTTAGTGATTTAACTCTCCCCCTCCTGCCCCACAGAGCTGGGTCAGGTTTTGCAGGGAGAGCCGGCAGCCCACCACGCACCCTCCCCAGACGCCAGTGGGGTCACCCAGCCCGACAGACCCGGCCCAGCTTGTTGCAGAGCTGGGGAAATGTTTTCCTTGGCAGCGGGGAGGAACGGGGCCCCCCGGCTCCCCCTGGGCTCTGGCCGCTGGCCGGGCTCTGTTGAGGGAGGGGAGAAGGGGGGGCTGCAGGGAGGGATGTCTGAGTCTGTAAGGGGGGCTGTGGCGTGGGAGCCTGTCACAGGGGCTGCCTCGGACCCACCCCCGTATCTGAGGTGGCACGGCATGGGGTTGGCATGGGATGGGGAAGGCATGGGGATAGCATGGCATGGGGATGGCAGGGCATGGGGATGGCAGGGCATGGGAATGGCAGGGCATGGGGATGGCAGGGCATGGTTTGGGGATGGCAGGGCATGGGAATTGCATGGCATGGGGATGGCAGGGCATGGGGATGGCAGCGCATGGTTTGGGGATGGCAGGGCATGGGGATGGCAGAGCGTGGGAATGGTAGGGCACGGGGATGGCAGAGCATGGCGTAGGGATGGCAGGGCATGGTGTGGGGATGTCATGGCATAGGGATTGCAGGGCATGGGGATAGCATGGCATAGGAATGGCAGGGCATGGGGATGACAGGGCATGGGGATGGCAGGGCATAGGGATGACAGGGCATGGCATAGGAATGGCAGGGCATGGGGATAGCAGAGTATGGTGTAGGGATGGCAGGGCATGGCATGGGGATGTCATGGCAAAGGGATGGCAGGGCATGGGGATGGCAGGGCATGGGGATGACAGGGCATGGCATAGGCATGGCAGGGCATGGGGATGACAGGGCATGGCGTAGGGATGGCAGGGCATGGCATGGGGATGTGATGGTGTGGGGGTGGCAGGGCATAGGGATTGCATGGCATGGGAATGGCAAGGCATGGGGATGGCAGGGCATAGCATGGCATCTGTGGGAGGGGTGCAGAGGTGGGAATTAGAATCCATGAGGCTCCAGCAGAGGTGGGGGCTGGAACTCATGGCTGGGGGGAGCAGCAACCAGAGGGGCAACAGGGAAAGGGCAGGAAAGACCTACCATGGTGAGGGGACACTGCAGAGCTGAGCACGGGGTGGCACAGCACGTTCAGACCTTTCCTCATGCCTGTGGCACAGCATCACCCGCTCAGCCCCTCATAAATCCAAAGCCCCATCTCCGGGCAGCCCCAGACAGGGCTGCTGGTTCCGCTCCCGTGGGAGCAGAAGTCTGAGGCTGAGTGGAAGGGAATGTTTTGGGATGGATTCAACATCTCCGGGAGGTTCTGACACGCGCATATGTAGAAGCAAAGCGAGCTTTCAAGTGAGAAACCCATTTCCAATGCACAAACCTGACTTTCATCTTTAGGAGACGCCGGGCTGGGGCGGTGAAAGCGTTTCCAGTCACTGATCCCAGCCGCTCCATTAGCTCCTGCGCCAGGCAGGGCTTCGGCCCTCCCTGGTGACAAAAGGGACTTAAATTATTCCTGTGACACCGTGAGCAGTAAAGGTACAATGCAATGTGATATGACACGGCCCCGCTGGCTGAGAGCTGAGACCAAAGTGGCTGCTTGTCCCTGCCACAGCGTGATGGGCCAGTCACCGCAGCCCCGAGGCCGGGTGAGGGACGCCCTGGGGACTGTGGTTACCTGGGGCATGGCTCCCTCCCTGTCCTGCCAATACGGGCCCCAAAGCACAGTTCAGCCTAAACCTCAGGGGTTGTTCTTCCCAAATACAGCACCTCTGTGGTCTCCCCACCAAGGCAGCAAATGAGTCCCCAGGTCTGAAGCCGTGAGAACCCCATCCTGATGCAGGGTGGCTCTGGGGGCATGAGACTCGTGGGCAGAGACCAGATCAGCAGCGCTGTGCCACAGGGATGCTATGGGGACATCCTAGTCTAGGCATCACATGAGGGGATGCTGTGGGTGCCCCCAGCCCGATTGCACAGCAGCATGCAAGGAGCAGCTAAGCCCCCCCCCAGGTCCCATGCTGTGTGACAATAGGGCTCGAGAGCTTTATAGCCTGAGGTCTGGGGTCAGCTGTGGCCTCATGGGGTCACCACAGGCAGGACCAAGCTTGGGGGAGTGGATGGGACCTGAGGGGTGCTCATCTCATCTCACCTTCCTCTTCCAAACCCACTTGAGCACCCCCAAACCACAGCAGAGGCTTGAGCACCACAAGGTGAGAGCACAGGGGTGCTCGAGCATCCTCAGGGACAGTGCAAAGCTGGGGGGCCCCCACCAGGACCTGCGTCTCCCTTGTGACTGTGGCAACATCTCCCCCTCCATCCCCTCAGTGCCCACTCAGACACCCACTCAGGAGCTGCTCAGGCTCTGTGGGATGAGCACTGAGAGCACCAGGAGATCCTGGAGGTGGCACGGTGCTGCCGAGAGAGGGGAACGGGGCGCGGAACGGCTTTCCGGTCGCCAGAGGTTTTGTGCAGAGCAACAGCAGCAGCTTTGGATGGAAACACTCTGATTTGGGGTTTTCTGGCTGGGGAAAAAGCAGTTCCTGCCAAAACTGCTGGCAGCAAAACCTCAGCTTGCAAACCCGAGTGCTTGGAGTGGGGGGTTAGGAAAGAGCGGCTTCGCGGGAAATGTTTAAGGCATCCTCCCACAACGTGGTTTCCCGTGAAGGGTGCCCTCACCCCAACACTGCCCATCCCCAGGGCGGCCTGGGGACACCCCAGGGCTGTCACTACCTGGGAGACAGAGACCTCTCCCCTCCCAAAGTCCCCTTCAGCCCCAGCACTCGAAGCCAAACCAGCACTGCCGTGCTGGGTTGGTGTGTGTGTGGGGAGGGGGAGGTACAAGACGGCCCCGCTCCCCAGCCATCTCTTGTGCTGCACACGGGGCAGGACGCCGAGCGTGAAGCCAAGGATGTGTTTAAAAGCCCTCGGGGACGGCCGCTGTCAAGACGATGTCCCCGACACGGCTCTCGCCTGCATCGCCTTACCGGCGGCGGCCGAGATTACGGGGCTCAGGCTAAAGATCCCCCCCCCGCCGCCGCTCAGCTCCCTTGTTCCCCTCCGCAGCCGCTTTGCTACATCAGTTTGCATTTTGCTCAGCCTGTTTTTGCTCCGCTCACGGTTATCAGGACCTGAAACATCAGGCTGGGGAGCTGGAGAGGTGGAGGACAACCCCCACCCCCCCACCCCCTTTCCCACCACGCTGCCAGGTCTGCGCTGAGCTGGGGCTGGGGTGGAGGGGGTGGGGGGGTGGGGTGGTCTCCCAGGATGTGGGAAGGTAGAAAGATCCAGTTTGGTTTCAAAACTTCTATTTCCCCTCCCAGGGAGTGGAGGGATCACTGTGGGTGGTGGTGGGGTGGTGGTGGGGTGGGGTGATACCGTGGCGGGCTGATGCCATGGTGGGGTTGTGTGGGGTCCCAGAGACAGGGAAGGAGAAACATTCCCCCCCTTGTACATGACTGTGTCAGGAATTGTCTGGCTTTAACCCCCAGGGTTGGTAAAACTCCCAGGGAAACTGCAGCCCCCTTGCCCAGCTGCCACTCATCATCCCCACGTGCCTGAGGCCACTGGTGCCCATGGAGGAAAAGGGGTGTTGGATGGGGGTCAGGCATCCCCATATACCCACCCCACGACAGCCTCACCGGTGTGTTAGGGTGACCTGGACGGGGACCATCACCAGAGGGAAGGGAGGCAGAGGTGGGGGCACAGCTGGGCGCTGGGAGGGGCCCCGGCAGCCCTGACCCCCCCTGCCAGGCCAGATCCCGGGGCGGAAGTGCAGTGCTTGTCCTCCCCCAGCCCCGTGCCCCCCGTCCCGGGCCCTCTCGCCGGGTTTATTTTCCTTTCCCGGAGAACTCCAGCTGACCCAGTTCAGGAAATATTCGCTGACTGGTGGGAGCTGTGGGGAGCGGGGCGGGGGGAGCACCGCGCCGGCTCCTCTCTGCGTGCCTCGGCGCCCCGAGCAGCGCTCACGTCCTCTCCTCGCCAGCGGCTAACGAGCCATCCTGGCTGGCTAATGGTTTCCAGACTGGGCCTGTGGCTCAGCGCCGGGGACAGGCGGCGTGCGGGTGTAAAGCAGGGACCAGGGTGCTGGGAGGAGGTTCTGGGTGCTGGGAGGAGGTTCTGGGTGCTGGGATGAAGACCTACCCAGGTCTTGGGAAGAAGGAAGAGTGCTGGGATGAGGATCTTGGTGCTGGGACAAGGATCTGGGTGCTGGGATGAGGACCTGGGGGGTCTGGCTGGGTCAGCAGGTGGGACCCCACCGGGCATTTGACCTGGGCTGTGCTGGCGGTCAGGGCTGGGCAGGGGAAGGGGAGAGGCCGGGAAGGAAGTTGGTGTGGTCACGGGACGGGGAGGTACAACGCCGGCCCCGGGGGGAGATGAAAGGTCTGGTGAGCACCACGAAGGTGCTGTGTGCTTCCTGGGGAAGTTGGGTGTGCGGTTCTGTGTGCAAGAGCACAGCGCCAGCCCTGTGCCAGACGGGTCCCCACAGGGAGGGAGGTCCCTGCCTGAACCCCAAGCCCTGCCCAGCAGCCCCTGTGGACCCTGATGGGCAGGGAGAGGAGTTTAGGGGGTGGCAAAGCAGCTTTGTGAGCCTCAGATGGTGAGATCCAGGGTGTCTGCAGCACCCCCTACGCAGCGCAAGCCCTCTCTGACAGCCCTGGCGTGAGGAGTATGGGGAAACTGAGGCACAGGCTGTTTGCCAGTCACGGCCAGCCCATCCCAAACCATGTCCAAAACAACCACAGATGGCCCCGCGCCCCAGTGCTTTCCGTCTCGCCCTGGTTCCCGTGGGAAGCTGGAGCAGGGGCAGCTTAATGCAAAACACACCCCCTCCTGCCCTGAGCAGCGCTCTGCCACCGCAGCAGGGGACAGGGTGCAGTGACACGGGGACATGGGGACAGGGGACACACACACGCTGGTCGGAGGGACGTGAAACAACCCCAGGGGGCTGCAGGTCTCTGAGGAAACAGGTGGGACAGCCAACAGCAGGGAAAATGGCTGGTAACCCTCACTGCCATCATCCTCATGGTGTCCAGCAAAGCGCTGGCCATGCCAGCTGCCGTGTCCTTGGCCACAGCCCTTCCCATGAGAAGGAAGCGAGCTGGTTCTTCCCAGGCTGGGTGTGCTCCCTCCCTGCTCCCCGTGTGCCGGCATGGGGAGAGGGGGAACCAGGAGCAGTGGCACCCCCTTCCCTGGGGGATGCCCTGGGTGTTGGAGACAGGGTGGCCTTGCACCTTCTTTTGCCCTGTTGGTACCAGCCTCACCATGTGTCTCTCCATCCTGCTCTGCTGAGATGCCTGGTGATGAGCGATGACGATGATGATGATGGCGACAATGATGGAGATTGCCCTCCCCAACCTGCTGGTCCCGGCTTTGCTCCCCCTGGGAGATGCTGCCTGCCTTTGGAGGAGCAAACTGAGTCAACTGGGCAGGAGGGGAGGGCTGCCAGTCTGTACTCCTGGCCTCTGGCCTGTGGCTGCCACGATTCCCAAGGAGGGGACACCGGTGCTGCCCCCAGGATCATCACAGAGTGCCAGTGTGAGG
Organism: Gallinula chloropus; assembly: GCF_964237585.1. Taxonomy (NCBI): domain Eukaryota; kingdom Metazoa; phylum Chordata; class Aves; order Gruiformes; family Rallidae; genus Gallinula; species Gallinula chloropus. The sequence continues at coordinate 82,462,440 of NC_140088.1, read as the reverse complement.
GACATGCCAGCCTGGCCTGGCACTGGGTTTGTCCCCCCCAGCCCAGGCAGAGCCAGGGTCTGGTGCTCGCTCCCAGGGCCGGTTCCCCGCTCTCCTCCCGGGCTTCCTGTCCCTCCACGGCATTTCCACGGGCCTTGCCTCAATTCCCGGAAAGCGCTACCTCATCTCTTGATGAGGCGCCAGGGAAGAAAACACAGGCGTAGCCCCCTCCACCCCTCTCTTCCCCTCCTCCCCCCCCTCCAGAAGCTTCCCCAGCTCCGGGGACACGATGCAGGGCAGAGCCCTGGGGGGGGACAGAGACCTCCCTGCTCTGGCCACCGAGCCTGTCACCTTAACCCCCACCAGCCACAGTACAGCCCCAGTATGGCTGGGTACCCACTGCCCCCATGCCCTGCAGAGCATTTTATTCCTGCCAAGGCAGAGTAGGGTGTGACACACACATGGTGAATGTGCACACGTGTGTGTGTGTGTGTGTGTGCATTACATGGCCACACATGCACACAGAGCCCATGGCGACTGGCCCTACGTTCACCCTTCGCCCAGCTCCTGCCTGACCTGCCCAAAGGGGCTGCCAGCTCAACATCCCCCCCAGCCCAGCACACACCCAGCCACCTTCTAGGCTCCTCCTAGCTCCCAAACTGGGACCAGCGAGGCGTGCTACAGCATGAGGAGGCAGCGGGATGCGTGGGTACAGCGAGTCGGACAGTGGATGGACAGATGCACGTGTGTGTCAGTAGGTGTGGGGGGGATGCACAGCCAGCACACCAGCCCTCTTCCACACCTGTGAAGAAGGGGATGATAGAGGGATGTGTGGAACGTGGCCCTCAGGCTGCACTCACGCTGTGGGCTCATCACCACGGTGTCTGGGCTGCCCTCCTGGCTCTTCTGTGCTTCGATGTCCCTGTAGCAGCACGTGCACTGGGCGATTATCAGCTCCTGCCCCTGCATCTCCCACCAGTGTCAGCCCCTTGATCACAGCCCATCATCCCAATGATCCCAGGGATCTCAACGATCCCAGTGATCCCAATGATCTCCATGAGCCAAATGATCCCAACTATTCCAACTATTCCAGTGGTCCCAATGATCCCCAGGGGTCCCAATAACCCCAATGACCCCAATGATTCCAGTGATCCCAATGCCCCCCGATAATCCCAATGCCCCCACTGATCTCCCTGTGCTTTTGAGAGCTCTACAGACAGTTTCCTCATGGCACGGGGACCTTTGGGAGCTGCAGGACACAGCCATCGCCCACCTCACACTCTCAGGACGTGTCAGCATCGTTTCCCTGGCACAGCCTGAGCCAGGACCCTGTCTGGGGAGCAGCACAGCTTTTTGTGCTGTGGGGCTAGAAGAAATGGGACTCTAAAGTCAGGAGGTGGCTGGATGCCTGGACAGATGGACAGCGAGCACTCAGCAGGTGGAGATGTCTGGGGAGAGCCATGGGGCTACTCCGATGGGTCAGCCAGGGTAAAGAGAGAGACAGAAACTGGGAGAAAACCACCCGTGGGGACAAGGTGCTGCCCCCTATTCTGGGACCCTCGTCCCCCTCGGTGGGGGCGTCCGTCCCCCTTCAGCAGCCTGCGGTGCCCCGGCACGGGGAGGCTTGTGGCGCGTTTAGGTTTCATTGCTGTCGGTGCTAGCCCTGCCTCCTCCTCCTCCTCCCGCTCCCACATCTGCAGCTGGAATTGCAATTTGAGGCGCTGGCTGGGCTGGGCGCCGGCCGGGAGTGGGAGTGGGAGGAAGGCGCTGGGGGAAGCCAGAGGAAGCCCGAGAGCTGGGGGCTGCGCGGCGGGGGCCGGAGGCGCTGGCCATCGCTGGCGGCTGCGGGCAGAGGGGGGCATCGCCGGAGGCGGTGGGAACCAGCACCCATCTGGCACGACCGGAGCAAGGAGGTGGTGGCTGGACCACGGGGTCCCCAACCCGTGCCCCCCCCACCCCGCCGCCGCAGAGGTAAGCGGCCGTGGGGCTTCGGGAGGGGCGGGGGCCTGGGGGGTGTGGGGAGAGGAGGGACCCGCCGTCGCCTGGGTCTCAGGTCAGCTGGGGGTGCCACCAGCCAGGCTGGCCGGGACCAAGCAGAGCAGTGCTGGGGTTGGGGGGGTGCCAGGCTCCTGGGGTCTCTTGGGTCCTGGGCTGCAGGCACGGGTGGGAGTGGGGCTGCCATACTGAGCCCCTCCCCCCCAGCTTCTGTGGGCCCTGCACACCCCGTCTTTGGGGGGATGCTGCCGTGACCCTGTGAACACGGCGATAGTGGTGCCGAGCCCGCGTTGGTGACACCGTGCTGGGGACATCCCACTGGCTCCCATCTACGGCAGAGCGATGGCAGTAGGAAGGGGTGTGGGGGGGTCCCACAACCAGCCACAGGAACCCCACAGTGTCACCCAGAGGCGCTAGGGGAGGCGTCCCCAACCCCACAGATGTGTATGTGGGGCCCAACGCCTCTTCCCACTCTCTGCACATCTGGAGACCAGCCCCGCAGCTGCCCCAACCCCCCCCCCTAACCCCAGCCCCTGTTTGGGGGACGCCGTGCCCAGCAGAACCAGCCGAGGTCCCGGTCCCTGCCCACCCCATCCCAAACTCATTTCCTTTCTCTGTTTCCGTGAGCCCCAGCACAGGCGGAAATGGTGGAAAGTCCTCAAAACAGCGGCTGCCACACCGACTGCCAGGGCCAGCGCCAGGACCCCCTCCCCAGCACCACCACAGGGCCCTCCCCTCCCCGGAGCTGGGGGCTTCAGCCTGTGTCCCTGGGAGGGGACAGGGGTGCAGGCAGTGTCACGTATGGGCAGTGTCATGTTATGGGCAGTGTCACGTATGGGCAGTGTCACGTATGGGCAGTGACACGTATGGGCAGTGTCACATATGGGCAGTGACACGTATGGGCAGTGTCACATATGGGCAGTGACACGTATGGGCAGTGTCACGTACGGGCAGTGTCACGTATGGGCAGTGACACGTATGGGCAGTGTCACATATGGGCAGTGACACGTACGGGCAGTGTCACGTATGGGCAGTGTCACGTATGGGCAGTGTCACGTATGGGCAGTGTCACGTGCAGGTCACTGCCCAGGGTGTGCGTGGGGATGGGGCTGGAGGACACAAGGACCTTGCACGACTGCGCTCACCGCCATGTGCTCTGCTCACACGCGCGTGTGAGGGGGGGATCCGCCTGTCCCCACCATCTGGGACTGTGGGGGTGCTGGCTTTGGGCCTTGTTGGGTACCCCAAGGGTTGTGCTGCACCAGGAGAGGCATGGTTGGGTGAAACCCCTCAGGGGCAGGGGGAGAGGACACCATGGCAGAGCCAAGGCTTCTCCCCCCGGCTGCACGGAGGGAGCGTCCGACCTGCAGACAGGACAAACGGACGCTGCAGATAAAAGCTAAGCCCTGGGTAGAGCTTCTGCTGGGGCGGCTGACCCCCCACACCCCTCTAGCACATCTTCCAGGACACTCAAGCTCTTGGAAAGCCCAGTTGTGGTGGAGAAGCCCCCAGCCTGCCAGAACCCCCCCATGCTTTCCCTGGATCTGTCAGCACCCTGTTCCCCACATCCTGCATCGCATCGTCTCAGCTCCTCCACCGGGCTGTCCGGAGCAGACCCCTATCCCACCCCAGCTCCAGGGAAAGACTCACCCCTGCCTGCCATTTTTAGCACAGAGCTTCTTCTGGGGAGGCTGCCGAGAGCAAGGACCCAGCTGGGGGGGAGGTCAGCAGTGTGGGAGTGGGTTTGGCTTGGAGCAAACCCCTCTCCCTGATGAGGTAAGCCTTGTCCCAGGCTCAGCAGGATGGAAGCGGCTGGTGCAGGACAGGCTGTGGGATGCTCTTATGTCAGGCAGAGCCACTTTCTCAGCTGGGGAAGCAGTTCTGGAGCTGATCCACACTGGGTCACAGCACCCAGGACAGGCAGAGATGCCTTTGACTCTTCCTGCCCCTGCCAGCACAGCCACCATGCCATGGGCAGCCCCACAAAAAACCCCAAGAAAATAATTTTAAAGTTATTAAAGTCTTAAAAAGTGGGGGGGAAGCATGCAGCCCATGCTGGCAGGACAGCATTCTGTGCACATCTGTGTCACCCACCTCTGTGTCACCCTACTATCGCACCCTATTGCAACCCTGGGCTTTGGGGGGGGAGGTTCCACCTTCAGCCCCAGCTCCTGGGGGGTCCCTGGGCTCACAGCCAGCCCTGTCCCTGCTGGGGCTGGAGACTGGACTCACCCTGTCGTGCTCGGGGAGGGGGAGAGGGGATGCCAAGGACACCCCCAGCCCAGTGGCACGCTGTGCACCCCCGCTGCTGGGGGGGCCCACCAGCACCTTGGGGCACACTGGTCCCATGGCCCCCTCCTTGTCTTGCAGGCAGGCAGGTGAGGCCACCATGGCGATGCTCCTGGAGCCCGGGATGCAGAGCGTCCGGACGGGTAAGGGTCCCTGCTGGGGGAGGTGGAGGGGTGGGGGGTGTCCCTATTTCTGCCCCCAAATTTCCCCAGGGACAAGTTCTCTGTGACACTATGGGCCCCATCCCCTTCGCCTTCCCCCTGGTCTGGCTGGTGCCCCCCACCCCGCAGCCCCCATCCCCTCCGCAGCCACCCTCCCGTGCTGGGCGGCAGGCAGAGGAGCCCCCCACGCTGCTCCTGCGCCCGGTAACCAGAACCAGCTGCGGCAGCCAGGAAACCTGAGCCTGCAAACACAAGCAGGGAGCAGCCTGAGCACAGGCCATTGCAAGAATTAAGCCCCCCACGGGACCCCCAGCCTGGCCCACAGCCCCCCCCCCACCCCGAGATCACCGGGAGCCCCATGTCCATGTGCTAGAGGGTGCTGGCTCTGGCTGTGGACCCACAGCAAAGATGCTCCATATGGACAGACCTGGGCTGGGTCTCCAGAGCTCTAAACCTGGCTGAGCTGCCGGCTCGCTGCCCAGCCTGGGTGATGCTCCCCCCTTCCCATGACCATGAGACACTGCCCCCCCCCACCCCCCGAGGGGCTCCGCTGGCACGCTGAGATGCCCGGAGAGATGTCCCTGTTTGTCAGGGATCAAATATTCATGGCACAGACAGGGGGTACAGCAAAAGGCACTTATGGAGCCAGCATGAAGGGACCAGAGCCGTGTCATGGCAGAGAGCGGCCGAGCCGGCCAGCACAGCTCCTGGGGGACACGTGGCACAGCACCAGTTCAGGTGCCACAGCATCGAGCCTGGTGTGTGCTGGTGGCTCGGCTCTCACATGGCCAAGGAGACAAAATTGAAGGGAGCACCCAGGACCCCCAGTGCCAGGACAGGAGGGTACCCATGTAGCCAAGCCTCTTGGCTGCTGCCATCGGGAGCCCCCCCGCTGCAGGCTCTGGGGGTCCTGAGCTGCCAGAGGGATTTAGGGGGATTCCCTGTGGGGGTTCTGGTGCAAACTGGTCACAGTGGGAGCTGACAGGGACTCACCTGGACGTGGACACCAGCTGCCAGCACCCTCAGGCAGAGGAGAGCTGGAGTTTTAGGCTTCCCTGAGGAGCCTCCTCCATGCCCAAAGCTCTCCAGAGCCCAGCTGGGACTCGGTCCTGGCACGGAGCTGCCTGGCCAGGGTGACAAACCCAAAGTCCATGGGGCAGTCGGTGCTGCAGGCTCCCTAGGTCACTGCTCGGACCCCATTTCCACTCCCAGCCAGGGCTGGGAAAGGTGACCCTGCTCCATCAGCAGCCCCTTCCCAGCCGCCCCCTACCAACAGCTGGGGCCCGTCCATCAGCTTGTGCTCTCGTGGGCGGGTGATTAATCCCTGCTGCTAATTGGAGCCATGTGGCAAGAGAAGCACAGGCAGCCCCGCACCACGGGCGTGCAGGACGGCGCCGGGGATTGCTATGTCCTGGTGCTGGCTGGGCTGGGGGCCAGGGGTCACACCAGGGCTCCTGCCTTACCGGGGATCCCCAGGGCGAGGTTTCTGCTGTGGGGGTCACCCAAGGAGACACAGAGCCAGCTGGCATCTCCAGGAGGAAGAGGAGCTGCAGAGCAAGGAGCTGCACAGTACCACAGCGGCTGTCCCCATGCACGTCCAGGGCTCACAGCAGCAACAGGCAGTGTCAGCCTCCCCAGGCACACACACACACACACACACACACACCCAAACCTCAATGTCTCAGAGCTACCAGGGGCTCACACGGGAGTTTCTGGGTCCCCACCAAGCCGGGGTGTCCAGCCGCTGGCCGAGGAGCCGGTGCTCTGAGGCACTGTGCTGTGGACACTTGCGCTGCCTCCATGGCTCCCCAGCATCTCTTCCCTGGGTTTTCCCACCACTTCCACTGGGAAGCAACATTTCAGCAGCCTCCAGCATCCTCTGCAGGAAGAAACATGTGGGAAGCCCCCCCAAAGCCAGAACCACCCTGCGTTACCCTCCCCACTGAGGCAGCTCTGGTCCCTCCATCTCTACTGGGACATTCACATGATGGCCTTACCTTGGAGAAGGGTCTTTAGGGGAGCTGGGGGCTGTTCCCACCCCAGCCTCACCCTGCTGTGTCCCCAGGTGCCAACGGTGAGCAGTGCCCAACGCCGTCCCCCCCTGGCTCCCCTGGGACACCCCATGACAGCTGCAGCATCGCCCCACTGACGCCCTCCCAGTCCCCGGTAAGGCGGTGGGGGGTCCCCTGGGGGTGCTGGGTTTTGTCTCCCTGCCCTGATGGGTGGTCATACCCCTGCCCTCCCCTCATGGTCTGGATAGGGCTGTGGCACAGGGGTCATGGCAGCTCATTCGGGCCATTCCAGGTCTGTCCGATGTCATGGGTGCCGGGTGGGAGGTGAGGGTGGGGGTCCCAAAAGCATGACCGGAAAAGCATCTTGGGTGGCCTGTGGGGACATCTGGGATGAGGCGATAGGAGCAGGGAAGATTTTGGGGGATCCCAGCCAAAATTTGCCACAGTTCAAGTGCAGAGGGCTCAGCACCAAGATCCTCCCCTCTCCCAAACCCAGGAAGAAACAGGGACCCCCAAAACGGCTCAGGCAGCTCCCGTGGGCAGAGGCTGCAGGCATCTTTCCCCTTGTCACACAGAGCCTGGCTTTGGGACCTGGCACAGACAGTCCCTCTCCTAGGAATCGCTCAGCTCCCATCCAGAAAAAAATAACCCCTTTGCTGGACTGGGGTGGGGGGGGTGGGGGGAGGTGGGGGGTGTTACCCCTTTTCCTGAAGCAGCCATCCCAGTTCCCACGCTCACCAGAGCCCGTCCCTAGCAGCTGCCCTTGCGTTTCAGAGGAGCGAGGCTCGCTCCCAGCAGACCTCCTCCTTCGCCGTGGTGGTGGCCATCGACTTCGGCACCACGTCCAGCGGCTACGCCTTCAGCTTCTCCAGCGACCCCGAGGCCATCCACATGATGAGGTGAGCAGCAGCCAGAGCCCTCAGAGCCACCCCTGGAGCTCTTCAAAGGCTTGGGGGGTGAGGGGGTGTTTGGAAATCGGCTCAAGAGGAGGCAGGGATGGAGCTGGGCTGGGCGATGAGCACCCACCCTATCACTGGTGGGGGATGCTGCCGGACAGGGGTGGGTGGAAGAAGCCTGTGGAGCGAGAGGAGGGGGTGAGAGCACCCTGTGGTAACGACCTGCTGGGGTACAGAGGAGCCCCACACCGGGAGTGAAAAGCCATCCCAGGGACGTGTGTCCCGTCTCTGTCCCTCTTAAGGTGGTTGAGGTTGTGCCTGTATAGATAAAGGAAGCAGGGCAGGACCCGTTGTTCTCCCAGCCTGGGGCTGACAGGCTGCTGCTGGCTCCTGTTCACAGGAAATGGGAAGGAGGGGACCCGGGGGTGGCCAACCAGAAGACCCCCACCAGCCTCCTGCTGACGCCCGAGGGCGTCTTCCACAGCTTCGGCTACACGGCCAGGGACTACTACCACGACCTGGACCCCGAGGAAGCCCGTGACTGGCTCTACTTTGAGAAGTTTAAGATGAAGATTCACAGCACCAGTGTAAGGCACAGCTCGTGCCCTGAACCCCCCCAGGCAACCCACGGGGACCCCGGTCAGGATGGGTGTGAGCTGAGCTGGCCCCAGGGATTCATCCTGCCCTGGAAAGAGAGGGGCTCACCGAGGGGAGCAGGGAAAGTCTGGGGGGGCTGGAGGGGAGCTACAGGCAAAGCCTGATCACTGACACCCCAACCTGACACCCCCCCCCAGTTTGCCTTACATGCTCTGCTTTGGCCCTTTGCAGGGGGTGGGTTTCTGGTTCCTCCCCCCAACCCCAGCTGCTTCAGGGTGGGTGGGTGTGGGTGTAGAGCAGTGTCATGAGCACCCATACGCTGGCCGGTCCATTTGGTGCTGGGGGATGAGCACCCTGCCTGGTGGGGATGGGATGGGATGGGATGGGATGGGATGGGATGGGATGGGATGGGATGGGATGGGATGGGATGGGATGGGATGGGATGGGATGGGATGGGGAGAGATGGGGAGAGATGGGATGGCATGGCATGGCATGGCATGGGGTGGCATGGCATGGGGTGGCATGGGGGTGGGATGGGGAGAGATGGGGAGAGATGGGGAGGGATGGGGAGAGATGGGGAGGGATGGGATGGGATGCTGGCCACATCCCAGTGCCCTGCATGACCTGTTTGCTGGTGTGACTCTTCCTGGCAGGACCTCACCATGAAAACAGAACTGGAAGCTGTGAACGGGAAGAAGATGCAAGCGCTGGAGGTGTTCGCCCACGCGCTGCGCTTCTTCAAGCAGCACGCCGTGCAGGTAGGGCACGCTGGCCCCCGAGCTGAACGCACAGCCCCCCTCTCCCTCCCTAGGCAGAGCCCCAGCCATGTGTCGTCTTCCTCTCCTTCACTGAGACCCCTGAGGAGGGTCATGGTGGGGGGTCACCTGCTGCTTCTTGCCTGGCAGGAGCTGAAGGACCAGTGCCCGTCGCTGCCCGAGAGAGATGCCATCCGCTGGGTGATCACCGTGCCCGCCATCTGGAAGCAGCCGGCCAAGCAGTTCATGAGGGAGGCAGCCTACAAGGCATGGGGACCCCCGGGGAGGGAGGGAGGGAGGGAAGGGGTGACCCTCACAGGAGGCTGTGTTCTTTGGAGGTAGCTCTCTGTGTCCCACTCTTCTCCCTGCATGTGCTGCCCCATAATGCTAGGTAGGACTCCGGTGTGTCTTGGTAGCATAACAAAATCTAGAGTCTAGCTCTTGGGTATGACTGGGAATGGGGATGACTGGGGTCAGGGGGTGTCCTTTGGGTGCTGGGTACCGCCACTGTGTCCCTGGGGTGGGCAGGAGCTGACCCAGCCCCTCAGCAGGGGTGTGAAGCACAGCATCACTATGCACCCTGGAGCACCCAAAAGCGATGCACAAAGCCACCCGGTGATGGGAAAGTGCTGCTGGAGCAGGGACGCCTCGGTGCACCCCCACCTCCTCTGCCCTGACCCCTGCACCCCCTCCTCCCCTCAGGCTGGGCTGGTGTCCCCAGAGAACCCCGAGCAGCTGCTGATCGCTCTGGAGCCCGAAGCTGCCTCCATCTACTGCAGGAAACTTCGTCTGCACCAGCTGATCGACCTGAGCTGCAAACCCCCGGCCAACGGGCTGGCGGCCGACCGCGCTGTGGACTCCAGCTTTCGGCAGGGTGAGCACCCATGGGGGGCACTGGGACCTGCTGGGTGGGTGCTGGCCAGTGATCCCTGCACTTTGGGGGGCTGGGATAGGAGTTGCTGCTGCCTCCTGGGCTGGCTCTGCTGGCAGCCCGCTGGACCCTGCGAATGGAGGGGGGCACGGGCACCCCCCCCCTAGGGCTCTCCTGCATGGGTGTTTCTCCCCCAGAGACCCCTCATGCTCCCCTCCTGGCTGCTTTCCCATCCCCTTCCCTCCTCTGGGGGAGAAGATGAGACCAATCCTGGCAAAAGCAGTTTGGGTTTGGGCATGGGGGGGACGACACCTCGGTGGATGCCTGTTGAGGAAGCACAGCATGTGAGGACAGGACAGGGCTGGTTCCACTGTGACAGGGACCCTCAGCCCACAGCAGTGTCCAGTGATGGGGAAACTGAGGCAGGAAGCAAATGGGTGGCCATGGCTGCTCTCCTTTTGAGGTGCCTGGCTTCCCCCATTCCTCCCCCAAGTCCATAAGGCTAGAGCAGGCAGTGGCTGCTTTCCCACTGAGCCATATGTCCTCCATGGTCATGGCCACCTCTCCTCTTCCCTCTCCTTGCCCCCCCCCAATTCCTCCTGGCCTTGGCCACCCCAGCTCCTCACCTGCTCCCAGCCCAGCCCCTCAATACCAGCGAGACTTCTATGTCCCCAGTCCCCCATGGACCTTCCTGGTTGATGCTGTAACCACAACCCCAGGAACAGGGAGGGGATCCACCTGCTGCTCTGGGGCTGGCCGAGACCCTTGGCTGAGCTGCCTATGGCGATGCTCCCCCCATGCTCAGGAGCCCAGGGGTCCCCTCTGCTCCAGCTACAGATGGGGGCTTGACCAGAGCAGAGCCGGAATGCCCAGCTGGGACTGTGCCACTGAGCTCCCTGCCCTTCCGGGCTACTTCAGACCCCACCCCCCACCCTGGGGCTGGGGGAGCAGAGGAAACCCCACCCAGGTGGGAGAGAGCAGGAGAGGCAGCATCGCCCAGGGTCACCCCTGAGCCCAGGGCACTGCGGGCTGGGTGTGGCAAGGAGGGAGCTGAGGGGTCCCGTGGGGTGCTGAGGGGGTCTAGTGGGGTGCTGAGGGGGTCTAGTGGGGTGCTGAGGGGTTCCTGGCAGAGCTGGTGTGTCCTGGCTGGAGGGGAGTGGGCAACCAGTGCTCCCAGTGCAGCCCCAGCAGCCCCCCCCCCCTCCGAGTTACCCAGCCACCTGTGGGGGGGGATGCCAGGGGTACCCCCGGCCCCTGCACCCCCCGGGCTGACGCCGGCCCCTCGCCCTGTCCCGCAGCCCGGGAGCAGCTCCGGCGGTCCCGCCACAGCCGCACCTTCCTGGTGGAGTCGGGGGTGGGCGAGCTCTGGTCGGAAATGCAGGCAGGTAGGAGGGGTGGTGGGACCCCCGCAGCAGACCCCAGTCCCTTCGGGGAGGGTTCACTGGGCGGGGGGGGGGGGGAATAAGAGGGTAGGGGGTGTCCCCACCGGTGCTGCCTGGCCCCGGGGTCACCCTGGGCAAAGGGGGTGCGGGCACTGGGTATCCCTTCCACGGTAGAGCCGGGGAGGGGGGTGACACAGGGTTCGGGGCTCCCACCTGCTCTTGACACCCCCTCCCCAGGGTCTGTTTGCCCCCTGCCCCGCTGCGGTCGGGCGCTGCGCTGTCCCCTTCTTTCTCCCGCTGCTTTTGGCTGGGGGGGCGGGTGGAACCCCCCCCCCCCCCCGTATTCTGGTTAAAATTGAATTACTGGGAGGGTGGGAGGGGGGTTCCCTGGAGAAAAAGCAGCCCAGGGGCCGCGTCCCGGTGGCTGCTCCGAGCCCACGGGGTGGGGGTCCCAGGGGCAGCCCCGGGGAGGGGCTGGGGGGGCCCAGCAGCGGGTATGGGGTGGGTGGGGGGTGGGGGGGCGGGACCCCGACTCGTCCCCTGTCCCCGCCCGCAGGTGACCGGTACATCGTGGCGGACTGCGGCGGCGGCACCGTGGACCTCACCGTGCACCAGATCGAGAAGCCGCAGGGGACGCTGAAGGAGCTGTACAAAGCCTCGGGTGGGCCCCGGCCCCATCCTGCCTGTGTCCCCCCCCCCCAACCCCGCAGGGACCCCCTCCTGGGCACTGGGTCCCTCCGCCTCCCCTGTGGGGTGGTGCCTGGGCCGCTGGCACCCCCTGGTGTCAGCAGGGAGCGGGGCGGGGGGCACGGGGGTGGGCTGGGGGTGACCGTGGGGCAGGGGTGCTGGGCTGGGGGGTGATGGGGGGACAGGGCTGCCGGGTTAGGGGGCGACAAAGTGGGGCAGGGGTCCTAGGGGTCCTGGTTCGGGTGGGTCAGTGGTGCTGGGGGTGACCAAGGGACGGGGTGTTGGGCTCAGGATGATGGAGGGACAAGGGTGCTGGTGTGGTCTGGGGTCAGGTGGGATGGGGGTGCTGGGCTGGGCTCATGAAACCCGTGGTGTCCCCACGTGCTGTGGATCACAGCCCCCAGCCCCACCTGGGCACGCAGGGGGGCACAGGGTGGCTGAGGGCTGTGATGTGTCCTGGCCTGTGCCCATGGCTTCTCCCCTGCTCTGGGAGGGGGGTACAGCCCATGCTGGGACTGAGATTTTGTCCTGCAGTGGCTGTGTGCCCTGGGAGAAATGGGGGTTTGGGGATGACAGCCCAGGCTTCCCCACAGAACTGGGCATGGAAGGGGGCACCAAGCTCCCCGAGCATCACTCAGGGACCCCCCTCCCAACAGCCCCATTGCCAGCTCTTCCCCTGCTCCAGAGGCACATTTCCATGCCCTCCCTGCCAGTGTAGGACCTGTCTCCATCCCCTAGGCCAGCCCAGGGGAGGGAGATTCCCCCCCACCCTGATTCCCCCACAGAAGTGCTGCAGTGGGGCTTGGGGGTGACACAACAGGGTAACACAATACAGTCTTGCACAGAAAGTTCCCCAGACTTCACTAAGTGATGCTGGGAGGCAGGGAGCCTGGGGGGACGTGGGGCTGTGTGTGCCACCAGGACACTGCCTGACCCCTCTGTTTCCCAGGGGGTCCCTATGGGGCTGTGGGGGTGGACCTGGCCTTCGAGAAGCTGCTGTGCCACATCTTTGGGGAGGATTTCATCGCCACCTTCAAGGCCAAGCGCCCAGCTGCCTGGGTGGACCTGACCATCGCCTTCGAGGCCCGCAAGCGGGCAGCAGCCCCCTCCCGTGCCAGCCCCCTCAACATCTCCCTGCCCTTCTCCTTCATCGACTTCTACCGCAAGCACCGGGGCCAGAACGTGGAGACAGCCCTCAAGAAGAGCAAGTGAGACCCTCGTGTGTGGGGGGTAACAGGGCCTGGGGACCCCCAGGGATATGGTGGGGGGGAGGGCAAGGGCAGGGCAATGCTCTGCCTCTGGGTCTGCAGGGCTGAGGGAGCACTGGGGGGAGCATGGGGAGTGGGGACACCCCTCTGGTGAGGGGCAGCCCCACACTGTCTCTGCCTCCCCAGCGTCAACTTCGTGAAGTGGTCATCCCAGGGGATGCTGCGCATGTCCTCAGAGGCCATGGGCGAGCTCTTCCAGCCCACCATCAGCCACATCATCAAACACATCGGTGGGTCCTGGGGTGACTGCAGAACCCCTGCCCCCCCCCCCTCTGCAAGGGGGTCCCCTCTCCTGGGGACCTGGCTGGCAGCCCTAGCCCTGCCCAACACCACCCTTCCCATCCCTCCCCAGACGATCTCCTAAAGAAACCAGAGGTCCAAGGCATCAAATTCCTCTTCCTGGTGGGGGGCTTTGCGGAGTCAGCCATGCTGCAGCACGCCGTCCAGGCGGCCTTCGGCCTCACCTGCCGCGTCATCATCCCCCAAGACGTGGGCTTGACCATCCTCAAAGGGGCCGTGCTCTTCGGCCTCGACCCTACCATCGTCCGGGTCCGTCGCTCCCCGCTGACCTACGGCGTTGGGGTGCTCAACAAGTTCGTGGAGGGGAAGCACCCGCGGGAGAAGCTGCTGGTGAAGGAGGGCAAGAACTGGTGCACCGACATCTTCGAGAAGTTCGTCTCCGTGGACCAGTCCGTGGCGCTGGGGGAGGTGGTTCAGCGCAGCTACTGCCCGGCCCGGCCGGGCCAGCGCAAGACCATCATCAACATCTACTGCTGCGCCACCGATGACGTGGTCTACATCACCGACCCCGGCGTCCGCAAGTGCGGCACCATCAGCCTGGAGCTGGAGGCGCTGGGCGACGCCGGCGGCCCGGCCCGCGGCCGCCGCGAGATCCGCGCCAGCATGCAGTTCGGGGACACGGAGATCAAGGTCACCGCCATGGACATCAGCACCTCCAAGACAGTCCGAGCCACCATTGATTTCCTCTCCAACTGAGCCCTTGCCCCGCTCCACGGGGCTGTGTGGGGAGGGATGGGGAGACCAGGACACCCACTGGCACCCGCTTTGGGGCTCTGGCCCCACAGGACCCTGGCTGGATGGCAGGACTTTGAGCACTGGGACAGGCTGCCCAGGGAGGTGGTGGAGTCTCCTTCTCTGGAGACATTCCAGACCCGCCTGGACGCCTGTCTGAGTGATATGTCCTAGGGAGCTGCTTTGGCAGGGGGGTTGGACCCGATGATCTCTCGAGGTCCCTTCCAACCCCTACAATTCTATGTTTCTATGACTTGGGGCCAAGGGAACACATTGCTCAGCACCCCAGCCAAGGTTGCCACTGGACCCCCTGCTGCAAGCATGATGGTGACCCCCCCCCCCTCTTTCATGGGACCCCCCAAAGCTGCTCCCCTTGTGCTGCTGGGCAGGGCTGCACCAGGACCCACGTCTCCCAATGAAATGGGTAGGAAAGGGTGACGGCACCCCCAGCCCTGCCAAGCAAGATGGGATGGGGGCTCAGGCTGCCCCGCAAACATGGGAAAGGGCCACCCCTGGCACCCCAAACCCCCAGCACACCGACACACGTGCTTGCTGCAAGCCCCTACCTCAGTTTCTTACCTATGTCATGAAGCTTGCCAGGGGCAGCAGGGCCCGATGGGAACAGTGGCACATGAGGAGGGGGACAGCAGCTCCTCCCTTCCCCAAGACCCCCTTTTAACTGGGGGTCAGGGAACTTTGCAGCACAAAGCCCCCTGCTCCAAAGTGCCCATGTCCATAGTGACAGGCTCACACAGTTCCCCCCACCACAGGGTGCACAAAGAAAAGGATGTGACCCCCCCCCACAGCACCTGGCTCCCCATGCTGGCCCTGGGACCCTCCACAACTGCAGAGCACCACAGAGAAGGGTCAGCCTCCCACCCTGGGGTGTCCTGGGAACCCCTTCCAGGAGCATCTGGCCCCCCTACTCTCCTCTGTGGGTTTCCAACAGTTCGCAGCCACCAGCTCCAATGCTCCCAGGGGGTTTAACGAGGGATTGGGGGTGGGGGGGGGGGGGCTGAGCTCCAGGCCCTTCTCAGCTGGTTTGGTATTTCCCTCTATAGATTTTTGTACTTAAACCTGCCCCCCCCACCATCCCCCCCAGCAACATACCCCCGGGCACATGTATATATCTCGATATATTTATATATATATATATATATATATAGGCACATAAAGCCTCCTGTTGCTTTCAAAATTGAGCCACTTCTCCGGGTCCTTGTCCTAGGAGCACAGGGAGGGATGGCCACAGGGACACCAAGCACCAGCTCCCCAGCCTCCCCCTCACCACCAAACCCTGTCCCGGTCCAGGGTCCAGCAGAGCTCCAAATCCCAGGAGGCAAAATTTCACCCCTGGGTGGCTGGGGTCACTGGGGCTCTGTAGGCCCCAAATGCCACCTGTCCCAGGGAGGACGGGGGAGAAAAGCGAGGGGAAAGCAGCAGCTGGAGGCAGGGAGGGGGTGTTCCTGCCCAAGCAGAGATGCTCTGGGCAGTGGGGACCCCCTCCTGTGTTTTGGGAACCCCTCAAACCCACAGCGATGGCGAGAGCAGCTGGGGAGGGGGATGCAGCAACTCGGCCCCTGCTCCATGGCGGCCGCAGGCCCACAGCCCCCCAGGGCAGGCTGGCGGGGTGGGGACACAGATTTGGGGTGGTTTCTTCTTCTTTTCAATCTGAACTTGATCCTTGGGGAGCCGAGGGGACTGGGGGCAGGTTTGGGGGACACACACACACACACTAGTCGAAGCCGTGCCAGTCGCTCTGCTCCGAGTCGTACTCCAGCTCCGCGCCGATGCAGCGCACCCCGTCCAGGAGCATTGGCGTGCCGTGGTGCCGGTCTGCAGACAGGAGGGGACAGTGGGATGGGGGACAGAGCTGGGGGAGAGGGAGGGGGCAGGCAGTGCTCAGCCCCCAGCGTGCCAAGGGTCAGGCCCTGCTGTGCATGGGGACACAGCGTGGGGATGGCAGGGAAGAAACCAACAGCCCCCCCGCCCAGCACAGGGACCCCCAGCCCGGCCGCAGGGAAGATGGCAAGCAGTTGGTGTGTCACAGCCAGGCAGGAGAGGAAGGGGTGCTCTAATTAATGAGCCCCAATTAGGAAGTGGGGGGGGGGGGGGGAGGAAAAATATCTTTAAAATTCGTTGGAGGAGAGCAGGAGCCTGGGGTGGCCCCCCCGAGGTGGGCTGAGGTGCAGGTGGGTGGGTGGAAGGGGATGCCCCCCAGCAAGCCACTGCACCTCTGCTCCATGTACCCCTTGTGCTGGGGAGGGCCCCCAGCCTCAGCCCCTGGCCTGGGGTGTTCTGGGGTGAAATCTGGGGTGTTTGGACCATTTCTCAGCAGCAAGGGTCTCCAGCCAAGCTTGCCACTCCCCCCTGGTTACTGGCTGTGCTCCAAGCACTGGCGAGACCCTTACCCATGACCCGGGCTTGGACCACAACCTTCACACAGGCACCTTCACCGGCCTCGCTGGCCAGGACCACCTCCTCCTTCAGCACCCCCTCCTTGTGCGCCGTGTACTCGCACTTCACGCTGTAACCTGCAGACAGAGACACCCTGGCAGAGGCGCCCGCACCGTCCCATCCCTGCCCACACCTCCTCAGCCAATTTAGGGTCTCACTGGACACCCCTACCCCATGCCTCAGCTTCTCCACCCATGAGGCAGAGAGAAGGATGCTGAGCAGCCCTGAAGCACAAAGGCCCACAGAGATGCAGGCAAGGGGGATGCAGGACACAAGGGCGCTGCTGTGGGGGTGCTGAGTGTCCCCCACCGCACCTGACACCCACTTGTTCCTGTAGCAAACGACATGATCTCACACCAGCCGTGCTGAAATGGCCACATCATCCTCCTCACAAGGCAGAGGGAACATGGAAATGCCCCGTGCAGCCCCCAGCTCAGAGGGGGTGAAGGCTGGTCCCAGCCCCACACACCCCCAGTGCAGGGGGGAGTCGGGAGGGCTGAAGGAAGCTGTTGCTTTTGATTCAGGGGCCCAAAAAACAATCCCAACCCCGTGATGTAAAAAATGAAGCAGCAGAAAATGAAACTGGAGGCAGAAAGGCATTAGTCAAACCCCTGTGGGGGGGCACAGGTTCACTGTGAACCCCCACAGAGCTCATGGTGGGGGGACCCCGACACGGTTGTCACAGGGAGCGCAGGGGATGAAGGGGAGCAGAACACCTACAGGCACCACGACCACCCCCCTGCACCCTGAGTCCTGGCACAGGGCCGAGGACGCCGGCACCGGGACCTGGTGGGGGGGCAGATGCTGCGAGGCGCTGGGGTCCCCACCGGAGCTGTTTGGGGGGGTCCCCAGAGGGATCCTTTCCCCAAAGCCTGCGGAGTGCCGGCGCTGAGCCAGTGCCGAGCGTGCCAGGCCGAGGTGGGAAGCGCCGAGCAGACAAAGCCTAAGTGCTCCGCTGGGCCGCAGCCAGCCGCGGCGGTGCGGGAACAGCCACAGCCCGGCTCGGCCAGCCGCCGCGGCCGGGATGCGGGAAGCAAACACCCACCGGCTGCTCGCCAGCCCGAGCTGCCGGTGCAGGACTGTCCAGGCACCCCAAGACCTTTCGGGGTCACCTGTGTACTCAGAGAGGGGCAAAAGGTGTTTAACCTCCCGGACATGATGATTCCCAGGGGATGGAACAACAGCCATTGGAGGTCTGAGGTGACTGAAGCCATGGGATGGGGATGGCGGGAGCAGGATGGGGCTGGGGGAGCTGAAGGGGTGAGGACAGGGCAGAGCAATCAGCAGGACCTCAGCCCCACAGCCATTATGTTGGGGGGCTGCCACATGCCTGGCCCCTGCACGGGCTCAGATGGGGCTGAGCTGCCACAGCACAAACCCCTCTGCTCAGGGAAGAGCCTTGGGAAGGGTCCCCACGGGGCAGGAAAGGGGGGGACAAGGGAAGGGACCTTACCTTCTGGGAGGGGGGTGATGCCAAGGACCCGGAGGTTGAGGTTGGGGAGCGGCACAGCACAGATGTCCTTGCCCAGCCTCTGCACCAGCGGCAGGACAAACGTGATCTCATATTTGTGGAGAATCTTCAGGAACCCCACCTGTAGAGGGGGACACGGTAGGGGTCACATCATGCCTCGGGTGGGCACCGAGCCGCAGCGGGAGGTGGTCCCATGCTGCCACCATCCCACCCCACCGCCTCCACATCCCATCCCAGGGACAGGGACCCACCGGGCAGCAGTACCAGGGAGCCCATGGGGAGCTGGGGCAGGGGGGTACAGGGGTGGGGTTAGAGGGATGGGAAAACCACCATGAACATGTCGGGTTTGGCCATACCAGAGAACTCCCCAGCCCTGGGCACGACCACAACAGAGACCACTTCCCCCAGCGCCGGCCAGCCGCGCTCAGCTGCCGTTTCTGGAAGCCAAACCCTTTCCCAAGAGCGTGTCACTCCCCACCCCACGACAAAAACCAGAGCCCTTTCAGAGCCGGCCATCATCTCCGTTGGGCTCCAAAAAAGCCATTTTGGGAAGGCAGCATGAGCACCCCGCCTGCCACCGAGCTCCAGCCATGCTGGCAAACCGCCCCTCACCCCGACCCCACAGCAGAGCTCGGAGCTCAGCCAGGATCCAGCCGCTTCCCTGTGGTACCTGGTGCTCGCCGCCCGCCACCGGCAGCACCGGGCACACGGCTCAGCCGGGCTCCCGCGGTTTCCCCCTGCCCACGCGTGCAGGATGCTGTGAGCTGCGCCACAACCGTCACGTTCCACACACAACGACACACACGTGTATCCCCCGCGCGCCCGCGGATAAACCGCACGCGCCGCACGGCCGCGCGTTCCCGGGCCCCAGCAGCGCCAGCGCATCACCACAGCCAACAGAACGGGCAACGTGCAGCTTTGGGGATGTAAAAGCCACGGATAGATGTTTGGGGACCAACCCTGGGGGGTGCTGGCTGGGGCAGGGGGGGACACTGCCAGCACCCAGGCATCCCACTCTGTCATCAGTGCTGAAGGCAGCGGGCAGTTGCCACCCCCCCCTCCACCACCACCACCACCTTCCCTGCAGAGGCACGTGCAGTGCTGGGACGCCCACGGCACGCTGTGCGGCACGGGAGGGGAAAATAATAACAACCGCCCACGGATGGGTGATCGCCAAGGGATTCGCTGCCGGTTTTGGGGAGATAACCCACCACCCGCCCCAGATAAATAACTGACTCAGAGCTGACGGGGAGTTTCAGGTGGCTCTGCTGCACGCCGTGCAGGAGCCACCCTGATGCTCTCCCGGGGGGTTATTTTGGGAGGGTTTACGCCCCTCTCCTAAGGAGAGTGTGGGATGTGGCTTCGTGCCACATGAAGTGGCCACAATAAAGCGCCTGAGCCCCCTGCACCCACTGGACCCTCAGTTGCTGGTACCCAGCCCTGCCACAGGACAGGGTGGGTGGTGCATGCTCACATCTGCAAACCTGCCCGGGGCTGGGGGGGGGATGCACGGTGGGGGTTAAAGGTGGCCTGTGGTCCCCAGTGCCATCACCGGACCCTGGACACCCAGCTCCCTGCCAGTCCTGGTTCCCACCTTGACGAGGAAGTTGCCGTCCTTCTCCTGCGTCACCATCACCACCGAGTCGTGGAGCTTCTCATCAAAGTGCACATGGCCGTGGGCCCCCTCAGCGGGCTGGCTGGGGGCGAAGCGCACGCCCCCCCCCTTCGCCTTGCTGCCTGCATGGGAAGGAGAGGACAGAGCCTGAGCATCACCCCCTACCCCCACCCAGGATGCACCCCCTCGGACAGACCGAGGCCAGAGCATCGTCAGACCCAGAGGGGCTTCCCTGGATTCTCCCTGCCACCCCCATTTCAGAAATGGGCCAGGGTTGGGGTGCAGGGTGCTCACCCTCCAACTGGGGGGAAGCACAGGGACTGTGCCCAGAGCTCTCGGGGTGGAGAAGTGGGACAAGCCCCAGGCTGTGCCAGGAAGGGGGTACGGGTGGGAGAAGGAAGACGGCTCCCCCAGGGAACAGCTCCCACACATCCTAAGGTGTCGTGCAGGTCTCCCCACAGCTACAAAGCTCGACAGCATTTTGGGGAGCAAACCCTGTGGCACCCCAGGGAAAGCCAAAATTGCCACAGCCCAGCGAGAACAGGCACCTGCCCGGTGACATCGAGGTCCCCACAGCCAGTGGGGACGGGCAGAGGGGCACAAACCCTCATCCTGCACCCCTGCTACAGATTCTCTGCGAGCTGCCAAGAAAAAACAGCCCCTCCTCCTCCCTGCACGCCCCAAGAGCACCCCCCCCCCCCCTCCCTTCTCCCCCCACCCCGGGTCCGGCGGCCGATCCATCCATCTGGCAGCAGCCGGGAGCAGATTGCCGCCTTCTTAAAGAAAAGGCTCTTTGTGCCTCGGCAGGCTGGAAACGCCGGGATTTAATCACTCGGCATTGTTCAGCCGGAACAGCGCGGCAGAAATCCCTTCCCCACACGCAGGGGAAAACAAGGGGCTCTGCCGCTGGCAGAGCCACGCGGCTGCAAAGGGGACGCAGGTGGGACCCTCCCCACAGAGACACAAGCAGCCCCCGGCCACCCACATGGGGCACAGCCACCCTCCACCCCACAGAGTATCTGTGGGTGCCACAGGGGACACAGGCGCATCCTGCACGGTGGCAACGGGCAAGGTCCCGGCACGCGGTTGCTGCCGGGCACGGTGATGGCAGCACCCGGCTCGGAAGGAATGGAGCCTGGGAGGGAAAATCCCAAACATGGGTCACGCAGTGTGGCCCATGTCCAGCAGCCCCACGACCCTGGGGATGAGCATTGCCGGAGGGCACTGAGCCACCATCGGCCCACTCCCTGATACAGCGTGTCTGGAGACCCTTGGGCAGAGGGATACTGATGGAGGAGGGGGAAGGTGGCAGCGGGGAGCTGCGGGCAGCCGTCCTGGCATCCGGCTGTCCCGGGATCTGCGTGTCCTGGGAACCAGGTCACCCGTTAGCACACATCTCAGGGACCTTGAGAGGCTGCACGGCACGGTGTCCCCATCCCAGCTCAGGAGGGGACAGCCCCAAGGGTCCCAGAGAGAGCCCAGGTGGGCAGCAGTGGCACCTCGGCAGCCCTGGGTGCGTGGGGAAGGGCGGATGGGGCAGGGACACCCACCTACGTGGGACCCGGCACGGAAATGTCATCAGGGGTGAAGCACAATGGTGCAACCTGCATGCAGCCAGCAGCAAGGGCAGGCCCCAGTGGGGTACAGGCTGAAGTCACACAGAGCTGGGGTGTTCTGCCTCACGTCCCCCCACGGTCACAACAGGAGGGTCACCGGGACCTGCCAGACCCCACGCAGCTGGCATGCCAGCAGCTGATCCTAGGACATGCTCCCCAGGCATCCTGGGGGGTGGGTTTGGGGGTGTGACCCACACCATGCCGTGGTGGTTGTGGGGGACACAGTGGGGGGATGCCTGCCTTGCACGTGTCAGCAGTGATCGGCAGCCCTGAAAGCAGATGCCACCGAGGGTGCTGTGCTGTCCCTGAGGATGCAGGGCTGGAGCAGGAAGCCCAGGGGACTCAGTGTTCCCCCAGCACACCGCTCCCTCCTCAGGGCCCCCAGCCCCTCTCCCCATGCTGCTGGGAACAAGGCTGCCCAGAGCACGCAAGCTACCTGTCCTCCTGTGTCCCTACCGAGGCACCGCTCTCCTGGCCCTCATCCCGCTGGGAGCCAGAGGGGGTTTCCCACCACCCCAGAGGAAAGGCCCTGGGCTGGAACTGGGTCCCACGGCGGTGGGGAAGGGGCCACAGGGGCCGGACCCGTGGCCAGCCACACAAAGGGAGATGAAATCACGCCCGGCGGCAGCACAAAGAGCCGCTTCGGTCTTTGTCTGGGCGAGACTCTTGCCAGCGGCCTTTCGGGGTCCCCTCCCAGCACTGATAAAGCAGCCAGCTCTGCCCGAGCTTTTCAGGGAGGTGGCCAGGATCTGGGAGAGGCTGGGAGCACCCCAGGAGCACGCAGCACCCACTGCCACCCACAGCAACCTCGCCTGGGGCTGGGGGTGCCAATTGTTGTCGCGGGGGGCAACGGCTCAGCAGCACGCCACCGGAGCCTCCCACCCTGCCACAAGCCCCTCAGGGGGTGCAGGGCTGCAAATTGCCCAGCAGCAATGTACCCCCAGCCTTCTACGGCCTCCAACCTGCTCCAAACAGCCGGTGCATCCCTGCCTGTGGGCAGTGAGAACCCCCCCTCCCTGGAAAGGGGCGTCGGGCTGGGAGACCAGCGCAGGGAGGGGATGCAAGGGGCAGGCAGGGAGGCGAGCAGGCAGGCAGGAGGTGTATGCCAGGGACTCACCCTTGCTCGCTGTAGCCATGCGTCCCCGCAGCAGTCGTCCTTGTGTGAAACTTCAAAGGCACGGGCAGGAGGCCATCGTCCGGGGCCGCCGCCGCCGCCGCGCCCCAGCGCCAGAGCTGGGGAGGGAACAGGCAGGTTTAGGGCAAGGGCAGGCAGCACCAGGGAAGGAGGCTGCTGCCCACGGCCCGGGGGTCCCAAAGCCACCCGAGAACACCAGACACGACAGCACCACACGGCTCCGGCGCTGCTCGGGCACAGAGCGGCCAGGGAGGAGCCTGCCTGCGGCTCAGGGGCGTCAGGCAGCCCAGCTTTGGGCAGCAGCGGGCAGCACGCCAAGGCCTGCGCCCAGCTCTACCTCAAGGCGCGACAGGCGCAGGCAGGAGCAGCGGCAGGACGGGCAGCCCCTCCGTCCATGACACCACGGGCCCTGTGGCGCGACTCGGTCAGCCCCAGCTCCAGCTCTGCCAGCTCTTGGGGACACGGTCAGCCCCTGCCCGGCAAAGGGAGGATTTGCACCCCGGCACGGTGGCCAGGACACAGCTACCACATCCTCCAGCCATCGGCACCGAGCAGAGCATGCTCCGTGCCTCAGTTTCCCCATGTGCTCGCCCACTGCAAAGGCTCTGGCAGCCACTATGCTGTCAGCAGACACACCCGCCTCTCCCCCACCCCCCCCAAAAGCCCCTTACTCGGAGCTGCCAGCACAGCTCCCCTGGGAAGAGCCTCCACCTCCCCAGGGCTGTGCTCCCCTGGCAGCCCCGCAGGATAACCGGGTCCTCCCCACCAACACCCCCACCCCAGGTGGGCTGTGCCAAGGTAGCGGACCACCGGAGCCAGGCAGAGAGGGGCTGGTGCGCCCTCACCCTGGGGTTCACGATCCAATACCGCGCCCTTGAGGAGGGTCAACAACCTCCCCCATCGGGTGCACCCCCGAAGGGGGGGTACCCCACGGGTCCCACCGACAGTCCCACGCCGCCGGCCCCCCCCCCAGCACCCCGGGCAGTGAGTCCCCGTCCCCCCCCCGAGGCCGGGGGTGAGCGGCAGTGAGGAGGCGGCGGCGCTGACGCACGGCTCCCCGCCCGAACCGCGACGGGTGGCCCCAATCTGCCTCCGCCATCACCCGCGGGGCCCCGGTCCCCGTCACGCGTGGGTATCTCCCCCCCCGCTGTGTTTCCCGCCCCCCACCGGTTGGGGCCCGGTGCTGCAAGAGGAGACGCGGGGATGCTCCCGGCCCCGGTGCTCCCCCCTCTGTGCAACGGGCCAGCCACCGGACCCGGCGAGCACCCAGACCCAACACACCGGGACCGGGGATCCCCAACCCGGGGCGGCTATCCGGCAGGAGGCCCCGCTGCCCCGGGAAGGGGAAAGCCCGGGAACCCCTCCACAGCCCCGTTACCCCCGGTCGGTCGGTCGGTCCGTCTGCCCGTCCGTCCCTCACTCACCCCAGCCCGGTCCGTCCCGGGCGCCGCCGCCGCCGTCCCCACTCCCCGCTTCCCACTACCGGGACACGCCCCCTTCCCTCCGATTGGACCAGACACACCATCCGCCGTTCGCATTGGTCCGCCCGCTCGGAGGCCACGCCCCCCCCGCCAAGCCCACTGGCCGCAGCCCCGGCGGAGCCGCTTCCCGAGCGGCCCCACGGGGCAGGGTCGTTTCCAAGGGGCGGGACTGTCGCTAGGGGGCGTGGCCAAGGGGTGCGCAGCCAATGGGGAGCGGGCGCGCACGGCTGTGGGGCGGCAAGTGTGGGCGGCGGGGTGCGCGGCGCGGCGGGGAAGGGAGGGGGGGGCACCTGGCGGCCCCCCCAGCCCCGGGCGGTGCGGTTACCGTGGCAACTCGCCTTCTCCTGGCCATGTTCTGTTGCTCAGACCCCAATATCCCTCAGGAAATCACGGAATCTCGGACGGGTTTGGGTGGGCAGGGCCCTCAGAGCCCTCCCCAGTGCCCCCCCCCACCATGGGCAGGGACACCCACCGCTAGCCCAGGGTGCCCAAAGCCCCATCCAGCCTGGCCTTGAACCCTGCCAGGGACCCAGGGGCAGCCACGGCTGCTCTGGCATCCCTGGGTGCCCATCCCTGGGACCCTCGGCCACTCTGCTAACACCCACAGCCCACTGTGGGGTAGTCATGAGGAAGCTGTGGGGTCCCAGGGGTGAAAACAGCCCCGGGTGGCTCCAATGATGGAACCAAAACCATCAGCTGGCTCATGGGAAGGATTAAAGTGGA
The DNA here is from genome assembly GCF_964237585.1 of Gallinula chloropus. Classification (NCBI taxonomy): domain Eukaryota; kingdom Metazoa; phylum Chordata; class Aves; order Gruiformes; family Rallidae; genus Gallinula; species Gallinula chloropus. The sequence goes on along the minus strand of NC_140088.1, from coordinate 82,438,021 downwards.
GCAGCAGCTATGCCTGCACTGTCCCTGTCCCCCTCTGTCACATTAAGGGCCATGCCAGGGGCTGTAGGGTGGCTGGGCATCGAGCTGGGGCCCAGGCATGGCACTGGGCAGGGCTGACTCATCCCATCCCACCCCACACCATCCCATCCCCTGCAAACAAGCCCTGAGGCTCCACGCACCCTGTGTGTCCCAGACAGAACACAGGAAAGGGCCACATCTCACCGTGGGGACAGCGATACACCAGCAGAGATGGAAGGAGCCGGCTGTCAGGGGCACTGAGGGTGGGAAAGGCTGCTGAGATGCATCCCTGCCAGGAAAAGGCTGATGGTTCTCTCCCAAAGAGCACGTAGACTTGCGTGGGAATAATGGAGGGGGGGGCAGCAGACCCCCTGTGCAGGCAAGAGTAGTCCCTGTGGGGGAAGCAGGGTCAGGGCTCGCTCAGCCTCAGCGAGCGGGCAGCATGGTGAGCAGGCAGGGCTGGCTCTCACAGGCAGTGCTGCAAGGCCATGGGACACGGCACACCCTGGGGGATAAGCTAACACGTCCCCCCCCCCAAAGTTCATCCTGTATCCTCCCCCCTCCAGCAGCCCTGGCTTCAACCACAGCCTCCAGCTGCCTGAACGCTTAACACGGCGTGGCTTCGTTCCCAGGGAGCTGCTGGAGCCCCAGCTGCATCCTCGCCTCTGGCACGTGCGACACGGCGCACGGCTCGGCCCCGTGGGGAGGGACACGTGGCGCCCGGCTCAGCCCTGTGCTGGCACACACCACACACCTGCGGGTCGGATAAGAAACAACTGGGTTTTACCCCAAAATAAGGCTGCCCACGCAGCTGCTGCGCACAGTGCCAGGCCGAGCCCCGTGGCTGCTTCCCAGGCACCCCACGAGCAGGTCTGTGTGCCTGGGCACGGGATTTTCTGGGAGATTAGGGAAACAAAACAGCTTTGGGTAAAGGATTAAATCCCAACCGCTGCCAGCACACGCCGTCCCGAGCGGCGTACCCACGCTGCCGACCCTGCGACGCTGGACCAGCTGGGAAACCAGCATCCCCGTGGCGATTCAGCCTCACAGCAGGGTCTCTGAGTGATGAGACGGCTTTTTAATTGCCAACATGCAAGGCAGAGGAAGGAGGAACTGCTGCCGTCGGCGGGCGCTGGCTGGAGGCCTGAGCGGAGCCCGTGCCAGAGCGATGCTGCTGCCGCCCAACGGCAGGCGTGGGGGGTCCCCGAGGTGGGCACGGGGATCCCTGGGTCTGCATCTGCGTTTCCCACCTCTGCTTTTTGTCCTTGAGAGTCCACCCCGGGGAACTGAGGCAACTGGGAAGGACTGGGAGGGCTCTTCCAACTCTGCAGGAGCTTCCACGGGTGGGAGAGGTGGAGCAGGCATGAGGAGTGGCTCCAGGTGAGGGTCTGCTGGGTGGGTGAGGGTCTGCTCAGCGCTGCTGGCACTGGGCTTCCTGCAGGCGCCGGCTGAGGTCATCTATCCGCACATTCTTGAGGTGCAGCAGCTGCTCCAGCCTCCCCACCTTCAGCTGCAGGATCTGGGTAGAGACCCACACACACCCCCTCAGCTCAGTTTTGGGGGGTGGGAGGCACATCTGTCGTTTACTGCGGGGGAACCTGAGGTGGGTGAACACTAGTGCCAGGTTTGGGGTCCCTACTCTTGTTCCCACAGCTCACATCAAGCTATTGCTCCCCCAAAACATGGCCTGGGTCAAGCAAGGGACACTGGAGCTTGGTCTGAACCTCTGGGATGGTCTGGGAGCCATGACACGCCACGTACACAGCGTCTGTACAGCTGTGACGCTTGTTCTGTATCACCCTCATCGCTGTGGGCTGGAAGTCTCACCAGGAAGGACAAGGATCAGGAAAGGACTTTTACCCTTTAACCTCAGCACGGTACCTGGCACAGCCAGAGCAGCACCAAAGCCAGGCATTGGCCAGCAAGACCACGGCAAAGCCATTGCCAGGCTGGCCCGTGTCTGGGAGTGCCACCAGAGCTGGGTACAGAGGCAGGAGCAGCCCAGGAGGTTGACAGCACTGAACAAATGCCAGTTTGGAAGGCAAAAGGAATCTATCCCTGTCTCGGAGCTCCCACAGAGCCAGCGCCTGGCACAGTGCTGAGGGAGGGTGGGCTCACCTGGATGGTCTCCTGTGCAAGGAGCAGGGCCTGCTCCCTCTCCACCAGCTTCAGGGAGACAGGATCATCCCCCAGGGGAGCCTGGGCATAGCCACGGTGGCTCTGCATCACCCTGGGCCAGAAAAGCAAAGGCCAGGATGGTAACTGACCCTCGGGCAGCACTGCCCACAGCCCCCACCGCTCACGTACACACCCAGATCCTCCTTATCCTGCCCCACACACCGCTGCCCCTGCAGCACAGGGCTCCCCTGCACCCCCCAGGAACCCCCAGAGCCCCTTCCCTTCAGACATACCCCCAGGAAGGGCACGTCAGCAGCACCCAGCACATGCTGGCAGCAGCCCTTACCCTGCAGCCCGGGGAAGCTCCAGGTAGCTGACCTCTTCCGGCGCTGCCCGTGTTCCCAGATCCTGCATGGAGAGGCAGGGAAGCACCCGTCACACCTGGCCACCAGCCATGGGTCGCCCAGTTGCTCGTGCCACCCTCTCTGAGCAGTGCTGGGGCTTGAGGCCCTGGGGAGCTCTGGGGGTTTGCTCCTACAACAGGAGGAGAGGCTTGGGCAGAGCAGAGGGGGTCCCAGCGCAGTGAGGTGCTGGCTGTCCCGGCGTTACACATGGGCAGAGCTGAGATTCTTCTGCCCAAATTCCTGCCTGCCCTTCCCCTAGTGAATTCCTCTCCAACCTGAGCACCAGCATCACTGGCAGAGACAGTCCAGCCTGCCCCAACCCCTGGGTTCGTTATCCTCTTCCCACGCTGCAAGGACCAGGGCTGCTGTGGGCTGAGGGTTTGCTGAGGGCAGGAGAAGAGGCAGCAGCTGCTGCCTGCCCCGTCCTGGAGCTATATGCTCAGGGCATGCCACCCCACACAACCCCCCAACATCCTCACTACTCCTCAAAGGGGACCTCACACGAGTGGGGAGAGCAGCAAGGAGGGTCAGGTGATGGGCATTGGTGATGGAGACGGTGTCCCCTCTGCCCCACAGCTCACAGTGGCTTGTCCTGGGCTGCCCTGGCTCCCGATTGACTGTGGCCCCAGCATGGTGCAGAGTTGCCATCTGCCACCAGCCCTGCCACCCCCATCGCTCCCAGCGGGGTGCTCTTCTGCCCACGTCGGGGGGCTCCCCTGCCTCCGAGCACCCTGCTGCGCTTCCCCACGGAGCTGCAGATGGACAGATGGCAGCAGCACCCTCACGATGAGGAGATGGGAAAAGCTCAGCAGGAAAGTGAAGCCCACAAGGACACCTTGAGCTCAGCCCAGCCCTGCTCTGATGACACCAACCTCTCTCTGCGGGGTGGCTACTTGCCCCTGCAGCTGTAGCACCTACCAGCAGGACCTGGCATGCCCGGTGCCTCCCTTCCCCCAGGCCCTGCTCACCTGGCCCGGGCCAGACACCACCTTGCTCTGCTTCTGCTTCTCCTCGATCTTCTGCCGCAGCAGGAACAGCACCTGCTCCACCGTGCCCGGCCGGCATTGCACGACCTGCCGGATCATGTCATCCGGGATGGAGAAATTCAGCTTACTCAGCACTTTCCTAAAAACAGGAGGCAAATGGGAGCTCGGGAGAGCGGTGAGGCAGCACCCCGGCTGCCTGCAGCACCCGGCCCGGTCCCCATCCAGGACAAACGGGGTCATCCTGCGGGATGCTCCCTGTGGGAAGGGGGGAGCAAGAGGAGCCCCCCTGTCCCGGTACCTGTTGAGGTGACCCCAGTTGGCAAGCTTCTGCGGCGTGGAGCTTGCGGGCACATAGCTGTGCAGCTGCACCATGGAGGGAAAGAAGAACTTCACCACCTCGGCTGCCAGCACTGGGGGAGGAGAGGAGGAGAAGGGCTGGGGCCGGCGGGTACCCCGGGGACCCCCGCCCCCCCCCCCCCCCCCCCCCGGCCTGCAGGCCCCCTCCCGGCCCCAGGCCGGTTCCGCCGGGCCCAAACCCCGTCCCACCCCCGTCGCTGAAGTCTCGGGCGATGTTCCTGCGCGGCCGGGAGAGCGGCACGGCGTCCAACCAGCGGTAGAGACCCCGCAGCTCGCCCGCCGCCCCGCCGTCCGCCATGCAGCGCCCCGCCGCCCCTGGGCCGCGTCGCGTCCCGCCGCCATGGCAACGGCTTCGCAGGGCATGCTGGGAGCGCGCGGCCGTCGTCTAGCAACGGGCGGCGCGGGAAAAGGGGGGGGGGGAATGGGAAGGGAGTCTGGGCAGTGCGGGGGGGGGGGGGGGTGTGTCTGAACGATGGGGTCCCGGGGGCCCTGAGCAAGAGGAGGGGCTGGGGGGGCAGGAACAGCTTGAAGCAGCCTGTGAGCGAGGAGCGTCGGGACCCAGTGAGGGGGGCCTGAGCTGGGGGGAGGCTGGGGGGGCAGGACCAGGCAAAGGGGGGGGCTTGGCACCCACCCCACAGGAGGAGCCCGAGCAAGGAGGGGGGCGGAATCCCCAGGGGAGAGGGATCCCCCATCCCCCCCCGAGAGGGCTGAGGTGGACATCTTAACTAGGATCCGCATCTTAACTGGGGTAGGCATTTAACTGGGGTGGCCATTTAACTGGGATGGGCATTTTAACTGGGGTGGGCATTTTACTGGGATGGGCATCTTAACTGGGGTAGACATTTAACTGGGGTGGGCATTTTAACTGGGGTGAGCATTTAACTGGGGTGAGCATTTAACTGGGATGGGCATCTTAACTGGGGTAGACATTTAACTGGGGTGGGCATTTAACTGGGGTGGCCATTTTAACTGGGGCGAGCATTTAACTGGGGTGGCCATTTGACTGGGATGGACATCTTAACTGGGGTAGACATTTAACTGGGGTGGGCATTTAATTGGGATGGATACTTCCCCAAATACCACTGGCATGGCCATCTCCCATCTCTCCCCAGCACTGGGGCACCAGTTAGACCAGCCACGTTTGTGGGTGGGCTGCAAGGACACTCCAGGATGCCAGCACCTTGGTCACCCAGCAGTGGCTCAGGTGGCTCTGGGCCACCAGCAGCCGTGCTGCAGGTTTGTGCCCGCCAAAGCCAGGCAGAGCAGCTGGCTGAATGTTGTCAGTTGTCAGTGCCACGGCAGGGGCCAGCTGCCTGCTCTTCCGCCCCAGCACACGGGCAGGAACAGGCAGATTACAGTGCTGCAGGCAGCGATACAGCACTGGGGACCCTGATAAGTCCTGTCCGTGGCTCAGTCCCTGGTAAGGTGGGATGGGGACAGCACAGGGATGGCTTCCACCGATGGGGTGGTTTATCTGCCGCCGCCGTCTGCTCAGTCCCTGCTGCTCCCTTGCCATAGCACAACCGGACCCTGTAGCTCTGGTTGTGCCACCAGCATCCCTGCAGGACATGTGCCTCAGTTTCCCCACCTCTCACAGCAGCTCTGAAGGGGGGACATGGGGTTTCATTCTTGGTTTCCTTCTCTCTGTAGTTACAAGCGCCCTGAAAAGGTTTCTTTCGGGCTGAACCAGACCCAAATTCAGAACCAAACACCCCCTCATTGCGTCAGCCTCTGTCCCCAGGCCCTGAGTTGCAGGACCAGGCAGCAGCCACTGCGGCCTCCCCTGGCTGCGCAAAGCAGAAAGCAGCAAAACAGGAAGGGGGAGACGATGGAGACACCACCCCTTCATCCCCCACCCCCAGCTTCCTTCCCACCGCCCAGGGTATTTCAGGGTGGGGAGGTTTTGCAGGACCTGAAACTGAAGCCTCACTGTGCCGGTGAAACCACATCCCGTGCCGCTACCACTGCCAGTCCCCAGCCTCTTGCTCCCATCCTCCTCCTCCTCTGTTCCTGCAGCTCAGCAGCATCTGGAGTCTTCAAAAACCCTCCCAAATTCTAGGGCTAAGGCACCCCCCCCTCCCCAGCCTCGGAGGTGAGTGACACCCCCTCACTTGCAGCTCAGCTGCTCAGATCCCCACTCAGAGCCATCGTCAACTTCACAGCACCCACGGTGACACCGGCCATGTCCAGGCCGTGCTACCCAGGGTCTGCCACACTGCACCCCGGGGTGCTCAGGGTGGGGGACACAGAACCATGGGGTTCACCGTGGGGACCTGCCATCATGTGTGTGTGTGTGTCCTGATGAGTAACTAGTGATGGCTGTGCTGAGTTTGGATGCTGCTTTAACATGAACATCTTTTTGGGGCAGAAAACGGGTTTCCGGTGGCTGGGTGAAAGCACTGGGTGTTTTGAGGGGCATGTTCCCACCTGGGCTGGGAGGAAAAGGGATGCTGGGGGGTTTGGCAGGGTGTGGGTAGCCTGTGCTGGGGCATCAGGGGCTGGGAAGAGTTGCCCCACCCCAGCCTCGTTAATTAGAGTAATCTTTATGGCAGCTCTCACTGTGCGGCCATTAAAGTGAGCCAGGCCCCTCGGACCCCTGTGGCCCTCCCACGTTGTGCCCCTGGCTTCAGGCCTCAGCCCCTGCACAGGGGAGGAGGCAGCAGCACCCCAAGGAGGATGGGGGTGGGACGGGCACCTCTGCATCCTACCAGAGGATGGGGCTTGTGTGGGTCCTGCTGCCGGCTCTGGGCTCTGCTGTACCCGCCCCCAGAAGCCCCCCATTCCCCTCTCCTGTTTGAAGCCCAGCTTCCCCAAACCCCATGTTTGGAGGCGGGAGCAGAGCTGGCCAGAATCCCCCCCTCCTTCCCTCTTCAAGACCCCCAGCGCAGGCTTAGGGAAGGCACTGGAGCTGCCCTGCCCACCCCCCCCCCTCCCGCCCCCAGCCCCCAGCCCAGCCTTGCATGGCTGGAAGCAATTAAAGCCCTTGGTGGGCAAGGAGAAGGTCCTGCCACTGCCCAGGATTGCTGTGGGGGCCCGGGATCCCCACCCCAGGGCTGCCTGTCCTCCTCCCTGGGGTACACTCAGGGCCCCCCCACCCTCTCCAGCCCACAGCAGCACCGACCCCCAGCCCTGCTCCTCTGGGATGTGCCTGGTACCCTGGGAGGGGTGGGGGAAAGGCCGGGGGTGGGAGTACGAGACCCCCACACCTCGCATGGGCTCTGAGAGAGCAGCATATGGCCGTTCCGGGGGTGTCACAGAGCCATCGCAGCCCAATGCCCCCCAGCCGGGAGGACAGCCCCCTCGCCTGCCCCGGCCGAGGAAGGGGGGGGGTGTCTTCTCCGCCCCCTCCTCTTTTCTTCTCCCTTCTGAAAGGAAAGAATGGGCCTGGGGACAATGGGGACAGGCCGGGGCGGCCACCCAGGCCGAGGCGCCCAGCTGTCCCTCCCAAAGCTCGCCCCCCCCCACCCCCCCCCGGGGCTGCAGACCCCCACCCCTGATGACCGGAGGTCCGTGCCTGGGGGGGCATCAGGCAGCACCGCGGTGACACGTGGTAGCACGTGGCTTTGGCCGAGCCTGGGACACCCCCCCCCTCAGGACCACCCCCCTCCGCAGCAGCACTCACTGTAGGGGTCCTGCAGCCCCCACGAGGTTGGGGGCGCATACAACCCCCCTACCTGTGCCCTGCACCCACTTTGCGCTCTGTCCCTCTGTGCCACGTCCCCCCCCCCCAGGCTGTGCCCCTGCTTTGGGCCGAGTCCCTTCAGCTGTGCCCCCCCACTCTGGGCTGTGCCCCCACTTTGAACCATTCCTTCCCCCTCACAGCCCCCAAGGTGTACCCCCCGCCAGCTGTGACCCCCCCTAGCCGTGCTTCCCATCTCAGCTGTGCTCCCCTTTGGGCTATACCCCCCCCCCAAGCTGTGCTCTCCCTGTGCCCCCCCCCCCCCAGCCTTGCCCCCCCCACCATGCCCCCCCCACTCCGCTTTGGCCCCGCCCCCTCCCGGCCGCGCCCTCCCATTGGCTGTCGCCGCGCCGCTCCCCCTGTTATTTTTCGAATATAAATAGGGGCGGCGGCGGGCGCGCGCCCGGCCCCAGCGGAACCGGCGGCGGGGGCAGCGGACGCGGTACCGGCCGGCTCCGCTCCGCCGCCGCGGCGAGAGGGGGGGGGAGACGCGGGGCCGGCTTCGCTGCGTTACCAGCCGGGTTTGCCGCATCGCCATGGAGGCGTGGGGCGGCCTGGGCCGGCGGGGGCTGCTGGCCGGGTCGTCCCCGGTCAGGTCCCCCGTTACCACGCTGGCGCTGGATATGGATAACCTGGTGGGGTTGGGCAGGTGAGCGGGACGGGGGATGGGGGGGAGGATGCTCAGTTCTGGGGGGGGGGGGTTGGGCTGCCCGCCCTACATGTGGTTCCTCCAGCCGGGCACGGGAGACGTGGGCTGCCGCGTGGGCGGCTCGGAGACCCCCATAACGCCCCCCGGGAAGGGATGGGGTGACACCCCCCCCCCCCCCACCTACCCCCGAGCTCACGCATCCTCCACCGCCCGCAGCCACTGGGACACCCCAAAGCGGCGGCTGGCGGAGCTGCCCTTACAGAGTCGCCTGTCCTCGGATTCGGTGGCCTCGGACTCCTCCCGGGACTCCTCCGACACGGGTGAGCTACTGTACCCCCTCGACACCCCCAGGGATGTGCAGAGGGAGCTGTGGTGTGGGAGGGGGCTGTGGGCAGCGGGGGTCGGGACTGCCCCGTCTGCCCCCCAGTCTGCTCCCAGTCGCTCCCAATTTGAAGCAGGCGCGGGATGAGCGCTACAGGATTTCCCCGCTCCCGGCTTCCGACTGCTTCCCTTCCCGGTGGGGGGGGAAGGGGTGGCGGGCAGGAGCCCCCAGCCATACTCCCTGGGGCGGGGGGGTGTGTGTGTGTGTGTGTCAGTTAAGGGCCACCCCGCAGGGTCCTTGGGATGACGTGGAATGAGTGCCCCCAGAGTCGTTGTCATCCCCCAACGCTGAGGTCCGGGTGCCCCCGGCCGTTGCCCGCGGCCGTTGCCCCCTCCCCAGCATGGGAGTTGGCACAGCCGGGGTAGTGGGGGGGCGGGGTGGGTGTTCCTCTGCCCGGCAGCATCCTGCACAAGACCCCGCAGGAGCCGATGGGGCCCGATCCGTGCGACCCCCCACCCCGTACCCCCCAAACTCCATGCCACCCCTGCCTCGTGTTCCCGCAGGGGTGGGGCTGGACTCCCCTACACAGGAGGACCCCGCGGTGCTGGAGGAAGTGTGAGTACCCCGGGGATTACCCCCCTTGTCCCCCCACCTTCCCGGCAGCGTGGACCATGTCTGCAGCACCCAGCCTTGCTGGGGGCGGGGGGGGGGGGGTCGGTGGTGGAGGGAAGCTGAGCTTCCATCTGTGCCCCCCAAATTTACTTCGGGGGGGGCGTGGAGGGGGAGAAACCCGCCTGCATCAGGGATGGGGGGGGGGGGGGGGAGGCGTCGGTGCTGGTGCTTGCCCAGCTCTGGCATTGAGTACAGGCAGGAAGCCTGCGTGGTGCCGCGGCCGGGCCAAATCCTCTTCCGGGCTGTGGAGCAAGGGGTGCTGAGCATCCCCCCCTACACACACCTCCCTGGGCAGCCTTGGGGTGCTGCTGCCGGGGGAGGGGTCAGCTGAGAGCCTAGCTCTGCGCTGCAGCCCCGTGGCAGGGTGAGGGGCTTCGCCTGCTGCCCCTTGCCTGGCCGTTGGCAGAGCCCAGCCCTGGCAGATGTGCTGAGGGAATGAGTAATTGAGGGGCGGGGGCAGATGGTGGGGCTGGCGGAGGGGGGGGGAAAGGAGGGGGGGGGGGGGCGGGTGTGCTCAGCCATGAGTCCCCATCCTGCTGTGGTGTGTGGCAGCATGGCCATATGGCTGCCGGCCAGCCCCCTCCCCGCCGCTGCATTTACATACAGGTGGGGAGCAGGCGCTGCTGCTGCCTTTGTCTGGGTATGGAGTGAGGTCAGAGGGGCGCCCTGGACCACCCCGGCAGGCCGCCCCCCTCCCCCCACACCCCCCCCATTGGGGTCTTCATCCTGAATCCAGCAATATCCAGAGGGGCTTTAACCCTTTGTGGGGCTGAGAGCCCCAGCCACTCAGCTACTCTCTGCATGGGGGGGTAGAGTGTGCTGCAAGGGCTGGGGCTGCCCATCCCTGGGGCTTCTGGGCTGGGGCACAAGGGTCTGTTTCCCCTCCCTGAGCCCAGCTCTCATCTCCCCACAGCTTCGAGAAAGCCATCCTGGCTTCCAGGAGAGTCCTCAAAGAGTAAGTGAAGGGGCTCTATTGCTGTGGTGAGCCCCCCTGCCCAAGGCTGGGCACCCCCTATGCCCATCCCAAGGTCTGGATCAGGCCACTGCAGTTGCTTGGTGCCTTGCAGAGCTGCTGCCCTGAGCTCCTTTGGGAGCTGTGACAGCTCCAGTGAGGTCTCACCCTGCTGTGGGGGGATGGGAGGGCCATGTCAGCCCCTGGCAGGGGGCACCTTCCATCCTTCCATCCCTTCCTTTCCCTCCTCACAGCAACAAGCTCCATATTCGGAGGATCCACTCGCTGCCGGTAAGTCCAGAGGGGCTGTGGGGGTGAGTGGGGGGCAGCTGAGCTGGTGGTGTGGGGGGCAGCTGAGCCTGCTGCACCCCTGGCTGGGCTGGAAGGAGGAAGATGGAGCTAGGGAGGGCAGGGGCTGGGTAGCACCTCTCACCCTCCTCAACCCTGCAGTCACGGCTTCTGGGGGCCAGCCCTATCCTGAGGAACATCTCCCACTCCCAGGAGTTCAACGGTGAGAGGGAGCCTGAGGACAAGGTGAGAGAGGGGCAGTGAGGTGGGAGGGGGCTGGGGAAGGGGAAAGAGGCTGCTAATGCTGTGTACCCCCCCCATTGCAGGAGGGGTTTGTCTTCAAGAAGCCGCAGAGGCCGGGTCAGCGCAGCCGTCTGACTGCCAGTGATGGGGCTGCAGGCAGGGACCCCTTCACTCAGAGACCTGTCTCAGCACCTGACCTACTGGTGAGAGGGGCTGGGAGGGCTCAGGGGAGGTTGCACTGGGGATGGGTGCTTCCAGGTGGGCTGTGGAATTGGGAACCCCTGCTGGGGAGGGGGGTGCACTAGCCCCACTCCTGAACCATGGGTTGTGTCCTCCCAGTTTGACAACCACGAGAAGGAAAATGTCACTGAGGACAGTCCCATCGTGCTGCGCCGGTGCTCCCTGACCTCCTCCATGTCTGAGGAGGATGATGGCTTCATGGAGATCCTGGATGAGGAAGAGAGGCAGGTAAGGAGGAAGGGGCTTCTCCACCTGGGGGTGGGACTGTGGTTCATGGGGGTCACCCCTGCCAGGGTGAGAAGCATCTGGCATTTGGCTCCTTCACTCTCTGCAGAGCGACATGGGCATGCCACAGGGGATGGAGAACCTGCTGACCGCGCCGCTGGTGAGGAAGGAGGAGGCAGAGCCGGTATGTGGGGGCATGTGGAGCTCCAGGCTTCCCCCTGCTTGGGGTCTCCAGGGTAGGGGGGGCTGGGTGTCCCTAGCCAAGGGGCTGGTTGTGAGCAGCACCAACCTGGGAGCTTTGGGCTAATCCACTGGAGTTGGGGTTGTGTTACCCCCACAACACCCTATGGAGCTGCCTGGGGTGGGGGGCTGCCAAACCCCCAGGCAGCAGCCCAGGCTCTTCCTCCCCACACAGGGTCCTGCGAAGCGCAGCAAGTGCCGGCAGCTCTTCCGCTCCCCCTCCATGCCCAGCACTGTCATCCGGCCCATCCTGAAGCGGGTGGAGCGGGACAGGGACACCCCCATCAAGAGCAAGCGGCAGAAGAGCGGGACCAGTCCCACGGGCGAGGAGGAGCCGGTGGGTGACGGCTGAGACTTTTTGGGGTGCAGGGGTCTTTGCTGGGGGGCCTGGGCTGTGCCCCCCACCCTCGCTAATGCCGGGGGGGGTGTCTCAGCAGAAAGCGCGGCTGCTGCGCTCCAGGTCCTTCAGCCATGAGGAGATCGAGAACCTCCTGGACAACGACTGCCGGGAACTCATCGGGGACTTCTCCAAGGTGGGGTCTGGCTGGGCTGTGTCCCCCCCTCTTCCCCCAAAGCTGGGAGGGCTGTGAGCCTGAACCCTGCCAGTGCCCCTTGCTTGGGGATGAGGGGACGGGAGCACTGGGCCACAGCTCCCTTGAGGTCAGTGGGAGCGTGTAGCAGCCCCTGCCCTGGATCCTCAGGTCGCATCCTGACCCAGCATCCCTCTCTCCCCCAGGCTTACCTCCTGCAGACAGTGGAGGGGAAGCACCAGGACCTGAAATACATCTCCCCAGACATTGTAAGGGAACAGCAGCCTCTCCTTGCACCCTCTGGGGGGGGCTGCTTGCCTGTGTCCCCCTCCCTGTGTGTGTGTGTGTACCCCCTTGGTGACTGGCTGCCCCCACAGATGGTGGCTGTGCTGACGGGGCAGTTCAGCAGCCTCATTGAGAGCTGCATCATCGTGGACTGCCGCTACCCCTACGAGTACGAGGGAGGCCACATCAAGGTCAGAATGGTCCCTTGGGGCTGGGTGGTGCTCCTAGTGGGGACTGAAAAAGCCTTTAAACCCCCAGCCACTGAGCTATGCACCCACCCCAAGAGGGAGAGTGATGGTGCCCCAGCAGCTGGATGATGCTGGAGGTGGGGGGTGGCTGGCTGCAGTGTGCTGAGCCTCCCCCTACCTCGAGCTGAAAGCAGGAGGCTGAAGGTGCCTCCTCTCCTCTTCCCCTCCCCAGGGTGCTGTCAACCTCCCGCTGGAGCAGGATGCAGAAGAATTTCTGCTGAAGAAGCCCATCGTGCCTTTTGATGCCAGCAAGAGGGTGATTGTCATCTTCCACTGCGAGTTCTCATCTGAGCGGGGACCCAGGATGTGAGTGAGAGGTCTGGGGGGAGGCTGGAGATGTTGGGGTTCACAGCTCCACCTAGGCATGGGGGTGACAACCCCCTGGCTACCTTCCCAACACCTTGCCCCATCCCACAGGTGCCGATTCATCAGGGAGAAGGACCGAGCCTGTAATGAGTATCCCAACCTCCACTACCCTGAGCTCTATGTCTTGAAGGGGGGTTACCGGGAGTTCTTCCCCCAGTACCAGGTGAGTGCCCTCTGCCTTTGCTCCCTGGGTGTGGGGGTAACTCCTCTCCCCCCCTTCCCCTGCGATGGTTCTGAGCATCCTCCATGAGGATGGTCTGGGACGCTCCTGGCTTTGCCCAGGAGCTGAGGGGCCGTAGGGTGGGTGCTGACAACTCCTGGGGGGTCCCCAGAGCCACTGTGAGCCGCAGGACTACCGGCCCATGCACCATGAGGACTTCAAGGAGGACCTGCGGCGATTCCGCCTCAAGAGCCGTACCTGGGCCGGCGAGCGCAGCAAGCGGGAGCAGTACAGCCGCCTCCAGAACTTCTGAGGGCCTGGCCTCCCCCTCAGCCCCAGCCCAAAACCACCCCCACCCCCCAGCTGCATGTTCTGCACAGCCACACTGACCTCAGCAGCTGGGGGGGGGGGGGGGGGTGGTTTTACTTTTTTAACCTAAAAAAGGGGTTAGGTTTTAGCCTAAACTGGAGGGGGTGATGCCCAAGCCTTCCTCCACACCCTGTGTAAGTCACTGCCACGTTCACCCTTGCTGCTGGGGAGCCGCAGAGCTGCAGGGAGTGCTGGCTGCCTCCCCAAGTAGGCATGGGGCTCAAGGACTGGTGGGCAGCCCCCCCCCACCCTCCTCCAGCTCTGAACGGGCAGCGCTGCTCCAGAAAAGCACTTACCCCATCCCCTTTGGTGGGGTTGCGGGGGGGGGGGCACCCTGGGGGTGGCCCTGGGGACAGTCATGGACTGTGTCAGCCTTGAGAGGTGGGGGAGAGAGTTTTATGTTGGGGTTGTTCTTTCCTCACCCTCCAATATTATTATTTAAAGTCGGTTCTTAAGGGTCTGTTGTGGTTAATTGGGGGGGGGGGGGGGGGCGGGCGTTGTGGGGGGGGTGGGCAGGGTTGAGGCTTCTATCTGGGCTGATGTCCTATCCCTCCCCAGGGCTGCAGCCCCCTGAGCTGGGGGTGGAAGGTTTGGGGGGACACAGAGGAACCTTCACAGTGACCCAAACTGGGGCTGAGCCCCTGGGGGCTTGGGGGTGGTGGGAGGGTGGGGGGTCAGACCCTGCCCTGGGGGCTGCTGTCCCTGGGGCCCCTCGGTTATGCACGGGGAGCAGTGAGAGGGGGGGGTCCCAGAGCCCGGGCGGCGCCTCATGGGCGGCATCCCTCTGCCTGGCGCCTGGCCCTGTGTCCCCCGGGCCCCCCTCGCCTCCTCCCCCGGCCCTGATGCCCCCGCCGCCCCCGCCGCGGGTGCTGCAGCCGCCGGCACACGCCGCACCCCTTCTCCGCGCCGCGCTTCCCCTCGCCCCGCCCACCCTCCCGTATCCACCAATCGCCGCGCCGCCCCGTGTAGCTCTGGCCAGTCCCGGCCCAACCGGTGTGGGCGACAAGCGTCCCGCCCCCCTCTCCCTCTCCACCAATAGTGGCGGCTTCTTCCTTCCCCGTCGTCCAACCGCAGCCAATAGCAGCGCGGCCGGAGGGGGCGGGCTGGCCCCGCCCATTCCGCCCTCGGCGCCCGGGCGGCGGGCCGGGGGTCGCGGCGGCGTTGCCATGGTGAGGGCGTTCGTGCTGCTGGCGCTGGGCGGGCCGGGACCCCCGGGCCCCGCCCCCTGCCGCGTGCTGTACGCGCGAACCTTCGGCACCCCCCCGGGCTCCGAGGAGGGGCCCGAGGACCCCCCCCGGCAGCGTCTCCGCCGCAAGGAGCAGATGCTGGCGGTGGCCAGGTACAGGGGAGACCCCCCCCCTCCCCCCTCCCCTAACCCGGGAGGGGCTGGGCTAGGCGGACATCCCCCTCCCTCCATCCCTCCCTGCCTTAGGACCCCCCCTTTCTGGGCTTGGGGGTACCCCCCGAGCTGTCCCTTTGATGGGGGGTGGGGGGTGGGGGTACCGGGCTCGGCGGGACCCCCAGGGATGTACCATCCTGCCGGGCTCACCCTGTGCTCCCCTCACCCCCGAGAGAGGGGGTCCCCCCACGCCGGTGAGGATGGGGGAGTCTCTTAACACGGGGGTACCTCCCTTCTCTGCCAGGCAAGTGTCCTCCCAGTGCCAGTTGCTCCAGGCAGCCTCGGGGCGCACGTCCTCCCCCCAGCTCCCCCCGGCCCCCGACCAGCCCGTGTCTCTGCAGGACTCCCCAGGGGGGCTTTTCCAGCTGGGCCCCGGAGACCCTTTCCCCGGAGGGGTGAGGGTGGCCTGGCTGGCAGCCTTTGCCCTGGCCTTCGCCTTGGTTTGCGAGCCCCAGGAGAATCTGGCGCTGGCTGAAATCACCCTGCGGCGGCTGGCCCCCCGCCTGCTGGCTTCCCTGCACCTCCTGGGCTCCGGCGCCGACGTCCTGCTCCGGCCTGATGCCATCGACAGCCTCCTGGATCGTCTCCTACCTCACGGGCAGATGCTTTTCCTCAACGAGCGTTTTCTCCAAGCCATAGACCGGGAGATGGGGGTCAAAGCGGCCCGTTGAGCTACACCCAGCATCCCCTGCCTGGTGCACCCGTTAACATTTCGGGGTCCAAGGTGCTCGCTGAGCTCCATTGGGATGGATGGGAAAAGCAGCTCAGGAATAAAGAGCAACGAGTCAGCAAAGTACAGGGTTTTAATCTGTTTGTCTCTCCACTGATGCCGTCACGGGGTGGGGGTTGGCAAGGGGGGAGGGTGCTGCTAATACTGTCCCTGTAAAAATCTGCCTGGAGCTGGGATGGTGCTGTAATCCAGCACCCCTGGCAGCCCTTCGTGCATGCAGGGTGGTGGGCGGTGGCTCCACGGGGGTGTAAATGGGTGTTCCAAAAGGGGGGTCTGCCCTGGAAAGGGGGGGGTTCTGCAAAGGTCCCACCCGTCAGCCTGAAGGGTGGGTACTGGGTGCCCCTCTTCCCCTTTGTCCCAGGGATCCCCAACAGCAGGGGATGGGCTGGGTGATGCAACGCCCGGGTCGGCCTTGCCCAGCCCTTCAGAGGGGCTGCTGGCGGGGGGACTGACCCCAAAATGCTTCCCCCTGTTGCTACACCAGTAAAGCTGAAGCTCCTTGGGAGCAGTGCTGGGCATTGGCACTGCCAGGGCTTGGCTGTGGTGGGCATCTCTGGCCATCATGCTAGGTGGGACCTGGCTGCTGGGGGCTGCAGGTGCAAAGGGGTCCTGGCACCCCCCCTCCACAGCACGGTTACAGGGTGAGGGGACAGATTGATCCCTCCTGCAGCACTCGTGGGACCCCCGCACCATGAGGGATGCGGCACCGTGGCTGATGCCAGCAAAGGTCTCCAAAGCAGGCAGGGCAGAGGGGCAGGGAGGTCTAGGGGCGACTCACCACATGTGGGGGGCTGTGGGGTGATGGAGCCAACTCCCCCCTCCCTTGCCAGAGAGGGCGAGAGGCAGCGGAGGAGGTGCAGGGGAAACAGTTTAATCAGAGCCCAGCGAAGGGCTCTGAGCGTGGGAGGCAGCACCAGGATGGCACCGGGGTCTGGAGTGGTGGCATGGCACAGCCACCTGCCTGGGAGCTGCCCCGCTCCAGGGGGGAGCAGAGGTCCCTGGGGGGGCTCATCTGGCGCACGTGGGGCGAGGGGGCTGGCAGCAGGGCCGGCAGTGGGTCCAGCAGCAGCCCATCAGCACGGTGTCAGGCGTGGTTCAGGTCCCTCTTGCAGATCCAGTGGAAGGTGAAGTTGCAGTTATGGTCATTCCAGAAGCCGGGACCAACGGAGTAGATCTGGGCACAGCTCTCCTGGCCCCACTTCCCATGGTCCGTGTTGTCCGGCTGCCCTGGCCCCCAGAAGCTGATGGAGCAGAGCGGGGGTCAGCGAGAAGAGGGGGTTGGGGGGGGTGTGCCGGGGTGCCTGCCTCCCCCTCCCACCGAGCCCTGCTCACCTCTTGGCCTGGGAGTAGGCAGCCCCATCCACCCAGCTCCAGGAGTGCCTGGGGCCTGTGGCCACCAGCCCGATCCAGTATGATCCTCCTCTCGCCTGCTGCGCCAGGTAGTCCTGCGGGACAGGGCAGGGGGGGGATGTAGGGGCTGGGGGCTGCATGGAGCAGGCGGCAGGAGAGGGCAGGCGATGGGGGCTGCAGCCCTGTGCACCCACCTGCTCCTCGCGGCTGGTGATGGAGGCGAGGTGGGAGTGCGTGGAGCGGCAGGAGGCCTCCGCCTGACTCCAGGACTTCTTCTCCCCGGAGAAGAAGTAGATCTTGCCCTGGTAGTACCTCCAGCCCAGGGACAGGCCCTGCAGCCACCGTCCTGGGGAGCGGGCAGCCGTGAGGATGGGGCAGCATTGCCCAGGGATGGGTGTCATGGTGTCTCCCCCCTCCCCATACCCATCTCCCAGGTACGTTACCTAGCTGCTCTATCTGCTTACGCACCACTGCTGGGCTCTCATGGAAGGGCCTGAGACCTGCCGTGAGGTCAGGGAGAGGAGACAGTCAGCCTGCCCATCGCTCTGGGCTGGGGCTGGGGTCAGGGATGGGGACTGAGGATAGGGACGGGAATGGGACAGGGGCTGGAGACAGGGGCTGGGGTCAGGGGCTGAGCTGCTGGCAAGCGCTGCAGGCAGAGAACAGGGGCTGAGGACCAGGGGCTACAGTCAGATGCTTGGGACAGGGTCTGTGGATCAGTTGTTGGGGACAGGGGCTGCAGGAAGGGGCTGGGGTCAGGGATCAGGAGGCAGGGGCTGGGAACAAGGTCTGCAGGCAGGGGCCAGGGTCTGCAGGCAGGGTTTGGGGGTTAGGGGGCCAGGGTCTATGGACATTCTTATGTGTCCTACTCACCGTCAGGGCCAGGCAGCAGTTGGCCCCAAACTGCCCCCAGCTCCTCCCGTGCTGCCTGCAGCTCGCTCTGGCCCTTCATGTCTGGGAAGGGTAGGGCAGCCTGTCAGCACCGTACCAGGGCTGCTGGTGGGCTCATGCCCACTCCCAGCCTTTGCCAGGCATCACCAGGACCCGCCCCCCCTCCCCCCCCAGGGGCACTTACACAGGGTGAGGATGGCTGCCAGGGTGGACCCCAGCATCAGGACCACTATGACACCCACAGCCAGGATGGTGCCCAGCTTCCAGCGGGATGTGGCCGGAGGGGACACAGGTGCCAGCACTGTGGGAGAGAAGCCAGAGGTGCCTTGAGCCAGGGCTGAACCACCCCAGCGCTGCTGGCAGAGGAGCTGGCTGGGCAGGATGGTGCTGGGCTGGGCAGGGCTTACCTCGAGCGGAGCTGGGTGGGTAGCGGATCCGCAGGCTCTCGTACAGGTCCGGCCCTGCCGTGGCCATTGCCAGCAGCCGGCCTGGCACCGGGAGCTGCTCCCTGCCAGACCCTTGTCGTGTGTCAGCGAGGGCAGCCCCAAGGTCTGGGAAAGGAAACTGGGCAGCTAGGTACCCGCAGCAGCGTGTGGGTGCCAGTTCCTGCTGCCAGTCAGGATGTCAACACGCGTGTCCCCCGCCCCAAGTGGCGTCATCCAGGGACAACCCCCCCCACACATGGCATGTGGCCGCAGCCCAGCCTTGGATCAGGGAGTTACTGGCCCCTCCTGGCTCCTGCCCCAGCATCCAGCCCTGGGGTTGTGTCCCAAAACCCACCCAAGTCACAGCTGGTGTTTCCCACCCCTGGACACAGAAATATGGGGGAACCATCTCCCTGGTCTTACGGGTGCCAGTGGAGGAGGGTGCACCCAGCCTGGCATGGTGTGGGGCTCCCAGCCCTCATCCCCCTTCTCCACCCCGTCATCATCCTCCTCATCACCACTATTACGCTGGCGTTGTACAAAAGCAGCACTGGGGACCCCCTCAAAGTGGGAAGGTCTGTGCCCAGGGAGGGTCAAGCCCCCCACCATGGGACCACCTGGTTCTTCCCAGCACCATGGCGGTACACCCAGCACCCACGGCGCAGACCTTACTGGTGGCTGGCACCGTACCCACCGCAGGCCCCCGCTGCACCCGCTCTGTCCCAGAAGTGAGGGGATGTGGTATTTCAAGACTTCTGGGGTTAGGAAGGTTTCTTCCCCTTTTTTGGCCCAAACCATCACTGGAAGTCGATGCAGAGGCTGGAAATAGCTTCAGACTCGCCGACATGGCATTTTTCTGGTGAGCAGAGGAATTGCCTGGAAACCCAGGGGTGCACTGCCCCCCCCCTGCACCCTTTGCAGGGTACGAGCCCTGCCCCTGGGCTGTGCCGGTGGCCCCTCAGCAGGCAGACCTTCACCCTCTTCCTCACTGCTCTTCTACCTTTCTCTGCTCCCCATGGACAGCCCTGGCTCAGCTGCCACCAGCCGTGGTGCTGGTACCATCCCCATCTCCATCCCGAGCTCCAGCTGACTTACCGGCTGCCGGCACCAAATCAGAGGCAGCCCTGGGTGCTCAGGGACCACCAAGGGTCCTTGCAGCTACACTCCAAGTTCTCTACCCTCCCACCCTGCACACCCTCACCCTTTCAGCAGCTCCATTCAGTTTTTGTCCCATCCCATCTCCACACCCTCCTGCTTCATGCTCAGGCTTGTAGCCCAGCATGCCGAGGATGCAGCGTGTGGGGAGGTTCTACCTGGGACCTGGAGCATCATCTCTACACCACCCTGGGTTCATGTTTGCAGCTCTTCTACGACTCTGTGACACTGCCCATCGCCATAATCCCAACAACATTTAATATATCAGGCTGGGCTTGGCTCTTCTCTACATAATGTGGGCATGGGCTGGAACACCATGAGTGCTTTGTTCCCTAGCAGAGGTTTTTTACTGACGTTTTTCAGGGGTGCAGCATCCCACAAAGGGGTGAGGGTATCAGATGGAGACACTTGCCCATTCAGAGCCACCAGAGGATGCGGTTAGGGCTGGCAGCATTGTGAAATCGGGTGAGTCAGGGCTGATGTTCCCCATTGCCAAGAGGCTGGGTGATGCTAGAAAAGTGTCCAGAAGACAACAAAACAGAGGGAAGGAAGGAAGGAAGCCAGCTTGTCTGCAGGTTGCACAAGCAGTGAGTGATGAAGTCATGGAACGTCTTGACTGAGAAGAGGCCCATTGGGATCCTCGAGTCCATCACATGGTGGGGAGCAGGGTGGGGGGTTAGGCTCCACGATGGGATTGGTCTCATCCAACTCGAGATCTACCTGTCTTTGAGTATGTCAGGCACAGCTGTGTGGGTCCAGATGCTCCTTGAGCTCTGCCCAACAGTTCGATGTCCCCCTTCCATTGAGGCACCCCAAAACTGCACCCATTGGGACCACTCTGGAACCCCAACATCACTCAAAACATGACTGAGAGATGTCCCATGATGACATCAGGATACACCACTGTGATACTGGGGCATTACACAAGAACTTTGGGAGAGGGCAAGGCAGGGCAGGGATGGTCCCTGCTGGGGAGTATTGTGCTGGAGCTGGGCCCCATATCCCTGTTGCTTCTCTATCAGGGGCAGCAGAAGGCAGCTGCAGGCAGGTTTGAGGGCAGGGAACAGCCAGAGGTTGGTGACCAAGGGGCAGCTGCTCCCTCAGATGTCCCTGACAGAGTCACGGCTTTTCATGGTTGGGATGAGGAGGAGGATGACACCAGCATGGGCTCCTGCAAGCACATCCCCATCAAACACCCCAGCTCTGCCAGGAGACACAGGCAGTACAGACAGGGTGGGCACAGCTCCTGCCTGGCCAAGTGTTCATCTGGCTGCTGGGGAGCAGGAGACCCCCACGGGGAGTTGAGATCAGCGTTGCAGCTGCAGGCAGGACCCCTCACTGCAGGCAGGAGGCCAGAGCCCAGCAAAGGGGCCCCAGACCGGCTGGTCACGCTGCTGGGGATGCAGCCCAGGACATGGTTGGCTTTCTGGGCTGCCAATGGACACTGATGGGTCAGGATGAGCTTTTCACCATCCCCCAAGTCCTTCTCCTCAGGGCTGCTCTCCCTCCCCCCAGCCTGTGGCTCTGCTGGGCGCTGCTGGGTCAGATGCTTCGCAGAATCATAGAATTGCAGGGGTTGGAAGGGACCTCGAGAGATCATCGGGTCCAACCCCCCTGCTAAAGCAGCTCCCCAGGACATATCACTCAGACAGGCATCCAGACAGGGCTGGAATATCTCCAGTGAAGGAGACTCCACCACCTCCCTGGGCAGCCTGTCCCAGGGCTCTGTCACCCTCACTGGGTAAAAGTTCTTCCCCATGTTGGTGTGGAACTTCCTGTGCTCCAACTTGCAGCCATTGCCCCTTGTCCTGTCTCCACAGAGCACTGAGAAGGGGCTGGCTGATTCCCCCTGCATCCCATACTTAAGATATTTATAAACTTTAATTAGGTTCCCCCTTAGTCTTCTCTTCTCAAGGCTGAACAGTCCCAGCTCACTCAGCCTTTCCTCATAGGGGAGATGCTCCAGGCCCTTAATCATCTTCGTAGCCCTTCTCTGGACTCTCTCCAGGAGATCCCTGTCCTTTTTATACCAAGGAGCCCAGAACTGGACACAACACTCCAGGTGGGGCCTGACCAGGGCAGAGTAGAGGGGGAGGATCACCTCCTGTGACCTGCTGGCCACACTCCTCCTGATGCCCCCCAGGATCCCATTGGCTCTCTCAGCCCCCAGGGCACACTGCTGGCTCATGGCCAACCTGTCACCAACCAGGACCCCCAGGTCCTTCTCCACTGAGCTCCTCTCCAGCAGCTCATCCCCCAGCCTGTGCTGATACAAGTGGTTGTTCCTCCCCAGGTGCCAGACTCTCCACTTGCTCTTGTTGAACCTCATCTGGTCTCTCCCTGCCCAGCTCTCCAGCCTGCCCAGGTCTCTCTGGATGGCAGCACAGTGTCCTGTGTGTCAGCCACCCCTCCCAGCTCCGTATCACCAGCCCTTGCTGAGGGTGGGTGCTGTTCCCTCATCAGGGTCGCCAGTGAGGATACTAAACAGGACTGGACCCAGCACCGAGCCCTGGGGAACGCCGCTAGTCACAGGGCTGCAGAGCGGGAGCGATGCCCACGAACGGGCTGGCAGGGGCTGCCCCTCCGCTGGGTGCCCGGCGGACGGAGCCGCCCCCTCAGCACCCCCCCCTCCGCCCCCATTCCCCACCGCAAATGGCGGCCGGCGCTTGCCCACAACGCCTGCCCTCACCCAAGATGGCCGACGCGGGGCCGGCGTGGGCGGTGGGAGCGAGGCCGCCGCAGAGGGCCGCTCCCCTCCCATGATGGCCGCGCGCTGCCCTCACCCAAGATGGCGGGCGCATCAGGGAAGGGGGAGGGGAGAGGGCTGCGCCCTCTTCTAAGATGGCCGGCGCGGCGTCAGCTCAGCGCTTGGGCGCAGCGCCTCCCCGCCAACGCGCTGGGCGTGAGGGGCGGGGCGGGAGAAAGCGAAAGTGGCGGAGGGACCGGAACGGCGGCGGCGGCGGGGAGCGGCGGGAGCGCCAGCGGGTCCCGCCCCGGTCGGGAGGGGGCCGCGCAGACAGGCCGTTGCCGGGGGCGGGGCGGGCGCCCCCTGCCGGGCCGGGGGAGGCGGCGCGGGCAGCGCCTGGGGGGGGTCCCCCCCGCTCCCCCCCCCACCCCCTCCCGCTGCCCCCGGCTGGGGCTGGGGGACGCGGGGACCCCCCGCCCCGCGGGCCATGGCGCGGCTGGAGGCGGTGGCCAACGTGGCGCTGCGGGTGCCGGGGCTGGCGCTGCTGGACCTGCTGTACCGCTGGGACGCGGCGGCCCTGGGCGACCTGCTGCGGCCCCGCCGCGGGGACCCCCCGCTCCTCCGGCCCCCCGCGCTCCGCAGCGCCTACTGCCTGGGTGAGGGCCGCGGCGGGACGGGGCGCCGGGACGTGTGTGTGTGGGGGGGTGCCCCGGGGGCTGTCCGTGTGTGGGGACACGGGGGACCCTCCCAAGATGGGCGGGCTGGGGGCACAAGCCAGCGGCTGGCAGGGCTGGGGGCATGCGGGGACACCCCGAGGATGCCCAGGCTGGAGACACGAGGGGATGTGCAGGGGGGGATGGACAGGTTGGGGACAAGGTGTCACCCCCAGGGGGTTGCCACGCTGGGGGACACGAGAGGGCATCCCCCAGGGACAGGTGGGTTGGGGGGGGACGCGGTGAGGACACTCGGGATGGAGAGGCTGGGGACGTGAAGGAAGACCCCAAGGGGTGGCCAGGCTGGGGGCACGGAGGGGGACACCCAGGGGACAGACAGGTTGGGAGACACAAGGGCACATGAAGGTTTGGGGACATGAGGGGACACCCCTAGGGGATGGACAGACTGGAGACATGGGCGGACACTCCAGGGCTGGTGTTGTTTGGGGACACAGGGGGACACGAGGGGACACTCACACCCTGGCCAGGCTGGGGACATGGGGGGATGCTCCATGGCTGGCTGTGTTTGGGGACGTGGGGGGGGGGGGGACACCCTGCTGTGCAGGGTGACAGCTGCATGGCCGGGGTGGGGGGAGGCTTTGGGGCCATGTCTCACCCTGTGCCGTGTCCCCCCCAGGCCACGTGCTGTGCGTGGTGGTGCTGATGCTGCCGGTGCGGTCCCTGGTGAAGCTCTACCTCCACCTCCTCACCGCGCTGCTGCTGGGCGCGGGGCACGCAGCAGCCAGGTGAGCCGGGAGGGACCGTGCTGGGGTGGGGCTGGGGGCTGGGGGCTGGGGGCTGAGCCTCTCTCCCTGCAGGGACTACGTTCGCAGTGAGCTGGAGTCTGGCTTCCAGGGCGCCGTGTACAGCAACACCGCAGCGCTCGGCCGCTTCGCCACTGCCTTCGCAGGTGAGCTGGGGGGGGGATGTCCCAGCCCCCCAGATGTCCCCTGCCAGGGGCAGGGTGAGGGTCTTCTGCGCTGACCCCGCTGCTGGTGCTGTCACACACTGGGTGATGATGGCATGGCTGAGGGGGATTGTCCACGCTGCTCGGCATCGAGCCCAGGGGGAGTAGACACAAGCCCCAGGGGGGTTTTGCCACCCCCAGTGCTCACAGGGGAAGGGGCTGGGTGGTCTCAGGGTGCTGCTTATGGCAGGGTGGGGGCAGCAGCAGGGTTTGCCATGGGGCATGGCCAGGCCAGCAGCAAGGCATCCCCCCACCCCCATCCCCCATCTCATGAGGGGTCTGTGCGGGGGCAGCTAGGGAGTGGGCTGGGAGTCCCTCACCCTCAGTGTCCCCAGTGTCCCCATCCCCTGCCCAGGCCAGCTCTGCCTGTGTGCCCTCTGCTCCCTGCTGATGGGGAGCCGGCGGCCGTGGCTCTTCACCCCCCCGCTGCTGCCGGTGCTGGCTCGGCTCTGCGGCCTCCCGCTCAGCATCCTGCCCGCCCTCACCACCTTGGCCGCCCTCCTCACCACCACGGAGGTGCTCTACGTCCTGGGCTCCCACATCCTCGTCCCCTTCCGCCTGGCTGCCGCCGCCTGCCGGGAGGTCGCACAGGTAAGTGGGGCTGGGGGCGGGTGGAGGGGCTGATTGCTGCAGAGCAGGGGTCCCCTACATGCCCCCCGTGTGCGGGGCAGGCGGGGGGCAGCCCCACTGAGTGTCCCCTGCCCACAGGCGCTGGAGGTGTACCGGCTGGTGGCGTTGGGAGTGTCCCTCTGGAGCCAGCTGTCCGTCCCCCTCCTCTTCCTCGTCTTCTGGCTGGTGCTCTTCTCCCTGCGGCTCTCCTCCTTCCTCACCTCCTCCGGCAGCCCCCTGGCACAGCAGGGCCTCCTCTTCCTCCTCCTCAGCAGGTAGGGGCTGGGGGAGCTCAGCCTTCCTCTGCTTGGCTGCAGGAGGAGGATGAGGAGGGGCTGGGGCTGGGGTTCACACCGCCCCGGCCCCTCCAGCCCCCATGCTCACCCCCCCGGGCTCGGTTGCAGCGCGGCCGAGTGCTGCAGCACCCCCTACTCCCTCATCGGCCTCACCTTCACTGTCTCCTACCTCGCCCTGGGAGTCCTCAACCTCTGCAAGTTCTACCTGCTGGGCTTCAGCGCCTTCCAGAACGGCAACGTCATGCACAGGTCAGCCCGTGGCGGGGGGCACAGTGGGGGCACAGGCAGACACCCCTCCTCCCAGCCTGCCCACAGCAGCCTGGGGTGGATGGGGCTGTTGCCAAGAGATTTGGGGTCCAGGACACGTTCCCACAGCGTGGGAACCAGGCTCACCAGCCTCACGTCCCCCCATCCTGGCAGGGGGGTGACGGAGGGCGTGACGCTGCTGCTGCTGGCGCTGCAGACGGGGCTGCTCGACCTGCAGATCCTCCAGAGGACCTTCCTCCTCAGCATCATCCTCTTCATCGTGGTGACTTCCACGATGCAGTCCATGATCGAGATAGCTGATCCCATCGTGCTGGCGCTGGGCGCCTCCCGCAACAGGTACTGGGGGAAGGAGGAGCAGCAGAATCCACCCTCTTCACCCCTCTTAGAACCAGGTGGAAGCTGCGTGCTGAGGGTTAGGGGGGGTGCAGCAGGGAGGTTGTGCATCCCCCGACTCCTAATGTTGGGGAAGATCCTGTCTGGGTCCATGCCCTCCACGTGCTCCTCCTCCCTCGGGTCCTCGCCGCCCGTTTTTGGGCAGGATCCAGGCTGGAGCACGTGGGTCACGTCTGGGGGGCGGTGGGCACGGCCCCGCTGAGCTGTGCCCTCCCTAGGAGCCCCTGGAAGCATTTCCGTGGCATCAGCATGTGCCTCTTCTTGCTGGTTTTCCCTTGCTTCATGGCCTACAAGATCGCCCACTTCTTCCACCTGGATTTCTGGCTGCTGATCCTGGTCTCCAGCTGCATGCTCACCTCGCTGCAGGTACAGCAGGACCCTTCCCTCTCTCTCTCTCTGTGTGTGTGTGTGTGTTTCCCCACCCGCCCTCTCCCAACCCCGACCCGGGGTGACCGCTGTGCGGCCACCGCCACCGAATCTCCATTGCCACCCCCTCGCCAGGTGATGGGCACCCTCTTCATCTACGCCCTCTTCATGGTGGAGCTGCTGCAGGACACGCCGCTGGAGCGGATGGACGAGATCATCTACTGCGTGAACGCCGTCAGCCGCGTGCTGGAGTTCCTGGTGGCCGTCTGCGTGGTGGGCTACGGCACCTGGGAGTCCCTCTTCGGGGAGTGGAGCTGGATGGGCGCCTCCGTCATCATCATCCACTCCTACTTCAACGTCTGGCTGCGCGCTCAGTCGGGCTGGAGGAGCTTTCTGCTGCGCCGCGAGGCCGCCAAGAAGATCAACTCCCTGCCGCGGGCCACCGGCGGGCAGCTGCGGGATCACAACGACGTCTGCGCCATCTGCTTCCAGGTCAGAGCCCCTTCCCCTGGGTCGTGTCCCCCCCAGCCCAGCCCAGCGGCTGACGTCCTCTCCCTGCCCGCAGGACATGCAGGTTGCCGTCGTCACCCCCTGCAGTCACTTCTTCCACGCCCCCTGCCTCCGCAAGTGGCTCTACGTGCAGGACACGTGTCCCATGTGCCACCAGCAAGTCACGCCGGTGGCCACCCAGGAGGATCCCGGCGTTGGGAGGGCGGCTGGGCCGGCGCCGGCTGATGGGGACGATGTGCCAGAGGACAGAGGGGACGCTGGGAGACCACCCCCGGCTCAGCCCCGGGAGGACAGTGTGGCCTCAGGCTCAGGGGACGGTGGGGACACCCAGGACCACGGGGCTGGGGACCTCAGCGCCCCCGTTTCTGCTCATCCCCCCGCCCTGCAAGAAGAAATGGGTGCTGTCCCACAGCCCCAGAGCCGGGACACGGAGCATCCCTCCCCCTTGCCCCCCAGCCCGGACCCTTGTGCCAGCCCCGAGCTGGGCGTGGGGGACAGCGGGGACTCTCAGGACAGCCACCCCCCCTGCTAGCACCGCAGCCTGCCGCCCCCACTGCCCGGGTCCCTCTGTGGGGGCCGTGCTGGCAGCGAGCAGGACCGGGACGTCCCCGAGTGCCCGTGTCCCCACGGACTCTTTTTGCAATAAAGATGGAGACGGAGCGGCTGCTGCGCCCGAGGGCCGGGGCTACGCGTCGCGCCCGCCCTGCGCTGGTGCCGGGGTGACACCCCACTCTGGGAAGCTGCCTTCTGGCCCTACCCCACTAAATGGCATGGGTTGGGGGAGGGAGCTTGGGGGGGGGGGTTGATGTGGGGGGTGGCCTTGGTTTGGCATGGATCTGGTACAGGATGGCAAGGGGCTGGCCTGGGCTTGGCACTTTGCTGCCAGCCCCCCTGTGCCAGGAAGGGTGGGGAGGGGGTGTCCCCACTCCAGCCCTAGTCCTGCAGAAGGAGAGCCTGGCTGGGGGGGTGGGTCTTCCCCTCTCCTGGCTGCAGGGGGGACCCAGCCATCCCAGAACAGCAGTGCTGCCCACAGGGGAAGTGTGTGTGTGGGGGGTCCCTGGGGAGGCAGCAAATGGCCCCCCCCGCCCCCGTTTCCGGCTCAGCCCCACCCCGCACTTACCCACGCAGGGCTCCCATGGGCCCCCAGCCCATTAGCTGCTGGGAGGGAGAAGCCCAGCTGCAAAAAGCCGTCTGAGGGCAAGCAAAAGGGGGGGGTGAGACCCCCACTCCTTCCATCTCCATCCTCCTGATCCCACTGCTCCTCTCCCCAGTGTCCCTCTGCCTGTAGCAGGTGGGTGGGGGCACCAGGGTCCCAGTAGGGTGCCCTGGGTGGTGGGTGCCGCAGCCCCCACCTCGCTGCTTAGCCTCAATGGGGTTTGCTGGGGAGTGGGTGGAGTGAGGAGCCCTGAGCATCCCCCCACCCAATTTCATCTCCAGCCATGAGTGGGGGGCAGTCCCCACGGTGCTGCCAGCGCTCCCCACCCCCCACCCAGCACTCGGCTGCGCTGCCACCATTAGGGCCCATTACTGGAGCCGCACTGGGAACACGGCTCCCATGGGGACACGTCCCAGCACGGCTCAGCCCAGTGCTGCCTGGAAGTGGAAGATGGGGGGGGGACAGGGAGCAGGTTCCCCCCTGCTCCCTGCTCTGCCCGCGGTGGGACCTGGGGTCCCTTCGGTGGTGCCCATCCCTGGGGTATCTGGGCAGGATGGGAGAGTGGATGGGTGGGCATGGGGATGGGTGGGCATGTGGGATGTGGGCAGATGGACTTGGGGATGGGGGGGGGGCACAGATGGACAGACACCAGGATGGGTGGGGACTTGGACAGACAGACATCAGGAGGGATGGATGGACAGCAGGATGGGTGGGGAGCTGGATGGACAGATGCTGCCTGCAGAGCACCGTGAGGTGCTGCGTGGCACGAGGTCACAGCGTGGACCTGGGGACGGGCTGCTGAGCCCCCCCCCCAGCCCCGCGGGCGAGAGGGCAGTGTGAGAGTTGATGACACAGTGAGGAGCTGCCTGGGGGGTCCCAGTGCACCACGCTCACTGGCCCTGCCCACAGCCTGGCTGCCACCAACCCAGCCAGGGTTTGGGAGACCCCTGCTCCCTCCCCCAGGACCCTCTTGCCTCCCCCCCAGGCTGGCTCCCCAGCAGAGGATCAAACTACACCCCAACTCCTTAGGGTGAGGGTCACCTGGCCAGCGTGTACCCCACCCCTGCGCTCCCATCCCACCACACTGGGTGCTGGTGACACTCCAGGAGGGGCTGAGACAGGCGTCTTCTCGCAACCCCTGGGGTCCCTGCACCCTTAGGTACTTCCCTTTGCCCTCAAGACCCCAGCTCAGGGACCAGAGGCAGATGAGCAGGGCTGGCACCCCCCTCCCTGCCTGCACCCTGGCAGGGCCACACAGTGAGGAGGGGATGAGGACAGGTCCTCTTCACCGTGGCTCTGCTGTGGGCACGGTGTCATGGGGGGCTGAGCCCAGTGGCTGTGCCCCACGGGGGTCAGACTTAAGTGGGGCATGGGGGGCTATTTGGGGGTCCTCTCTGGGGTATGCTGAGGGGCACAGGCATCACCCTGGAGTGTAGGGGTCCCATGTGGGACATCTCAAGGGGACCAGCTACTCATGCCAGGACTTTTGGTATGCTTGGTGGGTTCTTTGGGGTCACTCTGAGGTGTCTGAGGGGCTTGGGGGGTCAGTGAGGGGGGACCCTGCAGACGCAGGGGACCCAAATGGGGTCACGCTGGGCACACGTGGGGGCACAGGGGCTGCCTGGGTCTCAGTGGGGTTTGTGAGGGGTCTGTGGGGGTGTCTGCAGGGGAGGCCCTGGGGGGTGTGTGGGGGGGCCAGAGAGGTCCCACTGGTGTTGGGGGGAGGCAGAGACGTCCCTCCAGCCCATCTCCAGAGCTCATGTGGGGTCTCCAGGAGGCACCTGGCGGTGCAGGCAGGGGTCCATGGGCTGTCACTGTGGGGC
This sequence comes from Gallinula chloropus, assembly GCF_964237585.1. Taxonomy (NCBI): domain Eukaryota; kingdom Metazoa; phylum Chordata; class Aves; order Gruiformes; family Rallidae; genus Gallinula; species Gallinula chloropus. The sequence continues at coordinate 82,408,934 of NC_140088.1, read as the reverse complement.
ATCCCCAGGCCTGCTCGGGTCTCCCCAGGGCGTCTGCAGTGGGGTCCCTCTGCCTCGTGCCCGGAGCTCGTTCGGGGTCTCCCCAGGGTCCCCCCGGGGATGCAGCGGGGTCTCCCCGCTCCTCCCTCGGCCTGTCCGAGGGATGGGGGGGGGATATCGGCTGGACGCAGCGGCTCTCCTGTCCCTCCCGTCCCATCCCGTCCCATCCCGTCCCGCCCCTCTCCGGGCCTCCCGGTCCCCGCCGTCCCCTCCCCCGGAGCGGCCGGTGCGGCGCTGGCCGCGGAGCCCCTCCGCCGGCGCGGGGAGGGACCGCTCCTCCCCGGAATGATGTCAGCCTGCCCGGCCGCGGCCCCCGCCTCCCCCGGCGGCTCCGGCCCTGCCTCCCCGGGGAGGCGGCGGCGGCATGGCCCGGGCCGGCGGGGCGGCGGGGCCGCGGCGGCGGGTGCTGGTGCTGATGGTGCTGGTGGCCGCGGCGGGGCGGCGGGGCCGGGGAGCGGGGCGGCGGCGGGGAGGTGGCCCCCCCGGACCCTCGGGCCCCCCCGGGCCCCCGCCGCCCTTCGGCCCCCCCTCCCGCCCGCTCCTGCTGTTGCTGCCGCTGCCGCCGCCGCCGCCTCCCCGCGCCGCGTCCGCCGCCGCCGCCTCCCGCCTGGTAACGAGCCCCCCCCACCCCCACCCACCCACCCATCCCACCCCCGCCGGCGCCGCCCGCCCCATCCCGGGCCGCGCCTGCCCCCTCCCGCGCCCCTCTCCGGCCTCCTCCCCCCTCCATCCCTCTACTCCTCCTCTCCACCTTCCTCCATCCCTCCCTCCCTCCGCTCTGTCTCTCTCCATCCCTCCCTCCCGTCTCGCAGCCTCCCTCCAGCCCTCCTCCAGCCCTCCTTTGCCTTCCCCATCCCTCCCTCCACTCCTCCTCTGCCTCCTTCCATCCCTCCCTCCCCTCCTATAAGCCTTCCTCCATCCCTCCCTCCACTCCTCCTCTGCTTTCCCCATCCCTCCCTCCATCCCTCCCTCCATCCCTCCCTCCGCTCCTCGAAGCCTCCCTCCATCCTTCCCTCCGCTCCTCTACCTTCCTCCAGCCCTCCCTCCAGCCCTCCCTCCACTCCTCCCCTGCCTTCCCCAAAAGCCCCCCCCCCGCCCTCCACTACCACCACCCCGCCCCCCTCGCCGCCCCCCGCCCCTTCCCCTCCCGGTCCCCGCACTTGGCTGCCGGTCGCCTCCGTCTCCAACTTCTCCGGCCCTGCCTCCGCCTGCCTCCGCCTCCCGCCTCCCCCCGAGCCTCCCCCCGAGCCTCCCCCCGCTCCTACCCGGCCAACCCGCCGCAGATGCCGCTTCCCCGGCGGCCGGGACGGCGGCCCCGGGCACCTGCCCGGCTCTGAGCTCTGCCTGCCGGGCCCGGGGCAGGAAAGTTGGGGGCGGCCGCTGAGCCCCTGCAATGTTCTCCGTGCAGGAGGTGCTGCCCCGGGGGGGGCTACCCATGAAGGAAGAGCCACTGACCGCCGGGCTGCCCTCCGTCCGCTGGCTGCAGGGCACCGGCATCCTGGACGCCAGCACGGCAGCGCAGAGGTAAGGGGCTCCGCGGGCATCCCGGGCACTGCGGGCGTCCTGGGCACTGCAGGCATCCTGGGCACTGTGGGCATCCCGGGCATCCTGGGCATCCCGGGCTCCGTGGGCATCCCAGGCACTGCGGGTGTCTGGGGCACTGCGGGCATCCTGGGCTCCGTGAGCATCCTGGACACCGTGAGCATCCCGGGCTCCCCGGGCATCCTGGGTGCAGTTGCTGTGGGTGTGCCAGGCTCCGTGGGCTTCTCAGGCTCCGTGAGCATCCCGGGAGCTGTGGGCATGCCAGTCACCGTGACCATCCCAGGCTCCTCAAGCACCCCAAGCGCTGCAGACACCCTGAGCACTGTGGGTGTCCTGGGTGCCGTGGGCATCCCGGGCACGATGGGCATCCCAGGCACTGTGGGCATCCCCAGCACTGCGAGCATCCCAGGTACCGTGGGCTTCATGGGCATCCCAGGTGCTGTGGGCATCCCAGGCACGATGGGTATTGCGGGTACCCCAGGTACCCTGCACATCCCCAGCACCCTGGGCACCCCCACCCTCAGCACCCCAGGATCCCCAGGCAGCCAGGATGCCTGGGGCATCCCAGGTGCCTCGTACCCTCGGTGTTTTGGGCACCCCACATGCCCCACATGCCCTGGGCTCCTTGGGCCTCCAGGTAACCCCTACCCCTGTGTACCTTCAGCGTCCTGGGGCCCCCACAGACGGCAGCACCCTGAGTACCTGGGGCACCCCGTGCGTGCCAGGCCTGTTGCCCTGTGTTGGGAGGGCAGGTGGGTGCTGGCAGCAGGGCAGAAGCTGCTGCTGGAGCTGCCAGCTTGTGCCATGGTGTGTTTGCACGGGGACCAGCACCCCGAGCCCTGTCTCAGCTGGGAAAAGGGTCTGGGGGCAAGGGCAGGGCTGGCAGTGCTGACACCCCCATCTCCTGGCAGCCGGCACCGCTGGGCTTGCTGTGCCACAGCCCCAACCCCTGCCCTCCTCAGGGGGGTCCCTGCACCCTGTCCCCATCTTCTGCCCTCCCGGGGTGGGGGGGTTCCTGTGCATCCTGACCCCCTGCTCTCTCTCCACCCTGTGCCCAGAGGGGTCACAGCGGGGGGACACCTTCGCCCCTGCCCCCAGCTCCTGCGCTCCCCCACCCCACCCCGGTGTGCGCCGTGGACTTTGGGGGGGGGGGGGGTCGGTGAGGGGTGCAGTGGCTTTGTGCAGGGGTGACAGCAGGTGGGACCTGGGCCAGCCTGGGCACTGCCACCCTGGGGTGCCCCACGCCCTCTGCCCAGCCAGGAACTGTGAGTTTGGGGGGGTTTGAGGGGGTCCCTTCCCTGTCCTGGTGGAGTGTGACATCCCGGCAGTCCCAGCACCGACCTGCTCTGTGGGCAAAATCACCCAGTGTTGTGGACTGTCCCCTAGCCTGGGGTCCCCAGCCATGGTCTCAGCCCCCAATACCGGGCACTGCGACTGTGCCCCACAGCTGAAGCCCTGGAGGGGCTCCCCAGGGGCTCCCCAAAAGCTGCCGCCTTTGCTGATGCTCCAGGATGCTTGAAAACTGCATCGATTCTCCCCCCCACCCCGATCCCAGCAAAGCCACCCAGCCCCATCCCAGGCACCGTGGGGCAGGGAGAACAGCCACTGCTGTGGCCCAGCCTGGAGCCCCCAGGGAGTTTCTGGACCAAGGGAGCTGTGGTCCCCCCGGCCACATTGGACTGGCCCTGGGTGCCAGGGGTGGGGGGTGGTGGGGCAGTGCCAGGGTGGTGGTCTGCAGTGTCTGAGCCGGGGTGCAGGAAGGTGCTGCCCTTGCTGCTGCGCACCCAGAAACTTCTCCATGCAGCTCCCTGAGGAAGAGGATGAACTCTGGTCCCAGTTTGGGTAGCACTGGGGGGCTCTGGGGGGGGGGTGGGCTGCACACAGGGCTGCATGGCCGCAGCGGCTCTGGCATGTGCCAATGGGGTCCCGCGTGCCCTGCACCCCCCATGCAAGGATGGGGCTCACAGACACCTGGCCACCCCCGTGCCCCCCACAGCCTGCAGTGCCCCCCGACCCACCACGGTGCCTGGGAGCTGGTGTGTGCCACACACCGGCCACAACACCTGTGCAGACATGCTCATGGAGCACGCATCGCCCCCAGACCCAACCTGCATCCTGCACCCCTCCCCAACCCTGGGCTTGGGGGGGCTCACACCAGCACCCCCAAAGACACACCACCCCCTCCCACAGGACCCCAGACCACCGCAGTGTCCCTGGCCGATGCCACCTGTCCCCCCACAGCCCCAGACCGGCCACCCCACAGAGGGCTGAAGGGCTGGGGGGACTGTGGGCTGAGCCCACACAGGGTCTCAGCCCCCCGGGTGGGGTCCTGTACCCCCCTCCTCCTCCTCCTCCTCCTCCTCCCGCAGCCCGGGGAGCCGTGGCTGCGTAATTGCGCGGTGCCCCCGGTGCCTGGCGGCTCCGCCAAGGGAAGATGCTGCTTTACTGTAAGAGACGCTCGCCGGGCTGCGCTGCTAGGAAATGCTCTGATTGCCTTTAATAATTAATGGCAGCGGGCTCGGCGCTCCGAGCGCCGGGGTCTCGCCGCGCTGGGAGCGGAGATGCAGCCATTACCCGGCCGGGCTGGCGGCTCATCGCCTGCCCCCCGCCCCACCCCCTCCTCCAGCACTTTAGGGCGCTTTGTGGGGGGGGCTGAGGGGAATAGGGGGGGGGTCAGGCAGGCGCTGGCTTGCTGGGAACCCCAGCGCAGCGGGGATGGGGATGCTGCCAGGGGGACAGCAGGGTCTGCGGGACACTGGGGGGTCCCCGTCCATCGGGGAGATGCCAGCTGGGCACGCTGGGATGGGGGGGGCACGGTGAGAATGTGGGGGGGTGATGCCCCATGGCATGGGGCCTGATGCCATGGGGATGGCCCCTGAGAGGGACACCCACGGGGTGTGCCTGGGAGCACACGTGTGACTGGACATGCGTGGTGGCCGTACACAGGGGCACCCGTGTGCCAGGCGAGGGTGCCCCGGCGTTTGCCACCTGGGGAGGTTTTGGCTCCTGGGCAATCTCTTAACAAGCTTTACCCCATCGCTGAGAAGTGTCCCCAGAGGGGTGTCCCCAAGGGTTTCAAGGCCTGAGCTTTGCACTTGGCCTCGGCCATGACCACAGCTGGTGTCAGGGCGGGGGCTAAACGCCACGCAGGGGGAAATTAAAGCCCAGGAGCATCATTAAAGGAGGGGGGGTGGGGGGTGGGGGCTGGGGGCAGCTGTGGAGGAGCAGGGTGGGAGTGATGGACCCCCCACAGCTGGGGAAGCCACCCTGGTGGGGTGTAAGCTGGGGGTCGTGTGGGGCTGGGGGCCCTGTGGGGACAGGGCTCGGGTTCCTACTCTGCCCTGCAGCTGCAGGCAGAGGGGTGCTCTCCCCCTGGCCCCCACTTGTGTCCCTGGGGCTCTTTGGGGTCATGGTGCTCGGGGTCCTGCTCCTCACCCTCGCTGTGTCCCCACACCCTTCCATCATGTGCCCCTGTCAGGGTGCTGTGGGCAGGGGGCTGGGTGTGACCCCACTGCCCCATTCCCAGGACACCCATCCAGTGATGGCTGTGTCCCTCCACGGCTGGGGTGGTGGCAGAAGGACCCCCTCAGGCTGGCAGCAGGGGGGGGTGACACTGAGCCCCCAGCCCATCATCCCCCAAGCTGTGTCCCCAGGCAGGCTCTTGGGAGCTGGGCTGGGGTGCTGGGGCAGGCAGGAACCTGCAGCGGGGGTCTGTCTCCACACCTCTGTGTGTGTCCCTTGTTTGCACCCCAGTGTTGACCCCACATTGGTGGGGTCTGCAGGACATAGTGAGATCTGGGGGTCTGCAGGGACCTGCTCCGTTCTGGGGGCTGTGGGGGGGGGCCGGGATGTCCATGGAGTCCTGCCCCACACCACGGGGAAGTCTGTGAAGCCCGTGGGGTCCCCATGGGGTGCGGGAGCTGGCCCCAGCACAGCGTGGGAACTGGTTCTGGCAGCTTAAGCCCCCCGGAGGTCACCACAGGAGGAGCCAAGCCCCCCCCCCCCCCTTCCCCATCCCTCCCCGCCTCGCTCATCCCGATGTGTTTTTAATCACCGAAGGGGGAACGTTTTACATCTGCCTGTTTATCTTGGCCCCCTCTCCTCGCTGGCTGCCGCACTGGGGGCTGCTGGGGCTGCCACGGCCCCCCACGCCGCCGCCGCCGCCACGCTGGCTCCTGCTGTGCCGGCGGTGACACTGGGCAGGGACCGCGTGGGCACGAGGTGCCACTCGCGTGGACCCCAAGGACCGGCCAGTGCTGGAGCCATCGTTGTGCCACCGCTGCGGTGTCACCATCCCATCACCAAGGCAGCCAAAGGTTCCTCTGCCAGGTGGCAGCGGGTGTGGGGGGCTCGCTGATGTCCCCTCCTGTCCCCGGTGCCATCCCCAGGGGCCAGTGATGCTGCTGTGCATCCCCTACCCCCTCCTTCCCCTGGGAACGGGGCGCTGGGGGTCCCAGGGTTTCTGGCTGTCCCTGCAGCCCCCCCTAGCTCACCACCCCCTCTCCCCCTTCCTGCTGGCAGCGGGGTGGGCCTGGCCCGAGCCCACTTTGAGAAGCAGCCCCCCTCCAACCTGCGGAAATCCAACTTCTTCCACTTCGTCCTGGCCATGTACGACCGGCAGGGCCAGCCCGTGGAGATCGAGCGCACCTCCTTCATCGACTTCGTGGAGAAGGAGCGGGTGAGACCTGGGGATGGGGATGTGGGGGGGGGTACAGGGTCCCTGCCCAGCCACTCACACCCCTCTCCCCACACTGCCTGACTCTCAGAGGGATGCAGGAGCCTGTGCTGCCAGGGCTGAGACCGCTCCCAAACTCATTGCACATGTGAAGAGTTGCCAGAGAGGCTTCACTACCCTGAGCCAGGCTGGGGCTGGTGGGGGGGGGGGGGGGGGTGTGTGTACTGAGAGGGGACTGTGATGTCCCCTCTGTGTGTGTGTGTGTGTCCCCCTCCCCAGGAGCAGAACGGCGAGAAAACCAACAATGGGATCCACTACCGGCTCCAGCTGCTGTACAGCAACGGTGGGTGTGGGGGCCGGGGGGGCCGGGGGGGCCGCGGGCAGGGCTGACCCCTCCGCTCTCGCCGCAGGGCTCCGGACCGAGCAGGACCTCTACGTCCGCCTCATCGACTCCATGTCCAAGCAGGTAACGCCGTGGGGCTGGGGTCTCGGCCGCGCCGGCCACCGAGTCCCCAGGGGCCACCTGCACACGTGTGTGCGCACGTGGGAGTGCCAGGCTGGCACACAAGGCACACGCGTGTGCGGGTGTGCAGAGCAGGGACAGCTCAGGCACACACGTGTGTGCGGGTGTGCAGGGCAGGGACAGCTCAGGCACACGTGTGTGCGGGTGTGCAGAGCAGGGACGGCTCAGGCACACGCGTGTGCGGGTGTGCAGAGCAGAGACAGCTCAGGCACACGCGTGTCCAGGTGTGCAGAGCAGAGACGGCTCAGGCACACGCGTGTCTGGGTGTGTAGAGCAGGGACGGCTCAGGGACACGTGTGTGCGGGTGTGCAGAGCAGACAGCTCAGGCACACACGTGTCTGGGTGTGCAGAGCAGAGACAGCTCAGGGACATGCATGTCCAGGTGTGCAGGGCAGGGACAGCTCAGGCACACACGTGTGTGGGTGTGCAGGGCAGAGACGGCTCAGGCACACGCGTGTCTGGATGTGCAGAGCAGGGACGGCTCAGGGACATGCGTGTGCGGGTGTGCAGGGCAGGGACAGCTCAGGGACACGCATGTCCAGGTATGCAGAGCAGAGACAGCTCAGGCACACGTGTGTCTGGGTGTGTAGAGCAGAGACAGCTCAGGCACACACGTGTCCAGGTGTGCAGAGCAGAGACAGCTCAGGCACACGTGTGTCTGGGTGTGCAGGGCAGAGATGGGTCAGGGACACGCGTGTGCGGGTGTGCAGGGCAGGGACAGCTCAGGGACACGTGTGTGGGTGTGCAGGGCAGGGACAGCTCAGGGACATGCATGTCCAGGTGTGCAGGGCAGAGACAGCTCAGGCACACACGTGTGCGGGTGTGCAGGGCAGGGACGGCTCAGGGACATGTGTGTGGGTGTGCAGAGCAGAGACAGCTCAGGCACACACGTGTGCGGGGCTGAACACACGTGTGTGCGTGTGCTCACATGTAGCACCCACACAACTCTTCCTCCCCCAACCACGATCACTCCCTGCTCACACCCGGGCCAGGGTGACTCCGGAGGGGGGGTGGTCCCTGGGCTGGGGGGGTGAGGACAGAGGCGGTGGCACCCCTGGGTGCGCTCTCTCTCCCCCAGGCCATCATCTACGAGGGGCAGGACAAGAACCCCGAGATGTGCCGGGTCCTCCTCACCCACGAGATCATGTGCAGGTGGGTGTGGGGATAGGGGATGGGGGGGGGGGGTCCCGGGCAGTGGGGTGGGGTGCATGGGCATGCCATGCTGCCAGTGTGGGGGTCCCCCGTGCCCCATTAGCGCCGCGCTTGTTTACCACCCTCGCGCTCGGTGTTTGTGCAAATTAGCGCTCCGTGCCAGCGCGGCTAATTGATCTCAGGAGCCACGCTAACGATGCCAGGCCCGGGGTCCCCCCACACTGCCAGGGGCCCCCCCGGGGCCGGCACTGCTGTGTTTGTCGGATGGTGCTGGCACGAGCCCAGCCCTGATGTGTCCCCATGGGTGACGTGGAGCCCCCGGGAGCGCAGGGCTGGGACACCCCTGGTTCAGAGCCACCCCCCCACCTTCCCCCATGTTGTTTCACCGAGTGTTTCCCGGGGTTGGGGTGCACCCCACAACCCAGAGAGCCCCACATCAGAGCCCAGCCCCGTGGCATGGGGTGGGGGCACGGGGTGGGTGAGGGGGTCTGCAGCACCACGGCCTCCCAATGCACTGGCATCACACAGCTGATGTCCCCACCTTGGGGGTGTCGTGTGTGTCCCCTCCAGCCCAGCACCCTGGGCCCTTGTTGGGGCACCCACCCCCTCTGCCCCCCCTCCCACCCCCCACTCTCCCTGGGGCAGGAGTCCCCACTCTGCCACACAGGGCTGGAAGATGGGGGGGGGCGGCGGGGGGGCATGAGGACAGGTGATGGGGGTTTGGCGGGTTCTTCCCTGGTGTTTGGGTGTGTGGGGGTAGGTCTGACACCCCCCCCCCGCTCCCCTCACACCGGCTCCTCTCCCTGGCCATGCCCAGCCGCTGCTGCGACAAGAAGAGCTGCGGGAACCGCAACGAGACCCCCTCCGACCCCGTCATCATCGACAGGTACGGGGCGGGGGGTGTGGGGGGGTCCCTACACCTCGCTGGAGCCAGGTTGGGGGGGGGGGGGGTGGGGAGGGAATGACAACACCGGGGTGGGGATCCCCCGGGGAGCCAACATGAGGACTCCCCAGGGCTGGGCACCGGTTCGGAGCGCTGCCTCGTTAGCGTTAATGAGCTGGGGGAGCAGCGTTTGGGGGCCGGGAGGAGGAATTGGGGGGGGGGGGAAGGGGGGGGGATGACGTGGCGCTCCCCAGTCCGGCACGCTGCGGTGACAACCGGCCGTGACAGATGGGGAAGGCGCCGTTTGCCGGCAGCGCGGCACTTCCCACGCGCATCAAACAAACAAACAAACCAACAAACAAACAAACTATCCCGGCCGCATCCAGCCCCTCCGGGGGGAGCGAGCGGCAGCCCCGCAACCCCCGCCGGGGACGCCCCGGTGCGGGCCGGGGTCCCCGGGTACGTGTCCCGCAGAGAGGGATGTGTCCCTCCCCCTCCCCTGCCAGGTGCAGGGGCAGCCTGTCCTCCCGGCGTTGGGACAGGTGTCTGTCTGTCTGTCTGTCGGCAGCCGTTGTCCTCTGCCCTCCCTAGACACCACTCACCTGACCTCCCTCCAGCCACACATCCTTCCCCCCTCCATCTCCTTCCACTCATCCCTGTCCTTCTCATCCCCCCATCTCCCCTTCTTGTCTGTCTGTGTGTCCGTCCAGCCATCCAGCCATCCGTCCATCCATTCATCCATCCATCCATCCATCCATCCATCCATCCATCCATCCATCCATCCGTCCGTCCGTCCGTCCACCCATCCACCCCTTCACCTGTCTCTCCCTCCCTCCCTTTTCCTCTCCCTCCCCATCCCTTGAGCTGTTCCCCCATCCCTCAGCATCCCCAGACCCCACATGTCCATCTGTCCGTCCTGTCGTGTCCCCATCCCTCCTTCCTCATGCAGGGGTCCCCCGTTCAGGTTCCTCCTGCATTTCCTGGCGTGGTGACATCTCCCTGGGGACACCAGGCAAAGCCCAGCTCTGCAAGGGTGCTGGGCAGGGGGGAGTACGGTGGTTAGGGACCCCCTACTACCTCTGCAGGGTTCAGTCACCTCAGCATTGGGCAGGGGGACGTGGTGGGGAGGCTGGGGGTGGCCAGTGCTGTGTGTGCCCCCTCCTTGCTGCCAGTGGGGCCCCTTGGTGCAGAGGGCTCCCTGTGAGCCGAGCCCCAGGGGTGCATGGGGACAGGGGATGTCACAGCCCCTGCTTGGCAGACCCCATCTTCTGCTCCTGCAAGTGGCACCAGCCCTGCTGCAGCAGGTCCCTGACCCCCGGCCTCCCCACGCCCTGACCCCAGCCAGCTGTGTACCCCCTAGCCCCCCCCAGCCAGCTGTGTCCTGGCCTCCTGGTAACAGGGTCCCCATACCCCCCCCCCCATACTCCCAATCTCTCATCCTATGGGTCTCCTGGGTGTTGCACCCCATGCTGGTGCTCTTGGGGTGCACAGGGAGGCCCGGGGTGCACAGGGAGGCCCAGGGTGCCCCATACCTGCCCTGCACCAGAGGCTGGGACTGATCCCCCTCTCCCTGTGGCAAATGTCCCCTGGGGTCCCCAGGTCCCCTTGGGGCAGCCCCCCAGGGAGGTGACATCCCCTTGCTTCTGGCATCCCCATCCCCGTCCCGAGAGCATCTGGGGGCTTCCCTCATGCCCCTCACCCCCGCCCTCCTCCATCCCCTGGGCCCTCGGGGGTCACCCGGGGCCAGGCGGGTCCCCAGCCCACCACCCCTCTCTCCCCCCACCTCCTCTATGTGTCGTGTGCCCCCCCCCCCCCCCCTCCCCTCCAGCCCCGCTCCCCAGCCCGACGCCCAGCCCCACTGGTTTAGAGAGCCAGATAAGTGCCCTATCAACATGTTAATCAAATTACTTAGGAGCTAAAATTGACGCTTTTCATTAATTATACAAGATTATTCTAATTGCAAATTCAAATTTATGCGCTCGGAACAGAAGGTGTTCGGCAGCAGCGCCGGGAATTTGCATATTAAATGGGGAGCGCTGTGCATTAGGGATGCTAATGCATGCACCGCGCCTGTATTTTTAACTCCCGGGCCCATATGCGCGGCTGCCGCTCGGGGGGGACGGGGCCGACCTGGGGTGCAGGATTGTCCCCCCCACCCCCCCTCCCCTCCCTCAGCAGAGCGGGGCCGGGGGGTGTGTGTCGGGGGGTCCCCCCCAGCCCCACGCCGCCCCTGTCAATCTCGTGGCGGGAGGGGGGTGGTGGGGGGTGTTCCTGCCGTTTTCCCAGCTCCTTCCTTCCCCTGATTACCTCCTGCCAGGCGGCGGGTGACGGGGGGACACGGGGGGGGGGGGGGGGGGGTGTCCCCCCTCTTCCTGCCCTTGCCCGGGAAAACCGTCCCCCTGTGGGCGATGTCCCCGCAGCGCCTGGGCAGGACCCCCTCGGTGTGCTCCGGGCTCGTGATTTGGGGGTGCCCTCTCTGTTCTGGGGTCACACTGGGTGCCCGGAGTCCCTCGGAGGGGGGGGGGAAGGGTCCCAATGGTCTCCAGGGATGGGGCCGGGGAGGTTGCAACTCCTGTTCCCATCCCTGCGCCTGTCCCCGAGGGGTTCCCCGGGCTCCTCCTGTCCCTGGTATCCCGTTGTCCCTGGGGATCCGGCAGCAGAGAGGGTCGTGTCTGCCTCCCCTCCCCACCACCCTGCCCCGGCTCCCCCCTCCCAGCCCCGCTGAAGCCCTTGGGGCTGGGGGCTGGGATGCGGTACGGTGCTGCACCGGGATGTCGGGGTACAGGGCCGGGTGCTCGGGTGGGGTGTCAGGCCGGGGGTGGGGGGGATAAGAGGGATTGGACAGGGCGGACAGAGGGATGGGATGGGATGGGATGGGATGGGATGGGATGGGATGGGATGGGATGGGATGGGATGGGATGGGATGGCATGGGATGGCATGGGATGGGATGGGGGGGCAGAGAGAGATGGGGAGAGGGGCCTCAGAGGGATGGGGGCAGGGTGGCCTGGCATGGCACTGGCCTGGCACGGTGAGCTGGCGCAGAGCCTGGCGCGGTGCAGTGACCTGACACAGCTCGGGGACTTCCCATGGGGCTGTCACAGGGCACGGCCGTGCCCTGGAGCTGTGCAGCCAGCTGGCACAGCACGGTGAGCTGCCAGGGCAAAGCTGGCACGGCGCGATGGGCACAGAGCCATGCATGTGTGTGAGCCACACCACGTGTGTGTGTGTGTGTGTGCAGGGTGAGGGTGCCTGTGTGTGGCCATTCAGGGTGCCCGTGGCTGTGTGTGTACCACGGGCTGGCCCATGGCTGGGGACGGGCACAGCTGAGCAGCTCTCACCTCAGAGCCTGAAACCACACAGGGTGGGAGCCCCGGTGTGCACAGGGACACCCCGCCCACAGACACCCCAGCTGTGGGTCCTGGGGACCACATCTGGCCGTGCTGCACTGTGATTGATCCCTGTGCGTGGCCACACGTGTGGGCACCGCCGTGCCCAGCCCTGCCCCTCCTTGCATGGTGCTTGCGCTGCCCAGCAGTTTTGGAGGGGCCAAGGCTGATTACACAGACAAACGGCCTCGGGAGCAGCTTCTCCCTCCTGCCCATCCATCTTCCAGCCGGGAGATGGGGAGGGGCAGCACCCCATGCAGCCAGGGGGTCCCCCAGGACGTCCTAGGATCCTGCAGCTGCTCCATGTGCACACACAGCTATGCAAACCCCAGTGTGCCAGTGCACACTCATGGGTGTGTTTCCAGCTGTGCACACCTCTGGCATGTGGGGTGACGCACAGGGTCTGTTTGGGGACACTGGAACAAGGGGGGCACCTGTCCCTGCTTTTCTCCAGTGCTGGGAACTGATGGATGGGGTGGGGGAAAACATCACAGGGACTTTGGGTTCCATGTCCCGTGTCCGTGTGTGTGTCCATGTGTGTCCCCAAAGTTCGTGGGCACCCATCGCTGGGTACTTTCCTTCCATCCCAGGTTTTTCCTCAAGTTTTTCCTCAAATGCAACCAAAATTGCCTGAAGAACGCGGGGAACCCCCGGGACATGCGGCGCTTCCAGGTAAGCACCGGGATATCCCCCCACCCTGCACCCCTCAAACCCTGCTTTGTACCCCAGGGCTGCAGGAGGGGCTGGGGTTGGAGCCCTCCTGTGTTTCCAAAGGGGTAGTGGGGAATTCGGGACTCGATTAGGGATCTGTTTGGGGAGTCGAGTCCCCAGTTCCCCTCGGTCCCCTTGCAAATCCCAACTCCCCTCACCCTCTTCTCAGACTCACAACACCCCTCGCCCCCTTTGCAGCCCCTAATTCCCCTCGCCCCCCTCTACAGACCCTAATTTCCTTCCAAACCCTTCACAACCCCCCCATTTGCAACCCCCATTTCCCCTCCACAGCCTCCCCAGCTCCCCTCACCCCTCCCACCCCCCGCCATGTCCCCTGCCCTCAGCCCATCTCTCTCAGCAGCAGCTGGAGGTTCGGGAGCGGAGCAGAAGGGGGGGGGTCCGGCCCGTCCCCCACCCAGCACGGGCGCCTTCATTAGGGCCTCTCGTAAAGATATGATAATTGTGACATTTTTACATGATTAACGACCTATCCAATTTGCATAGCGCCAAGCAGCTCCGGGAGAGCAGCCAAGTCCATGCCGGAGGAAGGGAGCGGGGTGCAGGGGTGGGGTGGGGTGGGGAGGGGGTGCAAGGAATGGGCCAGGGTGTCCCTTGGGGTCCCCCCTTGGCCGGTGACATGGTGATGGGGTGGTGCTGGTGCTGGGGCAGTGCTGAGGGGGGTGTATGTGGCTATGGGGGTGTGGGGTGCATGTGTGCACCTAAGTGCTCCTGCATGCACCCCCTTCGGCACCGAGGGGCTGGAGGCTCAGGGGGACACCAGAGATGAGCGGGAAGGGGAAGGGGGGGGGGGCGATGATCCGATGGGGCTGGGGACACACTGGGGGTCCCCGTGGGGCAAGGGGTGTGCCAAGCGCCGGGTCGTGCCGCAGGTGGTCGTGTCGACGACGGTGAACGTGGACGGCCACGTCCTGGCCGTGTCTGACAACATGTTTGTCCACAACAACTCCAAGCACGGGCGGCGGGCACGGCGCCTCGACCCCTCCGAAGGTGAGACCCCCGCGGAGCACGCGCCCGCACCCACCCCCCCTCCCCACCCCCCCCAGCCCCGTGTGTGCCAGGACCTGGCCGTGTGGAGGGGCAGACCCACAGCGGCCTGTACCCCACAGGGCCAGGGTAGACCCCCCCCCCAAATCAGCACCTCCCTAAGGGGTGCCCAGCCCTGTATTGACACCTTGTCCGTCTGTCCGTCTGCCCGGCACACGCACGCGTGGCCTCTACATCCACGCGCCTGCGTTTTCCCTCTGTCCCTGTGCCCCTCTGCCTGTCCCATGCCAACAGGCTGTCCTGCCCTCCTGGGTGCTCTGTCCATCCACCACTGTCTGTCTGTGTGTCCGCCGTGTCTGTGCCCCTCTGTCCAATGCATACATGCCCCATCTACCCTGCTGTCTCTCTGTCCATCTGTCTGTCCATCCTGTGTACACTCTTTCCACGTTCCCCCCAACCCCACTGACACGCTCTCCATCCCCTGCCCACGCAGCTCCCCCATTTCTCTCTGTCCCCTACAGCCTTCCCCCCTCCCCCTGCTCCTGCCTGGTGCCTGTCCATGTCCGTGTGTCCGTGCCCGCCCATGTCTGTGCCCCTGCCCTCGCCGCTGCCAGGTTCTCACTCTGCCTCTGCTCTCCCTCTCTGCCTTCTCTCCCCCAGCCCCGACCCTGGCGCCCCCCGCTCCCGCCCCCGCGCCCCCACACTCACTGCTGCCCTGTCTCTCCCCTCCCGCCCGAAGCAGCCACCCCCTGCATCAAAGCCATCAGCCCCAGCGAGGGCTGGACCACTGGAGGTGCCACCGTCATCGTCATCGGCGACAACTTCTTCGACGGGCTGCAGGTTGTCTTCGGCACCATGCTGGTGTGGAGCGAGGTAGGGCCTGGGGAGGAAGGGAGGGAGGGTGGGTGGTGGTGGTGGGGGACACAGCAAGCCTCCCCCCTGCTCCCCCCAGCTGCAGGCTGAGCCCTGTCTCACTCTGCAGCTCATCACTCCTCATGCCATCCGGGTGCAGACCCCCCCGCGGCACATCCCCGGCGTGGTGGAGGTGACGCTCTCCTACAAGTCCAAGCAGTTCTGCAAGGGCGCCCCAGGACGCTTCGTCTACACCGGTGAGGGGCACAGAACCCCAGGAAAGGAGGTGCACACGCCGTGGGGAAAAGGGGTGCAAACCCCCCAGTGTGGCACCCAAGGGGCCTCAGTGCCCGCTGCCCTGCCTGGGGACCCCCAACCAGGGCAGCTCTGCTGTGGGGTTAGAGGGAGAGGGGATGGGTGTTTGTGTTTGTGGGAGGTGGGGTTTGCATCCCCGCTGTGCCCTGGCTCAGCCCACACTGTCCATGCCTCAGTTTCCCCATGGGGGTCTCTCTCTTGGCAGCGCTGAACGAGCCCACCATCGACTATGGGTTCCAGCGGCTTCAGAAAGTCATCCCCCGCCACCCTGGGGACCCCGAGCGCCTGCCCAAGGTAAGGACCCCCTGGGGTTTGGTGCGGATGCTGAGCCGTGCCCAGTGACACCCAGGGGTGCTGGCAGGGGTGTGTCATCACCCATGGGTGCTGGGCACCACCTTGCCAGAGGACCAAGGGATAGGGGCCACAGGGGGACACAGTGAGCCCCTGCTGGATCCCCCTCATGGGTGCTGGGCTGGGGCTTTGGGCAGCAGCTTGGGGAGGTGTCGGTATGGGGAAATGTCACTGGTGCAGGGATGTGGCATGGTGGTGGGGCCCTCTGTATGCAGAAGGGGCTGGGGGGGTGCAGACCCCTCCTTGATCCCCGTCCTGCTCCCTGCCCAGGAGGTCCTGCTGAAGCGGGCAGCTGATCTGGTGGAGGCTCTCTATGGGATGCCACACAGCAACCAGGTACCACAGCCCCCCCGCCACGTCCCACTGGGACCCCCAGCTCATCCCACCTGCCTGCTCCCAGCCCCCCACGCCGAGCTGCCCACCCTGAGCTGCACGCCCTGAGCCTGCCGCGCTGCAGTAGGGATGCAGGAGCTGGCTGCAGGCTCCTGGCCTCACATCTGCTTCACATCAGGATTCCTCGGGTGCTGAGTCAGCGCCGTGCGGCCCCCCCCACCCCACCCCCAGCCCCCCACCTGCAGCGGAAGGGAGAGCCGCTGCGTCCGGCGCCTCCAAAGCCGCCTTTGTTCCCACGTCCCTTCATCTGGCGGCACGACCTGGGGGGTCCTGCGCCCCAGGGACCCTTGGGTGCCCTGGGAGGTGACATGAGCTGGGGCGGTCTCAGCTTTCCTGCCCTCTCCACCCTGTCGCTGCCCAGCACAAGCCGTGGGGGTCACTCGAGGCTCCGCGTGCTGTGGGGTGACACCGTCCTCACGCGTGTGTGTGTGTGTGTGTCCCCTCTCCCCAAGGACATCATCCTGAAGCGAGCGGCAGACATCGCCGAGGCGCTGTACAGCGTCCCCCGCAACGCCAGCCAGCTCTCCTCTCTGGCTGGCACCCACGGCCCCGCCAGCATGATGGGGGTGAACTCCTTCGGCAGCCAGCTGGCTGTCAACATCGGTGACTCGCCGCAGGGCACCGAGCAAGGTGGGCTGGGGGCCATGCCGGGCAGCGGGAGGGGGTGCCCCCCTGCCCCGTGCCACCCCCGGCCCCCCTTGCCCGCAGGTTACCCCAGGAACACGGGCAGCGTCTCACCGCGGGGCTACGTGCCCAGCTCCACGCCGCAGCAGAGCAGCTACAGCAGCGCCGGCATCAACGGCTACGGCAGCGGCACCATGGCCGGCCTGGGGGTGCCCGGCTCCCCCAGCTTCCTCAACGGCTCCACTGCCAACTCCCCCTACGCCAGTGAGTCGGGGCCCTGGGGCATCCCCCAAAGCCCTGGGGTGACCCCAGAGTCGTGGACCCACTTTGGGGTGTCCCTAAAATCTGAGGGTGTCCCTAAAGTTGTGCACCAGCCCCAGGGCGTCCCCAAAATCATGCAGCATCCCTGGGGTGTCCTAAAAATCATGTGCCCACTCTGAGGTATCCCCAAAAGCATGCGTCACCCCTGGGGTGTCCCCAAAACCATGCAGCAGCCCAAGGGTATCCCTAAGTCGTGTACCAGCCCCAGGGTATTCCCAAAATCATGCATCACCCCTGGGGTGTCCCCAAAGCCATGCAGCAGCCCCAGGGTGTCCCTAAAGTCATGCACCAGCCCCAGGGTATCCCCAAAATCGTGCATCACCCCCAGGGTGTCCCCAAAGCCATGCAGCAGCCCCAGGGTGTCCCTAAAGTCGTGTACCAGCCCCAGGGTATCCCCAAAATCATGCATCACCCCCGGGGTGTCCCCAAAACCATGCAGCAGCCCCAGGGTGTCCCTAAAGTCATGCAGCAGCCCCAGGGTATCCCCAAAATCGTGCATCACCCCCGGGGTGTCCCCAAAGCCATGCAGCAGCCCCAGGGTGTCCTTAAAGTCATGCACCAGCCCCAGGGTATCCCCAAAATCACGCACCATCCCGGGGCCATGGCCAAAGCCATCTGCAGCAGCAGGAACACAGTGACCAGTGCTGTCCCCAGCCCTGCCCCCTGTGAGCTGGGTCCCACGCGGTGCCACTGGCCTGTGTCAGACACCTGGCATATCCAGCACCACCGCGTCCCCAGCTCTGCCGGGCCTGAGCGGGTCTCTCCCCGCAGTCATGCCCGCCAGCCCCCCGCTCGGCGCCTCCTCCATCACCCTCCCGTCGGGCACCAACGCCTCCACCCCCACCGGCGTCTTCTCCTTCTCCCCCGTCAACATGATCTCAGCGGTGAAGCAGAAAAGCGCCTTCGCGCCCGTGGTACGGCCACAGACCTCCCCACCGCCCGCCTGTGCCAGCACCAGTGGCACCAGCCTGCAAGGTGAGCCCTGCCCAACCTGGACACCCCTTTGCTCCAGGGAGAGGGGGTCCCGGGGGCACCGTGCCCACCCTGCTGCCTGCACATCCCTCCCCGCACGCTGCCCCCACTCTCCTGCCTGCACCGCTGCCGGACTCCACGCCTGCCCCCCACACCCTGGGCATGGCTGGGGCTGCACGGTGAGGGTGGGGGGCACCACACCACCCTCCCCTGGTGCCCACTGCTCCCCTCCCGGCCTCGTCTCACCCTCCTTCCCTCCCTCCCCCCATCCAGACACAGCTTTCGAGGACTCGGACAAGTTCCACACGCCTGCGCGGCCGCTCCAGGGACTGGCCTATTCCTAAGCGCAGTAGGTCCCGGCATGTGCCCACCCCAGAGCCCCCCATCCCACTGGGAGCGGGGCTAAAGGAGCACCGGGACCCCCTGCCCCAGCGTGCCCACCCGTCCTTTCCCTTGCAGCCGTGCCCGGCCGCCTCGTGCCGCCCACGTGAGCCGGGCCGGCGCCGGAGTCGCGACACGGAGCAGGCCTGAGCCTTGGCCTCGCAGCCCAGCAGCACAGGCCCCCTCCGACCCACTCCCGGGGGCTGCTGTGGGGATCGGGGCGTGCAGGGCTGTGGGTCCCACCACCCCGCTGCCCTGCGGCTGCCCCACCTCGGCCCCCTCCCACGGGAGTGACCCCGGCCAGGGCCAGCGCCGGTGTGGTGGGGCATGGCTGGGCATGGCATAGCTCAGCGGGCAGCCCCGCTCTGGGGCCAGCGAGGGGTCTCGGGGAACCCCCCCCCCCCCCGGGAATGACCCAAACGATCTGGGTTCAGCTTCAGCAAGACGCCGAGACCCCCCGGGGTGTGGGGTGGCAGCCGCGGAAGCCGTGGGCAGAAGGGATGGGTGCTGAGGTTGGGGGTGGGATGTTCCAGGGCAGGATGGATGCCTGGGGGTGGGACAGGTGCTCCGGTGGGACCCCAGTCCCGTCCCCCCCCACGCTTCCCGGCTCTCTCGCCGCCGTGGCCAGTGCTCTTTCCCCAGATGTGCAGCTCCACATCTGGAGCTGCCCGCCCGCAGCTCCCAGGAGGCCAAGGCCGGATCTCTGCCTGCGCCCCAACGCCTCCAGGCAGGATCAGGACCTTGGCGCTCTCCGGATTTGGGCAGGCGTGGGAGGGGGGAAGGGGGGGGTGTCCGGCTGCCCCAGCCCACGGAGCCAAACCCACCCACCCCGGGCTACCCCGGGACACAACCACAGCTCTTTTCTCATTATTCTCACTATGATTAATAATATTATTATTATTTTTAGCAGCAGGTGACCCAGAGGGCAGGGGCTCTGGCAGGGTGGTGGTGGGGGGAAGCAGGAGACCCCCTGGTCCCGACTCTGCCTCCTCCCGCCGGGGTTTTCCCAGACCTCCCAGCCAGGAGGGAGCGAACGGGGATTTTGTAAATAAAGGAAAAGGGAAAAAAAAAAAACAAAGACCCCCCCCAACCCACTCCCCTCACCCCCCCATCCCACCCGTGGGGGGTCGCCTGTGCCCCCCCACACCGTGTCTCGTGCCGCCGTGTGCCACTGCAACGGTGATGCCACCGCACCCTGCTCGGTGTCAGCGTGTGTGTCGTGTCCCCCCCCACCCATCACGCAGCCCCTGCTGCCCCTCACTCAGTGCTGGGTCTTAGGTCAGTGGCCCCAGCCCCTGCCTGGGGTGAATGGGGGTAGGGGGGGTGTCCCAGGGCCGGGGGCAGCCCCTGCTTGCCCTCAGGGACAGGGTGTCCTCATGGGAATCCCGGTCCCACCATGAGGGTGGCACAGGGGTCCCTCAGAGCGGGGTGGGGGCTGTCTGACATGGAAATAAAAGGCCTTGCAGAAGGGCGCTGGCTCCGGGGGGTCTGTGAGTGGGGAGGGGGCTGCGTGTGGGGACATCCCCAGGGACAGTGACCCCAGCCCTGCAGCAGCAGGAGTGGGCAGGGGTCCCGGGGAGAGGGGATGGGGGTGCTTCCCCCACACTCCCCTGGACACCCATCATTCTGGCAGCACCCACCCTGCACGTCACGGCCCTCCCCATACCCCAGGGCACTTGGGGTTCCAGCAGTGGTCCCAGCCCACCCCTGCTGGAAACAGTCAGCCCTGGCTCAGCCCCCCCCCAGCTTGTTCCCATTGCTGCAGCCCCAGAAAGGGGCACGGTGCTCCCTCCCACGCCGGACCCAAGGGACTCCCAAGCAGCTGCCCCCCACCCTCACGGGGATGTGGGGTCACAGCCTCCCAGCCCACGGCCCCTCAGGCGCTCCCCACCACCCATAAATATTTATCACCCTTCCTGGGGGACACTCACAGCCCACCCAGCTCCCCCCACCACCCTTGGCTGTGGGGGGTCCCCCCACAGGGATGGGGCATGTGAATACACAGGATGCAGCCACACAATGGATGGTGAGTGCCACAGCCTCCCCAAGTCCCACCCCACACAGGGGGGTCTCCTCCAGCCCTGGGACAGCAGGGGGTCCCACTAGCGGTGATCATCTCAAGGACCGTCCCTTCCCTCACTTCCATCCCAGCCTTTTGCAGGGGGTGTCCCACAGGTCTGGGACAATGAGGAGCAGGCAGGGGACCCCCACCTTGCGGGGGGGGTCCCGGGGACACCCCTCCATCCCTGCCCTGCCGGCATCCCCACCGCACCCATCCCCTCCAGCTGCGGGTGTCGATTCCCCCCCTCTGCTCTCCCCCCCCCCTCCTCCCCACCCCGCAGCAGCGATGTTTAGATTAGCAGATAATGTGCTGGAAATAATTGCCTTAATCAAGAAAGGTTAACGAGGCTGGCAGTGTGCACAGCAGCCCCGGGCGAGCGGGAGCGTGCGGCAGCCGCGGCCGGCACGAGGCCGGGTGCGAGGGCGACCCGGCAGCCCCCTCCTGCAGTAGGGCAGAGGGATGTGGGGGGTGCAGGGGGGTGATGGCACCCAGCGTGCTGTGCTCCAGCAAACAGAGTGTGTCTGGGGCCACCTGCATCCCTGGGAGCCCCTTGGTGATGTGCTGCATGCTGTGGGATGGGAGATGCTGTAGTGTGCGGCGGGGGTCTGTCCTAGAACGACACCCTTGGCCCGTGTAGGGGGTCACTGTCCCACAGACAAGGCACCCCCCCGGGGTGGCTGTGACCTGGAATGGGGAAGAGACGCAGCCCCTGGCACTGCTGGGGTGGCCAGTTCTGTGGCTGCGGTGCCAGAACTGGCACTCGATGGCCAGTGAGCACCCAGTGGCTCTCCAGGCTGCACTCCTGGGCCAGAACTGGAGCCATGGGGAGCGTGCTTCCCCCAGCCCCTTGCTGTCCCCACTGCACCCACCAGCAAGGGGCTTGGCTGAGCAGGGCAGGGGCACCCTGCTGCTGTGGTGGGGAGGGCTGCACCCCCTCAGGATGACTCAGGGTCCCCCCACATCCCCAGTCCTTAGGGAACCTTGTGCCACCAGGGATTTGGCTCAGGCTCCTTCCAGGCTGCAGGACCAGGGATGCTGTGGCATGAGACAGGGGTCTGGCTTGGGACCCCCCTCCATGCCCATGCTGCTGCTTCACCCACTGGGTGTCTTGGAGGAAATGGGGACAGCTGGGGGCCTGGGTGCTGTGAGGGGCAGCGGGGCCCTGCACCCTCTGCATGGCCATGTGCACTGCAGCTGTGCTCTGCATGGGTAGAGCGTGGAGGTGAATGTGCAGGGCTGAAGCAGCTCCCTGCACGCTCCCAGAGATGCCCTGTGTGCCCACACACTGCAGCTGTGCCCTGCACACTCCCACTGATGCCCTGTGTGCTCACACCCTGCAGCAGTGCCCTGCCCACTCCCAGTGATGCCCTGTGTGCCCACTGTTGGATCTGATGGCCCCAGCAATGGTGTGACACAGGGTTGATGGGGGAGAAGTGGGTGCTGTCCAGACTTTTGACACCATCCCCTGCAGCATCCTCTTGTGGGTTGGGTGAGGGGGCAGTGAGGGGGGAGTGGGGGAGGGTGGTACTGGCTGGCAGCAGAGCCCAGGGGGGTGTAATCAGCGGTGCAAGATCTGGTTGGAGGCCTGTGGTGCCCCAAGGGTGGGTTCAGCACATCCATTGGGACCTGCACAGGGCACTGTGTACCCCCAGCCAGTTTGCTGCCAATACCAAACTGGGAGCACTGGCCGACAGACACAGCAGGAGACAGCGCTTCTGCTCAGCAAGGTCTGGACAGGCTGGAGAGTTGGGCAGAGAGGAACCTAGTGAGGTTCAGCCAGGACAAGTGTGGGGTCCTGCCCCCAGGGAGGAATAGCCCCCGGCACCAGTACAGGTTGGGGGTGACCTGCTGGGAAGCAGCGCTGCAGAGAAGGACCCAGGAGCCCTGGTGATAAGGTCTCCATGACCAGCACGTGCCCTCATGGCCGATGGGACCTGGGGACATTGAGAAGAGCGTGGTCAGCAGGTGGAGGGAGGGTCTGTTCTCCTCCCCCTCTGCTCTGCCCGGCTGAGGCCACGGATGGAGTTGGGTGCCCAGTGCTGGGCTCCCCAGTTCAGGACAGACAGGGAGCTGCTGGAGCGAGTCCAGCTGAGGGTACGAGGATGATGAGGGACTGGAGCTTCTCTGGTGTGAGGGAAGGCTGAGAGCTGGAGCCGTTCAGCCTGGGGAAGGGAAGAGTGGGAGGGGATCTCACCAGTGACCCACAGCTAAAGGGGGGTCTTGAGGGGACGGGGCCAAGCTCTTCTCAGTGGTGCCCGGCGACAGGACAAGGGCTGAGGGGCACAAACTGGAGCACAGGAAGGTCCATCCTAACAGGAGGAAAAACTCCTCCACTCCCCACTCGCCCTTCCCGTGCCCGGCCATCCCCCTGGCCTCTGGCCCGGCACACGCAGCGCCCTCGCTTCAGCGCGCTACGGAGGCATCGACCGGAGCAGGGAGCGGGGGATGGGGGGAGCTGGCGGAGCGGGACCGGCCTCGGCTGCAGCGCACCGCGAGAGGGCTGTCGCGAGCCGCGGATGATGCCTGCACCCCTGCCTGCACCCCCAGCATCCCTGTGCATCCCTGTCTGCATCCCCGCCTCAACCCCAACAAGCACCCTGCCTGCACCCCCAGCATCCCTGGGCATCCCTGTTTGCATCCTTGCCCTGTACCCCAACAAGCACCCCTGCCTGCACCCTCTGCATCCCTGGGCATACCTGTCTGCATCCCTGCCTGCACCCTCCGCATCCCTGGGCATCCCTGTTTGCATCCCTGCCCTGCACCCCAACAATCACCCTGCCTGTACCCTCAGCATCCCTGTGTATTCCTGCCTGCATCCCTGCCTGCACCCCCAACATCCCTGTGCATCCCTGACTGCAACCCTGCCTGCAACCCTGCCCTGCACCCCAACAAGCACCCCTGCCTGCACTCTCAGCACCCCTGCCTGCACCCTGAGCATCCCTGTGCACCCCTCCCTGCATCCCCATCCTGCATCCCAACAGGCATCCCTGCCTGCACCCTGAGCATCCCTGCCGGCATTCCTGCCCTCATCTCTACCCTGCACCCCAGCAAGCACCCTACTGCCTGCATCCTTGCACCCTACTGCCTGCACCCCTGCCCAGCCCTCCAAAGTGCCCCCCAGCTGACACCCTGCACCCCAGCCCACACAGATCCCACTTGCACTCCAGCCCAGCCTCTCCACCAGTCCCCAGCACACACAGCTTTGGGTGCCTGACGCAGAGGGGCTTAGCCAGCTCCCGTGGAAGGCCTGTGGGGTGTGGGGGGCTCTAGACTGGGGGCAGCACTGGAGGGGAACGCACCCTCTGCAGCCTGGCTGCTCCCACCCCACACATCTGGCTTCCCCACCCCAGAGCACCACAGTCCCCTTCCCAGAACACCCCTCCCCGGATCCCAGGCCCCTGCACCCCTCCCAGCCACCAGGCCGTGGTTCTGGAGGGCCCCAGCACCTGGCAGCCTTGGCAGCGCCGTATTTAAGAGTGATGCTGACATTTCCAGCTTTGGGGACGCGTCAGGAGCTCTCAGCCGCTCCTCGTGGCTCATTAACAGCCAGACGAGCTGCAGCAGTAATTGCTTTAATTTATTTGCTTGCTGCTGGGGCAGAGGGGAGAGGCATGTGGCACTCGCTGCCTTTATGGGCACCATATGGAAACCATTGATCACCAGTTGTTGCAG
Source organism: Gallinula chloropus (assembly GCF_964237585.1). Taxonomy (NCBI): domain Eukaryota; kingdom Metazoa; phylum Chordata; class Aves; order Gruiformes; family Rallidae; genus Gallinula; species Gallinula chloropus. The sequence continues at coordinate 82,385,074 of NC_140088.1, read as the reverse complement.
CGGGGCAGGCAGGGAGAGGAAAGACTTGTATTAACTCCCTTGTAACGCTCAACTCTTCTAACCAAGCCCCATGTGAGGAGCATGGTTGGTGACACAGCCCATGGGCCAGAGATGGGCTTGGGGATGAGGAGATGGGCTGGGATATGGAGGTGGGTGGGCTGGGATATGGAGGTGGATGGGCACGTTGAGATGGGTTTAGAAACAGAGATGGGATTGAAGATGGAAAGATGGGCTGTGAACATCAAGATGGGCTCAGGCATGGAGATGGGCTGAGACATGAAGAACACCTGGGGACCTGAAGATGGGCTGGGACGTGGGGATGAGCTCAGACATGGAATTGGGGTCTGGACATGGAGATTGGCAGAGAAATGGAGATGTGGGGATGTGGGGCTGTGCATGTCTGGGGATGTGGGGCTGTGCATGTCCAGGCATCTGGGGATGTGCACACCTGGGGATGTGGGGTTGTGGGGCTGTGCACATCTGGGGATGTGCATGTCCACAGGCACATGTGCACCCACAAGACATGCAGGAGATGGTCCTGGGTCCTGGGGATGGGCCCCTGGCCAGGTGTGGGTGGGATGCAGTGGGCAGGGGACAGTGGGATGCTTTTCCTTGTACCTACAGCTGTCCTTCACAGACAGCTAATACCGAATGCACCATTCTCAGGTTTGCCATGTAGCAGAGTTGCATTAATTCTGCTTTCTGAGGGTCTGGAGTTATCTCCATGGAGGAAAAATTTCATGTTATACACAAACAGCAGAACAGCAGGTATCAAAGTTGTTAATCCCAAGTACAAAACCAACTGGGGACATGGACACTGGGGATGTCTGTGGGCACCCAACCACTCCACCAGCCAGTCCTGTTTCCCAGGTACTGTTCATCGCAGGCTTCTGGTCAAGTGGAAGTTTCACTTCTCCGGTGGGTGTGGAGGTCTGTTTATCTTCATCAGGCCTCAAGTGCCTTTTTTACCCATGTGCCAGGACCCCAGGCACCAACCCTGCCTGCTTGGGTTTGTCAGGGTGGCCAGTGAATGGCCAGCACTCACCCTCCCTTCTCCTGTCCTCCCACCTCCTCTCCATCACTGGGTACTTCATCTGCAAAGGACATTCCCATCATCTGTGATGTGCTTGAAAGCAGCCCTGAGGAAAAGCTCTTAGGAGCACTTGTGGATGCAAAAGCTGGACATGAGCCACCAATGTGCACTCACAGCCCAGAAGGCTGATTGCATCCTGGGCTGCATCCCCAGGAGTGTGGCCAGCAGATGAGAGAGGGGATTCTGCCCCTTGGCTCTGCTCTGCTCTGCTCGGGTAGAGACCCCACCTGCAGTGCTGTGTCCAGCTCTGGAGCCCCCAGCACAAGGAGGACATGGAGCTCTTGCAGCGAGTCCAGAGGAGGCCACAGAAGTTATCAAAGGGCTGGAGCACCTCTGCTGTGAAGACAGGCTGAGAGAGCTGGGCTTGTTCAGCCTGGAGAAGAGAAGGTTCCAGGGGGACATTATAGCCCCTTCCAGCACCTGAAAGGTGCCTGTAAGAAAGCTGGGGAAGGACTGTTCACAAGGGCATGTAGCAGTAGGATGAGGGGTAACGTTTTTAAACTCAAAAAGGGCAGATTTAGGTTGGATATTAGGAAGAAGCTCTTCACTGAGAGGGTGGTGAGACAGGTTTCCCAGCGATGTGATGGAGTCCCCATCCCTGGAGACATTCAAGGTCAGGATTGATGGGGCTCGGAGTGACCTGATCTAGTGGAGATGTCCCTGCTCACTGCAGGGGGTTGGGCTCGGTGCCCTGGTTGCCTTCCAACATCTGACACCGACTGACCGATAAGCAACCTGTGAAACAACTTCCTATCACCAGCACCCTCCGGGTCCCGACCTGCCTGTTTCCCAGCTGCCTCATGCACTCTCCCATAAAAAGCAGAAGGGTTTCTTTGTCTCCCTGCCTCATTTCATACAATTTAAATATTTGGTGGGTTTTCTACCCCATTTTGGATCCCAGATAGAATGAGTTCTTGGTATTCCCTGACTGCCCTTTGTCTGTATGCAGATCCCACCCGGGATCTTCCCTCAGGAGACAGATGTCGGTGCCCTGCCTTGGCTTTCCCAGAACTGCTCTCCATTCCTCTGGGGTAAGCAGATCACCCAGAAGGACTCATCTTATCTCTAACCAGGATCCTGAGTCATCACTGCAGTCTTAACAGTGCCCCATTCCCTGGGGATTACCCAGGTAAGACCCCAGCACCTGTGTAAATGGTATGTGAGCAGATCCCAGGCTCCCTGGGTCCTGCAAGCCCAAGGGGGCCAGGAGCACAGCTCCATCTCTGTCTCCTAGTGCACCCAGGAAGAGGACTAGGCATCTCCTTTTCCTCCTCACTCGTGGGATCCCAGTCTGAGGAGGGGAGCTCCGACACCTGAGCATCTTCCTCTGTGTCCTCTCACCTGGCTTTTCCTGTCCCCTAGTCAGGACTCTTTTCCCTTTCCTCCCTTTGCCTCAGTTTTAGAACACACCCCCTCCTGGTACACTGAACCCATCACACTGTACCTCTTTCTACCCTGCAAGTCCCTTCCCACCACAAGGAACCACCCTGCCTATGCCAGCTCATCCTGCCTCTCACTCCTTTGGCAAAACAGCAGCAACTGTCACACAGTCTGACACTTCAGCATCCCGTCTCCAGGCCGCCTTTCACTGCTCCCCAAGTGTCACTGTGGCCACCATTCATTAAAACACCCTTTTAATTTATCCCTGGCCGGGGGGGGGGGGTCCCTCTAAATGTACCCCAACTCATCCCAAGGGAGAGCAGAGGGGAAACCCCTCAGAAGCAGGAAGTGCTGTCCCAAAAGCGGGGTGGTTACCCGGTGTGCAGGATGCCCACACACACAGAGAGCAGAGGGATTTGATGTCTCCCAGGTCTGCACAGAGCTGGCACCCAGAATCTGCCTCACGCTGATCAGAGAAACCCGCCTGCAGTTACACTAATTGGTTGGTAATTATCGCATCATCTACTGTTGGTCAAACACACTTAACTTAGCACCACGCGGGCTCCTGGGAGGGCTGGGCTGGGGGGTCATTTGGGCAGTCTTTTAATTGGGTGGGTGGTCCCAACCTCCCCCTGTCACCTTTCCCTGCCCTCCCCTCCCTTCCATTCCTGCCCATTTCTGCTGCCTTCATTCCTCCCCATCCATCCCCCAGCTCTCAGGCCTGTGGGGGCAGGAGGTTTCCTTCAGCCCTTCCCCAGGACCCTTTTCAGCAGAGGATGCTCTTCTGCAGCCCTTGGGCTCTCCCCCAAAGGGCTTTGCAAGGCAAGAGGACACATTTAACCCCCAATTACACAGTGCCTGAGCACTGCCCCAAACACACCCCCATCCCTGCCAAGCACAAAATCCTCCTTGATCGATGTAATTGGCCCCCACTTTGAGACCACGAGACCCCTCCGCGTGGGTCTCGCTATTTTGTTTCCCTAAAACCTCAACTGCCCTTTGTGGGCAGTGAATACTGGGCATCCTGCTAAGAGTGCTTCTTCCAGCGGCCACAGAAGCCCTTGCAAAGCACCACAGAGCCTCCTCCCTCCCCAGACCACAGTGACACCTCCCCTGCACCCACTGCCTCCCCCCCACCTGACAGGGGTTGGGAGGCAGGAGAGCTCCATCCCACACCACCCATGTACCCCCACCGTAGGGCAGGATGCTGGCAGGAGGGGTGGGAGGAGAGACCCCTCGCCCAGCCCCGGGTCCCCCGTGCACCTGAGCTCCCGGCACGGCCGGTGGATGTGGCACTGTGGGGCGGGTTGGCACCAGTCCCGCGGCTGGCCGAGGCCCTACCGAAAAGTTTGCCTTGGCTGGCAGCCCCGGCCTCAGCCACCGCCTGCGGTCCCCGTGCTGGGGCAGCTCAGGGCAGCGAGCCAGGCAGGCAGGGTGCTCACCGGCAACGGGGACACGGGGCACAGCACGGGAACACGGCGCCCAGCCACTCTGTCCGGAGGGAGAACCCCCTCCCCATCACCGGTTTGGAACACCCTAGGGACACCAGGGACCCTGGGGGGCTGCCCCATCACCGATTTGGAACACCCTAGGGACACCAGGGACCCTGGGGGGCTGCCCCATCACCAATTTGGAACACCCTAGGGACACCAGGGACCCTGGGGGGCTGCCCCATCACCGATTTGGAACACCCTAGGGACACCAGAGACCCTGGGGGGCTGCCCCATCACCGATTTGGAACACCCTAGGGACACCAGGGACCCCGGGGGGCTGCCCCACGCTGCGGAGACCAGCAGCAGACTTCCCCGGAGCACTGGTACCAGTGATGCCATAAGCCCCAACACCGCGTCGGTGGGTTTGGTCCTTGCTGCTGCCCCCACGCCGGCTGTAGGGTGCCGGGGGAGGCCTCAGCAGCCGTCCAGCAGCATCCATGCCGGGAGAGGCTATGGCGCCTTTAAGGCATCTCCCTCAGCGGGAGTTGGCAGCTGCCGGCGGTGGGGATGCGGCCAGCTTGACGGAGAGCCAAGCTGCATGGGGAAATTCATAACGTCCCTGGAAGTGCTGAGCGGGGCGGAATCCGAGCGCCGCAGCCCGCTGAGCTGTGAGCCTTGGCCCCAGGGAGCCGGGAGCAGGGCCAGCCCAACTGGCCTCTCCTGCCCTTGGGCTTGGGCGCCGCACCCAGCACCCCTGCCAGAGCGGTGCGGTGAAGCGCCAGGTTTTCGGCAAACCTCGAAAGTCCCCATCACGTGGGGGCTGAGTCACGCCAGCCAGCGCAGCCTCCCCTCCTGGGCCCTTTCCAGAGCCCTCAGCAGGATGTGGGGTATGCCTCAAGCTGTAACAAAACCCTTCCCACCATCCAGCCCCCAGAGACGGGCATGAAACAAAGCATCATCCTGCATGCCAGACGCATGGGCCCTGTGCCAGCCCAGTCCCAGCCATCCCCCGCTCTCAGCCGATGATGGGGAAGGAGCATCCCCAGGCACTGCTGGGATGGAGGATCCCGTCCTATGGGAGCATCCCCGAGTGACACAGAGCCAAATGACTCCTTCCCACAGGAGCACCCCTGCGACCCTGCCCCACTCCCCCAAGCACAGCCTCGCTTGACAGAACCCATCCTGGGATGGCTGCTCTTGCCCAGGGAGGAACACACAGCCTCCCACACCGCTCCAAGTCCTGTGCTGCCTCAACAGTCCCGGGGTGCAGAGATCCCTGTGCAGGGATCCAGAGGTCCCGGGTGGGGAGCGGGCAGAGGGGACAGCAATTGGGATGGGACCAGCACCCCAGGCTGCCTGGTTCCCCTGCCTGCTCCAGCTGAGCATGAGCTGGGTGCTGGTGGCCCCAGCCCAGCCCTTCTTTAGAAATTCCCAAGAAAAGAGGTAAAAGTCAGGCCGGGAAAGTCCTTTCGGGCTGGAAAATGAGCTCATGGGAGGCTGGCAGCAAGCGCCAGCAGCAGCGTTGCAGCTTTTTGGAGGACACCACTCGGGGTGCGGGCAGAGATGGGACCCAGAGACCTTCCCCACGGTGGGACCACGGGCCGTGGGCACCCTGGCCCGGACCCCCACCTCCCATCCCGGGCATCCCACCGGGCTACCGCCCCCCACCCGCTCCTCCTCTCCAGCCGGCGGCCCCTTGCACACCTCAAACTTGCGGGCAGGCTTAGGCTGGAGCCGCCGGGGCACGGCAGGGAGTCCGGCAGCGCCAGTGCTCACTCCCGCAGGTCCCACCGGGGATACCCAGGGCACGGCGGGAACCACCGTCCGCGGGGGTCCCCGTCGGGCAGAGCCCCGGGCAGCGCGTCCGGGCTCGGGGCTGGATCCCCGCTGCTCGGCTCGGGCTCCGCGCCGGGGTTTGGCTGCGAGGCGCGGGCAGGAGCGGCTCCGCGCAGGCGGCTGCGGGGCCTCCCGGGTCCCCGGGCTCGGCCGGCGACGCTGACGGCTGCGGCGGGGATGGCAGAGCCCCCGGTACGGGGTACGCAGCGCAACCCCCCCGCGTGTGGGATGCAGCCGCGGCCCCCCCTGGACGGCCCGGGGGGAGCGGTAGCAGGCTGGGGGATGGGGGTGTGGGGGTCCCAGCCTTCGGGGGGGGGTGGGGGAGGGTGGTCTGCACAGGCAGCGGCGGCGAAACCTCCGAGAACAGCCCCGCAGAGCCGGGACGTGGTGTCCGGCAAAGGCACTGGCAGCGCCGGGCTGGGGGGACACGACCACCGACCCCGCGCCCGGCCGCTCCGTACCACATCCCTCCCCGCTCCGCCCCCCGCCGCAGCCCGGTGACCCGGCACATTGCTGCACGCATGGAGGGAGGAACCGCGGGTTTGCCGTGGAACCGGGCAGGGTCCGACCCCCCGGGCCGCATCCTGCGGCGCCCAGCAGCCCCCCGCCCAGCACCTCCCCTCACCCCGACGGGATCGGCTCCGGGGTGCCGAGCTGTCGGTCCCCTTCAGCCCCGGGAGTAGGGCCAGGCGCCGGCTGTGCCGGGACCGGGGCACACGGCGGGGACCGGGGGGGTGGGCTGGCCGGACCCGGTGTCCCCCGTTCGAGGGGGCCCTCGGAGCAGCCGGTCACACGTCGGGGGTCATTTTCACCCAACACCTCCGCAGACCCCCGGGCAGCCCGGCGGGACACCTCCCCCCCCCCGCCATCGGCCCGGTGGAGCGATGCGGGCAGAGGCGCGGGCAGAGGTGCGGGCAAAGGCACTTTGCCTGTCGGGGGGAGGGGGGGGCACCGACGGGCTCAGCGGGGGTGGGACCCCCCCCCGCCCCCGAATCCGCGGGGGGTGCGTGCGTGGCGAGCCCTACTCCTCCACAAACCCGAGCGCCCCTTGCACACACAACCCCCAACCCCGGGGGTCCCGGCCAGGCGGGGGCGGGGCGGAGAGGGGCGGCGAGAGCGGCGGGGAGGGCCGGGGCAGGCAGCGCCGGGCAGGCAGGGCCGGGGGCCGCTCAGCTCCGCTCCGCCGCGGCCATGCTGGGGCTGCCCCTCGCCCTGCTGCTGCTGTTGCTGGCCTCCCCGCCGCCCCCTGCCCGGGCGGCACCCCGCAGCCGCCTTTCCCGGCCCCGGGGGCTAGCGGTCGCCCCCACCGAGCCGGATCGCCCCGGCGCCACGGGGATGGGCACCCCCGGGAGCGTCGCGGGGACTGCCCCAGGAGGCACCGCCACGGGAACCCCCGGAGGCACCGGGACGGCCCCCCCGAGAGGCACGGTACCGAGGACCCCCGCAACCACGGCGATCCCCCCCAAAAGAACCGCGACGAGGCCCCCCAGGGGCACCGAGGCGGCCCCCCCGAGAGGCACGGCACAGACCTCCCCGAAGGACACAGCGACGAGACCCCTCAAAAGCACCGGGGCGGCCCCCTCGAAGGGCACCGGGTCGAGAACCTCTAAAAGCACCACGGCCGCCCCCCCGAAAGTCAGCGCAGCCCCCTCCGGCCCCAGCCCCCCCCAGAGAGGGCGGCCGAAGGAGGGAGCCCCCAAGGCCACAGGTAGGAGCTGGGAGGCGGCGGAGGGGCTGGGGTGTGAGTGCGAGTGTGTGTTGGGGGGAGGAGGGTCGTGCGCACCTCGGGCCGCGCTGCAGCCCGGGTGGGGGATGCCCCAGGGTGGGGGACAGTTGGGGGGGGGGGGGGGTGTTGCAGGGATGCGTGGCTCCCCGAGTGCCAGCAGGCACCAGGGTCCTGTGTGGGTACCCCGACCCTACCACCCCGGGGGTCCCTTTGCCCATCTCCAGCCCCGGCGCCGCGGAAGAAGCTGGTGCGGGTCAAAGTGGTGAGGAAGAAAGTGGTGAGGAAGAAGCCGAAGGCTCCGGCCAAGGACACAGCTGCTCGGCAGGAGCCTCGTACGTACACTGAGCGACGAGGGACAGGGCGGAGGGGTGTCCGGGGCTGCATGGGCACACACGCGTGTGCACGGTGCCCAGGCCGGTGTGAAAGCCAGGTGCTTGGCACTGGGGTGCACACCCGCGAGCCTCGTCCATCACGTGCGCCCACTGCCACCACGCCAGCCGGGCACATGCTGTCACACACGCGTGCTCCCCATGCTGTCACACACGCGTGGTCTCCATGCTGTCACACATGCGTGGTCCCCATGCCGTCACACACGTGTAGTCCCCATGCTGTCACACACACGTGATCTCCATGCCATCATACATGCGTGCTCCCCATGCCATCACACCTGTGGTTCCCATGACGTCACACACACGTGGTCCCCATGCCATCACACACGCGTGCTCCCCACGCCATCACACACGGTGGTCCCCATGCCGTCACACACGGTGGTCCCCATGCCATCACACATGCATGCTCCCCATGCCATCACACACGTGTGCTCCCCATGCCGTCACACACGCATGCTCCCCATGCCATCACACACGTGTGCTCCCCATGCCGTCACACATGTGTGGTCCCCATGCCGTCACACACGCGTGCTCCCCATGCCGTCACACACGCATGCTCCCCATGCCATCACACACGCATGCTCCCCATGCCATCACACACCAATGCTCCCCATGCCGTCACACACGCGTGCTCCCCATGCCGTCACACATGCATGGTCCCCATGCCATCACACACAGTGGTCCCCATGCCATCACACACGTGTAGTCCCCATGCAATCACACATGGTGATCCCCATGCCATCACACACGTGTGGTCCCCATGCCATCACACACGGTGGTCCCTATGCCATCACACACCAATGCTCCCCATGCCATCATACACGCGTGGTCCCCATGCCATCACACACCAATGCTCCCCATGCCGTCACACACGCATGCTCCCCATGCCATCACACACACGTGGTCCCCATGCAATCACACACGGTGGTCCCCATGCCATCACACCCCAATGCTCCCCACGCCATCACACACGCGTGCTCCCCATGCCGTCACACGTGCACGCTCTGCACACGCACCACCGGCAACACCCTGCTTGCGACAGCATGGAAACACCCCCTGCATGCTGGGCGCATGCGTGCCCACGCACACGCGTGTGCAGACACCTCCCATCCCAGAGTGGGGATGGGGGGCACTGGCTCCCCCCCGTTGCCACCCCTGCTGTCCTTCCCACCCCTCTGTGTGACGGGGAGCAGGGCTTGCGCAACGTGCGGTGGGGTTGGCAGCACATGGAGCAGGATTCACCCCAGCTGCGGTTGCAGCTGTGGTTGTGGCCACAGCAGCAGGGCCCAGCTGCATTTTTGCTTCAGGGGGCTAGGGCCTGGGGGTCTCACTGCCCCAGAGCCTGGGAGCAGGGTCTGGGTGGGCAGCAGGCAGGGCTGTTGCACCTCGCCAGGTGGGCACATGCCCTGTGTTATGGCACCACACAGCCCACCATAGGGTGGGAGCAGCCCTGGGGGGGGGACTGGTGTGTGGGGCTATCCGAGTGAGCCCAGCCTGCTCTGCTCTGCCCCCAGAGTGCCCTCCCCTGGGGCTGGAATCCCTGCGGGTGCTGGACTCCCAGCTCCGAGCCTCCAGCCACAAGCGCTACGGCTTGGGCGCGCACCGCGGGCGCCTCAACATCCAGGTAGGACAGAGTGTGTGTGCATGGAGTGTGCATGGACCCCTGCAGCTTCGCCGTGGCTGGTGGGAGCCCGGCCTGCCGGCAGCACCGGATCCACCCACACAGTGCAGGGGACTTGGCCAAGGCCCCTCGGAGGGTCCTGTTAACCCCTGGCCAAGTGGTGCCATGTGGCTCAGAGCACCGTCCTGGTGCTGGTGCAGTGCTGCTGCCACATGGGTGCCACTGCTTGTGGCACCGTCGGGGTGGGGAGCACGTGGGCACATGCCCCGGGTGAGGCCCTGCACCCCCATCCTGCCCCTGACATCTCCATCCTGCCCCTGACACCCCCATCCTGCCCCTGATACCCCCCTCCCCACAGTCGGGTCTGTACGACGGGGATTTCTACGACGGTGGCTGGTGCGCGGGGCAGGAGGACACGGAGCAGTGGCTGGAGGTGGATGCCCGCCAGCTCACCAACTTCACCGGCATCATCACGCAGGGGCTCAACTCCATCTGGACGTAAGGCACCAGGCAGGGCCAGCCTGGGAGGGGGTGGCAGGTGATGGGGGGGCCAGTACCTCAGTGACCCTCTGCCCCGTGCAGGTACGACTGGGTGACGTCCTACAAAGTCCAGGTCAGCAATGACACGCACACGTGGCATCCGTGCCGCAACGGCACCGAGGAAGCGGTAGGTGCCTGCAAGGAGCAGAGTTGGTGAGAGTGGGGACCCCCCTGGAACCCCAGCCCGCTCAGCTCCCCATATAGAACAAGGTCATGGGGGGTGATTAACCGTGCCGGGCGGGTTAACTGTGCAGCTGGCACCACGGCCAGGCTGGGACCCGTCTCTGTTGCCTTTGGCTTCCCCACCTGTGAGCATCCTCCAGTGCTTCCCCCCGGCACCGGGCACAAAGGCTGCTTGTCCCAGCTGCTGCCCCGGCCGCCTGCCAGGCTCCTTCCGTGCACGCGGGTGAGCGTGGCGGGGGCACGCGTGGGCATGCGCGGCACCGCGTGGCACGGCTGGCTGCGCCCGAAGGGGAACACGGCAGCCTGGTGCTCGGGCACACACGTGTGAGTGCTGAGCACGCAGGGTCACACGTGTGTGTGAGGGCGCACGGCGTGTGCGAGCACCCCGGGCGTGTGTGAGCGTGTGCAGGAGGTGTGAGATGGGGGTGCTGCCAGACGCCCCCCATGCTGCTCCCATAGCCAGCCCAGGTACCGGTGCTCAGGGTCTCTGTGCCAGCACTGTGCCAGGGTGGGTTTGAGGGTCTGGGGTCCCTGTGCCAGTGCTGTGCCAGGGTGGGATTGGGGGTCCCTGTGCTGGGGCTGTGCTGGAGTCAGGCCTGGGGTCCTTGTGCTGGGGTGGGTTTGGGAGTCTGGGGTCCCTGTGCCAGGGTGGGTTTGGGGAGTCCCTATGCTCGTCCCTGGAGATTGTGTTTGGGACCCTCCCCTCTGGGTGCTGGGCTGGTGGGTTGGGGGCAGACCAGTGTGTGCACCCCAGACCCTGTGCCTCTTGCTCCTCGCCGGTGCCTGGCGCGGCCCCCCTCCACCCCCCTCAGCCCTGTGTCTGCTCTTCATTAGGGGCTGGAGGGGGGCCAGGGCAGGCTAGGGCCAGAACAGCTGTGGAGCCTGTAACCCTTTGGGCCCCGGCAGGCAGCTTTCCCGCAGCCCCCTGTCCCTGTACCCACTGGCTAGTTCCCCCCTGCCAGGCAGAGAGACCCACAGGGGCTGCATCCATCCCCCCAGGTCTTCCCTGGGAACAAGGACCCCGAGACTCCGGTGCTCAATCTGCTGCCCACGCCCATGGTGGCCCGTTACCTGCGCATCAACCCCCAGACCTGGTTCCAGAACGGCACCATCTGCCTGCGGGCAGAGGTCCTGGGCTGCCCACTGCCAGGTGGGTCACACTGCCTGGGGCAGGGCTGCTGCGGGGCTGTGGCGGGGCTGCTGCCCTGACCCATGAGCGCCCAGCACGGGCACGCCCTGCCAGGCTGTCCCCAGGGTTGGGGTCTGGGTTGTTCCCGTGCCCTGGGAGCAATGACAGTGTCATCCCCCTCCCCCAACATGTCCCCTGGCTCCTCGCAGACCCGAACAACGTCTATGCCTGGCACAACCAGCCCCTGCCCACCGACAAGCTGGATTTCCGCCATCATAACTACAAGGAGATGAGAAAGGTGCCTGTCCTGTAGCCACGGCGTGGGGCGGGGGGGGAGGTCTGCACCTCTGGGGGCACCCCAGTGTGGGTCAGAGGGTCTCTGCACCCCCAGGGTGCCTCTGGACCCTGAGCACTGTGTGCCCCCCCCAGCTGATGAAGCGGGTGAATGACGAGTGCCCCAACATCACCCGCGTCTACAGCATCGGGAAGAGCTACCTGGGCCTCAAGATGTACGTCATGGAGATCTCCGACAACCCTGGGCAGCATGAAGTGGGTCAGTGTCCCATGGCGCACGACAGCCGGGCTGGTTGGGGACACCCAGAGTGGTACAGGATGGGGACAGGGTGGTTGCGGGCACCCAGGGTGCTACAGGATGGAGATGGAGTGGTCGGGGGGGCACCCAGGGTGCTACAGGATGGGGACTGGGTGGCTGCGGATGCCCAGGCTGATGCTGGCAGATGGAGACAGACTCCCCAGGGATGCCCAGGCTGGCATGGGGCAGAGGAGCAGGGCAGTGGGTGGCCCCTCAGCCACCCACTGCACTGTGCCTGGCAGGTGAGCCCGAGTTTCGCTACGTGGCGGGGATGCACGGCAACGAGGTGCTGGGCCGGGAGCTGCTGCTCAACCTGATGGAGTACCTGTGCCGGGAGTTTCGGCTGGGCAACCCCCGTGTGGTGCAGCTGGTCACCGAGACCCGCATCCACCTCCTGCCCTCCATGAACCCCGATGGCTACGAGACTGCTTACAAGCTGGTAGGGCTGGGCTGCCCAGTCCCGGGGAGCTGAGCACCGCCCCGGCACCGGTCCTTGGTGACCCCGTCTCCTGGCAGGGCTCGGAGCTGTCGGGCTGGGCCATGGGGCGCTGGACCTACGAGGGCATCGACCTCAACCACAACTTTGCTGACCTCAACACGGCGCTGTGGGATGCTGAGGACAACGACCTGGTGCCCCACGAGTTCCCCAACCACTACATCCCCATCCCGGAGTACTACACCTTTGCCAACGCCACGGTGAGCCTGGCACCCTGAGACCCTACCCTGCCACAGGATGCCTGCACAGTGCCCATGCATGCTGGGGTGGGCATGACACCAATGGACCCAGCAAGGGCGGGGGTTCCCCGTGTCCCACTCTGACACGGGGGTCCTCTCCCAGGTGGCCCCCGAGACGCGGGCGGTGATCGACTGGATGCAGCGGTACCCCTTCGTGCTGAGCGCCAACCTGCACGGGGGGGAGCTGGTGGTCACCTACCCCTTCGACATGACCCGCACCTACTGGAAGGCGCAGGAGCTGACCCCCACCGCCGACGATGGGGTCTTCCGCTGGCTGGCCACCGTCTACGCCACCTCCAACCTGGCCATGGCCAGCGAGGAGCGGCGCCTCTGCCACTACGACGACTTCACCCGCTTCGGCAACATCATCAACGGGGCCAACTGGCACACGGTGCCCGGCAGTGAGTGGAGGGCTGGTGTGGGGAGGGGATATTTGGGCTGGGGGACCCCTCCCCTGATACCCCCTTGCCTGGCACAGGCATGAACGACTTCAGCTACCTGCACACCAACTGCTTCGAGATCACGGTGGAGCTCTCCTGCGACAAGTTCCCGCACGCCTCTGAGCTGCCGAATGAGTGGGAGAACAACCGGGAGTCCCTGCTGCTCTACATGGAGCAGGTCAGGGATGGGGCACAGCCCCACTGCCCTCCGGTTCTGGGGGGACACACACCTGGGTCCTGTGGGCGCTGAGGGGGTGGGGTGTGGGCATGTGTCGAGCGGATGGTGCAGGGTCCCCAAACACCTCGAGGCTCCGTCCATCCCCCTGCACCTCCCACGGGCATGTGTGAGTGCATGTGTGTGGTATCTGTGTGTGTGTGCACACGTGTGCCAGCTGCATGCCCACCCCACTGACACCCGCTCGGCCCACGGGCTCCAGGTGCACCGTGGGATTAAAGGGGTAGTTCGGGATGAAGACACGGAGCAGGGCATCGCCAACGCCATCATCTCTGTGGATGGCATCAACCACGATGTCCGGACAGGTATGGTGGGATAGGGATGGGATGGGGATGGGATGAGGATGGGATGGGGTTGGGATGGGGATGCAATGAGGATGGGGATGGGAAAGGGGATGGGGTGGGGATGCGATGAGGATGGGGGGGAAGGGGATGGGCATGCGATGAGGATGGGAATGGGATGGGGATGTGCTGAGGATGGGAATGGGATGGGGATGCGATGAGGATGGGAATGGGATGGGGATGTGCTGAGGATGGGAATGGGATGGGGATGTGACGAGAATGGGGATGGAATGGGATGGGGAAGGGTACGGGATGGGGATGAGGTGAGGATGGGAGTGGGATGGGATGGGGATGTGATGAGGATGGGATGGGGATGTGCTGAGGATGGGAATGGGATGGGGATGTGACGAGGATGGGAATGGGATGGGATGGGGAAGGGTATGGGATGGGGATGAGGTGAGGATGGGAGTGGGATGGGATGGGGATGCAATGAGGATGGGATGGGGATGTGATGAGGATAGGGATGGGATGGGGATGGGGATGGGGATGGGGATGGGGATGGGGAGGGGATGGGATGGGCAAGGGGATGGGAATAAGGATGGGAGAATGGAAATGGGGACAGGAGAAGGATTGGGGGTACGCATGGGCTGCAGATGAGGTCAGACCTGGGGCAGCCCCACGCTCCCCAGCCCCCTGACCCCCACCCCGCTGCCTCAGCCTACGACGGGGACTACTGGCGGCTGCTCAACCCGGGCGAGTACGAGGTGACGGCGCGGGCCGAGGGCTACGAGGCGGCCACGCAGCCGTGCCACGTCTCCTACGAGAACGTGCCCACCCTCTGCAGCTTCCGCCTGTCCCGGGAGCGGCGGCGGCGGGCGCGGCCGCCGGGGGGGTCCCGCCTGCCCCCGGACCTGCGGCTGCGGCGCCAGCGCCTGCGCCGCCTGCGCTCCCACCGCCGCGCACCCTGAGCGGGGCTGGGGCGGCCGCCCCGGGGCCGCGGGCTCGGCGCGGGGCACCGGGGGCTGGACGCTGCGCCGGCGGCGGGGCCGGGAAGGCGCGGGGGGGGGGAAGGGGGTTTGGGGAAGGGGGGGGGGAATTGGGGAGGGGGGTCCGGACCCGGAGCGGGCGCTCCCGGCGTCGCCGCTGTGCGGGATGCCTGACAGTAAAGTTGGCCGTGCTGCCCTTGCCGCCTGCTTCCGCCAGGGGACCGGCGCGGCACCGGGGGGGGGGGGGACGGGCAGCGGCCGGGGCTGCTGGGCGGGGCCACCCCTGCCCTGAAGGGCAATGGCGCCGGCGCCGCTTCGCGCCCCTTGGCTCCGCCCCCACAAGGGCAAGAACACGTGACCGGCTGTCCCGCCCGCCGGCGTCACCTCTTCCCCGCCGTGGGCCCGCCCCCCGCCGCCCGTCTCCTTGCGCCTATTGGCTCGTGTGAGGCGAGGGGGCGTGCCCCCGGGAGGCGCGGCAGCCAATGGGCCGCGAGCCCCGTCAGGGTCAGGCGGGCGCTGGCAGCCGCGCGGTGCGGGCGGAGGGCGCGGTGAGCGGGGGCGGGGCCGGGGCACCGGCGGGTGTCGGGGGCGCGGGGGGCTGAGGGCGCACGGGAGTGCGGGGGTGGGGGGGTGAGCCCGCCGCGGGGAGGTGTGTGAGGTCGCGCTGGGGGGGTCCCTTGGCGAGGGAGGTGGCAGGACGGGACCGGGGTGGGGGGGGGCGGTCCAGGGGATGGGGGGTCCGGAGGTGTCCTTGGGGGTCCGTGGGCTGGAGGGGTCCATGGGGAGGAGGTCTGTGGGGATGGGGATCCATGGGGTGGAGGTGTATGTGGGGATGGGGGTCTGTGGGGATGGGGATCCGTGGGCTGGAGGTGTATGTGGGGATAGGGGTCAGTGGGCTGGAGGGGTCCGTGGGGATGGGGGTCTGTGGGGATGGGGACCCATGGGATGGAGGTGTATGTGGGGATGGGAGTCAGTGGGCTGGAGGGGTCCATGGGGATGGGGGTCTGTGGGGATGGGGACCCATGGGATGGAGGTGTATGTGGGGATGGGAGTCAGTGGGCTGGAGGGGTCCATGGGGATGGGGGTCTGTGGGGATGGGGATCCATGGGCTGGAGGTGTATGTGAGGATGGGGGTCCGTGGGCTGGACGGGTCCGTGGGGATGGGGCTCTGTGGGGATAGGGGACCGTGTGGATGGGGGTTTGTGTGTTGGAGGTGTACATGGGGATGGGGGTCCCTGGGATGAAGGGTTCTGTTGGATGCAGAGATCCATAAGGCGGGGGGGATCCATGGGGATGGGGATGTCTGTGAGGCTGGGGCAGGCAGAAGATGCCCCTTGGTTTGGCAGGACCCCTGAGCCCTCCCTGGCAGCGGGGGACGCTTCCCAGGCCTGATTCCCACCCCACCCCCAATCTCCCCACACCCCAGCCATGGTGCAGTACCGGATCCGGCCGTACCGGGAGGAGGACTACGAGGCGGTGCGCGAGGTCTTCGCCACCGGCATGAGCGAGTACGCGCCGGCCCTCTGCCTGCACGTGCTGCGGCAGCCCTGGGCGCTGCTGGCGCTGGGCTGCACCTTCTGCCTGCTGCTGGGCAGCGCCCGCTCCCTGCTGCTGCCCGTGCTGGCCCTCACCCTGCTGCTGGCCTTGGCCCGGCACCTCCTGGGCTGCGCCTGGAGCACCTACATCGACCGCTGCCTCGGGGACGACCTACGGGACATCGGCGCCGCTTACGCCGAGAGCGCCGGCGCCCGGTTCTGGGTGGCGGAGGCGGACGAGCGGGTGGTGGGCACGGTGGGCGTGCGGCCGGCCGGCGACAGCACCACGGGGGAGCTGGTGTTGAAGAGGATGTCGGTGCGGAAGGATTACCGGGGCCTGGGCATTGCCAAGGCGCTGGGCCGCACCGTGCTGGACTTTGCGCGGCGGCGCGGCTGCCGGGCCGTGGTGCTCAACACGCTGATGCTGCAGCATGAGGCTCGCGCCCTGTACGAGCGCCTGGGCTTCCGCCGGCACCGCCACTACGTCCTGCCCACCGCCTATGGCCGCCTGGCCAACTGCACCATCACCACCTACCGCTACGACCTGTCCGGCGCCCCCTGAGACCCGCCGCAGCCCCCAGGACGGTGGGCATCATGGCACAGCCAGGTGGGAGCCCCACGTGGGGCCACGGGGGGGGCACTGTGCCCACCGGCTGTGCCGTCAGCTGCTGCCCTTGACTGTGCCCACCAGACGTGGCGTGGCACAGGGGGGCACAGGGTCTCCCCCCGGGTCGTGCCTTGCCGCCGATCCACACAGGCATTGCATCTCAGGGAGCGTGTGGCATGCTGGCACGGGGGTGGCATGGGGGGTAGGGACCCTCGTGCCACGCTGCGGGGGGTGGGAGGGTGTGTGGGGCATAGAGAGGGGCCTGGGGCAACCACCCCCCACCCCATCTGGCCCTGCCTTGGGGGTTCATGGGGGGGGCTGCACCCTGCCTGGCCCTGACACCCCTGTGTCCCCGGGGTGGGGGGCGTGTGGCTGCCTGTGGGACACCCCCAGCTGTGCTTCCCCCCTGACTCCCCCAGCTGCCCCACAGTGCCTGCAGGTTGGGCATTGCCCCCATACAGGGTGGGGAAGAAATAAAGGACCGCTACGCAGCACTGGGATGGGTCATTCTTCCCGCACTGGTGGGGGGTGATGGGGGTCCCCAGAAGCACAAAGACACCCCCCACCCCGTGACGGGAAGGGTGTAGTATGAGGCTGGGAGGGTGGCACTGAGTTGTACCCACAGGGCATCACTGCAATCCCCCAGGGTAAGACCCTTCTGGACACAGGGGAATCCCCAGCAAAGGCCAGCGCTCTGCTGGCTGTCAGCCAGTCCCTTGGGGTGAGGACGGGGGGGGGGGGGGGCACTGTGTCCCCCCAGGCTCCTTGTGCCCCACCTCCACCCCCAGTGGCCTTTACTCAAGGGATGAAAGTTGACTTGGACATAACCAAGACCCAACCCCCTGGCAAGGAGCCCGGCAGTGCTGGTGTCTGCCCTTGGGTCTGGGCAAAGTCCCCGGTGGGCTTGAGCTGGGTGGGTGCTGTGCG